>NW_024062980.1:10052556-11457584 GCF_006381635.1 Hibiscus syriacus | reverse complement strand
AATCAAATGTCCATGATAGGTAATTTCATGTACACTTTTTCTGCCCCATCCACTATAGGCAACCGAGCAGAAGCTTTATTAAGTTATTATCTAGTATCATGTACCATACCATCTTTCTTAGCCACATCTACAAAGGGAAAACACTTTTCATCAAAAACCATATGTATCGATATATAAATTCTACCATCTGAAACCAAGCATTGATATCCTTTGTGACAACAAATTGCAGCCAAGGAATGCACATGGTTGAGACCTAAAGCTCAACTTTTGATTTTGATATGGTCGTAGATGTAGGAAACACCGACAACCAAACACCTTCATGAACTTATAATCTGGCACCTTATTGTACAACACTTCGAACAGAGACTTTCCTTGTAGAACTCGGGCAGGTAAATGATTTATGAGATGATCCCTACATAGGACCAGAACCAAAACGGGAGAGATGCTTGAGCCATCAACACCAACGCAAGATCCACAATATGTTGATGTTTCCTTTCAACCACAACATTTTGTTCCGAGGTGTGAGAACATAACAACCAATGGTTTACTTCTATTCCTACTAACAATGAGGAGAGAGCACGATACTCTCCCCCACTCGCTTTGTACATCCTTAATCACACCATTAAACTGAGTTTTTACCATTTTATTAAACATCTGAAATGCTTACAAAGACTGCCTTTTAGTCTTTAACAGATAAATCCAATTATGCCTGGTGCAAGCATCTACAAATGAGACATAATAATAAAACCCATTTGATGCCACATGAGACGAGACCCTACAAATACAAAAAAACAAGATGGAAATGAGTAACATAAATTGTAAAGGATTCATCGAATAGAATTTTATGACTTTTACCATTCTACAAGTAGTACATACACTCTCATCACCTTTATTTGCAAAAATAATACCAATATTCTTACATGCTTGCACAAGAGATGCATGGGCAGGATGCCCAAGTATCATATGCCAAAGATCATAGGACTGTTTTGTACTACAACTAGATACATTTATTTATACTTTACTACTATTATTCTTGTTACTCGTCTCAGCAACAAAATGATACAAGTCCTCGCACTCTTGTCCTCGGAGTAATATTCTTACAATAATTGCATCTCTAACCAAGCACATTAACACGTGAAATTCAAAGTAAAACGTATTGTCTTTAGCAAACTTTGGCACATATAGGAGGTTCTTAGTAACAACAGGAACATAAAGCAAGTCGTGAAGAAACAAAGCTCAAGATTTAGTGCCAAGAACACTACTTCCTGACTTACAAATAACAAGATTATGCCCATTACCCATAGTCAAATTACCTGGACCAGATTAGTCCGAGCCATTGGTGACCTTTGATGCATCAGGAGTGACGTGATGCGTGGCCCCCGAATCTATAATCCACCTATTCAAATTTAAGTAAGCAATGTGTACTTGAGCATGAGTATTATTATTAGAGCATGAAAACACTCATTTCCAGCATCACATGTACTAATGTGGGCTGCTACAGACTCCCCTTTAGTAGCCAAAACTCATGGGAAGGTTTGATCAAACCGATGCCAGCACCTATCCACCGAATGCCCAATCTTACCATTTAATTGGCATTGAAGTCAAGATTTCCCATGCTCACGAGCACCCGAGCTACCACTAGAATCTTGTTGAAACCTAGCATGTTGATTCCCAAGACCCTCACGAACACTGGTTTGAACATGTGCAACATTTGCACTCATAAGCAAATGATTCTAGAATTGAAAATCTTTTAACTGAGCCTCTACATGAACAATAATAGTTTTGACACTAACAACAAACAATGCTTATTGACTGGTTTTGATCACCGCCGTAAACGGTTTGTATTTAAAGGGAAGACCATTCGGAATAGTCACAATTTGTTCTAGATCAGAAATAGCACAACCACATGTAGATAATGCATCACATACTTCCTTGATTTTAGTAAGATAAGAACACATGCTTTGATCACCTTTCTTAATCGATCGTAGTTTACAGTGGAGGCTTATAACACTGGTCGTGAAGTGATTCGTAAAACACTTTAGCACCATTGACCACACCCCCGCTGCTATTTTAAACAAAGTAATGAGTTGAGTTTGACATCAATCAACTAAGAATAATTACAGATATCAATAATGACATCCTATTATTTTAATTTCTTAGAGGGAATGTTTGTGAATGAGATATGACTGGGATATATAGTTATGAATATAAATTTGAATTTAAGATATGTGAGTATATATTTATCGAAATAAGAAACATTTTAAATTAGATGATTATCGACAGTTTATTTTATGATAGGAAACATTATAGAACTATCTAGTTAATGCCTAAAACTGTTATTGATTTGGGTG
Source organism: Hibiscus syriacus (assembly GCF_006381635.1). Lineage (NCBI taxonomy): Eukaryota > Viridiplantae > Streptophyta > Magnoliopsida > Malvales > Malvaceae > Hibiscus > Hibiscus syriacus. The sequence continues at coordinate 11,455,233 of NW_024062980.1, read as the reverse complement.
ATCTAAATATTATATTATGATTTTACCTAACTAATTTATTATATTAAAAGGATTAAATTGGATAAGTTTTAAAGAAGCAAATTTGTACCAATTTTTCAACTATAAAATTTTTGTAAATGCTATTTGACATCTTTTGATGTAAGCCTTTCTACGCCCTCAATGAAGAAGATGATATATAACCTTATTATTGTACCGATCTAGGAAATGATAGCAAATATTGCTTCATATTTAATAAGTATGGCTGAAAAATAATGACAAGAAAATGGATTAGTAATGATGATAATGATGGAAATAAATAGAAAATGAAATGAATTAAAGATGAAGAAATGATTAATGTTGTTGCGGAAGAAGTATGGCAATTGTGGACTTCAAAAGATGATGTTATTGAAGATGACCTTGATGTAATGGTATGCACGACAATGAAGGATAATGAGGATGACTAGATGTTTAAGTGAAAGATAATGAAGATGGTGGATAGAAATGGAAATAGTATCTTAGACAAGTTAAATAAGAAACTATACTATAAAGAGTATAGCCCTGAACTTTGCAAACTCGAATAAGGGTTGGTGTTTAGGACTTAAACTCACTAGTTATGGAAAATAAGAATTATAAGTATCAAGTGAAAGAAGTGATACCACAAGTATAAATAATTATACTTGCTTAATTGATATAGTTCTTAAAAGAACTTGAAGAGATATTTCTCACAAAATAAGTTTTATATAACAAAAGAGTTGTTTACAAATAAATTAAGCCTCTCTATTTATAGGAGTTGAGAGGGATGGCTGAATAAATATGTTCCCATTCAGCTAGGTACATGTCTTAATAAAAATACATAACTGTTAGGATGAATGACCAAGTCCCTTAGTCTTCATGTTAGTTCAGCTATCTCTTCACAAAGGGACTTAATTATTCGGCTAACACATGCATGGAACCTTCCTTAGCCAAATGATAAGATGTTGGTTCATATTAGCACCAAAAACTCTTTGTGCATGGTGTATGGGGGCTGGCCGAATGGTCATAATGCTTGTCTCATAACTCTTTGAGATTTAGGCCTCCTTTCAATAAAAACTCTTCACCAACATGCACCTAGATGTCATGGTACTTCAATGGACATCGACATTCATGAAATGTCACTTTGTTTGGAAGGAAACCTTTCATGATTTGAGCTACTCCCACATGAATGAGATGAAGGTGAGCTGGCCATAGGTGAGTTGCATTTAGGTGAGTCATTTGATAGCTCCTTGTAAAAAGTCATCTCATGTAAAGGCACCTATTCGCGAAATGGTACGATTTATGAAAATTTGACTTGACCCATATTTGAAGTATTATAAATTGTGATGTTGATGGTGTAGCTCCCCATCTGAAATGAAGTCATCTTCTAGCTCAAATCTCCAGCCCAATCCAACTATGAGCTCACTTGTCACCGGAAAAATTTTCACTAATTATTCCTTATGCTCTCCTGAGTGTTCCTATATGAATCTCCTAGCTTTAGCCTTCATCATTTTCTCAAATCCGCTCCCTTATTTGTGACCAAATGTACCTTCATTCAAGGATAGAGAAATTAAGTTCAGTATATGAAATATTATAAAAATAATAATGTGTATAATATAAGAATGTGGACTATAGTTATAATAATAACTTCATGCTTCACATAATAATGAGAGAAATATTATTATCATATATATATATATATATAAAGATATTAATGTCATAACAAAAAAAATATAAGATATATATATATATATATATATATATATATATATATATATCATGATCATAATGTAAAAATAAGAATAAGTTATAGAAAATCCCCTTTTAATATTGTGAAAGGTTGGAGATGCAAGGATGAATATGGTGTTGAATTGGGTCGCATCATCTCCATTTCTTTTAATTGATTTGTCTTAAAATCAAAAAATGACTTCTCCTTGGTGTCTTTCCATTTAAAAGTTGTTGATTTGTCTTCAAAATTTATCCATTCAATAACAACTTGTTCAAGACATTCCCTTTTGAAAATATCTTTCTTCGAAGGCCTTTCTTTGGATACTATTACACCAACATGTACCTTTATGAAGGGATCCTTGCAAAAAGTTATGAACCTTGAATAAGTAACTTAAACTTCCTTGTCTTGAAAAGAAAGAAGACTTTCATAAGTAAGGGAATTATTAATCATTATTAAGTTAAAGGTATACTCCCTGTTCACATCTTTTGGATGGCCAAGAGTTATATCTTTTGAATCACAAGATATGTAGCTTCGAACGATCATAACTTTTGGCACTCCAAAAGACACATTCTTTGGTTCTCTAATGGTCATTTCATTTGATTGAAGAGTCACAGGTGAAGAGATAAGTCTTTTAAAATTCCATGTATCACGTCTCTTGGTTCCTCTATTTGACAAATTGTGCCCTTTAGATTGTCCTATAGATCAAAGAAAATTTTTAAAGTTTCATGGTTTGAATAGTCATATTTAATCGTGTGTCTCATCAATAAGCAGTCTTGAATCAAGCACTTAGATGAATAGACACTTGTTTTCTTATTTATTTCTTCTATGCTTGATGACGCCTTCCCTTTCTTCATGGCTTTAATGCTTTGTTTCATCTTGAGTTGATCACTTTGAACTTGTCTCGGCGTCAAAGTAGTAAGGATAATCTTCTTTCCTCCATGGTTGAACGAGTATTGGTTGGTGAAGCAATCATGAATAGTTCCTTTTTCATACTGCCATGGCCTCCCAAGAAGTAGATGGCTATCATGTATAGGAACTACATCACACATAACCTCGTCCTTCTACTTTCCAATTGAAAAAGGAACTATCATATGTTTATTACCGTTGAGCTTTTCTATTTCGTTGAGCGATTGTAGTTTATATAGACTTAGGTGTTTCATGGTTTTTAATCCAATCTTTTCCACCATGATTATGCTTGCTACGTTGGTACAACTTCTGCCATCTATGATCATGAAACAAACCTTGTCACTCACATGGCATCGGGTGTGAAAGATATTTTCTCTTTATGCATTGTCCTCCATCACTTCTTTACTCAAACATCCCTTAATCACTAGGATTTCTCCTTCAACGGGAGCCTCAATTTCTATTTCTTCATTGGCATCTTCTTGTGTTTCTTCTTCTTCAAACTCGGACTCAATGTCACAATTCCCAGGTAGAAGCATCGTATTCCGGTTGGGGCATTGTGTAGAGACATGCCCCCTCCCAAGACATTTAAAGCACCGAATGTCCCTTGAACGTTCAGTTGTTTGTTTTCCTCGGTTGTTGTCTTTGTTCACCTATGGAGCCTTGAAAGATTCGGCCTCCTCTTTGCTAGGAGTAGGAGTGGATTTCTTCAAATTGTTTTGACTCCATTTTGATGGTGTACGCATAATATTTCGAGATGTATTCCTTCTCTATAGTTGTCTTTCTATCTTCATCACCATTTGCACCATTTCATCTATTTCAATGTAATGGTATAACTCCAAAGTGTTGGTAATTTCTGGATTAAGTCCGGTAAGAAATCTAGCCATGGTTGCTTCACGATCCTCCTCAATGTTGACTCGAATCATTTCCACTTCCATTTCTTTATAGTAGTACTCCACACTCCTATGTCCTTGTTTGAGATTCTACAATTTCTGAAACAAATCTCGATGATAATGTTAAGTTGAGACTGTTCTTTCTCCATTCTTTCTTCTGATTATAATAACTTGATCCCACCATATCAAAGCATAATCCATGAATTCCAAGGCTGCCAATCTTACTTTCTTTAATTATGAATAGTTATGACAACTAAAAACATGTTCCACTTTGTTTTCCCATTTAAGATAGGTTTTGAGATCAATTTTCCCTTGAAATTGAGGAATTTTGATCTTTATGTTACTTTTGTTATCATCAACATTAGTACGCCTGGGTCCTTGTAATGTTTGTTGTTCTTCCTCTTCATAAATATCTTGAATTTCATCCTCTTGGAAAGGTTGTTGTCTCCTAGGAGCAACATTGTTTCGAGCTTGTTGTAGACCTTGCTGTTGATCCATATTTTCATGCAGAGCATCAAACTCTTCACGAAACATTCACATCATTTTGTCAATTAATGCTTGCATTTGTAAGTTTGGTTGACCTGTAATTTCTTTGGGAGGACTTTGATAGATTTTTAGTAGTAATAATAAAGAAAACCTTACCAACATACTCACAAAGCCTCACAATCTTCACTCAAAAGAAAAAAAATAAGAGATCACTCCACTCAACGCTCGTATTTACACTAAGGAATATATATTGGCTTTCATCAATTCCCCTTCTGATCTCACTCACTCAAATTTCCTGTTACCTCTCAATCTCTCTTGTTAAGTTCTTTAAAGAACTAACACAAGATTATAGCAAGCAAACCTTCAACTTGTGTGTCACACTACAAGAAATTTTGATTGTTTCAACAAAATTATTTATCACTAAAAGTACTAAATTTGTCACGATATATTTATTTTGGCCAATTTTATTTGTTACCATGTTTGTTAGAACAACCTTGTCATGTAAAGTATATTGTGACAAAATTGTGTTCGTTACCATTTTATAATATTTATTATAACAATGAAATTTCGTTACTATAATTAACTTATCTTAATAAAATATTTGTCACAATCAATTAACTATTTCGTCACGAGAAGTATATTTTGTCATAACTAACTTATATTTAAACATCAAATATAAATAGTTTTTGTGACGAAAATACATAAGACAACAAAAATTATTTTGTCACAATTACTATTTCGTCACTAAATGTAAGTTACAGAAACAAAATATTTGTTAAAATAAAAATAATTATTTAATCACAAAAAGTAAATTTCGCCATAATTAATTTAAATTATAACATCAACCAAAAAAGTTTTCGTGACAAAAATACATATTATAACAAAATTTATTTTCTCACTACTTTTTATTTCGTCACTAAATATTTTTTTTATAAATTTTTACTATGACTAAATAATTTGTTACAAATTGTTATTGTGAAAGAATAGTATTTGTCACAAATTTTTATAATGAGAAATTAATATTAGTTATAAATTGTTATTTTGATTAAATAAATTTATCACAATTTTTTTATTTTGACAAAATATTATGACGAAATAAAGTTGACATAACTTTTTACTTTGATTAAATTTATCGTGTTATTGTTACTAAATCATTTTGTTACAGTTTGTTATTGTGAAAAAATATTACTTGTCATATTTTTTTATATTGTGAAAATAATATTTATGTGTTACTAAATTTATGTGTTCGCTTATACACTCAACAAAACCACTACCACAAGGAGAAAAGCAAAGTGCAAATTTTGTGCCAAAAAAAAAGTTTGCCTACACAAACAAATAAATAAATGTATACGTAAAGTCATAGAAGAGTTATATGTTGTCTATAAAAGATAACATCTTCCCCTGCAGAAGATGAAACATCCTAAACCCCATGACTGGTACATGCTTTTCAAATAACATGAAAGAATACCAGCGTGACAATCATTGTCTATAAAGATAACATCTTCCCATGCAGAAGATGAAGCACTTAATGCCTAAGTTTCACAGGAAAAATGTGTTGAAACTTTCGTGTTTAAGGCCAAAGAGGAACAATCCATACCATATGGTCCTGAAAAATATTTGGTGTTGTTTAAATTCAAAACCTGGGTGCCTCTAGAGCGGCCTGACATAACAAGCTTAAACCGCAATTGATTATCTTTGTAGTCCACACCTGCATTAGGGCCATAGATTTTTATCCAGTTTTGCCCTATACTTAAATCATCATTTTGGTGTAAGGAAATAGAAGAATAAAATAGAACATGTTAAGGAAACAGGGTTAACAGAACAAAATACAAACCTTCTCAAGGAACATCGGGTGATCAACAAAGATACGATCAACTCCACGTTTGTATTGGACTTTGAGGGTTTAGGATTGGAATATCATGTCATTTGTGTTGATTTTGAATTTATAACCCATGAATCTCTTAAATCTTATTGGCAAATAACAAAATACATTGTGCATATTTAATTAACCCTAAAATTTTCCTTAGTAAGGTCAATAGATTTTACATGGTTGCAAGCAGTACAAAACCACACCCTTTGGCTGCAGGAATCTTAACATATACAATCTCTCCAACTGTTGAAAAGAATTGTTTCAATTCCTCTTCTGTAACATTTCGATCCCAACAAAAATCTTCAAAAAGTATGATAGTCCAAGAGATGAGAGATAATTTCTAAAATAACTTGAGGATACCTCACTTACTGTGGTATTAGTATTCTCATTAGCAGGTGGAAGAACTTGGCACAGGAGTTGTGTAAGCTGGAGCTGGATATGTATCAGCTGCATAAAAACCAGGGGTAAACGTATTTTAGAATTTCTACCCCTCCTATGTCAGCATAAGTTTGCATACATGTACCCAATACATAACACAGCTAAAATATCCAAGATTAATGCATAGACAAATATTGGCACAAGTACACAATTAGGCATAGATTCATGGAGAGAATCAAGAGGAGGAATATAGAGATAGATTCATGGATCAATACAACTCTATTAGAATAGAAAGCAATTGATAGATATAGTTTTCGAAACAAACAAATAGGCAGCGAAAGGTGAAACAAAAACTGCGGATCAACTAGGCATCCTTAGGGACTTGCATAAAAAATAGAAAAAGCTGAATCACATATAAATACCATGGAATAAGGATTGATTCATGGATCCAACACAATAAAAATGATGCAATTGAAAAATTGCAATTAATCAATATATTTTCTAAAAGAAACAAATAGGGAATAACAGTTTAAACATAAACAAACTTATAACTACGATGGTGATTCATAACTATAAAATTTCACGTAGTTATACTTTAATCCATGTGACCTAAAATTTGTGTATGAGAGAGAGAACTTACGATCCATAGTGGCAGGCGTTTCAAAGCGCAAAGCATTCGTTTCATAAATGGATTTGAGAAGTTTGGGTAGAACTGGTCTCCACAAACTTTGTCCTTTCTAGGGAGGCAAGTGAATCCCTCATTAAAAAGCTTGTCGATGGCTGTGAAGTACGAGAACCCAAGATCCTTGTCTATAATAGTCATCTGCAGCGACGGTATCACTGCGTGAAACACCAAGTACATCGTCTTTGCCGAGAACGTCAGCTGCTTCACCTCCGAGAAGCAGTCATCTCTTGGCACGTAAAATATGTTGCTCCTCGTCTCCGACTCAGGAGCTGCAATTATTAATTTATTCAATTATCTACCAATTCTTCTTTTCTAAAACCAGTGGAGAATAACAATTTCCTCCGATTGATTTGAAATAGCAAAGAGCATGGTGGTCGGCGTCTTTTTTTTTTATTGTGTTGAGGTGAGTGGCTGCTGTGTGAGAGGGGGTTGAGAGTATATTAGTTTTTAGGTTAGTTGAGAGTGAAGTGGAAAAAACGGGGGAGGGGTTTTCATTTTAATTATTTTGGGTAAATAACGTATCAGGTCCCTAATTTCTTGGATCTTCTTGCTTTGTTCACCCATTTTATGGATTAATCGTCAAATGATCCCAGTAATTTTAGCTCATTTTTTTTGTTTTATTCACTAATTTAGGGGTTAATCATCGTATAGGTTCCCTTAACTTTACCGAGTATTTACAGTTTATGTTTTTTTTAATTTCAAATTTGAGCATATCAATTTTATTGTTTTATATTATGGTCATTTATCTATATTATAGTTATTTTAATTTTGCATGCTGCTTTTTGTTGAATATATTTTGGTCATTCATGTTTCTATTATTTATTTTTAATACAATTTGGTGCTATTTTTATTTTTATTTTTATCTACATTATAGTTAATTTTTCATGTTGTTTTTTGTTGATTATATTTTATCTATATTACAGTTATTTATTTTTGTTGATAGTATAATTTTTCATAATGATTAAAATATATAACTACAAAAATAATTGATTACCAAAAACTTGATTTTTATTAGCTAATGTGATAATTTTTTCTATAGCAATAACTATAAATTATAATTACAAAACTTATCAATATAAATTTTTGAAACAAAAAAAGTGGAGAAAAATATTTATCACAATATATGTTATCACTATAATTAAAACTTATAGCTAAAAGTATAATTTGCTACAAAAGTGTGAATACCAATATTTTTTTTGTGACAATGTTTTTTTTGTAATAATTATAAACAGTTAAAGTTACGAAAATTGTTACTATATGATTTTTTTTGGCACAAAAAAATATGGAGGAAAATCTTTATGACAATATATTTTGTTACTATATAACATTTTTGACACTAAAAATAGGGATAAATGGTTTTGATAGTATTATTTTTCATAATGATTAAAATATATAAGTACAAAAATAATTTATTACAAAAAACTTGAATTTTATTATTTGATGTGATAATTTTTTCTATAACAATAACTATAAATTATAATTATAAAAATTATCAATATAACTTTTGAAATAAAAAAGTTGAGAAAAAATAGTTATGACAATATATGCTATCACTATAGTTAAAATTTATAACTACAAATATAATTTGTCACAAAAACATGAATATCATTATTTTTTGTGACAATGTTTCTTGTAATAATTATTAACACTTATAGTTACAAAATTTGTCACTATATGACCTTTTTGGCGCAAACAAATATGGAGGGAAATCTTTGTGATAGTATATTTTGTCAGTATAATTAAAACATATAATGACAAAAACTGTTTTTTACTAATAACTTGAATCTCATTATTTGTTGTGATAATTTTTTTTTGTAACAATAATTATAGCTTATAGTTACAAAACATATCATTATATGATTTTGTTTTTGTACAAAAAATTGGAGATAATCATTTATGACTATACGTTTTGTAACTATAATTAAAAACAAAATTTGTCACAATAAATCTAAATATCATTATTTGTTGTGACAATTTTTTCTGTCATAGTTACTAAAACTTTTAGTTACAAAATTTGTCACTATATGCCTTTAATTTGGCTCCAAAAAAATGGAGGGAAACATTTATGACAAAATTTCGTAATAAAATTTATTTTGTCACCATATGTTACATATGTTTGCTAATTGTGACAAATTATTATGACGATTTTAACTTTTGTCATAATTGTATATATTTTTTAATTTAATGCGACGATTATTTATTTTGTCACCAAAAAGCTATTAATAGTGACAAAATTAATTTTGACAAAATTCAATTAGTCATAATAATAGAAATTTATTGTAGTGTCACTAAAATAACTTGATTAGGAAAGAATTGAAATAGAAGGCAATAAAAACAAAGGTAAATAAAATAAAGAAGAAATGACTAGAAATGAAGAAAATGTTTTGAATAAGAAAGAAAAGAAAAGAGAAAAGGAGACTTGCAAACCAAGAACAGTACTTACAACCTTTACTTTCTAAGGCACAATAAGGTTATCTCTTCAGTATGGTTGTTTTGTTGATAGATTTCCCCCGTTCTTGTCTTGACTTGTAATGCACTTTACTTTTATCTTTGCTTGTTGGAAATTTTTTTTTTTTGTTTTGAACTCCTTGATTGAGGTAGGAGCCTTGTTTTCTTATTTTTGTTTTGGTTTTGCATGCCAAAATGCACTTGCTAATCACTTCTAACTTTTCTCTGAATACCGCTTGATGTAAGCCTATCTACGCCCTCAATAAAGAAGATGATAGATATCATTATTGTTGTCCCGATCTAGGAAATGATAGAAAATATTGCTCCAGATTTAATAAGTAAGGCTGCAAAATAATAAGGACAAGAAAATGGATTAGTAATAATGTAAATAAATAGAAAATGAAATGAATTAAAAATGAAGAAATGATTAGAGTTGATACGGAAGAAGTATAACAACAGTGGCCTTTAAAAGATGTTGTTGTTGATGATGGCCTTGATGTAATGGTATGCACAACAATGAAGGATGATGAGGATGGCTAGATGTTTAAGTGAAAGATAATGAAGATGCTGGATGGAAATGGAAATAATATCTTAGACAAGTTAAAGAAGAAACTATACTATAAAGTGTATAGCCCTGGACTTTGCAAACTCGAATAAGGGATGATGTTTAGGACTTAAACCCACAAGTTATGGAAACTAGGAATTATAAGTATCAAGTGAAAGAAGTGGTGCCACAAGTATAAAGAATTATACTTGCTTAATCGATATAGTTATTAAAAGAACTTGAAGAGAGATTTCTCACAAAATAAGTTTTATATATCAAAAGGGTTGTTTACAAATAAATTAAGCCTCTCCATTTATAGGAGTTGAGAGGGCTGGCCGAATAAATATGTGCCCATTCAGCTAGGTACAGGTCTTAATGAAAATGTATAACTATTTGGATGAATGAACAAGTCCCTTAGCCTTCATGTTGGTTAGACTATCTCTTCACAAAGTGACTTAATTATTCATCTAACACATGCATGGAACCTTCCTTAGCTGAATGGTGAGATGATGGTTCATTTTGGCGCCAGAAACTCCTTGTACATGGCATGTAGGGGCTGGCCGAATGGTCATGATGATTGTCTCATATCTCTTTGAGATTGAGGACTCATTTCAATGAAAACTCTTCACCAACGTGCACCTAGATGTCATAGCACTTCAATGGACAACAACTTTCATGAAAGGTCACTTTGTTTGGAAGGTAACCTTTCATGATTTGAGTTACTCACATGTGAATGAGCTGAAGGTTAGCTTGCCATAGGTGAGTTGCATTTAGGCGAGTCATTTGATAGCTCATTGTGAAAAGTCATATCCTGTAAAGACACCTCTTCTCGAAAAGGTACGATTTATGAAAATTTAACTTGACCTATATTTGAAGTATTCTGAATGGTGATGTTGTTGGTGCACCTCCCCAGCTGAAATGAAGTCATCTTCTTGCTCAAATCTTCAACTCAATCCAGTTATGAGCTCACTTGTCACCGGAGAACTTTTCACCAATTGTTCCTTATGATCTCCTGAGTGTTCCTATATGAATCTCATAACTTTAGCCTTCATCATTTAGCTCAAATAAGCTCCCTTATGTGTGACCGAATGTACCTTCATTCAATGATAGAGAAATTAAGTTAAGTATATGAAATATTATAAAAATAACAATGCGTATAATATAAGAATGTGGAATATAGTTATAATAATAACTTCATGCTTCATATAATAATGAGAGAAATAATATTATTATCATAGCTATATATGTAACATATATATATATATATAAAGATATCAATGTCATAAAAAAAGAAAATATAAGATATATATCATGATCATAATGTAAAAATAAGAATGAGTTATAGAAAATCCCCATTTTAATCTTGTGAAAGGTTGGAGATGCAAGGATAAATATGGTGTTGAATTGGGTCACATCATCTTTGACTCGTATACAGGTACTTATAAGGGCATTAATCAACTAAGAATAATTATAGGTATAAGTAATAACATCCTATTATTTTAATTTTCTAGATGACATGTATATGGATAAGATATGCATGTGATATATAGTTATGAATAGAAATATGAATCTAAGATATGTGAGTAAAAAATATATTTTTATCATAATAAGAAACATTTTAAATTAGATGATTATTGACATTTTATTTTATGATAAGAAATAGTATAGATCTATCTAGTTGATGCCTATAACTGTTATTGATTTGGGTGAATCCAAATGTGTACTCATAAAAGTTACCTAGACTATTTCTATATTGAGATAAAGAAATTAAAATAGGGATGTTACCAGGTATTGCATTTATTTCTATAGCTGTATCAAATGGCTTTGACTGAACTAAGAGAATTAAAGGCATAATTAGTAGAATTGTTAAGACCAGGGATTTACAAGACTAAACATGTCATCTGGAATGCACCAGCGTTATTATGAAAAAGAAAGACGAGTCTATACAATTATGCATGGATTATCGTACATTAAATAAGGTCACAAAGAAGAAAAAGTATCATTTTTCGAGGATTGATAATCTTTTGATTAGTTAAAATAGTGCATTGGTGTCTCCCAAGTCAGATCTCATATCGATAAATTATTAGTTAAAGATGAAGAATAAGATCTTCTTAAGACAATTTTCAAAATTCAATATGAACACTAGGAGTTTGCGATAATGTTGTTTGGTTTAACGAATGTTCATGTGACACTTATGGATTGGATAAACTTAGTATTTATGTAATACCCCAAATATCCAGTTAGTGAATATATTGAAAGGATTTAAAAAATTGGCAGATTAAATTGAATATATTGTAAAGTATAAGAAAATGATTTAGAAATTTTGTTTAAGATCAATTAGTAAGAATGGAAGAATGAAAGGAAATTTTGGTTCTTTAGAGGGAAATAGATTTGAAATTCATTTTTAATTAGGGTATTAAAGAAAGGGGAAAAAGGGAAAGTTAAAAAATACACTAAGTTATATTCTATTGTTCTTCCTCGTGACAGTGCTTTCCTCTATAGCCAAAGGTAAGGCTTCATCTAGCTAGTTTTTCCTTTCGTTTTTGTTTGTTCTTGAAACCTTGAGTGTTATAAAGGCTTAAGGAAGGGTTAAATAGGAGTAAAATTAAGAGATGGATGATTTATTTGAGACTGAAGAAAATGGGTTTATGAATGATATATTAAAATATGAGTTTTTATTGAGGTTTACAAGTATATTTGACTTGTCAAATAAGTAAATAAGAAATTTGAAGCTTTGGAGGTAATTAAAAACATGTTAGAAAATGTGGTATGATTCTTGGGTTAGAGTGTTCTTTAGAGAATTTGGGTATTAAAAGAAGCTAAATAGAAGAAAGTTAGTTGGGTTAAGTGATGTTAAGTTTAATGGTATTGTTTTAGGTAAAAGTAAGAGAATTAAACAAAAATTTGGTGAAAATCGAGCTGAAAAATGGTAAATCTAGGTAGGGGTATCGGTACTGGAAGAATAGTATCGATACTATAGGTTTAAATTTGAAGAATTACGATGAGCAATATTGATACTGATACAATTAGTATCGATACTGATGTATGTATCAATTCTAAGAGAAAGATATCGATACCATGGATTCCAGAATACATAAATGGTATCGATACTGAAAGAGAGTATCAATACCATAATATAGAAGTATCGATACCATGGTAGGGGTACCGATACTACTGAGCCTAAAATATTTAAGATAGGAGGAATTTTAATAGAAATTTAATATAATAGTACTCTTGAGTCTTATTAAAAGTATAAATGTTAGAAAGTATACTAACATTGTTATGGTATGTGTACTTAATGGATGCTTGTGTAGATCATAACCTAGCTCCCGAGTCAAGCAAGAAAAAGGGAAAGGATAAGGTTGCTGAGTAGTTAGACGTCATTACAGCATACTAGGGAGGTATATCAGGTGAGTGCATTTATTGTAATTATATGGGATGAGGAATAATCGCAATGAATCAACCTCTAATGTTTTGATTTAATGTATATTTTATAATATTTGGTAGAAAGGTGTATAATGGTGTATTTTTTGCATAAAGTGCCACTAATATTTTGAATCAACCTCTAATATTTTGAATAAGTTTAGAGTATTAACTGCTATATAATGAAAGTTAAATGCATAATGGTGTATTTTTTGCATAAAGTGCCACTAATGCAAGTTAAATGCATAAAGGTGCATTTTTGGCAGAAAGGTGCCACTAATGCAAGTTAAATGCATAATGGTGTATTTTTGGCAGAAAGGTGCCACTAATGCAAGTTAAATGCATAATGGTGCATTTTTGGCAGAAAGGTGTCACTAATGCAAGTTAAATGCATAATGGTTCATTTTTGGCAGAAAGGTGCCACTAATGCAAGTTAAATGCATAATGGTGCACTTTTGCAAAAAGGTGCCACTAATGCAAGTTAAATACATAAAGGTGCATTTTTCACAGAAAGGTGCCACTAATGCGAGTTAAATGCATAACGGTGCATTTTGGTAGAAAGGTGCCACTAATGACAGTTAAATGTATAACTGTGTATTTTGACATAAAACGTGTCATTCCTGGTGTAACTAAAATGATTTTAAATGATTCTCATGAAGTATACGAATTATCTCAGATTTTGATAGTCATGACATGCTTATGTATGAATTGTAGTCTATTTACAGTATTATGCCTCACTAAGTAAATACTTAACGTGTGTTGATTTCACACGTAGGTAAAAGCAAAGACTAACCGAGTAAAGGGTACAATAACATCTATCATCAATATAAGGTTGACTCATCAGTAACAGTAGGACAATCATGTTTATTTTGAAAATTTACTGGCATGTAATCAAATTTAAGAGAGAAAAATGCTCTGGAATATATTTAAAGTGATAATTTTTGGTAATATATTTGCAACAAATATTTTATTATTGTACTAAAATATTTTTTTTTAAATTTTGAAACAAAATTTTATGGGGTTATAAATAAGAAAAATGTTTTTAAAAGTCATGTTACACTTGTGACTTGTGTACGAGAACGTATACGGGAAATGTATGTTACATTTATTGGTATCAGAGCTACATGTTTAACTGATTCTCGACCGAAAATGGGTTTATTTGAAATTAGAATAAAAGATTGCATGTCATTAAGATTTTCAATGTTACTGATATGGAGTCATTAATGTGTGATTGATGTCACTCATTACTAACTTTAGTATTATTATTATTATGTATGTCTAAGAATATGTCGAAATCTTCGAACTCACGATGAGCGGCTGAGCGAGAAAATAGAGAATGAACTGTTAGCGAAAGTTATGAGGCTAATAGTGAGCAACCGATTCCATATGAAAATGCTAGTGTGGATGCACATCAGGGTATACCCGTGCCAGAGTATGGAGCTTTTATGCAAGCTATCGATGTCATATTGACCCGATTCCAACCTCCTCCACCTCCCCTGCTCTTCCAGCACCGAAGATGTTGATCCCAAAAGAATTGAAGAGTTTAGAGCTCCTGAGTTTTGGGGAGATGAGGATAAAGGTCCTGTGGAGGCTGACTTATGGCTGAATGATGTCATGATAATGCTTGAAAGTCTTCACTGCTCGGATTCAGAAAAGTTGGGTGGAGTTGTATCTTTACTTAGGGGATCAACTCGAGTATGGTGGTCAAACACTATGATGTATTCACCATCGAATCAAGTAACCTGGCAGTTATTCTTGGAGGAATTTAAGAACAAGTATGTAGGTGAGCAATTTAGATGGGCGATGTCGCTAAATTTCCTTAATTTGAAACAAGGTGATTGAACAGTACATGAGTTCGAGGTTGAGTGCAATAAGTTGATTCATGTTGCTACTGAAGTCGTTCCCAATGAAAATGCCCTACGTGATTGGTTCATAGAAGGTTTGAGGCCAAAGTTGAAAGAAATGATGTTGGCTTTGAACTTGCCTAGCTTGGAAGAAGTCATAAATCGAGCCAAGTTTATTGAAATAGATCAAGAGGAGACTCTAGCAGCTGATCAGAGTATGCAGACGGGGAAAAGAGTTGGAATGCCTTCCACTCCCCATCATGCTAAGAGAGACAAGGGCTAGAGTTCCCGATATTCTGATAGAGATGGTTCTACTGCAGCTTCATAAAAACCTAAGCAATCTTAGTCTTTTGCTGCTATCTTGGGTAGAGCGTTTGGAGAAAGAACTTCATGTCAGATATGTGGTAAATTGCACCGTGGAGTATGTATACTTCTCAGTGGAGCTTGTTTCCAATGTGGCGAGACTGGTCACTTTGTCCGAAACTGTCCTAAGAAATCTGGGGACAATTCAACGTAATCTGAAAGATCTGTGGCAGTCTCTAATAGAAGCAGAGGAAAAGGTAGATCCAAGTGACAATCTGAATTAATGCAGTGACAAGAGACTCGATGAGTCACCACAATTTACAACATTAAAACCAATAAGGATCGAGATGACCCATAGATCATAACATGTACATTCCATCTTTTTGGTGAGCCTGTATTTATTTTAGTTGCCCCTATTTCTACACACTCATACATTAGTACAAAGTTGATTAGAGCTAGAGGAATTCCTTTAGAACCAATTTTTAGCGAGATGATATCAATAAACCCTATGGGTTAGTACGAGAGTAACTCAGGTATGTACAAAATGCCAGATAAAGATTCAAGGGATTGTGTTTCTGGCAAACCTAATAGAGTTACCTTTCGATGAGTTTGAGATCATTTTGAGCATGAATTGGTTGTCTCCACATAATTGATTGGTCGATTTTCACAAGAAACAATTATTTCTAAAGGATTCGGAAGGCTAAAAAATTGTAGTGATCGGCAAAAAAGAGAAATCACCATCCAATGTGATATCAGCCATTACTGTAAGGAAAATGATGTCAAAATGGTGTATAGTTTTTCTAGCAATGTGATAGATACTCAAGTATCGAAAGTGAGAGTAGATGATATTCCCATGGTTAGGGAGTTTTCAGATGTTTTTCCCGAGGAGTTACCGGGATTACCTCCAGATCGTGAGGTGGAATTCAAGATTGAGGTTTACCCAGGTACCGAACCTGTTTCTATGGCTCCATATCGAATGGCTCCAACAGAGTTAAGAGAATTAAAAGCCTAATTGCAAGAGTTACTCGATAAAATATTTGTTAGACCTAGTTCTTCTCCTTGGGGAGCACATGTATTGCTTGTGAAAAAGAAGGATAGGTCTATGCGATTATACATCGACTACCATCAGTTAAATAATGTAATGATAAAGAATAAGTATCATCTTCCTAGGATTGATGATCTATTCGATCAATTGAAAGGCACATCAATGTTCTCTAAGATAGACCTGAGGTCGGGACACCACCAATTAAAGATAAAAGAGGATGATATTTCAAAGACAACTTTTCAGACTCGGTATGAACACTACGAGTTTGTGGTGACGCCATTTGGATTGACTAATGCTCCTGCAACATTTATGGACTTGATGAACCGAGTATTCCAACCTTACTTGGATCAATTCGTGGTGGTATTTATAGATGATATTTTGGTGTATTCTAAGTCAAAAGAAAAACATGATGCTCATATTCGAGTGATTCTTCAGACACTTCGAGAAAAGAAGTTGTATGCCAAATTCTCCAAGTGTGAAATTTTGTTAGTTGAGATTACTTTCCTTGGTCATATAGTCTCAGCATAAGGAATAAGAGTAGATCCCAAAAAGTTTAAGCTATAGTGGATTGGCAACCCCCAAAGAATGCCAGAGTTTATTACGAGATGCTTGACATGTCAACAGGTGAAAGCTAAACATTAAGTGCCATTTGGATTGTTACAACCGATATCCATTTCTGAGTAGAAGTGGGAACAAATTACAATGGATTTTGTTTCCGGGATACCTTTGTCACCAAGTTAAAAGGACTCAATATGGATAATTATAGACCGATTGACCCATATATCTCACTTTATCCCAATTCGGGTAAATTACACGATGAATAAATATGCAGAATTGTATGTCAAGGAGATAGTTCAGCTGCATGGAGTGCCTATATCGATAGTTTCAGATCGAGACCCATGATTTACTTCAAGAATTTGTAAGTCCTTGCATGAGGCATTGGGTACTCGATTGAATTTTAGCATAACTTTTCATCCACAGATAGATGGGCAGTCAGAATGAACTCTTCAAATATTAGAGGATATGCTAAGGGCATGTGTGATTGAGTTTAAAGGATCATGGGAAAGATATTTGCCTTTAGCGGAATTTACTTATAATAAAAGTTATTAATCATGTATTAAAATGGCCCCATATGAAGCTTTATATGGAAGGAAGTGCATAACAGCATTAAATTGGTTTGAACTAAAAGATCGAGACCTAGTTGGCCCGAATTTGATGAAAGAAATTGAGCACAAAGTGAAAGTTATCCGGTATAATCTAAAGATAGCCTCCGATCGAAAAAAGTCTTATACAGATTTAAAAAGAAAAGAAATTGAATTTCAAGTGGGAGATAAGGTCTTCTAAAAGTGTCGCTCTAGAAGAAAGTATTACGGTTTGGGCGCAAAGGAAAGTTGAGTCCGAGATTCATTGGACCTTATGAGATTTTGAAAAGGGTCGGACCAGTAGCTTATTAGATAGATTTACCTCCGGATATGGATAAGATCCATAATGTCTTTCATGTGTCGATGCTTAGAAGGTACCGATCAGATCCATCTCATATTATCACACCAGAGGAAATAGAGATCCAACCAGATTTAACTTACAAGGAAGAACCAATGCGAATCTTGGCTCGAGAAAGCAAAGAACTACGAAACAAGAAGATTCCTCTAGTTAAAGTACTTTGGTAAAACCATAAGATAAACGAAGCTACTTGGGAAAAAGAGGAGGACATGAGGAAGCAGTTTCCATACCTCTTCGTATTAGGTACTTTTTAAAATTCGAGGGAGAATTTGCTTAAGGGGGAGAGTTGTAATACCCCAAATATCTTGTCAGGACTATATTAAAAGGATTTAAAAATTTGAGGATTAAATTTAATAAATGGTAAGGTATAAGAAAATGATTTAGAAATTTTGTTTAAGACCAATTAGTAAGAATGGAAGAATGAAATGACATTTTGGTCCTTTAGAGGTAAATGAATTTAAAATTCATTTTTAATTAGGGTATGAAAGAAATGGGAAAAGGGAAAGTTGAAAAATACACTAAGATATCTTCTCTTCTTGTTCCCTATGACAATGCTCTCCTCCATACCCACAAGTAAGGCTTCATCTAGTTAGTTTTTCCTTTCGTTTTTTGTTTGTTCTTGTAACCTTGAGAGTTATAGAGGCTTAAGGAAAGGTTAAATAGGAGTAAAACTAAGAGATGGATGCTTTATTTAAGATTGATGAAGATGGGTTTTTGAATGATATGTTAAAATATGAGTTTTTATTGGGGTTTGCAAATATATTTGACTTGTCAAATAAGTAAATAAGAAATTAGAAGCTTTGGAGGTGATTAAAAACATGTTAGAAAAAGTGGTATGATTCTTGGGATTAAGTGTTCTTTAGAGAATTTGGGTGTTATAAGAAGCTAAATAGAGGAAAGTTAGTTGGGTTAAGTGATGTTAAGTTTAAGGGTATTGTTCGAGGTAAAAGTAAGAGAATTAAACGAAAATTTGGTGAAAATCGAATTGAAAAATGGAAAATCTGGGTAGGGGTATCAGTATTGGAAGAACAGTACCGAACTATATGTTTAAATTTAAAGAATTACGATGAACATTCTTGATACTGATGCAATTAGTATCGATATTGATATGGGTATCAATACTAAGAGAAAGGTATCGATAACATAGATTCCAGAATGCATAAATATTATCAATACTGAAAGGGAGTATCAATACCATAGTATAGAAGTATCGATGCCATGGTACGGGTACCGATACTATTGAGCCTAGAAAATTTTAGATATGAGGAATTTTAATAGAAATTGAATATAATTGTACTTTTGAGTATTATTAAAAGTATAAATGTTAGAAAGTATACTAACATTGGTATGATATGTGTACTTAATGGTTGTTTGTGTAGATCATAACCAAGTTCCCAAGTCAAGCAAGAAAAAGGGCAAGGATAAGATTGTTGAATAGTTGGACGTTATTACCACGTTGTAGGGAGGTATATCAGGTGAGTGCATTTATTGCAATTATATGGGATGAGGAAACTCGCAATGAGTAAACCTCTAAAGTTTTGATTTAATATATGTTTTGCAGTATTTGATATATTTTATAATGTGTATGAAAATGGTATTATAAATAAGTTATAGTATGAACTTCACTATAATGAAAGTTAAATGTATAATGGTGCATTTTTGGAAGAAATCTGCCACTAATGCAAGTTAAATGCATAATGGTGCATTTTTGGTAGAAATGTGCCACAAATGCAAGTTAAATGCATAAAAGTGCATTTTTGGCAGAAATATGCCACTAATGCAAGTTAAATGCATAATGGTGCATTTTTGGCATAAAGGTGCCACTTATACAATGCCAAAAATGCACCATTATGCAAGTTAAATGCATAATGGTGTATTTTTGGCAGAAATATGCCACTAATGCAAGTTAAATGCATAATGGTGCATTTTGGCAGAAAAGTGCCACTAATGCAAGTTAAATGCATAAAGGTGTATTTTTGGCAGAAAGGTGCCACTAATGGGAGTTAAATGCATAACGATGCATTTTGGCATAAAGGTGCCACTAATGACAGTTAAATGTATAATGGTGCATTTCGGAAAAAAAAGGTGCCACTAAGGTTGTATTCCTTGGCCATGTGGACTTAGCTGAGGGGATAAGAATGGACCTCAAGAAAGTATAAGACATAGTCGAATGATAAAGTCCAAAGAGTGTTTTTGAAATTCGAAGTTTCTTGGGAATTTGCTGGTTACTATCAAAGGTTTATAAAGAACTTTTCGATGATTGTCTTCCCTCTGACCAAGCTATTGAGAAAAGACACATTATTTGTTTGGACTGATAAGTGCCAATAAAACTTTAAGATATTAAAAACAAAACTATCATAAGCTCCAGCGTCACTGTAATCATAATTTGGAAAAGATTATGTGATTTATAGTAATGTGTCTCATAATGTTATATGATGCGTGCTTGTACAAGAGGAAAAATTAAGGTTTATGCTTCAAAGCAACTAAAGAATCATGAAAGAAGTTATCCGACTCATGATTTTGAGTTAGCAATAGTTGTATAATGCCACTAACTACATGGCGAGTGATATATACCAATATCAAAAGTAAAAAGTATGTGTTAACTTGAAGAAGTGAAAATAAAGGAAATGGGTTGAATTCCTTGAAGAATAATGATATACTTATCGATTACAATCAGTAAAGGCTAACGTGATGACCGATACGAATAAGTCGAAAGATATTTCTATTATGGGAACTTTGAATATGTAATTGTCTTTAAGGAAAGATGGTGCTCTGATTGAAGAATTAAAGTTAAAGTCTCTGTGGCTTGATCAAGTAAGGGATCTTCAAAGAAAAGATAAAAATTGATGTGTTTGTCAAATATAGAACAAGTGGAAAAAGGTAAACCCAAAGACTTAGAAGTTAAGTTTGATGGATACTTATATTATCAAGGACATAGTCGATATTAGTAACATAGATGAAAAGACCTATTACCAAGTTTGTTTCTTGTTGAAATTTTTGAAGCTCGATTTGGACAACCAAAAATGTACAAAGGGGGTGAATTGGTAAAAATTTATTTAGGGTAAGGAAAGAAAAGATAGACACTTTTACACAACGATTTATAGTGGTCCAACTTCTCAACAAAGTCTATCTCCACCACCTTACCTCTTCACTAAGGATTTTCCAACAAATTCACTAATTTAATCTTTCTTTTTCAAGGACAAAGAGATAACCTTTACAAACTCCATAACTTTTAACAGGCTCAACTAGAACTAAAACCCATTTACAAATAAAAAGATGTAAACAAATAAAACCTCTAAAAAGGAAAGTGTTTACAAATTTAAAGCTCACAAGAACAAAATATTTACAAGAGAATAGAAATAAAGAGTGAAAAGCTCTTCTCTTGTGTTTGATTACTTTGATAGGTGTTCTAACCCTTCTTCAAGTGTCTTGAACTTGTATTTATAAGTTGGAATGAGTTTGTGGTCGTTTCTAGCCATTGGGAGTAATTTGAAGCTGTTGGGGATGTTTTCTCTTAAAAATAAAACTGTCCAGTACATAGGGTATCAGTACTCCTATAGAGAGTATTGGTACTACCTTTATTATTTTTAAATAAAACTAGTTGTTACTAGCCATGGGCCTAACGGTATTGATACTAAGCCTATGGTATCGATACTACTATGTAAAGTAGTATCGGTACCCCTTTGGGTATGATATCATTTTTGCATTCTGGAATTTGAGCAATGCTGGCAGTATCGATACTACCTAGTGAGTATCGATACTTCTCTTACCTTTGGTATCGATACCATATGAACAATATCGATATTGCTCATGAGGTAGTGATACTGGAAGAACAATATCGTTACTTCTTGTCCAGAAAAACATTTTGTGCTCAATTCCAAGTTAAATGGACTTTGAATTATTTTTTAAAAACTTTGATAACTTTTTTAATAAATTCAATTCAAGTCCAAAAACGTTTTGCCATAAATTGTTATATCAAAACATAGTTCAACAATCTCCCCTGTTTTGATATAACAAAACATTTGAAAAATTATTTTTGGCAAAACTCTCCCTTAGGTGGTGTTTGGTTGGCATGAATCCCTTGGAATTGGTGGGAATTGGAATCCAATTCCACCACTTTCCCATGTTTGGTTCAAGTTTTCCAAGGGAATTGGAATCCCTCATGGCTTTAACTTTCCATCAAATGAGGGAAAGTGAATTCCATCCAAGAATGGATGGAATTCAATTCCCTTGTTGGAGGGAATTGAAATTTGACCATACTACCCTCATCAATATTTTGGTAACTTATTCATATATTGAATAAAAATATTTTTTATTATTTCGGGTCGGGTTTCTAATTCATATATTCGGGTCGGGTCGGGTGAAACTTTATTTTGGTAGGGTCGGGTCAGTTTTTTTAAGTGTGATATTCAGGTCGGGTCTAGTTCGATTTTAGGGTGAAAAATACCCGACCTGAATATATATATAATTTTACCTTATATATTTAGGAATAATTACAATAATACCCCTCTGTATATAATTTTTTTCAATTAAGTCATTGTTTTTATTGAATAAAAATAATTTTTTATTATTTGGGGTCGGGTCGGGTCAGATTTCTAATTCATATATTCGGGTCGGGTTTATTTTGTTCGGGTCGATTCGGGTTTTCTAAGTGTGATATTCGGGTCGGGTTTTTTAAGTGTGATATTCGGGTTCAGGTTTAGGGTGAAAAAAACCATACCCGACCCGAAGAAAATATATAATTTTACCTTATATATTTAGGAATAATTACAATAATACCCCTCTATATATAGTTTTTTTCAATTAAGTCAATGTTTTTATTGAATAAAAATATTTTTTTTATTATTTCGTGTCGTGTCGGGTCAGGTTTCTAATTCATATATTGAATAAAAATAGTTTTTGGTATATTCTTTGGTAACTAATTAACATACTCCGATTGGAATGAATCGAAATATTGCTCTATCTTTTGGTAACTTATTAACATATTTTGATTGCGATGATTTTAACTTATGAATTTTATTAGCATGATTTTTATAATTTATTGAAATAAATAATCAATCAATAAAATGAAAATTTAATATTTTTAAACTTTTTATAATATATTACTACATGTAAGTTGTAAAACAAAGTAAAATAAAGCAAAAAAACAAGAAGGGCAATTCTGTCATTTTACATTACTGAAATCAAATTCATTTGACATGTCTGCGAACCAAACAGAATATGGAATTGGATTCCAATTCCATTTTCTGCCAACCAAACAAAATATGGAATTGGATTCTAATTCCTGACAGATTCCAATTCTTTCACAGATTCCAATTCTTTCACAGATTCCAATTCCCATAGAAACATTCCAGCGAACCAAATGCCACCTTAGTAAAATATTTAACGAAAAGGGTGCCAATTGTTGGAAAATATTCAGCTCCCCCTTTTTCACTGAGAAATTGATTTTTTCAAACTCATACGTCTCCCCCTTTTTTGTTCTATTGAAAATAATTCAACTTTAAAGTTCAAAAATAACATTGGAGAGTAAGTGGTAATTTTGACATTAAAAAACATTTGAAAAATCAAAGCTCCCCCTCAAAAAGTGCATTCCAAACAAAAATTTGACTTTAAGAGCTTGACACTTAAAAGAAATTAAATTTCAACAAAGATGAACAAACATGTTAGCAACACATGCAATTCAATATATCCAAGTTTAAAATACTTTATGCAATACTAATTGTTGAATTTAAGTGCATTTGCATAAAGTTATTCAAAACAAATATTATGCATTTAAAATTTTTTTATATCAATTGTTAGAGAGATATCATTTTCATTTTAAACCATATGCATAAACATATAAACTTAGGTCAACCATTAAATTTTTTTAAATAAAAGCAATTGAAAAATTTGATATCAACTGTTAGAGAAATATCATTTACATTTAAAAACAATTTTGACCAAAATTCATTATGATGAACTAAAAATTATGAAAAATCATTAAAACTTAAGAAAATGTTCATCATAACACATTTTCAACATACATGAGATAGAAAACATGAAATCATTTAAAATAAAAAACTCATGCATGCATAAACCTAAATGAGCAACCAAATAATAAAAAACAAAAGCATTAAGGTTACCCATTCCTTTTCAAAGTGTGGCTAGAACATTTGAATATCTTCACTTTCATCATCATTGCTCCCACACACCTACAAGAGACATTTAAGTAGAATTTTGGGATCTAAATCGCTTTGGATCCTTGAACGTTAGTTTCAATGCCCCTTGTTCCCTTAGAAACCCATATTTGTCTAATTTTAAAACATTTTCCTTTCTTCAAAGGACACGTATGTTCCTTGTGACCATGCTAATGACAATGTGAGCATTTTATCATTATTAGACTAGATGAATTATTTAAAATGATTTCTTTTTCTTTTGTTAAACATTCAAGCTTAACTTTTAAATCAAAATTTTCTTTTTCAAAACTTTTAATTTTCATTTTTGAAAGATCTAAATCCTTTTTCAAAATTTCATTTGGTTATCAAAATCCATTTTAGCTGTCAAAAGAAAATCATTTTCAATTTTAAATTTAGAAATCAATTTCTTGTATTTGGAGTTCATGGTCTCAAACTACAAAAATAATGCATCGTATGCATCTTATAACTCATTAAAAGAATAAGAATTTGATTCACTTAAGTTAGAAGATACCTTGGGCTCTTCATGAGCCATTAGAGACACCAACGTTGTTGGTTCTTTTTCCTTTTCTCCATAGATTTCCTCGAGCTTATTCTAAAGCTCCTTGGAATTCGAACAACAAGAAAATCTTTAATAGATATCGAGACCAAATGCACAAAACACCATGTGCATGACCTTGGCATTTTTTTAGGTTTCTTCCATTATTGGTCACTCCACTTCTTCGTCTTTTTCGTTGGAGAAGAGTATTCATTCTCGATCATCTTCCATGTATCAAGATCATTGGATTGGATGAATAACTTCATTACTTTATTCCAATGATGGTAGGTTGCTCCATTGAAATGTGGAGGCTTGTTGATCGGTTGAGAGTTTTCTATGTAGAACGAGCTGGAGGTGGAAGTCATCTTCTCGGTTGCTTTGGGAATTAGTATAGCTTCTTCAAGGAACATCTCAAGGTGATTAAACCTTCTAATGAGTCAAGCTCTAATACCAATTGTTGGAATTTTTGAAGCTCAGTTTGGATAACCATAAATGTACAAAGGGCGTGAATTGGCAAAAATTTATTTAGGGAGTAAGGAGAAAAAAAGATAGACAATTTTGCACAGCGATTTATAGTGGTTAGACTTCTCAACTAAGTCTATCTCCAATACCTTAGCTCCTTACTAATGATTTTCCAAAAAAATTACTAATTTGTTCTTTCTTTTTCAAGACAAAGAGATAACCTTTACAAAACTCTCTAGCTTTTAACAGCTCAGCTAGAACCAAAACCCCTTTACAAGAAAAAACATGTAAACAAATAAAACCTCTAAAAAAAGGAAGGTGTTTACAAATTTAAAGCTCACAATAACAAAATATTTACAAGAGAATAGGAATAAAGAGTGAAAAGATCTTTTCCTATGTTTGATTGCTTTGATAGGTGTTCTAACCCTTCTTCAAGTGTCTTAAACTAGTATTTATAAGTTGGAATGAGTTTATGGTTGTTTCGAGCCGTTGAGAGTAATTTGGAGCAATTGGGGATGTTTTCTGTACAAAATAAAATTGCCCAGTACATAGGGTATCAGTACTCCTATAGAGAGTATCGGTACTACCTTTGTTATTTTTAAATAAAACTAGTCGTTACTAGCCGTTGGGCCTGACGGTATCATTATTAAGCCTATGGTATTGATACTACTATGTAAAGTAGTATCGGTACCATTTTTGCATTCTGTAATTTGAGCAATACTGGTAGTATTGATACTACCTAGTGAATATCGATGCATCCATTACCTTTGGTATCGCTACCATATGAACAATATCAGTATTGTTTATGAGGTATTGATATTGTAAGAACAATATCGGTACATCTTGTCCAAAAAACATTTTGTGCTCAATTCCAAGTTAAATGGACTTTGAATTATTTTTGAAAAACTTTGAATAAATTCAATTCAAGTCCAAAAACATCTTGCCATAAATTGTTATATCAAAACATAATTCAACATTTCTAAATGTCGGATATGACAACAAGTTAAAACGAAACATCAAGTGTCTTCTAAATTGTGGTAACCAATTTCCACCCCTCAGTGGGAATAGGAACAAGTTTCAATGAACTTTTTCACAGCTAAAGATTATTGAAAATAATCTCAAGATAGTTGTTGATCAACAAAAGTCTTATTAGGATTTGAAAAGAGAAGATATATTCTATTAAAGTAACGATAAGTGTTTCTTAAAGTATTGATTAGATCCTTTTCATGCTGTCACATCAGAGGATATTAAGATTCACTCAGAAATTGACTTATGAATCGGTTTATATTAAAGATCGACAGAGAAATGCGAGGTTGAAAAAACACTAATTGGAAAAGAGAATAAGGAGTGAAAAAGTATCATCCTCGTCTAATTACATCATGTAGCTAAATTTTTCTTAGTTATCAAAATGTACATTTTGAAAGTTTAGTAGCTAAAGTATAAATTTAGGAAACATTTAGGGACCTAATTGGTAATTTTCCTAAAAATATTTTTTATTCCATAAATGGATAGTTTACTCTTGATAGTGGGGTTCTATTGAAATCAGATTCTTGATCTGGAATTGGTGTTAAAAACTAGAAAGTGATAAAGTCTTGTAAAATTCGAATATAAATTTTGAGAAAATTTAAAGGATGATAAATTAAGCCTAGAAATATTATTTCCACATTTTAAAATGATGGAAAATAATATGGAATATTGGATTTGAGAAATAATTTCTATGTTCAATTTGGATCATTGGATGAAAAATGACAAATTAAAATTTTGGAAAAGTTGCATGGGCAAAGTTTTAAAAGGCACATTAATTTGTTTATATTTGACTTTATAAATATGATAAGGGTTATTTGGCTAGGTATGGATGTAATTATCAAGTTTCATTAATGGTAAAATTGTCATTTCTCATTAAATGAATTTTAAATTCATTTAAGCTTAAATAAAGAATAAAGTAAAATGAAATTAACTAAAATTTCATGAGGCCAAGCCATTTTTCAGCTCCATTTCGTTCTCCCCATGACCTAGCTAAGAAAAATTTTATTTTTCATTTTTGAGCAATTTCCTTTGGATTTTGGATTAAGCCGTGAAATATAAAATTGTTCTATTTGAAAAACGCTATCATTTGGTACCATTACTGCATGCTAATCTTGCTTGAGTTCAAAGATCCCAAATTTTAGGGTTTATATTCATATTAGGTTTTATGGAATTGATGATGGATTTTGAGGTTTTGAGGTCGTAGAATCATTCCCAAGCTTGTATGATTTTTAAAACTTCCTAAAAATGCTTCCATGATGTTTCGACCTAAACCTTAATTTAGAGAAGTTTTTGTTTTGATGAAATTTTATTAGGGGTTTCCTTTTATAGGTTTTAAAATGTTGAATCGAGGTTGAATTCATGCTTGAATCGAATTGAAATTGATTAAAAATCATGAAAACCCTAGTCTTATATTTTCAAAGCATTCGACCTTAGGGTTTTAAATTAGGAAAAATTGTGGAAAATTCCCATGGATTATAAATAATATATGTATGGTTCTACAAGTTTTAGAAAATTATTTAGGCTAATTTGTAATTTTATGAAAGTTGGGGACCCATTTGGTAATTATGGAAAAGTTATGGACTAATGTGTAAATGTGTAATAGTTGATTTACTATACTGGAAATTAATTTTTTAGTGTTGAAATTGATGTTAGAAGGTGAAATTGGATTATTTTGGAAAGTTGGTAAAAGTTGAGGTTCAAATCACAAATATGGAAAAGTTGGGAGCTTGAGTGAAAATGTTAAGTAAAGTTTGGATAAAATGAAATTTCAATTGTCAATTAGAAGTGTTAAGGCCAACATTTATGTTGTTAGATGGAATTAGTACCGAATGAGCATTGGAAGATTTTTAGGAATTTATTTTCTAATGTGTGCCTATGTGAGTAAGATTCTAACATGTGGTTTGAATTTGTATATGTTTTGTAATGATGCTCATTTAGATTGTGTGCTTGAAATCAAGATTAAACATTATTAAAGCTAAGGAGAAGGTTAAGGATGAAATGTGAATCTCTAAGGAAGATCTGCAAGCTAAGGACACCAGGTGAGTGCAAATTTAATTTGTACTTATGTTATCGAACAAACATTGGCTTGCGATGAAACAAGTGAAAGAGTTACTATGGTAAAGAGTGACACCTAAAATGTTATGTGATTTGTAAGGCATGCATATATGTGAATTTGTGAGCTAATAGAATTAGTGACAAGCTATATAAAAATCACCATAAATTATTATATCAGCCTAAATTTAGAAAATAACCATAAATTATAAAAAATGATTAGATGATGATTTTTATACAATTAAATTATTATACCAGCCTAGTTTTGTTTAGAACAAACGAAAACTGAATTCAAGGTATATAAAAAAAAGATATGAATTTTTAACCGAGGATAAGTCAGAAAAAGGGGCAAAAGATTCTGCTCAAAATAGATTTTGTCGGTCATCTTTGAAAATTCACCATAAATTGTACAAATTAAACTATAAGGAATGCCTTATATGGATAGATTCTTATTTGAGTCTAATTTCCATAGGTATAAACGGAATAATTTTTAAACATGTATATTAATACATAATAATATTTCTTTAAAGGTAGTGCAAACTGCAGAATATGAAATTATGACAAATTTTGGGATTTAACCAAATTAGAAGCAAATGATCAAGTTAAAGCTAGAGATCCTTATATTTTTTACTTGTATATAATGTCAAAATGAGTGCAATGCATTCATAACATTATACATGGATGTTTTATACATCATCTGGTAGGACTTGCAATGAGTCTACCTTATTTATTTTGGCGTGATATTTATGTCATTCATCATATAATTGACATATTCTAAATATGTCAAAGGTTGAATATAAAATGCATTGATCACTGATCATTACATATGATGTTTATCATGAACATATATGATATTTATCATGAATGATATTTCAAGTATGAACTGTCCAATGTTAAATTATGATGATATACATTTCCATGGATGGAATAAAAATAAACTATATGCCCAAGTAAATAATTGAAGGACAGGGTATAGTTGGCATGCCATAGAGTCTAGCAGCAGGTTTCATGTTCGGGACTGCACTTAAGTATAACTAGTGCAAATGGTGGGAACGACCTTATGTGTCATATTCGGGTTAGCACTAAAGTATAACTAGTGCTGATGGTGGGCACGACCACATGTGTCATATTTGGGTTAGCACTACTTTGTATACATTTGACTCATGTACCCAGGGTCTTTACAGGTTTACGTTTGGGCTATGGTCTATTGGTGAATAAATGATAAATAGTTTAATAAGCTTGTGAGCTTTTGGAAATGATGGCAAGTATACTGGTAAGAAATTTATATGTGATCCATATCATGTTAATTAAATTGTTCATAATGTATTGAATATTGTTACTCATTATATTCATGTGTTACATTGCCTTGAATATTTCTATAATTGCCTCACTAAATTTTTACCTATTTTGAATTAAGAAATGTTTTTGATTTCTGATGTAACATCTTTAGCTCATAGTAGTACAGTATACAGGTTAAGGGTGTTACAATTTTAGCTCCAACAAACTAAGGTAAAAGTTGATCACTAATGGTGGAGAGAAGCCATGAAGCTAACACTCTATCTTTTGCAACAAAGATATCATAATATTCATTAGCAATAAATATACCTTCTTCATTTTGAATCTTATTAGGCGTCGGTTTCAACTCACCGGTGAGCAACCTCTTTAATCTATGACTCCTGACTGTCAAAAGAACTTGTTGTCTCCACAACAAGAAATCCACTTCATCAAGTGTAATGTTGATTTTCTTGTTTATGAGCAACCTGCCATTCCTAGACATTTCTCCAAGATCAGGATTCTGTAAAGCATCTTCTATAGCCATTGTTGTAACACCCTAAACCATTACGACAAACAGTCGACCAATAAGAGTGCTAACGGAACCACCAGAGTGACTGACCAACCTTTTTCTTATTTCTATTGGTTTAAAATGATTATTTTCTTTATAAATTCAACTGTAATAATATAATTAAAACTTTACACACGGGAGTTCCCAAAATAAATATTTACATTAAAAAATAATAATACAAAATATATATATACGACTCAATTTTACAATATGGTTTGTGAATATACATGCCATTCAAAAACTTTAGACGTACTCTAATCTGCTTTAGGTCTAGACCTCATTCATTATAAGCTCCTTAACAACTCCACCTAATTTGTATAAGGAAACAAATTCAAAACACTGAGCCAACTAGCTCAATGCCACACTAACAACTAAATCATACTAACTGTATATAGAGTTGACAAATGGGTTATTCGGATCGGGTTTGGGTTGGGTTATTTCTGGTCTAGATTATATTTGGTTTAATTTTGTTTGGGTCAGATCAAATATGGTTTAGATATGGTTCGGGTATACGATAAATTGGATCGGGTAAGGTATGTGGTAAGGTCAATTTTTGGGTCGGCTGATTATCAGATCGATTATTTTTCAGTTCGAATCAATATCAGATTGGTTGATTTTTAGGTCGGGTCAATATCGAATCGGTTAGATTTTGGGTCAGGTCAATATTGGATCTTAGGATCGGTTGATTTTCGGTTTAGGTCAACCTTTAGATCAGGTCAATTCGGGTTGAATTAATTATGAGTCTAATCAAGTATATATAGAATTATTGATATATTATTGTAAAAAAATATCTTCTTGTTTGTTAATCTTATCATTTATGCCTAATTTTAATTCTCAATCGTTCAATATTTTGAATTTAACCAACATTTAAAGATGATAAATCGATAATTTGACACAAATACGATCATATAATGTGTGTTAGAAATTGTTATCAAAAGTTTATATTGATCATGTATGAAAGGTTTATAATGAGAATTATTTGATAAAGAAATAAATTTTTTATGAAAATTTTTATTTTCAATCATAAATTTAAAATTTTAATTAAATTTTAAAAAATAATACATAACTTTATTTGTTAAGTTTTATTCATAACATAAGTAAACTTTATATTATTTTTATTATAAATATAATATTATTTCCTTTATTTTAGTTGTTTTCTATTATTTTTATTATAAATCTAATATTTTTTTTGCAAGTAGGATAAGTAAACTTTATTTATTATTATTTTCAATCTTACAATTAGATTCTTACTTTTATATTCCTCTTGTGTAATAACATAGTAAACTTTCTATTATATTTATTATAAATATAATATTTTTTAATAAATTATAAATTTTATTTAAATTAATTTATTATTTGGTTTAGATTAATTTATGTTCGAGTTGCTTTTAGGTCGGGTTAAATTTGGTTCAGGTTGTTTTTGGATCGGGTTAAAATTTAGTTTGGGTTAATTTAGTTTCGGTTCGGGTTACTTTGGGTCAGGTATGGTTCAAGTATCAGATCAAATATGACTATCATTTTCGAATTAATATTAGGTATTGGGTCAGGTAAATCGGTTCGGATAATCGAGTTTGGGTCAAGTTTGTCAGGTCTAACTGTATATCATTGAAAGGCTTAAGCTATCAAGTCTACTGTATTTCTTTAGTGAGTATACTTTTATACTCACTCTCTACTCTATGGTACACATCATGGTGCAGTTGAGGGTTTTGCATCTCGGAGCTCACACACCCCTCTAGTCTACCGAGCATGGACTACGCTCTCCAAAATTTTTGGATCGGACTCCACACCCTTGACTAATCCACCCCTTGAGAGTGTCAAGCCTTGGCCTTAGTTAGTTAGCTTAAAGTGCCTTGCGCACTCCCTAAGGATATATCCGATTGAATATATACTTTTGACACTACTAGTTTTTCTAAAGGAACTTGGGTGTCCTGATCGTTTCCCGCACATAATTCACCCTACTTTATCTCGTTTCTACATTTGAATTAAACATCATTATTGTTCTCACTTGTAGTCTTATTTGGGAGTAATTATTAAGCTTTTGGGAATCCTCACTTGTCTTCAAAATATCTCTTCTTTATAGTCCAAAACCAAGCCTTGGTATCAATACTAACCTTACAGTATCGATAATACCTCTTAAGTATTGATACCCTACCCAAGGTATTAATACCCTAACGTTGATTTGCCTTGCAAGAAAAGGGATATCGATACTCATATGGGAGTATCGATACTTGGACCCTGAGTATCGATACTCCCTAGAGTACCGATACTAAAATGGCATTATAGAACCCCGATCTTGAAAACAAGCCCCTCAGTCTCGATTCCAAACCCTCAATATAGATATTCCTTTAAGGGGTATCAATACTACTATTTAAAAACTCTTGATTTAAGCTCACCTTAAGAAAAATATCAATACTGCTTCATGCAGTATCGATACCAACCCTTAAAAATGCCCTAGTTGGGCACAAATTTGCCACCCAACTCCCTAAATCTCCTACCTTTAGGTTTCCCCATTAGTTATTAAGTCTTATGTGATTGAAGGGGTCATAAATAAGACTCTTGAACATGCTAATAATATCAAACACGAAATCTACCATGAAACTATACTCAACAAGTTTCAACCACAACTCTCAAGCTAAAACTTGTTTCTAATGACCCATAATTTATATGAGGAAGTTGTGAGTGTGTTACCTGGCTTCTTTGGCTTCTAAAATCTATCTCAACTCAACTAGGAAATCACTTTTCATTTATCTTTAGATTTTGAACTCTCTCCCACCTCCTTCACTAATTAAGGCAATAAATGAATTACCAACTAAACTAGGGACTTGGATTTAACATAAAAACACTCTCTATAACTCGAATTACTAAAAAAAATGAGCTTAAACACTTGGTTCCTTTTAAATTCCCCAAAACCCATTTTCTAAAACCGATACAAAAACTTGAGATTAAGGGCTTAAAATGATGCTTAAGGGATTAAGGTTAAGAACCTTACCTTGGTTGATTCAAACTAAGCATGGATTTCAAAAATCTTTTACCTTTTTGCTTGCTCTTGGAAATGAAGAATAAAAGAGAAGAGAAGCTATTTTTGGGGAATAGTTTACGTGAAAAACAATGGTATAAGGGTTTTTATCCTTTAAAATAAGCAATGGGTAAACTGCACTTTTGGTCCCTCACCTTTACAACCCATACCAAAATCATCATTTGCCTTAAATTTGTGGGATAACTAAAGCCTAATACTCATAATAACTGATCTAGTAGATCTAACGGTCTCAAATTACGAGTTTCGGGTTGACCCGAACTACTGACCCAGAATTCGGGGTGTTACAATTGTTCAAAGAAGACTAAGACCATAAGAACACGAAAGACGAAACAATTAAAGCACATAGAACAAACAAAAGATGAGATAAAGAGAGGACAAACCACATATCAGAGGCACAACAGAGAAGATAAGGCTCCAAGATTGATGGCAAAAGATACCATATTAGGAAACGTGATGAAGAAAGTATGAACTAAAAAGCTACTTGTTTATTATTTCTGACATGAATTATAATGCAACTTACACCACTTCTTATACAAAATGTAAAAGGGATAACTAATCACAAAATTGTTTCAAATTTGTTAGACCAAACTAACAACCCACGCTGAGCTGGGTTTAACAATCTCCCCCTTTTTATATAACAAAACATTTGAAAATGTTTTTTGGCAAAACTCCCCCATAATAAAACATTTAATGAAAAAGTGAAATATTTTGGATGTTATTAAAGCTTTCATTCTTGAAATTGAATTATTCAAACTTGTACTTCTCCCCCTTTTATATAAAAAATAATTCAAACTTTGAGGTTAAAAAATAACAAAGTAGAGTAAGTAAAAATTTCAAAGTTAAAAAACATTTGAAAAATCAATGCTCCACCCACAACAAATGCATTCCAAAGATAATTGACTTTGAAAATTTAACACTTAAAAACTATTGAATTTCAACAATGATGAACAAACATGTTAGTAACATATGAAATTCAATAAATCCAAGTCTATACTACTTTATGCACTATTAACATGAGACATTAAAGTTCATATGCTTAAAGTTATCCAAAAATGTTATGCATTTGAAAAATTGATATCAATTGTTAGAGAGATATCATTTGCAATAGAATCACAATCATAAACATTTAAATTTAAGCTCAAAAATTAAAATTTATAAAAACAAGAACATTAAAACCAAATTTGACCTAAAATCATTATGATGAACAAACATTTATGAAAGGTCATTAAAATAAAAAATATATACAACATAATACATTTTAACATATATGAGATTGAAAATAACACATAATCATTTAAGCTTAAAACTCATGCATGAATAACCCAAATAGGCAAGCAATTATGCAAGATCAGAAACATTTAAGTTTAGTGGTTACCCATTCCTTATCAAGTGTGGCTAGGGCATTTGAATATCTTCACTTTTATCATCACTGCTCCCATACACCTACAAGATACATTTATTTGGATTTTGGTATCCAAATTGCTTTGGATCTTTGACTGTTAGTACCAATGCCCCTTGTTCCCTTTGGAATCCATACTTGTCTAATTTTAAAATGTTTTCTAATTTTTAAAAGACAAGTATGTTCTATGTTACCATGGAAATGGCAATCTGAACATTTTGCCATTTTTAAACATGATGAATAGTTTTGAGAAATTATTTATTTTTCTTTTGTTAAACATTCAAGCCTAACTTTCAAATTAAGATTTTCTTTTTCTAAATCATTAATTTTGATTTTTGAAAACTGAAAATCATTTTTCAAACTTTCATTTTGTTTTTCAAAATCTAATTTTACTTTTTAAAAATTCATTTTTCAACTTTAAATTTTGAAATCAATTTCTTATATTTGGAATTCATGGTCTCAAATTTCAAATACAATTCATCATATGCATCTTTTAACTCATTAAAAGAATATGAATCAAATTAATTAGAGTTAGAAGATACCTTAGGATCTTTAAGAGCCATTAAGCACACTACCTTTGGTGGTTTTTCTTTTTTGTCACCATATAGTTCTTTAAGCTAATCCCAAATCATTTTGGCATTTGAACATGAATAAACTCCTTCAAAAACATTGGGTCCAAATGCACAAAATAAAAGGTGCATGGCCATGACATTTTATTGAGCTTTCTTTCATTCTTGGTCACTTCATCCCTTTTCTTTGTTGGAGAATAATAACCATTCATGATCATTTTCCATGCTTAAAGATCAATGTATTGAATAAATATCTTCATTAATTTCTTCCAATGACTATGGTTAACTCCATTTAAGTATGGAGGCCTGTCGATCGGTCAGGAGTCCTCCATGTAGAATGAGCTAGATGTGGAAGCCATCTTCTCATTTTTTTAGAAATTTATAGATATTTTTCAAAGATCCTCTCAAGGTTGTTAAACCATATAATTAGTCAAGCTCTGATACCAATTGTTGGGATTTTAGAAGCTTGATCGATCAACAAAAAATGTGCCAATGGGTGAATTGGCCTAACAAAAAATTTAGGGAATATAATAAAGAAAGATAGAACCAATACCCCTTTTACAAAAGGATAAGTAATTGTAAACAATAAACCTCTCGAAGTAATGTGTTTACAACAATAAGCTTATTAAAACACTCCATGTACAAGAGAAAAGGAAAGAAATAAGATTGAAAGAGTTTTTCTCTTGATGTAGATTGCTTGGAGAGGTGTTGTAACCTTCTTGAAGTGATGTGATACGGGTCAGTCTACTTCTCTTCTTAACGTCCTCAATATGGTGGCATGAGGGAGTATTCTCTATCCCTTTTATTTGTCTTTTCCTTAGTTTACAATTCACAAAGCTACATCATATTACATATATATTAATCTATACTTTAAACATTATATTATATGCTTTATATTTCATAATATATAGCTTATCTTATAACTTATAATAAACTTATATTCATAAAGCATACATAATATATATTTTATATGCACCACATCTTTATATTTTAAGTTATTTAAATACTTAGCTTATATTATGTTTTCTTTTGAAGGTGCATATCCGACCACACGATGGAAACTGACTTAAGCAAGCATTGGAGTCCAAGAGCTATGGCAACATGACTAGGACAACTCCGGGACAGCTGAAGATCATTTTGGGACAAAGTTATCAGCTACACTCTGGGCTCATAGCTGAATTGAGCTGAACTTTTAAGCTAGCTAGACATCTCATTTCAGTTGGAGAGTTGCATCATCACCACCACCACACAGAGTACTTCAAATATGGCCTAGGTCAAATTTTGTGAAATCGTGCCTTTTCACGAATAGTTGTCATTCCAAGAGGTGTCTTTTCAATAGGAGCTATTCAATGACTCATCTAAATGTAACTCGCCTATGGCTAGCTCACCTCCAACTCATTCACCCTAAAACTAACCCAAACATGAAAGGTTACCTTCCAACAATTGTTACTTTTCATGAATGTTACTATCCATAAAGATGCCCTTTCATCAAGGTGCACGTTGGTGAAGAGATTAAATCCATTAGAGGCCTAAATCATGAAGAGACATGAGACAAGCACCATGCCTATTCGACCACCACCCGCATGCTTTGCACATGAAGACATTGGTGCCAAGATAAACCAACACAACATCATTCGCGCCAAGGAAAATGACTTTCGAACCAAGATGAACAAGCATATCACCATTCGGCCAAGGGAGATGTACCTTCATCCTAGCCAAACCAACATGTCTTCTTTGAAGGGATATCCAAACCATCACCATCCCAAGAGACTCATTCTTTCAATTAAATCATTATGTATTTTCATTAAGAATTATATACTTGATGAATCACTAGGTGTCTATTCGGCAAATCCTTCTCATTTCCTATAAATTGAGAGGCTTGCTTTCATTTGTAGCCATCTCATTTCATAATATAAACAATTCTTATGAGTTAAATCTTTCTTCAAAGTTATTTGAGAACTTTGAAGATTAAGCAACTATATTTCTATACTTGTGGCGTCATTCCTTCACCTCGATTCTTATAGTTCCTAGATTTTTATATCTAGTGGATTGAAGACACCATTACCATCCTTCAAACAAGTTTATGAAGATCGGGGTTGTACTCTTTAGCATAGCTTCTTCTTTGGCATGTTTGAGATACACTATCATCTACATCAACCATTCAACATCAACACCATCAACCATCTACCATTGAATTCCATTAACATTATCATCTATAATTTCGCAACCATCACTTTTCTTATTTTATTGCATTACTTATATTATTTATTATTTTTATACCATTACTAATTCGATATATGTATTATCTATGTTGCAACCATCCTTATAAATCAAGGGCAATACTACTTGTCATTCCTAGATCGGGATAACAATAAGGCTATCTATTCACTTCCATTGAAGAGTGTAGATTAGCCTATATCAAGCGGTATTCAGAGCATAGTTGGATTTTCAACAAAAGTGTCATTAGCGTGCAACAACAAAAAGAAAAAGAAAAAAAAGTCAAAATGAAATTAAAACTCCTACAACAAACGAAAGAGTACAGAAAAAAAGAAAGATCATAAAAAGTAAGAAAAAGAATTTCCAACAAAAAGAAAGGCAAAGCCAAGGAAAAGTGCTCTACCATTACAATTCAATCAAGGAGGCATATCTACACTGAGGAAGATAACCTTATTATTTCTTGTGAATAGGTACAGTAAGTGTTGTTATTGAGTTGTAAGTCACCTATTCATTTCCTTTACTTTCATTTCTTTGTCTTAAACCTTTTCCTTCTTTTCATTTCCTTTAATCCTATCTTCTACCTTTCCATTTGTTCTTTTCCTTTCTATATTAACCATTTCCTTTAGCCGACGCAACAACAAAGAAAACTTGTTCAATCTTGAGTTAGTTCTCTAAAGGACCCAACAAGATAGAAATGAGAGGAAAAAGGTAACAGAGAGGGTAAAAACAGAAGGGGATCCGAAAAAGCCAAAGAAACATATCCCCGAGTACAAACACGAGCGTGAGTGGAGTAAAATCTAAATTTTCTTTGGAGTGACCAAGTGAGGCCTTGTGAGCACGTTGGTAAGGTTTTAATTTTTTTTATTTTATAATAATAATGTCTTGTGATATTCCATAGTTCCAAACACTAGAGGATGAACATCAAAGAACAAACACATTTCACACTCGCTGCCATGTAAATGGTAAAGTGTGTCTTGTAGCTATTGATGAAGAAAGTTGTACAAACATTGCTAGCACATACATGGTGAACAAATTGGGGCTTTCAATGATTAAACATTCCATCCCATATGAATTGCAACGATTGAACGATAAGGAAGAGTTGAAGGTCACTGAACAAGTACTTGTGCCATTCTCAATCGAAAGGTACAAAGACGAGATTCTATGTGATGTGGTGCCTATGAGTACGAGTCATTTACTCTTGGGGAGGCCATGGCAATTTGAAAAACGGGCTGTCCATGATGGATTCACAAATAGGTATTCATTCTTCCACAATGAGAGGAAAGTCACTTTGACTCCACTATCTCCTAGCCG
Source organism: Hibiscus syriacus (assembly GCF_006381635.1). Classification (NCBI taxonomy): domain Eukaryota; kingdom Viridiplantae; phylum Streptophyta; class Magnoliopsida; order Malvales; family Malvaceae; genus Hibiscus; species Hibiscus syriacus. The sequence goes on along the minus strand of NW_024062980.1, from coordinate 11,416,564 downwards.
TGTGAATGAAGATCAAAACACTTTGAAGAGAAGCACTGAAGCAATGAGAGATCAACTTAAAGATAATGCAATTGAAGGATAATGTTTGGAGGAAAGTTCAAATAAAGAAAAGCATTTTGAAATTGAACAAAACGTTGGGGTTGAAAAGGATAAACTTGGAGATAAAGAGGAGAATGAAAAACATTTTTTAACTAACCTTATTTTTTTTTATACTTTTCCTTTTTATTTGTAGGGGAATTCAAGAGACGTATCTTTTCAAGTAGATGATTCAAGAATCATGACTTGTGGAGGACTAAAAGATGTGACCTTTAAAGAACCAATAGGCGTGACTCTTTGTGATCCACAAGACATGTCTCTTTGTGATTCACAAGACATGTCTCTTGATATTTTGAAGGTTATACCATTTGAAGTTCCAAAAACAACATCACTTGAAGTGTCAAGAGTTGTGTTTGTTGACATTCAAGGTGCATTACCAATCCTGAGAATAATTCTGCAACCAAATCCCATTAAACATCCACCTTGGTTTTATATTTCTATTCATTTTGTTTATTATTTCTCATATTCTAACTTTGATTTAATTTGTAGGAATTCAATTCATATATATGGTATCATCCTACCAATCGTTGATGTCTATATCCTTTTTCGTTGTGAGATTCATTGGTGCATTGAACTCAGGCATTTGAAGAGATTTCAAAGGTTAAGACTCTTCACAAACCATCATGATGATTCAAGAAGTGGAGATGAAGAGTTACATAATTTTTTTAAAGAACATGATATGTTGGGTCAAGGAGAAAAAAAGACCAATCACCAAGAGACACATTGCAAGTGTCTATTCAAACAAAGTCTTGATTCAAGAAGGCCTTTTGACAATAATAATGATTGGAGATTAATTTTCATTTCTTGTTTTACAGGATACACCAAAGGACGTGACATTACCAAAGGATCAAATTGTTGAACCAATTGATGTGTTGATTCAAAACAATACAACTATTAATGTTCTTAGAGGCATGAACAATGAGAGTTTTTTCATCAAAGGAAACCAAGTAAGTGAACCATTCTCATCTTTTCAGGTTAAGTATGATAAATTCCCAAAGGAGTTGTCTTTTGAGGAAGGTTCTTTAGGAAAGGTACCTATTGGCATGCAATCATATTTATCCAATGAAAGACCTAGTACTAAAGAATTTTCTGAAAGAAACCCTCCAAAGGATGTACAAGAAGACATCAACTCTTGGGATGAAGTTTGTGAGTTTGGAAGGCAAGGAGTGAAGAACAATAATGGACTATTAGAAGACCCTTTCGATTTGAGGACAAATCGCATCAAAGAAGGGAGGGATGATGTGATACGAATCAGTTCTCTTCTTAACATCCTCACCATGGTGGCATGAGGGAGTCTTCTCTTTCCCTTTTATTTGTCTTTTCCTTAGTTTACAACTCACAAAGCTACATCATATTACATATATATTAATCTATGCTTTAAACATTATATTATATGCTTTATATTTCATAATATATAACTCACCTATGGCTAGCTCACCTCCAACTCATTCACCCTAGAACTAGCCCAAACATGAAAGGTTACCTTCCAACAATTGTGATCTTTCATGAATGTTGTTGTCCATAAAGATGCCCTTTCATCAAGGTGCACGTTAGTAAAGAGATTACATCTATTAGAGGCCTAAACAAGAAGAGACATGAGACAAGCACCATGCATATTTGGCCACCACCCACATGCTTTGCACATGAAGACTTTGGCGCCAAGATGAACCAGCACAACATCATTTGGCCAAGGAAGATGACTTTAGCGCCAAGATGAACAAGCATAACACCATTCGGCCAAGAGACTTCATCCTAGCTGAACCAACATGTCTTGTTTGAAGGGATAGTCGAACCCTCACCATGCCAAGAGACTCCTTCTTTCAATTAAATCATTATGTACTTGCCAAATCACTATGTGTCCATTCATCCAAGCTTTCTAATTTTCTATAAATTGAGAGGTTTGCTTTCATTTGTAGCCATCTCATTTCATAATATAAACAACTTCTTGTGAGTTAAATCTCTCCTCAAAGTTCTTTGAGAACATTATCGATTAAACAAGTATATTTCTATACTTGTGGCTTCATTCCTTCACCTTGATTCTTATAATTCCTAGATTTTTATATCTAGTGGGTTGAAGACACCATTGCCATCCCTCAAGCTAGTTTGTGAAGACCGGGGTTGTGCTCTTTAGCATAGCTTCTTCTTTGGCGTGTTTGAGATACACTATCATCTCCATCAACCATTCAACATCAACACCATCAACCATCTACCATTGAAGTCCATCAACATCATTATTTATAATTCTGCAGCCATCTCTTTTCTTATTTTATTCCATTACATATATTATTTATCCTTTCTTATACCATTACTAATTCTATCTTTGTATTATCTATGTTGCAACCATACTTATAATTCAAGGGCATTACTACTTGTCATTCCTAGATCGGGACAATAATAAGGCTATCTATTAACTTCCATTGAAGAGTGTAGATTAGCCTATATCATGAAGTGTACCATTGGGGATGTTTTGGAGTTTTCGGGGATTCAATTTCTGCAAAATAAAACTGCACAGTCAAAAGAGTATCGATACTTAGGCTAGGAGTATCAGTACTGCACTAATAAAAAGTAGTTGTTTTATGATCGTTGTGCTAGGAGTATCAATATTAGGGTTTACAATATCGATAGAAAAATTGCAAACTGTAATCTAAACACATTTAAAACAAATGGGCAGTATCGGTACTGCTATGAGAATATCAATACTTCCCTTACACGGAGTATCGATACTACAAGAACAATATCGGTAATGTTCATGTGTCAAAACTGTAAGAACAATATCAATACTTCTTGCCCTGAAAATTATTTTGTGTTCAATTTCAAGTTTCATGGACTTAGAATTATTTTTGTAAACATTGAATAAATTCAATTTAGTCCAAAAGTAGTTTGCCCTTAAATTTGTTATATCAAAATATGTTCAACACTTCCATTAACTGCAATTTAATATTATGAGTATATCAATATTAAATTATTAATAATGAATAAAATTAAAAAAATATTTTTCCATTAAAAACATAAAAAATGTATAAAAAGTTGTATATTATAATTAATAAATAAAAATTATGAACTATTTCTTTCATTAACAAAAATGAAAATTATGTAAATTTGTTAATAAATTATAGTTAAATTAAAAATTATTTTAAAAATAATAATAAAATAAGAATTATTTCTTCAATTAACAAAATTTTAAAATATACAAAAAATATAGCAAATTATATTCAAACATGTGATTAGATTTAATAATTAAAGTAATTTCATTTCATCCTTGTTTTGAATCTCGATCTCATTTTCCATTTTCACTTCAATTTTTATATCATTAAGTGAAATGAGTTATATAAAATATGTTGTAATTTGAAACCAAATGAAGTGGTTAGTGTACTGGTTTTGGCACGTGCATATCCACCATTTAAACCAGGGTTCGATTCCCAGTTTGTGCTTTATTTCACCCTTCTTTTTTTTCACTTAAATTGGATAAAATGTAAATTGGATTAAATAAATAAATATGAAGATATCTTCCAATTAGATAGTGACACGTGTCACAATTTAATTAGAGATTAAAATTTATTTTAATTGAATTAAATTATGACTAAAATGATAGAATATAAAAAATATTAAGGACCAAATATGTAATTATATAAATTTTTAACTGACACATCATCTCTCTGTTAAAAGTTAACAGTTGGTGGTTTGATTGATCAAATCGAAACACCAATGGTCAAAATGAAAGGGAGTAATAATTTAGTAGTCACCAGTGTAATTTACCCTTAATTTTTATTATCAGTTGATGTGATATTTTTGTTAATAATTATAATAATTCCAAATAAAATCAATTTATATTGTACTTAACAAGTAACAACCTAACTGCCTTCTATTCTTGCATGACTTTAATTAAGGATGTTACTGCTTGTAGACAATTAAGTTTAGCTTAATTAAATTATACCGATATGATGTGCATATTCTTTATAGATATTCTCATCATTTTTCTTCCATATCTTCTATTATTTTAATGTTGATTAGTACACAATCAACATTCAATTCTTTACATTTCTCTTAAAAATTGACCCTAAACAAATTTTAAATATTAAATTATTAAATTATAAGGCGAAACTTGGGTTTTCGCTCTGAATCTAAGGGCCACAATACTTAATAGAAGAAACTAAATGTATAGAAATAAGACATGTGCACAAGATCAGTATTTTCTATATATTTGGGAATTGGGATCTTATTGAACCTAAATTAGGCACCTAGCTAGTGGCAACCCAACCAAATATGGATGATAGGCTGTATTTGTTGAAATGATCAATGTATTGCAGCTTTTAACTTAGTATATATATAGCTACCTTTGCACGTGCAACATAAAACAAAGAGGGGATGGTGTCATGGTGATGACAGAGAAAAAGATGGTTTCCATTGAGTTTCATGCGGAGATTACTTCATTCACATGTGGTTTCAATTTTGGACGATATGGACACCCATTCATACCATTATTCTATTTGTACTTAATTTTAGAATTATTCTAAATATATTCGTATCTAATACTCATTCCGAGATAGTTTTACACATTTTAAAAACAACACTTTTAAACTATTTCCTTTTAAATTTGTTTATTTTTTATTTTCTCTCAATTTTTTAGTGAATTCAATACATCTAAAAGGAACTTATACTAGTTGGATGTCAGGTTTTGAGCTTTCCTTCTCTTGTTTATTCTAACAGCGGGAGCTCTTCGCCTCTGTTTTTATTTTTTTAGCGCTGTTTTCCTTCATTTTCTCAGCTTCCAAACAACATTTTTTCAAGATTTCCTTTGTTTCTTCCTCGATCTGAATCGTTTCCTTACGAAAACCTAATTTTAGAATTTTAAGCTGATTTTTTCTCTTTACGAATAACTTCTCCTTGCTCCATTCTCGTACTGCCCGGTTCTTACACTTCTCTGCTCGCAATATCTCATAGCCACGTGATTTCCTCCTCTTTAAGCAGACACCTTTAATCCAAAAGTCTGAACTTTGGTTTGGATTCATCGGTTTACCTGTTCGAGTTTGGATCTGTTTATCTCTTTATTGAAATTCGGTATTTGGATCCGTTTCTCACTTTCTCTCTTCCTTTGAATTTCCATGTTTTGATCTCTCTCTTCGTTGAATTCACCAAGCAAATTCCATATTTTTTGTGAAAATTAGAGTTCCGATCTGTTTTTGGTTTTCAATTTTGATTCAGATTTACGCTCTAATCTGAATTTCATTGTCTTATGAGTTGCTATATAGGTTCAATCTTCATCACGTTTGCTTGATCTATATCGGATTTGGAGTTAAATCCAAGCTTGCGTGTTTTAGTGTGTTTGGTTTAGTTCAAAAGACAAATAAATTTCCTTTATTCAAACTCTCTCCCAATATTCGTTGGAGTTGCTTGTGCTTTTTTCTTTTTGCAGGTGAACGTTACCGGCAACCACATTAAAGTTCCACAGCAGAGCCTTCGTCGAAAAAATCCCGCCGGAAAATAGCAACTACTTTCTACTTGTCGGCCAAGTACATATAGTGGTCGGCCAGGTATTTAAACGTCCTATGCTAGTGTTTTACGTAATTTACCTTATAATTGTTAATAAACTTACTTATTATCATTAGTAACCTAATTACTAGCAATAAACTTAGTATTCAATTCAAAAAAAATTTAAAAAAAAAAGTTTTGAAATTAACAGTAAACATTAGAACGTATTTTATAAATTAACAATCAATATTATTCTTTTTTCTCACCTTTTAACACTAGGCTTTTAGCAATTAAATATTCAAAAATTTTACCCTCGCATAATAATAAAAATCAATATTATTCTATTTTCATAGTTCCTCATAGCTTCAGCTATAGATGATTACTTGAGGTCATGTCCTTCTTTTAGATCCCATAGGGCATATAGGGGGCGGGCTCGACAGAGTGATGTTAAGTAGACTAGACTTAGAGTTTCTACGTTGAATGTAGGCACATTAAATGCTAGGCTGCTGGAGCTGACCGACGTACTAAGTAATAGGAAAATAGATTTTGCATGTATTCAAGAGACTAGGTGGAAAGGGGCTCACACCAGAGAGTGTAACGGGTACAAGTTGTGGTATTCAGGCGTAGATAACGCTAGAAATGGGGTGGGTATCTTGGTATCCTCTAGGCTCAAGGAAAATATAGTTGAAGTTTCTAGATACCGTGATAGGATCATGATGATTAAGGTTATTATAGAAGCGTAAGTGGTGAATGTCCTTTCAGTGTACGCCCCACACGTTGGCCTAGGGGAGGGGGAAAAACGTTGCTTCTGGGATTCGTTAGATGATGTACTTAGGAGTATTCCGGAGGACCAAAGAGTTTTCATAAGGGGTGACTTCAATGTCCATATAGGTAGCGAAATTGACGAGTATGACGGTGTTCATGGGGTTTCGGTTTTGGTAGTAGGAACGATGAGGGGCATACGTTGCTTGAATTTGCTACTGCACATGATATGGCGGTCACTAACTTCTTCTTTAACAAGAGAGATGTAAACTTGATTACGTTTCATAGCAGGGGACATTGTACCCGAATCGACTACATACTGGTTCGAAATCGGGATCGATGGGCTTGCATTGACTGTAAGGTGTACCCTGAAGAGGCATGTGCATCACAACACAAATTGTTGGTTTTGGTGTTTCGCGTACGCAACGAGGGGAGCACTCATAGGAGGGCTAAACTAGGTAACCCTAGGATCCTTTGGAAGAACTTACATGGAGTGATAGCTGATGACTTTAGGAGTAAGGTTTTATCTCATACTGGTTTTGGAACTACAAACTCAAATAATGCAGATATGTTATGGAAGAATATGGCAAATTCCATCAGAGAGGTGGGCAAAAACATCTTTGGGTTGTCGACAGGGAAGGTCAATGAACATAAAGAATCGTGGTGGTGGAACGACGAAGTCCAAACTAAGGTTAAGACAAAGAAAACTTTCTTCAAGGAGTTGCTACAATGTAATGACGACGAAGAAAGATCGAGAGCTAAACAAAGATACAAGGAGGCAAAGCGGGTAGTCAAGAAAACAGTGGCTAAAGCAAAAGATAAGGCACACGTGGAAATGTATAAGAGATTAGACACCAAGGAAGGACAAAACGACATCTTCAGGCTTGCAAAATCCAGAGAGAATAGAAAAAAGGATCTAGGTAGCATTAGGTTTATTAAGGACAACAATGGTGTTCTTTTAGTGAAATATCATAATATTAAGAGGGCTTGGGGTAGTTATTTATTTGGCTTATTTAATAATGGTGTCTCTCCCTGTAGAGATAGTAACGTTGATGGGTCAGTCGACCATCATACTACGGCCAATGACTGCCCTACAAGTAGGATTGGGATTGAGGAAGTCAAAATAGACCTTAGAAAGATGGGGAGGGACAAAGCTTTCGGTCCAGATCAAATTCCTATCACTGTGTGGTTGACCTTAGGAGAAGAGGGAGTTAAGTGGTTGGCCAACATCTTTAATATTATTTTAGAGACTGTCATGATGCCAGAGGAGTGGAGAGAGTCGACGGTGATATCAATCTATAAGAATAAAGGAGATCACCAATGTTGTAGTAACTACAGAGGTATTAAACTACTCAGTCATACCATGAAACTATGGGAAAGGGTGATAGAGGCTAGGTTGAGACAGGTTACTAGGGTTTCAGAAAACTAGTTTGGCTTTATGCTAGACATGTCTACTACGGAGGTGATTCATCTACTTCGACGGCTTATGGAGAAATATAGGGAAAAAATAGAGATCTTCACAAGGCATTCATTGACCTTGAGAAGACGTATGATAGCGTACCCCGCGTTACGATCTGGACGACCTTGGAAACAAGACAGATCCAAATTGCTTATATCTGGGCGATTTATGATATGTACTGTAGATCTACTATATACGTCAGGACTACAGTTGGCGACACCGAGGCATTCCTGGTGGAAATCGAACTCCACCAGGGGTCGGCTCTTAGCCCTTACATCTTCGCCTTGATTATGAACGACATATATTGTGCGACACCAGACGGTGTTCCATGGTGTATGCTTTTCAGTGACGACATTATCCTAGTTGCTGAAACAAAAAATGAGTTGAATAGTAGACTGGCTACCTAGAAGACTACTTTGGAAGAAAAAGGTCTAAGGATCAATATTGAAAAGACAAAGTATTTATGTTCAAACTTCAGTAGGAACCAAAACGATGAAGATGTAGAAGTTTGCATTGAAGGACACGTTCTCCCCTCAAAGGATTGTTTCAAGTACCTAGGGTCAATGGTACATAGAGATGGGGGTGTAGATGATGACGTTACACACCGTATAAAGGCGGGATGGCTAAAGTGGAGGGCTGCTACTGGAGTTTTGTGTGATAAGAAGGTGCCTCTAAAACTTAAGGGAAAATTTTATAGAATGGAAATAAGACCAGCACTACTGTATGGATCAGAATGTTGGGCTATCAAGAAGGATCACGTTAAGAAGATAGAGGCCGCAGAAATGAGAATTCTTCGATGGGTATGTGGTAGGACTCTGTGGGACATGACACCAAACTCTACAATTATGATGTCCTTGGGGGGTGCCTGTATCCGAAAAATTGAGGGAGGGAAGAATTCGGTGGTTTAGGCATGTCCTTAGGTGATAACCGTTTGATGCGGTCAAGAGGGTAGAGTCGATTACAGTCGACGGTGCCAGAAGGAGAGGACGACCAAGGAGGAAGTGGGTAAACTGTTTGAGATCTGATTTGAAGGATTTAGCCCTTACCGAGGACATGACCTCTAATAGGAAAGTATGGAGACTTAAGACCAGGGTAGCCGAGTAGTGTGGACCACAACAATAGGATGTAACATCTCTGTCTTCTTTTTAATGCCTTTTGTAGTAATTTTCATGACTTCTACTTTTTATACGGTTCTATAATTGGAATTTATGAAGGCTTAGAACTAGGGTAGCGGAGTAGTGTTGCCTTAGTTTAGGTTTTAACCCATTTGGCTTTATACCTTCTCGTAGCTTGCTATCATTGACTACTGGGTATCCTTCTCTTCATGTTTCCTCTTTTAAATTTAGTCGGGACTTACGTTTTCTGTCTATATGCAGAGATTTTTACGCAGAGATTACTTCCCATTACAGATGCGCATTTGAAGACTGCATATGAAGTCTGTTCAACTATGTATTTATTTATTTTATACATGCATTGTATTTTATCTTTATTTTTAATTTTCTGATTGTCGGAGGTCTTCCACGGAAGCTGCTCTCTACCTGGCGTTGGGGGCAGCCTACTACCCTACCTCCCCCTTACCCCATTGTATATGGGAATAGAGTTTTGTTGTTGTTGTTATAATACATCTAAAAGGAATAAAGGGTAGAAGGGGGAATTATTTAGATTTGAACCTTTAACTATGATGTAGGTGTTAACTAAAACTTGAAAAGAACAAGTGCCAAGAACTTGATTCACCAAATCATATATATTTCATTCTACAATTGTTATCAATGAAACATGGGATAAGGAAAACCATAAAATGGAAAAAGTATTGAGAGGGCATATAACGACCAATCTCACGTTGTAAATTTAAATTTAAAATTAAATAATATCTTTCAAGGTAAAATGGTGAAAATTTCAAACTACATTTAGAATTATCCACTGTAGTTAATTGCAAGTGTTTCTGAATAAAAACGAGACATTCTCAAATAATCTCATGTTAGAATGAAATGAACAAAATAATATCTTGACCAAACTTTACTTTTAAGAAAGAAAATTGGTTATTTGTTGTTGTTCAAAAAGGTTTTATCCGAGAGTAATAATCTGGGACTAAATTGGAACATGAGAAAAAGTAAAATAAAGAATCAAATTATTTAAAATAAAAGAGAATTAAAATGAAATAAAATAATCTTTATATTTGATCATGTGATCTGAATTAGTTGAGGACTGTCACTAAACAGTTTCCTTAAGATAAATTTTCGGTCAACCCTTGGTGCTTGAGATCCTTTGGTTGTTTGTCTCCCAAGATACAACAACTAGATGATCAACTACAGTAGAACAATAGTAGAGATCACGAACTTTCCTTGTCTTTAACTATCACCAGAAAAACTAAGGGAAAAAGAATAATTTCTAAGAAGGAGAAAAAATATTTTCAAGAGAAGAAAACTTCTTGAATTCTAAGTTGAGAAAAACTTGAGAGATTTGCTCAATATTTATAGAGGAATTTCGAGAGAATTTTACTCCAACTAAAACTCTTTTAATATATACATTTAAGTATCTTTTAAATTTAAAATATTAAAATTGAGAGTTTTACTCCAACGAAACATATTTTAATATCTAAATTTAAAAAGATAATAATATCTTTTTAAATTTAAAAATATTAAAATTGAGAGTTTTACTCCAATTAAATATATTTTAATATCTAACTTTAAACATATAATAATATATTTTAAATTTAAAATATTAAAAATGAGAGTTTTAGTCCAACTAAACATCTTTTAATATCTAAATTTAAACATATAATAATATCTTTTAAATTTAAAATATTAAACAGATATACACTCTTTTTATTATTCAAATTAAATGAATATTAATTTAATTTGAAATATACAAAAGTATATAATTATCTTTAATATTCAAAGCATATAATTATCTTTTTAATATACAAATACGAATTTCACCATGAATTTACTATAGCACGCTTACATGAACAAAACATACCAAACTGCATATACCGTGATCTACATGCAATATGGTCAAGTTAGAATCGTGTTACCTTGTGCTTAGGTGACTAAGAAACATCTTGAATCACCCAAGAGTGAGCTTTCCATTTCCCCTTGTCTTAGAGCTCCCACCCTGCTCTTTCATTAATCAAAACCATGGAACAAGAGTTATTAACTCGTTTTAGAACTTAGGAAAGTGTTAAAATTATCCTACAACTCAAAACTCTCTAAAAAATGGACCGAATCAAATGGTCCCATAAACCCCACTTAAACCCATATTTTGCTAACTTAACCAAAACTTAATGGGGGCCTCAATTGAAGCTTGAGAGGTGAAGGTTGTAGTGTTTACCTTAGAGTTATCAAATGAGGCTTGAGTTTCTTAAAGTTCCTAGCTTTAGATTGGCTTGGGAGGTAAAAGGATGAAGAACGAGAGAGGAAGAAAATAAAACATGGGATGAAAAAGATGAGGGTACAACAAACGTGATATCATGCATCATAAATGTAAATAAACTTTGATTTGAAATAATGGATTAATTACTCTCCTAGTCCTTCCACATTTTGATATAGATTAGAAACACCCCTTTTAAGGCTTGTTGGGCTTATCCATGGCCCAAATCAAATCCATTTGGGTCCAAAGCTTCATAAACTAAGGGAGAATTTTTCTAAGGCCAAATCAAACAAACCCAAAACTCTTAACTCGTACTTCAGGGCTTTACAACTCTCCCCTCCCAAGAAGAAATTGTGTCCTTGAAATTTACCTGAATAAAAAATGTGTTGATACTGAACTTGCATATCTTCTTTGGGTTCCCATGTCCCTCATCTATGCCATGATTCCTCAAAAGAATTTTCACTAACAGTATCCTCTTGTTTCTTATCTCCTTGATGTCTTGGCAAAGATTCAAATCGATTATTCCTTGTAAGTTATGTCTTACCTCACTTCGACTTGCTTAAGGGGGATAACGTTGGATGGATCAGATCGGTATTCTTGAAGCATAGAGAAATAGAACACATTGTGAATGAGCTCTAACTCTAGAGGAAAAGCTAACTGATAAGCCACTTGCTAACTCTCTCCAAAACCTCATATGGCCCGATGAAACGCGGGGTCAACTTACCCTAGCATCCAAACCGAAGTACCTTTTTCCAAGGGGAAACCTTGAGAAATACCTTTTCTCCCACTGAAAATTCAATGTCTTTACGTTTTAGATCGATATACGACACCTGTCTGTCAGAAGCCTCCTTCAACTGACTTTGAATCAACTGGAATTTCTATTCAGTTTCTCGGATCAAGTTGGGACCTACTATCTTGCCCTCACTAAGCTCTGTCCAACACAATGGATTTCTGTACTTGTATCCATATAAGGCCTCATATGGAGTCATCTAAATGCTTACTTGGAAGCTATTGTCGCATGCAAACTCTACCAAAGGAAAATGATCTTCCCAACTAATATCAAGATCCAAAATGGTGCATCGAAGAATATCCTCTAAGATCTAAAAAAACTCACTCAGACTGCCTATCTTTCTGATGATGAAAGGCGGTGCTATAGTGTAGTTTGGTACCCAAAGCTCCATGCACCACTTTCCAGAATCAAGAAGTAAACCATAAATCTATTTCAGAATTGATCGAGATAGGGAATCTATACAATCTCACAATCTTACGGATGTACAACTGTGCCAATTTCTTTAGCATGTAGTATATATGAACCAGAAGAAAATGAGCAGATTTGGTCAATCGATCCACTATAACTCAAATTGCATCATGTTGGAATCTTGTCATCGTGAGGGAAGTTATGAAGTCCATCGTCACTCTCTCCCATTTTCATTGTAGAATCTAAATTGGCTGCAACAATATTGAGGGAACCTGATGTTCTGCCTTGACTTGTTGGCAAACCAAATACTTAGCAACAAACTCGGACACTTCTCTCTTCATGCCGACCACCAATACGATAGTCAAAGCTCTTGGAACATCTTGTTGCTATCCGGATAAACGAAAAATGGGCTACAATATGCCTCGTGGAGGATCTTATCACGAAGTTTTCTATCGGCTGGCACGTATAAACACCCTAAAACATAGTACACGTCCATCGTGTAACTCAAAACCTGGAGCCTCTTCTCGAAAGACTTGCTCTACTCGGGCTTCAAACAGCCATCTGAACCTTGTAACCTTGTATACTAGCTCAGGCTCGACTCTCAACTATATTAACAGGTAACCCGAAATAGTCAAACCTAGACGTGCTAGTAAAGCTCTCAGCTCTATTACGATCTTCATACTTCAAGCGTCTGCAACAACGTTTACTTTACCCATATGGTATTCAATCACACAATCATAGTCCATCGAAAGCTCTACTCATCTTCGTTGCCTCAGGTTCAACTCCTTCTGAGCAAGTAGATGCTTAAGGCTCTTGTGATCCGTAAAGATGTGACATTTCTCCCTGAATAAGTAGTGCTTCTAAATTTTCAAATAAAAAGCCATTACGCTAAGTTCCAAATCATGAGTAATGTAGTTTCGTTCGTGAGACTTAAGCTCATAAGATGCATAGACCACAACTTTACCTTTTGTATCAGAACATATCCCAAACCATTTAGCGACACATCGCTGAATACGGTGAAGTCCTTACCTGATTCTAATTGCGTCAAAATGGGGGCTTGCATGAGGATTTCTTTTAACTGATCAAAATGACCTTGTCGTTCTCGTTCCATAAAAAACAACTCCCTTTTTGAAGAAGCTTGGTCAATGATGCTATGAATCATGGAGAAATCATTGATGAAGCTGTGGTAATACCCTGCTAGGCCTATGAAACTACACACCTCAGTGATATTCTCAGGCTATTCTGACTCTAACACTTCCTTGATCTTTAAGGTCTACCTAAATACCATCAACAGCTACAACGTGACCCATAAATTCCACTTCGCTCAACCAAAACTCACACTTCCCAAATTTGGCATATAGCTGACTTTCCTGAAGTGTCTACAAAACGATACGAAGATGTTAATCATGCTATTCTTCGAAGTGAGAGTACACCAAAATGTTGTAAATGAAGACAACCAAAACTGATCCAAATAGGGATGGAAAACCCGATTCATTAAATCCATGAATACCACCGAGGCATTAGTGAGTCTGAACGGCATCACAAGAAACTTGTAATGGCTATACCTTATCCTGAAAGATATCTTGGCAATGCTGGCAAACTTGACTTTCAGCTGGTAATACCCTAACCTCAAATCTATTTTGGAGAACACACAAGCTCCCTTAAGTTGGTTGAATATATCATCGATTTGAGGGAGAGTGTAAGGATTCTTGATCGTCAACTTATCTAGCTGCAAGTAGTCGATGCACAACCTCATCAACCCATCATTTTTCTTAACAAAAAGGATCGGTGCTCCCCAAGAAAAACGATTGGTTGAATAAAACAACTATCTAACAACTCTTGAATATGATTCTTTAGCTCTTTCAACTTTGTCGGTGCCATGCGATAGGCTGTAATAGACATCAGAGTTGAACCTGACATAACCTCTATGCTGATCTCAACCTCTCGGTCAGGAGGTAACCCTAATAACTCATCTAAAAACACATCATAGAACTCCCGTACAGTACAAATGTCCTCAAATATTGGAACAGAAACCAGTGTATCCATAACATGAGCTAAGAAGTCCTCATACTACTGACTCAATCACCTATGAGCCTTAATCGTCAAAACGACATTGGTCATTACTACCTTGGTCCAATCATCCTTGCGAAGTTTAAGTTATCTCTCCTTGCACCTTAAACTTGTGTCATGCTCGGTAAGCATCCATTTCTAATATCACATCAAAATTGTAAAATTGTAGGTCCATCAAATCAGCTAAGAATACCTCACCCTATAGCTTTATAGGATAACGACAGTGAACCTTGTCAACCAAAACATCTAATCCTAGGGGACTAGACACACCCCTATCTCTAAATCCTTGACTAGAATATTCCTCACTCTGACCAAGTCATAACAAACATAGGAGTGGGTGGAACCTGAATCTTCCAAGTAATATGAATGGAGAAAACTGTAAAGATACCTGAAATCATATTCGCAACAACGCACTCCTCTTGAGCACGCACGATATACTGGCACGAGGCCACCCTGGGCTCTTGAACGGTCTTAGATCTAATGGCACCATATTATACTACCCTGAACTAGCTTCACCATTCGTCGAGGAGCCTTGTCCTCACTGAATAGATTGGGTAGACCTTTGTGATGATGTGGGGGTCAAACTCTAAGCTCTAGGACAATATTTGATAAAATGGTCCAATGACCCATAATTGAAACAACCTTATATCATTTGGTAGCACTCTCCAGGGTGTCTACGTCCATAAGTCGAACACACTAGATAAAATGGTTCCTACTCGAATCTTTTGGCACTCGAACTAGAAGCTGATGATAAAGGTATCATGTGAAAGTTGGACCTACCTCCATAGTCTGAACTTTGAACGACTCCTCTAGACTACCTTGATGGCGGTCTCCCTGAACTCTAAGGGCCCCTGGCCTACTTCACCGATGAATGAGACGACCTAGATATCTATGGATCCCTCATACTCTCAGCCACTGAATTGCTTGCTAGCTGAGCTTTCTTGTTCAGAATGCTCTCCACATATTTTTCCTGTCGGGTCAGCTTTACAAAGATGCAAGGAGGATCGGATGCCAACTGAGTCTGAATATCCAAGTGGAGGCCCTCCCTGAACTCTCGATAACGGTGAGCCTCCATCGAAATGAGTTCTGGTGTATATTTGCTCAGCCTGAGAAACTCCTTCACATATTCAAGTACGGTTCTATACCCTGAATCAGATGTAGAAATTGATCACGCAAATCGTTGGTGTAAGCCTCTCTGATGTACTTCCCATAGAACTTTGACAGGAAATACTCCCAGGGGGTCTCTTTGGCCAGCTATACGGTTTCCCACCAGTCAATCATGTCACCCTTCAGAAGGACAGTGATGCACTCCAACTTGCATTCGGGAGTGAGGTACAATTGATGAAGGGTACGAAGTATCTCTTAGAGCCTCTGATCTTTAGAGATGATATTGCCGTCCCCAGATCCATAGAAGTCGATCATCTTGTACCTATGGAGCCTCTCGATAGGGGACTCATGATGCACCACAGTAGGCTAAACTAGGGGTACAAGTGGGAGAGGTGGCATAGCAGACAGATATGGAATAGCTCAAACGATCTATCTAAAGGTTGAGGTCAGATCGTAGAAGAAAGTCACCTCATCGACTCATGCATCCACAGGTACCTCATGCTCAGAATCCAAGGCATACTCATCACTAAAATCTCTGGCCAAAGAGGTACGACTCTCTTCTTGACCCTTATAACTAAGAGTGTCAATGTCAGCCATCATCAAACCCTAAAAATAGAAAACAAACAGATGTCACTTTCTCCATTCAAGAATCTTAAGTATTCTTGACACTCTAGGGGCATGTACTCATATAGACACTTATTAACTTTAACATGTGGGTCCTAGAAACAACTAAAACTGGATGCTCTGATACCACTAAAAAGGACCACTTAAATGGTCAACTCAAAAATTTGTTTTCAAAATAATTTATACGTATCAAAATCACCCAACATATTATAAATGGAATTGAAATAAAGTTTAGAATATATAAGAGTCTTCCAAATACGTACAAATAGAATCCATAAGTTTAAAAATCAAAAGAGAGTTTTGACTTGAATAAGTACAAGGTCAACATGAAATACATGACCTCTAAAATAGACTCAAGACATACTTTGCAGCGACTGATCTGGAACGTACTATCATGATAGACTCCTCGACGATCCATCTACAACCTATGGACAAAAACACATTCCATACACTAAGAACATATGCTTAGATCCATGAGAATAACTATGCAATACTGCAAGCATTCATTTCATGAACATGACAGTGTGCAAGTCATAAACATGAAAAAAAATACATAACAAACATTAGATAGGCCAAGTGGTTTGGTCGGAGGAATTTACGCGCATCTCGGACAACATACTAGTCTATCTAGAACTTGATAGCCTTGGGGTAAGAATCGAAATTTACGTGCATTGGAACTTATAGCCTTTATTCTACGTTGGATCCTCGATAGGTCGGGATGAGGTCCAAAATTTACGTGTATTGGAAGCTTACATCATGTACCTTGTCGAGTATAGGGTACGATTTCATAATTTATGTTCATCGAAATTCGTAAGGGTACGACCCAAAATTTATGCGCATTAGATACGTACCAAACAAACAATATCTGAATATTCACAAAAAACGACGATCATCATAATGCTAGAGTAACTCGGGTGCCCTCGCCGTTTCCCAAGCATCATACAAAGATAAATCTTATGTCATTCGATCTTGCTTGATTTCTATGTGAGAATTGAGTTAACTTGTTTGTTTTCAATTGCATTGAATACTTGAGGCTTATACGAACTCAAAACACCTCAGCCCGAACACCAAAACCAATTAACCAAATTACCCAACAATATCGATATTGGACCCTTGAGTATCAATACTCATTGAGTATCGATACTAAATTTTACTTTGATGTTTTGGAAAATACCTTCGTATCGATACCCCTATGGGGAACATTGATACTCCCATGAGTATCAATACCAAAATTAGCTTTGATATTTTCATAAATGCCTCAGTATCGACACTGAGCACTTGAGTATCGATATTGGACCCTGAGTATCGATACTTCTTGAAGTGGTATCGATACCATCTTATAAATTACTTGTTTTTTGTCTTTCATGAAGAATAATATCGGTATTGTTCTTCCAGTACCGATACTGACGAACCTGGGTGCTTTGGTTTAAGGACAAAATCATACTAAAAACTCATTCATTTGCTCCCCTAAGACTAGAAACATTTCTAAAGTCTTATTTGATGTCTTAGAGGTCAAAAGGTGACAACTTTCATGCTTGTAACACACACATACGAATTTTACGATGAATTTACTCTAGCATGCTTACATGAACAAAACATACTAAAATGCACTTACCATGATCTTCATGCATTATGGTCAATTTAGAATCATGTTACCTTGTGCTTAGGTGACTGAAAAACGTCTTAAATCACCCAAGAGTGAGCTTTTCCTTTCTTCTTACCTTCGAACTCCCACCCTGCTCTTGAGCTAATCAAACCATGGAAAATGAGTTATTAACTCATTTTAAAACATAGTAAGGTGTTAAAATGACCGTACAACTCAAAACTCTCTCAAAATGGAATCAATCAAATGATTCCATAAACCCCACATAAACCCATATTTTGCTAACTCAACCAAAACTTAAAAATATGGGCTTGAATTAAAGCTTGAGAGGTGAAAGTAATAGTTCTTACCATAGAATTCTCAAATGAGGGTTGAGTTTATTAAAGTTCCTAGCTTTAGCATGGCTTGGGAGGGAAAAGGATGAAGAAGACAAAGCATGGGATGAAAAAGAGGAGGGTGCAGCAGATGTGATATCATGCTTCATAAATAGAAATTAGCTTTGATTTGAAATAATGGGTTAATTACGCTCCTAGTCATTGCACATTTTGGTCCAGATTAAAAACACTCATTTTAAGGCTTGTTGGGCTCATCCATGGCCCAAATCAAGTCCATTTGAGTCCAAAGCTTCATAAACTAAGGAAGAATTATTCTAAGGCCAAATCGAATAAACCTAAAACTCTTCGTATTTTGGGGCGTTACAATGATCGATAGCGGTGATAAGTTGTAGCCGATGGAAGCAATAGTGATTGGATTTAAAGGTCAAATTGATATTTTATCTAAATTTAAGGGATTACATTAGTATTTTGTCTAAAGTTTACGATTACATTAATATTCTATCTAAAATTCAGGAATCAAACTAAAATTTAATCATTTTTACTACAGTATCACATCATCAAACTAATATTGTTAAGATATATAAAAATAAGATAAATTAAAAATAAAAATGAACAGAATGTAACTTTTCAAACCAAGGGATCAAATAAGAAAGATCAAAATTAAAAAGACCAGTATTGTCGTTTACGAAAAAATCAGCCAACTCTGAATCAAAAGACTATAAGTTGTCTCTGAACTCACAAAAAATTGACAACGTACGATAAATAAATTTTTTTGATTCCGTTACTGATTGTATGTCTGTCAGTTCTCTACTACAAATGTTTGGAATTGATTTGCGGTCGAAATGCTCTGAGCCTCGTGCGCTAATAATTTTTGTGCTTTTCATATGCTTTCATGAATTGGTATATCAAACTAAAAATATTAAAATAAATATGATTTATTCGAAAGAAATATTTCATTAATTATACTTTGAACTATAACCTGAGTACTTTTTCCTTAAAATATAGTTTATGATGACACAAAAGACGAGTTTTTTTTTCTTTTGGTAATAAACAACAAAAGAAGAATTCTAAAATCCAAAATTGAGCTATTGGCATAACTTTTAATGTAGACGACACTGGAATTGTCAATAAAGTATTGAATGGTTGAATGCTTTTTTCTTTATTTTTTTATAATTGACCCATTGAATAATTGTCCCCTCAATTATTTGTTTCCCTGTTCCCAACTCATTCAACCATTCACATCTTGGCCTCCCCACAAAGCAAACGACCGATTGACTATAAGATTGCATTTAGGAATCTAAATATTAAAATATAGATTTTAGTTTTAAAATATCACACAAATTTATGTAAATGTAATATTTATAATTAATTTTTAAATTTAATGATTTATTAGATTTTTTAAATTATAAACAAAATCCTTCTCATCAACATAATTCCGTCTCTGACTAGCTCTATCGAGACTTAATAATGATAGTGTAGGTAGGTAAATGAAACTTTAGTTTTTGTCACAATTGAGAAGTCATATAAGAAGATAATTGAGGTGTCTCTTCGAATAATATTGGCTAAAGCAGAAAGGTCTTGTAATCAACTATTTAAGGTCGAAAAACAAACCTTTCAATGGCATTATCGGTGTTTGTGGAAATTGCCCTCGATATGGTTTGACTGTCTCCACTCTCTACCTCCCGTGATCAATAATACAATACATAATCAGATCGTTCTGATTTTATTTAAATATAGTATATTCAAGTCAAATTATTTTAAGTTAATTAACGGTCAATATATATTATTTATGTGATATTTTTATGTATGTTAAATTGTTAATGTCTCACCTATCATGTCACGTAATACAATATAATACTTGTCGCGTCATCTAAGATGATGATGTGACATGTATCATGTAATATAAATTGATAATATGACATGTATCATGTCACTCAAGATGATGATATGACATGTGACCTATCATCTAAGATAATGATGTAACATATGACATGCCACACAAGATGATGATATGACATGTGACCTATCATCTAAGATAATGATATAACATATGACATGTCACCCAAGATGATGATATGTCACGTGGCTTATCACCCAATATGATGATATCACATGTGACACGATAGTAATTAAGCACAGATGAAAATGCCATATATGTATCATGATTTGAGCATTAGTCAACTAATATTTTTCATCCGACATGAATATTTTAACAAAAAATTGAAACGTAGGGACTAAAATGCTCTAAAAAATAATAGAGACTAAAGTGATCATTCGAGTAATTGTTGATGTAGAAATCCATTTTTGTTCGGGATCCTTTCGAACTTTTCAATATATATATAGCATACATTTTATAATAGTATTCTTTATTATGTAATATTATATTTATATATGTATTTATATAGTGTATATATATTTATACTTAGTATAGTATAGTATATTATATATATATATATATATATATATATATATATTATTAATGTTATTATATTATAGTATAGTATAGTATAGTATAATATAATATAATATGTTGTATATTTATATTTATATATTATTATTATATTTATTTTCCAAGTCCAAGTCAAAATTGAGTCTAATAGTCCAGGTGAAGTCTAAAATCCAATAGAAAAGCCTGACCCGACAAGCAACAAAGGCCCGTATACTTGACCTAGCGGAGAAGGTCGTTCGTCCAAGCTAGAATTTCCAAACCCTAGAAGACATATCAACTGACGTTGTATCATCCAAGTCGTTGGATCTAATCAAATGATCCAACAGTCGAAAAATATCAGAGAGCTAAAAGGTCACTAATGGATCAATAACGACGCATGAAGACTACACGATAGAGAAACACGATATCACATGCCAACCATAAGCCTTTTCATACCATTTTAGTAAGATGTCAGCCGAAATTGAAGGCCAAAATGATGCTAGAATCAAACCCAGGGCAAGAACCGAAAATAATCAAATTCCAACCTAAAACAAAACATGCACAGTCAATAACTAACAGGATCTAACCAAGGAATGGAACAAATCAAACCAAAATAGCAACAAAAATGAAAAAGGAAACAGTGATCATAATCAATCAACCAAATATGGCATTCAACACAATCAATTCAGTCATATCAAAACAAAGGAAAATATGCTTCATTTTCCACCATACCCTATCGATTTCGAGATTGAGTGAGATGTCAAAGATCTCAGATTGTAGGAAAGAACCCTTCCTTCTCAAGCTATAAAAACTCTGCGAAAAAAAAGGGAATAGATAAGATTTTGCATTTAAGCATCCAAAAACAATATACAAAAGAAAGAGAGAGGGAGGGAGGGAGGGAGAGGGAGGGAGAGAGAGACTTAGCTTTGTTCATCTTCATCACTGATGAAAGACGAAATGTAATACCCCAAATTTTGGGTAGTGGCCAAAATGTAAGTTTTAAAAGTTCAGTGGTCAAAGTATAAAATTATAAAAGTTCATGGACCAAATATTTAAGTTTTAAAAGTTATATATTTTGGACCATAAATGAGTAGTTTGTCCCGAAATTAACGTTTTCATGGAAATCAAAATTTTGATACTGGATTTGTATTAAAAGCTATAAAGTAGTAAAGTCCAACAAGAAGTCGGACAATCGGATCAAACCAAAATTCCACAAAAAATTGAAGGATAATGGGAAAATGTTAGAAATATTATTTCTATAATTTAAAATGATGAAATTTAACATGGATCATTGGAATTAATGTTTATTTTCCGTGTTAAGCCAAAATTGTGAATTTTAGTTACTAAAGTGTATTTTTTAAAATTGAAAGGGAAAAGGTGGAAAGTGGATTTTTATTTGTTTATACTTGACTTTAGAATATTAAAATAAAATATATTCCAAAGGAATATTGAAATTATCATGTTTCATTAAGGGTAAAGTGAGAATTTCAAATTAATTGAATTTTAAATTCATTTATATTAGATTAAGCAAAGTGTATTATGTTTTAAATGAAGAAAAATCAATAATTTTCATCTTCTTGAAGCCCTAAACGTGAACCACCATAGATATTAAGATAATAATTTTCAAGCTTATTCGATTGATTTTTGGATTAAGTTATTGGATAGAGAATTAATCTACTTGAAGTTCTCTATCATTTGGTATAAATAGTTTATGAAAAAAAATTCTTGGATAATGATATTCATGATTAGGGTTTAGTAAGTACATGTTGAATTTTGAATAATTAAAGGATGTTTTTTATGTTATTAGTTTTGTAGATTAATTTTCAAGTAAGTATGATGATTAAAATCAAGTAGAAATGCTTATAATCAATTTGGTCAAGTTAGGGTTTATGGAAATATGTTGAATTTAGATTGAATTTGATGTTATGATGATTTGAATTGCATGAATTTGATCATAGGATGTTGAATTCATTATTGAAATTGATTGAAAATCAAGTCCTAGTATACTAATTATATTCGGCCATGGGGAGAAAAATTGGGAAAAATTCAAAAATTTCCTATGATCTATATTTGATATTAGAATGATTCTGCATTGTTTAGAAGTTAATTTAAATCAATTTGGAACATTGAGATGGTAAAAGGACCATTTTGCAAGTTTTGAGAATTTGCAAGTTATATTAGTGTGTGATGATTTTCATGTATAGGTTCTAATAAAGAAAAGGACATGGAGTAAGGAGCATTGAGATAATCTCTTCTTGGGAAATCAAACCAACCTACAATATCAGTAAGACATCTTTTACTCATTAGTGGGATGTATATTATAAATGTTTTAAATTGCTCTGATAGATTAACTTAAAATAGTTGATAGTAGGTATAATTTAAAGGGCAATTGAGTTATTTTTAAATTTGACAGTATTATGGAAATCTTCTATATGTTGAGAAACAATATTAAACTGCCTAGTTGCTTCTTACAATCAGAATCAAATTGGATGATAAAACATCATTTTATGTTTTTACTTGATTAATTAATTTGGTTGAAATAGATAAATTGAAATTTTAAAATGAAATAAAATTTTACGAGTTATCTAGTATGGAATGCTATAAAATGTCAGTGTGACATCTTTAACTCGTATTTCTCGACGTATACAGGTTATGGGTGTTACATTTGTTGGTATTAGAATTGTAGATTTAGTTGATTCTAGGCCTAAACTGAGCATATTTTATATCGAAAATGTGTACATTCCATTAGAATGTCGATATTACTGATCTGTTATGGTAAATTGATTTTTTTTTATGATGTTGCTACTTACTAACATAATTTTGAAATGTATTGTATGTGTTAGATGTCGGAAGTTACGGATAAGGGTACGAAATTTGATAATGCTAAAAAGAAGATCGAGATTGTAATCAATAGAAACAGACCAGATAAAACTTTAGTAGTTCACCTTAGAAGAGTTGAAACTGTAAGAGATTATCCTCCATTTGGTGGAATTACCAGATAAAGCAATTACCACAGTTGTAACTTTAAAACATGAGTCAAACAATTCCTTTTATATGTCTTCGCTAACTCAAAGTATAGGTTACAACTTTACCTTCTTGTATAAGTACACATCCCAAGCCTTTATGAGATGCATTACTATAGATCTATTAATCTTTGCCTAATTCTCATTACACTAGAATTGGTGCCTCTATCAGAATGTTTTTAAGCATATCAAAGCTTTCTTGGCATTTTTTAGTCCATAAAAATGGCAAGTCCTTTCTCAGTATCTTGATGAGTGAAGAAGTAATCATCGAAAAATTCTTCAAGAATCTCTTATAATAGTCAACTAATTCCAAGTAAGTTCAAACTTCAGAGATATTTTTTTAGTTTATCATTCCACTATTGCTTGTACTTTCTTGGAATCAACCCTGATTCCATTCCCTCTGCTAAAATCACGTAGCCAAGAAAAACACTTTTAGCAACCAAAATTTACACTTTGACAACTTAGCGTACAACTTTTTATCCTGCAGTGTTCGAAATATAATGTAGAGATGTACACCCTATTCCTCTTTAGCCTTGAAATAAACCAAAATATCATCAGTAAATATGATCATAAATTGATCAAAATACGGCTGGAACACACGATTTATCAAATTTGAATGGCTTCACTACAATCTCATAATGGCCATATTTGGTCCTAAAAGTCCTCTTTGAAATATTTTCCTCTTTAATTTTTAATTGATGTTATCTTTATCAAAAATCAATCTTTGAAAATACTAAAGAACTTTTAAGCTGACCAAATAGATCATTGATCCTCAGGAGATGATATATATTCTTTACCGATACTTTATTCAACTAATAATAATCTAAGCATGTCCACTTAGATTCATTTTTCTTTTTTAACAAATAATACCAGTGCACTCCACAGAGATACACTCAGTATGATGAAAAAACTCTGATCAATTAGCTTCTGTAACTTCACCTTTAGCTGTCTAAGTTCCGTCGAAGCTATTCAGTACAGAATTATCGATATAAGCACGGTACCCGAAAAATATAAATCTTGAATTCCATCTCTCAATCAGCAGGTAATCCGGATAATTCATCAGGAAACACATCTGAAAATTCCCTAACTGTTGGAATATCCTCTAACTTAACCTCATATGCTTGGGTGTCAACCACATTAGCCAAGTAGACTGAACAACCTTTTAACATCAATTTCTTTACAGTCAATGCTGATATCACATTGGGCAATGATTGTGTTTTCTCTCTGATTACAATAATTTCATAACCCTTTGCATTTTTCAAAAATAATTTCTTTAGCTCTCAAAACTTTAGATCCCCTACGCTCAAAACACTAACTCAAAGTAACACCAATAAATCTTACATTTTTATGTTTACATCATGTTGACTTACTTATAAGATGCTTCAAAAATAAAAGAAAGGCTCGAAATAAAGTGAAACAAATTTATTGATAAAAATTTGAAATTTTAGAAAGTCATGGCAACTATAGAAAAAAAATAGAAATAAAAAAAAATACAAATGCCTCCAAACATTATTAGCATGAAAGTTCTGACATTAATCAGCTATGGAGCGTTGAGGTAAGCCTATGTCTAGAAGATCTTCAACATTGACAAAATGTTTACAGATATGAAGATTTTCCCAAAAACAAACTCTCAAGAGGGTTTAATTACTACATACTTAATATCAAATTACATTGGAGCTGCCCTCATGGGTTTTCAACTTAAATCCTTCATACAATTTTAAGATGATTTTTAAAGATTTTCATCTTAAACTCTTTTTTCTTTTTTCTATTTTTCTTTTCTTTTCTTTTTCTTTTCTATTTTTTCTTTTTATTTCCTTTTTTTAAAGAATAGTATTTCTTGAAAGAATCTGAGTTTATTGGATTCCTTAGTACATCTTCATCTATTTATGCCAATATCAATGCTCCTATAGAGAAGGCTTTTTTGATGACACATGGCTCTTCCCAATTAGGCTTCCACTTTCCACGGAAGTCTTTGTAAATAAGCAAGATCTTTTTAAACACTAGGTCACCCTCTCAAAATTCTCTTAGACGAACCTTCTTACCATGGTCTCGCATCATCAGCTTTTGGTGCATCTGACCATGAAATATAACTTTCAATCTCTTCTCCTCAATAAAGTTCAACTGATCCTATCGAGCTTGAGCCCTGAGCCTCATCCAAATCTACCTTTTAAAAATGTGAAGTGATGGAATCCTGACTTTAATAGGTACACTGCATCTGTCCTATAGACTCAAGAATACATTATTGTCCCTATCGAAGTGTGCATTGAAGTACGATATGCAAATAAAGCACATGGTAACTTCTCATTCCAGTCTTTATAAATTTCAGTAGTCTTCGAGATAATCTTCTTGATGTTCTTATTTGCCACCTCTAATGCCCTATTCATCATAACGATAGGTTGCAGAATTATGGTGATTTATCTTGAATCGTGCACATAACTCTATCATCATGTCATTGTTCATATTAGTTGCATTGTCTAATACTCTTTGGTAACGCATACCGACAAATTATATCATTCTTTATGAACTTGAAAATTGTTGATTTCGTGATACTGATGTAATAAGCAGCCTCTACCCACTTAGTGAAATAATCGATAGCTACCAAATGAAGCGATGACCATTGGAAACCTTAGGAGAAACTTCCCCAATGACATCCATGTGACACATAGAAAATGGCCATGGTGTCATCATTACATTCGACATTAATGGAGGCAGAGGAATTCTATCTACGTATATTTGACATTTATGACATTTTCTCACATATTCAACACAATCAATTTCCATGGTGGACTAATAATACCTATATCTCATGATTTTTCTGGCCATAGAAAAACCATTTGTACGCATTCCACATACCTCGTTATGCACCTCTTAAACAATACTCTGTGCTTCTCGAGAATCAACGCAATTCAACAACACTTGATCCTTGACCCTTTGGTACAAAATTTCATCGTCAAGGACATACCATGTAACCATTCATCTAATCGTTCTTTTATCGATCTCAAACTCCTACTGTGGATAAGTTTGATATTTGTTGTATTGCAAAATATCATAATCCCAATTAAGACTATATATCCCTTCCTCCAGACTATAATAATGTATAGGTGTTTTATACACTTGCATCAATATTGGAATCATATCAACTCTCTTAGTTGCTTAAAACATTACAGTCAATGTAACCAAAGTTGTTACCATTTCGTTATATTCTCTAGGGAGATAAATGAGAGAAATTTCTTCAAATTCTTTTACTAACTCAAGGATCAGATTTTTATATTCAACTAACTTGGGATCATTTGTCTCCAATTCACCTCGCACTTGATACACCACTAACGAGGAATCTTCATACACTTTTAGTAATTTTATCTTTTTTCCAAATAAGCTCTTAGCCCCATGATACAAGCCTCATATTTTGTCATATTATTTGAGTAGAAAATTTTCAATCTAATCGTAAATAGGTAGTTAACATTTTCATGGAAAATTAATATGGCCACAATTCCTCATCCAAAGGCATTGGATGTTCCATCAAAATACATCTCCCAAGATTAATCATTTTTTAGATCTTCTTCTTTGATGGTATTACACAAAAGATCTTCATTGGGAAAATTAAATTTTAGGGACTCATAATCCTCAAAGGCACGACTTGTGAGAAAATATGTTATTGCACTTCCCTTTATCGCTTTCTTGCTTACATAAATAATGTCAAACTCTAATAACAATATTTGGCACCGAGCCAGTCTATCAGTCAACGTTGGTGATCCTATCAAGAACTTCAAAGTATCTAGCTTTGAGATTAACCATATGGTATGGTACAACATATATTACATTAGCCTTTTGGTTGCCCACAACAAAGTACAACATAATTTTTGAATAAACAGGTACCGTGAATCACAATTAGTGAACTTCTTGCTCAAATAATAAATCTCTCTTTCTTTCTTCCCAGACTCATCATGTTGTCCCTATCAAATTCTCAAACAGTAATAAGTAAAGAATCAATGGCCTATCGGGAACTTGCTCCACTAAGATTGGAGCACTTGACAAATACTTCTTGATTACTTCCAGAGCTTCTAGACATTCTGGATTCCAAAAACCTAGGATTATTCTTTCGAAACAACTTGAAAACTAAATCACACTTATCAGTCAACTTATAAATGAACCTAGAAATATAGTTCAAAAATTTCCAAGAAACCTCAAACTTCTTTTTACGTATAAGAATGCGAGAGATTTGAATTTATTTTACTTTATCTGGATCAATTTCAATCATCTTTCAGCTGACCACAAAGTTTACCCGATGTTAATCTAAAAGTGTATTTTGATGGGTTGAGCCTCAACTGGTACTTTCTCAACCTTTGGAATAACTTCCTCAAATTTTCAATGTGATATTCTTTTGTCTGGGACTTAGCAATCATATCGCCCACATACAATTCAACTTATCTATGTATCATGTAGTGGAAAAGGGTAATCATAGCCTATGATATGTTGCTCTAGTATTTTTTAGCCCTAACAGAATCACCTTGTAATAGAACGCTCCCCACATAGTTACGAACGTTGTTTTTTTCCATGTCCTCTAGATTCATCTTGATTTGATTATACCTAAGAAACTGTCCATGAATGAAAACCGTGAATGTCCCGTGGTATTATCTACCAATATATCAATATGGGGCAAAGGAAAGTTATCTCTATGGCTTGACTTATTCAGATCTATATAATCCACACACATGTGCACTTTCCCATCTGTCTTCAACACAAGGACTATATTGGCCACCCACTCTGGATATTTGGCCACCTGGAGAAAAACCATATCGATTTGCTTCCTTACTTCTTCTTTAATCTTCAACAACATGTCTAGCATCGTCATTTTGAGTTTTTGTTGCACTGGCTTGTAGTTAGGCTTTATCAGAATTTGATGCACCACTATCTCTATCCAATCCAAACATATCTTGGTA
The DNA here is from genome assembly GCF_006381635.1 of Hibiscus syriacus. NCBI lineage: Eukaryota > Viridiplantae > Streptophyta > Magnoliopsida > Malvales > Malvaceae > Hibiscus > Hibiscus syriacus. Next base: position 11,388,081 of record NW_024062980.1, on the reverse strand, counting down.
ATACCAATGCAAAGAAGATATCTTTGAATTATAGTAACAAATCTACCAAATCTTGTCTCATTTTTAAAGACATAGTAGTGCCAATCTTCATTTCTCTCTTATCTTAATTAGCCCCCAAATTAACAATCTCGATTTCTTCTTTATGGACTAAGATTTGTTTATCTTCATTTTCCACTAGTCTTAAAAATTCAGTAGGCACTTCACATTCTACCTCATTTCCACACTCATTAATTTCCTATAGACATAAAAACTATTCTAGATCAATCTCATGATTAGTTTTAGAAACCTTCGTGCTAATAATATTGGGACACCTACGAAGAAAAATACGAAATGAATACATACTTTGCAAGAAAAATGAAACAAACGAAAGAAATGAAAGATAAGAAATGAAATAATGGAAAATGAAAAAAATGATTGTCATTTGAGAAACTAAATGAAAGCACCTTTTATTAGAAAAAGAAGTAAGTGAAATGAACATGGTTTCCCATACAAAAGATCCCTTAATGCTCATAGGCACAAGCACGAGGGTTGGTTTCAAACATTAATCGGGGTTAATCCTATAACTAAAGAAAAATCTTCGATATTCCAATTATTAAGCTCTTCACCTGGGAAACTTGGGTGAATTCCAGTCAGAAATCTTCTAGGCTTGCTATTTTCTCTTATCATATTTATGAAAAACCCTTCCAATGACTCTTCAAACATTTATTGGTTCTTCAGTTGTTCCCCCTCTCGAATTGTACTGACCAACTGCTCCTCGGTGTCGTACATCTTACTATAGACGAAAATATACTTCTTATCATGGAAAGATATGCATTCCCAGGAAATATCTTCTCGTCTCAGTTGAACCTTTCTTTCATTAGCTTTCCTTTTCATTTTCTTTTGACGTTGTTGAAAATTAGGCTTAATTTCGAGTCCAAAATAGTTCCTTTTCATGACAATAGGTTTGGAATGTTGTATTCCTCAACCCAAAGTTTCACGCACAGATATCATTACACAATTAGACAATTGGAGATGAGGAAACTTGGCTATTTCGATAATGAATATTGTATTCACAAATTCTAAGGCCCTAAATGAACATTCTATAGAATTCTCATTTTTCACAATGTAAGGTGCATCAATGGTCACAAAAGCGATGATATATTGCTCGGCTCCTATACTAATAAACTCACCATCAATCACAAACTTTAATATCTAGTGTAAAGATAAAGAAATGCCCCAACGGAATGAATCTAGGGTCTCCCTTACAAACAATTGTAGGTTGGATTTATATCTATCACGATGAATTCCACATTGCATATAACAGATCTAATCAATAACGTACATCAATCTTTCCTATAACATCTTTTTAAGTCTCATCAAAGGCCCGAAAAATAATCTGATAGGCATTCATGTGAGAATCATCTACTGGCATTCTCTGTGAAGTTTCCAGAGGCATCACACTAAGTGCATACCCATTATCAATCAATATTCTAGGTAAAGTGTGCCCATTACAATGGGTAGTAAAGTTTAAGGCCTTCACGGACCTTATTCTTCCTTCCACGATCTTGTCACCAATAAATGTGATATAATTATCTGCAGTGATGTACCACACTATTCGATCAAGCTTGTTCAGAGATATATCCTCCAGCGTAAAATTTTGATTGAGAACTTTCAAAAAGGCATTTTGGTGCATCTCTTAATTCATTACTAAGTCCAACATAGTGATTCATGTCTGTTGTTTTTGTAACTGCTCGATGATATTATACTCGTGTTTTAGAAACCTTAAGAACTCCTGATCCTGGGCTTTAGTCACCGACTCATTAATTCTTGGAGGGGGTTCTTTCTCGAAAATATTTTGAGGTGGTGGTACCTTGGCCCTACTATTTACTTTTTCATTTCGAGGTTTCAGAGGGAGAATAACACTTTTCACTTATCTAGAAATGTCCTACTTTGCTTATGACCTCCATAGGGGCTTTTTATTTTTCATCCAACTTGACAATCACCTCTCCTAACTTTGTTGGTCCTTTAATTTCTCTCGATACATAGATATTTGTGGTGTAACTCCAAGGTACTTTACCGGTATCCTTGAATGGAAATGGTGTTGGAGTATTAATTATTATTTTGGGAGTTACTAGTATTGGACTCACTACCTTTGGTCTTACAGTGATCACAACAGGTTTCTTTACTCCATACTCAGATGTACACACGCCTACTTCTTTCATCTGCTTAATCGTGTTAAAGAACTCAACCTTCTTGATGTCTATCATTGATTGGATCAAATTTTTAAACTCAGGACAATGTTGAATCTCATGCCCCGTTCTCTGGTGGAACTTATAGAAAATTTCATTCCTGACATGATTGCAAATCAAACCTCGACTGATCAGTCTGACCTCTTTCAACTGCTTAAAAACACAACTCAATGGAGACTTAATTTCGGACAACTATTTCTTCAATCACTTACCGCTTTCCTCATGGATGGTGTTCACTCCTCGACCCCCATGATTTGGCAATGGATTTTTTCCATATTTGGAGTATAATTGAACTCTATCATCTTTGTATTTATCAACTTCTACACAATCTTCTTGAAAACAAGACAATTTTTGATCGCCCCATGATATTAGTGTGGTACTCACAACAGGCATTCGCGTCGTACCATTGCAAATAAGGTGGTTGAAGTGGCTTGAGGTGATAAGGACATACAAAGTTTTCCTTTTTAAACACTCTGGTTAAATCTTTCCATGATCTGATGCTAGTGTAAATCAGTTGTGCGTAGCACCTGCCTACAGAACCTGCCAGATTATCCTCGAAATAGTGGATAAACATCTTATTGTCTATAAAAGAAGGGTTATTTTTTTATAATGCATGGCCAAATGGGATGACAGACATCTAGTGTCGTCATACTTTTTAAACTCTGGGGCCTTTAACTTGCAGGGCAGAATCAGATCTGGCACCAAACTTAATTCTCTAGCATTCATACCGTATACATCGGTAGATTATATTACATTCACTTTTTCTTCTAACTTCTTGTAACGATCCTCTTATTGTTTGGCCAATTTAGTCTTAACTTTGTCGACTTTGTTTAGTTCATTGAAGTTAGGGAGTTCCTCGTCATTGCATTCAGAGCTCTCATTCAATTGAACAAGATGGTTTGCGGATACACAAGCAAGATTCACTCAAATTCCCCTTCCATGTAACACTTTTTTAGGATGATCATTTTTGTGAGATTAAGACACTCCATGTTCGACCATATTTGAACCCCCTTAGGGACCCTTCTCGTTAAGGTTTTGGACTTCAAGCATAGTGGCGATTTGGCTAACGATGTCCTGTTGAGCTTTGGCTACTTGCTCTTTTAGGTTGTTTTGGACATTTTGCAAGCGGTTCTCTAGACTCATCTGAGCCTTCTCCATATCTTGCATTCTCTTTTCTATTGTTTCTTTTGTTTTACTCCCAAGTGTTGCATTATTTCGAAGAATTAGGAGCCAATATAACATCGAGTAATGATTTTCATTCTAAATATATTAGTGAGTTAAAATGAATGTAATAATGCCAAAATGCAATGCAACAAATGCAAATAAAATGTAAAATGCATAAATGCAAGGGTATCGGTCCAAGAAGTCAACTATCATAGAATAACTTCAGTCTAGAAAACAAAGTTTTAGTACACCATGATCCGACTCTATAAGTACAACCTAGCTCTCTTGATCAGATCTACAACCTCTCTAACTTATGATAACACTCTCCTAATGCTCTCCGAAACTGGGTCGAAGTGAAATCTGACAACCTTGACACTGATATCTAGCTACCCCAGGTATCGGGGCTAACTCACTCATCAGTATCAGCGTTTCGTAGATGAGATGACTCTTTGCTACAATCCGGTCCTCATATTTGTTAACCGTATTATGCCTCCATCATTTGCCTCTTGAATGGTGTGATCTAAGTCGACCACTTGCTCCAAGTGAATCCATAACTTCTCCTCTAACTCATCACACCGGCTTTGCAGCACGTCTACCTGCTCGTTGAGATCCTCCTGCCTTCTCTAGATATCATCCTGTAATAAAGACTACTCCAACTGTGTGATGTAATCCAAGAACTCAGTATTCTTAGCTCGACACGTCATTAGTAGGCAAACTTTCTCTCTACCGGCATCGCAATATCTTCGACCATTGTCGTACTTCAAAGATAGGGATCATCTAACTTAGTTTCTTTCCTTCCATCTACTCAAGTTTTCTAATATGATCGTTGACCAGAGATCCGATACCAATGTTTCGATGATGATGTGATGCAAATGATAAAAATAAAACCAAGAAAATAAACAAAAAACAAGTAAGTAAGGATAAGTAAACAATAACAATAGAAATAACAATAAATCCTAAGCCACACAATATCTAGTTCACATACATATTACGAAAAAAAAATTTGAAATAAAAGGTAGAGGTGATTTCTCCTTTGTGTACTTATTTGGGTACTTAGGGAAAATTTTGATAGAGTTTCGCATCGGGTGAATCTATAGTTTATTATATGCGAGTTTCCACTCTAAAGGATTTCGCTACTTGAATCGTCCTCGCTGTCGTCCCCTTGGACTAGCCAGACCCTCAACCCTCACTCGTTATAGGTTTATGAATCAAGTTCATTTTTAAGGAATGCATTTCCCTATGTCTCACACGAGGAATAAATTCCTAGGAAGACATAGGTACTTTGGACTCTGAAGGCTAGTCGCTAGGTGTGGCTTTGAGAATAAATTCTCACGAGGATGACACTTTTACCCCTACATAATACAGGGACAACTCAAGTATAGAGTTCATGTCATGTAGTGTGTGAGGAGAAATTCTCAAAACTTTAATGATATAATCACATAAGATAACCAAATATATCATACAATCTCGGAAGAAATCTAAAATATGAAAATCATTCAATCCAAAAATTAATACAACTAATTCTAGATAAAAGAAAGGTAAAAGTTCATAAAAAAATAAAAATAATAAAGAATATAAAAATAATAAAAATTAAATCTGAATTTTCTAATATATGGACAAAATATAATTGTTTTTACAGCCTGACTCACTAAGAAACCAGAGAATATGGGTTCGATCCCCAGTGAAGTCACTTAGCTGTCATGATAATTATTTTCTCAAAATAATTTAGAGTCACGCATTTGACGAAATTTAAAAGCGTTTGGAAAAGATTCAGAAATGTATGGAGTTGCCATCGACCTTTTGGGTTAGGTAGGTCAAGAAAAAAAGCCTTTTGAAAAAGGCAAAGTCGATCTACGTTTTAAGATATTATAGGTCCGAGAGTTGATTACACTCAATGAATGAGTAACACCCTCGCAGCATCCGGAATCGGTACCGTCAATTATAAATTGTAACAACCCGGAAAAATTAGAATATTATTAAATTGAAGTTGGAGGCTTTGATTGTGAAAATTGGTAAACTGTGAGGACTAAATTAAAAGATTTTAAAACTTGGAGCTTATTTTAGAGTTCAAGAAAATTCAGGGACCAAGCCCTGAATTTACCCAATAAAATTAGGTAAGGATGGTATTATATGTTGTATCGTGGTTTTCTATTTCAAACAGAAAACTACGCCCAAATCCTCTCCCGAACGCCCAACTTCAAACCCCGATCCAGACGCCGTCCGAATTCCGATCGTTGTTTTGAAACTACCGTTGTGTTCATCTTCAAGCGATGAACAAACCCTTCAAATTAATTGAAGTGAAACGCTGCCAAACGTCAGGAATTTACAGTCAAAGTCTCGACGTTATTTTTAGATCCATCGCCGAGAAAAACTTAAATTCACCGTCGATCGATGTTCCGTTTACGACACCTCCTGCACCATCGTGTTCCTTGTGTCGTTGCGAGTCCGCCGGTGTCAACCTTGTTCGCCGTTGACGACGGCGCGTGAGGAGGTGGAGCAGTCTAAGATTCGGCCGAGTGGGAATACGAGTTCTCCGCCATTCAAAAATTTGAACCGATCGTTGTAAGTATCTCGAAATCGCTCAAAATAATTTTTAGAAAATTTTCCGGGAATTTTCCGACACCGTGGCACTGTTCACGCGCCGTACGCGCCGCCGCAGGGAGAGTGAGCTGCTCGAAAACCGGTTTGACCAGTTTTGAACCGGTTTGACCGGTCTGAACCAGTTTGACCGGTCTGAACCGGGTTGACCCGACCCGACTGACCCTACCCGACCCGACTGTTGACCCGACCCGACTGTTGACCCGACCCGACCGTTGACCGTTGACCGTTGACCGTTGACTTCCTTTGACCAAAACTTAAAATGGCTTTGACTGAGCATTAAACGACCGTTAATCTTTTCCGAGTATACCTATCCTGATAGTTTTCGACGTTCCGAATCCGTTTCCGCTGTCCGTTTCATCAAATTCGAATCCGAAGGCCTCCAAATCGACGGTCAAAGTGGTTGACTTTGACTTTGACCAAGAATCTGAATTTTCGAAAAGTCATACTTTATGTTTTTCGACGTCCTGATTCCGATTCCGCAATCCGTTTGGCCAAATTCAGACTCAAAATACCCCAAATTGATAGTCAAACTCGGAAAATGCTTAGATACTTAAGAATTTTAGCTTTGAACAATTAAGTAAGATTTGGGGCTGATAAATTATTGTTATTTGAAGGTGCACGAGACTCACCGGATCGTTCGATAGCTCGACCCAGTTCTTCTAGATCAGTTAAACCACGTATACCAGTATTCACTCGTAAGACTCGTAAATTTATGATTTTAGAGATTTATTTATGTTACCCATTAGTAATATAGTGATATTATAAATTAGGTTCGAAAACTGTAGCAGAGCGTGGTGAAACAAGCAATCAGTAGATCCACGATTTGAACTATTATCGAGGTGTGTTCCCTATTTATTATTGAACTGTTTTATTTGTTTTAATATGTGGTACACTGAATTCTTTGGTTACCGTATTGTTGATGCACCGATTTAATGTGATGATTTATGGATTATGACTGTTATCTGATATTTGTTTTGAAATGGTATAGAATTACCATGTTTATGGTTTTATGGAATTTATAACACGGTGCAATTGAATTTTTGGAATATGAATTTATAAAGTACAGCTCTGATCAAACTGGAAAATTTTACGGACCTAATGTGACTCTTAGGTAGGCTCTGCGGCCCTGAGATCATTCTCGGGTAGGCCCTGCAGCCCTAAGATGTGTTCTTAGGTAGGCCTCACGGCCCCGAAATCTATCTTGGGTAGGCTCTCAGGCCCTAAGATGTTCCCTTAGGGTAACGTTTTTTAAAGAGATTTACTGCAGTATAATTTTATGAGACTTTTTGGACTATGATATGTTTAGTGTACCTATAGTGATTTTATGGTAATATTGGGACACACTGAGCCTAGCTCACTTTTCGAAAATGTTTTTCCCCTTTCAGATACTGTTGGTTAGATACCCTGGATTGAGCACTTGGAGGATCAACATATCTCTTGAAGTATATCTGATTGTAATGTTTTTACCTTGCAAGTTGACTTTATTTTGTTGACATGGACCTTATTTTAAAGTATGAGATTTTAATATGATGACATTTTTACTATTACTATTTGGTTTATCGTGATTTGATTTTTAAGATATGTTTTAAATTAATTTATTACTTATTGGTATTATATTTACAAGTTAGGTTTTGATAGTATGATTTATTATAATTTCATGTCATTTATAATGTGATTTTACATTGTTTGAATAACGGTTTCGGAAAAATGTCTTAAAGAATCATAATGTGATCCACTAGACTTAGTCGAAACGCATAGGCCGGGTCTAGGGGGTTACATTTATTGGTATCAGAGCTTTTGGTTTTTAAACCTCGGACTGTGTATGAGTCCAAATTGAAAATACGATTTTGAAATATTTACAAAACGAGTTACTAAGGTCATGTAACAAAGTTATTAAATTTTTAACTGTGTTCGAGACTCCAAGTGCTTATCTAACCCTAAGTTTTATCTTCTGTAGAAAACTTGAGATCCACAAAAAAATGAGTGCTAGATGTGGTCGTCGAACTAGCCGTGGACGAGGTCGAGTGGCTAGATTTGCAGATCCGATCGATGAGATACGAGTAGATCCCCCACCTCCGATAGGTGATCCTGCTCCTTTGACCCAACGAATCTGCCTCCTACCGATGGTATTGGCATGACTACACCGATCATAGGAGCGACCGATATTGAGCCAGAATCTACCGGAGTTGCTTTGGATGAGACTTTTGGTAGACAGTTTCTGCAGTTGATACAGGGAGCAGTCAAAGCTGCTGGTGTTGTATCTGAGGTTCCTATTTCGCAGACTCTAATTGTTAATGGGGTCAGGACTTTTGGAGGACAGCTTGGAGGAATTCCTACTGAAGCAGAAGATTAGCTACAGGATACAGAAAGACGCATGGATCAGTTGGGTTTGGACTCAACTAAGAGATATTTGGGGGCAGTAGCGATGTTAGATGGAAATGCCCACACATGGTGGGAGTCAGTGACCAGTAGTGTTCCTACCGATCGTTTGACATGGGATTTCTTCAAGGAGCGTTTTCGGAGCCGATTCTTGGGTGAGCGCTACTTAGTCCAGAGACGACAGCAGTTTCAGGACTTGGTTCAGGGTGACATGATTGTTTCAGAGTATGAGATAGAGTACTTGAAATTGTTAAAGTATGGAATCAGTCTGGTGCCTACCGAGAGAGATCGATGCCGTAAATTTGACCTCGGACTCAGATACGAGCTACGTAGGCAGGTGGTAGCCCTTCAAGATGAGATTTTTGATGTGCTGGTAAGCAGAGCCAAGGATGCTGAGGAGATGGAGGCGTTAGCTTCTGGTAGAGAGCGTGTTGATCATGAGCGATCTAGGAAATTTTTTTTTTGGCCCTACTGAATCGTCCGCACAGTCTGGTAAGAGGACTCGTACTTCAGCCCCTCAGAGGAGCAATACACGCTTCAGGCCTACAACATCATCACCTTCAGCTGTTAGTAGAGGTGGTTCTTCGGTTCCGATTCTAGTGCCTCAGTGTGACTTTTGTGGGAAACGACACAGAGGAGAGTGTTATAGGAAGACCGGAGCATGTTTTCATTGTGGATCTAGTGGACATTTTCAGAGGGATTGTCCTCAGCTAGCTTCGTCTGAGCGGACCGCTACCCAGACTCCTGTGCGTTCTCAGACAACAGTACAGACTCCAAATAGAGATCGTAGCCAAGTAAAGGCTCGTGGTTCAGCGTCCAGGACAGACAGTAGAGCCCGACCTCAGCAAAATAGAGGGCCAACAGTTTCTGAGGCTAGACAACCAGCTTTGGTTTATGCCACTAGACATCGTGATGACAGAGATGAGCCTGAGGTTATTGCAGGTACATTTACTATTTATTCCATTCCATACTTTGCACTATTGGACAATGGCTCCACCCACTCCTATGTATCGAGCTCAGTATCTCGAAACCTTCAGATTCCGATTGAGAACACTAAAAATACTGTTACAGTTACAAGTCCAGTAGGACAAGCGGTATTAGTGAATAAGGTATTTCGGCGTTGTCCTTTGGAGGTGTAGGGAGAAATTTTTCTCGCTGATCTTATGGAGCTTCCTCTAGAGGAGTTTGATCTAATTCTTGGGATGGATTGGTTGAATAAACACAAGGTAAATCTGGATTGCGAGTACAAGCGAGCTACCCTGAAGACTTCAGATGGTCGGACTGTTGTGTTAATTGGTGAACGGCGTGGCTATCTCTCCAATATAGTTTCAGCGATGGAAATTGATCGTATGATCCGAAAGGGATATGAGACGTTCATTGCCTGTATTTTGAACACTAAAGGTGCATTGTCCATAATCGAGGAGATTCGTACAGTTAGCGAGTTTCCTGATGTTTTTCCTGAGGAGTTGCCTGGGTTACCTCCTGATAGAGAGGTAAAGTTCGAGATTGAGACTTATCCGGGATCTTCACCTATTTCTATGGCACCTTATCGCATGGCTCCAAAGGAACTTAAGGAGTTGAAGGTCCAATTGCAAGAATTATTCGATCGAGGATTTATCCGACATAGTACTTCACCATGGGGAGCTCCAGTTTTGTTCGTGAAAAAGAATGATGGGTCTTTAAGGCTATGCATTGATTATCGGAAGTTGAACAAGATGACGGTCAAGAATAAATACCCACTACCTAGGATTGATGACTTATTTGATCAACTGCGAGGAGCTATTGTATTCTCTAAGATTGATCTTCGTTCGGGGTATTATCAATTGAAAGTTAAAGGATCTGATGTTGCAAAAACGGCCATTCGTACTAGATATGGTCATTATGAATTTTTAGTGATGCCTTTTGGTTTGACGAACGCTCCTACAGCTTTCATGGATTTGATGAATCGGGTGTTCCGACCATATTTGGATCAATTTGTGGTGGTCTTCATTGACGATATTCTGATCTATTCTCGTACTGAGGCAGAGCATGACGAGCATTTGAAAATCGTTCTACGGACTTTGAGAGAGCATCGTCTATATGCCAAACTAAGCAAGTGTGAGTTTTGGCTTCAAGAAGTGTCATTTTTGGGGCATATTATTTCTGCGCGAGGTGTTCAGGTCGATCCCAGCAAGATAGAGGCTATTATAAATTGGAAACGACCCAAGAACATCTCTGAGATCCGCAGTTTCTTGGGCTTGGCTGGTTATTATCGACGTTTTGTTGAGGGCTTCTCGATCATTGCTTCTCCTTTGACAAAGTTGTTAAGGAAGAATGTGTCGTTTGATTGGGGCGAGGCACAACAGGAGAGCTTTGAGAAATTAAAGGTGGTTTTGACTCAAGCACCGGTGTTGATTCAACCACAGTCCGGGAAAGATTTTACAGTGTATAGTGATGCTTCACATTCAGGACTTGGTTGTGTTTTAATGTAGGAAAGTAAGGTGGTGGCTTATGCATCCCGTCAGCTGCGACTGCATGAGTGTAATTATCCTACTAACGATTTGGAGTTAGCAGCAGTGATTTTTGCCTTGAAGATTTGGAGACACTATCTTTATGGAGAAAAGTGTTATATTTTCACGGATCATAAGAGCTTAAAGTATCTCCTGACCCAGAAGGAGCTTAATTTGAGACAACGGCGCTGGCTAGAGCTTCTGAAGGATTATGATTGTGTGATTGATTATCACCCTGGTAAAGCTAACATTGTAGCGGATGCTTTGAGTCGAAAGACGATATCGGAGTTGAGATCTTTAATGGCCAGGATGAATTTATATGACGATGGCACTTTATTAGCATAATTGCAAGTTAAGCCGACCTTGGTTGATGAGATCAAGGCTAAATAGCCCCTTGATAGCTCCTTGCTTTCTATCTTTGAGCAAGTAGAGCAGGGGACAAACTCAGATTACGCAATTGATCAGGATGAAGTTTTATGTTTTAAAGGTAGATATTGTGTGCCTGATGATGCTGAGTTGAGGCAGACTATCCTTACTGAGGCTCATAGTAGTCCATATGTTATGCACCCCGGAGGAGATAAGATGTACCGGAATTTGAGAGAGAGGTATCATTGGATTGGGATGAAGAAAGACATATCTAATTTTGTGGCTAGGTGTTTGACTTGTCAGCAAGTTAAGGCAGAACATCAACATCCATCAGGTTTGTTACAGCCTATCAAGATTCCTGAATGGAAATGGGAGCGTATTACTATGGATTTTGTTACCGGTTTACCTATGACTCCTTCGAAAAAAGATTCAGTTTGGGTAATTGTTGACAGACTTACAAAGTCAGCTCACTTCATTCCTGTGCGGGTAAATTATACTTTGGACAAGCTGGCGAGATTGTATATTTTAGAGATTGTCTGATTGCATGGTGTTCCATTGTCTATTATTTCTGATCGAGATCCGAGATTTACTTCGAGATTTTGGAAGGCGCTACATACGGCTTTGGGAACAAGATTGGATTATAGCACATCCTTTCATCCACAAACTGATGGTCAATCTGAGAGAGTGATTCAGATTCTGGAGGATATGCTGAGGGGTTGCGTAATTGATTTTCATGGTAGCTGGGAGAACTTTTTGCCTTTGGCTGAATTTGCTTACAACAACAGTTATCAGACCAGCATTCGTATGGCACCTTATGAAGCACTCTATGGGTGTAAATGTCGCACTCCGATATGTTGGACTGAGTTGCGTGATAGGAAGACGTTGGGACCTGAGTTAGTGCGAGAGACGGAGGACACAGTCAGATTGATTCGTGACCGTCTGAAAGAGGCATTTGATAGGCAGAAGTCTTATGTAGATCAGAGAAGAAAAGATATACAATTTGAGGTTGGTGATCAGGTCTTCTTAAAAGTTTCACCGTGGAAGAAAGTATTGAGATTCGGACGTAAGGGTAAATTGAGTCCAAGATTTATTGGACCATTTCGTATTTTGAAGAAGGTAGGACCTGTTGCATACCAGCTTGAGTTGCCCTCTGAGCTCAGTCGTATTCATGATGTCTTTCATGTATCAATGTTGAGGCGATACCGTCCAGATCCAAATCACATCATTCAGGTTGAGAATGTAGAGCTGAGACCTGATTTGTCATATGAGGAGGAACCCATCCATATCTTAGAAAGAGATGAGCGAGTTCTTCGGAATAGGCGTATTCCAATGGTCAAAGTTCAATGGAGTAATCGAGGCCCCTCAGAAGCTACTTGGGAGATATTGGAGTCAATGGAGGCTCAGTTTCCTCAACTATTTTCATAAGGTAAATTTCGAGGACGAAATTTCTTGTAGAGGGGGAGAATTGTAACAACCCGGAAAAATTAGAATATTATTAAATTGAAGTTGGAGGCTTTGATTGTGAAAATTGGTAAACTGTGAGGACTAAATTAAAAGATTTTAAAACTTGGAGCTTATTTTAGAGTTCAAGAAAATTCAGGGACCAAACCCTAAATTTACCCAATAAAATTAGGTAAGGATGGTATTATATGTTGTATCGTGGTTTTCTGTTTCAAACAGAAAACTACGCCCAAATCCTCTCCCGAACGCCCAACTTCAAACCCCGATCCAGACGCCGTCCGAATTCCGATCGTTGTTTTGAAACTACCGTTGTGTTCATATTCAAGCGAGGAACAAACCCTTCAAATTAATTGAAGTGAAACGCTGCCAAACGTCGGGAATTTACAGTCAAAGTCTCGACGTTATTTTTAGATCCATCGCCGAGAAAAACTTAAATTCACCGTCGATCGATGTTCCGTTTACGACACCTCCTGCACCATCGTGTTCCTTGTGTCGTTGCGAGTCCGCCGGTGTCAACCTTGTTCGCCGTTGACGACGGCGCGTGAGGAGGTGGAGTAGTCTAAGATTCGGCCGAGTGGGAATACGAGTTCTCCGCCGTTCAAAAATTTGAACCGATCGTTGTAAGTATCTCGAAATCGCTCAAAATAATTTTTAGAAATTTTTCCGGGAATTTTCCGACACCGTGGCACTGTTCACGCGCCGTACGCGCCGCCGCAGGGAGAGTGAGCTGCTGGAAAACCGGTTTGACCAGTTTTGAACCGGTTTGACCGGTCTGAACCGGTTTGACCGGTCTGAACCGGGTTGACCCGACCTGACTGACCCGACCCGACCCGACTGTTGACCCGACCCGACTGTTGACCCGACCCGACCGTTGACCGTTGACCGTTGACTTCCTTTGACCAAAACTTAAAATGGCTTTGACTGAGCATTAAACGACCGTTAATCTTTTCCGAGTATACCTATCCTGATAGTTTTCGACGTTCCAAATCCGTTTCCGCTGTCCGTTTCATCAAATTCGAATCCGAAGGCCTCCAAATCGACGGTCAAAGTGGTTGACTTTGACTTTGACCAAGAATCTGAATTTTTGAAAAGTCATACTTTATGTTTTTCGACGTCCTGATTCCGATTCCACAATCCGTTTGGCTAAATTCAGACTCAAAATACCCCAAATTGATAGTCAAACTCGGAAAATGCTTAGATACTTAAGAATTTTAGCTTTGAACAATTAAGTAAGATTTGGGGCTGATAAATTATTGTTATTTGAAGGTGCACGAGACTCACCGGATCGTTCGATAGCTCGACCCAGTTCTTCTAGATCAGTTAAACCACGTATACCAGTATTCACTCGTAAGACTCGTAAATTTATGATTTTAGAGATTTATTTATGTTACCCATTAGTAATATAGTGATATTATAAATTAGGTTCGAAAACTGTAGCAGAGCGTGGTGAAACCAGCAATCAGTAGATCCACGATTTGAACTATTATCGAGGTGTGTTCCCTATTTATTATTGAACTGTTTTATTTGTTTTAATATGTGGTACACTGAATTCTTTGGTTACCGTATTGTTGATGCACCGATTTAATGTGATGATTTATGGATTATGACTGTTATCTGATATTTGTTTTGAAATGGTATAGAATTACCATGTTTATGGTTTTATGGAATTTATAACACGGTGCAATTGAATTTTTGGAATATGAATTTATAAAGTACAGCTCTGATCAAACTGGAAAATTTTACGGACCTAATGTGACTCTTAGGTAGGCTCTGCGGCCCTGAGATCATTCTCGGGTAGGCCCTGCGGCCCTAAGATGTGTTCTTAGGTAGGCCTCACGGCCCCGAAATCTATCTTGGGTAGGCTCTCAGGCCCTAAGATGTTCCCTTAGGGTAACATTTTTTAAAGAGATTTACTGCAGTATAATTTTATGAGACTTTTTGGACTATGATATGTTTAGTGTACCTATAGTGATTTTATGGTAATATTGGGACACACTGAGCCTAGCTCACTTTTCGAAAATGTTTTTCCCCTTTCAGATACTGTTGGTTAGATACCCTGGATTGAGCACTTGGAGGATCAACATATCTCTTGAAGTATATCTGATTGTAATGTTTTTACCTTGCAAGTTGACTTTATTTTGTTGACATGGACCTTATTTTAAAGTATGAGATTTTAATATGATGACATTTTTACTATTACTATTCGGTTTATCGTGATTTGATTTTTAAGATATGTTTTAAATTAATTTATTACTTATTGGTATTATATTTACAAGTTAGGTTTTGATAGTATGATTTATTATAATTTCATGTCATTTATAATGTGATTTTACATTGTTTGAATAACGGTTTCGGAAAAATGTCTTAAAGAATCATAATGTGATCCACTAGACTTAGTCGAAACGCATAGGCTGGGTCTAGGGGGTTACATAAATTGTCACTATTATTAAAAATTTAAGAATTCCACTTTCGATATGTGATTGTTTTATTCTTAAACAAATATTTAAAAGAATTTTAAGGAAATAAGACGATATTATTTATTCCTGATTAAAGAAGAAACTAACTTCCTAGTTACATTAAGAGAAATATTTCTTATGTTTAATCGAAATAAAATAATATTGTTGATTTCTAAAAATTTAAGAATCTTAAAAATACCAACATTTTCTAAGATTTTAGAAAATTAAGGAAAAATATGACACCATATATTTATTTCTAACTAAAGAAGAAATTGACTGCCTAGTTTCATTTGGAGAATCTTTTCATATATTTTAATTGAAATAATTAGAATAATGTCATTTAAAAGTTTTGAGGAAAAAACTAATAAAAATCTAGTAAAAGCTTGGGATTAAACATCTAATCGAATTATTAAGGAAAAGATGAAAGAGTTTTCATTTATTTAAAATTAATGAGACCTCGTATAATTTTAGGTGACCCTCTTGGAAAATATTTATTTATTTAGTAATATTGAAACTGAGCGTCCAGTTGTTTTAAGAGCATTATTTTTCAATATCATAAAATAAATAAACATTCTAGCTTAATCCCATTATGAATTTATAATATGTTTCTATTAAATTTTAAAGAAACTAAAATTAAAAGGTTTATTTCTATACTATAGTCTAATTAACCTAAATTAAAATTACATAAGCTAATAAGTGACTAAGACTAAAGATCTTAAAATCTATGGGCTTTAATCTATAATTACACACATGACTAAAATAGATGAACCGAAAATCAATGTACTCAATCAATATATAAATGCATCAATAAGAAAATTGAAAGAAATCGAGGCTGAATTGAATTAAATTGAAAACTGAAACTGCTTGAACTACAATTAGACCTTCTTTCAATCAAAACCCAAGACCCCATTAACCAATCCCATATTTTATGTTTTCTTCATCTATCCTAACACTAAACCTTGATTCAATAGAATCGAACCCAAGCTCCACCCAACTAAGCTACCCAAGACCTCCAACGAGCTTTACTAACCACTGTCGGTTCACCTATGACCACCGACTGACCCCAAATCTAGTTGTGATCTCAATATTTCCATTTTTGAACCGAAAAGATGGAAAAAGAAAAGAAAGAAAGAAAAAAACTAGAATATAAAGCAAGTGAAATACCTCCAAATATAACTTCTGGCAACTTTCTGGACTCCAACGATCTCTTCAAGATCCAACGACACCTCCGACGATGAGTTTCTCTCACTTTGTTTCTCACTTTTATTACTCAAAAATGTGTATGGCGTTTTTGTAGGATTCTTGTGTGAATGATGGGATCCCTATTGTGTTGAATCTTAGATTATTTATAGTCATTAAAAATCCATTTAGAATCTAATGGACTCATGTTTCCCGCTCAAAAACCATTTAGAAACAGTTACCCCCCAACAAAAATTTTTTTCTTCCAAAAACTAGAAGCTTACACTAATTTTGATGTAATTTCCATGTTCGAACGATGATTGGTGAACAGAAAAAATGAACGTCTAGACGAAGAAGATTTTGGAAAAGTGGCATGTAAACCTCACGTGCCGATGGTGTCGAGGGTCGGCCACGTGTCGAGGACAACCTAACGATGGTTGTAGTACCCCAATGATGATGTGGTGTTTTCTTAGCCCTTGAATCCAAGTTGGATCAACGACCCACATTCAATATAATTTTTCACAAGGATGAATGATATGATACCACCTAAAAGAGAGCCTTCTTTTAATGCTTTGTATATCTTTCCAAGCAAAAATTTCAAAAAATTCCCCTTCTAGAAGAAGAAAGTGGTAGCAAGAGGAAGCAAAATTAGATTTTTTTTATTTACTTTTTGTATCATATTTGTAATATATTTGGGCTAGTAAAGAAAATAGGCTTTTATTTATGTAATAGACCATATATGTATATGTGAATGAACTTACTATTTTTAATCTATGAATATTTATCATTAAAACTATACTATATTATATATGTAATGAAAACATTATTGTATTTAATATGAAAATTAAATATTATTTGTATTTAAAATATACATGAAGAATGTATGATAAGAAAATCTAAACATTATACTAAAACAAACTATATAATATGTACATTAACACTAATATCACTACCAAAACTAATATAATGCATAAGGGAAAAACTGTATACTATATCATATTATTAAAATTTAATATCATATACAAAAAACTACAAATACTATAAACTATATTTATATTGTGATTAATTATACTAATATTATTTAAAAAAACTTAATACGATAAAACCATTTAACATATACTATATTTAATAATAACCCACCAATATGACATATAATGAAGCCACCACCTAGATTAAATCAATGATGAAAACTTCTAATTCTCTAATATTCATTGATTTAATGTAGTCATTATGTTCATCTTCTGAAAATGTCCATCGGTTCCATGCTCTCGTGAGCAATTTTGGGATGTGTGACATTTTATCAAGAAATTTAAAAGATCACCTTTTATGCAACAATTGCACAATTTTCATATCCAAACCACCTTTTAAGTTTTCAACTCGAATTATCCTTTGGTTTCAAGACATCCATTGCGAGTTTTATCTTGAACCTTCATTTCATTGTTTTTCCTCATTTCCCCCTATCATGCATTAATGATTTATGAAAACTTTTTTGAAAATTAAAAATATTAACCCTGATGGGTGATATAAAATCTAAAGATACTCTTCCACTTAAAAATCCATGCATCATTAAAAAGGAGATTTTAAGGCACGAAATATAGGTCATGACTCACGATTACGAAAGAAATGGAAAAATATGTCCAAACAAGTGTTTAAGGGTACTAAAACCAAAGATAATTTATTTTCATATCTTAATTATTGCTTTGCTTGATTTGAAATCCACCTTCACATGTTTCTTATTTTTTTTCTCTTTTTTAGATCCCTCTAGACTGCTCATTTATGGGTTTTCATCCTAGAGTTCATTTCTATTTTTTTTTGTATTTGTGGTATTTCTTGATTTTCTTGTGAATTAAATTTGGAACTTTGAGCCACTTGTACTTGATCAACCTTGTGATTTGGATTCAAATTAGTCTTTTTTATATTGGGGACTCCTTGCATGTGCTTATTGTCCTCTTTATTTGATAAGTTCAACACTTCTATTGGTTTGAGCATATTATCTCCCCTTTTATTTGATGAGTTAAGCACTTCATTTTGAGAGTAATATATTTTTCTCGTTAAGAACATATGTTATTATTATTGATTGGATCTGAATCTTCGAGCACATTGTATTTGGTCAACCTTGCAGTAACTTATTACTTTATTTCATAAGGGCTTGTTCTTGTAATACAATCAGAGTTGGTGGTATTCACTCATGCAAGCAGATCTCTCTTCACCTTGCCCTAATAAACGTTGAATATTGCATATTATTACTATTATTTACTTCTCATTTATCGTTTGGATATTATTAATTTATTTCTTTTTAGGTTTATTTTGGATAAGAGCTTCATTGGATTTATTAGCCCTAAAATCAATAGATTTCAACGGTCTTGTCAACATAATGTAAAAGATGAAGCAAAATCCAGCTAGAACCATATGACTTAAATACTTATTTGGAATTTACCTGTGATAAGGATGTCTAGAAGATGAAGCAAAACTCAACCAGAACTACAAGACTTTAATATTTATTTTTATCTTTTGTGATAAACCTTTTTAATTTAGTATTTTTAGTTTGATTATTTATTTATTTATTTAGAAATTAGTTATTTACTTGGAACTCTTAGTAGGATTTTTAGTTTGATTATATCATTATCTTTTATTTAGGAATTAGTTACTTTATTTACTTAGAACTATGTTATAAATACCCTTTTAGGTTCAACAGTTGAAAAACGAATTGAAATTTATTCTTCCTTAGTTAATTATTGAACTTCTACTTTTCTTTCCACAATGCTAAGCATGATCCAATCCATGCTTAGCTAAAACTTCCACTTAGCCAAAGGTTTTGCGAAGCTAAATTCTAATCGTGAGAATTAAATCTTGTTCTTCATACCTTCATATTGTATTCTTTAATTCTCTGGAAACTGAGAGTGGTAATCGGCCATTCCAAAAAGTTACTACATCTTCAACTCAAAAAGTGCACGTTGATTTGAATTCTTTTTTTTTATTGAAGTTTGGAAGTTGGATCAGTTGATCATAATTCAGCTTCCTATAAACAAACTTATCAGCAGTTTGCTAAAGGGTATCAAGATCGAGTTCGACTCTTGGTAAAATGCTATAACTCAAGCTTGGTTTTTCCAGAACTTAAAGATATTTTGGATCTAACAACGATAGACATGGTTAGACCAACAATAACCGGATTTCATAGATAGACTTAGAAATTTCGGTTAACCAAAAAGAAGAGTTAGTTGCAGGGGTTGGGCTCTGTTGATTGTAATCAACATACATCACGAAGGAAAATTATATTATGATGATCGGTAGAAATTGAGGCTAATCAAAACCTAAAGAAAGATCTATCATCTTTATTGAATTCTTCTATTTTATTTACATTATTTATTTTCCCATTATTATTTATTTTTATTATTTTATTACTTTCATTATGTTTATACTATACATTTTTATTTTTACAGTTAAAACCCAATGATCAAAACATGCAAATTATTCAGACTTCCTAAGTCCTTGTGGATCGACCTCTATTTCTTTATACTACATTTATTATTTATTTGAGATTAGAGTAATAATTTATTTGACAATTTTGACGCTTGTGAAACTGACGTTGTTACCAGGGAACTTTTTCAAAAGTTACTAATCGTTTCTTGTTTTGGTCTATGACTAGGTCTGATCCATGAGAATTAGTAAATTACACACCTAAAATTGAAACACTTTCCTAGAGATTACATGGAGAAACTCTATAACGAATGAGACAACAACAACAAAAATGTCAACAAAACTCGATCCAAACTCAAGAGAAATTCCTTACATCGAAGCTTTATTCACATTCGAAAGAGAAGAATCAATGCATATGGTTGATCCAACGATGGGAGAGCTAACTACAACTCTTGATGAATAACAACTGCTTTGCATCACATTCTCGAATGGTGAAACATAATTCATATTAAAGATGGGTTTGATCCATCTTTTACCGACCTTTCATGCGTGGTTTGCAAATGAGAACCCACATAACATCTGAAAAAGTTTCATATGGTCTGCCTGAGTATGAAACCACATAGAGTTTATGAAGATCAAATTAAACTCCAGGCTTTTCCTCTTTCCTTAGTTGATTCTGAAAAGGACTAGTTATTTTATTTACCTCTTAGTTCTATTGATACATGGGTCACCGACGTGATAGGCGAGAATACTCGCCATGGAGTTTAACAGTGAAGTAGTGAAGTTTGATGTTTACAAGGCCGTGAAATATCCTAATTATGTGACAAATATTACCTTTATCAATGTTATTGAACCATCTATTGATGAATATAATTCTTCTGACTAATTGTGCAAGACTTGAATGATGAAGATGATGTGTCAATAGAGTTTGAAAATATTTCTAACGTTCATTTAGATTTTCACCTAGAACCTTCAAAGACTAAAATTTTACCTTCAATTTTGCAAGCATCTGAGAATGAATTGAAACCACTATCGAATCACTAGAAGAACACATTTTTGGGCAAGGAGATACATCGTCGGTTATTATTTCGAATGTGTTGGAAAATATTCGAAAAATTACTTATGATAATCCATTAATTTCTCATAAGGAATCTCTCAGTTGGAAAAAAACATATGAAGCATATGAAATATCTCTTGTGAAACTTGTAGTCTGAACCAGGTCCTTGAGTTAATGATGTTAAAGAAAAGCACTCTAATGAGAGGCAACCTATTTTTTTTTGTTTATTAATTTATTTTTTTATTATTTTTCATTATTTTTTCATATTTTAGATACACCAGGTATTTTGATCGAGCTCAAAATTACAACCATAAACTTTGGTTCGAAATTTTATCGCGTACATGAAAAAACTTTTGGTGCCCAAGAGAATCTCATTGTGCAAGCTAAAACAAATCACCCTTCTTTGTGCTTAAACTCACTGTCTCATAAACACATACTATTATTAAGCGGAAGTTACAAAGTTCTCTACGGAAGTTACAAAGTTGTAAAGCAGATTTCAAAATCTCTTCATTTATGGCAGCGGTGGTGTTATTCTCTGATCACCACCTTGTCATTTTTTGTTCTAGTTTATCGTATTTAAAATAATAATTTCTCTTAGCCCTTTTTCTTGTAAAGGATATCATGGCTACTGGTTATTTTGGACTCTCGGTGAAGTTTTTTTATTGATCTTCTCGGTCTTTTATTTTCCCTACATTCATGGTTGATTGTTTTCCCAATGTCTGGTTCCTTTCGTTTGTACAATATGGTTTGTTGGTTATTGCATATATGTGCTAGATGGGATTGCTATTAAAGGGTATCGCTTTTTCATTGGTCATTTTGGTTTTTCTTCAGGTTTTTCTCCTCCATGTCTAATGCTCTAAGTCGTTGGTGTTCCAGTTTATATATGTCGTTGCTTCACTTGTTAATGGTTTTGTTTATCAGGCAATCTCTAAGTGATCATTATTATATTTTATTTTTGATGGTCACGAATGTATTTGTTCAGTCTATATTTAGCTAGACATTTATTGATACGATTTCTGATTAATGAAATATCCTGTTCATTTTCAAAAAAAAAACTCACTGTCTCGTTGATTCAAATGCATATGCTCACTTTAGCAAAACTCTCTACCCTTATGCGCACCATAGCAGACCCCTCTCATCCAAACATTATCATTAAAACACCATTTCCATGAAACTCTTCATTTCATTAAAGCCAAAGCCTCCCCACGTGTGTTTATTTTCCTAGCTTTGTCATGCCTACATCAGCTGCAATCGCCGATTTCTTGCAGTCTCATTGTCCACACAAACAAAACATGAACAATTCTTAGAAAGGTCGAGCCCTAGACATGGGAAGTTTTTCTATCCATTCTCATTTATTTTATTTATTACGTATTGGAATAATACATTTTAAGTGAGGGTTGGAATCAAAAATCTTTTTTTTTTTTACTTTTTCATAAGCATGAATTTTGATATGCTTTAATTCAGATATGTTGAGTTTTCCATTGAATATCTTGAGTTTTATTGAACATATTTGATTGTCGTAAAAGTCTTGAATACATTTTTTTTGGATTAAGATACATGAAAGTGAATAATGTGACTAAGGTTTTTTTTATAAATATTATTATGACATCTCTTGAGTTCGTTGATTGAATCACTTGACTTGATGTTAATTACACTTTTTGGTAAGACTTAAGTCTATAGAGCAACTCCTTATATTATTGCTTATTTTTCTTGTCTTGAGTGTGTTGAACTTAACAATTATAGTCTAGAACTTGGTTGTGAATACATGTTGAGATTACAATTTGGATTTGATGCTTTAAAATGATAGGGACAATTAGGATTAACTCATTTCTCATGCCTTCAAAAAAAATGCCTACTCATTTATTTTCACTTAGATAGCCACTTTGAGTCATTTTCTCTTTTCTTTGTTTTACAATACTTTAAACCCGAAGCCTTTTACTTTATCCCTCTTTTGCTACCTGTTTGGAGACAAAAAACAAGTTGCTACATGATGTTCGAAAACAAAGTGCTCGAAAAAAAGAGAGAAAATTCAAAAAAAGGAACCGAAAAAGGGGAAATGCAAAAAAAAATGTTGAAGTTTGTTCTTTTGATGTTGAAATTATTTTGATTGATTGAGTTTTTTATATTATTTTATGGATTTGATCTTATGAGCATCTCTTTTATTGACTATTGAGCATATATTTTTGCATTTTACCATACCATTACCTAAGCCTCGTTACAACCATTGAAAGACCAATTGATTTTAGCATCATATTCATATACAATGGTAGAGATTTGATTCACTTACAAGCCTATGATAATATTTTCTTATGTTTTGACTCTGAGAGTTGATTAGACCTTAAACACTTTGAGAGTATTGAGTGAATCCTTGTGAGGGTGTTAAGTTTTGTTGCATTTCAAATTAATGGATAAATAGGATGTTATGATTTTGTCATAAATTTATCTTGTTCATGCTCTTCTATTTGATTGTTATTTTGGTTAGAATATTTGATGTGGATTTGACTTTGTTGGTATTGAGAATTGAGTGTAACCAATATGTTTTTCATATCCACTTAGCTAAACTTCCACTTAGCCAAAGGTTTTACAAAGCTCAATTATAATTGTGAGAATTGAGTCTTGTTCTTAATACCTTCATATTGTATTCTTTGATTCTATGGAAACTACGAGTGCCAATTGGTCATTCCCTTAAAAGTTACTACATCTTCAACTCAAAAGGTACATGTTGATTTAAAGACTATTTTTGCTTGAAATTTGGAAGTCAGATCGGTTGGTCGTAATTAGGATTCCTGTGAATAAGCTTAGCGATGGTCTATTAAGGGGAATCAATATTGAGTTTGATTCTTGGTAAGATGTTATAACTCAAGTCGGGCTTTTCCATAACTTAAAGTTATTTAGATCTAACAACAATAGACATGGTTAGACCAACAAAAACTGAAAGTTCAGAGATAGACTTGGAAGTTTTAATTAACTAGATAAAATAGATAGTTGCAGGGGTTGGAACCTATTGAGTGTAACCAACATACATCATGAAAGGAAAATTCTATTTCGATGATTGATCAAAATTGAGGGTAAGCAAAACCTAAGGTTGTATCATCTTTATTGAATTCTTCAATTTTATTTACTTTATTTATTTTCTCATTATCTTCCATTTACTATTTATTTTTATTATTTAATTACTTTCATTATTTTTAAACCATCTATTTTTTTACAGTTAAAACCTAAGGGTTGAAAGAAGCAAATTATTCATACTTCCTTAGTCCCTATGGATCGACATACATTTCTCTATACTACCTTTATTATTTATTTTAGAATAGATTATTAATTTATTTGATAATTTCGATGCTTGTCATACCCCCTAGTGACATATGATGTTTGACATAAGCTTTGCAACCCAAATCTTCATAAAAGACATACTAGGAAGCTTCCCAATCCATATCTTATATGGTGTCTTTTGAACCAAATTAGATGGAACACGATTTAGTGTGAAAGCAATTGTTTCGAGTTTATGTCCCTAGAAAGAAATCGAAAGATTACTATGACTCATCATTTATCGAACCATGTTTAACAGTGTTTGATTCCTCCTCTCAAAAACCCCATTCCAATGTGGTGTACCAGGTGGTGTAAGTTGTGAGACAATTCCACACTCTTTCAGGAGTTCATCAAATTCTATGCTCAAGTATTCGCCACCTTGATCTGATTGAAGTGCCTTAATATTGTTGCTTAATTGATTATGTACTTCATTATTTAATTCATTAAACTTTTTAAGTGCTTCATATTTATGGAACATAAGGTAAATATACCCATACCAATTGAAGTAATCAGTGAATGTAATGAAGTATTGGAATCCACCTCTAGCTTGTGTATTCATTGTCCCATATACATCACTATGAATTAATCTCAATAAATCACTTGCTCACTCACTTTTACTATTAAAGGGGGCCTTAGTAATTTTTCCCAACAAGTAGGATTCACATACATCATATTGTTCGAAAACAAATGAATCTAAGAATCCATCTTTATGGAGCTTTGGTATACGTTTGATTTGAATCATTTGTCTTTGATATTTTCGTATTTATGTTATAAATAGTATTATTCTGATCCAAAATATAAATACAATTAACTAATTGTGTCGAACCATAGAAAATACTATCGAGATAAAACGAACAACACTTTTAACTAATGCAGTAACTCTTGCACCATTTCCCACTCGTAGGTCTATATCTCGTTTAACCAGATTCCTTTTCTTTTGCAGTCCATGTACAGAAGTACAAATATGAGAATCACAACCGGTATCTAATACCCAAGAAGTAGATGTTGACAAAATAACATCAATAACATAAATACATGAAACAAATATTCCATTTGCTTTTTCCTTTTTGACCTCTTCAAGGTAAACAGGACAGGTTCTTTTCAAGACATCGGTCTTGTCGTAGTGGAAACATTTTCCACTTTTAGCTTTAATGATGTTGACAAAATGTGTTTTAGCAACCAAGGTAAAAGGGTAAACTACACTTTATGTTTTTCTCCTATTAATTTACTTTTAAAAACACCACTTTCCTAAAGATATTGGGGCAACCTAAACCCAATACTCTTTCTAATTGATCCAAACAATCTTAAGAAGTCTAATGGGCTCAACTATCGAGTTTCGAGATAACCCGAACTACTAACCCAAGATTTGGGGTGTTACATAATGATTTGAGTTGAAAACCTAAAAGGGTGGCTCAAATGCATTTTGATATTAGGCATACGACGAGTAAACCCTCTAAAGATTCTAACACTTTGGAATGAGCTTCACATCTACAATTATTCTAGAAAACATTTGAAGTCTGTTAGACTAAAGCTTATATCTACGCTTTGAGATTATATCCAATTGATTGGTTTAGATAGCCGAATATTTTTGGTAGAAGCTTTGCAACTACAGACATTTTAGCAACATTGGAGATCTTCCAGACAGAAGCTTACCTCAGTGCTCCAAATTATATCCAATTGTTTGGTTTAGAATCGTTCATGCTAGTGATGTTTGAGGCATTTGACTTTATTTCTTGATTTTTTTATCGTTTCTATGATTGCCACAAATTTATAAAAATTTTAAGATCCTCATCAATGAATTTCAAATTTCTCAATTCAATCCTCAATTTTGTTTATATTCAGGCATCTTATAAGTAGGTTAACATAGTTCAAAAAATAAAAGATTTATTCGTATTAATTTGAACTGATCATTTAAGTGCATGGAATCCAAAGTATGGAATACTCTCAATACTCGTGTTTATTGAGTCCGAGTCATGAAAAGGGCTACGTGAGGATGATAATTCAATCTACCTCAGAAACATTTCTTCAAGATGTTACCATCTTAGGCGAACAAACAGGATAATCTCACGAGAGTAAATAAGGTCCTTAAAGCCGATGAAACTCAGTCTACCTCAAATGCTTGGAAAATGAAGAACTAGGGCAAGAGAAGTGAAGGTCAGAGCAAGAAGAATGAGTGATACAGAAATATTAAAGACATCTTCATATTTTTGAAAAAAATAAAGTCTGAAAGATCAAAAGACTCAAGAGTAAAACTTCTAATATTTTTCAAGAAACAATCATATATCAATAACAGTCTAGAAGCAAATGGTTTCCTTAATAAGAAGGGGCATGGAATAGTTTAGGATATTGTGGCATTTCAACCCATAGCAATCAATCAAGGCATTCTCGTATCATATATGTTGATAACTTTTCTAAGCAAACCTG
This sequence comes from Hibiscus syriacus, assembly GCF_006381635.1. Lineage (NCBI taxonomy): Eukaryota > Viridiplantae > Streptophyta > Magnoliopsida > Malvales > Malvaceae > Hibiscus > Hibiscus syriacus. Next base: position 11,361,551 of record NW_024062980.1, on the reverse strand, counting down.
GAAACGAAAAAAATGATAATTCAACGTGCTCCAAGATAGGGTTTTGTTAGGAAGTTATTACTTGAGGCAAACAAAGAACAAATGTTTAAGAAAAAAAGGAAAAAGGGTCACTTTAGAGGGAAAGAATCGAGAACCTGCAAAGAAGAACCCAAACATGATGTGGGGTAGCAAATGAAAGATCAAGTGAGTGATTAGAGAAAAGATATACCAGACAGCGGGGCTTGCGATACTAAAATGACATAGTGTATACATCAATAGGCATTCATGAATATGAGCATGCTTACCCATCCATAAAAATATTTTGAATACATTTATAGGAATTCAAAGAAAGTCAGCAAAGATTTCATGAAGAAAATTTCAAGGAATCCGCCATGTAAGGATGTGAATCAACATTTCTAAAAGAGAGTTTGTAATAAGAAGAACCCATCCATAATAGAGTTCATAATAAAAAGAAATCATCCAAGAATGGGGGGGGGGAAATCCATATAGGAGAGCTCGTCTAACCTTTCTAGATAGAAGGAAGTGACCAAGGGAGAAGAAGTTCATATAAGAGAGCTTGGTCAATCTCAGTAGTTGTCTTATAGTAAGAGTGAAGAGTTCATAACGAGAAAAACTTAGAGCTTAGAGATATCAAATGGGCTGACATGATAATCCTTGGAGAAAACATGTTAGATGTTACCTTAAACATTTGATATGAAATTTGAGAGTAAAAAAAAAAGGAATGGAAGACAGTTTGATATACCGAAGAGGAATGTCGAATAATTGCGCCAAAAATGAGATTTATTTTCACCAATAAGTCATTTATATATAATTACACTTATATTAATGAGATTATCCCTAGATTCATTAAGTAGGGACATGTCATAATGTAATTACGTAATCTAATCGCAGGAAAATTTCAAGAGTCTCAATCATGGAAGATATCCCACAAGTAGGCGAACCTTTAACCATGGAGGAAGCTGAATGCAACCGCGAGCCTCAGTCAATGAGGACACCCCGTTAGTATGTGAATCCTTAGCCATGGTGGAATTCTCCCTAAGCCTCAATCATAGAGGATACCTCGCTATTAGGCAAACCCTCAACCATATAAAAAACTAAATACAACCTCGAGTCTCAATCATGGAGGACACCCCATTAGTAAGCAAACACTCAACCATGGAAGAAGTCAAATTCAACCTCGAGCCTCAATCATAGAAGACACCATGCTAGTAGGGAAACCCTCAATCATGGAGGAAGTCAAACGCAATCCCGAGCCTCAATCATGGAGGACCCTTGTTAGTAAACGAACCCTCAATCATAGGGGAAGTTAAACACAAAACTCAGAGCCTCAATCATTCACTCATTTTCTCCTGAATTACTATATACCATAGTCACAGAAATCGTTCAACAGCCCACGATCTACGTACCGTACGCTACGATCCAAAACGCGATACAAACGCATTCGAGTCGCTTCAAAATCGTGATTCGGTACGACGATCCAAAATTGACTATGGAAGGAGCTATTCATCGTCTTTTTTTAGATTTCGAAGGTATTAAGTGTGTGTGTGTTTATTTTGAAAGAAAGGAAAAGAAAAAACCGCAAACAAGATTCACCCATCAACCATTATTTAGCAAGCAAAAAAAAAAAAATACGAGAGAAAAGAAAGATAAAGGAAAAGAGAAAGATGAAAGCTTATCTGCTTTAGGCGTCAGAAAACTCGAAGGTCACCGCATTCAAAAGGGGTCAAGAGGTAATTTCTTAGATCTAAAGTTTTTTTTCTTGGTTTTTGGGGAAAAGGGTTATAGATCCAAGTTTAAGAGGTTGAGAGGGTTGTTTTGGGCCTTTTATGTCAAGTTCCGGCCGCCGTGGATCACGCCGTTGAGTGGCGGTGCACTCTCCATTGATAGAGAATGCAGAGAACTCCCAAGTTCTCCTTTAATGGTTTGTTGAACAAAATGAAGGCTTATGGTTTTCTGAAACCCAAAAAAATGATTTATATTACTATGGATACATCTTTTAGAACCTGATTCTAATAGGGGTTTAATCACGTAAAGGCTCCCTTTAGTTTCAAGTTGTGTTTTGGTCCTTGCTCAAAGGTTCTGTAACTTTCCAATATGGTTCTTAAGTTTTACATGCATTTCATTTCGATCCCAAGTTTTTTTATTTATGTTGTTTCAGGCATTTGACCTTCAAGTTTTGTATGTTCTATTTTACTTATCTTTATACATTAGGTGGAAATATATACACACACTTAATACCTTCGAAATCGCGTTCCAGAGCGATCCGAAAGAAGTCTACCCCCTCGTACCGAATTTTAGGGACCTAGCGAATTGCGATCCCGTTCCACATTCCCGTACTGAGAGTATCGCGATCCATGTGACTATGCTATATACTATTTATTATATATTATTATTATTATTAATCCTAACTTTTTATTAATGATCGTTGTAGCCAAAACTAAATACAACCAGTCCAACATGGGAGCTCAACAATAGCAACACAAGTAAATTAGGGTTTCATCATTAACCATCCACTCGTTAAGACATAACCGTTAGATTAGATAAAGATCGAATGGTAAAGATTACTCCAAAACTATGGTAAATCAAAGAAACCCTAAATGGATATCTTAGTTGTCATCTCTGACTCTTTTGCTCCTCATACATCAAGGGGACACCAAGCTCACCATCATCGATACCCATAGTCGCCGTTGACTTCGAATGATATAATCAAATTAAAATAAAATCATGGCATTAAAAGCCCTCATTTAATGCCTTGAACCACCCCAATTGGAGGCCATCCCCTCACTTGTCATAACTCCATTGGATCTGTCAGCATAGCCCTTGGCAAGCATCATGCATAAGAATCTATGAACTGAAAATGAGGGCATTAAAAGAAAGATGGAGAGGAGGGAAAAACTAGAAAAAAGCTTTCCCTTTTTTTTTTTATCTTTTTTAATCTGGAGGGGTTCTATAAAACTCCCTCCGAAAATATGTAAAAGGAGATTTTAGAGATATTCAAAGCAATACAATAAGATTATTTAAAGAGGTATTATTTTTACCCATTTTCTATTAACGTTCGAGCACAAATAAGATAGGGGAGTCGATTTTTTTGTGTACCTTGAGTCACGGGAGCCTCAGCAAAGCCTCTTCGACCCTTTCTCACAGTCGTTAGGTGTGCATGCCACGGAGGAAAAGGGGAAACCGTCGTTGAGTTCGTCGAAAGTTGAAGGGGACTCTTGGGTTTAGGAATGTTTAGGATCTCTTTTTTGGGGGTTTTCCATTTCTGATTTTGGGATATGAAGAACAGATGAGGGATTTAGGTTAGTTTTAGTCGAAGATTAGGTCATTAGACCGCCGTTAGTGGCAGTCTTGTGGTGGTCTTGACCGATGTACGATCGTCTGGTTTTGTAGTGAGGGACATCGTTCAAAGAGAGATGGAGAGTGTTCGAAAGTAAATCAAATTAGGTAAAAAAAAACTAGGGTTCAGGCTCAAATGACGTAAATGGCAAAGTTAACATAAATATTGAAGTTTTTGGTTAACTACATTATGGTCCTTCAACTTTAAGGCATATTTACGTTCTGGTCAGTATCTCTTAATTATTTTGGGTATATTTCATTCCTTAACCCTCTAACTTTATTAATTATTATTTTAACCTTTTTACTTATTTTGATCCTAACCCCTAATACTTTATTTACTTGCAATTTCATCCTTTTTGTTCTTTTAATTAAAGCACTTTAATTTCATACATTTACATTGCAATCCTTTTAATTTGAGGCTATTTAATTTTCAACATTTAAATTTTTTTTGTTATTTAAACTATCACAATTTATATTTCAGCACTTGTATTTACGTTCATTTAATTTTAGCCCTTATTTTTCTCTTTCATACAAATTTCTATAATTAATATTTTAATGTTCCACCTTTCTGTTATTTTATTTTTTAGCATAACATTCCATCTTTGCATTAATTTAGTAACTATGCAAATTTAGGAATTTAAGTTCTTTTTATTTCAGTCACCTCTTTACTCCTTTTAATTTAATAATATTCCTATTGGTGTATCATGGAAAGTACCATATACATATACATATACATATACATATACATATACATACATATATATATATATATATATATATATATATATATATATAGTCTACGCGTGATAATGTATACATTTAGTATATATGTAAATATATCTTCTATATAGTATGATGTATATATTAAATAATATACCTTTAATTCAATTTCCAATTTTATTTTAGTTTCCTTTTTATTTTTATTTTTATATGTAACAAATTGACTCACTTTCCATACCTTTTAAATTTATAATTATTCTTCCCATGTATCAGCGTTAATCTCTTTAATGTATACCTATTTATTATTAAATATTTTTGTTTCCTTAGTTTTATTACAATATATATAGTATTAAATGCATTGATGTTTGTATATATATATACGTGTATTTTTATATTTATACTTTAACCATATAAAGGAAGTATTTTTTAAATATTGCTCATGTTAATTTGTAATATGAAATAAATATTTAATAAATGTAATTTTTTTAATATACATGTTTATAGCTATTAGTAATAATAATTGTTTATTATTTAAAAAGACAGATAAATTCATTTATATATTTTTTAATGTGAATCGAGGAAAATTCATTTGTCTTAGATAACAAGCAAGCTAAATTCTCTTGGCTTCATTTTTTTCACATCAAAAACTAATTAATATTTTCATAAAAAAAAAACATTTAAAGGGAATTCGATTTGTCTTAAATGTTAGGAAAATCAAATTTTTCTTGAATATGTTTTTATACGTACTAAAATTTATCTTATTATTAATATACTTTTAACTTAAGAAAATTACTTTTTTTTTAAAAAGAGCCCTTCTTCTTCTAAATGTTGAATAAGTTGGACCCTTAAATTTACTTTTAGTTCATATCTCTCTATTTATATTATTTTAGCTATTAGAGATGTTAGAGAATTTAGCACTTAATGTTAGGATTAGAGAATATCAGTTCTTAGAACCTAGAATGGTTACCTTTTTAGAACCTATAATGGCTAGTTCTTATAATCTATAGTGGTTAGTGAACCTTTTTTTGTAACACCCACAGACCGATCTGAGGTGTCATATTAGGGCAACCGGAGCGGCCCACCGTAAAAATCCCAGAAAAATTAAAAATCTCTTGAAACACTTAAAATCATAAAAAAAATTATAAATACAACAGAAAAATTTAACAATATAAAGAAATAAAACAAATTTCAAACTCAGATATAAAAAAAATACAAGTTACATGCCCCCTAATCACATGCACCGTACTCCGCAAGCAACGCCGGTGGAACTCTCTTACCGTAGTCAATGGTTGTACTGGTTCAATCCTTTTAACCTCAATTTTCGTGCTCCACCGATTGAACATTTAAACTCCATTCTATCATTCTCGAACTTGAATTCAGCGTCCAATAATTCTAATTATACATAGCAAATGAATTTACGTCAGAAACTGAACTTAATTGAGAAACCATATTGAATCCGAAGGTAAATCACTGAAAAATGGCTTATCGTGTGCGAATTTTGCAAAACGTACTTCGGATTCAGACTTAGAATGTTGAAAAACAAAAAATATGACATTTTCGAAAAAGTTGACTTTTTGGTCAAAGTCAACGAGTTGACTGAGACGAGTTGAATCAGACAGGTTGACTTAGACCAAGTTGACTCGGTCGGGTCAAACAGACCTGGTTCAAACCTAGTTGGGCCGGTTCGAACCGGTCCAAACTATTCTAGAAGACTCCCAAGGACATGGAAGAGCCCCACGTGCACATGATGACGCGTGGTAACGACGACGGAGGTCGGATGATAGGTCGTTTCATCCCGGAGCATCTACACACCATCAACAAGCCAAACCAATTAAAAATTTACCAAAACCGAAATAAAATTAGCAAAACTTTAAACTCGAAACTTACCCATGGTCGCCGGCGAGAACGACGATGGTGCGGCGACCCATGGGTCAGGTTTTACAAGGAACATTCCGGTGAACTCGTTGGTGGCAGACAGTAGCCGAATCGGTCGAAATCGCGAAATAACTGAGGCACGCAGGGTTGGTTTCATCGAAACTTCTCAGTGAGTTTTACGGCGAATGACGATGATTCATAACGGAATATAGGTCGGATTTTGATCACCGCTTGACGGTGAGTCTAACGGTAGGGGTAGCTTTAGTTGGGGTGGCCAGACGGCGGCAGATCGAGGCGGTAAGGATGGGTCGGTGGGGAGGAAATTGGGGTTTAGGGATTTTGATTTTGGGTTGATATTTCGGGTTTAACTGATCAGGGGGTTTATTTTTCTTGTGTAATAAAATTGGTAAAATTAATGTTCAAGTCCCTAAATTTTCCTACACTTTTAAAATTGATTATAAGTTTTGGAACCTTATAATTTGACCCTTAAATTAGGGTGTGAAAATTATCCCCTCCTTAAAAGAATTTCGTCCTCAAAATTCACTCAAGTCACAAAAATGTAGAAATAAAGCTTCCATAAGTTCTTCCATATCTTCAAGTAGCTTTTACAGAAGTACGAGTCCTCTACTAATCCTTAACTAGCTGGGTATACATTCTCGTCAAAACTCTCCCTCATTCCAATAAAAGAATAAGAACAAAATTATCCTTGTGAAATCAATTCAACCTTGGTTACGAGGTTAGATTCATTGAGCGATAACATCTCCCAATTTCATTTCTGGAGTGGGGTCAGAATTTCTCGGATAAGTATCTCTCACATTACTCATGAGATACTTTATAGAATTTAGAAAAACATTACTAGTATTCCTTTATGCATAGGTCGAGCTTTAAAGGATAGAAAACTTAGGTTAGCTTGTTACAAAGAAGACCTCGACTTTAGAGTTCCAGCTTAGAGAAGTACGATTGTAGTATAAGGGAATGTACTAACTAGACATCCTATGACATTTGACCGGTCGGTCTACCCAGTAAACTCGACTCAACCTAAGCATGGATGCCACTAAATTTAATACCCATAGACGGATGCGGGTGGCCTGATCCGATCCGAGGTGTCACATTAGGGCCACCGGAGCAACCCATTGTAAAAATCCCAGAAAATTTAAAATTCTTTTTAAACACTTAAAATCATAAAACAATTTATAAACACAACATAAAAAATTAACAATATTCAGAAATAAAACAGATTCCAGACTCAGATATAGAAACAAAATACAAGCTATATGCCCCTTAATCACATGCACCGTACTCCGGAAGCAACGCCGGTGGAACTCCCTTACCGAAGTCGATGGTTTCACTGGTTCAATCTTTTTAATTACCTCAATTTTCGTACCCCACTGATCGAACATTTAAACTCCATTTTATCATTCTCAAACTTGAATTGAACGACCAATAATTTCTCAGATACATAACAACCGAATTTACGTCAGAAATTGAACTTAATTGAGAAACAATATTGAATCCGAAGGTAAATCAGTAAAAAAACAGCTTACCGGTTGCGAATTTGGTAAAATAGACTTCAGATTCGGACTCAAGACGTCGAAAAACATAAAATATGACTTTTTCAAAAAAGTTAACTTTTTGGTCAAAGTCAACAGGTTGACTTAGACGGGTTGACTTGGATGAGTTAAATTATACGGGTTGACTCAGACCGAGTTGTCTTGGTCGGGTCAAACAGACCCAATTTAAACTGGGTTGGGTAGGTTCGAACTGGTGCAGGACGTTCTAGAAGACTCCCAAGGACGTGGAAGAGCCCCATGCACAAATGAGAGTGCGCGTGGTGGCGCGTGGCAATGACGACGGAGGTCGAGTGATGGGCGTTTCTTCCCGGAGCATTTACACACCATCAACAAGCCAAACCAATTCAAAAATTTACCAAAACTGAAATAAAATTAACCAAACTATAAACCCGATACTTACCCAGGTCGCCGGCGAGAACAACGACGGTGTGATGACTAACGGGTCAGGTTTTACGTGGAACAGGCCGGTGAACTCGTTGATGGCAGCGGTGAGGCGAGACGGTCGCCGGATCGACTAAAATCGTGAAATAACTTAGGCATGCAGATGTGGTTTCGTTGAAACTTCTTTGTGAGTTTTACGACAAACGAAGGTGATTCACAATAGAATAGAGCTCAGGTTTTGATCACCGTTCTAATGATAGGGGTGGCTTGAGCTGGGGTGGTCGGATGGTGGCAGATCAAGGGAGTAAAGATGGGTTAGCAGGGAGGAAATTGGGGGTTAAAGATTTTGATTTTGGGTTGATAATTCAGGCTAACCGATCGGGGGTTTATTTTTCATGTGTAATAAAAATTAGTAAAATTCGGGTTAAAGTCCCTAAATTTTCATGCACTTATAAAAATGACTATAAGTTTCGAAAACTTATAATTTGACCCCTAACTTGGGGTGTGACATTTTTGGTGTTTATATTTCTTTGTATTTATATTAAATAAACATATCATGCGTTTTCCATAAGTTCATCACATTATTTCAAATAGGATATTTTCTCAAATTAATTGGATGTTCGATATATTTCTAGATATTGGACGATTTCGAGGTTATTTAATGAGAGAACATACCTTTAATTTTTCATTAACATCATAATTATGGGATTTTTCACTTTGAGGAATATTTTTTAAATTTTCATAGATGTTAGAAGATTTTGAGGTGTTTTAAAAAGTTATAAAAGTTATCAGTTTGTATCATGATTCATGAAAATCAGGGTGTCTTCTCGAATGGGATTAAATTTCAATATTCTTCTAGGTGTTGGAGAATGCGCGAGATTACCAATAAAAGACTTCATCTTGAAATTGTATACATATTAATTTATGAATTTTTGGGGTTTTCGAGCATAATTTTGATTCTCTTAGTCATTACAAAATTCAAATTTTTTCGTGAAAATTCAAAAATTCTTTATTAATCTAAAAATACATTAATTTCATACATGAGTCGAGATAAAAATATTTATGATTAAATAAGCGTCATTTTTACGGGCGTTGTGAGGGTGTTAACCCTTCCTCACACATAACCGTGCCCCAAAACTAAGTTTTTGTACCTTTAAACATTTATTTTGATGTTCCAATCTCACCTTAAATTTATTGGTGGCGACTCCTATCATCATTTTTCAAAAGTCATACAATAGTTTTATTTTGTTCAAAAAAATGGCGTCAATAGCTGTCAAGCTTCTAAAAGTATCAATACTAATTTAACATTCAAAAATTTGAATTTATCCTAAAGTATTGTACTTATTTGATTAGACATCAAATAAGACTTTCAAACATGTACCATACTTACCATTCTTGTATATCGATTGCTCTTTCATATGAACTTACTCTCTTTGGGGTCTATATCATGATCTAGGTCATTTCACCATATTCATCATATTCTTAACTTTATAAGACATATTATTCAGTGTGATACTTAAAAATTTAATAAACACATTTAGAATATAATTATCTAAAATACACATTTAGCAAACAAATCATTACATTGACAAATTTGAAGATGACTTGTAAATATTAGATACAATCTTGAATTCAACTACATAGATCGATGTTTTAAAAATCATTAAACAAACTAAGTAAGCTTATATATCTTAGTGATGTAGTCTTTACTATAAACCCTATTGGATGACATAACTAGAGTCATGATCTTACATGCTTGATGACAATAATAATGGTGATAATAATAACATTATAAGGAAAAAATATTGGTATATTCAATAATTGATACGGGATTGCAATAGAGTGATTGACATTTCTCAAAGTCGAGGAATCAAGTCTAGGGGTCTAGATTCAATCAAAGAACAAGATGGAAGAATAATAGGGTTTTTTTTGCAAGCTATGGTTTTGAATAAAGAAGAAGGTTGCTGGAAATTAAATAAAGAGATGATGATTAAAAATATAATGTATAATATATAATGGAAATGGAAAAAAAATTAGAAAAATATAAATAAACTATGTGATTGATTCATATGTTCTCTCCATGGTTTTACTCGTGTGTGACGATGAGTGTTTAAAAGCCATGTGAAGTGGTTCGTTAAAATAATCCATGAAGTCCCCTATATATGGTTCAGGAACTAATAATTCTCATGAGGAGCTTTGTGGAATGCATAACTTATTAGTTGAAAAGGAAGCACAATCTAGGTCATTTAACCACTTAAAGGATTTATGGTTAGTATGGATGACAACTTTTAGTGCCTTAACCTGCACAGAAGAAAAGAAGTAGATTAGAATATCATTAAAAAATAAGTAACAACATGCTTACCTTTAGATTCTTGTAAATCGTGAGTTATCAATGAGATGACACAATGATTACAACTTTCTGGCGGTAACCCCTCAGGTAGGTCATCCAATACCATTCAACAACTATGTAAAAGAGGAAAAAATAGACTAGGCAAGCTAGTGTTTTTTAGAAGTCGAAACCAATAGTTGTCTAAAGTAGAAAAGAATGGAAGGCTCTTTGTGAAGAAGGTTATCTCTCAATTGTTTGTGCTCACATATGTATTTTGAATCACTCTTTTCTTCTCACAATTATATTCACTCACCTATCGTGGAATATTATTCTTTTGGCTTTTGTAACTAGTGACTTCTTTTGTTTTTGCGTTTTTTTCATTGTCTTTTTTTCTTTTTTTATTTCCCCACCCTCCTTACAGAGTGTCATCACTTATTTTCATGTATTTATTATTTCCAATGACTGAAGAATAATGTCTTCCATTACAATGCCACTAGTATCATATTCATCGATGTCAGTGTCTGACTCTTTATCCATGAGAAAAACTAGAGTATAAGAAGAAGTTGTTTGGTTTGAAGTATCTTGATATTGTTCTCCAAATCGAAACTTCCTTTGAAGTTGTGTCTCAATTGTAATTTATTTATTCAATGTGTTTTTAATACTTTCATAATCATGTAAGTTAAGAAGATCAATGATGTTTGGATTCAAGATGACAACAAATATGTTCATTGTATATTCGTATGCTCCGTGTATGTCTGAATGATTCATTAAGGATTTTATCTCCTTATAGTAGTCTTCCACTAAGCTTTGACCTTTTCATAGTCTTTGAAGTATTTGTTTAACTTCACGGATGTAGTGTGTCAGAAGAAAACATTTTCACTTGACTTGTTTTAATGTTTCCCATGAACCGATTACTTGTTTCCTTCTTTCTTGAATAACTTTATGTGTTTGCATCCACCATGTAAGTGCATAATTTGAAAATTCCAACACTATTAAAGGTACATGTTCCTCTAGAGGATAATCTTGATGTGAAAACATAAGGTCGACTTTGTCACAACCCTAAACAATAATAAATTTAAAATTTAAAAGAATTAACTTAAGTGAATTAAGGACCGCATTGCAAGATTTCAGAACTTGCACCCTATTTTAGTATATGTAGCAAGTATAGAGACTTAATCCTAAATTTAACCTTTTTCTATCAGTTGGGAAAAAATAAAAAGAAATGGAATTAGTGGCTAAAGGAATTCGAACCCCTATTCCCCGGGAAGGTCACCCATGCCCTAGCCATTTAGGCTATGGTACTATTACTGATATTTTTAAATTAAAATTCATTTTATGGTTTTAAAGGTTGGGTTACCCATCCCCATTTTTAAAACCACAAATAGCCAAATTAAAACCCCTAATTCCTAGCCGTCGACCTTCCACCGCCAAATTCCCCACCATCCTGCAGTCGTTCTGCTCACCACCGCCTCCATTCAACTTACCGTTTATCGATGACCAAAAGCCCTCTTACCCCTCTTCAAAAGACGCCGGTGATCGCCTTGGAAAAGTCCATTGAAGCCCCATCGAAAGCCCCCACCCTGACGTTTAGATTGTCCTCGATTTTCATTGATCCGTTTTAGTAGTTCAATACACCACCACCTCTGTTGGCTTCTCTGGCATTTTACGACCAAAACCTAGTGTGTAACATCGCCTCTCTATCACGCCACCTTTTTTTTCCATTGGGGGTAAGTTCCCAAGTGATTTCCGGTAGTTTTGGCAAACTTTGTTGAGTTTTTAGGTTCAAAATTGGATTAATTGGAGTATATAGTTGAATCGGGGAAGATCGGTCGATTAAAGCAATCTTCGTCGCCGCTGCACGTGCTGCCACCCGCCTGCACTGTACGTGGGGCTCTCCTGCCAGTTCAGGACTCTTCTGGAACAAGTCCAGTCAGACCAAACCGATCCAATCAGACGAATCAGGTTGAGCCGAGTCAACTCATTGAGTCAACTCGGACAGAGTCAACCCATTGACTTTGACTGAACGCTGACTTGACCGTTGACCTAACTGTTGACTTTTACTAGAATTAACCGTTGACTCTAACTTTGACCAAAAAGTCAAATTTTATGTTTTTTGACGTATTGAGTCTAAATCCAAAGTTCTTTTTTCCAAATTCGAACTCGGTAAGATGTTTTCGGCATTTTATATCCCGTTTCAATATGAATTTTCACGTTTAAGTTTTGTTTCTAATGTAATTGGTTTCTCCATGTATCAAAGACATTATGGGATATGGAATTAAAGTTCGAGGGCGATCAAATGGAGTTTAATTGGTTAACCAATATGGCTCATAAATTGAGGTAATAATCTTCTATCTTTAGTATGCTTTTCGGAACTCATTGATAATTGGTAAATGCATTAATGGAATTGATTAGTCAATTAGGTGTATTTAATTATCATTGGATTCAAATTGAATACGAAATAAAAGAAGAACAATGTATAAGACTTAGACGGCTCGCAAAAGAAATTGGTAGGTTGATCGAAAATAATTCTAAGTTCAGGGATTAATTAGTAAATAAATTAGCCCCGATATCCAAAATTATGATCAATTTCTTTAAATATTAAATGTCGGGAATACTTGGTTAAGAAATTAAAAAAATAGCTCTATTGAGTAAAATTACAAAAAATGCCTTTGTACTGTAAAAAAGACCAGGATTACCCCTGAAGGTGAAAAATAACCCAGAAAGAACATACTTGACCAACTATCAGAAAAAGTATATATGTTTAGATTGAAAAGAATTACTGAAATGTCATCAAGCTGTGAAATAACTAAAATAACCTCCGATATTCAAATGATTGAAATACCTCTAAACCCCAAAATGATTAGAATATCTTAAAGTCTAAGATGATCAAATTCACCTCGAGTATTGAAGTGACATAAATATCTAACGACTTGGAATAAGTAAATGTCTTTGGATAAATTCTAGAAACTCCAATAAACTTATGTTGTATCATCCCTAAAGGTTATATAGGATAACTCAAGTATGTTGAGTATTATTGATACTATTACATCAAGGAATATATAATACCATCGAATACATGATCGTCTCCTCTAGTTCCATTCAGTGGTGATTCTGAAAGTGAGCACTTCAACTAGTGTAATCAATATTAAGAAGTGACTATTCGTGAAGTATACTAGTCCCGATTATTTACAAGTTTTACATAGTGGAAATCGGTTAGTATGATTGACTCGAAGTCATGCTAATTTGATATAAATTCAGAATAATGCAAACTATCATTTTACCCTTATTGGATTAAGTTACCAAGAATCCATCAAAAATTAAAATGTCTGAAATACCCCTATTTGCCTGAATAATGGAAACACCCATGTTATATCTATATCTTCAATAATTTTGATGTAAATGTTCCTGAGTACCTTTTTAATACACTCTAATCTTAAATGATTTTGAAACATCAATTTCTGAAATGTTGATTAGATATGCTAATGAACGAACACTTTTTCTAAGGTCCTCGATTCTTAATTCTTTCCAATCTACAGAAGATATACGCTTTTCCTTTATGATAACAATCAATTGCCTCCGAAAAGTAGTTGAATATTCTAGTGTGTTCCCTATACGCTACCTAATCATTTTATTTGTATTGAAATTATAAATAAATATCTGGTTGATTTAAGATTATTTTTACTGATTGATTTAATGATTTATTGGTTACTTGTTTTACTGGAAAAATGAAATATGTATGAAGTCTAGATCATGGAACTACAGGTTACTACTTGAACTATTTTAATTGGACACTATCTGGGCAGGCTGGAGTATGGAAGTTCAGCTCTGATGAAGCTGATAATTTCTTACGGACCTATGGTGACCTTTGGGTAGGCTCTAAGGCCCCAAGGCACTCCCTTAGTATGGGAAATGTATTTTGGTGCACGGGTGGAGGGCATTTATGTGATTTAAATAACTACATTGTCATTTTTACATCATTCTACTGGATATTATATGGATAAGAGTCTTGAGTATGGAGGTTCAGCTCTGATTAAGCTGGTAAATCCTTACGGAACTAAGGAGACCCTTCGGTAGGCGCATAGTCCCCAAAGTACTCCCTTAAGGTGGTTCATTTGCTGTGTGCTTAGGTTAAGTCCTTATGGATGCAGTTATGGGGGACTGCATATGGAGTATTCAGGTGGAGGGTGTTACAGTGATTTTAAAACCTGTTTTACTGAAATAAACTTTAAACTATGATTACATTTATTCTGGTTTGGAGGGAACACACTAGACTCTTCATCTCAATCTCCTGAGTATCTCTCTGAATATTTCATTCAAATTTTGATTTACTGACTGTTACCTAAAGAAATGATTAATGAAATCTGAGCTTGTCGGTAAAACCTGGTGATGCCCGTATCGTTAAGAAAATTCATGATTTACTTATACATGATGTCCTATTGCATTCATCTGGTAGTTTTCTATTATTGAACTTCCCAAAGCTCACTCTTTATTCACCATTTCAGGTTAAAAGAATCGATCCAGTGCTACTAACAACTTCAGTATTTGGAGTTTCTTTGTATTTGCTTGCAGAGTACGGTATAATTTGTAATTAAGGGCACGTAGATTGCATTTGATATATATATATATTTTGAGTTTGGAACTTGTATGATTTTAATTTTGTTTGTAATATATGAATGGTTTTCTGAACTTGTATTTTAATTAGAAATTGTTTTATGATTTTACACATTTTAAAAAATTTAATTTTTTCCTGGATTTTTACTATGGGTCGCTCCGGTGGCCCTAATGTGACACCTCAGATCGAATCGAGTCACTCACATCTATCTAAGGGTGTTACAAACTTTGCTTTCCAATCAATGTAATTGTATGGATCATAATCTCCTTTGAATAGTGGGATTGTAAAATTTGGTTTAGCGAAGAGTTTTGGCATTAGATGCCTAGGTTTTCCACGCCTTGATTGCATTAGGTTTTGAGGAGGATTTGTTGGTTGAATGTCATCATCAAATGTTCAGATATTCTATTTAAGTTGTTTGTACAACCATTTGTTGTTGTTAAATGACATTAAGCACGTCCCTTTTTTGATTAATAACAACCATGAGGCCTCAAAGTGCCTTAGTAGCTTCATCATCTTTTATCATCCTGAAAAGTCATAGCACTTAAAAGAACAATATAAAATGAAAAAGAAATCAAAGAAACAAGAAACCTCACAGTTCACTCCAAGGACGTAATACACCGAGAGGAAAGTTAGTCGATATTGTAATCTTTAAAACTATCTTAGAAAGAAGTCGCACAATGTTGATGTTGGAGTTCAATATCTATCAAAGACAAAAAAATATGTTGTAGCTATAAAAAGTCAAACAAAGAGTAAGACTCCAATTGAACGAGAATGCAAGGAAGAAGAATATGCAAACTCTTTTAATCATACTAACACAAGAACAACAATGTGTTACATGATATAAAAGAAAAAAGAAGGAAAAAAAAAGAACCTAAAGCAATAAGAAAAAAAGTGGAAAACCAAACTCGGAAAACCTAGAAAACATAGGATCAACTTGAGAAACATGTTTTGAAGCGGTTTTTGATGTCCAAACAACCTGATATTTTATTTTTAGGTTGGTATTTGAGTGTATAAATATTTTGTAAAATTTCATCACAAAATACCTTCATTAGTATCTTGTAGAAATTCTTGAACGAATTAATCCTAATTTTATTAGTTTTTCTTGATCACCATTTTTTAAGGTGTTGTTGATTTCCAAATGGTCTTATTTTTTAGCTGGAAATCGTTATTGTGATGGGTAATGTGCTTGTAAAATTTTAGATAAACAATTATTTTGTAGAAGTTTCTATATATTTTCCAACCAAGAGCCCTAAATTTGTCGAAAAAACTTGAATGACGCTTTTGAGGGGTCTTTTGATATTCAATTGACCTAAATTTTTGGCTAAAGTCACTCCTAGGATGAAGAATGTACCTGTAATAAATTAGCTCCAAATTCTTTCGTTTGTATTTTTTAGAATTTTTTTGGCTTTTTCTCTTGTTTTTAGTTTTTTCTTTTATTTTTTTATATAAAACAACAAACTAAAAAGAATGAATTTAAAGAAAATTGAAAGAATACAAAAAGAACCTGAAAACTATCATTTTTCGTGAATTAGCTCTGTTGGGGTACCTTGGTAGTTTGTGCGTTCAAGAACAAGTGAAAATGCTTAATTCTCTCCAATAATCGATCCAAATCTGATACCATTTGATAAGATATGATAGTGAAGTGATGAACATTGCTCGAAGTCTAGGAATCAAGCCTAGGGGTCTAGATTAATCAAAAGACGAGATGGAAAAAGAATATGATTTTGTCGCAATCTAGGATTTTGAATAAAGAAGAAGGTGGTTGGAAATCAAACAAGAAGATGATGATTAAAAATATAATTGATAATATATAATTGATATGTAAAAAATTATAAAAAGATAAATAAACGATGAAAGAAATTGAATTAAAAACTTCTCCCTAATATGTATAAGCTTTGGCGATAAGATGGATGTGGTGATGTAGTTGTTGTGGGATGATGATAATGGTGATAAATATTAAAGATAAATGTCATACAAACCCTCATAATCGCAATTGAATAGGCAAACTTGCTAATTGACTCTAATCAGCCCTCTGAATCGCAATGAGAAGGCAAACTGAAGTGTGGAGATCTCCCTCACGAAGAACTTGAAACTTTATGATGAAGAATTCTTAGAAGGCACAACGCAATCAACACTTGTAAAAATGAAATCTCGTTGCATTATTAATCAAAGAAATCTTATTTACAATGGTGAATGCAACCTCCTTTATATAGGGTGAAGAGTTCCATGAATCTAAGTAACGACTAAATAAAATAATAATAAACTAAAGATAATGTTTTGATTTTATCCTAATACCTAATAAAATAATAATAAATTAAAGATAATATTTTAACTCTATCTTAATTTCTAATAAAATAATAAATCTAATCATAAAAGATAATTTATCATCCTATATTAAATTATATTACAAATAATCAATAAAATATTGAAAATTCATAATATTTACAAAATCATATATTAATCCCGTATAAGAATTTATGCATGTATTGTCTTCATTGAAATGGATGTATCTTGAGTTCTCAATTTCGTATTTATGTAATTCAAGAATCGTTGGAAAGCTAAGAGACAATCAGTCGTAACTCCAAAAGACATGTCAATCAAATAACACCATGATCTAATTCAAAAAGTTATCGTAATTCTACTGATATACTGGTCTTCTCTTCTAAGGCTTGGACGTGTGGATCAATTAGAAGAGTTAATCCATCTTCCTTTGATGTGAGCCTTGTGGTGCATGTATCAATAATAATAGCAATAACCCGTGAATATATCAATAATTTCAATAATAATTCAATAGTACTATTTAGAAATATGGATACATGAATTCCTAATGTCACTTCTAATAGTAAAAAAGCATAAAAACAATGGTCAATTCATCCATCATTTTTCTGGAGATAAATCGAACTAATCATGAACATCCCTTTTTCATTAACAAGATTGAAGTCTTAATAATACCCCTACAAATGTTGTGGAATCGATATCATGTTAATTGTATCATGAAATCAATAAGATAACCAGGAAAAAATAACCATAAAAAATTACTTAGCAATAATCACACTTGAGCTTATATTTATAAAATTTTCAAGTAGTCATTTAGGCTTAACTTTGTCTGAAATACATCTCGGATAATAATATATTAATTATTTTCACATCACCATAATACATAAACACTATGATCAATATTTGATAAAAGCTTTCGGATAGTTATAATTCTTATCCTCTTTGCTTTTAAATGAGTCAATAACCATATATACTCATAGCCTACAATATGATCAATCATGTAAACAACAAACATAAACACAAGTGACTACACTCATTTAGCTGAAACTATTTGATTCTCAATCAGAATAAATACTACAGGGAAATTTAATCTTGTTTATTTGATGAACTCCATCAAATTTTTTATTCAAAAATTGAAATAGAGGTTACCAGTGAAAAAATTATAAAATAAGGATTTCAAATATGTATTTACATTTTAATTCAAGTGATAGAAAGAGCTTGAATTTTAAAAGATGAAAAATAAGATTTATCACATGTACGGGTTTAAAAAGAAATGCAAAAGGTTGAAGATGATGGCTTTTAGTCCCCCTTCTCCCAAATTGACTTAATTTAATACGATTGGAGGAAACCCTCCCAGATTGGTAAGCTAATTTGTTAATTTATTAATTAAAGAAATTATGATTAAGGGTATGTTTGATACATTGTAAATATTTTCTAAAAAATGAATTTTAC
Organism: Hibiscus syriacus; assembly: GCF_006381635.1. NCBI lineage: Eukaryota > Viridiplantae > Streptophyta > Magnoliopsida > Malvales > Malvaceae > Hibiscus > Hibiscus syriacus. The sequence continues at coordinate 11,342,998 of NW_024062980.1, read as the reverse complement.
AAAATAAATTACATGTTTCAGGAAAAAAAATTCCAATAATCATTTTTCGATGTTTGAATGATGTTATGTAAAATATTTTCCAATGTTTGATGAGTTTTCCTAAAAACAATTTACATATTCTGTTTTTCTCTGTAAAACAAAATATAATTAAAGATTTTGTTATTTCAATACCTTAATTTTTAAGTTAATTGATTGCTATACAATTATATCCAACAAGATTTTAAATATAAAATTATAATATGTTAGTTTCATCGACAAAATAAAAAAAAATAATAATATACGATGTTAAACAACAATAATATTCTCTAACTATATAATTAATAATACACAAAGTTAAACAAATAATATTATTCAAATGCATAATTAAGACTATATCATATTAAAACAATAATAATATCCAAATACATAAGTAACAGTGCACCAATTAATTCATGTTTTTGATAAAAAAAAATGAACAAAATAAAGTAGAAAGAGGATGTCTTTTAGACCCCATAGGGCGTATAGGGGGAGGGCTCGATAGAGTGATGTCAAGGAGACTAGACTTAGAGTTTGTTCGTTGAATGTAGGCACATTAAATGCTAGGCTGCTGGAGTTGACCGACGTAATTAGTAATAGGAAAATATATTTTGCATGTATTCAGGAGACTAGGTGGAAAGGTGCTCGCGCCAGAGAGTGTAATGGGTACAAGTTATGGTATTCAGGCGTAGATAACGCTATAAATGGGGTGGGTATCTTGGTATCCTCTAGGCTCAAGGAGAATGTAGTAGAAGTTTGTAGATACCGGGATAGGATCATAATGATTAAGGTTATTATAGAAGCGGAAGTAGTGAATGTCCTATCAGTGTACGCCCCACACGTTGTCCTAGGGGAGGGAGAGAAACGTTTCTTCTGGGATCAGTTAGATGATGTACTTAGGAGCATTCCAGAGGACCAAAGAGTTTTCATAGGGGGAGACTTCAATGGCCATATAGGTAGCGCAACCGACGGGTATGACAGTGTTCATGGGGGTTTCGGTTTTGGTAGTAGGAACGAGGAGGGGCGTACGTTGCTTGAATTTGCTACTGTACACGATATGGTGGTCACTAACTCATTCTTTAACAAGAGAGACGTGAACTTGAGTACGTTCCATAGTGGGGGACATTGTACCCAAATCGACTACATCCTGGTTCAAAATCGGGATCGATGGGCTTGCATTGACTGTAAGGTGTTCCTTTAAGAGGCATGTGCATCACAACACAGATTGTTGGTTTTGGTGTTCCGCGTATGCCATGGGCGGAGCACTCATAGGAGGGCTACACTTGGTAAACCTAGGATCCTTTGGAAGAACTTACATGGAGGGGCAGCTGATGACTTCAGGAGTAAGGTTTTGTCTAATACATGTTTTGGAACTACTAACTCAAATAATGCAGATATGTTATGGAAAAATATGGCAAATTTCATCAGAGAGGTGGGCAAAAATACCCTTGGGTTGTCAACAGGGAAGGTCAATGAGCATAAGGAATCGTGGTGGTGGAATGAAGAAGTCCAAACTAAGGTGAAGACAAAGCAAACTTGCTTCAAGGAGTATCTACAATGCAATGACGACGAAGAAAGATCGAGAGCTAAACAAAGATACAAGGAGGCAAAGCGGAAAGCCAAGAAAACAGTAGCTAAAGCAAAGGATAAGGCATATGAGGAATTGTACAAGAGATTAGACACCAAGGAAGGACAAAACGACATCTTCAAGCTAGCAAAATCCAGGGAAAATAGGAAAAAGGATCTAGGTAGCATTAGGTTTATTAAGGACAATAATGGTGTTCTTTTAGTGAAAGATCATGATATTAAGAGGGTTTGGGGTAGCTACTTCTTTGGCTTATTTAATGACGGTGCCTCTCCCAGTAGAGATAGTACCATTGATGGGTCAGCCGACCATCATACTACTACCAATGACTACCCTACAAGTAGGATTGGGTTTGAGGAAGTCAAAATGGCTCTTAGAAAGATGGGGAGGGACAAAGTTGTCGGTCCAGATCAAATTCCTATCACTGTGTGGTTGGCCCTAGGAGAAGAGGGTGTTAAGTGGTTGACCAAAATCTTTAATATTATTTTAGAGACTGCCAAGATGCCAGAGGAGTAGAGAGAGTCTACGGTGATACCAATCTATAAGAATAAAGGAGATCCCCAATGTTGTGGCAACTACAGAGGTATTAAACTACTCATCCATACTATGAAGCTATAGGAAAGGTGATAGAGGCTAGGTTGAGACAGGCTACTAGGGTTTCTGAAAACCACTTTGGATTTATGCCAGGCATGTTTACTACGGAGGCAATTCATCTACTCCGAAGGCTTATGGAGAAATATAGGGAAAAAATAGAGATCTTCACATGGCGTTCATTGACCTTAAGAAAGCGTATGATAGAGTTCCCCGCGATACGATCTAGAAGACCTTGGAATCGAGACGGATCCCAACTGCTTATATCCGGGCGATTCGTGATATGTACTGTAGATCCACTACATTCGTCAGGACTACAGTTGGCGACACCGAGGCTTTCCCGGTGGAAATCGAACTCCACCAGGAGTCGGCTCTTAGTCCTTACATCTTCGCCTTGATTATGGACGACATCTTTTGTGCGACACCAGACGGGATTCCATGGTGTATGCGTTTCGCTGACGACATTGTCCTAGTTATTGAAACAAAAACTGAGCTGAATAGTAGACTGGCTACCTGGAAGATTACTTTGGAAGAAAAAGGTCTAAGGATCAATATTGAAAAGACAGATTATTTATGTTCAAACTTCAGTGGGAACCAAAATGATGAAGATGTATAAGTATGCATAGAAGGACACGTTCTCCCATCAAATGATTGTTTCAAGTACCTAGGGTCTATGATACATAAAGATGGGGGTGTGGATGATGACGTTACACATCGTATTAAAACGGGATGGCTAAAGTGGAGGGCTGCTACTGGAGTTTTGTGTGACAAGAAGGTGCCTCTAAAACTTAAGGGAAAATTTTATAGAATGGCAATAAGACCAGCGCTACTGTATGGATCAGAATGTTGGGCATTCAAGAAGGATCAAGTAAGGAGGATGGAGGCCACAGAAATGAGAATGCTTCGATGGGCATGTGGTAGGACTCTGTGGGACATGACACCAAACTCTGCTATTAGGATGTTCTTGGTGTGGTGTCTGTATCCGCAAAATTAAGGGAGGGAAGACTACGGTGGTTTGGACATGTCCTTAGGCGACAACCGACGGATGCGGTCAGAAGGGTAGAGTCGATTACATTTGACGCTGCCAAAAGGAGATGACGACCAAGGCGAAAGTGGGAAGTCTGCTTGAGATCTGACTTGAAGGACTTAGCCCTTACCGAGGACATGACCTCTGATAGGAAATTATGGAGACTTAAGACCAAGGTAGCCGAGTAGTGTGGGTCACATCCGTAGGGTGTATCATCTCTGTCTTCTTTTAATGTCTTTGTAGTAATTTACATGACTTCTACTTTTTATACGTTTCTGTCAATGGAAATTATGGAGGCTTAGAACTAGGGTAGCGGAGTAGTGTTGCCTTTGTTTAGGTTTTAACCCATTTTATTTATTCCTTCTCGTAGCTTGCTATCATTGACTTCTGTGTATCCTTCTCTTCATGTTTCCTCTTTTTAAATTTTTTTCGGGTCTTATGTTTCTGTCTATTACAGAGATTTTTATACAGGGATTACTTCCCATTTACAGACGCGCATATTGAAGACTGCATTATTAACACTGTTCAACAATGTATTTATTTATTTAACTATACATGAATTGCATTCTATCTTTATTTTAAATTTTCTGACTGCCGGAGGTCTTCCACGGAAGCTGCTTTCAACCTTGCGTTGGGGCAGCCTACTACCCTACCTCCCCCTTACCCCATTGTATATGAGAATAGGGTTTTGTTGTTGTTGTTGTATATAATTAATAATACACAAAGTTAAACAAATAATATTATTCAAATGCATAATTAAGACTATACCATATTAAAACAATAATAATATCCAAATACATAAGTAACAGTGCACCAATTAATTCATGTTTTTGATATAAAAAAATGAACAAAATAAAGTAGAAAGAGGATGTCTTTTAGAATTAATAGTCTACTATATAATTAATAATACACAATGTTAAACAAATAATATTATTCAAATGCATAATTAAGACTATACCATATTAAAAAAATAATAATATCCAAATACATAAGTAACAGTGCACCAATTAATTCATCTTTTTGATAAAAAAATGAACAAAATAAAGTAGAAAGAGGATGTCTTTTAGAATTAATAGTCTAACTTATTGCAAAAGTTCTATCAGACGCTTACATATACCCGTTTAAATTACAGTTTAGATTTCTTCATTTGTGCCATCAGAAAGATAAGAGCGTCCAACATGCATCAGATAAGACTTGTTTATCATTTGAATGAATAAGACGTGTTAATTCACGTTAAATAAACAATTGTCAACCAAAAATAAAAGGAAGTAGGATCAAACCTGATCAAATGGGAGTTGGGGGCTGCTTGACCAAAATTTAATAGGGTCCATGTATCATTTCTCAACGCAGAAAGTTTAATATGCTCATTCAAATGAGCCAATAAAGGAAGCAAAGCACCATGTCCAAGTACAACAATCCAACTTACAGGAGAGTCACCAACAACATTTCCTAATGTCCAGATCGACAAACCCAAAACATAAATACGATTCGTACCATTTTTTGCTAAGTAAGATTATGAAACATCAAGAAATTCATTGCTAACAGAGCATGCACTTAAACAGTCTATCAAACAGTAACTACATATATATGTGTTAATTTATAGAGCATGAGTGAATAAGAAAAGAAGAAAAAATAGTCAAGAAATAAAGATAAAGATAAGCTACTCGATTTTTCAAACTGATGAGAGTAAGAAAATGTAACACACATAACCCTATACGTCTCAAATACGAGTTAAAGATGTTACATTAACTTTACAGACATTCTTTATATGAAAACCCTTAAAATTTTGGACCATTTTTAAAATATACACATAACAATTTAAATCTAATTAATTAATCGGATAAAATTTTAAAATAGTAATTTAACAATAAGATGGTCCTAATTTACTATTATAGACCATTCTAAATAAATCCGATAAATCAACCATACAAACATAATATTCATGCTACTAATATATCAAAGATAAGAGTCTTACTGATACTGATATTAGGTACAATTTTTTGAAAAGAGGCTCGAGAGGCTCCTCACTTCACGTTCTTTTCTCTATCCAAATCTACTCACGAAAATCATCATGTGCTAAGTAAAACTTAGCGAGATAGTAATCGAGCTATTCAAACCATTTTTCTTCTTTAGAAACCTAAAAATCGTCATCTAATGATTTCATCAAAAATCATGTAAATCAATATCAAACATAAATCCCAAAAATTTGGGAAACAAAAATTTGGGTGAGGCTATGCTATCTTGTACCTGGACCAAGGAAGAGGTGCTATTGTGCACCATTAATAAAACAATGAGTTTGGGTGGAGGGAATTAAATCCCAAAATTTTCTCGACGGTTCCCTGCTCATGTATGCATATCGGTGCTCCAAAATTTGGCAATTTCAAGCTTTGCTTGATCGGTTTCTAACTTCCAATTGAATCCGAATTTAATTAGGAATGGCGAGGTACTACAAAATTAAAATTAAAAATGAACAAAATTATATAAAAACGAGAAATTGAAATTGAAATTGAATAAAATGAATCAAATTAAATATGGTTACCTCATATAAAGCGTTATTTTTGACATCGTTAGCTCGATGACCTATTTCGCTAGATCTCAGCCTCCTCCAATTCAATATATTTAATTAATCCGACTAGAGCTGATCGGCACAATGCTTGAATAAATATGGTTCATCCCAAAAATAGTGCCTTGGATCATGCTTGAACTTCTTTTTAGCCTGACTATCTAAATCAAAAGGCAGAATTCCACTAACAATAAAATTAACAAGGTCAGTGTACCACGGGATTGCCGCGGCATATAAAATTTTCTCATCAAAAAATTTCTCTTGAATATCTACAGTGTCATGGCATTCAGAATTGTTCTCTAGCTTAGATAAGTGATCAGCAACTTGATTTTCATTCCCTTTTCTATCTACCACCTCTAAGTCGAATTCTTGCAAAAGTAAGATCCACCTAATAAGTCTAGGCTTGGCATCCTTTTTGTTCACTAAGTATTTTATAGCCGAATGATCAGTGTGAATAATGACTTTAGTGTCTATTAGGTAAGGTCTAAATTTATCAAAAGCAAATAACACGGCAAGTAATTCTTTCTCAATGGTGGTGTAATTTAATTGTGCTTCATTTAAAGTGCGACAAGAATAATAAATAACATGAAAAATTTTACCTCGGCGTTGCCCCAAAATAGCTCCTACGGCATAATCACTTGCATCACACATCAGTTCAAATGGTGATGTCCAATCGGGAGTAACTACAATGGGTGCCAAGATCAGTTGTCATTTTAGCTCAGTAAATGCGTCGAGGCATAACTCGTCAAACACAAAGGGTTGGTTTTGTTGAAGCAATGTGCACAAGGGCTTAGAAATCTTGGAGAAGTCTTTGATAAACCTTCTATAGAATCCAGCATGTCCAAGAAAACTTTTTATACCCTTGACCGAAGTTGGTGGTGGCAACTTTTCAACTTTTCAATCACTTCAATCTTTGTCTTATTCACCTCAATACCCTTGTGAGAAATTTTGTGGCCTAATACAATGCCTTCAGTCACCATGAAGTGACATTTTTTCCAATTTAAGACCAACTAAGCCTCTTCGAATCTTTTAAGAACTTTTGCTAAATTGTCGAGGCATCGTTCAAAATCGTCCCCACAAACAGAAAAGTTGTCCATGAAAATCTCCAGAAATTCCTCAACCATATCTGAAAATATAACTTACATACATCGCTGAAATATTGTCGGGGCATTACAGAGTCCAAAAGGCATCCTCCTGAAGGCAAAAGTGCCATAGGGACAAGTAAATGTAGTTTTTTTCTTGGTCTTCTGGTGCGATGGCAATTTGATTGTACCCCGAGTACCCATCCAAAAAGCAATAGAATGTTTTGTCGGCCAATCGATCCAACATTTGGTCGATGAAAGGTAGAGGAAAATGGTCCTTCTTTGTACTTTGTTAAGTTTTCGATAGTCCATGCATATCCTCCATCCGGTAACAGTGTGAGTGGGTAATATCTCATTATCCTCATTAGTAACCACTGTCGTGCCTCCTTTCTTCAGAACACATTGGACAATGCTCACCCATGAGCTATTCGAGATAGGGTAAATCACTCCAGCATCAAGCTGTTTCAGAATTTCTTTCATCGCTACTTTCTTCATAACAGGGTTGAGTCTTCGTTATGGTTTGATTGAATTGTCGTGGCAATCTTCAAGCAGAATCTTATGTATGCAGACCGTGAGACTAATGCCTTTCAAGTCGGCCATCGTCCAACCAATTACTTTCTTATGCTGCATCAAAACACTTAACAAATTTTGTTCTTGATTAGCAGTAAGTTTAGTGAAAACAATCTCCGGTAAAGTTTCATCGCTACCTAAGTAAGCATATTTCAGATGCCCTGCCAAAGTCTTAAGCTCTAAAATGGGTGCATGTAATAATGAAGTCTTAAGAGGAATAAATTTATCAAAATTCAGAGGTTCAAAATTCATACCTGATCTAGCTTGTAGTAAGCTAGATTGCTCCTCCAAAATTAAAAAGTTGTCGGACTCCACTAAGCTTTCATTATCCACCCAATAATCATTTTCTGCTAGCTGAATAAAATTGTTATGGCAAAGATGTCCAGTCTCTTCTTCAATCACTAAGTTCATTGGCATTCTTCAGTGTCATCTATATATTTGAGTGTTCGAAACACATTGACAGTCACACACTGATCAGCCACTCTCATGGTGAGTTCACCTTTTTCACAGTCTATCAATATACGTCCAGTGGCTAGGAAAGGTCTTCCCAGAATAATTGGTGCCTTAGCATCAACTTCACATTCCAAAATTAAAAAGTCAACTGGAAACACAAACTTATCCACCCTTACTATGACATCCTCGACTCTCCCTTCAGGTTTTACGTGGGATCTGTCGGCAAGTTATAAAATAACTAAGGTGGGTCTTACATCTCCTATGTCAAGCTTCAAGAATATTGACTTCGACATTAAGTTAACACTTGAACCAAGATCACATAGTGTTTTTCCAACAAAATTAGCTCCAATCGAACAAGGAATAATGAAGTTGCCCGGATCATTTTGCTTTGGCGGCAACTTACTCAATAAAGAACAAAATTTTGTTTTCGAGGCAACAATCTCTACTTTCCTCTTCTTGGTACAGATTTACTTAAGAAATTTGGCATACATAGGCATATGTTCAATAGCTTCCAAGAGAGGTACATTGATAAGGAGCTGATCAAGAATGTCCACGAACTTCTTGAACTGAACTTCATCACTATATTTCTTCAATCTTTGCGGGAAGGGTGGTGGAGGTCTAGCTTCCTTAACTGCAGTAGTAGGAATTACTTTTGCCTTGGCATCATAATCTGGTGCCTTAGTTGAATCCTCCTCCTTGTCCTTCTCAAAAATGAGATCATCATGTAATTCAGCTTCACCATTATCAGTAGTGGGAGTAGAGTCTTCAGGTTGTGCCCCACTAGCTTTGACTTGTTGATTGATTTGTGTTCCACTCCTAAGAGTTAACACATTACAATGCTCTTTTTCATGCCCTTTAGTGACTTCAGTATCACTTGGCAATCGTCCTTGCTAACGCTCTTGCAATGCCGTTGCAATCTGACTAACTTGACCTTCCAAAGCTCTCAGAGACGAGCTATGGCTTTGAAGTAAGGCACCTTGACTATGAAGTAAAGCTCCTTGATTCTTAATTGAAGTAGAACGGTCTTGCAACATTGTCTTTGTAGTAGATATAAAATCTTGAATTGTATCTTCCAAAGAACTCATGCTTGCTGAAGTTGAAGCTCCTTTGTTGGTATTATGCCATGGCATATCATTTTGGTAACTTTGAGGATCATTGTGATTCTGTTGCCGAGTAGGTTGACTAGCATTGTGGGCTCCTTGATTTCCCCATGAGAAATTGGGATGCTGACGCCATCTAGCATTATAAGTGTTAAAGTAAAGATTATTGTTGCCTCGATTGTAATTGCCTACAAAGTTGATGGACTCATGGTTGGTCGGGCATTCACTCTCGTGATGATTGCCTTGGAATAATAAACATGCCAAGCTAGTTGTTTTTACTTCCTTCACCTCGATGGAACGTTGTAAGTTTTTCAGCATATTGGTTATAGTTGAGAGTTGAGCGGACACTGAATCTTTGGTATCTAACTCAAATGCTCCAGCTGCTCTCCTCCTACTCCCAAGTCTTGAGGAAGGAAACTGATAATCGTTGTTAGCAATTATGTCCAAGATAGCAAACGCCTCAGTAGGTGATTTATCCAGCAATGTCCCATTTTTTGAGGCATCCAGTAACATCCTCGTGGGTGCATTGACACCATTGTATAACATGACTACTGGAGTCCAGTCATGAAAACCATGAATTAAACACTTTCAAAGCAAACTCTTGTAACAATCCCAACACTCATATAAGGATTCGTCGTCGCCCTGGCGAAAAGATGCTATATCATTCCTTAGCTGCGTATTCATGTTTGGTGGATTGTACCTCAATAATAAATTCTTGCAAAGATCAGCCCACGATTCCATCGAACAGAAAGGTACACCACTCAACCAAGCCCTTACTCAGTCATGCAATGAATACAGAAATAGCTTTAATTTCATAACATCCTCATGCACTCCTTCTTGGCGTAAAGAATCATAAACTTCAGGAAAATTTCGAATGTGCTACCTAGCATCTTCATTTGGCATACCCCCAAACTGCCCTTTAGAATTCAACATGTTGAACATGACTGGTTTCAACTCGAAATGTGCAGCTTCAATTTCGGGAGCCATAATTCCAGGATTCAGATCATCCAGCATCAGATTTAAGTGATCACGAATAACACGCAGCCTACCAATATGTTTAGTATTGTCTAATGTCGCGGCATTCTGATTTCCATCATCCTGGCCAATGCCTTGGTTTCCAATCTAATACATATTTCCTCGAGCGGATTGAGCACGTCTCCTTTGTCTAAAGAGTCTTTCAATCTCAGGTCCTATCAGTTCCAAAGGCTCTTCATAATTTCTTCTAGGCATAAGCTAGATAAACCTGAAAAATAAAGCAAAAAAATCAAGTAAACTATACACAATTAAAAATGCAAAACAAAATAAAATGCTATGGCAAAACTAAATAACTTCAGGCTGCCAATCCTCGGTGAGTACTATAAAATATATGCAAATAATGTGCAGTATAACATCGCTCAAGTAATACATGATGAGCGAGTATCGTCTCCACAGGGATTAGGTGAAATTACAAAAGTCTAACCAAAGCAAAGCACTAATCTATCTATGTATAGTTAGTCTTAATATATACAAATGTCACGGCAAATGAAAGGTGTATGAAAGTGGATATGGAGTGATGGTCTGATGGTGTAGCAGATGGAAATACAGTGGCAAGAACAGATGTTTAGTGTTGAAAATGGAATAAATGGTTGGGATTGATTCAATGATGCTAAACTTATCTCTCAAGTGGATTTAAGTTATCTAAGCTTTACTTGATCGACATGGCTTTCCTAAAGTGTTCTCAAAGGAACCTAATAGAATAGGATGCCAAGGCATCTGCTCTCAGTCAACGATGTTGGCCAGCCTACCCTATTGATAAAGACACCCTTTTTAGTCGTTGAAATCCTATCCTAGTCTCTCTCGAGATCTAAGGGATTAGGTTATAGTATTCCTAGGCTGGTTTAAAGCCCTTGAAAATACTATAGCCCATTGCTTATGAGGATCTTATCTTGCATTTCTCTCAAATACTTACAAGGATTTTTAGCTTAGGTTTCTCTCGAACACCTAACCTTCATCTAAGAAATAGACACTCACATGCCTCTTACAAGCCTAGATGGCGAAGCATTCATAAGCAAAGCAAATAAAGAACCAAAATAAACTTAAATATACCATTAAAATAAAGCTTAAACATCCATTAAACCAACCACCACCAAATAAGTTAGTTCATGGTGAGGTTCGAAATATCCATAGAAAAATCAATAAAATATTCGTTCCAACAACCCACGCATAAAATAAATAAAATATCAGCAAAGGGAAGTGAGAAAAAGCCTTCGACAGGCGCCACTAGAGGTCTCCTTGGCCACCACAAACCACCTTAGCTCGCTAGCTCCTATCGACACCTAGCTCGCCACTCCTTGAAGATTTATCAATGGAGGAAAACTCAAGGAAGAAGAAGGGAAAAAAGAATAATAAAAATCTGATTTTTCTGCTCTATGCGTATGCCTCATCTCTTCTCTTTTTGTGTGTCTCCCATGAGGTGTCATATATAATAAAAAATTATCTAGGGGTAATGATGAGGTTGTTGGGTGTAAAATACCCCTCATACCCCTAGAATCAATGTAACATCCTCAATACCGGGTTAGTGACCAAATTGTAATATTTCAGGATATGGTAATTAAAATGGAATAGTTGAAAAGTTTAATGATTTATTTGGAAATATTACCTTAAAGATGCTAGTAATTATAAAAGGTATTAAAGGGAAAAAGGGTCATTTGACTAAGAAATGAATTAAAAATGGGATATAGTAAGGATATATATACACGTGGGAAATGAGATATTTCTCTATAGCTTTCTTCTTTTTTCTACTTCTTCATAAGTGAAAGAGAGCCAAGCAAATGTAAGCTTTATGATCTGTTGAATTTTTGTTAAATTAAAGATTGGGTTTTGATCGTTATATGATAACTAGGCTTAAGGAAAGCTTAATTTATCTTAAAATCAAAAGATAAAAGAGTTAGGGAAGATTAAAGATTTTGAGTTCTTGAATGAAATTTTGATATAGAGTTGATAATTTGAATTGGAAGTTGATTTTGACTTGTCATCAATCTAGTTAAGACATATGAAGTGTTAGAAGTAGAATTAAATCATGTTGCAAAGTTGGTATAATTCTTGAATCTCATAAGGAGGATAGGAATTTAGGGTTTAAGATTGAATAAATAAGTATAGATTAGTTTAAATAGGTGTATAAGAGTTAAGAATAGAAAAAGGGATGAAATGTGAAGAGTTGAGAGAATAAAGAAGGGATTTTCGTGCTCAAAGTATCATTTCTGGGTTGTGTGCATCGATGCACTCTCAAATAAATGAACATCAAATGCAATTAGTGCATCGATGCATAAGGAGTGCATCGATGCATAAGGAGTGCATCGATGCACCTACTTAAAATACAAACATCGAATAGGATTTATGCACTGATGCATGGATAGTGCATCGATGCACCTATCAAGGGATGCATCGATACATGGTGTAGTGCATCGATGCATGCCTTCATTAAAAGTTGAAAATAGCTTTCTTTTTTAGCCTAAGAAGTGATGGTTTAGAATATATCAATTAGTATATTGATATATATCAATGTATTACTATATAGATTTAGAGCGTAATCTTGTTCTGGAACAATCGAAGAATTAGAATTAAATCAAAGCAAGCAAGGCTAAGGTGAGTACAATTTCATTGTACTTATGTTATCGAATAAGCATTGGCTTACGATGAGCCAGTGACGGAGTTACTATGGTAATAAGTAACTCATAAAATGTTATTTGATTTGTGAATTCTATGTATGCATGAGTATAGGTGACATGATTTATATGATTCATATGATATGTGATACTGAACTACATGAATATATGAGAATATTATATCAGTTGTGTGATATGTTTGACATGTTATTTTATGTTATACGTGTTTACATGATCACAAGACATGAGTTATTTGAAAGGGAAAGTATATGTGATACGTGAAAGTGAATCATATGTTTATATGAAAAGTGATATGAATTACATGAAAGTAAACTATGTGACTATATGCACATGTGATATGTGACAGAAGAAAAGTAATATGTGATCATAAGAGCAATGAAAGTGTATAAGTGAGAATTCTCATGTTATGTGTATTGAGAGCTAGAGGTATAGTTGGCATGCCAAGAGTCTAGGGTTTACCTATGTTCTAAGGAACATATGGACGGTTTACCTAGGTTCTTCGGGACCTATGGATAGTTACCGAGGATCTTTATGACCTTTGGATAGTTACTGAGGATCTTTATGACCTCTGGATAGGTCCTTCGAGACATTTATATGAGCTTTGGTGACAACATAGTGGTGCACAACCTCAATAGACTCACGTATCTACAGTTCTCACATGTGTACCATGGGCTAATAAAGAGATAATATTAATAAACTGGATATGATGATATGTTTGTTTCCTTGTGAAATGTTATGTGTGATATATGATGGTACAAATGGTAATTATAAGATTATATGATAAAAGGAATCAATGATATTGATAGGAATGAAGATGATGATATAGTTGCTTGTGTGTATGTGATGTACGATAGGATATATGTTTTACATAATATGATATCTATATATGGTATATGGTATACGTGAGTACATGTTAAGGTATATGTGAATGGGTATAATTGATTGACAAAATGATATAATAACAAATCTATAAGATATATGATATGGATATAAAAGATCATAGGAACAGGAGATAAGAGATATGAATGATAATGACATATATGTATGTATGTACTTGTTACATGTAAAAGTATATGAGTTGTGTGAAATGATGGTAGTAATTGTTTATGTATGATTACTAGTTAAAGTTACATTATATGTTTATTGCCTCACTAAGTATAGACTTAGCGTGTAAGTGATTTACACGTAGGTACCAAGAATCGGGAAGAATAGAAATAGGAGTGGCAAGAACAGCAGCACTGCTAGAAGATCAGATCAGAAGTAATTGTGAAAATATTTCTTTTGATGGTGTATAGTGTGTTGGCATGTAAGAAAAGTGTTAGTTACAAATACTCTGATCAGTTTTATCTTGTTTTGGTTAACTCGTGTACAGTAACAATGTTATTTTAATAAAAGTTTTAAATTTCCTTAGTTTTTGTCAAAAGTTAAAGTTTGAAAAGTCAATGTGACACCTCAGACTTGTATCCGGGTCGGATACGGGTTGAGGGTGTTACATTTAATGGTATCAGAGCTACGGTTTAGTCGATTCTCGGCATAAACCGAAGTCTAGAGTGTCTTAAAAGTATAGATGCCAACAAAATAGTGAAAACTTCTGATCTGATATAATTGTAAGTGTGTTGTTTTGCTGATAGAATGATATGGTATGTTTTTATAGATGTCTGGACATGATAGTTCTCGAAGTCAAGCATGAGATGATCGGCCTGTTGAAAGTAGTAATTCACCTGCCCTGGCCTGGCAATGTGAAGAACATGCACCTTCTGGAGTGCCTATAGCTGATCAAGATGTGTTCTTTAGAACATTAGATGATGTATTAACGCGTTTCCAACCTCCTGCTACTACTTCAACTCCAAGAATAAATATTGTAAAGGAGTTGAAGGGTTTAGGAGCTCCAGAGTTTAGGGAGAAGCTGAAGAAAGTTAGTTACCACAGACCTTTGGCTTAATGATGTAAAGGGTATGTTAGAAGACTTCACTATTCTAATGTGAAGAATTAGATTGAATGGTCTCCTTGCTTCGTTGGCAAGCTAGAATTTGATGGACGAATGTTACTCTGAAACTGACAAGTGATCAAGTGACCTGGTCTTTATTCTTAGAAGAATTTAAGCACAAGTATATAGGAGACCAGTTTATTCAAAAAAAGAAGCAAGAATTCTTGAATCTGAAACAGATGAATCGCACAGTGTATGAGTACGAGTGCGAGTTTAATAAGTTAAGTCGTTTTGTGGCTGAGTTGGTCCCAACAGAGAAGGATGCGTGTGAGTGGTTTGTAGAGGTTTGCGCCTGAGGTTGAAAGAAATATTAATAGTGTTTAACTTGTCTTCATTTCAAGAAATAGTAAATCGTGCTAAAGCTCTAGAGAAAGATTAGAATGAAAGGTTTAGGGATTAAAGAATCTAACCCTCTAAAAGAATAGGGACTTCATCGAGTTCTGCACTACCCAAGAGAGGTAAAGATTCTGGTTTTCAGTCTCAGGCAAGGACTGGATCGGTGGTATCCTCCGTTAGAGAATCAAATCAGATAAGAACTAGACAGACCCAATCAGTAGGGTCTGGTGATGGAAGAGCATAATAGAGACATTGTCAGACTTGTGGAAGATATCACGGTGGGACGTGTAAAGTTAAATCTGGATCTTATTTCCAATGTGGGGAAATAAGACATTTCATGAGAGATTGTCCATTGGGGACAGAAGAGCATGCACAGTTGGATTGATCTGCTTCTATGTCTCAAAGAAGAAGGGGTAGAGGAAGAGGCAGAATTCAACCTGAATCCTCTACTCAACAGGAAATACGTTCTACTGCTCGAATGTATAATATTAATACCAATGAAGATTTTGATGATCCAGAGATAATAGCAGGTATTTTTCTATTGTACAGTAAATGTGTTATGATATTGGTTGATCCGAGTTGTATATACATGAGTAGTGAATGGGTGACAGAATTGAGAATGTAGATAAAAGTCATTTGTAGTAAAATTAAAGTGACAAATTTAGTAAGGCACAGTGCTCAAGTAAACTAGATATTTTGGAGATGTTCCATTCAGATTTAAGGAATTAAATTCTTTGTTAACCTAATTGAGTTATTCTTCAAGGGAATTGGAAGAAATATTGGAGATGGACTAGTTATATAGTTAGTATGCAAATGATAATTGTAAATTAGGAAGAGATACAACTAAACAGCTTAGACGGATTGGAAATATCAGTGTTGAAGGATATATGTTATGAGGAAAAATATTAAAAGAGCAAGTGATAGAAGTATGTTTTGGAAGAGTTTGGGGAATATATATATATGATCAGTTTATAAGACAAAGATAAATGAAATGTTTGAATTTGAATCAAGAAAAAGAAAAAGGAAAGAAGGTTTAATAAGTTAAGGAAATAAAGGATATGATATATGAGACAAGAAGATGGTGATTTATGAAGAATTAATTTGATATAGAGAAATTAATTAAAATAAGAGTTTGGTTACTGTCTACGGGATGAGTAACATTATATGGATCTTATGAAGGTCAAAGGAAAATGTAAAAATTGAAAGAGTGGAAAAGATATATAAAGATTGGATTCTTTGGAAATTGAAGGCAAATCACTGATTATAAATTAGGAAGGAATAAGTTGAAAAAGCAACATGAGAACATTAGAAGATATGTTCTTATTAAGATGTATAGTGAAAAATTCAAGGACGAATTTTCTTTAAAGGATGGGAGATTTGTAACATCCTCAATACCGGGTTAGTGACCAAATTGTAATATTTCAGGATTTGGTGATTAAAATGGAATAGTTAAAATGTTCAATGATTTATTTGGAAATATTACCTTAAAGATGCTAGTAATTATAAAAGGTATTAAAGGGCAAAACGGTCATTTGACTAAGAAATGAATTAAAAATGGGATATGGTAAGGATATATATACACGTGGGAAAGGAGAGATTTCTCTAGAGCTTTCTTCTTTCTTCTTCTTCTTCATAAGTGAAAGAGAGCCAAGCAAAGGTAAGCTTTTTGATCTGTTGATTATTTGTTAAATTAAAGATTGGGCTTTGATCGTTAGATGATAACTAAGCTTAAGGAAAGCTTAAGTTATCTTAAAATAAAAAGATAAAAGAGTTAGGGAAGATTAAAGATTTTGAGTTCTTGAATGAAATTTTGATATAGAGTTGATAATTAGAATTGGAAGTTGGTTTTGACTTGTCATCAATCTAGTTAAGACATATGAAGTGTTAGAAGTGGAATTAAATCATGTTACAAAGTTGGTATAATTCTTGGATCTCATGAAATAAATGAGTATAGATTAGTTTAAATAGGTGTATTAGAGTTAAGAATAGAAAAAGGGATGAAATATGAAGAGTTGAGATAATAAAGAAGGGATTTTCGTGCTCAAAGTATCATTTCTGGGTTGTGTGCATCGATGTATCTTCAATGTACATCGATGACTCTCAAATAAATGAACATCGAATACAATTAGTGCATCGATGCATAAGGAGTGCATCGATGCACCTGCTTAAAATACAAACATCGAATAGGATTTATGCACCGATGCATGGATAGTGCATCGATGCACCTGTCAAGGGATGCATCGATACATGGTGTAGTGCATTAATGCATGTCTTCATTAAAAGTTGAAAATAGCTTTCTTTTTAGCCTAAGAAGTGATGGTTTAGAATATATCAATTAGTATACTGATATGTATCAATGTATTATTATGTAGATTTAGAGCGTAATCTTGTTCCAGAACAATCGAAGAATTAAAATCAAATCAAAGCAAGCAGGGCTAAGGTGAGTGCAATTTCATTGTACTTATGTTATAGAATAAGCATTGGCTTGCGATGAGCTAGTGACGGAGTTACTATGGTAATAAGTAACTCGTAAAATGTTATTTGATTTGTTAATTCTATGTATGCATGAGTATAGGTGACATGATTTATATGATTCATATGATATGATGAAACTACATGAATATATGAATATATATCAATTATGTGATTGTTTGACATGTTATTTTATGTGATACGTTTTTACATCACAAGACATGAGTTATATGAAAGAGAAAGTATATGTGATACGTGAAAGTGAATCATATGTTTATATGAAAAGTGACATGAATTACATAAAAGTAAACTATGTGACTATATGCACATGTGATATGTGATAGAAGAAAAGTAATATGTGATCATAAGAGAAATGAAAGTGTATAAGTGAAAATGCCCATGTTATGTGCATTGAGAGCTAGAGGTATAGTTGGCATGCCAAGAGTCGAGGGTTTACCTATGTTCTAAGGAACATATGGACAGTTTACCTAGGTTCTTCGAGACCTATGGACAGTTACCGAGGATATTTATAACCTCTGGATAGGTCCTTCGGACATTTATACGAGCTGTGGTGATAGCATAGTGGTGCACAACCTCAATAGACTCACGTATCTACAGTTCTCACATGTGTACCATGTGCTAATAAAGAGATAATATTAATAAACTGGATATGATGATATGTTTGTTTTTCTTGTGAAATGTTATGTGTGATATATGATGGAACAAATGGTAATTATAAGATTATATGATAAAAGGAATCAATGATAGTGATAGGAATGAAGATGACGATATAGTCGCTTGTGTGTATGTGATGTACGATAGGATATATGTTTTACATAACATGATATCTATATATGTTATATGGTATACGTGAGTACATGTTAAGGTATATGTGAATGAGTATAATTGATTGACATAATGATATAATAACAAATCTATAAGATATATGATATGGATATAAAAGATCATAGGAACAGGAGATAAGAGATATGAATGATAATGACATATATGTATGTATGTACTTGTTACATGTAAAAGTATATGAGTTGTGTGAAATGATGGTAGTAATTGTTTATGTATGATTACTAGTTAAAGTTACATTATATGTTTATTGCCTCACTAAGTTATAGACTTAGCGTGTAAGTGATTTACACGTAGGTACCAAGAATCGGGAAGAACAGAAATAGGAGTGGCAAGAACAGCAGCACTGCTAGAAGATCAGATCAGAAGTAACTGTGAAAGTATGTATTTTGATGGTGTATAGTGTGTTGGCATGTAAGAAAAGTATTAGTTACAAATGCTCTGATCAGTTTTGTCTTGTTTTGGTTAACTCGTGTACAGTAACAATGTTATTTTAATAAAAGTTTTAAATTTCCTTAGTTTTTGTCAAAAGATAAAGTTTGAAAAGTCAATGTGACACCTGAGACTTGTATCCGGGTCGGATATGGGTTGAGGGTGTTACAATCACACCATAAGCGTGAACCTTATCCTCCAAGTAGCAGTGGTCCTCTGGCAGGCGGTTATAGTAATCATTTCACGTGCAACGCCAGCTGTCCTCGTACAGTTGTATCTTTTTGTCATTTTCTGCGCCAGAAATGCCAAGGCATTTTAATCTGCTTCAGCAACGTGTTATGTCGTAGCATTACTTCCCAAAGAGTCCTTTTGTTTGCTATTCCCTGCACACCACAGACAAACTGCACCTTTCCCTCAAGCAGCACCATTAAGAAAAAAAATAGCACTACCACCCACAAATGCAACTATATGCAACTACATGATCCTAAAATGTCTAAAATGAGCTTTTAAACAAACAATAACTTAAGTTATAAAGGCCTTAAAAGTAGCCTTTTTAGGAAGTTAACAACTATCAAGGCAACAATAATGAGTTTTCCCAGCTAATCTCTCAATCATTTGATCTATAAAGGGTAGAGGAAAATGGTCTTTTCTAGAGGGAAAGTTCAACTTCTTGTAATCAATGTAGACTCGATATCATTTTGAACTCTTGTCGGTACTGACTCCCCTTATTGATTTTTTATCATTGTGACTCTGATTTTCTTGGAAACTACATGAATCGGATTTACCCAATTACTATCTGATATCAGATAGATCACGACAGCATCATGAAGTTTTTGAATTTCCTTCTTTACCACTTCCATCATTTGTGAATTTAATCGGAGTTGTCCTTATCGTGATGGCTTTGCTCCTTCTTCAACTTTGGTTTTGTGCATGCATGTTGAGGGACTAAGTCCCTTAATGTCGGCAATAGTCCATCCTATGGATTCTTTTTACGTGCTCAACACCTTCACCATAATATAGATAGAAAATTTGATAGAAAAAATATTTTTGAACTCCATTTCTTTCTCTCTGCGACAAAGATAATGATCCTTGTAAAAATTATAAGAAATATTAACAAATTCATCAATTAAAGGATCAATAATATCGACAAAATTAGTTCTTCCAACTTGATCTGGATATTTCATCGCTTTATAAATGTCAAACTCAACGATCTCACCATCAAACTCCATTATTAATATACCGCTTCTCACATCGATCTTTGTATGCGCACTACTTAGGAAGGATCAGCCTAAAAGTACCTCAGAACAAATATTCGTCGTATCGTTTTCCATGTCAATGACATAGAAATCGGTAGGAAAAATAAGAACATCGACCTTCATTAAGACATTTTCAAGCACTTCCTCCAGGTAGATAACAGAATGATCCGTCAACTGAATAGTCACACTTGTTTCCTTGAAAGGCTCGTTAGTAAGCATTTTATAATTAGAAAGTGGCATAACATTAATTGAAGCTCTTAAGTCACATATTACATGTTTAATTAAAACATTTCCTATTTTAAAATGTATAGCGAACATACTTTGATCCTTCATCTTTGGTGGACACTTTCGTTGAAATACTACGGAGACATTTTCTCATAGATTTACTTTCTCGTGACTAATCTATCTCCTCTTTTTGGTGCAAAGCTCCTTTAAAAATTAGGCATACCTCGGCACTTGTTGGATTACTTAAAACAGAGACGTATTAACTTGTACGTTTTTGAACATCTCTATGATTTCCTTTTCTTCAACTCTTTCGTCACGCCTAACCAATCTTGATGGGAAAGGTGGTGCAATTTCATGAGAGGAATAAGAAGAATGAGGTGACGATGAAGATGTACCTTTGATAACAGAAGGTGGCGTTCCCTCCTTCTTTTTGGAATGTGATGTACTCTCCTTTACGACTTCAGGTGTGACAACAGTTTAACTTTGGAGGGTGATAGCACTAACATTCTCTATCGGATTTGACTTTATTTGAGAAGGTAGTCTTCCCTGCAACTCTAATCTCCACACGATTTTAGCCAATTGGTTAACTTGCTTATCCAGTTGTTGAAAATGCTCTTCAATTATGTAATACCCCAAAATTTTGGTTAGTGGCCAAAATATAAATTTTGAAAGTTTAGTAGCCAAAGTGTAAAGTTGGGAAAAGTTTAGGGAACTAAGTGATAACTTCCCAAAAAAGAATTTTTTATTCCATAAATGGATAGTTTACTCTTGAGAGTGGGGTTTTATTGAAATTAGATTATTGATCCGAAATTTATGTTAAAAACTAGAAAGTGTTAAAGTTTGGTAAAAATTCGATAAATCTGATAGGATAGAAATTTTAGGAAAATTTGAAGGGCGTTAAATTAAGCTTAGAAATATTATTTCCACATGTTAAAATGATAGAAAATAATATGGACCATTGGATTTGAGAATTAATTTACATGTTCAATTTGGACCGTTGCATGAAAATGGTAAAATTGAAATTTTTAGAAAATGGCATGGGCAAAGTTGGAAAGAGAAAGATAATTTGTTTATTTTTGACTTATTATTTATGATAAGGTTTATGTAGCTTAGTATTAAGGTAAATATCAAGTTTCATTAATGGTAAAATGGACATTTCTCATTATATGAATATTTTATTATTTAAGCTTAAATAAAGGCTAAATTAACATGAAATTAACCAAATTTTCATGGAACCAAGCCATTTTTCAGCCAATATTTCGTGCTCCTTCATACCTAGGTAAGAGAAATTTTTATTTTTAATTTTTGATCAATTTTCTTTGGATTTTAGATCATGTCGTGAAATAGAAAATTATTATATTCGAAAAACTCTATCATTTGGTATCATTATTGCTTGCTAATTTGGTTTGTGTTCAAAGATCCCAAACTCTAGGTTTTATGTTCACATTGGGTTTTATGGGATTGATGAAGGATTTTGGTGTTTTTGAGGTTGTAGAATCAGTTCCAAGCATGATTGTTGATTAAAATCACTTGTACATGGTTATATGAACATATAAAGTTTTTGGACAAACCCTAACTTTAAGGGAAAGATGTGTTTCGATGAAATTAAGTGAGGGCTTTGATTTTAGAGATTGTATAAGGTTGAATCGATTTTGATTTCATGCTTTAATCGAATCAAAATCGAGTAAAATCAAGAAAACCCTAGTCTTGAACTTTTAAAGTATTCAACCTAAGCTTGAAAAAGGAAAAAAAATTAGAAAAATTGTGTAGGACTGGAAATGATGTAAGAAGCATTCCACAAGCCTTAGAAAAAATTTGGGGACCATTTGGTAATTTTTGAAAAGTTAGGGGACCTATTCGACAAATATAGAAAAGTTGGGGTTGATATGTAATTATCCAATAGTTAATTTACTATGCTGGAAATTAATTTTTGAGTATTGAATTTGATGTTAGAATGTGAAATTTGATTATTTTGGAGAGTTTGTAAAACTTAAGGATAAAATCACAAAAATGGAAAAGTTGGAAGTTTAAGTGAAAATGTTTGTGAAATTTGGATTAAATAGTATTTGAATGGTCAGTTGGAAGTGTTAAGGTGAACATATATGTTTTGACATGGAATTATTATCGAATGAGCATTGAAAGAATTTTTAGGAGTAAGATTCTAACATGTGGTTTGTATTTGTTTATATTTGGTAATGATGTTCATTTAGATTATGTGTGGGAATCAAGATCAAACAATATTAAAGCTAAGGAGAAGCTTAAGGATGGAATGTGAATTTCTATGGAAGGTTTACAAACTAAGGACACCAGGTGAGTGCATTTAATTCATATTTATGATTTGAATCAACATTGACTTGCGATAAGCCAGTGTTTGAGTTATGTTAAGAAGTGACTCCTAGTGTTATTTGAAGTATAACTTAAACTTATATTTTTATTTAGTAAGCTAATAGAATTAGTGAATAAATTAAGGACTGTAGTTGGTGAAATCTGCCTAGAAATTATGTTATGAAGAGTAAGTTTAGAAAAACATAAGAAATTATAAAACAATTATTTGTGGATGAATATTATACCATCAAATTCGTATATCAGTCTAGTTTTGTTTAGAACAAACGAAAACTAATTTCAAAAAGTATACAAAAAGATAAGAATTTTTAATCAGTGATAGGTCAGAAAATAGGACATCAGATTCTTTCCAAGAAAGCTTTTGTCAGTCATCTTTGAACATTCGCTATAAATTATACGAACTGAAATAGAAAATTTTCATTGTATGCTTAGATTTGTATTCGAGTCTAGTTACCATTGGTATAAATAAAATAATTTTTAATTTTTTATATTAATATAGAATAATATTTCTTTGAAGGTAATGCAAACTATCGAAATATGAAATTGTGATAAATTCGTGAAGAAATGAATTGGGAGTAAGAAATTAAGCTTAAATTTGGTGATGTTTATGTTTTGATTTGTATATAAAGCATTAATGTGAGTGCAATGTAATTATTTAATTATTCTAATTGAGGACGACTTCCGATAAATCAACCTTGTATTATTTTATTTTAAATGTATAGTTTATAATTTTGGAATTATTTCTGTAATAGTTATCAAGTTTCATGAATGATTTCAGGTATGAATAGCCCAAGTTATATTATACGGTTACGATTTGAAAAAAATTCTAGTTTGGCATGATATTTAATAAATGGTTATGAATCAAAGTAAAGCCCATTATATGTTGCATTGAGAGTCATGGGTAAAAGAGGTGGAGTGATTCTGATATATTGTGTTGTTACTTCAAGATACACTATTATATATATTATGATGTGATTACACTTTGTGTGCACATCACGATTCTGATATGATAGCATTGTGTGTGCTTATATGTTACGATTCTGATATATTGTGGTGTACTAGTGGGTACACTAGTATATATGTTCTGATATGATTGCACTTTGTGTGCGTATTACGATTCTAATATTATAGCAATGTGTGTGCTTATATATTATGATTATGATTATAGCACAAAGTGATTATTGTGCTCACTCATCTGACTCATGTATATTGCATTCTCATGAATATGAATTGGGCTATGAAAATGAAATAAGGAAAGTTCTGAAAGTGACTGAAAGGGAAAAGAATATAAATATGAAAAATATGAAAGTTCTTAAATATGTATAAATGAAAAGTATATGCAAAGTATACTACAGCTAATGTTAATTATTGTGATTTTGATGAAATTATGAGAGCATGATTTTCAGGTTTCTGAAGAGGAAAAATAAAGCTTGGAAAGCCCAGTTTGAAGTTTTAATATTTTTATTTAAATTACAGTTTATTGCTTATATTTTATGGCTTTTATGTTTTAGTTATATTTCTACCTCACTAAGTTTTACTTGGCGCATGATGATTTTCATTCGTAAGTTCAAATAAAATAGAGGATGTGAAGTGAGGAGTTTTCTAGCATCTTATGGAAATCTAACTTACCAACAATATCAGTAAGACATCCTAACTTTGACTTATTAGTGACATGTACATTATATTCGTTGGGTTTCTTTATTATATTTAATTTAAAAAGCAATATGTAATATTAATTTAGAACTATATTGATTTTTAGTTAATTTTAGTTATAATCATATTTATGAATGAATATTGTTATGATTGATTTTAAATGGTTTTTAAATTAAGCAGTATTTAGGCAATGATATATATATAGTTATGATCAGCTCTGAACTGCATACTTGCTGACTGAAATTGGACTTGTTTTCAGTCATTACATTTATTTTACTGTTTTATACGAATAAGGTTAAGGTTTTTAAATTGAAGCAGAGAAGGTTTAAACTTAAAATGAGGTTTTAAGTCTTTATTCTCAGTAAATGTTCGTTATGTTAATGTGACATTCGTGGCATGTATATCGATTCATATATTGGCTATGGGCATTATATTTATTGGTATCAGAGCAGCAGATTTAGTCGATTCTCGACCTAAATCGAGATTATGTTATGTTAGAAATATGTACATGCCACTAGGATGTCAAAATTACTGATCTAGTATGGTTATGATGCTACTTCTTACTAATATGATATAAAAATGAATGTCTTAGATATCGAAAGTTAAAAATTAGAGTATGATCCTAGATAATACTTGAAATAGAATCAAGATTAAAACCGATTCATTCAGATTTAGAGAGACTTTAGTATCTTGCCCTAGTAAGGTTAGGGTTGTCAGAGATTTTCCTCTATTCTGTGGAAGATATACCCCTGTGTTTAATAAGATAGTTGACATAGAGTAAACTACCAGAAAGTTTAGAAAGTATATAAGAGAAATTGAGAATTAAAGAGACATAGGGATTATTGAAATTATCGATGATTTTGGAATATCTACATGTAAGTAAATTGTTTGTTAAAGTGTAAAGAAAGTTAAATTTTTAGTGAATCATATCACAATTATGTTATCTTTTGAAATGAGTTAGAATGAGATTGAAAGAAAGTAGTTCTTGATTCGAAAGACTTGAAGGGTTTCACGAATTTGGCAATTAGAGTAAGAGTATAGAAATGAGAAAGTATATGAAGAATAATTTCAAATGATAGAGTAGCAATTTACCGTTGATAATAGAATTCTTGAAAAAGTTATGTTAATAAAGGATTGTCTTAAATAGGTATTTTCTTAAAAATTTATTTATAGTAACAAAATCACTAGGTCTTAACGTTAGAGTAAAATAGGCAAGTAGAAATTTCTTGATAAAATTCAAGGAATATATTCTCGAGGAATTTAATGGAATTGCCACCTGATGAAATTGAGATCATCATGTAAATGTAATTGACAGCTGAACAACTGAAGTTATATTAGAGGATATTTTGATTGTTTGAGAAATTTTATATGTAATCTCTGATGAATTATTTGGATTACTTCTTGATCGAGGAGAGAAGTTTAAAATTGATATTCTCCGAGTTTAATGTCAATTTTGATTACCCACATCGGGTGGCTTCGATAAAATTCAACGAGTTAAAAGTGCAACTACGGGAGCTATTTAACTGTGGCTTTATCAGACCGAAAGTATCTTCGTGTGGCATATTGGTACTCCTTAGTAAAAGAAAAATGAATAGATGTAGCTATATATAGATTATCGTCAGTTGAATACAGTGGTAGAAAGAAATAAGTACTCATTTTCAAGGATCGATGATCTATTCGATCAGCTCAAAGGTACATCAATATTTTCAAAGATTGATCTTCTATCAGGGTATTACCAGTTAAAGATTAAAGAGTAAAGATATTTTGAAGAGGATTTCCATAAAGATAAAATGAGTTTGTAGTGAAGTCATTTGGACCTATTAATGTTCTAGCAACAATTATAGATTTAATTATCTTCCTAAGACAATTTTTAGAATTTAGTATGGACAATATGAGTTTACGATAATGTCGTTAGTTTAACAAATATTCCTACGAAATTTATGGATTTTATAGACCAAGTATTTTTGTATACTTGGATTAATTGGTGGTAGCATTCATTGATGATAATTTTGATCTATGGTAAGATCAAGTATGAACATGATGCATAACTTCGCATAGTTCTTCCAACTCTTTGAGAGAAAAGTTGTATGTATTGTTAACAAAGTGTAATGATGGTTATCTAAGGTTGTGTTCCTTGACCATGTGGTCCTAGTTTAGAGGATAAGAATATATATATATCAAGGAAGCACGAGATATAGTCGAATGATAAAGTCCAAAATAATGTCTTCGACTTTCAAAGTTTCTTGGGATTTGTTGGTTACTATCAAAGGTTCATAAATAAATTTTCGATGATTATTTTCCCTTTGACCAAGATATTGAGGAAATACGTGTTATTCATTTGGACAGATAAGTGATAATAAAACTTCAAGATCTTAAAAAGAATAATGGCATAAGCTCCAAATTCAGTGTAATCAGAATCTAGAATGATTGTGTGATTATAGTAATGCGTCTCATAATGGTTTGGGATGCATGCTTATGGAAGAGGAAAAGCTAGGGCTTATGTTTCAAAGAAACTAAAGAATCGTGAAAGAAATTATTTGAATCAAGATCTTGAGTTGGCAATAATTGTGTTTACTTCATTGACTTAACACTACAATCTGTATGGTAAGTGACATTATATCTATACGAGTCTCAAAAGTCAAAAGTATGTGTTAACTAGAAGGGGTAAAAAATAAAGGAAATAGATTGAATTCCAGAAAGATTAATGATGTGAGTAAAGAATACCACTAGGAAATATCAATGAGGTGACTGATATGATAAAGACAAAAGACATTTATGTTCTAAGAGTTTTGAATATGTGATTGTCTTTAAGGAAATATGGTGCTCTCATTGTAGAATTAAAGTTAAAGCCTATGTTGCTAGATCGAATAAAATATATTCAAAGAAAAGATGTAATGTGCTTGTCAAATATAGAACAAGCAGAGATGTTTATATTATCGAGGAAAATTTTATATTAGATGTAGGCATGAAAAGAGTTATCATCGACCTTGTTTCTAAAAGGCTTACATGTTAGTGAGTTAAAGTACAGTATCAAGTGCCTTCTGGATTATTATAATCGATTTATATCCCTTAGTGGGAATAATAACGAGTTACAATGGACTTTGTAACTAGAAAAGATTATTTAAGATAATCTCAAGATAGTTGTCGATCAACAAAAGTCTTACCCGGATTTAAAAAGGAAAAGAGATATTTCATTAAAGTGGTGGTAAGTGTTTCTTAAAGTGTCAATCAAATATTTCTCATGTTATCACATCAGAGGACATAAAGATGCAATCAAAATTTGACTTATGAAATCGATATTTATTAAGGTTTGAAAAGAAATCAATGTTGGAAAGATAATTGCAAATGAGAAAAGACATGAAAAAGCAAAGTTTCATCTATTAACATTAGGTACGTACAGAAAATTTCAAGGAAAAATTTTCATGAGGAATAATTGTAATACCCCAAAATTTTGGTTAGTGGCCAATATGTAAAATTTTAAAGTTTAGTAGCTACAGTGTAAAGTTGGGAAAAGTTCAAGGACCTAACTGGTAATTTTCCCAAAAAAGAATTTGTATTACATAAATTGATAGTTTACTCTTGAGAGTGGGGTTTTATTGAAATTAGATTCTTGATCCGAAATTTGTGTTAAAAACTAGAAAGTGTTAAAGTTTGGTAAAAAATTCGATAAATAGGACCGAATAGAAATTTTAGGAAAATTTTAAGGGTGTTAAATTAAGCTTAGAAATAATATTTCCACATGTAAAAATGAAGGAAAATAATATGGACCACTGGATTTGAGAATTAATTTCCATGTTTAATTTGGATCGTTGGATGAAAATGGCAAGATTGAAATTTTTGGAAAATGGCATGGGCAAAGTTTGAAAGAGAAAGATAATTGGTTTATTTTTGACTTCTTATTTATGATAAGGTTTATGTAGCTTAGTATTAAGGTAAATATCAAGTTTCATTAAGGGTAAAATGGACATTTCTCATTAAATGAATATTTTATTCATTTAAACTTAAATTAAGGCTAAATTAACATGAAATTAACCAAAATTTCATGAAACCAAGCCATTTTTCAGCTAACATTTTGTGCTCTTTCATACCTAGGTAAGAGAAATTTTTGTTTTTAACTTTTGAGTATTTTCCTTTGGCTTTTGCATAATGTCGTGAAATAGAAAATTGTTCTATTCGAGAAAAAAAAACGCTATCATTTGGTATCATTATTGCTTGCTAATTTGGTTTGCTTTCAAAGATCCCAAACTCTGGGGTTTATGTTCACATTAGGGTTTATTGAATTAATAAAGCATTTTGATGTTTTTGAGGTTGTAGAATCATTTCCAAGCATGATTGATGATTAAAATAACTTGTACATTGTTATATGAACATATAAAGTTTTTGCCAAACCCTAGATTTAGGGGAAAGATGTGTCTTGATGAAATTAAGTTAGGGCTATGATTTTATAGATTGTATAAGGTTGAATCGATATTGATTTCAAGCTTGAATCGAATCAAAATCGAGTAAAATATGAAAATCCTAGTCTTGAACTTTTAAAGTATTCAACCTAAGCTTGAACAAGGGAGAAAATTTTTGTAGGGGATGGAAATGATGTAAGAAGTATTCCATAAGCCTTAGAAAATTTTGGGAACCATTTTATAATTTTTGAAAAGTTAGGGGACATATTTGACAATTATGGAAAAGTTGGGGTTGACATGTAATTATGCAATAGTCAATTTACTATGCTATAAATTAAAGTTTGAGTGTTGAAATTGATGTTAGAATGTGAAATTTAATTATTTTGGAAAGTTTGTAAAAGTTGAGGCTAAAATCACAAAAATGAAAAAGTTAGAAGCTTGAGTGAAAATGTTTATGAAATTTTGATTAAATAGAATTTAAATGGTAAATTGGAAATGTTAAGGTGAACATTTACGTTGTGACATGGAATTATTATTGAATGAGCATTGAAAGAATTTTTAGGAGTCTATTTTCTATGTGTGCCTATATTAGTAAGATTCTAACATATTGTTTGCATTTGTATATATTTGGTAATGATGTTCATTTCGATTGTGTGTTGGAATAAAGATCAAACAATATTAAAGATAAGCAAAAGCTTAAGGATGGAATGTGAATTTCTAAGGACAATTTACAAACTAAGGACACCAGGTGGGTGCATTTAATTCGTATTTATGTTTCGAATAAACATTGACTTGCGATGAGCTAGTGTTTGAGTTATGTTAAGAAGTGACTCCTAGTGTTATATGTATTATTTAAGCTTATATGTTCATTTAGTAAGCTAATAGAATTAGTGAATAAGTTAAGGACACTAGTTGGTGAAATCTGTCTAGAAATTATATTATGAACAGTAAGTTTAGAAAATCATCAGAAATTATAAAAAAAATGATTGGGGATGAATCTTATACCATTGAATTTTTATATTAGTATAGTTTTGTTTAGAACAAACAGAAAATAATTTCAAAAAGTATAAAAAAAGATAAGA
Organism: Hibiscus syriacus; assembly: GCF_006381635.1. NCBI lineage: Eukaryota > Viridiplantae > Streptophyta > Magnoliopsida > Malvales > Malvaceae > Hibiscus > Hibiscus syriacus. Next base: position 11,313,303 of record NW_024062980.1, on the reverse strand, counting down.
ATTTTTAATTAGTGATAGGTCATAAAACAAGACAGTAGATTCTGTCCAAGACAGCTTTTGTCAATCAACTTTGAAAATTCATTATAAATTGTACGAAATGAACTAGAAAATTTTTCTTAAATGGTTAGATTTTTATTCGAGTCTAGTTTCCATTGGTATAAACAAATTAATTTTTCAATTTGTAGATTAATACATAATAATATTTCTTTGAAGGTAACGCAAACTATCAAAATATGAAATTGTGAGAAATTCGTGAAGAACTGAATTGGAAGCAAGAAAATAGGCTTAAAGTTTGGTGAGGTTATTGTTTTTATTTTTATATAAAGTATTAATGTGAGCACAGTGTAATTATTTAATTATTCTAATTGAGGACTACTTGCAATAAGTTAACCTCGTATTATTTTATTTTAAAAAGTATAGTTTATGTTTTAATTTTGGAATTATTTCTATAATATTTTATCAAGTTTCATAAATGATTTTGGGTATAAATTGGCCATGTTATATTCTACTGTTATGATTTGAAAATAATTTTGGTTTGGCATGATATCTATTAAATGGTTATGATTCAAAGTAAAGCTCATTGTATGTTGCATTGAGAGTCGTGGGTACATGAGGTGGAGTGATTATGATATACTATGTTGTTACCTGATGATGCACTAGTATATATATTCTGATGTGATTGCACTTTGTGTGCACATCACGATTCTGATATGATAGCACTGTGTGTGCTTATATGTTCCGATTCTGATATATTGTGATGTTTCGGTGGAAGCACTAGTATATATATTCTGATCTGATTGCACTTTATGTGCATATTACGATTCTAATATGATAGCACAGTATGTGCTTATATATTCTGATTATGATGATAGCACTGAAGTGATTATTGTGCTCACTCGTTTGACTCATGTATCTTTCATTCTCATAAATATACATTGGGCTATGAAAATGAAATAAGGAAAGTTCTGAAATTAACTTAAAGGAAAAAGAATATAAAAATGAAAAATATGAAAGTTCTGAAATGTGTCTGAATGGAAAGTATATGCAAAGTATACTATTGCCAATGTTGATTATTGTGATTTTGATGAAATTATGAGAGCATGATTATCATGTTTCTGATAAGAAAAAATATGACTTGGAAAGCCCAGTTTGAAGTTTTAATGTTTTTATTTAAATTACAGTTTATTGCTTATATTTTATAGATTTTATGTTTTAGTTATATTTCTGCCTCACTAAGTTTTACTTAGCGCGTGATGATTTTCATGCATAGGTTCAAATAAAGTAAAGAACGTGAAGTGAGGAGTTTGCTAGCATCTTAATGAAATCCATCTTACCGACAATATTAATAAGACATCCTAACTTTTACTTATTAGTGTCATGTACATTATATTCGTTAGGTTGCTATATCAAATTTAATTTAAAAAGGAATCTGTAATGTTAGTTTAGAACTATTTTTATTTTTAGTTAATTTTAGTTATAATTGTATTTATGATTGAATATTATTATGATTGGTTTTAAATGGTTTTTAAATTAAGCAATATTTAGGTAGTGATATATATATAGTTATGATCAGCTCTGAACTGTCTACTTACGGACTAAAATTTGTCTTGTTTTCAGTCATTAAATTTAATTTACGGTTTTATGCGAATAAGGTTAAGGTTCTTAAATTGAAGCAGAGAAGGTTTAAACTTAAAATGAGGTTTTAAGTCTTCATGTTCGGTAAATGTTCGTCATGTTAATGTGACATATGTGGCTTGTATATCGATATATATATGGGTTATGGGTGTTACAAGTTCTCTTTGGAATTTCTCTTGGGAAGTAACCAGTTTCTCCTGGGAAATCGCCAACTTTTCCATCATTGTCTACAATAATGTCTTTTGCATTTTTTGTTGTGGGGGTGGCCTTGGCTGATATGTCGGCTTCGAGTTCTATGCATAACTGAAATTAGAATGGTCTCACTATCACATAATGTATGTATTTCCGTACGGGTTGTATGGCCTTTAGGGAGGTCCTAGAAAACTCCCTACGGCGTTGACTTGTGTGTTACCTCCTTCTTGCAACATCGAGCAGCAGTCCTTCGGATGATCTGACATCGTGTATATCCCACATGTTCTTGTTACTCCAGATTTTCCTGCAACAAGTGAATTAACTACTTCAGTTAGTCTATATAATTTATTTTCAATAGAAAAGATACTTTTCTTGTGAACCTATCGGCTGGGTTCACTTGAAAACTATTGAGAGTTGGTTACCATGGTTGAAATCAACTCTCTTGTTGTTGTTGGAGTCATGTTGACTAATACTTCTCCACTGGCGGCATCTACTATTTTCATATCTAAAGGTAACACTCCTTCGTAAAAGTATTGATGTAACATTTGCTCAGTTAATCTGTGTTGCGAACAACTCACGCAAAGCTTCTTAAATCGTTCCCAATATTCATAAAGGCTTTCTTCTTTCTTTTGTCAGATTGAAAGAATACTCTTTCGTAACTCGCTTGCTTTGACCACTGGGAAGTACCTATCAAGAAAGAATTGACTCATGTCAGCCCATGAATTAACTGAATTTGGAGGTAAATAAAATAGTCATTACTTAGCTGAATCGGCTAAAGAAAAAGGGAAATCTCTAATTTTTATTTAGTCTTTGGAAACTCCTTGTGCTTTCATGCTATAAAAAATAATTTTGAATTTTGTCAAGTGTTTGTGCGGATTTTTGTTGGGAAGACCGCAGAAACTAGAAAGAAGATGAATTAGTCCTATCTTCAATTGGAACGCAGTTCTACCTTGAGGAAAGGTTATACACAATGGAGTTTGAGTGTTAGAAGCTGCAGCTAGCTCCCGGATCATTTGTTCTACTTCTTCTACCATCAGGATCTGATCTTCGTTATTTATCTGGATATATGCATTAATTTCAGAATCTATATCTAGATCTGGATCTATTTCTGAACTTTGCTCTTGTTCTTCTTGTCCTTTTATTTTCTCTTGAAAAGTTTGTGCGTGGATTCTTAAAGCTCGTGCTTTGATATCTGGGTCAAAATCTAATAATTCTCTCGGATTATTCCTGAGCATAAATTAAAATAAATCAATAACTTGTCGTTAGTCCCTGGAAACGGTGCCAATTTGACAGTGTGTCGTTTTCGTGTCAAAATAATTCTTTCTTCTCAAATAATAAATAATGGAAATTAAATTTAGTAAAAGAGAAGTAAGGGTCGATCCCACATAGACTAAGGAAACTTATTGATTTATGTTGGGTTTTAATCTCTGAGCCAAAAAGTGAGTGAGTAATATTAAGTAAAAGTGGGGGATTTGTAGTTGAAGAGAATAAATAAGAGTAGAAAATGAAAAAGATTGTAAAGAATAAAAAGAAATAGATTTAAAGGAAATTCGATTGATGAAAATCAACCTTAGGCTTTCACTTTGACTCAGTTTCCTCATATCATCAAAAGATGTATTTACTTTGAGATTCACATCAGTTACTTGTCTCCAAGGATCAATCCTTGTAACTATGCTTTCTATACCGAATACACAAGTGCAACCTTTGATATCAATTTTGGAAATGGATCTAATCAACAACAATGTTGAAGATCACAAACATTTAAGTTCGTAAAAGACCAACTCGTATTATGTTGTTTCAATAATAATTGATTTCTATCTCAGTTTTTGCTTAACAAACAATTTTGCTAAGTGTGTTCCTAGGAAGTCAAATTTTCTTTCAATAAGTCGATACGTTCTCCAACATATTTAACCATAACAATATCCTAACCAACGTCAATCTTTGGTTTTGAAATTGTTTTGATTTGAAAGTAAACTCAGAAAACTGAGAAATGTATCCGAAGTTGTTTAAGTTCTTTTCAATTCTCACGTTAGAATTGAGTCATCTTTTAGCCCTCGACTTAAAAAAATTAGCTAAGCATGACAAAAGTCATACTTAGCATTTTAAAAATAAAAGCTTTAAAAATAAACAATGGAAAAAAAACTAAAAGAGAACTTTTTTATAAAAGCAAATAAAATAAGGGTTTTGATCACAATGATCTCAAAGACAAGTGAAGTGTGTTCCCTTAGGCTCACCCTAAAAGGGTATTTATAGCCTTTTAAAAACCCTAAAGTAGGCTAAATATTCAAATGATAATTGTTTGAATTTAAAATCTAAAAATAAAAAAGATAATTCCTAAAATCTTAAATTTTAAATGCTTGAAATGCTCAAATTGTCCGTCCACCTTCTAGAGTTGATGACTGGACCTTCTGGAAGCTACTGACTATACTTTCTAGAAGCTGCTAACGAACTACCACGTCAGCCATTTCATGCCTTGTTTCATGTCCACTGTTCCAGCTTTGATTCCATAACAAAAAGTGCAGTTTTCATGCCTTTTAAGCACATTTTTCAAAAGTCATTGTCCTGCACATAAATCATATAAAAATGCAAAAATAGCTATAATAATGAACAACCAAGGAGTATTTGAGCATAAAATGTTGCACAAAATAAACACTAGTCAAATGATAGATAATTTGATGTAGATCAATTCTCTATTTCACAACTTAGCCCAAAAATTAATCATGTAAGCTTAAAAATGAAAAATGAAAAATAAAATTTCTTCTTTACCTACTATGGAGGTCATGGCTTGGTGGGGGAGATGAGCTGAAAATTCTCTTGAATTTTCTTCATTAATCTCCTTAATACAGTTTGTTTTAGTTAATTAAATGAATAAAAAATTCGGGGAAATGGTTGAAATATTGTGTTTGAAAAAAAACTCCCCAAATATTCCACTTTATTAATTATTTCTCAAATAGGGTATTTTGTACAGTAAATTTAGAAAGCTCCAAGATAGTTGCATGTCTTCAAATTCACTAACCATCTTTTTTTTTTTTTACAAAGTTGAAGACGCATGGTAATTCATGCTTCTTTCATCAAAAAAATGTTGTGTGGTATTCTTCACATCTTTCCATTGAATTGTAGCAATGAACTTAGTTAGAAATTAATATGATAGATTCCCTACATGGGAAAATATTTTTTCCGACTGCCCTATATAGGCGAGGAAGCCTAAAAAAATTCATTCAATGAAAAATTACCATGTTACCATTACTAAAACATGATAATTTCATCTTTACCATTAACATGACATCATCCATTACTCATATTGCTTACATCATCTTCCTTGCATCATCCATGATAATTACCATAGAATTTTTAAAAATTACAAAATAGTCACCAATTTTCACAATTTCGGCTTAACAAAAAACATTGACCTTAATTAAAATAATATGTGTCAAATTTCACCCTTATAAAATATGGAAATAATATTTCTAATATTTTTCTATCATACTTCAAATTTTTGTGAAATTTTGGTTCGATCCGATTATCCGATTATATACTTGATTTTACTACTTTATAGCGTTTGATACAAATATCGTACCAAAATTCTAATTCCCACTAAAATTCTTGTTTTAGGATAAACTATTCATTTATGGGACAAAATATATAAATGTTAAAATTTATATTTCTAGTCCCTAAACTTTTTCAAAATTTATACTTTGACGACTGAGCTTTTAAAAATTATATTTTAGTCACTACCTGAAAATTGGGGTATTATAAAAACCCAAGAAATTGAAAGAAATTTATACGGATCATGAGTGAATATAAGAAAAGAAAAAAAATAGTCACAAAGAAATAAACTGAAGATATATATTCACCTTATCATCGTCGTAGATGAGAGGATGTTGGTGTCATAAGGGAGATCAAAAAATTAACATAGCCAGGATAGTGTGGTAAAATACTTTATGAGAGAATAGTAAAAATTATCAAAGCCAAAAAAAATTAACAGATCAAGGTTGAAGAAAATGGGGGCAGTCTAAGGTTGAAGAAAAAGGTAAAGTATTTACCATAGCTAGGATGGTATGGTAAAATACTTTACGAGAGAATGTAAAAGCCAAAAGTTTGACTTGGAAATAAAATAGGTTGACTGGTATTTTCCTTCTATCAAACATGGTAAAATAAGAAAATAAACTCCTGGAAAAAAAATTACCCTTATCAAACATACCCTAAATTGTAAGCAAGTGTTATCTAATAAGTAGCGTATTCACCATTTTGAGAAATGGTGAAATCCCAAGGTTAGTCTTTAATTTTTTTTTTCTCCTCTTTAATCTAATCGTTGTATGGTCTAATTAAATATTTAGTCATTAATATTTTATCTTGTTTTCATTTGAGCACCAAAATTTCCATTTTTCACTAAACTTTATATATTTTTCATTTATCACCCTTTAGTCATCAAACCATTACCCAAAAACAATTTTTCTTTAACTTATGCTATAAAATAAAATTAATCTCAATATAGAAAATCTAAAATACTGTAATAAATTATTAGAAAAGAATTTACTTATCATCATACATCAAGAAAATTTTAAACCGATTTTTGAGGTGTTATAACTCTCCCCTTAAGAAAAAATCATTCTCATATTTTACCTGAAGTGAAAAGTTGAGGATGTTGATCACACATCCAATCTTCAAGCTCTCGTGTATCCTCATCAGATTTATGATTCCTCCACAAGACCTTTACTAGTGGAATTCTTTTATTTTTAAGTTTTTTACTTTGAAAGCAAAAATCTAGACATGTTCTTCCTTGTAGGTCAAGTCTAGATGAATCTATACATACTTGGGTTAAATAATGTGAAAATGATCTTATCAATATCTAAGAAGCATTGAGATATAAAATAAATCATCAATCCAACTCAAATATGGAGGTAAAGTTATGGACAAGCCATTAAACTGATGTTTTTAACCTCCTCGTAAGGTCTAATGAAGCTTAAAGAGAGCTTTCCTTTACGGAAAATCAAAGAACTTTCTTGTATGGAGATAATTTGAGGAAAACATTTTCTCCCAAATCATACTTAATGACTCTATGTTGTAGATCTTCATTGGGTTTATGTTTGTCAAACGTGACTTGTAACCGATTATGAATGAATACAATTTTTTCTTTGATCTTCCAAATAATCTCTAAGACTAGATATTAACTATCTCCTAGTTCGGACCAACACAATAAAGTATAACACTTACAACCATATAAAGCCGCAAATGATACCATCTAAATAGAGGACTAAAAACTATTATTATAGGTGAACTCCATCATAGTAGTGATTTTTTCCATCTTCCCTTGAATCAATCATACACACATGAAGCATATCCTCCAGGCTTTACAATAACCAATGATATATTGATAACAATAAAAATGAAAATAATCAACGATAATAAGAGTATCAAAAACTTCATCACTATAGTATCGGGACTGGGTAAACTAATTCAACTTTGAAGTTAAATTTGGTATCAGTACCCAAAGGGAGCATCAAAACCTTTAAAAGATATTAATATTAGGGATAATTAATTAACCGTTGAGCCTATTTTTGGTTTTGATAATTGAGAGGAGTATCAATACCCTTGGTTTGGTATCGATACACAGGGGTAGGTATTCGATACCATCGGATAGGAAAAAATAATTAATCTTTGTCATTATATGAGACTCAAGAGCAAGGAGTCCAGTAACATTATGACTAAGTTATAAGAATAGTAACATAAAAACTAATAACTTGTTGAAATATGTTTGATAAGCATAAGAAATTTATGATGTGAGATTTAATAAGACTTACGCATTTTGTTTGACACTCAATAAATGATAATGACACATGAGTTACTTTTTTATGTCGATCGTCTAGAATTGTGTAAGGAATACCTGAATATCCCAAGAACTATGATATGACACTTGAATTTCTAGCTCGATAATGTTTTAATACTACGTGGCCAAGATTTCATCCATATTACTTTAGCAGAATAGGCTAGTCAGGTTACGCTCTTGATGCATGTATAACCTAGGTCTCACCCAAGATATTTGGCAATATGGACCATTTGGATTATGTTTCCAATGCATATCTGACTTTGATTTTATCTAAAATATCATTACTAGTATAATAGAGGGATGTGAGTTATCGAGGCTACATGACGACATACTATATCATAATATATACTTGTGTGTATGATTTGTGATGTATTAATGTTACTTCTTGACTATACTTGCTGGCATGCTCATATGATGAATGCATGTAGTATAGTATAGTTATTTGTGTGACACTAAACTTGTTAGCTCAACATTTTAAATGTATTTCTATTCGCATGATGTTAGGCGGATATCGATGAGCATATCATCGAGCTAGAGTCCTAATGGTTCGAGTTATTCGAGTATGTCTTTGATATTTGTAGAAAGGATGTATTATTCATTTAGCTTCTGTATAATTCAGTCATAACGTTTTTTTACATATGTTATTTATACTCGATTTGTAATATTGGAAGCCCTTATTTTCTAAACTTAACTTATACTAGTATTTTGGTTTATGATGATGATGCTTTGTTGGATTTTGAGTAAACGGTTTTTAAAAAATAGTGATTTTGGTGATTTTATGTGACACTCGAATGCTCTAGAATATGATGTTACAATAATACTTATTACTTTAGCGGGCTTGTGTATTCATAAGACTTTTATCTATGTATTTGGTATGCAAACTTTATGGTTTTGTGTAATTTTAATTTAAACCAAATTATCACGGAGCTACATGTTTATAAAAAAAAGTATAATTGTTATGGATGTCATATTTTATTTAACACATATTATGATTTTAAATTGAAATGGAAAAATGTCTTAATTTTGACTATTGCTTTGATGGTCCAATTTAACATCTTAGGCCTATCTGTCGGTGATTAGGCTTGGGATGTTATGGAAACCTTCTTAAGAAAAGAAACCATAAGTGCAATAGTGGAAGGACAAAACATCGCTCATAAAATATTTGGCAGCCGAAAGGCCACAACCTAGGGAAAAAAGAACAAGCCCCAACATAGGCTTGAATTAAAGAATAAAAGACAAAGGCCCAACGAAAATCTTTAGCCAAACAGAAGAAAGAAACACTAAAACACAACAAAAAATGATATTCATTGTTTGATGATAGCAACTACCATCGCAACTCATCAATGAGAAGGAATCAATCTAATAAATAAAAGTGTGCTGTTTTTATATATATTAAATGAGAATTCCAATACAATAATAAATTTCTTGGAGAATATTATTTTGGTAACCTAAAAAACCAATGTTGATATTGTTTTTAATGGGTAAAGTACATAAATGGTCCCTCGGTTATAGGATGTTACTTTATTGAGTCCTCTGACTATTAAAAATTATAAAATAGTCCTCCTCTATTATAGGACTTTACTTCGTTGAGTCTTCCGACTATTAAAAGTTACAAAATAGTCACACGACTATTTATATATGTTCCAAATTTGTTATTTTCATTAAAATATTTGTGAGTATCTGAGTTAGAGATTAACATGTTGACTGAGATACGATAAAATCTTATCCCATAATCATTTGAGTTGTAATCTGTTGATCGACTCTTTGTTTACATTATGTCATTGAGTTAGTGCTTGAAATATTATATTGTCAAGCCAGTTCTTGAAAGCAACATCGACACCAGTAAACATTATTAAAATATAATTTTATCATATCTCAATCTATATATTAACGTTCAACTTAAACGATCATCAAATTTTTAACGAAAAAAAGATAGGTTTGGAACATATGAATAGTCGAATGACCATTTTATAACTTTTAATAGTCAAGCATTTGGAACATCATTGGCTTCAACTCTAAGTGAGCAGTTGGATAGTAGGTCGCACAATGTCAGGATTAAGATCATTCAATGTCGGCACAACATGTTCTCGGATGGACCTATTGCGGTAATTGATGTTGCAGTAATTTTACAGCATCGAAATATTTTGTAAAGATAGAGCATCATATTGTGCTACTCCCTAATTGTTGTTACAGTCCTCGATGGATTCAAGCCTCCATGGTCGGTGGAGGAAACAAGATAATAAAATGGAGATGAAGAAAGGTTGAAGAAGGGTGTGAATGTGAGTCATTTTATAATCCCCAAAGGTTAATGTATTCTCCAATAGGAAAAATATGATTTTCCTTTATTTTTAGTCATTTTATAGTTGTAATGGACAATTGTTCGATTCTAGAATTTTTTATAAATGCCTGCTGATTCACAAGTTGTTGTAGAATCGGCTTAGTAATCCACTACAACATCAGTGCACAACAATGTCTACAACATCAACAATGTCACGACATTAGCATACCAAATTACAGTAAAATATCATAAAATAGCCCAAAAGATATAAATTCACTCTCAATGTGCAAATAATGAAAAATATGATAAAATAAACCTAAAATGATCCTAATGATGTTAAAGTTCAAGTTCAACCTAAGTATAAAAGTCTTAAATAATACTCCCTCTGTATTACTAAATGTGTCAATTATTGACTTTTAAAAAGTAAAAAAATTAAAGTTTGACTATGATTATTTTAAATATTTTAAATGATTAAATTTTATAAAATATATATTTAAAAACTATTTGATTTAAGGTTTTTTAAAATATTTTTTTATATTTTTATCAATAATAAATTTTAAATAATAATGAGTCAAAGTTAGTTTGACTAAAAGAATCAACAATTGACAGATTTAATATGACAGAATGAGTAACTCTTTTGGAGAGTTATTCGGGAACTCAACAAAACATCACTTTATAATTAAGGAACTATTTTATAAATTTTAATAGTTAAAGAATTTAACAAAATAACACCTATAGTGATATGACGATGTATATACTTCACTTTTTTTTTTAATTTAGTTAAAAAAAATGTTTGTTTGCCTTTTTGTTATTTATTTAGGATCCGACAGAGGGACCTTTTCCAAATTCTAGCAGCTTTAGACAACAATTCTGTAAGGAATATTTGATGGTTCCCACACGTTTTTCTTGTCTTTCTTTTGTCTCTGTCGCTGTCAGATTTAAATTACATTTACACTACTCTGATGGATTCAATTACAACGTATTACCCACAATTTATTATTCGATTTTAATTATCCTTTTTATTTAACTTTAACTATAAAAAATATTTTTTTAGAAATATAGAAAATATTTATATTAATACAAACAATATATTCAAATAAAAAAAACTGGATATTATTATCACTGTGCTAGTTTGGATGAAAAATAAGTGTAATATTATTTATGGCATAAATGCATAGGCACAAAGTACAATTACAGCTATTAATTTTGCAGATGCAGTCTTATAAATGTTGGTCAGAATATATAATAAAATACAATGATCTAATCCAGCCAAATCGTCCTAATATTTACTGTTGCGATAAAAATGATATTAAAGATGAAAAATAATAAATACTAACCGCTGAAAATAACTTCAACGTTGAAAGCTAATAGAAGAAGCTAAAAAACTTATTTAATTTTCAAAATATATGCAGAAAAGGAAAAAAAAAATCATTTCCCATCAATTTTCAAATCTTATGTGATTAACATATTATCACGCGTATAATGTCAAGTTAACTTGTTATTTCCACGTAATAATCATACAAAAGTTATACAATTTAGTTAACTAAAAATAATCAAAATTTATGTTTTACATGTAATATGTGAATTAATAACACAATTTGACAGCCTTAAAATGTTGCCATAGTCCTTTGTATTATTTGACGAATTCAGTTGAGTCCTTACTTTTATTTATTTGTGGTTGGCACTGCAGCCGCCAATGCAGGGAGTTAGAGTTGCATTGCATACTGTGTTTTTAAATTCAATGCTAATGACTTTTATTTTACCCTTTTTGTTTAAAAAAAGTGATGTCAGTTCCACAACTACAGCTCTTTTTTACAATTTCCCCGCTTACTTTTTATTTTTTAACTAATATTAATTTTTTAGATAATTAGTTTATATTGACATAATATTTTCATAATCAAATGTTTGAGCATATAATATTATTATCTAAATTTTAATATGACATTTCTCAAGTTAAAATTTTATATATTTTCTCTATTTTTTGTTTGTTGTTATTTTTTGTAATCTTATATTAGTATTAGGCTTAATATAACATTGTCTCCTATATATTTTTTTGGGGTCGAGAAACGGGGTTACAAGGTCAGCCTAGCTGACCGAAATATCAGCTTTTAACAATTCTTCTGCTTCCCTTGGAGGGGTTTGCAGAAATACAATATCTTCCTATCGACTCCACATCTGTTTTGCAATGATATCAGCAACGCCATTGACCTCTCTCGAAATATATTTTATGTAATACCCCAAACATCGGGTCAGTAACTATAATTAAAGGATTTAAAATTTGGAGGATTAAATTAAATAAATGGTAAAATATAAGAAATAAATTGGGAAAATTATGTTTAAGACTTATTAGTAAGAATGGATGAATGAAGGGGCATTTTGGTTCTTTAGGGGAAAATGGATTTAAATGTTTATTTTATTAGGGATATTTAAGAAGAGGAAAAGGAGAAAGTTAGCTAAGTTATCTTCTTCTTCTCTTTTGCTCGTCCCGTGTTCTCCACCATAGCCAAAGGTAAGTTTTCTTCAAGTTGGTTTATTTAAGAGGCTTAAGGAAAGTTGAATGATGATTAAAACTAAGTGATTAATGAATTATTTAAGATTTAAGAAAATAGGTTTTTGAGTGATATGATGAAGTATGAGTTTTTATTGAGGTTTACAAGTAAATTTGATTTGTCAAAAAAGTAAATGATAGATTAGAAGCCTTGGATGTGATTAAAAACATGTTTGAAAAAGTAGTGTGATTCTTGGTTTGGAGTGTTCTTTGGAGATTTTAGATGTTATAGGAAGATTAATGAGGGAAAGTTAGTTGGGTTTAGTGATGATGAGTTTAATGGTGTTGTTGGAGGTAAAAGTAAGAGAATTTAACGAAAATTGGGTAAAAATCGAAATGAGAAATGAAAAAATTTGGGTAAGGTTATCGGTACTGGAAGAATAGTACCGATACTATAGGTTTAAATTTGAGGAAATAGGATACTGATGTGGATATCGATACTAAGAGGAAGATATCGATACTGAGGATTCCATAATGCAAAAATGGTATCGATATTGAAGGGAGTATCGGTACCATAGTATAGAAGTATTGATACCATAGTAGGGGTACCAATACTATTGAGTCTGGAAAATTTAGATAGGATTAATTTTAATGAAATTGAATATAATGGTACTTTTGAGTATTATTAATAGTATAAATGTTAAATAGTATACTAACATTTGTATGGTATGTGTAATTAATGGATTCTTGTGTTGATCGTAACCAAGCTCCAGAGTCAAACAAGAAAAAGGGAAAGGATAAAGTTGTTGAATAATTAGACATCATTACAACATACTAGTGAGGCATAGAAGGTGAGTGCATTTGTTGTACTTCTATGAAATGAGGGAGACTTGCGACGAGTCAACCTTGAATGTTTTGATAAAGCATGTTTTACATTACATTGATATGATTTCATAATGTTTATGGGAATGAGATTATGAATAAGTTTTAGAGTATGAACTGCTCTAAAATGAATAGATGAATGTTGATGTTGTTCAATGGTTATCGATATTGAAGAAATAAATGTTTAAATATGTGAATTTGACTTAAAAGCCAATTGTATGTGCATTGAGAGTCATAGGTGCATTTCGACATACTTCGTGTATGATGGTATCGATCGATTTTGTTTAATGCATAACGGTGCATTTTCATATCAGTACTATGTGTACTATTGGCACTATATGAGCAATCATGGTATTCATAATTAGTTTGTGAATTACCATTTTGATATACAATTGTGTATATAAGTTATCGATCGATTTTGTTTAATGCATAACAGTGTATTTTTGTCACTAAATGTGCAACCCATGGTATTCCTAATGTGTTTATGAATGACCATTTTGGCACTATGTGTGCAATCCATGGAATTCATAATGAGTTTACGAATTTCCATTTCGGCACTTCGGTGCAATGCATGTACCTTGCATTCTCATTTGACATACATTGGGCAAATAAAGGTTAAATTGGAAAATATTGATTGATAGGTATGTTGGGCATACTAAAAAAATAGTTTATCATGCTATTTGAATGAAGATTGGTTAGCCAAGCCAAGTTAATGTAATTGATATGAATTATGCGATTTCATTCGTATTTTGATAATTTGTGATATGTCTATATTTAAGTATAATACATTTTGTATTATTATTATTATGCCTCATTAAGTAAATACTTAGCATGTGTTGATTTCACATGTAGGAAATAGCAAAGACTAGCAGAGTAAGGAGTGCAGTGGACATCATCAACCAAAGGTTGCCTCATCAGTAACTGTAGGACATTTATGTCTATTTTGATAATTAGTTGGCATGTATATGGACTTAAGAAAATGCTCTGGAATGTATTAAAGTGATAATTTTTTGTAATATGTTACAACAACCGTTTTATTATTATTATATAAATGAAAATGTTTTGTTTTATTTTAGATTTTTTTTATAGATTTACAAATAAAGAATTTTTTTTAAAGTCATTTGAAACCTGTAACTTGTGTACGGAAACGTATACGGAAAATGGGTGTTATAGTTTAAATCAACTAACTAATTCTTCCTTAACTGCTTCTCACATTGTCTACTATATTATGATATTGTTTTCACTTTGTCTTATGTACATTTTTCTTTCCAGTTATCTATGTATTCCCATTTTGTTTTCATACAGTTTTAGATCATTTTATTAAAATAATATATGTTTTAATTTTTTTATTAAAATGATGTCTAAACAACATTATTTATTATGGTAAATTAAAAATTTGGTAATTGAAATTTACTTTTCTCTTCTATTTCACTCATTGTACTTAAATATTTTCAATTTCAACATTGAACTTAATAAATTTATTTTAGTCACTCAGTCGTTTCCTCACTAATGGCATTATAAATGGGCTTTTATATAGATGCAAAACGCAGTCGTTTTGTTGAATTTTTTTTGTTTTTTTAAAACGGTGTCATTTTAACATCATTAACTATTTAATGGTGAAGTGACTAAAAATGCAATGTATTAAGTTCAGTGAGAAAACTTAGAACTTTTAAAGTTTAGTGAGCTGAATAAGAGAAAATAAAGTTTAGTGATGAAATTTATAATTTACCCATTTGTTATAGTTGCATTTTTTTTAAAGGCATGTCTATGTAAAAGTGTCTTTTAAAAGTTTCTTTTAGAATTTGAGCTTATGTTTATGTGGCAGATCATCACAGTAGTATGACAGTTAAATATTGTTGTTTTCTTGTAAAATATTAGAAATCTCATTGTCTAAACTTGTCTTCAATCACTCAAGTTTGTTTTAATTATTATGATATTAACATTTTAATGTGATTAATTTTTTTGTGTATACTTTGCACTTCCCATTTAAAAATAATGATTAATAAAAAATTATGATTTTTTTACAGAAAGCCGCTAGTTTTATTAAAAGTAGAAAATATCTAGAATTACAATGATGATTTACAAGTATAACGTAAACATAAACAAAATTATAATTATGATATTTTCCTATAACCATTGACGCAAAAACTAGCCACCTATATCACACAATGACCAAATAAGGAAAAGGTTAAAAAAACTAACCAAAAAGCTCGAACAAAATAAAT
Organism: Hibiscus syriacus; assembly: GCF_006381635.1. Lineage (NCBI taxonomy): Eukaryota > Viridiplantae > Streptophyta > Magnoliopsida > Malvales > Malvaceae > Hibiscus > Hibiscus syriacus. The sequence continues at coordinate 11,297,776 of NW_024062980.1, read as the reverse complement.
ATACGAACAAATCTGACTGTATTGGAAAGCAAACCACAAAAGTGGATGAAGCTACTGAAGGCCACCAACAAATCACAAATCAGAGTCAAGCGACGTGAAAAAACTATCTATGAATGCAAAACGCGTATCCAAATCAATCTGATGATCCAAAGCAGGGAATATCATCAAGATAATAGATAAATATTGATCAATCGTGGCGATGCCAAATATAACATTGAGAAAAAAATAAACGAAAACAACAGCAAAAAAACGTAAACTACCAACAAGGAAAAGATAAACGTATCATAAAGACAGAGAAACATGTCACAAAGACATAATTATTCTTATTAAGAAACTAAAAAAAGAAAAAGAAAAAAGATAACCGGCGGACAGCAACCAACATCAAAACAGGTATCGACGCCGGTTAAATAAAATTAAAGAAGAAAAAATTAGATTGATAAATAAAATTGACAAAAATTATAAATAAAAAAAGAAAGAGAAAAAATGGAGAAGAAAGCGGCTAGAGTTTTTTTTGAGTAACCTAATTCTTGTGTTAAAATTATGAAATTTTTTAATTACTTATTTTTTGTATATTTATTTAATTTTTTTTAATTTAATTATTTTATTAGTATACTTAATTTATTATTTGTTTTAGTTATTATTTGATAGTATAAAAATGGAGATTCCATTATTTAACACGACATACATTGCAACACATCTTATTATCTTTCACGTATGGTGAGCAAATTAACTCTAATGTGAGTTTTTAAATTTTTATTTTTAATATATATTTAATAACTAATTGATATAACTATCCAAATTTAACATGATAATGATCCTATTCTCCGTTCATTTATTCAACATGAGAAAAATTTTATTTAATGTCATTATTGAATACATAGATGAAGTTGACGTTTTATACGTCTTTCAATTAATTGGGAGTTTAAAGCTAAATCCAACATTGATTTCAACACTCATAAAGGTGGAGATCGGAGATCCATGCCTTCCATATTTCGTGTGAAGAGTGCATAATCATTCTTGAATGGTATAAGTGCTGTGAGATGGCATGCTATGCCGAAACTTTCATGGGAAAATCCCTATAGAGGTGATTAAAACTCGACTCGACTCAAATAATTGATTTTTTCGACTAGACTCGACTCAAATTAATTTTGAATTATAATTTCATAAACTCAACTCGAAAAAAATTTCAAATTCAAATCAAATTGTAAAATACAACTTGAATAGTAACTCAAAATTGTTAGTAATTAGTAGATTGATTTTTAAGTTGAGTCGAATCCCTCGAATCTGTATTATATATATTACATATGAATAAAATATGAATAAATAATAAATATATTTGTATTGTATATGATTATAAAAAATCATTAAATCGTAATAAAATAATATCATAATATTATAAATATTTACTATTAAACTTAAATATAAACTCGAAAATTTGACTCGACTCGAAAAAATTTAAATCAACTTCGAGTTGGAAAATAAGATTCGTCCACCCTAATAACTTGAAAATTTTTTATTCGATTCGACTCGATCGAACACTCATAATTGAATGCCTCTGTAATCATTATTCTTCACATATCATCGCACATCATCACACATCAGAAATGCGCCAATGAATCAATTTGCCCCATCAGTACACAGTTATGCTGGCATAGTATCGGTGACAATGATAATCACATAATGGTGATGGTCCTTCTGAAGACTTAAATATTAGTATATTATATTAAATTTATATAAACTAATTAAAATTTTATGTTGATTAAATTAATATAATATCATTTTAAATTAAATTTTAAAAAAGAGGTAGTTCAGAAAACACATCTTTTCTAATGAACCAATTAAAAAGAAGAATTCTGACAGCACATTACCATATAAGATAAAAATGTTACTAAAAAAAGCACCTCCGATAAAATACAATCAACTAAATATATTTTTATCACATGTAACTGAAATAAAATATCAATTTAAGAATTAATATTATCTAAATGCCATTTAGATTTAAAATGATTCAGATATTATTCTCATAAAATTGCCAATAACGTTATTAAGTGTCGATATTGCTTAGTTGTTTTAAAATCTTTAATAATGATCAATAATCTTTAAAGTAAATGATTAAAAGTTTTTAGGTAACATCCTTTCTTCTTATTTTGTTAGTTAAATACAAATTAGGAGTAAAACTCACCTCTCTTTCCTCCCTTTAGGTAAGAATTTTTTAATTTTTTTTTTATAATGCTTGAATTTTCCTTTTCTTTTTTAAAATAACCTTACATTCATTAACCATCTGAGAAAGGATAATATCACGAAAACAATAAAAAAATATTATATAACTACAAATAAAAAAAATAAAAAAAATTTGAAAAAATGAAACTACTTCAGTTGTTAAAGAAATGATCAGTATACTTAAAGGTCATGAGTTTGAATATATCGTATAGCATGAGTGTTTGAACATTCATTGTTAAATAGATTAAGAACATATACTATTTTTGAATCATTATTAGATTAATAAAAAATATATTATATATGTATTTATCAACATGCCAGTAAACGAACCGAACATTTAGTGAGTCATTCGGCGGGAAGTCTGTAACGAACGTGAAAAATATTTTATGTTCGTTTAATTGAATGAACGAACACGAATGAAAGACTCGTTCGTTCATTTTCGTTTGTGAATGTTCGATAATCTGTTCGCTTATGTTCATTAATTTATGTTTGTTTGTTTATGTTCGTGTATGTTCTTCAGACACGTTTGAAATATTTAAACTTAATAAACTTGAATCTTAAACTCATTAATATTTTTAAACTTAATTAATATTAAGCCCAAATAAAAAAGACTCAAATCAATTAAAGAAAATATAAATCCTAAAATTGTTTGGAAAGAAAAAGCTCTTCTCAAATATAAAATCAATTAATTTTATGTTTATTCGTTTATGTTTGTTTACGCTCTTTTATGTTCATTCGTTTGTGTTCGTTTACGTTCATTCATTTGTGTTCGTTTATCATTTTAACGAAAGAACATGAACGAACACGAACAAGTTAAATTTCTTAATGAACGGACATTAACAAGAAATTCTGTTTATTTAATTGTTTATGTCCATTCATTTATTTTATTAAAGTTAAGCGAATGAACATTCTTGTTCGTTCGATTCATTTATATAACTATTTATCATAATTAATGTGTAAAAAACCAAATTAGTTTTTAAACAAGAAAACAATAACTTTTACTCCATCTATTTAAATTCCCATTTACACTCTTATTTTCCGTCCTATTATCTTACTTTTTTCACCTCTCTCTTTCTGCCAACAAAAACCAGACAACCTCAACAACGGAGGAACCGCCGCTTCATTTTTTTTCTGTTTCCCCCTCTCCACTTAAACCCACCATCAAAACCTTAAACCTGTTACACATGGCTTTTAAGACATCCTATGAAGACCAAGCTTCCCTTGTTCTTCAAGAACTACCCTCTCTCCACACCTTTGTAAATCCAAGCTCATTTCCATGGATTCACAGATGAGAGAGACAGAGTACAATGTAGCTCTGTTTCTTTATAAACTAAACTCACTCCTTTACCCAAAAGGCAGACAGGATGAGCCAGGCAAATATATATGAATATTATATATATATATATGTATTTTTTTTCTTGCTTTAAAATAATCTCACACCTTTTTTATTTTTAGTTTAGTTTTTTTTTTGTATTTTTCTTTGATGAGATTTTAAAGGTGTAGGAGTATCATACATTGAAATGCAGAGGAAGAAGACAATGGGATTGAGAAGCAGTTTTCATGATGTTGTTATTATTGTTGTCTTGATGTATTTAATGGCCATGATGCTGATGATGTATTTTTTTTTCCAATTTTCCTTAGATTGACTTTTCTTTTATAAATATATACTCATATTTTTCTCATTTTTTAAAGTATCTACTTGCTATATGAAATTTACTTAAAAATGTTTTGGTGAAGAAGAAGAAGAGTAAGAGTTCTTTGAAATATTCACAAGCCATGCTTGATGATCTAATGATTCCATTTTGCCATTAATTAGAAATTTTTGTTTGTATTTTACTTTCAGTGTTTCATAGAAAATCAATTGCAGAATCAATTCATTAGTATCTGATCCATGCATGTAACAAGGCTTTGATATGATAGTTTGTTAGTTGATTCTTCTTCTCTGTATGCTAATGAATGTTTAGGTATACTAATGTGGTGGTCCTTTTATGCGTTTATCTTTTACTGATGCGTTTTCGGAATTTGGAATTTGGAATTTGGGCGTCTCTTGTAACGGTTCGACATTATAACAGTAACTTCGTCTCCTTCAAGCTTTCTATACTTCGGTACACACATATGATCAATCTGTTTCAGGAGGTTGTGTGTGAAGGAAAGATGAATAGATATGTAATACGTAAGTAGAAGTTCATGTGTTCCGAATGTTTTGGCATCTTAAGCAAATATTTACATCGGAAGACTGTTCTTGGTCGAGTGTCTCGCTTGCTAGGCAAAGGTTCAAACCTCGGAAACGACTTGCATCAGGATCTTCTCTGAACCCTGCTTATTAACGGCAGCCTTGTGCACTCAGTACGACCTCATTATACATCTTCAAGTTGTGTATGTATTATTGTTTGTGTATCCTTGTTATATTGTATCAAGCATTACATGTTCAGCTGTGTGTGCGCTTGTTGGTTGAATGCAGTCTATAACTTTCAAACTACACTATATACATACTCATGTGTGCATCATATGAACGACAGATGTTGAATCAAAACATGGATCTGGATTTGATAAGCTTTTGTGTCCTCAAGTTACTTTATGTTGAATCTACAATGGTTTCCTGTTTAACTAATCCAAGTAAAACTCAGCCTTCGTTGTTTATATCATGTATATCTTCTGCTTGCTCATTACCTTGTAGTTCCATGGATTTTGTTGAGCTTAGAATTAAGACCAATTGTTCATCTCTCCGTTTCGACTTCTGCTGCAGCTTTTCGCTATTATATGCATCAAACATAGATGTGGGATATGAATATTTTATACAAATGCTTAGTTCCTTTAATTTTGTCCCTCTTTAGTTCATACGGTTCAATACATTTAGCGACATGGGCATTTCCATTCAGTAGCTACTTTTTTATAAACTAATCTGCTTGAATTTTGTCCTGCTGGATTAACACGTCTTGATGAAGGACATGGCATGTCATTTGGCAAAAACTTTGAAAGTGGTGATGTTTTCTATATAGCAACCAAACCGAAAATTGTCAGAAACAAGAAAAACTGTTCTCTGACATAGATTTAAGAAGGGTCAAATTATTGAAGTGATCCTTTCCTCTTACCTACATTCTCTTGAGATCATCAATTGTTGGACTGACCTGTCCTTTTCATCTTTGCTTGAACCCCACCATTGAAGAAGTTAACGCTAACCTTTTCGGTGAGTGGCAACATACGAAAATTTGAAAAAACAAATTGGGTAAACTATTATAATGGTAACTTGTCTTTTTATATTTGTACCGTTTTACTCACCAAATTCAAAAAAGTTCATTTTTTGTTATTTACGTTTTTGTTTTATTAAGTTTTTATCACTAGGGCATTGAGTGATATTAGTTTGATGATGTGACATATTAGTAAAATGGTATAATTTTATCTTGACTCCTAAATTTTAGATAAAATATTAATTATGAGCTTTTTGTAAATTCAAAATAACTTAAGGACAAATATTTAATTTATCCCATATTTACACTTTCCCCACCTCGGTGACATTAAAAAAATGGGTAAAATGGAACTTCATTCCTAAACTATTTAGGTTTACAAAAAGGTCCATAAATTAGTATTTTATCTAAAGTTTAAGGGTTAAAATAAAATTAAACTCTTTTATTAACATGTCACATCATCAAACTAACTAGGGGTGCTCAAAACCGGGTGCTCGTTTCTCCGAGTAGTATATTTGTCAGCCCGTGTCCCGACTCATTAAGTATAGATACTCGTTAATTGGGTACTTGTATTTTCGAGTCACAGGTACCCAATTCATATATATATATATATATATATATATATATATATATATATATTTTAAAATTCAATTTTTTAAAATAATCATATATGAAACACATAAAATTTCATAATACATAATCCATTCACAAAATAAGTGATTTAAAGTTAGTTTTAAGGATATAATATTAAAGTTTATTTCAAAAAGAAAACATTAAAAATATTAATATCGATTTTGCTTTTTTCCTTCAAATCTCATATTGACAAATTAATAAAAACTTTTTTAAAAAATTTAAAACTTAAATATACATAATAGAAACGTGTACAAAACCTAGGGATTTATATTTAATTTCAAGGTAAAATATTAATAAAAGTATAATTTAAAACTAAAAATATATGTGTAAATACTATCAGCCTGACCTGGTTTTGAAAAACATTTGGCCCAAACCCAACCCAATTACTTGGGAAAAATCATGAGTGAATTATCTAGTTCGGTCGGGTAATTTTTTTTAGAGAACTATTTGGTTTTTTTGGGTTCGGGTCAATAGGTCGGGTTAATTGGGTCAGATATTTTTTAACGGCCCGAAAACTAATTGCACTCAACATCTAGTGACCAAAACTTAATAAAACGATGAAGAAAATGATTAAAACTTAACGTTTTTGAATTTGATAAGGAAAAATATGCAAATGTAAAAGGTAAGTGATCATTCCGATAATTTATCCCAAATAAATCACTATTAATATGGTCAAATTACGAATTCTAAACAAAAATCATAAATATAAAAATAAATAAAATAAATAATTAAAAAATAATTAAGATTGAATAATTCTAAAGAATATATATATATATATATATATATATATATATATATATAATTAGATTTATACTTAACCATCAAAATTCTAAAACTTGGATCTAACACCTTTCCATGATCTCAAACAGGGACGAAGCTACGCTTTACGCTTAGTCCAGGAGGCCACTCCCGCCCAACGCACACACATTTTTTTATTATTAAAAGATATATGGAAAAATATTAAATTAGGGATCCAAATTTTAGTTTATTTTAATTTTGTCCTCTTATATTTCATGATTAATTATAGTTTATTCTTATTTTATATGATTAATTATACTCTGTCCCCTTAAATTGAAATCATGACTCCGTTTTGTCCCTGATCGCAAATATCCCTAAGAGGACTCCTCATAAATTCGTTTCCTTTGGATAGCCCACATTTAGAGTCTATTTGGATCAACGATGAGTTATATTTGGCTGGAATTAATTAATACAGTGGATAGAGTCTACGGTGATACCAATCTATAAAAATAAAGGAGATCCCCAACGTTGTGGTAACTACAGAGGTATTAAACTCCTCAGCCATACCATGAAGCTATGGGAAAGGGTGATAGAGGCTAGGTTGAGACAAGTTACTAGGGTTTCGGAAAACCAATTTGGCTTTATGCCAGGCAGGTCTACCACGGAGGCGATTCATCTACTTCGACGGCTTATGGAGAAATATAGGGAAAAATCTAGAGATCTTCACATGGCGTTCATTGACCTTAAGAAGGCTTATGATAGTGTTCCCCGCGATACGATCTGGAAGACTTTGGAAACGAGACGGATCCCAACTGCTTATATCCGGGCGATTCGTGATATGTACTGTAGATCTACTACTTACGTCAGGACTACAGTTGGCGACACCGAGGCATTCCCGGTGGAAATCGGACTCCACCAGGGGTCGGCTCTTAGCCCTTACATCTTCGCCTTGATTATGGACGACATCTATTGTGCGACACCAGACGGTGTACCATGGTGTATGCTTTTCGCTGACGACATTGTCTTAGTTGCTGAAACAAAATCTGAGTTGAATAGTAGACTGGCTACCTGGAAGACTGCTTTGGAAGAAAAAGGTTTAAGGATCAATATTGAAAAGACAGAGTATTTATGTTCAAACTTCAATGGGAACCAAAACGATGAAGATGTAGAAGTATGCATAGAAGGACACGTTCTCCCCTCAAAGGATTGTTTCAAGTACCTAGGGTCTATGATACATAAAGATGGGGGTGTAGATGATGACGTTACACACCGTATAAAGGCGGGATGGATAAAGTGGAGGGCCGCTACTGGAGTTCTGTGTGACAAGAAGGTCCCTCTAAAACTTAAGGGAAAATTTTATAGAATGGCAATAAGACCAGCGCTGTTGTATGGATCAGAATGTTGGGCAACCAAGAAGGATCACGTAAGGAGGATTGAGGCCGCAGAAATGAGAATGCTTCGATGGACATGTGGTAGGACTCTGAGGGATATGACGACAAACTCTGCTATTAGGATGTCCTTGGGGGTGGTGTCTGTTTCCGAAAAATTGAGGGAGGGAAGACTACGGTGGTTTGGGCATGTCCTTAGGCGACTACCGTCGGATGCGGTCAGGAGGGTAGAGTCGATTACAGTCGACGGTGCCAGAAGGAAAGGACGACCAAGGCGAAAGTGGGAAGACTGCTTGAGATCTGATTTGAGGGATTTAGCCCTTACCGAAGACATGACCTCTGATAGGAAAATATGGAGGCTAAAGACTAGGGTAGTCGAGTAGTGTGGGTCATATCTATAGGGTGTATCATCTCTGTCTTCTTTTAATGTCTTTGTAGTATTTTCCATGACTTATACTTTTTTATACGTTTCTGTTATTGGTATTTATGAAGGATTAGAACTGGGCTTGCTAACGTTGACTTCTGTGTATCATTCTCTTCATGTTTCCTCTTTTAAATTTAGCCGGATCTTATGTTTCTGTCTATATGCAGAGATTCTTTCGCAGGGATTATTATGCAGGGATTAATTCCCGTTACAGACGCACATATGATTTTAATGACTGCATATGAATACTGTTTAGCTATGTATTTATGTATTTATTTATACATGCATTGCATTTTATCTAAATTTTTAATTTTCTGACTGCCGGAGGTCTTCCACGGAAGCTACTCTCAACCTGGCGTTGGGGGTAGCCTACTACCCTACCTCCCCCTTACCCCATACATATGGGAATTGGGTTTTGTTGTTGTTGTTGTTGTAAGATTGGATGGAGTAATATAGTATCAAGAGTGGAATTAGTTAACCCTTTAGATTACGTTTGTTTAAAAGTTGCTTTCTTAAGTTTTAAAATAAATATTTAATTATTTACTTTGTTTTTCATATGGAGTCCTCACATCTATGTTTAATTTTACATTCACTTCGATTAAAGTTATATTATATATTCATTTTTCTTATTATATTTTTAACATAAAATAATTTATATATTTTAATAATACTATTTTATGTTAATTTTTATAGCCGTTTTACATTTTAATATATTTGAAGATTGAAGGACCAATTTCGAATTTGACCTATACTTTAAAAATGATTGACGTAATTTATCTTGCGTGTGAAATAGTCCTTTATGTTGTCAAATTCGAAGAGGCTGTTCCCTTATTTGATCATTTTGAACTATTAGTCACCTCTAAAAAGTTAGGCCCCAATTTAAGCATTCATCCTTTTTTTTTTTTTTGCAGTTTAACTCAGATTGTATAATGACATCATGGATTCTTAGCTTTTAATCTTTATAATAATTTAACCCTTAATAGTTCTTTAATTTGATTTGATTTTTATTTTGTTTTGTTAAAATTATAATTTTTTTAAAATTTATAATTAAATTTCATTTATTTTTAAATAATATAAAAACCATAAAATTACAAAAATAATTAATAAAAGTAGAAAATTTTGAAAAATAATATGAGATTCGCCCCAAATTTTGTTTTTCAGTCGTAGTTTTTTAAAGTGATTTTATGAGTTTTATTTTTTTTAAAGAAAATGAACACAATATAACTGACAATAGCAGTCGGATATAAATGTTACGTATTTTGAGAAAAAATTCATTCAATTATATTTTAAAATATATTAAATTTTCGATTAAAAATATATTAATTAATTGGTATATGAAAAATAAATATGCATATAACGGGTGGCAAATCAATCAACATGTGCATTGGAGAATTCTAAGTAACGACAAGTAATTTAAGGCTTAAAAATGGCGAAACTGAAAATATGATTTTTTAAGAAAATAAATTTAGCACTATTAGAAATGTTAACTTATATGTAATATATTAGATTGTAATTATTTTAAAATAACTTAAACTGATGTAACTGGTTAAAAACGAAACACAAAATGTTACGAAGAGAAACAATGAAAGTTATAAATTGCAGTAACATAACAGATTTTACCTAAAATAATACAAACAGTTAGGAAATCAGTTATAAACGATAAATGTTATGATATTATTAACATTTTAGGTTATACGTAAAATTTTATAGAGTTTAAATTGATGGAACCTTAATTTTCTCACGATAACAAAATAAGTTAATATTTGAAAATATTATGATCATATATAAGAAATATGGTTGCACCCAAAAATATCATATTTAACTAAGAAATAAATTAATATATGGAATATTAATATTTTATTAATAAAATGAGTTGCACAAAAATAATGTTTAAAAAATGAGTTGAGATAATTTAGATTCCAAATTATACCAGTTTAGATGCCGTTTTTTAACTTATTATCTTTTTTTAACTGATCACACAATTTATTAATCTTATCTTTAAGTACCTTACAGCAGAACTACCGGTTGTGCATTAATTGTTTCTAAAGTTATTTATTATATTTTATATTAGATAACATACTATCTTTAAATTTTTAAAGAATATTTTTGTAAACAAATAGAGCAAATATATAGTGCTAAGAAGAAGATGTCTACATGATGACATAGTAAAATCAACCTATTTCCACTCCCACCCTTAAAAATAAATAAAAATAAAATATATCATTATCAATTAATGACCCACGAGTCACCAATGGATATAAGACCAAACCTTACAGATTTGCCCATCTTCCACATTAGATGTACCCAAATTTCTACATCAAAATAAAATTAAAAATCTAATGATAAAAATTAAAATTAAAATTAGACCTCGCCGAATATAAAAAATAATAACAAGGAATATGAAAACTATTAATTGTTAATTGTAATTTATTTAAGTTTTTTTTATTATTAACTTCAAAAAAAAGTTTTTTGTATTATTTTGATTTAGAATGTAAATTATTTAAAGGAATTATTCTATAATGAAATTACAAGTATATAAGAATATACATCAATGGAGAGTTTTTTTAATAAATTTGTTTTATTTCTTTTAGTGTTTTTTCCTCTTCAAAATTTATTTTAAATAAAATATCAAATATATTTTATAATTTAAACTTAATATTCAATTTTAACTCTTAATTTTTAATTTATTAAAAAATATCCTATAAAAATTAATTTTCATCTTTTTTTAAATAAATTTGTATAAAAAGTATTTTTTTTTGAAATGCTGAATTGAATTGTTTTTCATCTTATCTATAAACATATATAAAAGTAGAATACATGATGGCACTATAGATGTAGCTAGGCATTGACACGTGATAATACGAATTGAATTTTTTATCACTCCAAATCTAATATGAGAAAAGACCCTCTCTATGAATGTTTAATGAGTTGAATAACTTGTGAGTTGTTCAAACTTTGGATCAAAAATACCCGAAGTTTGATTTGAGTTGACTCAACTAGATTTAAACTTGAGTTCAACTCGAGACTTTAACGAGTTGAATCGAGCAAAGTCTGTAACATCCTCAATACCGGGTTAGTGATCAAATTGTAAAGTTTCAGAATTTGGGGACTAGAGTAGAACCATGGATTAGTTCAATGATTTATTTGGAAATAAATCATAAAAGTTGTGGTAATTATTAAATGAAGTAAAGGGTAAAATGGTCATTTGACAAGGAATATTTTTATTTTCCCTTATAAGATAAGGGAACCACGTGGAAAGGGAGAGATTTCTCCAGAGTTCTCTTCTTCTCCTTTCTTCTTCTTCACGTGGAAGCCAAGTGCAAAGGTAAGTTTGATTTAGCTGTTGATTTCTTGAAATTTTAAGTTGGATTTGAGTATTTGGGGGTTATATAAGCTTAAGGACAGCTTATATAAGTTTAAAACACCAAGAAGAGAGAATTAGAAAGGAATTTCTATTAAGAGTTTATAAATGAACTTTTATTATAAAAATGTTTTTGAAGTTCTAAGGATGAATTTGACTTATCAAGGGTCTAATTAAGAAGTTAGAAACAATAGAATTGAATGTGGAACATGTTGAAAATTTAGTGTAATTCTTGAATTACATATGGAGAATAGGATTTTGATGTTAAAGAGATGATTAATGAATAGAAATGAGTTTGAATATGAGTATGTAAGTTAAGAATAAGAAAGGGGATGATATATGAAGTTATTAAGCTGAAAAGAGTGGATTTTCGGGCATAAAAATGAATTTTGGGCTATTTGCATCGATGCACATTCAATGTGTACCGATGCATCAAGAGTATTTCCATAAATCGTTCAGTGTGTATCGATGCACAGGAAGTGCATTAATGCACCCATTAAAAAATGGAAACATCAAATGCAATTAGTGCATCGATGCATAAGGAGTGCATCGATGCACCCCCTTAAAATGAAAACATCGAAGGTGATTTGTGTATCGATGCATGGGTAGTGCATCGATGCACATGTTAAAGAATGCATCGATGCACTTTAAGGGGAAATAGAAATAGACATTTCTTTTGGTTTAAGAAATGATAGATTAGAGTATATCAATGGGATACTGATATGTATCGATGTATGATTATGTAGATATCGAACATGAACAAATTTCAGAATGATTATCGAGTTAAGATTCGATCGAAAGAGAGTAAATCGTAAAAGCGGTATTGACTAGTGAGGCTAGGTGAGTGCGCAATATTTTATATATGATATTTAATGGGAAATAAGACTTGCGACAAGTCTATTCTCTATAGTATTATGCATGAAGTATGAACATGAATATGTGTTTGTTATGAGTGTCTGAGTTATATGTTATGGTATGTGTTGACATGTTATTGTATATGTATTTCATGGTTGATGTGAATATATGCTATGTTATGATGATATAAACTATATGATATGATAAGAAATTATATGAATATAAAAGAGAAGTTATGTGATAAGATCTTTGAGATATATAGAAATGGAATATAAGACTACGCGAATACATGATATGGGATAAATTAGGTAATAATATGAGAATATGGTAAAAAGCGAGTTTAGGAGAAATGATACGAATGAAGTAATCAAATGTAAAGGTTATATAAACAATAAGAATGTGAGTTAAGAAAGTACATAGTGGTAAGATCATCTATGTGAAATAGTAACATAGAATTATATCATTAAATGAGAATTGAAACAAGATAGATAATATTGACTTATAGGATGATATGAGAATATTATATCAAATAAGATACTTTAACATATGTGATAATAGGAACATATAAGATAAGCTAGATGGGAAAGATATATATGCTTAAATAAAATTATGATATATAGGTTGTATGATAGAAATCTACGGAGTCATAGTAGAAAGTTATAGGTATTAAATGAACTGAATTAGGTAAATAGATTAGATTAGTATATAAATGAAATAATATAAGTGATATATGTTTATAAGTATGGCAGATGTGATATGATCTAGGTGAGGTGTAAGCTATATGATATAATATAAGTTATTTTATACATATATGATATAAGTTATTAATCAGGACATATGAGATTATGAGAAGGAGAATATAAATGATGTGAATACAAGTATAGGAAAGATGATATATATATATATATATATATATATATATATATATATATATATATATATATATATATATAAATATAAGAAGATGAATTATATGAATACACATTTAGATGATAAAAAGATGGACTATATGAACATGTGAATATATATATATATGATAAGACATAAAAATAAGATATAAGCAATGTGACCAGAATGTGAAATAGCATGAAAAGTTGATATGAACTACGTGATCTGTGAAAGTGATCTACGTGATTATACGTATATATGATTCAACTTATGTGACATAATCTACGTGCTATGTGAAAGGGAACTACATGTTTGTGTGAAAATGTGAAATGAGATAAATGATAATGCCCATGTTATGTGTCATGAGAGCTAGGGTATAGTTGGCATGCCAAGAGTCGAGGGTCTACGCGGTCGTTCGGGACATATATGTATTCTTTGGAACATATGTGAGGTCTTTTGAGACACATACTTGATCCTTGGCATATGTATATGATTCTTAAGGAATTTTCTACGTGGTCCTTAGGGGACAACCTTATATGGCACTTCGGTGCATTTCTACGCGGCACTACGGTGCAATTATACATGGTACTTCGGTGCATTTATACGAGCTGTGGTGACAGCATTAGTACACAACCTCTATAGACTCACATATCTATAGTTCTCACATGTGTACATGGGCTAATAAAGAAATAACAACAAGCATATTACATGTGACTTGTATGCTTTTGTGCTATGAATGGTATTATATGATTTATATGATGATATGTGGATTGTATGATTAAATGAGTCAAATGTTGGTTAAATACTAGGTATAAGAGGATATGTATTAAGTGATATAAACGATAATAATATTGATAATGAAATAAGGCTAAAGATGGAAATGATGAGTGATGAGTATAGGTATGTGTATATGTTCTTACATTTAATGATATATTGCATATATGTTATAGGGATTTGTTACATGAGTAATTGTTCATGTATGATCACAAGCTATAGTTTATATTATATGTTTATTTGCCTCACTAAGTCATAGACTTAGCGTGTGATTGTTTCACACGTAGGTATCGAGAAGAATAAAGAGCAAAGTGGAGCAAGACAGGTCAGTTACTTCTTACCGAATATCAGATCAGAAAAGATGTCTTGAATTAGATGTATTCTGTACATTGAAAATAGTTAGCATGTAATTAATGTTTTGAATTGTATATGCTCTGATCGGTTTTGCAAAAACATTTAAGCTCTGAATAGTTCTGGAAATCTTTTGAATAAGTTACATGTATAAAAGTTTTAAATTACTCACTAATTTATACAAGTAAATGTTTTGAAAAGTCAATGTGACACCTCAGACTCGGGTACGGGTTGGGGATGTTACAAAGTCCAACTTGCGAGCAACTCGTTAATTTTTTTGTAATATCCCAAACATCGGGTCAGTGACCATAGTGAAAGAATTTAAAATTTGGTGAGTTTAATTGAGTAAATTGAAAAGTGTAAGAAATGATTTAGGAAATTGTGTTTAAGACTA
This sequence comes from Hibiscus syriacus, assembly GCF_006381635.1. NCBI lineage: Eukaryota > Viridiplantae > Streptophyta > Magnoliopsida > Malvales > Malvaceae > Hibiscus > Hibiscus syriacus. The sequence goes on along the minus strand of NW_024062980.1, from coordinate 11,282,565 downwards.
ATTATTAAGAATGGAAGAATGGAGGGACAATTTGGTCTTTTTGAAGGAATGAATTTAATATTAATTTAAATTGGGATATTTATTAAGAGTGAATAGGAGAAAAAGGGGAAAGCTGAAAAAGATTGGGTTCTCTTTTTCTTCTCGTCATTCCCCCGTGCTCCCTATAGAAAAGGTAAGGTTTCATCAAGTTGATCTTTCCTTTTGTTTATGGTTTGGTTGTAAAACCTTAAGTAATATAGAGACTTAAGGAAGAGTTAAAGAGGATTAAAACTAAGAAATGGGTGTTTTATTTGAGATTGAAGAAAATAGGTTTTTGAGTGATTTGTTGAAATATGAGTTTTTATTGATGTTTACAAGTATATTTGACTTTTCAAATAAGTAAATAAGAGATTAGAAGCCTTGTATGTGATTAAAAACATGTTAGAAAAAGTAGTATGATTCTTGGTTTGGAGTGTTCTTTAGAGAATTTGGGTGTTATAAGAAGCTAAATGGAGGAAAGTTAGTTGGGTTAAGTAATGGTGAGTTTAATAGTATTGTTGGAGTTAAAAGTAAGGGATTTAAGCGAAATCAAGGTAAATATCGAGCTGAAAAATGGAAAATATGGGTAAGGGTATTGGTACTAGAAGAACAGTACCGATACTATATGTTTAAATTTGAAGAAATACAATGAACAATATCAATACTGATGCAATTAGTATCAATATTGATGTGGGTATCGATACTAAGAGAAAGGTATCGATACCATGGATTCAATAATACATAAATGGTATCGATACTGAAAGGGAGTATCGGTACCATAGTATAGAAATATCGATACCATATGAGGGGTACCAATATCAGTCAGCCTGAAATGTTAAGATACAATGAAATTTAATAGAATATAGAAATAATAATACTTTTTAGTGTTATTAGAAGTATAAATGTTAGAAAGTATACTAACATTTTTATTATATGTGTAATTATGGATACTTGTATAAATCAAAATCAAGCTCCTGAGTCTAGTAAGAAAAAGGGCAAAGATAAAGTTGCCAATTAGTCGGACATCAGTAAGGCATCCTGTTGAGGCATGCAAAGTGAGTGCATTAATTTTGTATTTATATGTTATGATAGTCATAGATGAATTTTGCTTAATGTATGTATTGAATTTCTATATTGGCACTGTGTGTGCAACCTAAGAAATTCATAATTAGTTTATGAATTTTCGTATTGGCACTGTGTGTGCAACCTAAGAAATTCATAATTAGTTTATGAATTTCGTATTGGCACTGTGTGTGCAACCTAAGAAATTCATAATTAGTTTATGAATTTTCATATTGACACTATGTGTGCAACCTAAGAAATTCATAATAATTAGTTTATGAATTTCCATATTGGCACTATGTGTGCAACCTAAGAAATTCATAATTAGTTTATGAATTTCTGTATCGACACTATGTGTGCAACCTAAGAAATTCATAATTAGTATATGAATTTCTGTATCGACACTATGTGAGCAACCTAAGAAAGTCATAATTAGTTTATGAATTTCAGTATTGGCACTATGTGTGTAACCTAAGAAATTCATTATTAGTTTATGAATTTCCGTATTGGTACTATGTGTGCAACCTAAGAAATTCATAATTAGTTTATGAATTTCCATATTGGCACTATGTGTGCAACCTAAGAAATTCATAATGAGCTTATGAATGATCGTATCGGCACTACGTGTGCACCCCAAAGAACTTATAATGTTATGAAAACAATAAATTCGTATTCTGATAGTTATTATATGATTTAATTATGGTATTTAGGTGCAATTCATGTACAATGCATTTTCATTCAACATATATTGGGCAAACAAATGATAAATTAGAAATTACTAATTGATAGGTATGCTAGGTATACTAAAGATAATTATCATGTTATTTGATTGAAGATTGGTTCGCCAACTTATTTGATGTATTGATATGAATTATACGATTTTCATTTGTATTTTGATAATTTGGGATATGCTTATATTTAAGTATAATTCATTTTGTATTACTATGCCTCACTAAGTAATTACTTAGCGTGTGATGGTTTCACGCGTAGGTAAAAGTCGAGATTAGAAGTAAAGAGTACTGAGCAACTTCACGCATCAAGGAATATACTCCAATATCAGTAAGACATCATATGATGTAATTTTTGACTTAGTTTAGTGGCATGCACTTATGAATGTCCTATTAGCTCTATTTAAATATTTTGGAAATTGGTTTGTAATAGATTAATTGGATCATCTTATATTGATTTTAAATATGAATAACATGAACTTGTATTGCTAATTGGAGTAGACGTGTTTAATATATATAATTGAAGATGTCTTATAATCTATATTATTAAATGGTTTTATCTAAAAAGAAAATGAAAATTTTACTGATTTTTAAGTATCGTGAATGTTTCAAAAGTCATGTGACACCTGTGACTCATGTACGAAAACGTATACGGGAAATGACTGCTACGTTTATTGGTATCAAAGCTACAAGTTTAGCCATTTTGGACATGAAATGAGTATTAATTTTGTTAAGAATGTATACATGCCACTAAGATGTCAAAAGTTTGTTGATAGTTGTATATATAATGTGATGATGCTTATAATTTATTAATGTAAGATGATTTTGATTGTGTTTAGATGTCGGAAACTAAAGGTAAAGGTAAGAAAGTTGATAATATTGAAAAGAAGGTCGAGATCAAAATTGACCCAAGAGAATCTGATATGACTTCAATATCATGCCTTATAAGGGTAGAAGCTGCTAGGAATTTTGCTCTATTATGTGGAAGGAATGCCCCAGCGTTTAACGTTGTTTCTTCATTTAAGAATCCATTAAAAAGTTTGAACGGTTTACAAGAGAAGTTGAATCCCATGAGGATCCAGAGGAGATTTCTGAATCTAGTAATGATTCTGAGGTTTATTCAGGCAAGCTTAAAGAATTGAGAAATATTTAAGTGAAGTATTAAATTGTTTAAAGCATTGTTAATTTGAGTAAGAGGAAATGAGTAAGCGGTAAATACGTTATCCGCTAAAAGTTTATAAAAAGCTGAGTTATTAGTGAATCAAATGATTATGAGCTTGTTTAAGAATAAATGTTAAGTTTTATGGACTTGATAGAGTTAATTTTAGAAGGTAATTTGTGAAAATGGATTGTCTACCCATTCCATGCTACAATGAATTATTATTTAGAATTGAGATTAATTCTCGAGAACTTGAAAGTGTCAAGTTCGTAATGATAGGAAAAAGAGTAAATTTGTTTACTAATGCAATTTTTAGCATTAACTGCTATAAATTTATTGCTACAAAGATGTCAAATCTTCTTATTAAATGATGTGGATATTTAGTCTTTCATAGTTGAGATAGGAAATGTTTCAACTGCGCGAGAATATTTTCAATGGATCCGGAAAAGTTACACGGATTACCTCAAGAAGGAAATAATAAATTTTAAAATAAAAGTATTCTATTCAACTTAATCTCGAGTGAAATGATAGTGGTAAACCCTATAGGTCATGGTGCAAGTGTGAGTTGGACATATAGTAAATATTCGATAAAGATTTCAGGGGCTATGTTCTTGATGAATCTGAAGGAATTATCATTTGATGAGTTAAGATCATATCGGGTATAGGTTGTTTGTCTCAAGAAACAATTATTTCAGAAAGATACAGATGATATGGAAAATATAGTTATTGGAGAGAAAGCAAAATCATCTTCCAATGTGATATCGACAATGATTGTGAAGAAAATGATGTCAGAAAGATGTATAGCTTTTTGGCTAATGTGATAGATACTCAAAATAATTAAAGTAGAATTGTATGATATTTCCATAACTCGGGAATTTATAGATGTCTTTTCAGATGAATTACCTAGGTTAACTTCAGATCGAGAAGTAGAATTCAAGGTTTATGGTTATCAAGGTATTGAGCATGTTTCTATGATTTTGTATCGAATTGCTTAAGCTATCTAAGAGAATTAGAGGCTCAATTAAAAGAGTTGATTGATCAAGGTTTCGTCAGACTGAGTGTTTCATCTTGGGGAGTATTTGTGTTATTAGCGAAAAGAAAGATGAATCTATGTGGTTATTCATAGATTATTGACAGTTAAATAAGGTAACAATAAATAATAAGTATCCTCTTTCGAGGATTGATGATCTGTTTGATCAATGGAAAGACACAACAGTGTTTTTTAAGATAGATATGAAGTCGAAGTACTACTAATTAAAGATTAAAGAGGAGGATATATCAAAAACAATTTTTGGACTTTATGAACATTACGAATTTATGGTGATGCCATTGGGATTGACGAATGCTCCTACATCATTTATGGACTTGATGAACCAAGTATTCCAATCTTACTTGGATCAAATTGTGGTGGTATTTATAGATGATATTTTGGTGTATTCCAAGCCAGAAGAGAGTTTTTGAAATGTTAAAAAGGATTTTAATAGAGGCACCAATGTTTATACAACTTGAGTTGGGTAAAGATTATGTGGTTTTTAGTGATGTACCTCCTATCAACTTAGGAAGGGTGCTTATGAAAAAAGTTAAAGTTGTGGCATATGCCTTGATAAAGTTAAAGACTCACAAAAGGAATTACCCTGCGCATGATTTAGAGTTGGCAGCAGTTGAGTTTGCTTTAAAGATTTGACGCCAGCGGTGCTATAGTTATGCTAATTACAAAAGCCTAAAGTACTCGTGGACTCAAAAAGAGTTGAACCTAAGATAGGAAATATGAAAATTTCATGATAAGAATTATATAAGTAGAAAATAAAGAGATTGAGGACTTTTGAGGTCAGGTCCAATGGATGTTTGTATTATCAAAGGAGACTTTGTATTCCTGACGATGAAGAATTTAAGAAAGATATTCTTTTTGGGGCATTAAGTCTGTTGACTACGCATTCAGGTGGAAACAAGAGGCACCAAGATTTAAAGAGTCGATTTGGTGGCCTGGTTTGAAAAGAGACATCACGAAAATTGTGATAAAGTATATGACGTACCAATAGAGGAAAAGCTGAACATCAAGTATTTTCCAGATTATTTCAATCAATCTCGATTCATGAATGGAAAGGGGGAACGAGTCACTGTGGGATTTTTTACAAGGCTACCTTTGACACCTAGCAATAAAGACTTATTATGGGTGATTATTGATAGATTTACCAAGATAGCTTACTTCATATTGGTACGAACATAATGTTCGATGGATAAATATGATGAGTTATGCATATAAGAGATAGTTCGGCTACGTGGAGTGCCCGTATCAATCATACCCGAAGATATCCAAGATTTAGTTCAAGTTCTGGAATTTCTTGCATAAAGTTTTGTGTACTCGATTGAATTTCAGTACAGCCTTTCATTCGCAGACGGATGGTTAGTTGGAGCTCACTATTTAGATATTGGATGATATGCTGAGGGCATGTGTAATTGATTTCAAGGGATCATAGGAAAAATCTTTACATTTAGTAGGAATTTCCTACAACAACAATTATCAATTGAACAACAAGATGGCTCCGTACGAAGCTTTATATGGGAGAAATGTCGAACACTATTAATTTGGTCTGAGTTGAAAGATCAAAATCTAATTGGCTGTGATTTATGGTAAGAGGTTAAGGATAAAGTCAAGATAATTCAAGACAATCTCCAGATGGCATATGTTCGGCAAAAGTCTTATGCTGATATAAAGAGAAAAAATATTTGATCAAATTTAACTTATGAAAAAAACTAGTACGAATCATGGCTCGAGAAATCAAAAACAACGTAGCAAGATGATTCCTCTAGTTAAAATGCTTTGATAAAAACATAAAGTCTTTAAATTCGAGGACAAATTTTATTAAGGGGGAAGAATTGTAATATCCCAAACATCTGGTTAGTGACCGTAGTGAAAGAATTTAAAATTTGGTGAGTTTAATTGAGTAAATTGAAAAGTGTAAGGAATATTTTAGGAAATTGTGTTTAAGACTAATTGTTAAGAATGAAAGAATGGAGGGACAATTTGGACTTTTTGAAGGAATGAATTTAATATTCATTTAAATTGGGATATTTATTAAGAGTGAATAGGAAAAAAGGGGAAAGCTGAAAAAGATTGGGTTATCTTTTTCTACTCGTCATTCCCTCGTGCTCCCCATAGAAAATGTAAGGTTTCATCAAGGTTGTTTTTTCTTTTGTTTATGGTTTGGTTGTGAAACCTTAAGTAATAGAGAGGCTTAAGAAAGGGTTAAAGAGGATTAAAACTAAGAAATGGATGTTTTATTTGAGATTGAAGAAAATAGGTTTTGAGTGATTCGTTGAAATATGAGTTTTTATTGATGTTTACAAGTATATTTCACTTGTCAAATAAGTAAATAAGAGATTAGAAGCCTTGGATGTGATTAAAAACATGTTAGAAAAAGTAGTATGATTTTTGGTTTGGAGTGTTCTTTAGAGAATTTGGGTGTTATAAGAAGCTAAATGGAGGAAAGTTAGTTGGGTTAAGTAATGGTGAGTTTAATGGTAATTTTGGAGTTAAAAGTAAGCAATTTAAATGAAATCAAGGTAAAACTGGAGCTGAAAAATGGAAAATCTGGGTAAGGGTATCGGTACTGGAAGAACAATACCGATACTATAGGTTTAAATTTGAAGAATTACGATGAACAATATCGATACTAAAAGAAAGGTATCGATACCATGGATTCCAGAATATAGAAATAATATCGATAATGAGAGGGAGTATCGATACCACAATATAGAAGTATCGATACCATATGAGGGGTACTGATACCAGTTAGCCTGAAATGTTAAGATAGAATGAAATTTAATAGAATTTGGAAATAATAGTACTTTTGAGTATTATTAGAAGTATAAATGTTAGAAAGTATACTAACATTTGTGTTGTATGTGTAATTATGGATACTTGTGTAGATCAAAATCAAGCTTCTGAGTCTAGCAAGAAAAGGGGCAAAGGTAATGTTGCCAATTAGTCGAACATCAGTAAGACATCCTATTGAGGCATACAAAGTGAGTGCATTAATTTTGTACTTATATGTTATGATAGTTATAGATGCCTTTACTTAATGTATGTATTGAATTTCCGTATTGGCACTGTGTGAGCAACCTAAGAAATTCATAATTAGTTTATGAATTTTCGTATTGACACTATGTGTTCAACCTAAGAAATTCATAATTAGTTTATGAATTTTCGTTTTGGCACTTTGTGTGCAACATAAGAAATTCATAATTAGTTTATGAATTTTCATATTGGCACTGCGTGTACAACCTAAGAAATTCATAATTAGTTTATGAATTTCCGTATTGACACTATGTTTGCAACCTAAGAAATTCATAATTAGTTTATGAATTTTCATATTGGCACTATGTGTGCAACCTAAGAATTCATAATTAGTTTATGAAATTTCGTATTGGTACTATGTGTGCAACCTAATAAATTCATAATTAGATTAAGAATTTGCGTATTGGCACTATGTGTTCAACCTTAGAAATTCATAATTAGTTTATAAATTTCCATATTTGCACTATGTGTGCAACTTAAGAAATTCATAATTAGTTCATGAATTTCCGTATTTGCACTGTGTGTGCAACCTAAGAAATTCATAATTAGTTTATGAATTTCTGTATGGGCACTATGTGTGAAATCTAAGAAATTCATAATGAGCTTATGAATGATCGTATCAGCACTACGTGTGCACCCCAAAGAACTTATAATGTTATGAAAACAATAAATTCGTATTTTGATAGTTATGATATACTTATGTTTTAATTACGACATTTAGGTGCAACTCATGTACCATGCATTTTCATTCAACATATATTGGACAAATAAAGGATAAATTAGAAAATAATGATTGATAGGTATGCTGGGCATACTAAAGATAGTTATCATGCTACCTGATTGAATATTGGTTCGCCAAACTTATTTGATGTATTGATATGAATTATATGATTTTCATTTATATTTTGATAATTTAGGATATGGTTATATTTAAGTATAATTCATTTTGTATTACTATACCTTACTAAGTATTTACTTAGCGTGTGTTGGTTTCACGAGTAGGTGAAAGCCGAGATTAGAAGTAAAGAGTACTGAGCAACTCCAAGCATCAAGGAATATACTATAATATCAATAAGACATCCTATTATGTAATTTTTGACTTAGTTTAGTGGCATGCACTTATGAATTTCCTATTAGCTCTATTTAAATATTTTAGAAATTGGTTTGTAATAGATTAACTAGATCGTCTTATATTGATTTTAAATATGGATAACATAAACTTGTATTGTTAATTGGAGTAGACGTGTTTATTATATATAATTGAAGAATGTCTTATAATCTATATTTTTAAATGGTTTTATCTAAATAAAACGAAAATTTTACTAATTTTTAAGTATCGAGAATGTTTCAAAAGTCATGTGACATTTGTGACTCGTGTACGGAAACGTATACGGGAAATGGGTGTTACATTTTTAACCCTAATATTTTTATGGTTTGGTGATTACAAGCAACAATGAATGAAGGGAAGAGATGTTGGTTTCCTTATTTTTAGTATTTAAATTGAAAGAAGGGGACGAAGGCTATCACTTGGTAGAAATTTTACTATAGTTAGGGGTGAGTGTTCGTCGAGTTGAGTCAAGTAAAAAATTTCAAGTTATTCGAGATGAGAAATTTTATTTTATAACTCATATTTCTTTTTAAAATATTTTCGAGTCGAGTTTATAAAATTTAAGTTAAATCGAGTTGTTCAAGTTTCTATTTAAGTTTAATTGTAAATATTTATAGTATTATTTGATTCCAATTTAAACGATTTTTCATAACCATGTAAAATATATGTCTTCATATGTGATATACATATATCATACATAGTTGAGGGACTGACTAAAACTTGAAAATAAATTTACTAATTATTTTATTCGAGTTCTATTTTATAACTCTCAAACTTGAATTTTTTTCAAGTTTATAAAATTACGACTCAAAATCAATTTGAATCAAGTTGATTCAAAAAATTAATTTTTTTCGAGTCGAATTTTATTCACTCTAACTAATTAATGGTTGAACAATGACCATTGGTGTGATAATCCCGACGATTATATTGATGACATGAAGAATAAAAAAAAGAATAGTTAAGTTCTAGTTTTAATAGAAAAAAGTTTAATATATTTTAGGTGCCTAAACTATATCTCAAACTGACTTTTGGTGCCTAAAGAATTTTTTGCTAAAAATAGTTTCCTAACATTTCTAACATTACACTTTTAGGTGTCTAGACTGTAACGACTGTTAAGCTTGGTTGTTATCTATCATGTGTCACGCATGTAAAATTTCAAAAAATATTTAAAACACTTTTAGGTACCTAAACTATATCTCAAATTGACTTTTGGTGCCAAAATAATTTTTTTGTTAAAATTAGGTGCCTCTAACATTTTTTTCGTTTCAATTTTAGGTACCTACTATTAAGTTTTTTTAATAATAAAATATTATTTTTAAAAAAGAATTAAAAATAGACCCTCCCCTTATGTCGTCATACTCTCTCTTATCTCTCCACCTCCAACGACGACAAAGAGTCACCACTGACTGGGTTTTGTTGAGAGTAGGATGAGGAACTCAATGGTGGAAGATTGTAATGTACGACCAGCTGTAACCGACAATATCATCCGAAAATAGTGACCCTTTGCGGCGTTTTTCACATTATCAACGCAGTTTCACGATAGGTGGGGGATTGGGTTTTGGTCGCAATGGTGAGACAATTATGATGGTGTCAATGATGATAGGCACAAACTGATAGTGACCGATCAACAGTGGAATTTTGAGTTATTTTATTTTTTTTAAAATTATAATATTAAATCTTTTTTAAATATAATTTTTTTTAAAAATTTATAGGTGTGATGCGTGTCAGATAATGGCTAAATTTAACAGTTGTTATAGCCCATACACCTAAATGGCTAAATCTATAATGTTGGAAACGTTAGACAGCTATTTGTAGCAAAAACTTTTTATGCATCAAAAGTTAATTTGAGGGTTATGTTGACCCTATTTTTATATAACAAATTTAAGGGCAAAATGTTTTTGGACTTAATTGAATTTATTTAAAGTTTTCAAAAATAATTTGTCGAAATGAATTCTAAAAATTATGGTGGTTTAAAAACTCACCTTGACTATTTTGGGATTCCCTTTTAAAAATAAAATAAAATAATTAGTTCAAGGAGTCTCACCAATATTTGATTAGGATGTGATTGGACACCCAAATTATTAATCGCATGTAAATGTATGTGTTGTGGCACACAAATATGGGCAAGTATACAATCGATGCAAGTAATATAGTAGTGAGTGAGTATCGTCTCTACATAGATTAGAGGGCTTTTAAAAGATTGTTATATCTAGGAATAGGTGTCACTAACTAATCCTAAGTATCTAAGTCTAATGATATAAACAAGGAAAATATGCAGTGACAAATGGTATGAATAGACGGAAAAAGTTTGTTGAGGCAAGAAAGTGTGAAGTGAAGTAAACAGATAAATTTTGTCGTGGAAAGAAAAATATGCAGTAGTAAACAAAAAAAAGTTGCTAAGGCTAAATTTTTCAAAACTCTATAAATAGACTGGCATCCTCACACAATCAGACTTTTAACAGAGCACTCGTGTTGGATTTGCTACGGCGAGGAATTATTCTATGGCTAGGATGATCTAGTATGCTATGCCTATGTTGCCCGACATGATTTACTAAAGTGTTCCAAGAGTATCTCTAGCACGGAACCTGATAAACTTTTGCTACGACAATACTACTCAATGTAAACTACAACCCTTGATTTGTCAAACTATTGCTACGACAATGCTCCTTAGCGTAAACAATAGCACTATTATTATATATACTCAAGTATTTATCCTTCTTAGTTGCATGAAACCCCTCATTATCTCTAAGGCGGATTAGAACCTCACCATCCCGGACTAGTTCCCTTATTCACGTAGATCTAACCTAACTCTCTCGATATTAGGTATCAACTCCTAGAAAAATGACAATCTCTCAAAAGCTCATACAAGGACTAGGAATGTTTTGTCGTGGCACTAGGAAATCTCTCAAAAGATCTTATAGTGCCAAGGCAATAGATTAAAACAGTGAACAAAACAACACTTAACAAAAAACATACTTAATCATTCATTAACAGTAAAATAAAATATCATCCAAGCATTTCTAACACCAAATAAAATAATTTATGGTGTGGTTAACATCATCCCAAAAATATTCATTAAGTACAAGCCCTTAGAAAAAAAAAATGAAGAACAATGGAAGAAAAACTCCTAGAACAGAGCTCTGCCTTGATATTAAACCACCACCATGACTGCTCTAGCGCACCAGCCTCTCTCGAGGGCTTGGTCGCTGCTCCGGTGAAGCCTAGCTATGGAGGACACCAAGGATGGACTAAAGGGGGACAGTGGAAAAGAGGTGTTCCAGCCACTTTTCGCCAAGCATTTCTTTAGTTTTTTTTCTTTTATTCTAACCTCTTCATTGAGAGGTATAATGAGATATTTATAGTAGGAATTTTTAGGGTTTAATGCCCTTGGAAATTCCCTAAATACGTTTAGTTTCATACCCATTGTGTGAATAATATGGCAGTTGGTAGTGGTCCTAAATTCTTAGCAGGGGCAGGGGTTCACGTGAGGTGCATTGGACAACTGGCCATGTGACGTCAGTAATTTTTTTCTCATACTACGTTAGACTGGCGAGATAAAACTTACCTTGGCAAGAAAATTTTCCCTCACTGTCATCGTCTTCTGTTTCACCAGCCTTAGAAAATTAATTTGTATTGGAAAATAAATTCTTCCTCAGTCATTTCCTTCATCATCACAACCAACAAATAACCCTTCTCCTCAACAACATCAGTTTAGTCAAATAAACTTTGCCTCGGCAAAACTTATCCACCACATGAAAATATTTCCTAAATGCAACTATATGCATCTAAAATGATATGTTAATGGCTTTTAGACAATCAATAACTTAACTAAAAAAAACCTAAAATATAGTATTTTTACGAAGTTATCACACCCCAAACTTAAGTTATTGCTTGTCCTCAAGCAATGGATAATGAGTAATAGAAAAATAAAATGCTATGGCGGAGTCTAAATCAGGACATTCAAGTGGTTTAAAATTTCATCCCTTAGCAACAAGTTTGGCCTCAACATACTAGACTGAACGAGAAGTCAAGTACCTTTCCCTAGGTTATTACTCTTTGTCAGTGTGTGTGCGTGATTGTATCTAGTCAATGCTTAACGAATTTAGAAAACTCCTAAGAGAGTTCTTTTGTTTTTATAAGGGCATACAATTATTCATTAAGCCAACTTGACTCCTGTTTATTCAACACATAACTTCAATTTTTTTTACTCTGCTTCAAGGGGAGTCAGCTCATCAGACCTACCGTCCCATACTTTAGGTGAAAGGGAGCATACCATCCACCCCTGAGCTAGTCAGGTAGAGTCATCCCATGACTGCTTTCATTCACTCAAGTTTCAAGACTACCATTTATTTAAGGGAGTTTTCAGGTAATATCGTCGCACAGAGGAGTGTCCCTCTACAGTTATGCCAAGACATTCATTTGCAATTCAACACGCTAAGGAGTTCAACTTAATCTTTTCAATCATTTGATGCCACGTTGCATAAAAGTTTTATCTTAAAATTTTTTTGAGTACCTTAAACATAGAAAACATACAGTCGTGTTAAAAGAATCACAAAGAATCAAGTCCTAAGGTTGGTTCTATCCTCCTCAATAGTCATGTACAATAATTCTATCAAAGGCAAATTTTGTTTTTCGTCATTGGGCATCATCAAATTATTCCAAATAACTATCCTAATCCTAACTAATGCCATAACAAAAAATATTCTATTAAATATTATCAAAGAAAATGACTAAGTATGAACAGTACATCCCCCAAACTTGAGGGATGCATTATCCTCAATACATGAAGACTAAATTAAAGATGAAATGTAATGCAAGGTATCTTGACTAAGATCTACTTTGATGGTTGTGGGGTTATTTTGCGTAGATTCCTCAGGTAGAGAAGTCCAAACGTGATTGGTTGCCCTCTTCAGGCGATGCTTGATCAGAGGTATTGCAATTAGTCGTGGCATTTGTGCAGACATGAGGACATCATTAGCAATGTCATCGTTTGTGCTAACACCAATTAAGTCTTCTTTCTAAGTGGATGCAACAACCATAGGGGCTTTATCCTTGTCTACATACTTGGGAGCCTGTTCTTCTAAAACTAATATTAGTTTGCCAACACCACTAAGGAGAAAATAAACAATGTCAGCATACCACAAAATTTCCAGGTCAAATAATAATTTCTCATTAGGTAATTTTTCCTTAATCTCCATTTTATTCCTTAATTCCTTCAGAATTTATAGCCTATACAGATGATCAGTTACTTGAGGTTTAGGATGAGTAAATTCAATGAAATCCAAAGGTTCAAATTTCGTACCTGGTTTAGCTATGACTAAGCTATACTGACTCATATCCTTTGGAATATCCTCGAGCTCCTATTATTTTTCTTCATCAAGCTTCAAGTGATTATCAGTGCATAAAAATTTGTTGCGACAAAATTCTGTAGCTTTCTTTTGGTCATCAACTTCTGCTGATGGGGGATTTTCTTTTGCCGTGGCAAAATTTTTCTTATCTTCATTGGTTGCACTCTTTGAACCCTCATCCTTGTTTTGCATTGAATGTGAATCTTCTTGTATCTCCAGATCTTTGAGCACAATCTCATGATCGGGCTCTCTGAGTGTCTCCCCCCAAACTTAGCATCTTTGTAGATTTTGGTTCCACTCCTTAAGGTGAATACACCACAATGCTCCCTGTCTTGAGCATTAGTGACTTCAGTATCACTAGGTACACTGACCTGTGGGCGAGCATGTATTGGTGCTGTGATTTTTTTCACTTTGATTTCTAAGGCTTGCAAAGATGAACTATGACGTTGCGAGCATGCCCCTTGGCTCTCAAATGATGTTGCATGATCTTGTAATAGAGCTTGGTAGTTTCCATGAAGTCTTGGAGAGTAGCTTCCAAAGAGTTGGTGCTTGGTGAAGATACTGACCCCTAGTTAATATTTTGCCATGGCAAATTTTGTTGAAAACTTAGGGGTTCAGTCTTGCTATGCTACCAATTCGAGTTGTTGGCTCCTTAATTACCCCAAGAAAAATTTGGATACTGAAGTCATCATTGATTCTAAGTATTAGAGTAGGGGTTGTTATTGCTTCTATTGAAATTGCCCACGAAATTGATAGACTCTAAATTTTCTGGGCATTCACCCTCATGATGGTTGTTGTGGCAAAAAATACATGCTGAGTTGGTTACCTTGACTTCCTTCACCACGCTGAAACACTACAAATTTTTCAACATATTTGTTATGGTAGAAAATTGGACATACATTGAATCTTTGGCATCAAGTTCAAATACCTCAGACACTTTGCTTTTAGTTCTAAGCCTTGTAGATGGGTGTAATACCTCAAATATCTTATCAGGGAAAATATCAAAAAGATTTGAAAATTTTAAGATTTAATTGCATAAGTGGTAAAAGATGAGAAAAATGATTTGGAATAGTGATTAGACTAATTTGTATCAATAGATAAGTTAAGAGGTCATTTTGGTCTTTTTAGAAGGAAAATGAATTTAAAAATTTATTAGGGATTTTAAATAGGAGAAAAGTGGAACGTAAATCATTCCTACTTTTCTTCTTCTCCTTCACGTTGGTATTGCTCTCCTCTCTAGCATAAGGTAAACTTATCTTAGCTAGTTATTTCTTTAAATTATGGGTTGAAGGATTAAAGAAGATTAAAACTAAGTGGGGGATGTTTTATAAGAGATTTAAAGAAATGGGTTTTTAAATTACATGTTGATCTATGTGTTTTTACTGAGGTTTATTAGTAAAATTAACTTGTCAAATGATTGACCAAGAGATTAGAAGCATGAGATATGATTAAAAACATGTTTAAAAAAATGGTATGATTCTTGAGTTGAGATGTTCCATGAAGATGTTAGATGTTAAAGATGGCAAAACGAAGTAAAGTTAGTTGGGTTAAGTAATGAGAAGTTAAATAGTATTGTTGGAGGTAAATGTATAAGATTAGAGGGGAAAATTAAGTGAAATTCGAGCTGAAAAATGGTAATTCTGGGCTAAGGTAACGATACTGATAGAATAGTACCGATACTATAGGTGAAAATAGGTAGAAATGGGAAGAACAATATCGGTACTGATGTAAGGGGTATCGATACTGATATGGTATCAATAATAACAAAGGGAAGTATCTATGCCATGGATCCAGAATGTCAAAATGGTATCGATACTGAAAGGGAGTATCGGTACCATAATATAGTAGTATCGATACTGAGAGAAGGGTATCGATACCAGGCAACACAAAATATAGAAATAGTGTCGATACTGAAAGGGGGTATCGGTACCATAGTATAGAAGTATCGGTACCAGGGTAGTAGTACCGATACTATTGAGCTTGGAATGACAAAATAGGTTGAAATGGTTATAGAAATTGAAATAATGATATTTTGAATATACTTAAAGTATAATGTTAAGGAGTATACTAACATTGGTATGTTATGTGTAGTTAATGGATACTTTTGTAGATCGGAACCAAGCTCCTGAATCTAGCAAGAAAAGGGGGAAAGATAAAGTTGCTGATTAGCCAGACGTCTCTACACTTTATTAGCAGGGATTACCAGGTGAGTACCTTATTGTAAGTATTTGAGATGAAGAAAATTCAAATTAGACTGTTTAAATCTATATATGTTTTATAATATTGATTATATTATCTTTATATGTATGGAAATAATATTATGAATGAGTTTTAGAGTATGAAATGCTCTAAACCGAATCCATAATTAAAATTCATGAAAGGATGCATTACGGCATGAAAGGATGCCATAACTAAAATGCATGAAAGGACGCATTAAGGCATGAAAGGATGTCATAATTAAAATGCATGAAAGGATGTCATAATTAAAATGCATGAAATGATGCATTAAGGCATGTAATGATGCCATAATTAAAATGCATGAAAGGATGCATTAAGGCATGAAAGGATGCCATAACTAAAATGCATGAAAGGATGTATTAGGGCATAAAAGGATTCCATGATTAAAATTTATGAACGGATGTATTAATGCATGAAAAGAGACCCTAACTGAAATTAATGAATAATTACTAAAGAAAAATGAACGAAAGAAAAGTATGTTGGACATACTAAAAATGTTTATGATGATAATATGACAGAAGTTTGGTTTTAATAAGAGTAACTTAATTAATCCTTATGGATGATATAACTTATTTCGAAGTCAAATAACCATGAGATACTTATGTATACCTTAATGTTCTTTATAATATTATATCTCACTAAGTAAATGCTTAACGTGTGTTGTTTCCCACGCGTAAGAAAAAACAGAGATTAACTTAGTAAGGAGTGCATCTGTAGTAGTAGTGATTATCAATTTAAGGTGGACTCATCAGTGACACCAAGACAATCTAGTTATTTTGGAAAAACTTATTTGACATGTAATAACAATATTAAAAATGCTCTTAACTTTAATTAAGTAGAACTTATAACAGTTTAGAATTGATGTTTTCTTTATATTAAAATGTTATGTTTTCATAAATCGAAAAATAAAAATTTTATGGGTGTTTCAAATGAGGAATTGTTATAAAGATGATGTGACATCTGTATCTCGTGTACGGACAAGTATACGGGAGATGGGTGTTACATTTATTGGTATCAGAGCTACAGGTTTAGCCAATTCTCGATCAAAATCGGGTTTAATTTTTTTAAAATAAAAAAGAGGATTACACGCCATAAAGATTGTCAATGTTACTGGTATAGTGTCATTTTAACGAAATTGATGACACTCTTTACTAATTGTAATATTATTATAATGTATGTTATAATAGATGTCGGAATCTTCGAATTCGCAAAGAGCTGGGGGTAGGAGAGGCATGAAGGAACTGAAAGTGAGAGTTATGAGGCAAATAGTGAGCAACCTATCCCCTTTGAAAATGCTAGTGCATATGCACCTCAGGGATTTCGGTGCATGAGTTTGGAACTTTCATACAAGCCCTTGACACCATACTAACTCAGTTTCAATATCCCCCTGCTCCTCCAGCACCGAGAATGTTAATCCCAAAAGAGCTGAAGAGGTTGGGAGCTCCAGAGTTTCGGGGAGAAGATAGAGAAGGTCACATGGAGGTCAACTTGTGGTTAAATGATGTTATATTAATGCTCGAGAGTCTTCAATGCATGAATATGGAAAAGTTGGGAGGAGTTGTATCTTTATTTAGAGGATCAACTTGAGTATGGTGGTTAAATACTACGATGTATGCACCATCGGAGCAAGTGACCTGGAAATATTTCCTGGAAGAATTCAAGAACAAGTATGTGGCTGAACAGTTCAAACGGGTAATGTTGCTAAAGTTCCTTAATCTGAAGCAAGGTAATCGAGCCTTATATAAATTCAAGGTTGAGTACAACAAGTTGAGATGTTTTGCCACTGAAGTCGTTCCAAATGACAAGACAAGACGTGATTGATTCATAGAGGGTTTGAGACGAAAGTTAAAAGAGATGATGTTGGCCTTGAACTTGTCGAGTCTACAAGAAGTCATAAACATAGCCAAAGCTATTAAAAGAGCTCATGAGGAGACATTAATTGCAGAGTCTTCAGATGGGGAAAATAGTGGGAATGTCTTCCACTCCCCATCATGTTAAAAGAGCAAAGGCTCGAGTTCTAGATATACTGATAGAGATAGTTTTACAGCAGCTTCACATAAAATAGACAATCTCAGTCTTTTGCTGCTAGATCGGGTAGAGCATCAGGGGAGAGAATTTCATGTCAACCATATGGCAAATTGTACAATGGAGCATGCAGAATTCTCAGTGGAGTTTGTTTCCAATGTGGCGAGACTGGTCACTTTGCTCAAAACTGTTCTAAGAAATATGGGGATAATTTGGCGCAATCTAAAAGATCGGTGGCAACCTTAAGTAGAAGCAGAGGAAGGGATAGATCCAGGGAACAAACAGATTCAATGCAGAGACAAGAGACTCGAGGAGTCGCTAGAATTTACAATATTAAGACTAATGAGGATCGGGATGACCCATAAATTATAACAGGTATTTTCCATCTTTTTGATGAGCCTGTATTTGTTTTAGTTGATCCTGGTTCTACACACTCATATATCAGTACCAAATTGGTTAAAATTAGAGGAATCCCTTTAGAACCAATTGTGAGCGAGATGATAGCGGTAAAACCCATGGGTAACAGAACGAGAGTAACTAGAGTATGTAGAAAATGCCCTATAAAGATCCAAGAGATTGTGTTTCCGGAAAACTTGATGGAGTTTCCCTTCGATGAATTTGAAATTATTTTAGGCATGGATTGGTTGTCTTCACATTATGGATGGGTCGATTTTCGTAAGAAATGCTTGTTTCTAAAGGATGTCGAAGGTTCAAAAATCGTAGTGATCGACGAAAGAGTGAAATCACCATCAAATGCGATATCAGCGATGATTGCAAGGAAGATGATGTCAAAGGGATGTATAGCTTTTTTAGCCAATGTGATAGATACTCGAATTCCGGAAGTTAAAATAAATGATATTCCCACAGTTAGAGAATTTCTGGATGTTTTTCTTGAGGAGTTACCTAGCTTGCCTCCAGATCCGTAGGTAGAATTCAGGATTGAGATTTAACCGGGTACCGAACATGTTTCTATGGCTCCATATATAATGACTCGGACTGAATTGAGAGAATTAAAAGTCCAACTACAAGAATTACTTGATAAGGGTTTGTAAGACCTAGTGTTTCTCCTTGGGGAGCACCTGTGCTATTTGTGAAAAAGAAGGACGGGTCTATGCAATTATGTATCGATTACCATCAGTTAAATAAAGTCACAATAATAAACAAGTATCCTCTTCCGAGGATTGATGATTTGTTTGATCAATTGAAAGGAGCAACTATGTTTTCTAATATAGATCTAAGTTCGTGGTACCATCAACTAAAGATTAAAGAGGATGATATTTCAAAGATAGCTTTTCAGACTCCGTATGAGCACTATGAATTTGCAGTGATGCCATTTGGTTTGACTAATGCACCAGTGACATTCATGGACTTGATAAACCGAGTATTCCAACCGTACTTGGATCAATTCGTGGTTATATTTATAGATGATATTTTGGTATATTTCAAGTCAAGAGAAGAACATGATGCTCATCTTCGAGTTGATTTTCAGACACTCCGTGAGAAGATTTTGTATACCAAATTGTCAAACTGAAAATTTTGGTTGGCCAAAGTTATTTTCCTTGGTCACATAGTCTCTACAGAAGGTATAAGAGTAGATCCTAGAAAGATCCAAGCTATAGTGGATTGGCAACCTCTAAAAAATGTTTCGGAGGTTCAGAGTTTCTTGGGACTTGCTGGTTATTACAGACGGCTTGTGAAGAACTTCTCAATGTTAGCTCTGCCACTAAATAAATTGTTATGAAAGGATATACCATTTGTTTGGACAGAGAAATGTCAAGAAAGCTTTGAAAGGCTCAAGAGGGTAGTAACAGAGGCCCCTATGCCTCAAGACATTTAAAGAATCATGAGAAAAATTATCCGACTAACGATGTAGAATTGGCAGCCGTTGTGTTTGCATTGAAAATATGACATCATTATCTGTATGGGGAACGATGCCATATTTATACGGATCACAAGAGTCTAAAGTAATTTTTGACTCAGAAAGAACTGAACTTGAGGCAAAGAAGATGGATCGAGCTTTTAAAGTATTATGATATAATTATTGATTATCATCTCGGAAAGACGAATGTAGTATCAGATTGTTAACTTCCTAAAAAGACTACTTTTAAGGCCTTTTTTCACTTAAGTTATTGTTTGTTTAAAAGCTCATTTTAGGCATTTTAAGATCATGTAGTTGTATATAGTTGCATTTATGGTGGTAGTGCTATTTTATTTCTTAATGATGCTACTTGAGGGAGAGGTGCAGTTTGTCCGTGGTGTGTAGGGAATAGCAAGCAAAAAGGACTAGATGGGAAGTAATGCTGCGACATCACACGTTGCTGAAGCAGATTGAAATGCCTTGGTATTTTTGGCACAGAAAACGACAAAAAGATACAACTGTACGAGGACAACTGGCTCTGTACGTGAAATGATTGTTGTAACCGCCTACCAGAGATGCTATGGGACCACTGCCACCTGGAGGATAAGGTTCACGCACTACATGTGATTCTAGGGGTATGAGGGGTATTTTGCACCCAACAACCTCATCATTACCCCTAGATATTTTTATTATATATTACACCTCAAGGAAGACAACACAACAACACGTGAAGAGGAGGCACACGCATAGAGCAGAAAATTCCATTTTTACTTTCCTTTTCATTTTCTTCTTCCTTGGGTTTTCCTCTATTGATTAAGCTCCAAGGAGTGGCAAGCTAGGTGCCGATAGGAGCTAGCGAGCTAAGGTGATTCGTGGTGGCCGAGGAGATCTCCGGTGGCACGTCGAAGGCTACTTCTCACTTCCTTTTTGCTACTATTTTTATATTTATTTGTGGGTTGTTGGAACGAATATTTGCATGACTTTGTGTTTGGAAATTTCGAACCCCACCATGAACTAACTTATTTGGTAGTGATTGGTTTAATGGATGTTTAGACTTTATTTTAATGGTATATTTAAGTTTATTGTGGTTCTTTATTTGCTTTGCATATGAATGCTTCACCATCTAGGCTTGTAAGAGGCATGGAAATGTCCATTTCTTAGATGAAGTTTAGGTATTCGGGAGAAACCTAAGCTAAAAATACTTGTAAGTATTCAAGAGAACCGCAAGACAATATCCTCATAAGCAATGGGTTATAGTATTTTCAAGGGGCTTTGAACAGACCTAGGGATATTATAACCTAATCCCTTAGATCTCGGGAGAGACTATGATAGGATTTCAACGACTAAAAAGGGTGTCTTTATCAATAGGGTAGGCTGGCCAACATCTTTGAGTAAGAACAGATGCCTTGGCATCCTATTCTGTTAGGTTCCTTTGAGAACATTTTAGGAAAGCCCTGTCGAGCAAGTAAAAATTAGATAGCTTAAATATGCCTGAGGAATAAGTTTAGTATCCTTAAATCAATCCCTGTCATTCATTCCATTGGAAGCTTGTCACGTGAGGATTATCTTCTTTTCATTTTATTTGTTGTTTATTTACTGTTTATTTACCATCTTCCATTGCCTCGACATTGCACCATTTTCAACACTAAACATCTTATCTTGCCACTGCATTTCCATCTGCTACACCATCAGACCATCAATCTATATCCATCAACATACACATATTCATTTACCGTGACATTTGTATATATAAAGACTAACTATACATAGATAAATTAGTTCTTAGCTTTGGTTAGATGTTTGTAATTTCACCCAATCCCTGTGGAGACGATACTCACTCATCATTATATTACTTGAACGATTGTGTATACTTGCACATTATCTGCGTATATTTTATAGTACTCACACACGCGGAAAAGTTTTTGGCGCCATTGCCAGGGATTGGCAGCCTGAAGTTATTTAGTTTTGCCAGAGCATTTTATTTTGTCTTGCATTTTTATTTGTGTATAGTTTACTTTATATTTTTTTATTTTTATTTTATTTTTCATGTTTATTTAGTGTATGCCTAGAAGAAATTCTAAAGAGCCTTTGGAGCCGATAGAACCTGAGATTGAAAAACTCTTTAGACAAAGGAGACGTGCTCAACGCGCTAGAGGAAATATGTATCAGATTGGAAACCAAGGCATTAGTCAAGATGATGGAAATCAGAATGTCGCAGCATTAGACAATGTTGATCCCGCTGTTAGGCCGCGCTTTATTCGTGATCGGTTAAATCCGATGCTGGATGATCTGAATCCTAGAATCGTGGCACCCGAAATTCAAGCTGCACATTTCGAGCTGAAACCAGTCATGTTCAACATGTTGAATTCTATTGGGCAGTTTGGGGGTATGCCAAATGAAGATGCCAGGCAGCACATTCAATTTTTTTTTTGAAGTTTGTGATTCTTTTCTCCAAGAGGGAGTACATGAGGATTTTCTTAAGTTAAATTTGTTCTCGTATTCATTGCGTGACCGAGCAAGGGCTTGGTTGAGTGGTGTACGAGTCGGTTCGATGAAATCATGGACTGATCTTTGCAACAGTTTCTTATTGAGGTACAACCCATCGAACATGAATATGTAGCTAAGGAATGAAATATCATCTTTTCGCCAGGGCGACGACGAATCCATGTATGAGTGTTGGGATCGTTAGAAGAGTTTCCTTCGAAAGTGTTCAAATCATGGTTTTTACGATTGGAATCAAGTAGTCATGTTCTTTAATGGAGTCAATGCACCCACGAGGATGTTACTTGGTGCCTCGGCAAATGGGACATTGCTGGATAAATCACCTACTGAGGCGTTTGCTATTTTGGACAGAATTGGTAAAAATGATTATCAGTTTCCTTCCTCAAGACTTAGGAGTGGGAGGAGAGAACCTAGAGCATTTGAGTTAGATACCAAAGATTCGGTGTCCGCTCAACTCTCAACTATCACCAATATGCTGAAGAACTTACAACGCTCTACTGAGGTGAAGAAAGTGAAAGCAACTAGCTTGGCATGTCTGTTATGCCAAGGCAATCATCATGAAAGTGAATGCCCGAGCAATCACGAGTCCATCAACTTTGTAGGCAATTTCAATCGAGGCAGCAACAATCCTTACTATAACACTTATAATGCTGGATGGCGTCAGCACCCTAATTTCTCATGGGGAAATCAAGGAGCCCACAATGCTAATCACTCTACTCGGCAGCAGAATCACAATGAGCCTCAAGGTTACCAGAATACTATGCCATGGCATAATATTAACAAAGGAGCTTCAACGTCAGCAAGCATGAGTTCCTTGGAAGCTACGATTCAAGAGTTCATATCTACTACGAAGACAATGTTGCAAGACCATTCTACTTCAATTAATAATCAAGGAGCTTTACTTCATAGTTAAGGCGCCTTACTTCAAAGCCATAGCTCGTCTTTAAGAGCTTTGGAAGGTCAAGTTGGTCAGATTGCTACGGCATTGCAAGAGCGTCAGCAAGGACATTTTCCAAGTGATACTGAAGTCACTAAAGGGCATGGAAAGAAGCATTACAATGTTTTAACTCTTAGGAGTGGAACGCAAATCAATCAACAAGTCAAAGCTAGTGGGGCACAACATGATTACTCTATTCCCACTAATGACAAAGGTGAAGCTGAATTGCATGATGATAGCAGTACTGAGAATGACAAGGAGGAGGATTCTGTTAAGGCACCAGATTATGATGCCACGGCAAAATCAATCCATACTACTACAGTTAAGGAAGATAGACCTCCCCCACTCTTCCTGCAAAGATTGAAGAAGTATAATGATGAAGTTCAGTTCAAGAAGTTCGTGGATATTCTTGATTAGCTCCATATCAATGTACCTCTCTTAGAAGCTATTGAATAGATGCCGATGTATGCCAAATTTCTAAAGGAAATCTGTACCAAGAAAAGGAAAGTAGAAACTATTGCCACAATAACAGAATTTTATTCTTCATTGAGTAAGTTGCCGCCAAAGCAAAATGATTTGGGCATCTTTATTATTATTTGTTCGATTGAAGCTAATTTCATTGGAAAGGCACTGTGTGATCTCGGCTCAAGTTGTAACTTAATGCCAAAGTCAATATTCTTGAAGCCTGGCATAGAAGATGCAAGACCCACCTCGGTTATTTTACAACTTGCCGACAGATCCCATGTTAAACCTGAAGGGAGAGTCGAGGATGTCATAGTAAGGGTGGAAAAGTTTGTGTTTCCAATCGACTTCTTAATTATGGACTGCGAAGTTGATGCCAAGGCACCGATTATTCTGGGAAGACTTTTCCTAGCCACTTGACGTATATTGATAGACTGTGAAAAATGTGAACTAACCATGAGAGTGGCTGATCAGTGTGTGACTGTCAATGTGTTTCGAACGCTCAAATATGTTGATGACAATGAAGAATGCCAAGGCATTTCTGAATTGAACTCAGTGATTGAAGAAGAAACTAAAAATCTTTTCCAGAACAATTTCATTCAGCTAGCAGAAAATGATTATTGGGTGGATGATGGAAGCTTAGTGGAGTCCGACAACTTTTCAATTTTGGAGGAGCAGTCTAGCTTACTACAAGCTAGATCAGGTATGAATTTTGAACCTCTGAATTTTGATGAATTTATTCCTCCTAAGCCTTCATTATTGCATGCACCAACTTTAGAGCTTAAGACTTTACCAGGGCATCTTAAATATGTTTACTTAGGTAGCGATGAGACTTTACCGGTGATTATTTATGCTAACCTTACTGCTAATCAAGAGCAAAGTTTGTTAAGTGTTTTGATGCAACATAAGAAAGTAATTGGTTGGACTATGGCCGACTTGAAAGGCATTAGTCCTACGACCTGCATGCACAAGATTCTGCTTGAAGATTGCCACGACAATTCAATCGAACCACAAAGAAGACTCAACCCTGTTATAAAGCAAGTGGTGATGAAAGAAATTCTGAAATGGCTTGTTGCTAGAGTGATTACCTATCTCCAATAGCTCATGGGTGAGCCCTGTCCAGTGTGTTCCGAAGAAAGGAGGCAAGAGTGTGGTTACTAATGAGGATAATGAGCTATTACCCACTCGCACTGTTACCGGATGGAGGATATGAATGGACTATAGAAAGCTCAATAAAGCTACGAAATAGGACCATTTTCCTCTACCTTTCATCGACCAAATGTTGGATCGATTGGTCGGCAAAGCATTCTATTGCTTTTTGGATGGGTACTCGGGGTACAATCAAATTGCCATCGCACCAGAGGACCAAGAAAATACTACATTCAATTGTCCCTATGGCACTTTTACCTTTAGGAGGATGACTTTTGGACTCTGTAATAGCCCGGCAACATGTCAACGCTATACACAAGCTATATTTTCAGACATGGTTGAGCATTTTCTGGAGATCTTCATGGACAACTTTTCTGTTTGTGGGGACGATTTTGAACGATGCCTCGGCAATCTAGCAAAAGTTCTCAAAAGATGCGAAGAGGCTGAGTTGGTCTTAAATTGGGAGAAATGTCACTTCATGGTGACTGAAGGTATTGTATTAGGCCACAAAATTTCACACAAGGGTATTGAGGTGGACAAGGCGAAGATTGAAGTGATTGAAAAGTTGCCACCACCAACTTCGGTCAAGGGGATAAGAAGTTTTCTTGGACATGTTGGATTCTATAGAAGGTTTATCAAAGACTTCTCCAAGATTTCCAAGCCCTTGTGCACAATGCTTTAACAAAATCAACCCTTTGTGTTTGACGAGTTATGCCTCGGCGCATTCACTGAGCTGAAAAGACAACTGAGCTGATGTGTGATGCAAGCGATTATGCCGTAGGAGCTTTTTTGGGGCAACGTCGAGGTAAAATTTTTCATGTTATTTATTACTCTAGCCGCACTTTAAATGAAGCACAATTGAACTACACCACCACTGAGAAAGAATTACTTACTGTGGTATTTGCTTTTGATAAATTTAGACCTTACCTAATAGGCACAAGAGTTATTGTTCACACTGATCATTCGGCTATAAAATACTTAGTGAACAAGAAGGATGCCAAGCCTAGACTTATTAGGTGGATCTTACTTTTGCAAGAATTTGACTTAGAGGTGGTAGATAGAAAAGGAACTGAAAATCAAGTTGTTGATCACTTATCTAGGCTAGAGAAAAATTCTGAATGCCATGACACTGTAGATATCCAAGAGGAATTTCATGATGAGAAACTTTTATATGTCGCGGCAATTCTGTGGTACGCTGACCTTGTTAATTTTCTTGTTAGTGGAATTCTGCCTTTTGATTTAGATAGTCAGGCTAAAAATAAATTCAAGCATGATGCAAGGCACTATTTTTGGGATGAGCCATATTTGTTCAAGCATTGTGCCGATCAGCTCATTAGACGATGTGTACCCGAAGAGGAGCAACGTGATATTTTGTACCATTGTCATTCGACCCCAAGTGGAGGTCATTTTGGTGCAGCAAGGACTGCTGCTAAGGTCCTGCAATCAGGCTTTTACTGGCCAACTCTGTTTAAAGATGCCCAAACATTTTACAAAGCTTGTGATCGATGCCAACGGAATAGAAACATCTCCAGACGACATGAGATGCCGCTGCAAAATATCTTGGAGATAGAGTTGTTTGATGTGTGGGGCATCGATTTCATGAGACCATTCTCGTCTTCTGAAGGAAAATTTTATATCTTGCTTGATGTGGATTATGTGTCAAAGTGGGTGGAAGCAATAGCGACATCAATGAATGACTCCAAGACCGTACTCAAGTTTTTGCACAAGTATATCTTCACTCGGTTTGGAGTACCTCGTGCTATTATTAGTGACGAAGGAACCCACTTTGATAACAAGTTGATTGCCAAGGAATTCAAGATATATGGAGTTCAACACAAGATTGCCATGGCATATCATCCGCAGACAAATGGCCAAGCAGAGATATCCAATCGAGAGATCAAGTAGATTTTAGAGAAAGTGGTGAACCCAAGGCGTAAGGATTGGTCGCCAAAGTTGGATGAAGCACTTTGGGCATACAGAACAACGTTCAAAACTCCTTTGGGAATGTCACCATTCAAGCTAGTGTATGGTAAAGTTTTTCATCTCCCAGTTGAACTCGAGCATAAGGCATATTGGGCCATCAAGCGACTGAATTTTGATGCTCAACTAACTGGGGAACAAAGATTACTGGAACTTAATGAAATGGAAGAGTTTAGAGCACAAGCATATGAGAATGCTCGGATCTACAAGGAGAAAACCAAGAAGTGGCATGACCAGAAAATTGATGCCATAATATTTTCATGTGGGACAACAAGTCTTGCTTTACAACTCCAGACTTAAACTCTTTCTTGGGAAGCTCAAATCTCGATGGTCAGGGCCATTTGAGGTGCATTATGTTTACCCCCGTGGAGCTGTTGACATCAAGAGAATAGATAATGGGACGATCTTCAAGGTCAATGGTTAGCGTCTGAAAGCCTACAATGGAGTTCCGCCACCGCACAACAAGGACATGTTACGTCTACACGATGCTTAAGAGTGCTAAGAGGAGAACCAAAATTTAATGCCACGGCATTGAATTTGTGTCTGTGCATAAATAAAATTTAAAATTTAACATTTAAGCTTTTATTTTATTTTATTTTATTTTGTAATTAATTTTTTATCTGATTTGTAGGTGCCGTATTGCTGCAAACTGTGCAGGGAGCGGTCACCCAAATGGAGGAAAGGATAACGCATTAATGGGAGAGATATTCTTTGATTTTGTTTCTTTTTAATTTATTTTATTTCTGACATTTCTTTTCTCTCTCCAACAGTTTTGTCTCATCATCATCATTTCTTTTGGCAGTTTTCCTTCCCCATACACGCATAACCCCTCCCCACCCACTAATTTCTCTCTTAACCATCATATCACCCCTTTTCCCTCCTAAACTTTTAACTTTTTCTTTTCTCTTTCTTCCTTAACTTTTCTATTTCATTTTTACTTTTACTTTTTATCTCTCACATTCTTCATCTTCTTCACTCTTCTCTCCATAGTTGAAATTTCACAAAGCTTTTGAAAGCTACTTCCTTTTCCATTTTTCTTACTTCAACACTGTTGAAAATGGTGCGCACAAGACCTGCTGCACCCGAAGTTTCCAAGTTCCAACAGTTTGAGAACGAGGAGGCCAAGGCTCGGTTCCAAAACTTCAAGAACCGAAAACTCTTCTTTGAGTTAGGTTTTATTTTTACTGAGGAGACCGATGGTGGCTTGGGACCCGACGTAATGGACATTGTTACGCCACTCAAGTGGAAGAAGTTCGCACGCCATCCGGGTTCAGTGAATGCCTTATTGGTTAAGGAATTTTATGCAAATATTTCCAAGCCAAACTAACATGCCATTTTCGTGCGAGGTAAACAAATTCGTTTTACACCCACTGCGATTAATTGATATTATCATTTGCAGGATGTGGTGGACCGACATGCCCAGTTCGAGGATGAAGCCGATAGCACCACCTACGATGAAATCCTTGAGGACTTATGCTTCGAAAACATTGAATGGAATGGGCGCCAAACAAGTAGATACTCGGTCAATAGAGAGCGTCTTCAGTCACGCACTAAGTTATGGAATCACTTCCTTAAGCACAAACTCATGCCTACTTCTCACAATACGACGATATCACTTTCACGCTTACTACTTTTACATTCGATAATTGTATCCCGTCATATTTATGTTGGTCGCATTATTGTTCAGCAAGTTCAAGACTGGTTGAGTAAAAAGGCAAGTGCTTTAGTGTTTCCTAACTTAATTACTGCTTTGTGTCGTAAGAAAAAGGTTGAGGAAAATGCTTTTGATGAAATTTTACCTGGATTATCGGGAATTACTAGGGCTAGACTTCCACTGCTATTAGGAATTGAAAATCCCAATTCTAAAGACCCTGTTCATGAGCAATCTACAAGAACTAATGCCGAGGTAAAGTTACTTGCTCTCGAGGAAGATATGATGCAGACTCATCTGCATGCTTTACATGGTGATATCCGTAATTTCTTTGGGTATGTGAAGGATATAGATGCTGTGGTGGAATCGATGTTTCAAGAAATTATTTCCCATGGTCAACAGAATTTCCCTGGCTTCCCAGAAGAAATTCTATCGGCATTCAATGCCGAGGCATCTCCAGAGCTCGAACAAGATGAAGAAGATCCTCCAGTTGATGACCCGACTCCTGATCAACACCTTTCTAACACCCCTGAATATCCGCCCACTGTCCCTATCGAAGAAACACCCAGTCCCGTTCCTGCACCACGTAGTTGTCGACGCACCAAGACCACGGCTGGACGTAAGAATATTGTGCATTATTATTGTACTTCTTTAGATTCCAGCCCAGCACCCCTTCGCAAGCGCACTAGGCGAGGAGCTGCTAGCACCTCCAAGACAACACCACCACGTAACCATTGAGGTACCTCACTTGCATTCATTTTCATTTAGTTTGCATTTCATTGCATGGCATTTAGTTTATATTTAGTTTAGTTCTCTTTAAGCATTGATGACAATGTTTCTCTTAAGTTTGGGGGAGGTAGTGTTCTTGCTAGGACATATGCATGATAACATTAGCGTAATATTATGCCATGGCATCAGTAAATGGTAGGATAATTAGATAGAATGTTTTGAGGATACTCGATGATGATGATCTTGTTAGGCTAGAATCTGAATGTAAATGACTGTTGAGAATGATAGAACTCACTCTAGGGTTTGGTGCTTTGTGAAATATTTTTACATGATTTGTATGTTCTCTATACTTAGAAAATTTGGAAAATTTTTATGAAGGAACTCTAGTTAGTTTTGGCATTGAAATATGGTATTGTGCTTACAAGAAAAATAAAAAACAATTCCCTTATATATGAAACTGTGAATAAATGCTTAGGCATGCTGTAGAGGGACACTCCTCTTTGCAGTGGCATTGCCTGGAACTCTCTTTAATAAATGGCAGCCATGTGCATATGAGTGAATGAAAGTAGTCACGGGATGACTCTACTTAACTAGCTCGGGGGTGGAAGGTATGTTCCCTTTCACCTAGAGTGTGGGAGAGTAGGTGTGATGAGCTGACTCCCTTCGTAACAACAATAATAAAAAAAAGGAGTAAAGAAAATGTTCTTAATGAATAAGTAAATGCCTTGACAAAAACTAGGGGACTTGAGTAGAATTTGTCTAAGTTTGCTAAGTATAGATTAGATACAATCACACACACACATTACCACAAAGGATCTTGACCTAGGGAAAAGTACTTGAATTCTTGATATGTCTAACATGTTGAGCCTATTTTTCTGAGGGTTGAAATTCAATTTTGTCCTACTATCTTATTGTCGAACATTGCCATGACATTTTGCTTATGTAACTGCTATCCATTGCTTGAGGACAAGAAATAGCTTAAGTTTGGGGGTGTGTTAACTTCCTAAAAAGACTACTTTTAAGGCCTTTTTCACTTAAGTTATTGTTTGTTTAAAAGCTCATTTAAGGCATTTTAGGATCATGTAGTTGCATATAGTTACATTTATGGTAGTAGTGCTATTTTTTTTCTTAATGATGCTGCTTGAGGGAGAGGTGCAGTTTGTCTGTGGTGTGCAGGGAATAGCAAGCAAAAAGGACTAGATGGGAAGTATTGCCACGGCATCACACGTTGCTGAAGCAGATTGAAATGCCTTTGCATTTCTGGCATAGAAAGCGACAAAAAGATACAGCTGTACGAGGACAGCTGGCTCTGCACGTGAAATGATTGTTGTAACCGCCTGCCAGAGCTGCTATGGGACCACTACCACCTGGAGGATAAGGATCACGCACTACATGTGATTCTAGGGGTATGAGGGGTATTTTGCACCCAACAACCTCATCATTACCCCTAGATATTTTTATTATATATTACACCTTAAGGGAGACAACACAACAACACGTGAAGAGGAGGCACACGTATAGAGCAGGAAATTCCATTTTTATTTTCCTTTTCCTTTTCTTCTTCCTTGGGTTTTCCTCCATTGATTAAGCTCCAAGGAGTGGCGAGCTAGGTACCGAGAGGAACTAGCGAGCTAAAGTGATTCGTGGTGGCCGAGGAGACCTCCAGTGGCGCGTCGAAGGCTACTTCTCACTTTCCTTTTTGCTATTATTTTTATATTTATTTGTGGGTTATTGGAACAAATATTTGCATGACTTTGTGTTTGGAAATTTCAAACCCCACTATGAACTAACGTATTTGGTGGTTGTTGGTTTAATGGATGTTTAGACTTTATTTTAATGGTATATTTAAGTTTATTGTGGTTCTTTATTTGCTTTGCTTATGAATGCTTCACCATCTAGGCTTGCAAGAGGCATGGAAATGTCCATTTCTTAGATGAAGTTTAGGTATTCGGGAGAAACCTAAGCTAAAAATACTTGTAAGTATTCGAGAGAACCGCAATACAAGATCCTCATAAGCAATGGGTTATATTATTTTCAAGGGGCTTTGAACCGGCCTAGGGATATTATAACCTAATCCCTTAGATCTCGGGAGAGACTAGGATAGGATTTCAATGACTAAAAAGGGTGTCTTTATCAATAGGGTAGGCTGCCAACATCGTTGAATGAGAGTAGATGCCTTGGCATCCTATTCTGTTAGGTTCCTTTGAGAACATTTTAGGAAAGACCTATCGAGCAAGTAAAAATTAGATAGCTTAAATATGCCTGAGGAATAAGTTTAGTATCCTTAAATAAATCCCTGTCGTTCATTCCATTGGAAGCTTGTCACGTGAGGATTGTCTTTTTTTCATTTTATTTGCTGTTTATTTACCATCTTCAATTGCCTCGACATTGCACCATTTTCAACACTAAACATCTTATCTTGCCACTGCATTTCCATATGCTACACCATCATACCATTAATCTACATCCATCAGCATACACATTTTCATTTACCATGACATTTGTATATATAAAGACTAACTATACATAGATAGATTAGTGCTTAGCTTTGGTTAGACGTTTGTAATTTCACCCAATCCCTGTGGAGACGATACTCACTCATCATTATATTACTTGAACGATTGTGTATACTTGAAAATTATTTGTGTATATTTTATAGTACTCACACACGCGGACACATATGCATTGAGCCGAAAGATTTTTGCCTCTCTACGAGCTTTGGATGCGCATATGTCATTAAAGGAAGATGGTGCCTTGATTGCTTAGCTTAAGTTAAAGACAATGTTTTTGGATTGGATAAAAGAGCTCCAAGGTCAAGATGAGAAATACTCATCGAGAAGGTCTCAAGTTGAAAAGAAAGAGACCAAAGATTTCGAAATAAGAGGCAATGGATGTTTATATTATCGGGGAAGACTTTACATATCCGATAATGAAAAATTGAAGGAAGACGTTCTTTATGAAGCACATTATAGCCCCTTGATGTTACATCCAGGTGGGAGTAATTTGTATTAGGATTTAAAAAGTCGTTATTGGTGGCCTGGTATAAAAAGAGCTATATCAGAGTTTGTGGCAAAATGTTTATTGTGTCAGCAAGTGAAAGCTGAACATCAAGTACCCTTCGGACTTCTTCAACCGATATCCATTCCTGAGTGGAAGTGGGAGCGAGTTACTATGGATTTTGTTTTGGGGCTACCTTTATCACCAGGGAAAAATGACTCTATATGGGTAATTGTAGATCGATTGACTAAGACAACTTTATATGGGAGAAAGTGTTGTACACCATTAAATTGGTTTGAATTAAAAGATCGAGACCTAGTTGGGTCAGAGTTGATTAAAGAAATTAAGTAGAAAGTAAAGATTATTCAGGGAAATCTCAAGATAGCCTCCGATCGACAGAAATCTTATGCTGATTTGAAAAGAAAATAGATCGAATTTCAAGTGGGAGATAAAGTGTTTTAAAGGTGTCACATTGGAACAAAGTTTTAAGATTTAGGCGCAAAGGAAAGCTAAGTCTGAGATTTATTGAACCTTATGAAATCTTGAAAAGAGTTAGACCACTAGCATATCAATTAGCTTTTCCTCTGGATATGGACAAAATCCATAATGTTTTCCATGTATCGATGCTCCGAAGATACCGATCAGATCCATCCCACATTATTAAACCAGAAGAAATAGAGGTCCGAACGGATTTAATTTATGAAGAAGAACTAGTACGAATACTGGCTAAAGAAATCAAGGAATTGCGCAACAAAAAGATTCCTTTAGTTAAAGGACTCTAGCAAAATCATAAGGCTGAAGAATCTACTTGGGAAAGAGAGGAGGACATGAGAATGCAGTTTCCATACCTTTCTGCTCTAGGTATTTATTTAAATTCGATGATGAATTTTCTTAAGGGGATAATTTTAATACCCCTAAATATCAGATCAGGGACTATATCGAAAAGATTTGAAAATTTTAAGATTTAATTGAATAAGTGGTAAAAGATGAGAAAAATGATTTGGAATAGTGTTTAAACTAATTTGTATCAATAGATAAGTTAAGAGGGCATTTTGGTCTTTTTAGAGGGAAAATGAATTTAAAAATATATTAGGGATTTTAAATAGGAGAAAAGAGGAAAGTAAAGCATTCCTACTCTTCTTCTCCTCATTCACGTTGGTATTGCTCTCCTCTCTAGCATAAAGTAAACTTCAATTAGCTAGATCTTTCTTTAAATTATGGGTTCTTTGGTAACATTAGGTGTTATGTGAGCTTAATGAAGGATTAAATAAGATTAAAACTAAGTGGAGAATGTTTTATAAGAGATTTAAAGAAATGGATTTTTAAATGACATGTTGATATATGTGTTTTTATTGAGGTTTATTAATAAAATTAACTTGTCAAAGGATTTAACAAGAGATTAGAAGCATAAGATATGATTAAAAACATGTTTAGAAAAATGGTATGATTCTTGAGTTGAGATGTTCCATGAAGATGTTAGATGTCAAAAATAGCAAAACGAAGTAAAGTTAGTTGGGTTAAGTAAAGGGGAGTTAAATAGTATTGTTGGAGGTAAAAGTATGAGATTAGAGGGGGAAATTAAGTGAAATTCGAGCTGAAAAATGGTAATTATGGTCAATGGTATCGGTACTGATAGAACAGTACCGATATTATAGGTGTAAATAGGTAGAAATGGGAAGAACAGTATCGATACTGATGTAAGGGGTATCATTACTGATAAGATATCGATACTCACAAAGGGAAGTATCGATACCATGGATCCAGAATGTCAAAATGGTATTGATACTGAAAGGCAGTATCGGTACCATAGTATAGTAGTATCGATAATGAGAGAAGGGTATCGATACCAGTCAACACAAAATATAGAAATAGGCGATACTGAAAGGGGGTATCGGTACCAGGGTAGTAGTACCGATACTATTGAGCTTGGAACAGAAAAATAGGTTGAAATGGTTATAGAAATTGAAATAATGATATCTTGAATATTCTTAAAGTATAATGTTAAAGAGTATACTAACATTGGCATGTTATGTGTACTTAATGGATACTTGTGTAGATCAGAACCAAGCTCTTGAATCTAGCAAGAAAAGGGGAAAGATAAAGTTGTTGATTAGCTAGACGTCTATAAACTTTATTAGCATGGATTACTAGGTGAGTACCATATTGTAAGTATTTGAGATTAAGAACATTCAAATTAGATTGTTTAAATTTATATATGTTTTATAATATTGATTATGTTATCTTTATATTTATGGAAAGAATATTATGAATGAGTTTTAGAGTATGAACTGCTCTGTTCCGAATCCATAATTAAAATGCATGAAAGGATGTATTAAGGCATGAAAGGATGCCATAACTAAAATTCATGAAAGGATGCATTAAGGCATGAAATGATGCCATAATTTAAATGCATGAAAGGATGCATTAAGGCATGAAAGGATGTCATAATTAAAATGCATGAAATGATGCATTAAGGCATGAAAGGATGCCATAATTAAAATGCATGAAAGAATGCATTAAGGCATGAAAGAATGCATTAAGGCATGAAAGTATGACATAATTAAAATGCATGAAAGAATGCCATAATTAACATGCATGAAAGGATGCATTAAGGCATGAAATGATTCCATAATTAAAATGCATGAAAGGATGTATTAAGGCATGAAGTGATACCATAACTAAAATGCATGAAAGGATGTATTAGGGCATGAAAGGATGCCATGATTAAAATGTATGAACGGATGTATTAATGCCTGAAAAGAGACTCTAACTGAAATTAATGAATAATTACTAAAGAAAAATAAACGAAAGAAAAGTATGTTGGACATACTAAAAATGTTTATGATGATAATATGACAGAAGTTTGGTTTTAATAAGAGTAACTTAACTAATCCTTATGGATGATACAACTTAGTTCGAAGTCAAATAACCATGAGATACTTATGTATACCTTAATGTTCTTTACAATATTATATCTCACTAAGTAAATGCTTAATGCGTGTTGTTTCCCACGCGTAGGAAAAAGTAGAAATTAACTGAGTAATGAGTGCATCTATAGCATCTGTGATCATCAATTTAAGGTGGACTCATCAGTGACACCAAGACAATCTAGTTATTTTGGAAAAACGTATTTGGCATGTAATCACGGTATTAAAAATGCTCTTAACTTTAATTAAGTATGACTTATAACAGTTTACAATTAATTTTTTGCTTTATATTAAAATGTTATGTTTTCAGAAATCGAAAAACAAAAATTTTATGGGTGTTTTAAATGAGGAATTATTATAAAGATGATGTGACATATGTATCTCGTGTATGGACAAGTATACGGGATATAGGTGTTACAACGAGAATTGATAACCGTTGTTGGCTATTTTATCAAGGATATCAAATGCTTCCTTAGGTGATTTATCAAGAAGAGTACCATTCGCCGAGGCATCCAACATCATGCAAGTGGGTACGTTGACTCCATTGTAGAACATCACAGCTTGAGTCCAATCGTGGAATCCATGTTTGGTGCACTAGCGAAGCAAACTTTTGTATCGGTCCTAGCACTCATACATAGACTCTTCATCGCCTTGGCAAAAAGATGTTATGGTATTCCTAAGATGGTTGTTCATATTGGGTGGATTATGCCATAGCAAAAATTGTTTATACAAGTCTACCCAGGACCTTATCGATTTGGAAGGTAGACCATTAAGTCGTGCCCTGGGTGATCTTTCAAAGAATATAGAAATAACTTCAATTTCAGTACATATTCATGTGCACCTTGTTGTCGAAAGGAATCACATACCTCAAAAAATGCTCGAACATGTTGCCTTACATCCTCATGAGGAGCACCATCAAACTGTCCAATCAAGTCCAACATGTCGAACAAAACCAGTTTGAGCTCAAAGTGGGCTGTCTAAATCTTGGGAGCTACAATAGCATGTTTTAGGTTGTCCAAGGTGGGAGTAAGTGATCTCTAATAGTTCATGGTCTTGAAATTATCTTTGCATTTTTATTTGCAGCGGTATTTAATTCTTCAGGTTCATCCACTTCATTTTGAACTTCAAATATAGTTCTTCGAGCTCCTTGAACACATCTTCTTTGATGATTTTTTTTCGATATCAAGTTCAATATGAGATAATGATTTCTTAGGACTTCTACAAGTCATGCAACTGCACAACACATGAGAAGGGTAAACAAAAATAGCGAATAAATCCATAAAAAATAATAAAAATAAAAATAAATAAAGAAACAAATAATGCTATAACAAAACTTTTAAAAACACTAATTACCAATCCCCGACAACGGCTCCAAAAAATTGATCACGTGAAAATGTGTGTTGTGGCACGCAAATATGTGAAAGTATACATAATCGATGCAAGTAATATAGTAGTGAGTGAGTATCGTCTCCACATGGATTGGAGGGTTTTTAAAAGATTGCTACAACTAGGAATAGGTGTCACTAAATAATCCTAAGTATCTAAGTCTAATGATATAAACAAAGAAAATATGCAGTAACAAATGGTATGAACATATAGAAAAAATTTGCCAAGGCAAGAAAAGTGTGAAGTTAAGTAAGCATATAAATTTTGACGTGGTAAGAAAAATGTGCAATAGTAAACAAACAAAAGTGTCTAAGGCTAAATTTGTCAAAACTCTATAAATAGACTAGCAACCTTACACCATCAGACTTCTAACAGAGCACTCGGGTTGGATTTGCTACGGCAAGAAATTATTCTATGGCTAAGATGATCTAGTATGAAATGCCTATGTTGCCCGACAGGATTTACTAAAGTGTTCCAAGAGTGTCTCTAGCACGGAACCTGATAAACTTTTTCTACTACAATACTACTCAGTGTAAACTACAACTATTAGTTTATCAAACTATTGCTGCGGCAATACCCCTCAGCGTGAACTGTAGTGTTAGTCTATCTACTCAAGCATCTATCCCTCTTAGTTGAATAAAACTCTCTCCTTATGTCTAAGGCAGATTAGAACCTCACCATCCCAATTATGTTCCATTGTTCACGTAG
Organism: Hibiscus syriacus; assembly: GCF_006381635.1. Taxonomy (NCBI): domain Eukaryota; kingdom Viridiplantae; phylum Streptophyta; class Magnoliopsida; order Malvales; family Malvaceae; genus Hibiscus; species Hibiscus syriacus. The sequence goes on along the minus strand of NW_024062980.1, from coordinate 11,245,515 downwards.
ATCTAACCTAACTCTCTCGATATTAGGTATCAACTCCTAGAAAAATTACAATCTCTCAAAAGCTCTTACAGTGCCAGGGCAAAAGATTAAAATAGTGAACAAAACAACACTTAACAAAAACATACTTAATCATTCATTAACAGTAAAATAAAATATCATCCAAGCATTTCAAGCACCAAATAAAATAGTTTATGGTGTGGTTAACATCATCCCAAAAATATTCATTAAGTATAAGCCCATAAAAAATTAAAAAAAATGAAGAACAATGGAAGAAAAACTCCTAGAACAGAGCTCTGCCATGACATCAAACCACCACCATGACTGCTCTAGCTTACAAACCTCTCTCGAGGGCCTAGTCGCTGCTCCGGTGAAGCCTGGCTATGGAGGACATCAAGGACGGACTAGAGGGGAATGGTGGAAAAGAGGTGCTTCAGCCGCCTTTCTCCAAGCCTTTCTTTAGGTTTTTTTTTCTTTTCTTCTCTCCTCTTCATGGAGAGGTATAATGAGATATTTTAGTGAGCATTTCTAGGGTTTAATGCCCTTTGAAATTCCCTAAATACCCTTGGTTTGATACCCATTGTGTGAATAATATTGCAGCTGGTAGTAGTTCCAAATTCTTAACAGGGGCAGGGGTTCACGTGAGCTGCATTGGACAACTGACCATGTGACGTCAGTAATTTTGTCTCGTACTGTATTAGACTGGCAAGATAAAACTTGACTTGGCAAGAAAAATTTGTTCCTCACTGTCATCGCCTTCTGTTCTACTGGCTCTAGTAAATTAATTTGTCTTGGCAAATAAATTCTTCCTCAGTCATTTCCTACATCATCACAACCAACAAACAACCCTTCTTCTCAGCAGCATCAATTTAGTTAAATAAACTTTGACTCGACAAAACGTATCCACCACATGCAAATGTCTTAAATGAAACTATATATAGCTAAAATGTTATGTCAATGGGTTTTAGACAATCAATAACTTAAGTAAAAAAAGCACTAAAATATAGTCTTTTTACGGAGTTATCAATTGTTTCATCATTTTAATAAACTTTTAATTTAAAAAATTATTAAAACAACATTTTAAGGTTTACGTACCAAAAAGTAAGTTCGGGAGTCGATTATGCGCGGGGAAGGATTAGCACCCTCACATCGCCCTAAATCAATACCTAGTCGATTAATTAATTATCTTTGCAATGAAATTTACGAGTTTAAATTTAATTTAATTTAAGATCCCTTTAAATAATATTTGTATTTTGAGATGAAAAATGACAATATTTAATTATTTCCTTTCGAGAAGAAAATATCTCTCATGCCTTAAAGCAATCAGTTCTTACTCCAATCGCAATAAAGAAATATCATTATCCCCTTTGAAAATTCAATACTAATTCAATTTTCAAATGCATGAATAAAATAAAATAAAGATTGATAAAATAAAAATTAGCAATCCTGTTATAAAGAATAAGAATGTTCGATTATTTAAAGATATCGAGATCGGACCTTTTATAAGTTCTAACGATCTTTTCTCGACAAATTTAATTAGAAAAACATTTATTTTTCTCTCGTTCCCAAATTTTAAATGTGATCATTTTTAGGTTTCACTTAATAGGATACAATTTCATTTAAAAAATCAGAAGTAGCCTTCTTATACGTTAAGATAGTTACTTCACGACAATCATAAAATGAAATGGTATTGCCCTTAATCCAATTATTTGAATCAGTTCAAGTTATGCTCATGAGTATATCATACATATTATGCAAAAAATGATGTCATGTGATTCGTAAATAAATCATTCACATATGCATACATATGTAAACGTATCAACATGCAAAACAAATATATACAACTAATTAAAGAGGACAATTACCTAACAAGGGACTAAATTAAAAGAATTTTAAATGTAAGGACTAAATCTAAAAGATAAAGTAATCTAAATTAGGATAAAAACATTTGAAATCTAAATCTAATGATTCAATTTAAAATCAGAGTACTAGGACCAAATTGAAGAGAATTAAAAAATTAAAAATTAAAAGCAATTAACAAATATAAGGGGACTAAACTGAAATAAATTAAAGATAACAAATATAAGGATTCTAAAATAAATGTAATGTAAATGAATTCATTAAATAAAGGAGCAAAATAAAAGAAAACAGAAAGTAAAGTGCAAAAATCAAATGGTTGAAATGTAAATACTAAAATTTAAAGGCTGAAATTAGAATAACATAAATTAAAGGATAGAAATGTTAATAACATAAATTAAAGGACAAAAATGTAAATGAAAGAAATTAAAAGATTCGAATGTAATTAGAGTTAGGGGTTAATTTTAATAGTTACCTGGATCATAAATAACGCGGATAATATCCTAGGGCGTGTCATCAGGAGGTCGTAAAATGATTCAAATATATATTTTAAGGGTTAGTAATTAGAAGTTAGTTAGTGGTTAAAAGTTAGAAATTAGTAGTTTGAATTTTACTCGTGCCATAATAATGTGGATCATACCCAGGGCAGGTCACCATAAGGTTGTATTAACGTTCAAATAACAATAATAAAATGACAGTGACTAAAATGAAATAAAAAATAAATTAAAGAAGGCAAATCATAAATAAATAAATAAATAAAATGATCAAAATGTAACAAAATGACAAAAACAATATCTAATTCGAAATAAACAAAAAATAACAAAGTGACCAAATTGAAATAAAATGAAACAATGGGTCCAAATCAGAAATTAATACAAGAGGGAGGCATTAGTGACCTAAACGTAAAAACACACCAAAGTACTATGGATCTAAATGCAATTAGCCCTTAAATTTTAATATAAGACTTATATTTTGTTTTCTTTTTTTTTCAAATGAAGACATAATCTAAAAAATGGCTTTTTTTCTCAAACTCATCTCCCCCTCGCTATGCGGCTGCCTACCACCGTCACACGCCGATGTCTGCTCCATTCGTCGGACACTACCAGAAACGGCCGAGAAGGCCAAAACTAAACAAAAATTAACTCCTTTTTTAAAAGCCTCCCTCACCCTTTCTTTTATCTCTCGACCGAAAACCCCAAAGGGCACAGTCGCCGCTCACGCCGCCATAGATTGGCACCAGCCTCCTCTCCGACCACCTCCAACGGTGGTCGGGTAAACGCAAGCCTGGCCAATCAAACACTAAAGCGTCTCTTTTTTGTCTACCCCCCTACAACCAAGTGCCTAGAAGCCCAAACCGACCCCTAACACGGCCAAAGGCCTCGACTTTCTCACTTCCGGCGACACTACGATTCTTTGACTACACCATGAACAACCTGAGTCTGGAGAGGACTCAAATAACCAAGGTAGCAAAGCTCAAACTCTCTCATTTTTCCTCTTTTTTACTCTCTGTTTCGTTGGTTTAAATCAGAGAGATAATTGCTAAAAGACAAAACCAAAAGAGAGGTTACAATACCTTTTTCCAAAGGCATGAGATCTTTTGTATTGTTTTCCTAAAGAAGGGAATCGAACCCTTTACATGAGAAATTTTGGGGTTTTTATAGAACCCATTTGTCTTACAAATGAAAAAAATGGAGAAAAATCATTGATTGGAAGTCGATTAGCTTTACATCTCATCATTCTTCTTTTATTGCTTGCATGGCCGGTGACGAGAACTGATTGAGGGCCATCGTGGCTGTTGGAGGCTTGCTGGAGATGCAAAGGGGGACCACGTACGGTTTGGTAACTTGTTGGTGAGGTTGCCGTGGAGCAGGGGCCACGGGACCAACGCTGTGCTGCTGTCGTGGAGTGCCTACTGGGTGATTTGGGAGATCAGGGATCATCCTCATTGCTGCTGATGTGGTCAAGTGAGGGACCACATTGTGTGGTTTCTCACGTGAAAGGAACTAGAGAAAAACCTTATCCTTCTAATCATCTAGACCATCATATCTGTTCAAATCCACAGTTGGGTAATGTGTGGCGCTAAAGGGGTTTGATGAAACCCTAATTTCTATTATTTGCAACACTTGGGCTTCTTATGTCATTGGGCTTCTCATAGCTGGGTTGTCTTGGGATTTATGTAAGGGGTCATATGGCTTTCATTGTAATGGGTTTGGGTTTAAGTTGGCAGCTATGGGATGGATTGTAATGTAAATGGACTAGGATGATGGTTTTTGTGTAATGGGTATGTGAATTTAATTTGGGTTGTATTTGAACAATGGACATTCCAATTTGGGTATTTAATTCTATTTAGGCATCTAACATTGAAAGATTTAATTTGGACCTTTAATTCCAAAATGAACATATATGGTTACAACCCAATTAAGCACTAAAAGTTTCTCAATTATCTCATTAACCAAATGCAAAATTCCATGATTCATCCTCCATCAATGCCCCCAATGTCACTTGAATTAATTCCTCACCAGGAACAAACATCTTCGAATTAGTTCTCGATCACCTTCAATGGATTTAAATCATCCAGACAAAATTATGGTATTACAGCTGCCCCTGTTTGGTCGTTGTTGTGAACATAAGAATGTAGCAAAGATAAATAATGACCTAATTTTGTCTGATCACGACGTCATTTTCCCCTCTTCGGGCTTCTCTTGACTTTCGCCTCCATCTCAATTGAACGATTTATTATTTTGAATTTGAACATCTTCTCGCTTGATTTGCCCCAATCTCACATGTGCAAGTCCTTTTAATCGATTGATCTGCTCCTCTGTGCCCAGGAATCTTTTTCAATTAATTTTCCTCCATCCTACATCTACTGGTCATGCGAAAGACATATATGTCAGTAATTAGCGCATTTGAGGGTTTATTTAATTATTTAATTTCACTTTCTTCCTTATTCTTTTTTCTCTCCATTTTTTCTTTCTATTTTTCATTTCATTTTTCATTTTCTCTTTTTTCTCTTCTTTTTCTTCCTTTTTTTATTTTCTTTTCTTTTTTCTCATTTTCTCTCTTCATCTTTTATTTTCATTTTTTTCTTTTAAAAATTTAAATGAGAAATTTTGAAAATTGCTTTCTCATTTTTCAAATTATCATATGAAAGCATCTTGCCCAAAGGTCTTATAGATGGCCCGAAAGACTTATCATCTTGCTTGAAAGACTGATAGATGACCCGAATGATTTAATTATCATGCTCGAAAGACGTACTGATGGCCTGAAGGACTTACAAATTTTGGAAATAATTTACTAGGTAAGAAACTTTGGAAATCACTTTCTTACTTTTCAAAAATTTCATTTTTTGAAAATATTAAATGGGAAACTTTGAAAATCACCTTCTAATTTTTCAAATTATCATATTGTCGAAACGATTTTTAAACGTGGGCGAGGGTGATTTGGAAAACCACGTCATTTTTAATTATTCTCTTTAGGATTGAATTTTAATTAAAAACAATGTGATTTTAGAAAACCTCTCGTTTCGAAAATTTGGAAATTCCTTAATGATTAAAACGTATTGTTCGAGGAGTCGCCACCAATCTTTGATTAGGGTGTGATTGGACACCCAAAAACGTTGTCATTTTAAATAAAAATTAATTTTAATTAAAACGACAAATTTACGGTCTACGTTACCAAAATCTGAGTTCGGGAGTCGATTACGTGTGGGGAAGGATTAGCACCCCCACAACGCCCTAAATCGGTACCTAGTTGATTAATTAATGTCTTTGCAACGAATTTCACGAGTTCGAGTTTAATTTGATTAATGATCCCTTAAAACCATAATAAATGCAAATTTTATAACATTAAAAAAAAGCAACAAAATAGGTTAAATTAAAATTGCCAAGCCATTAGAAAGATAAAGAATATTCGATTATTTACAAATATTGAGACCAGATCTTTAGGTGAGTTCTAACGATCTTTTCTCAAATAATTTAAATAGCCGAATATTTCTTTTTCTTTCATTCCCAAATTTTAAAGTGATTAATCCAAATTTAATTAGGCGTTACTGGTGGGATATACTTTTAATTTAAAATCGTCAAAGCGGATATCTAATCAGTTAAGACAACCACTTAAAACAATTTTAAATTAAAAAGATATTACCCTTAATTAAATTATGTAAATACATCGAGTTATGCACACGAGGTTAACATACGATATTAAAATTATCTAATTAATAAATAATATATGAAAAACTAACATGCACTAACATTACTTAACATATTAATATGTAACATACTAATGGGACTTAAATATGAAAAAATAAAAAACATAACATACCAAACTATACATATTACACTAACAACCAAATCACATTAAACCGAACTTTAATATCAAAAATATAAACAAAATAATCATTGAAATGAACATACGAGTAGTACACATAGTAAACAATGAAACCAGAATAAAACAAATCATCACCATAATGGACTAAAATTATAATAAACCCTAAACATACATAGGACTAAAAGAAACATGCAAAACATTCAAAGTCAAAAGTCTAAGAAAACAGAAACTAAGTATATTACCACTCAGGACTAAAATGCAACATGCAGAACACGAGGGTCAAATGTTTAAAACAGTAAAGATTCAACTACAACACTACTTAGGACTAAAATTAAATGCGGGTAAAATAAAGAGACAAAATTATAAACATGCAAATGTTGATTTATGGACTAAAACGAACATGCAACAATTCAGAAGTTAAATGTCTAAAGTAACAAAAGCTAAATGACACAACATTTGGGACTGAAATTAAATACGGGTAAAATATGGAAACAAAATTACGAACATGCAAACAACGGTTTATGGACCCAGATGCAACATCCGAAAATAAGAAGGCCAAATTACTAACAAAAAGATTGCATTCGGGGACCAAAACGGAACAGGTTAAACATACAGGACCTTGCGCTAATAACCCCTAAAACACGATGACATATAGATGATTAACCCTAAATTTCTAATATATATTCTAAATATAAACTAAACCTAACCTAAACTCACACTACCCCAGTCGTTCCTCTTCTCTACTCATCTCCACATCCCTTTCGGCCTCTCGCCTCATTTCTCTCGACCGAGAGCCACAAGGGCTCGTCCTACGCCGACGGTAGGCCACCAATGGTGTTGCCCTGGAAACTAGTCCTAAACCAAACTCAACACCTCAATCTTTCCTCTCTCGTCGATACCCTTCACAGCCTCCCATCTCCCTCGTTCGCAAGCCACGGCCGAGACTTCAACTCTCCACCTTGTTTTTACAGCAGCTGCTTACCTCTCCGGCGACGGACACTACACCAGCTGGGACTTGGCAACACAAGGTAAGTTGGATCGAAACTATTGTTCACTCTTTTTATTTTGAACAACCTCGGCCTAGAAACTAACCCCTAGCCCACATGCAAGGTTCTAATCGACCTAAGGACATGACCCTCGACTTTTCGCCGACCATAATGCCAGGAATGGTCCTCGTTCCTAAGGTAAACAGATCACTCTCTTTCTATTTTGTTTCTTCTCTTTCTTTGTTTTGAACACACATACACACATAAAAAAAAGGAAAACGAAAATAAATCAAAGAATACCTTGAATCTCAACTTGTATCTCTATTGCTTTCTCAATTTTTTTTTGAATACAATGGTGAAATTCATGCTACAATATTCTTTCCATTCATCATTCGAAAAGTGAGTGGAAATCCCTTTTGTTTACTCTTTTTTTTTCCTGAAAACCGAGACCCTTGTTGTTGATAACCTTCCCTACTGTCGTGAATCTTTGTTCTCTTCTTGATGGCTGATGGAACCCCCTGTGTTACTGTTTTTTTTTCTTGCTATAGGTTACCGATTTTGTTCTCCCCTCTGTTTGTTGTCTGTATCTTTTTTTCCGTTGTGATCTCTGGTTGTTCACTGCTCTCTTCCTTGTTGGTTTTTTTTCGTTCTCCCTTCCCGTTTGTTGATGAGTTCCCCCTTTTTATTTCCCTCCTGTTCTGTAGAAAAGCCGAACCTCTCACTGTTGTTTTTTTTGCTTCCATCCTCCCCGTGAACCTCCCTGATGTGTTTACTCGTGTTTTCTTTTATTGATGCCTGTGTTTTTGCTTTCCAAGGTGCCTCGGTTTTCTCTGCCTTGTTTGTGATGTTGCAGGGCATGGGCACGAGCGTGTTGCTCGATTCTGGTGTGCACATGGCGTGGGAGACAGTCCTGGTCAGCAGGGTATGGGTCTTGCTCGGGAACCTGGACACTTCACGTGGATGCTGGTTGTGCGGTTCATGTGGGAGACGTGAGGGATCGTGGCAGTGATGCATCATGTGGGAGAGATCCCTGTATGCTCGGGCATCTCGTGTGGGGCACAGATAACCCGGGTCGGGTTATAACCGGGTCAGATATGGGTCTAATGGGTTTCGGGTTGGGTTGTTTGTAATTAAGCCCGGTTTGGGCTTGTTTTGTAAATGGACCTTAGACACTTACATTTGGATTTTGGATTATACTTAGGCTTCGAGCTATATCTTGAATTCCAACGTGTACAATTCCAATTCAATTAAACACCTCAAGCTTCCACGATCCATCACTTAAATTAGTTCCTCATCGGTCACAAATTCATTCAAATTAAATCTCGTTAATCTTCAAATGAATTTAAATGACCCGGACAAAATTAAGGTATTACAGCTGCCCCTCTTTGCTCGTTGGTGTGAACACAAGAACGTGGCAAAGACAAAAATAATGACCTAATTTTGTCTGATTGCAACGTCATTTCCCTTCTCCAGTCTTCTTCTAGACTTTTGTCTTCATCTCATGAGCACAAACCCTTTTAATTGATTGTTCCGCTTCTTCGTACCCGAGAATCTTTAGTTTCCGTCTACATCTGATGATCTGATGGTTTGCTCCACTTTCTTCTGAAAGCTTTAAATGGCTCGGACGACTCATATTGTACTTGGGCGTTTTTGTCCAATTCCATCTTCTTGTTTCAAAATTTGATAAGAGATCTCCTTCACTCCTCCTTCGGGGTAAGTGAGACTTGAAAATCTTTGGAAAAAAACGTCTGCTCCCTATTCTTTCAGAGAGTATAGGACTCGATTAATCTTCAATCAACGTACTTGCTCCTTATTCTTTTCAGGGAGTATAGAATTCAATAAATCTTCAGAAAAATGGGTTCGCTCCCTATTTCTTCAGAGGGTATAAGACTTGAATCATCTTCAACAAACTTGTCTGCCCCCTATTTCTTCAGAGAGTATAAGACTCGAACAATCTTCAATGATTGCGTCTGCCCCCTTTTTCTTCAGAGAGTATAAGACCCACAATCTTCATCAATCGCATCTGCCCCCTATTTCTTCAGAGAGTATAAGACTCGAACAATCTTCAACGATTGTGTCTGCCCCCTATTTCTTCAGAGAGTATAAGACCCACAATCTTCATCAATTGCGTCTGCCCCCTATTTCTTCAGAGAGTATAAGACTCGAATAATCTTAAACGATTGCGTCTGCCCCCTATTTCTTCAGAGAGTATAAGACCCGAACAATCTTCAACTATTGCATCTGCCCCCTATTTCTTCAGAGAGTATAAGACCCACAATCTTCAACAATCGGGTTCGTTCCCTCTTTCTCCAGGGAGTATAGAACTCGAAAATCTTTTGAAAACGTGTATGCTCCCTATTCCTTCAGAGAGTATGAGACTCGAACAATCTTCAACGATCGTGTCTACTCCCTATTCTTTCAGAGAGTATGAGACTCGAATAATCTTCAACAATCGTGTCTGCTCCCTATTCTTTCAGAGAGTATAAGACTCGAACAAACTTCAACAATCGGGTCTACTCCCTATTTCTCTAGGGATTATGGAACTCGAACCTCTTCTTCTTACAGGTTCGCTCCCTCTTTCTCTAGGGAGTATAGAACTTGAATAATCTTCTGTAAGCGAATTCCCTTTTTCTTTAAGGAGTATAGAACTCGAATAATCTTTTGGAAACGGGTTTGCTCCCTCTTTCTTTCAGGAAGTATAGAACTCGAACATCTTCAAACGGGTTCGCTCCCTCTTTCTTTAGGGAGTATAGAACTCGGATATCTTCACACGGGTTCGCTCCCTCTTTCTCTAGGGAGTATGAAACTCAGACATCTCTTCAAACGGGTTCGCTCCTTCTTTCTTTAAGGAGTATGAAACTCGAACATCTTCAAACGGGTTCGCTCCTTCTTTCTTTAAGGAGTATAGAACTCGGATATCTTCACACGGGTTCGCTCCCTCTTTCTCTAGGGATTATGGAACTCAGACATCTCTTCAAACGGGTTCGCTCCTTCTTTCTTTAAGGAGTATGGAACTCGAACATCTTCAAACGAGTTCGCTCCTTCTTTCTTTAAGGAGTATAGAACTCGCATATCTTCACACGGGTTCGCTCCTTCTTTCTCTAGGGAGTATGGAACTCGGACATCTTCAAACGGGTTCGGTCCCTCTCTCTCTAGGGAGTATGGAACTCAAATAATCTTCATTTGCTTCACCACTTTATTGTGAAGGCTTGAGTTTGATTTGCTTCAAAGGTCGAACCTGAAAATCAAACATTATCAATCATTAATGTATGCTTGAAGATTCGAAAAACATTATACTCAAAAATTTAGAATTTAAGAGAATCTTTTCGAAATCATTTCTCTTGTGAGAGCTTGTCTCGCCGCAATTAAATACGAGAGTCTTCCTTGACTTGACTGCCATTTGAACCTCTCCTTTTCAGAGACCTTGAATCGGTTAATTACTCCTCGCGCGCGTTTCCTTTTAATCACTTGATCAGCTTCTTTGTACTCGAAAACTTTTTCTTTTTCTCCTACATCTGATGGTCGGATGGTTTGTTCCAACACTCTTCTGAGAAGCCTTAAAATGGATCTGCTTCACTACTTTTTGGTGAAGACTTAAGATGGTTTGCTTCACTACTCTCTGGTGAAGACTTATGATGGTTTGCTTTACTATTCTCCGGTGAAGGCTTCAGATTGATTGCTTCACTATTCTCCGGTGAAGGCTTCAGATGGTTTGCTTCACTATTCTCCGGTGAAGGCTTAGGATTGACTTTTCTCCAATCTCATGTGTACAAGTCTTTCTTCATACACGAAAATCTTCGTTTTTCTTCTACATCTGATGGTCTTCACTTCAAAGCAATGCTTCTTCTGTGGATTAGACCTCTCTGTTCTTCAGGGTATGCCTCTTTAAACACTTTGCATTTGAGGTTTAAAATCTTCCTTTCGATCATTGGGATTTTAACATTCTGCCTCTTCTCTTTTCAATGGAAGACCTGTCAAAATCATGTGTTTATGCATAAAACATGAATGCAATTAAATGTATCCGTGTCATGCATTTTCTTTTATGCATATGATGTTCTCATGAATGCATAAATGTTGAATCAATCTTTGTTTTCCCTCAAAGTGGCGAACTTAGTCTTCTTCTATTTGATAATTCTTTCCAAGGTCTGTTTTCTATACTCGTGTAGCAACTCATAGTTTTCAACTTGCATTTTGACAAGCCCTTTGATCTTCTTCTATCTTCTTGTCATCTTTGTTTTCTTTCTTCATTTCGGAGAAAATGTTTTCTCTCTCAATATCTTGCTATAGTCAGAAATACGACTACGTTACCCCATTTCCGTCATTGGCTCAATTATGCTTTCAGAGTTGTTCTTCCAGGACTCTGCTATTGATCGATGCTCAGTTGATTTGCTTTACAAGGTAAGCTCTACTCAAATTCACGGTCTGCCCCTGACACTTCAAGTTGTGAGACTCATTCTCAATAATTTCTTGGTCTGAATCTTTTCATCTCAACATGACGTGAGTTCGGTCGTGCCCCAACATTATCTTACACTGGTACGGGCCTTCAAAATGCCCCATCACCTCAAATTGTAAGGCTCATTCTTCATGCCTCCTTGGTCTGAATCTTTTCATCTCAGCATGACGTGGGTTCGGTCGTACCATAACATATCACAACTTGAATGTTCTCATTATGGTGTCACTACACAGTAGTGTTGTCAAATAGTTTGAGGGCATTTTTTCGTGCTACTTAAGAAGTGATCAACCCTTCTAACACAATGTCTTTCATTTTCATTCGGGCTGAGATATGTGCCCCTTCTGAATGATGAGATAATCTTCTTCTTACTGGGTTACTGACAATGTCACAAAGAAATGTTGCCAGTTCTGTCTTTCATCTATTCTGATCTCTGGGACCTTCTACTTCAAGGTCGCGAAATGCTTCATGTTATGGCGCCGCTTATTCTTTTTCTCCAATAGAGGCACAATGAGCCTCACCCGCTTCAAGGACCTTTTACATTTGAATTGTCCTGTTTGAAAATGCTTTTCTCTTTCTCTTATTTTAGGGAGTAAAGAATGAAAGAATCTTATAAAACATTGTCCCTTAATTCAGACTCACAATCAAATCAAATCATAAACATGAATTCACAGAATATCAAAAGAATCAATTGCTCTTTAATGTTTTCAGGGTTATAAATCTTTGACAAGTGTCAAAATTGAGGGGTTGGTTTTAGGTTGGCTTCCTATTTTCTAAGGCTTCGACCACCAAAATACCATCTCTTTCTTGATCGTTGTGACCATCACAACATGCCCTTCTTTCTTGGCTTGGTATTTTAATCGGATGCGGACAAAATGACGCAAATAGTATACTCCATTACTAGACTTTCCAGAACACTTCCATTTCAGTTCTCTGAAATCTTCCATTTGTTCAAGCTTCGTAGACTCCTCTAACCAAGGTAGTGCAGAAATATCGATCTAAAAATGAAATTTCTGAGTGCTCGTGTGAAATTGACTATGACAGGTGTTCCTTAACTCCCTTAGTCCATTTTTATCACAACTCCTTATTTAGATAAACTTGATTTAATTTGCCATTATCGGGCTAGCTGAAATCAGCTTTATTGTAATTTGCCTTTATCAGGCTAGCTGAAGGGTTCATCTCATCACAAAGTCTTTGACTTGACAATCACAGTGGAGCATACACCGAATTGCCAGGTACCCGATCAAGGTCATGGTTTGAGTATAATCTATTCATAAAGCCAGGGTTTTCGAGTTTCCTCTATAACCAATTGCCTTAGTGGAATAGCTCAGCTTTATTGTATACATGTATATTATATATTTTGATGAGTATGTGGATTCAATTTCTTAAGCTTGTCAAGAAGAACCTGTCATAGTCTAGGTGTTGTTGAATGTCAGAAAATCTCATCGTTAGAGTTCAATTTCCAAGCAACTGACCTAAACTAGATTCACCTACTCGACTATTTCATCTGTAAAGATCATAATCATCATCGAACGTCGTCAACAAAAATGGTCTAGTCAATTTTGTAATGTCATACGCAAAAGATGCCCCATGTTGTCCGCTCCTATGCATACCTGAATACCAGGCCTATGGTTCATTCCCTTATGATAGGAGAAGGCTATATCGGTTCCTGCAAGAAAAGGGTATGGTGTTCGATTGTATCTTCTGGGGTAAGGTCAAGGTCCTTGTTTTATCGGGTTTCAATCTTGTCATTTTGTCAAAGATTTATAACTCTAATCATTAAAGAGCTTTTAATTCAATTGATATTCAAAGAATTTCAAGTTGAAAATTCGATTCAATGCTCACCATCCTTAAAGTAACATGAATTCATTTAAAATATCCTTACAAACAGAAAGATGAGAAAGTACAAAAAAACATGTTCAAACAAGATGCCGCAAATGAAAAATGCGATTGTGGTGGAGCACAACCTTCACTTGTTCATCCAAAAGGCCCTACTTTCCCTAGAATAGCGGGTGCCCCATTGGATTAGGGTTTTTACCCTCACTTACTCCCCATTTCTCGATCACTTCTCTTGTCAGGACTCCTTTGTCAACGAGCCTTTCTATCTCTTCCATCAATGGTATACACTTATCAGTGTGATGGCCCAATGCCCCTAGATGAAAATCGCAAGCACTATTCGGGTCATAGCCATAAGCGGATGGGCTAGTCTTCATTCTTAATGGCCTTGGAGTGAGGTATTGATTCTTGATTAAAGGGGATAGCAAGTCAGAAATGGGCACTTGAAAAACCTTGAGGGTCGTATTTTCCCAAGACATCTTCTGCGGCCAGTCTCGGACTACCTCTCCTTTGACTTTTATCATGTCACTTCCCACTTCTATCTTCTTTTTTAGTGTCAGAGAGGTCTCAAGAGTTGGGTAATTTATCTCTGCTTCACATATCTCGATTTCCTTGACTTTGCTCTTCTTTTTTTCAACACTCTCTTCCGTATGTACTTCACTTGTTTTGACCCCGTCAACTCTATTCTGGGGATTGACTTTCAGCTGTTTAGCATCCACCTCTATAACTCCTTGAGCCAAAAGATCTCAGACTTGTCGTTTGAAGTTGCTACAATTATCGATGGAGTGTCCTCGGGCTCCCGCATGATATTCACAGGAAACTTTCTCATTATACCAACTCGGATAAGGGGGCAACAAAGGCTTGGCCAGACGTGGAGCAATCAGCTGGGCTTGGAGCAACTTGGGATATATCTGGCTATATGAAAGCTCTTTTGACCCTACTTTCTCCTTGCCGTTATTATGATCATATTGAAGACCCTGTGACTGACCACTGGAACGTTCACTTTGAAGGTTTAACGTTTGACCAACATCTTGGGAGAGACATTGATTTGCATATCTCCCTTCATTGACAAGTTTTGAGCTTCCGGGGAGCTTAGGTTTTCCATTTTCAAAGCATAACAACCCTTCCGTGATGAAGTTTTGAACTTTATATCTCAGGATCATACAATCTTCTATAGAGTGACTAAACTCTTGAGAATGATAACCGCATGATCTTTTGACACCTTGCCAGTCTAGACGCAAATAAGTATTATACCTCGGTGGAAAAGGCTTTAGGAGCCCACTTTCAAAAAGAAAGGGTAACAAGTCTGAATATGAGATCGGAATCGAAATCAGAGACATCCCCTTCTTCTTCTTTCTATTCTTTTTGGCCTTCTTCACTGGCATTTGAACATCCTCTATGCCTCTCTTCTTTGAGTCCGGCTCCACTTTCGTATTAGAAGTTTCACCCTTAACTTCTGCTTTTCCCAGTATGATCTCCGTAGCATCTTCTGGAATCTTACTTGATTTTTGGAGTTGACTTGAATTACCACATCCCCTAACAGGTTCTTGATCATTTGCTATCATCACATTGGCTGCAGCGCTAACCTTCAGATTCTCACCCGAAGTCTTCATCTTTTCTTGTGTGACAGGGTCATCTGATGATTTATCCCCATATATCACTGTAATCATCATGCTCATCAACTTGGACATTTGTTCCCTAGATTCAACTTGGAACTTCTTTACTTCATCAATCATTTCTTGTTGGGTCTTTACGAGCCGTTCTTGAATTCTCTCGATCCTACTAACTCGTGCTAATATCTCATTCATTGCTCTCTATCTTTCCAGAAACACGTCTCGGGGTAACTTCAATTTGCTTTCAGAGCTTCTGCCACATCATCATTCACGAGTTACTCTCATATTTTCATGATTGATGCATGTAAAAATGCTTAAATTAATACATGCAATGCGAAAATGCAAAATGCAAATGCAAATGCACGAGGTGTTAATCCCAAAAGTGACCGCTTAAGAACAACCGTTCACTTAGACAACAAGAATTTCGTAAGTACACCATGTAGTCAAAATACAACTGCGATTTTTCATCTCTTCATTTCCTTGAGTTGTACTCTTCATGGGATCTGGTATCGCACCTCCAAAGTTGTTGGCGTATTTCATCACCTTTGATGACGTCGAATGTCTTTAAATTGAGTCTTGAAATCTCCATTCTCACCTCCAATGTGAAGTGGTCTTCATGTCGTTATGAAGGGTCTTCTCGTCATTGGTATGACTGTATCTATCCCTTGAGTCAACATCTTGGCCTTTGCAGCTTTAAAGGAATTCTTCAATCAGCTTCAGATCTCTTCGTTCATCGGATGTCCTCCTTCATGGATCGTTTGAACATCTCTGGATCTCCCGGTTTTGACTACATAGTGGAGAATTTCTTACCTCAATATGTTCAGTCTTCTTCTTTGTCAATCACTTGTGAATTAACACCCCTTGATGACATGAGGATGCAAATGTAATAAAATCAAAATAAAACAGACATAGAACAAAAACGGGTTAGTACACGCAAGATAAACAACAATATAGTGAGTACCGTAAATATCAAATAAAACCTACCCTCACATGCTGGCTACCCAATCATGCTTTAGTAAATCCTACCCGACATGATATCTACCCATATGTTTTGTCATTCATAAAAGATCCTAACCGCATGGTATCTAATTCACATGTTTTGTGCGAAAATATAAAACCTAACCGCATGCTTTTCTAGTTCTCATACTTATTGCAAAAATAAATTCGAGGAAAAGGTTAGAATGAGTTTCCCCTTCGTGTCTGCAGACAGAGATTCAACATAAGATGGGCAGAGTTTCAGTATTTCTAAAAGGGTCCTCGAATTGTCCTTTGCTGGTGCCCCCTTGGGCTTGCCAGACCCTCGATTCTCACCCATTATAGGCTTAAAACGAATCAAGTTCAATCCGAGAGGATACATTTCCCTATATCCATGCGAGAAAACTCAATGTTTTCTCGTAGACATAAAGCATGTACCCCAGAGGTTAATTGCTAAAGCCCATGCGGAGAAAAGTAATTTTCTCACGTAAGCATAGCGTTCACCCCTACCTAACGGGACAGAGCACAGTAAGAAGGCTCTAAATATCAAAATGGTTGTAACGACAGTGAGGGGAAACCCATAGTCCTTTGCCTCGATCCAAGAAAAACAATAGATTAAAACGAAGGTCAGAAAACTGAAACATGTAGATCACACGTTAGTACAACTATTTATTTGTTAATCAAAACGCAAATTAAAATGGAAACAACAATTTAAAACAAATCAGGGATCAAAAACCAAATTAAAGTGAACTTACAACTTTCGTTTGCAAAGACAATTAATTAATCGACTATAGGCCTGACTCTCTAAAAAGTCCCCAGCGGAGTCGCCAAGCTGTCGAAACGATTTTTAAACGTGGGCGAGGGTGATTTGGAAAACCACGTCATTTTTAATTATTCTCTTTAGGATTGAATTTTAATTAAAAACAATGTGATTTTAGAAAACCTCTCGTTTCGAAAATTTGGAAATTCCTTAATGATTAAAACGTATTGTTCGAGGAGTCGCCACCAATCTTTGATTAGGGTGTGATTGGACACCCAAAAACGTTGTCATTTTAAATAAAAATTAATTTTAATTAAAACGACAAATTTACGGTCTACGTTACCAAAATCTGAGTTCGGGAGTCGATTACGTGTGGGGAAGGATTAGCACCCCCACAACGCCCTAAATCGGTACCTAGTTGATTAATTAATGTCTTTGCAACGAATTTCACGAGTTCGAGTTTAATTTGATTAATGATCCCTTAAAACCATAATAAATGCAAATTTTATAACATTAAAAAAAAAGCAACAAAATAGGTTAAATTAAAATTGCCAAGCCATTAGAAAGATAAAGAATATTCGATTATTTACAAATATTGAGACCAGATCTTTAGGTGAGTTCTAACGATCTTTTCTCAAATAATTTAAATAGCCGAATATTTCTTTTTCTTTCATTCCCAAATTTTAAAGTGATTAATCCAAATTTAATTAGGCGTTACTGGTGGGATATACTTTTAATTTAAAATCGTCAAAGCGGATATCTAATCAGTTAAGACAACCACTTAAAACAATTTTAAATTAAAAAGATATTACCCTTAATTAAATTATGTAAATACATCGAGTTATGCACACGAGGTTAACATACGATATTAAAAATTATCTAATTAATAAATAATATATGAAAAACTAACATGCACTAACATTACTTAACATATTAATATGTAACATACTAATGGGACTTAAATATGAAAAAATAAAAAACATAACATACCAAACTATACATATTACACTAACAACCAAATCACATTAAACCGAACTTTAATATCAAAAATAAACAAAATAATCATTGAAATGAACATACGAGTAGTACACATAGTAAACAATGAAACCAGAATAAAACAAATCATCACCATAATGGACTAAAATTATAATAAACCCTAAACATACATAGGACTAAAAAGAAACATGCAAAACATTCAAAGTCAAAAGTCTAAGAAAACAGAAACTAAGTATATTACCACTCAGGACTAAAATGCAACATGCAGAACACGAGGGTCAAATGTTTAAAACAGTAAAGATTCAACTACAACACTACTTAGGACTAAAATTAAATGCGGGTAAAATAAAGAGACAAAATTATAAACATGCAAATGTTGATTTATGGACTAAAACGAACATGCAACAATTCAGAAGTTAAATGTCTAAAGTAACAAAAGCTAAATGACACAACATTTGGGACTGAAATTAAATACGGGTAAAATATGGAAACAAAATTACGAACATGCAAACAACGGTTTATGGACCCAGATGCAACATCCGAAAATAAGAAGGCCAAATTACTAACAAAAAGATTGCATTCGGGGACCAAAACGGAACAGGTTAAACATACAGGACCTTGCGCTAATAACCCCTAAAACACGATGACATATAGATGATTAACCCTAAATTTCTAATATATATTCTAAATATAAACTAAACCTAACCTAAACTCACACTACCCCAGCCGTTCCTCTTCTCTACTCATCTCCACATCCCTTTCGGCCTCTCGCCTCATTTCTCTCGACCGAGAGCCACAAGGGCTCGTCCTACGCCGACGGTAGGCCACCAATGGTGTTGGCCCTGGAAACTAGTCCTAAACCAAACTCAACACCTCAATCTTTCCTCTCTCGTCGATACCCTTCACAGCCTCCCATCTCCCTCGTTCGCAAGCCACGGCCGAGACTTCAACTCTCCACCTTGTTTTTACAGCAGCTGCTTACCTCTCCGGCGACGGACACTACACCAGCTGGGACTTGGCAACACAAGGTAAGTTGGATCGAAACTATTGTTCACTCTTTTTATTTTGAACAACCTCGGCCTAGAAACTAACCCCTAGCCCACATGCAAGGTTCTAATCGACCTAAGGACATGACCCTCGACTTTTCGCCGACCATAATGCCAGGAATGGTCCTCGTTCCTAAGGTAAACAGATCACTCTCTTTCTATTTTGTTTCTTCTCTTTCTTTGTTTTGAACACACATACACACATAAAAAAAAGGAAAACGAAAATAAATCAAAAGAATACCTTGAATCTCAACTTGTATCTCTATTGCTTTCTCAATTTTTTTTTGAATACAATGGTGAAATTCATGCTACAATATTCTTTCCATTCATCATTCGAAAAGTGAGTGGAAATCCCTTTTGTTTACTCTTTTTTTTTCCTGAAAACCGAGACCCTTGTTGTTGATAACCTTCCCTACTGTCGTGAATCTTTGTTCTCTTCTTGATGGCTGATGGAACCCCCTGTGTTACTGTTTTTTTTTCTTGCTATAGGTTACCGATTTTGTTCTCCCCTCTGTTTGTTGTCTGTATCTTTTTTTCCGTTGTGATCTCTGGTTGTTCACTGCTCTCTTCCTTGTTGGTTTTTTTTTCGTTCTCCCTTCCCGTTTGTTGATGAGTTCCCCCTTTTTATTTCCCTCCTGTTCTGTAGAAAAGCCGAACCTCTCACTGTTGTTTTTTTTGCTTCCATCCTCCCCGTGAACCTCCCTGATGTGTTTACTCGTGTTTTCTTTTATTGATGCCTGTGTTTTTGCTTTCCAAGGTGCCTCGGTTTTCTCTGCCTTGTTTGTGATGTTGCAGGGCATGGGCACGAGCGTGTTGCTCGATTCTGGTGTGCACATGGCGTGGGAGACAGTCCTGGTCATTAGGGTATGGGTCTTGCTCGGGAACCTGGACACTTCACGTGGATGCTGGTTGTGCGGTTCATGTGGGAGACGTGAGGGACTGTGGCAGTGATGCATCATGTGGGAGAGATCCCTGTATGCTCGGGCATCTCGTGTGGGGCACAGATAACCCGGGTCGGGTTATAACCGGGTCAGATATGGGTCTAATGGGTTTCGGGTTGGGTTGTTTGTAATTAAGCCCGGTTTGGGCTTGTTTTGTAAATGGACCTTAGACACTTACATTTGGATTTTGGATTATACTTAGGCTTCGAGCTATATCTTGAATTCCAACGTGTACAATTCCAATTCAATTAAACACCTCAAGCTTCCACGATCCATCACTTAAATTAGTTCCTCATCGGTCACAAATTCATTCAAATTAAATCTCGTTAATCTTCAAATGAATTTAAATGACCCGGACAAAATTAAGGTATTACACATATGAAAGCATCTTACCCAAAGGTCTTATAGATGGCCCAAAGGACTTATTATCTTGCTCGAAAGACTGACATATGACCTGAACGATTTAATTATCACGCTCGAAAGACTTACTGATGACCCAAAGGACTTACCAATTTGGAAATAGTTTACTATGTATGAAACTTTTGAAATCGCTTTCTTACTTTTGAAAAATTTCATTTTCTGAAACTACTAAACGAGAAACTTTGAAAATCACCTTCTGATTTTTCAAATTATCATATGAAATAATCTTGCCCAAATGTATTATAGATGGTCCGAAGGACTTATCATCTTGCTCGAAAGGCTGACAAATGACCTGAAGGATTTAATCATCATGCTCGAAAGACTTACGGATGGCCCGAAAGACTTACCAATTTTGGAAATAGTTTACTAGGTAAGAAACTTTTGAAATCACTTTCTTACTTTTCAAAAATTTCATTTTCGGAAAATACTAAATGAGAAACTTTGAAAATCAATTTCTCATTTTTCAAATTATATATAAAAATAACTTAATGGTCGGGTAACATGCCCCACTTCAACGTAATGCTTTTTCTGTGGATTGGGCCCCTCTATTCTTCAGGTTCTGCCTCTCTAAACATGATTCCCTGCATTTTAGGTTTGAATTCTATCTTTTACTTGTTGGGATTTTGACATCATGAATCTTCTCTTTTCAATGGATGATCTGTAAAAACCATGTGTTTATGTGTAAAACGTGAATGCCATTAAATGTATCAATGTCATGCATTTTCTTTTATGAAAATGATGTTCTCATGAATGCATAAATGTTGATTCAATTTTCCTTTGACTCTAAAGTGGAGAACTCGGTATTCTTCCACTTGATCACTTTTCTCTAGGGTTTACGCAGATATCAGTGTAGCAGCTTATAATTTCAAGCTTACATTTTTGAAGATTCCATCTGATCATCTTACGTCTCTGTGTCTTCTTTTCCTCTTATCTACATTAAAGTCTCAGAAGAAATGTTTTGTTTCTTGAATTCTTGTTGCGGTAAAAAATATGACCTTGATGCCCCTTTCTATCCTTGACTCAATTGCACTGTCAGATATTTTTCAGGAATCTACAATTAATTGATGCTTGACTGGTTGTGAGGCTCATTCTCAATGTATTTTCGGTCTAAACCTTGTTATTTCAACATGATCTGGGTTTTTGGTCATGCCCCAAAGTGGATATTTTCATGACTCATCCCTATTTGGGTGCCAAAATTTCATCCTTGATTGGTCTCACTCTTGCATCATTTATCAAAAACCAAAAGCTCTTCTTATTAAGGTGATTGTATGCTTTATGATTTATTACTGATGTTGATGATGTCACAATAAAGTATGAGAAGTTTTTCTTGAGTCTTTTGATCTTTCAAACTTCATTGCTTTGAAAGAAAATGAAGAATGTCTTTATTTCTCCTATGTTGTTTATTCTTCTTACCTTGGCTCTTATTTTTTTTCCTCTCATTCCTTCATTTGATGAAGAACAAGTCTCATCATCTTCAAGGACCTTCTTCATTCTCTAGAGATTGTCCTATTTGGAATTGTTTTTCTTCTTTCTATTATTTTTAAGTTTCAAAAGAATGAAAAAAAATTTATAAAACAAAAGAATGCCCATTACTTCAGGCTCACAATTGAAACGAATAATTAATTCAATTAATATTGGGTAAATCAAATATATAATTTTTCTTTTTCAAAAATATATATGGTATATATAGAACTTTGACAAGTGTTAAGATGAAGGATTGGTTTTAGGTTGGTTCTTTATTTTTCTAAGGTTTCAATCCTTGAAACGTCCCTCATTTCTCATTCCTTGCAACTAACATAATCAATTACTAAACTTTTTAGAATACTTCTATTTCAGTTTTCTGAAATCTTCCATTTGTTCAAACTTCATAGATTCCTTTAGCAGAGGTAGTGCAAGGACATCATTTTAAAGACATGGTTCTTGAGTGTCTATGTGAAGTTAAATATAATAGATGTTTCTCAACTCCCTTAGTCCATTTTCCACTGAAACTCATTATTAATTCAAACCATAGGCAATATTGCCTTTATTATTTGAAACTTATTTAGTTTAATTTTCCCTTGTTCAGGTATAGCTGAAGGATTCATCTCGTCACAAAGTTGTTAACTTGACAATAACAGTGGAGAAAACATCGATTGTCAGGTATCCAATCAACGTCATGGTTTGAATGCAATCTATTCATAAAGCTAGGGCTTTTAAGTTGCTTTTATAACCAATTGCTTTAGTGGAATAACTCAACTTTATTCATTTATTTTATAATAATAATCCATTAACATTTTAAATACTCGGATTTAATATTTCTTAAGATCATCGAGAAGAACTTGTTATAGTCTAGGTGTCGACAATGATCAGAAAATACCATATTTAGATTCAAGTTCCCAAACGACTAACCTAAACCAAATTCATCCACTCTATCATTCCATTTGTGAAGACTATGATCATCATTAAATGTCTTCAATAGAAGTGTAGCCTAATCGGTTTTGCAATGTCATACGCAGGAGATACCCCAAGTTGTCTGCTCCTATACATACCTGAATGTCAAACCTCTTGATTGTATCTTTATGAGATGAGAAGGCTATATTGGTCCCTGCAAGAGAAGGGTATGTTGTTTGAGTGAAACCTCTGAAGCATGATCACGGTTATGGTTTTTCAAGAGTTTAATTTTATCACTTTTCAAAAGCTATGAACTTTTTATTGTATTTACTTAACTTTAAAAAGAAATTTGTCTCATTTCCCATAGTCTAAAAAAAGTAGTGCTCATTTAACTAAAAATCTTTAAAAAAAATCCAAAAAACAAAGAAAGGTCGAAAAACATATCCAAACAAAACATGTTGGTTTTACAAAGGTGTAACTGAGCTCCCTAGCGGGCAAATAAAGTCCTCATAAGCTTATTCATGAATGCCCCCTATTGTTCATCTAATGAAGTAGAACTTGACTCAATCCGATGCTACATATTATGCTTTGATGCCCCACTCAGGTTCGTCATCTACTACTCCACCAATTCTTATGTCAATGTTCCATTTTCAACAAGCATTTCTATCTCCTTTAATAGTGGCCTATAATTCCCGTAGAATTCTCAGATGCCCCCAAGTGGAAATCACAAACATTATCTTGATCATAGTTGTGGGAAGAAGGGTTTGGTGGTACGTTCGTTGGCCTCAATGTGAGGTATTGACCTTTAATCAAATGGGGGTACATATTTGAAATAAAAATTTGGAACACCTTTAAAGCACTTCTTGATCATGAGATTTTCTTTGGTCAGTTCGAACGACTAGCTGCTCTTTTATTTTGCGACTGTAGGGGCTCTGGACGTGACATTCATTCACCTCATCAGCTTTCGCTTCTTGATCGGTTAGGCTTTAGGAAGTGACTTTCAAGTATTCTTTGCTAATTGCATTTTTAATTAACTCCCTATCTGTCAAAAGATCCTTGAAATCATTTGTTGAATTTGTCATCCTTAACTCGAAA
Organism: Hibiscus syriacus; assembly: GCF_006381635.1. Taxonomy (NCBI): domain Eukaryota; kingdom Viridiplantae; phylum Streptophyta; class Magnoliopsida; order Malvales; family Malvaceae; genus Hibiscus; species Hibiscus syriacus. Next base: position 11,221,847 of record NW_024062980.1, on the reverse strand, counting down.
AAAGGAGCTGAAAGAGAATTATGAAGCATGTATGATATTTCTTCTTCTAACATGGGAGGTTGAACTTGTGCTACCACCCCTCTCCATCTTAGGGCATATTCTTTAAAGCTTTCAGTAGCTTTCATCCTTATTCTTTAAAGATCTAGATGCTTTGGGGCTAAGCCTTTAACATATTGATATTTCCCAAGAAAGGTATCATCTAGATCGACGAACGACTTGATTTTCTCTCTGTTCAAACGGTTATAGCATATTACAACTAGCCCATCAAGACTATCATGGAAGTAATGTATCAACAGATTATCATCATTTAAATACCCTTCTATCTTTCTACAAAACATTTTTAGATGAATTAGGGGACAGTTGGTACCATCATATTTCTCAAAATTAGGCATCCTAAATTTATGTAGGATGATCAAATCAGGGACCAGGCTGGGTTCTTTTGCTTCCAGTTCTTTGTGGGAGGCATTAACACTTTTCATAGCTCCAATTACTTCCTTCAGTTGCTTGAATTTATTTTTCAAATTGTATTGAGTTAATCAATTGACGAAATAGCCAAGAGGAGGGGTGAATTGGCAATTAAAATTTTGGTGGAAGCTTTTGCAGAAAATAGAAAATATTTGCACAGCGATTTAGAGTGGTTCGACTTTCTCAACCAAAGTCTACGTCCACTACCTTAGCTATCCACACTAAGTATTTTCCAACAAACTCACTAATTTGTTCTTTCTTTTTAGGACAAAGAGTAACCTTACAACTCCCTCAAGAATTATACCCCAAAATCTTGAGCACACTCTCTCCCAAAGAGAAATACACAAATTTGCAAACTTACAAGAAAAACCTCACAAGGTAGATTGATTGCACAATTCTAGAACAAAGAAAGAACACTCAAAGATAAATACAATAGAGCACAAATGGTGTTCTTGAAAGAAAGATGAATATTGAATGAAAAATAGGCTTCAAGTGCTCAAACAATGAGTTTGATGCTTTCTCTTTGATTCTCTCTTGATTCTTGATAATTGATGTTGATCAATGGCTCCTAAGCTTGTTTAAATACTCCTTGGATCATTTCTGAATGTTGGAGATAATTAGTTAAGTTAATATAGCCGTTAGTGTGTGAAAACAATTAATAAAACAACTTGGAGCGTTGGGGGGTATCGGTACCCCTGCATAGGGTATCGGTACCCTGGTGTGTAAAATTCAAATATTTCGACCGTTATAAGATGAGGGTATCAGTACCTCCTAGGGGTTATCGATCCCCTCCGAGCAATCTGTTATTTCTCGGAGCTAAATCTTACATGGGGGTATCGGTACCCTCTGGGCAATATGGTTTTTTGGTTTAAGATTTATTATGAAAATACTTTTGGATTGATTAAGGCTCGAAATACTTTGTAAAAATGTTTGAAAGATTAAAATAGACTTTTACACTTGAGTAAGGATTGATTTTTACATTTGAAAAACTTGGAGTAATATTTTGATATTCAAGTAGTTTGATCGAATATATGTTTGAAAATTGATTTAGAAAATCTTGAAATCCAATAACATTTAATTTGTTATATCGAAACATCAAAATGTTTTCAATAATTTTCCCCTTTTTGATATAACAAAACATTTTAGTAATTTTAAGATTTTCTAATTGAAAATCATTTTTGAAATCAAATTTTGAAATTACTCCCCTTATTCTAATACTTTGAAAATAAATTACACTCCCTTACTTAATACTTTAATACTTCTCCCCATTTTTGTTAAATCAAAAAGATATTAAAAATAGTTTTAAACAAGGTTTTGAAATTTAAGTCAATTGATAGATTAATAGATAACGTAAGCTGCTAAGATTATAATCAAGAGAAATGTTAGCCATTAGTTTCATAATTCAATATTAAAAAATAATTTGAAATGGCAAATTGGTCATAATGCAACTAATATGTAAATGATGCAAAAATAAACATTAAGCTCAAAATGAAAGTTAAAATCAAACTAAATATATAAGCATGTAAGTTCAAATATCCAATCATCCAAAAAATTCAAACATCCAAAAAAAAAACAATCCATGAACAATAAAATGTTTCACAATTCAAAGTTCTGAGTTCGGGGTTTAATTCAAGCAAACTAAAGCAAGATAGGTCTAGTCGTCCGTATGAGGATCGTGAGGAGGAGGATAATATGCTCGCACTTCAAGTGTGAGAGCATCCATACGTTCACACATCTCTCGTTGAAACTCAGTCAGTTAAGACTCCATGGAAGCAAACCTTAGATCAAATGACTCCATAAATGTTCGAAAATATGGAGGCATTTTTTCCTCTTGTTGTGTCGATTCCGGTGCCGGAGAATCATCATCGGGTACGACCTCGTCAATATCTTGCATCAGTTGTTGAAGCTCTAGATGGTCGTCAGCTACCGATGTCGGAGGAGGTGGAGCTCGTGAAGAGCTAGCTCCCGGAGTTTACTCATTGGGACGATAAACCCATTGGCCCGTTTCCTTATCCTTTTTCCATCCCGCTTTCTTTAAGGAAGTAAGATTGATTTGGTTTTGGAGAGGGATAGGAATATCAGGAGTGACCCTAAGACCGAGTTTGATAAACAAATTACTAAGGAGACAACCATAAACCAAGGTTTTTATATTCTTGGAAGGAACAGTGTTTATAGTATCTACCAACTCACTAAAGATGATCTGTGGTAGATTAATCTTCTTATTATGTTGGATACAGTATATCCACCATATATCTATGTTCCTAAGGAAGGAGTACCTACCTCAAGATGGTCTAAACCACCAAGAGATCATATAATGAAAGAATCTATCATGATGATTTCTTAGGGTACTCACACTATCCTTAGACTTATAGGGTGAATCCACAATCTCTTTTTCATTATATAAACCAGAGTTATCTAGTCCAAAATGGGTAACGATTGTGTCGGAGTCAATAAAAATGAATTGTCCTAAAAGATATGATCGAATTCCTATAGTTTCGGATCGACGCTCTTTTTGGACACATACCACATTGGAATAAAAAATGCGGACTAATTGATGATAAACAAAGGTTTGAGTTTAAAGAGTTTATCAAACTTTTAAGATTTAAGAGTAGGAAGATATTGGAAGTCCATATCTTTCATAGCTTGGATCGAAGGGATATTCTCTACCCGGATTTTGTATGACTCAAAACAAGTATGGTACCTATGGTATAGATCTTGTCTACGACCAGGTACATTGAAACAAGAGTTCAGAATGGTCATATTTGGGTCATTTGGATTAGGTGGAGGAATAGGAGGTCAGTTTTGACTTGAGCAACTAGATGATGTCCTAGATCGTTTAGGATTTGACATGGTTTAAGAATCGGAATAGAATATGTAACCTACAAATTTAAACACATGTATGCAATATAATCAAACCCAAAACTCAAATGAGTCCTCAATATTTCAAGGTTCTCTAAACCGAATCCTAAAGGGCAATGTTTTGAAAAACTATTTGGAAAGTAATGTTTGAAAAGCATAATACGTATAGTTTTTATGAAAACAACATAATTGAATAAAAAACATCAATTAAAACAACAATTTTTTATTTTTTTATTTCAAAATTTAAAGATAATTTTGAAAAATTGAGTGTTTTTGACGAAATTGGTTGTAAAATCATCATATAACCAATGCCCGATGTAATGTTCATCTTAGAACTAATCAAAACTAGTCCTAAGTTCAAAAATCAATGAAATAGAGGTTTTTGAAATATTACCTTGAAAGTTTGGATTTTATGAGAATGTGATGTTGTTTGCAAGGATTTAATGATGTTAGCAGGATCAGAAGTTGAAGAACGATCTAATTTCGACTTGTTTTTGATGATTTTGGAAAAAATGGAGATTAGAGAGGAAGAGAAGAGGCGCACGGTATGTAGAGAGAATAGAGGGTTTTGAAAGATAAGGTTCTTCTAGGCGTTTAATAACCAAAACCCATGGAGGGCATCGGTACCCTAGGGGAGGGTATGGGTACCCATTCAAAGGGGGTATCGATACCCATTTAAAGGGGGTATCGATACCTCATTCGCCAAAATGTCCAAAAATATGTTTTAAACACTTATAAAGCTAAATTTATCAGCTCTAGTGGTATTGGAAACTCATATTACGAAAATTAACAATGTTCAATCAATGTAAATCTATCCTTAAACATTATTTGAACATATAATTAATTCTCACTAAGAATCATAAACTCCCTCTAACTAATAGCAAAGAATACAATCAAAAGTGTAATTTTTATAAGCATTTTCCAAAACTAATTAAAAGTGCTAAACTTATTTTTAACACTAAGTCATGGTAGGTTGGTCAAACCTAATTCTCTCATAAGTGTCCAAAATCTTTCTTTATCTAAAGGTTTTGTAAAGATATCCGCTAATTGGTGCAAAGTATCAACATATTCTAAAACTATATCTTCTTTAGCGACATGATCTCTAATGAAATGATGTCTAATTTCAATTAGTTCTAGAGTGTTGGATGGGATTTTTAGTGAAACAAATAGCACTAGTATTGTCACACTTGATAGGTATGGTACCTACTTCAATTCCATAATCAAAAAGTTGTTTTTTCATCCATAAAACTTGTGCACAACAACTACCCGCTGAAATGTATTCCGCTTCAGTGGTAGATAATGTAACACAATTTTGTTTCTTTGAAAACAAAGAAATCAGCATATTTCCTAGGTATTGGCAAGTACTGGAGGTGTATATATTTTGCATCCTCCATAATCCGCATCTAAGAAGGCATGCAAGCCAAAGCTAGAGTCTCTAGGATACCAAAGTCCTAAACTAGGAGTGTCCTTAACGTATCTAAAGATCCTCTTAACATCTAGTAAATGTGACTTCTTAGGGCATAATTGAAATCTAGCACATAAGCAGACACTAAACATAATGTCCGGTCTACTTTCAGTTAGATAGAGCAAAAAGCCAATCATTGACCTATACAATTTAACATCCACACATTTACCTCCTTCATCTTTGTCAAGCTTCGTTGATGAGCTCATTGGAGTGGCATGAGGTTTCCCATTTTCCAGTCCAAACTTTTTGAGCATATCCTTGACGTACTTAGCTTGATTGATGAAGATGCCATCTTTTCATTACTTGATTTGGAGTCCCAAGAAAAATGAGAGCTCTCTCATCATGCTCATCTCGAATTCACTTTGCATTAGCTTAGAAAATTCTTGGCAAAGAACATTATTAGTAGAACCAAATATTATATCATCAACATAAATTTGAACTACTAATAAATCTTTACTTTTTCAATTAAAAAGTTTGAAAATCTTTCATACCAAGCTCTAGGAGCTTGTTTTAAACCATAAAACACTTTTGTCAATTTAAAAACATGATTTGGAAATTTTGAATCTTCAAAACCAGAAGGTTGTTCCACATACACTTCTTCTTTTATAAAACCATTTAAAAATGCACTTTTAACATCCATTTGATATAATTTAAATTCATTGAAACATGCAAATGTTAATAACATTCTAATTGCTTCCATCCTAGCTACAAGAGTGTATGTTTTATCATAGTCTATGCCTTATTCTTGAGTATAGCCTTGAGCAACAAGTCTAGCCTTGTTTCTCACTATATTACCACTTTCATCAAGCTTATTCCTAAATACCCATCTAGTACCTACAATAGATTTATTACTAGGCCTTTCAACTAATGTCCACACTCTACTTCTCTCAAATTGATTTAACTATTCTTGCATATCCATAATCCAATGTACATCATTTAATGCTTCTTTAATATTCTTAGGCTCTATGCATGAGATAAATGCAACATAATTACAAATATTTCTAATAGAAGATCGAGTTGTTACCCCTTTGGATGGATCACATATTATCTCACCATCCTTGACATAGTTGTACTCTCTTGGGTAAGAGACTTCCCTTTATTCAATGGTTGGATTCTCGAGAACATCATGAGTTTCCTCATCTTTCGTTTCTTCTTTTGATGATAGTTCTCCAACATCATGTTTAACGTCATTTGCTTTTATAATACCTACATCATCATTTACACAAGAATTCTTCCTCGGAAGGGGATTATCATCAAAAACAACATGTATAAACTCTTCTACAACCAATGTTCTTTTATTAAATACTCGATAAGCTTTAGAATTTAAGGAATAACCCAAAAAAATTCCTTCATCACTTTTAGCATCAAATTTGCCAAGATTTCTTTACCGTTGTTTAAAACAAAACATTTACATCCAAAAGGATGAAAATAGCTAATGTTAGGCTTTTTATTTTTGAAAAGTTCATATGGAGTTTTCTTCAAAATAGGCCTAATCATTACTCGATTAATAACATAACAAGCGGTATTTGTGGCTTCCACCCAAAAATATTTTAGCAAATTGTTTTCACAAAGCTTGGTTCTAGCCATCTCTTCAAAAGTTCGATTTTTCCTCTTAACAACTCCATTTTGTTGAGGGGTTATAGGTGCTAAAAAATTATGGCTAATACCATTAGAATTACAAAATTCTAGATTACTTTTGAAAACGTGATGAATTTTTTTAATGTTTCATCTTTAGAACTTAAAAATAGAACCCAAGTATATCTAGAATAATCATCTACCAATACAAATGCATATTGTTTTCCACCCAAGCTAGTGGTTCTAGATGACCCAAAAAATCTAAATGAATCAATTGTAACACTCTACTAGTGGATACATCATTAATGGATTTAAAAAATTTGCTTTTGTTTTCCTTTAACACAAGCATCACAGATTTTATCATTATCAAATTTTAGGTTTGGCAACCCTCGAACTAAATCTCCTTGAATTAGTCGTTATAAAACACTCATGCTAGCATGTTGTTGAAAACATTTTGATATTTCGATATAACAAATTAAGTTAAATGAATTTTAAGATTTTCCAAATGATTTTCTAAGTATATTCGATATAATTATTCGAATATCAAAACATTACTCCAAATATTTCAAAAATCATTTTTAATCCTTACATAAGTGTAAAATTAAGTTTTAATCTTAAAACAATTTCAAAATAATCTTTCAAAGTATTTCGAACCATTTCAAAGCCAAAAATTCCAGATTGCTCAGAGGGAACCGATTCCCCCCCAAGGGGGTACCGATTCCCCCCTGAATGGTTTGGCTCCGAGATTTCCAGAATGCTCGGAGGGAACCGATTCCCCCATAGGGGGTACCGATTCCCCCTTGTTCAACGATCGAAATATTTGAATTTTACACTTAGGGAACCGATTCCCTATGAGGGGGAACCGATTCCCCCCACGCTCCAAGCATTTTTATTAAATGGTTTCACACTTAAACGGCTATATTATCTTCACTAATCATCCCCAACGTTCAGAAGTGATTCAAGGTGTATTTAAACAAGTTCTGAAGCCCTTGATCAACAAGAAATTATAGAGAAACAAGAGAGAAAGCATCAAACACCAAGTTTGGGCAAATCAAGCCAATTTTCCTTTCAATATTCATCTTGCTTTCAAAGAACACCATTTGTGCTCATTTGTAATTATTTGTGAGTGTTCTTTTCTTATTCTAGAATTGTGCAAACATCTTACCTTGTGAGGTTTTCCTTGTAAGTTTGCAAATTTGTAATCTTCTCTTTGGGAAAGAGTGTTCTCAAGAATTGGGGTATATTCTTGAGGGTGTTGTAAGGTTATCTCTTTGGCCTCAAAAGAAAGAACAAATTAGTGAATTTGTTGGAAAATCCTTAGTGTGGATAGCTAGGTAGTGGACGTAGACTTTGATTGAGAAAGTCGAACCACTCTAAATAGCTGTGCAATTACTTTCAATTTTCTGCAAAAGCTTCCACCAAATTTTTAATTGCCAATTCACCCCCGTCTTGGCCAATTCCGTCAATCGATTAACTCAACAATTGGCATCAGAGCCTAACTCATTTGAAGGTTTAATCGCCTTTTGAGTCGATTCGGGAAGAGTTATATCGATAATCAAAGTCATCAATGGCCTCTGCTTTAAATTTCGACTCCGGTCTCGACTCGATGCCTGTCAACAAGCCTCCTTTCTTCAATGGAGCTAACTATGCCTATTGGAAGAATATAATGATGTACTTCATTCAAGCAAGTGACATAGGAGCATGGAATGCTGTAGAAGAAGGATACATCAAACCTCTCACACATCCAAGGTTGTGGAGTGAAGGAGAGACAAGAATGTTCTAGCTCAACTCCAAAGCCATCCATATCATTTTTTGTGCTCTTGGACCAGATGAATACGGAAGAGTTTCATCGTGTACAACCGCCAAAGAAATATGGGACAAACTTCAAGTCACTCATGAAGGTACCGATGAGGTAAAGAAATCTAAAATTAGTATTCTAACGCATAGCTATGAAAATTTCAGGATAAAACCAAATGAAGATATCAAAGCTATGACGGATAGATTTTCAACGATTGTCAATGGTCTCAAATCATATGGAGAGATCATTTCAAATGAAAAGCTTGTGAGGAAGTTAGTCTACTCCCTCCCAAAATCGTGGCAATCAAAGAAGACGACAATCATCGAGTCTAAAGACTTAACGTCCTTAACTCTTGAAGAGCTAATTGGGTCACTCCTCACTCATGAAATGATGCTCGAAGATGAGGTGGACCTCGACAAGATTGACGAGACACCAAAGGAGAAGGAGAAGAAGAAAAACATTAGAGTTGCTCTCAAATCCATAAAAGATGAGAGTGATTCGAATAACGATGACGATGACGAGGAAATGGCATTGTTTGCCAAACGGTTCAGAAAAATGATGAGACCTTATCGAGGAAGAAAATTCAAACGAAATGAAGGCCTCAAAAATGAACCGAAAGAGAAGGACCCAATCATTTGCTACGAATGCAAAAAACCAGGGCATGTTAAATATGATTGCCCATAATTGAAGAAAAGGGTCAATCAAAGAATAAGCACAAGGCTCATATGGCTACATAGAGCGATGAAGAAAGTTCTGATGAAGAGGAACAAGAAGTAGCTAACTTGTGCTTGATGGCATTAGGGGAGGATTCTAAGGTAACCTCTAACTCATCCGATTTTGATGATTTATCCTATGATGAGTTATTAGAGGAATATAATGGGTTGGCTTCGGATTATGAGAAATTATTTTTAAAATATAAAAATGATGTTTCAAAATTAAAAAATGAAAACAAACTCATATCCAAAACCAACAACGATCTTGAAAGTAAAATCAAAGATTTGCAAATCAAACTAGAAGAGTTTGAAAAGAAAATTTTAGATTTGCAAAATTTACTTTCAAAGATCAATGATGATCATCAAAAGAAAATTGATGACCTTAAAACTTCTTTTTATAAAGTTGGAACAAAACATTTTGAAAAAGGTGGAAATTCAAAATCCAACTTTGTTAGAAAAATTTTTAGAAACTATAATCATAGAGGTCCCCAAAGAACCTCAAATGGAAAAATCGTTAGAAGTATGTGGGTTCCTAAAGAACTCATTACTACTAAAGATAAAAATATCCTACACAAATGGATACCTAAGGGGACTATGATTTTGGAAACTAATGAATATGGACCCAAAAGAATTTGGGTACCAAAAATCAAAAATTAATCTATGTTTGTAGGGAAAGGAGCATTGCTACAAGGCATGAGAAACAAATTCAAATTCATGGTACCTTGATAGTGGATGCTCAAGACACATGACCGGAGACAAAAGCCGGTTCATTGAGCTTAACGCCAAAAATAGAGGAGAAGTGACTTTTGGAGACAATTCAAAAGGTCACATTGAAGGTATTGGTACAATATGTAATACCTCTTCCATACAAATTAAAAATGTTTTATATGTGAATGGATTAAAGCATAATCTATTGAGTATTAGTCAATTATGCGATAAAGGATTCAATGTCTTATTTGAAATTAATGGTTGTAAATTCATTGACATTGCATCTAATCGGATTATGCTTGTTGGTCATAGAATAGGGAACATATACATGGTGCATTTAGATTCTTTTGATATGACTAATTTATGCCTAGTTGCTAAGGATGAACATGATAGTTGGTTATGGCATAGGAGACTAGGACATGCTAGTATGAGTGTTTTGCAACGGCTAATTCAAGGTGATTTAGTTCGAGGGTTGCCTAAGCTTAAATTTGATAATGATAAAATCTGTTATGCTTGTGCTAAAGGAAAACAAAAGTGTGTTTCTTTTAAATCCATTAATGACGTATCAACTAGTAGAGTATTACAATTGATCCATGCAGATCTTTTTGGGCCAACTAGGACTACTAGCTTGGGTGGAAAACAATATGCATTTGTCTTGGTATATGACTATTCTAGATATACTTGGGTTCTATTTTTAAGTACTAAAGATGAAGCATTAGAACAGTTCATCACATTTTCAAAAATGATCCAAAATGAAAAGGGTTACTCTATAACTAGTGTTAGGAGTGATCATGGCACTGAATTTGAAAATCTTGGATTTATTTAATTTTGTAATTCTAATGGTATTAGTCATAATTTTTCAGCACCTAGAACCCCTCAACAAAATGGAGTTGTTGAGAGGAAAAATCGAACTTTAGAAGAAATGGCTAGAACCATGCTTTGTGAAAATAATTTGCCAAAATATTTTTGGGCGGAAGCCACAAATACTGCTTGTTATGTTGTTAATCGAGTAATGATTAGGACAATTTTAAAGAAAACTCCATATGAAATTTTCAAAAATAAAAAGCCTAACATTAGCTACTTTCATCCTTTTGGATGTAAATGTTTTGTTTTAAACAACGATAAAGAAAACCTCAGCAAATTTGATGCTAAAAGTGATGAAGGAATTTTTCTGGGTTACTCCTTAAATTCTAAAACTTATCGAGTATTTAATAAAAGAACTTTAGTTGTAGAAGAGTCTATACATGTTGTTTTCGATGATAATCCCCTTCCAAGGAAGGATTCTTGTGTGAATGATGATGTAGGTGTTATAAATACAAATGATGTTAGACATGAAGTTGGAGAACCATCATCAAAGGAAGAAACGAAAAATGAGAAAACTCATGATCCTCTTGAGAATCCAACCATTGAAGAAAGGGAAGTATCTTATCCAAGAGAGTACAACTATGTCAAGGATGGTGAAATTATAGGTGATCCATCAAAAGGGGTAACAACTCGATCTTCTCTTAGAAATATTTGTAATTATGTTGCATTTATCTCATGCATAGAGCCTAAGAATATTAAAGAAGCATTAAATGATGAACATTGGATTATGGCTATGCAAGAAGAGTTAAATCAATTTGAGAGAAGTAAAGTATGGACATTAGTTGAAAGGCCTAGTAATAAATCTACTGTAGGTACTAGATGGGTATTTAGGAATAAGCTTGATGAGAGTGGTAATATAGTGAGAAACAAGGCTAGACTTGTTGCTCAAGGGTATACTCAAGGAGAGGGCATAGACTATGATGAAACATACGCTCCCGTAGCTAGGATGGAAGCAATTAGAATGTTATTAGCATTTGCATGTTTTCATGAATTTAAATTATATCAAATGGATGTTAAAAGTGCATTTTTAAATGGTTTTATAAAAGAAGAAGTGTATGTGGAACAACCTCCAGGTTTTGAAGATTCAAAATTTCCAGATCATGTTCTTAAATTGACAAAAGCTCTTTTTGGTTTAAAACAAGCTCCTAGAGCTTGGTATGAAAGATTGTCAAATTTTTTAATTGAAAAAGGTTTTTAAAAAGGAAAGGTTGACACTACATTGTTTTTAAAGAATAAAGGTAAAGATTTATTAGTAGTTCAAATTTATGTTGATGATATAATATTTGGTTCTACTAATGATGTTCTTTGCCAAGAATTTTCTAAGCTAATGCAAAGTGAGTTTGAGATGAGCATGATGGGGGAGCTCTCATTTTTCTTGGGACTCCAAATCAAGCAAAGAAAAGATGGCATCTTCATTAATCAAGCTAAGTACGTCAAAGATATGCTCAAGAAGTTTGGACTGGAAAATGGGAAACCTCATGACACTCCAATGAGCTCTTCAACAAAGCTTGACTTAGATGAAGGAGGTAAATGTGTAGATGTTAAATTATATAGGTCAATGATTGGCTCTTTGCTTTATCTAACTGCAAGTAGACCGTACATTATGTTTAGTGTTTGCTTATCTGCTAGATTTCAATCATGTCCTAAGGAATCACATTTACTAGCTGTTAAGAGAATCTTTAGATACCTTAAGGACACTCCTAGTTTAGGACTTTGGTATCCTAGAGACTCTAGTTTTAGCTTGCATGCCTTCTCTGATGCGGATTATGGAGGATGTAAATTAGATAGGAAAAACACCTCCGGTACTTGCCAATTCCTTGGAAAAATTGTGTTGCATTACCTACCACTGAAGCGGAATATATTTCAGCCGGTAGTTGTTGTGCACAAGTTTTATGGATGAAACAACAACTTTTTGATTATGGAATTGAAGTAGGTACTATTCCTATCAAGTGTGACAATACTAGTGCTATTTGTCTCACTAAAAATCCCATCCAACACTCTAGAACTAAACACATTGAAATTAGACATCACTTCATTAGAGACCATGTCACTAAGGAAGATGTAGTTCTAGAATTTGTTGATACTTTGCATCAATTAGTGGATATTTTTACAAAACCCTTAGATAAGGAAAAGTTTTGGACACTTAGGAGAGAATTAGGTTTAACTGACCTATCTTCACTTAGTGTTTAAAATAATTCAGCACTTTTAATAAATACTGAAAAATGCTCATAATAGTAATTTTTGATTGCATTCATTGCTATTAGTTAGGGGGAGTTTATGATTCTTGATGAAAAATTAATTTTATGTTCAAATATCAATTAAAGATTAATTTAATTGTTTGAACATAATTATTTTTCAATATATGAGTTGCCTATACCACTAGAGAAGATTAATTTAGCATTTTGTGTGCTTAAAAATTGGATTTTAGCATTTTGGTGCAGAGGGAATCGATCCCCCCATGAGGGAACCGATTCCCCCTTTGAAGAGGAACCGATTCCCCCCACAGGGGAATCGATACCCCCCTGGGGTTCTGTTAAAATCGGGCAGAACACCCCAAAAACCCAAAATCCTCTTATTTTTCTTCTTGCCGCCGTTCCCTCTCAACTCTTTCCCTATCTCCATTCTTGCCTCAAATCAACGATATTAATCGGAATTCGAATCAAATATCATCTTCTAAACCTGTTGGAATCATTAAAATCGTGCAAACAACATCTAAATCCCCTCAATCTTCATCTTTCAAGGTAAATTTTTCTAAACTCTCTATTTCATTGATTTTGAACATAAGATTAATTTTAATTAGTTCTAGGTTGAAATAATGATCGGGCATTTAGTGATTAGAAACTAGATGTTACAACTAATTTCATCAAAAACACAAGAATTTTCCAAAAATTTTTAAATTTTTGAAATTAAAAAAAAATGTTAATTTTCAAATTATTGTGTTTTGATTAAATTATGTTGTTGTTATGAAAACTATACATATATTGTTTCTCAAAACCATATTTTTCAAAAGTTTTTCAAAAACTTTGCCCATTAGGAATGATTTAGAGAACCTTGAAATATTGAGGACTCAATTGAGTTTTGGGATTAATTGAATTGTATACATTTGTTTTTAAAATTGCAGGTTATCCAATCTATTCCGATTTCCTTCACCATGTCCAATCCTAAACGTGCTAGGTCTTCATCTAGTCGTTCTAGTCGTCAACCAAATCCACCTCCAAATCCTCCTCCTATTCCTCAAAATCCTATTCCAATCTTGATCCTAACTTGACTATCCAAAATTCTTGTTTCAATCAACCGGGTCCTAAAGATTATCGTTATTGGTTTTACCAATATTTTGACTCGTATAAGATTAGGGAAGAATGTATCCCATCTCTTCAAGCTATGGTTGCTATTAACTTTAAATATCTCCCTATCTTGCACGAATGGAAATTTGATAAACTTTTCGAACTTGAACCCGTTGTCTATCATCAACTTGTTCGTATCTTCTATTGTAATGCCGTTTGTATCAAAAATCGTGACAAAACCAAAACCATAGGAGTACGTTCCTACCTCCTAGGTCAATATTTCCATCTTGATCCGGCTTACATAGCCAATGCCTTAGGCTTGGATAATGAAGGTTTATCAAATGAAAAACAAGTTTTAGGCTCACGATATAAACGAAATGATAGTGCAAGTGTTCTAGATCTTCATGAGCGTTTTCTTCATCTCATGATCACTTGGTGGTTTCAACCATCCAGGGGTCGTTATTCTACTCTCAGAGCTTTAGATCTTTGGTGGTTGCATTGTTTTGAACACAATATAAAAATAAACCTTTCCGAGATTATCTTTGCTGAGATTATTGAAACCGTTAACCTAGTGCCAAATAAGAAACTTTGTTCTTCACTAGTTTACGGTTGTATCCTTAGTAATCTCTTTTCTAAAGCCGAGCTTCGAGTTGGTCTAGATGCCTCATTTCCTCTTAAGAAACAAATCAATCTTCTTTCTTTAACAAGAGCGGGATTGGTCAAAAATAAAGAAACCGGTGAATGGGTTCGATCTTCTGCAACTACTCCGGGAGCTAGTTCTTCACAAGCTCCACTCGAAGCTGACGAAGATCAAGAGTTTGAACAATTAATGAGGGATATCGATGAAGTTGAAGATGAGCCTGAGCAACCCGAGGAGCACGCACAACAATCGACTCAAATGCCTCCATATTTTCAATCCTTTATGGAGACATTTGATTTCTGATATGCGACCATGGATTCGCGCTTTACTTCTATAGAGTCTCATTTATCCACAATGGGAGCTCAATAATTAGAAATTCTTCGGGAAATGCGTGCAAATAATGAAGCAACCAACGCACGTATTAATGACCTCACTAACGAAATGGCCGCTATGCGAGCTCGTTTTCCTTCTCCTGATCCAGATATGTGATTAAATGTTTTACTTTGAACTCCAAACTTATTGTTTTAACATTTTTGAATATTTTGGAATGTTTGAATTTGTGAATTGATTGATTGTGAATTTGTTTGGATTTATGGATGGTATGAACTTATATGTTTTGTGTGATTTATTCGTTATTGCATCATTTACTTCATGTTAGATATATGACCAATTTTGCCATATCACATTAAATATGAATATTGATTATGAAGCTAATGGCTAACGTTTCTCTTGATTGTGATCTTAGCAGCTTATGCATACATATACCTAATCAATTGGCTAAATGTTTTTCACGTTTCTTTGAATCTTTTTGATTTAACAAAAAGGGGGAGAAGTGTTTTAAGTGTGTTTTAAAATAAGTGTGTTTTAAAATGATAAATGGGAGAAGTGTTAAAGTAAGGGGGAGTAATTTCAAAACTTGATTTCAAAATCTTAAAATTACTAAAATGTTTTGTTATATCAAAAAGGGAGAGATTGTTGAAAACATTTTGATATTTCGATATAACAAATTAAGTTAATGAATTTTAAGATTTTCCAAATGATTTTCTAAGTATATTCGATATAACTATTCGAATATCAAAACATTACTCCAAATATTTCAAAAATCATTTTTAATCCTTACTTAAGTGTAAAATTAAGTTTTAATCTTAAAACAATTTCAAAATAATCTTTCAAAGTATTTCGAACCATTTCAAAGCCAAAAATTCCAGATTGCTCAGAGGGAACCGATTCCCCCCCCAAGGGGGTACCGATTCCCCCCTGAATGGTTTGGCTCCGAGATTTCCAGAATGCTTGGAGGGAACCGATTCCCCCATAGGGGGTACCGATTCCCCCTGTTCAACGGTCGAAATATTTGAATTTTACACTTAGGGAACCGATTCCCTATGAGGGGGAACCGATTCCCCCCACGCTCCAAGCATTTTTATTAAATGTTTTCACACTTAAACGGCTATATTATCTTCACTAATCATCCCCAACGTTCAGAAGTGATTCAAGGTGTATTTAAACAAGTTCTGAAGCCATTGATCAACAAGAAATTATAGAGAAACAAGAGAGAAAGCATCAAACACCAAGTTTGTGCAAATCAAGCCAATTTTCCTTTCAATATTCATCTTGCTTTCAAAGAACACCATTTGTGCTCATTTGTAATTATTTGTGAGTGTTCTTTTCTTGTTCTAGAATTGTGCAAACATCTTACCTTGTGAGGTTTTCCTTGTAAGTTTGCAAATTTGTAATCTTCTCTTTGGGAAAGAGTGTTCTCAAGAATTGGGGTATATTCTTGAGGGTGTTGTAAGGTTATCTCTTTGGCCTCAAAAGAAAGAACAAATTAGTGAATTTGTTGGAAAATCCTTAGTGTGGATAGCTAAGGTAGTGGACGTAGACTTTGATTGAGAAAGTCGAACCACTCTAAATCGTTTTGCAATTACTTTCAATTTTCTGCAAAAGCTTCCACCAAATTTTTAATTGCCAATTCACCCCCCTCTTGGCCAATTCCGTCAATCGATTAACTCAACACATGTCCTAGTCTCCTATGCCATAACCAACTATCATGCTCATCCTTAGCAACTAGGCATAATTTAGTCATATTTATAGAGACTAAATGCATCATATATATGTCTCTATTTTATGACCAACAAGCATAATCAAAATGGATGCAATGTCAATCAATTTTGCAATCATTAATTTAAAATAAGACATTGTATCTTTTATCAAATTCATTTTTCAAAAGATTATGCTTTTAACCCATTCACAAATAAAATATTATGCAATGTCGATTATCGAGATTAAGAACTTATGCATAAAGTTTTTGAAAATGTTATGCGTTAAAACTTTATATTATTAAAAAAAATAAGATCTATGCATAAACATTAAGAAATATTTAAGGTAAAAATTTTGCAAAACCAAAGTTCTTGAAAAAATATCGATATCAATTGTTAAAGCGATATCAATTACATTTTAAAAACAATTTTGACCAAAAATTAATATGATGACCTAGAGTTTATAAAACATTACCAAAAATTACTATGTTCATCATACAATATTTTTCAACATACATGAGATAAAACATAATCATTTAGAATTATTCAACATTTAAAACCTCATGCATGCATACACTAAATGAGCAACCAAATAAAATAATTACATTAAGTTTAGAGGTTACCCATTCCTTTTTCATGTGTGGCCAGAGCATCTTGAATATCGTCATTTGCATCACAATTTGCTCCCACACACCTACAAGAGACATTTAAGTAGATTTTGGTATCCAAATTGCTTTGGATTGTTGAATGTTAGTTTCAAAGCCTCATCTTCCTTTTGGAACCCATACTTCTTTAATTTTAAATCGTTTTCCTTTCTTTAAAGGACAAGTATGTTCCTTATGACCATGATAATGACAATTTGAACATATTGTCTTTATTGAAATAGATGAATTATTTAAAATGATCTCTTTTTCTTTTGTTAAGCATTCAAGCTTAACTTTCAAATCGAAATTTTCTTTTTCAATACTTTCAAATTTCATTTTTGAAAGCTCTAAATCCTTCTTCAAGATTTCATTTTGATTTTCAAAATTTATTTTCGTTTCTAGAAGAAGTTTGTCTAATTTGAAAATTTCTTTTTCAAAGTTTTCATATTTTTCTTTTGAAAGCTTTAACTCCTTTCTCAACATTTCATTTTGATTTTCTAAATCTATTTTAGCTTTCAAAAGAAGATCATTTTTAGCTATAAATTTAGAAATCAATTTATTGTATTTGGAGTTCATGGTCTCAAACTCTGAAAATAATTCATCATAAGCATCTTCTAACTCATTAAAAGATTTTGAATTTAATCTATTTGAGTTAGAAGATACATTTGGCTCTGTGAGAGCTAATAGAGACATCACCTTTATTGGTTCTTCTTCTTCCTTGTCTCTATAGATCTCTTCAAGCTTATCCCACATCTCCTTGGCATTTGAACAAGAAGAAAATCCTTTATATACATTAGGATCAATTGCACAACACAACATGTGCATATCCTTTGTATTTTGTAGAGCTTTCTTCCATTCTTGATTAACCCACTTCTTTGATTTCTTCATTGGAGAGGAATATCCTTTCTCGATCATCATCCAAGCTTCCATATCAAATGCTTAGATAAATATCATCATAAACTTCTTCCAATGAAGATAATTTGTTCCATTGAAGTGTGGAGGCACGTCAATTGGTTTGGATTATTCCATGGAGAATGAACCGGAAGTGGACGCCGTCTTTATCAATTTAACTCTTCCCGAATCGAATCAAGAGGTGGTTAAACCTTCAAATGAGTGAGGCTATGATACCAATTGTTGAGTTAATCGATTGATGAAATAGCCAAGAGGGGGTGAATTGGTAATTAAAATTTTGGTGGAAGCTTTTACAGAAAATAGAAAATACTTGCACAGCGATTTAGAGTGGTTCGATTTTCTCAACCAAAGTCTACGTCCACTACCTTAGCTATCCACACTAAGTATTTTCCAAAAAATTCACTAATTTGTTCTTTCTTTTGAGGACAAAGCATAACCTTACAACTCCCTCAAGAATTATACCCCAAATTCTTGAGCACACTCTCTCCCAAAGAGAAATACACAAATTTGCAAACTTACAAAAAAAACCTCATAAGGTAGATTGTTTGCACAATTCTAGAACAAAGAAATAACACTCAAAGATAAATACAATAGAGCACAAATGGTGTTCTTGAAAGCAAGATGAATATTGAATGAAAAATAGGCTTCAAGTGCTCAAACAACGAGTTTGATGCTTTCTCTTTGATTCTCTCTTGATTCTTGATAATTGATGTTGATCAATGGCTCCTAAGCTTGTTCAAATACTCCTTGGATCATTTCTGAACGTTGGGGATTATTAGTTAAGTTAATAGAGCTGTTAGTGTGTGAAAATAATTAATAAAACAACTTGGAGCGCTGGGGGGTATTGGTACCCCTGCATAGGGTATCGGTACCCTGCTGTGTAAAATTCAAATATTTCGACCGTTATAAGATGGGGGTATCGGTACCTCCTGGGGGTTTCAGTACCCTCCGAGCAATCTGTTATTTCTCGAAGCCAAATCTTACATGGGGGTATCGATACCCTCTTGGGTAGGTATCGGTACCCTCTGGGCAATCTGGTTTTTCGGTTTAAGATTTATTAAGAAAATAATATTGGCTCGATTAAGGCTCGAAATACTTTGTAAAAATGTTTGAAAGATTAAAACAGACTTTTACACTTGAGTATGGATTAATTTTGACATTTGAAAAACTTGGAGTAATATTTTGATATTCGAGTAGTTTGATCGAATATATGTTTAAAAATTTATTTAGAAAATCTTGAAATCCAATAACATTTAATTTGTTATATCGAAACATCAAAATGTTTTCAACAAATTGCTTATGATTAATAAGGCTATTCCCTAGGTTCGAGTGGGATGCCCTAGGGTAGGTTATCATTCTCGACGCATTAGTCTGATCACACTGATGTCCTTTAGCAGTTATTTTCCCTCTATTAGCAGCCTTGGTTTCCAACACCTAGATCATTTGATTCGATACATCTTGTAGAGAACTCGATGCATGATTCCTCATATCTTGTTGTAACTTGGTTAACTGCTCTTACAACTCATCTTGTGATTCCTCATGAGATTGCTCCATTGTTTCCATTTATTTGTTCATGATGATGAGGAAGTAGTATGAATGAATGATCTTGGTATTACTTTCACATAACCCTCCATAAGTTGTTTTCATAACTAATAAATGTAAAAAATGCTTAAATAAACAAATGCGATGCAAATGCATGTATGTAAAAGGTGTCATTCCAGAGTGGCCATCTTAAAACAAATTTCATTGAACACAAAGGTTTTCATACATCAAACAAACTTTACATATAAGGAATAGCTTTAACTCCTAACTTCGCTATCTCTTTCAAAAGTCATGTTAACTTCCACTCATGCTCGAGTGTTGAGTTATCAATCTGCTTAAATTCTCTTACAAAGCCAGCTAAATCAACCAATTGTGAGCCATATTATTTTCTTGGGTAATAGATTCTTTCATGAAATTGCCTTTTTCCTCCATCTTATGTGTCAATTCTCGGAGTTGTGGACAATGTTGTTCATTTTTCCTTGTAATAAAGTCTTTGTGGTTATGAAGTTCTCGTACAATATCTCCATAATCATCTACAAGCTCCATCAATATCTTGTTCTTGGGTCTAGTGTCTTCTAGCTCAACATAATTCTCATACTTGTGGCATTGATATGAAGCTTCCATATTGGCTATGGACATATTCAACATCTGATTTTCAGCTTGACATCTTCCCAAATCATTAATTGTTGTATTACGTCTTTTTTCTACAATCTGTAAATCACAAGAGAACTTATTGGCTCGACTTTCATGCACCTTGCAATTCTTTCTCCATTGTTCAACATTGTTTTTTAGTTTAGTGACCCCTTTTGCCCACTCCTCTGGGGCATTTCCTATACCAGTATTTTTAAAGGCTTGACCGATCTTTTAAAAACCATCACGCATGGCTTCTATATCTTTATTCAATTTATCATTTTCAATCCTCAAATGACATACTTGACCTTCATATTTTAGAAAACATTCTTTCTCCTGGATGTCCCCACTGATACCCTTACCTTTGAACACTTTTAGCTCCATCTTAACAGGATAATTAGTTACCAAACTAAGTCGACCTTTCATCTCGAACTCTAATATTCCATGATCCAAAAGATGTTGGAATTGATGCTTGAAGGTGGTGCAATTCTCAATAAAATGTCCTTGAGCTCTGACATGATATTCACAAAGAACATTGACGTCACACCAATTTGAATATGGAGGTTGCTAAGGTTTCACATAATGCAGGGCCACCTCTCAGGCTTCTAAAAGCTTATCATATAACTCCTTATATGATATAAGGATAGAATCAAAATGAGAGCCACCTCCCGGCTTGGATTAAATTGGAGTCTTCAAGTTTATTTCCCCTGACGTTGGGAGTAGACTCTCAAATACCAACAAGTTCTGATTGCATGGCTTCTTTTCATTTTTTCTGAACTTCTACAGTTGTCACAATTTTCTTGGTGTTTCCAGACAACTTGTTGATAAGAATGGTGATTGGCGTGATTTCTCACATTGGCTAGGATCGGCTTGTTTTAAAGTAGTCCCGTGTGTATTTGACACTGCATAATTATTTTCATTTAACTCTTTTTTTTTTGCATAAGTCTCTTTTTCTTTGGCCAAAGAAGGTATTTTATCCATCATCTTAGAAATTTGCTCTCTCATCTCTCTTATCTCATTTTTCTCTTCATCAAACATATGATCTTTGGGTGTATAGCTCTCCACTATTCTCGGAGCTTCCTAAAGATGTCATTCCCTAGCTGTGTTATAGTCTACTTGATCATGAAACCCTTTTTCCATCATGAAAACCTTTTACTCTGATGACCACTCACAAAATCAACACCTTTTGATTATGTCATGATCATGCAACGCAAGAAAAATAAAAAGAAACATAAAACAAGTTAGTACAAATAAGACAACAAAATGACCATAATTGTTATAAAAGCAATAATATAAAAATAAATAAATAAATAAGATAATGCAAAACAAGAATGCAAAAGCAAATGCAAATGCAGAAGGTGTTAATTCCAAAAGTGATCACCATAGAACAACCTTCATTAGACCATAACTTCTCCTTACACTAGACAAATAAGCTTCACTTTCTTTACTTACTTGATCTAGGCATTTCTCATGATTTGATGTTGTCTTTATAGTTGTTGTTGGACTTTTCAAAGTGTTGATCCGCTCATCTTTATTTTTAATTCTCCTACTGTGATTGTTGGATCTCTAGACCTCTATTTCTATAGGATTCTCCAAGAGGAAAGCGACCTTGATATTTTTTAAGGATCTTCTCATACTTGACTCAACTAGCATCTAACTATTTGGTACCATATTGATCTTTGTTCAAGTAATAGGAGTCTTCAGTCGACTTTGAGCTCTTATTTCATCGATCAACTTTGTTTGTAAGTTGTCGCCCTTACAGATTTAACTATCTAGTTATGGAACTCTTATGTCGATATGAAAACCTTCTAATTTAGTCAATCATTTGTGAATTAACACCTTGTTTGATTATGAGGTGAAAATGCAAATGCAAACAAAAGACAAAGAAAAATAAGATAAAACAAAAGAAATTGTTAGTACAACTCAAACAAAAAAGCAGAAAAAATATTTATGAAAAGAAAAGATCATACCCAACATGGCATCTACCTTGACTTGCTTTTATAACAATTCTACCCAGACATGTTTTCTACCCCCATGCTTTGTTCAACATATAAATCCTAACATCATGCCATCGACTTTACAAGCTCGTTTAAAAAAATGAACCTAATCGCATGATTTCCAGTTCTCATACATTTATTCAGAAAGTAAAATTATACTACAAAAATTAAAAGACTCAAAAGAGCTTTTCATTGTGTACTCTCCTCATGGGATTCTTAAGGTTTGGGGTTAGGCTCTACCTAGGTTTAGGTTCTAGGTTCACTATATGCTAGGTTTGGCTCTAAAATAAAAGGTTATCGAATTGTCGTTGTTGGTGCCCCCTTGGGCTACCAGACCCTCAATCATGGCCCCTCACGGGCTTTCGAATCAAGTTTAGTTTTAGGGAACACACTTCCTTATGTCCATATGGAGGTGAAAACCATCACGAGGACCATAAGGCGTAAGACTTAGGAGTGATCCACTATCCTATACAGAGGTGAAAACCACACAAGAGAATAGTTTCTCACACCTACCTAAAAAGAACAAAGCGGGTTTTAGCTCATGTTATGATATTGAGAGTGCCAGTGTGTGAGGAAAAGCAGAAAAAACACACAATCACACAACACACAAAACTCATTTCTCAATTCCCTTTAAGACATATTTAATCTTAAAACATTAGTAAACAAATCAGTCCAACTATTTAGTGGTTAATCAAATTGCAAACAATAATTTATTTAAACCAAACAAGGGATCAAAAGTTAAATTAAGACAAATTTATAATTTTCATTGCAAAGACAATTAATTAATTGACTAATGACATAAATCTCTAAAAGAGGTCCCTAGTGGAGTCACCAAGCTGTGGAAACGAATTCTAAAAATTATGGTGATTTAAAGACTCGCCTATATTAATTTGGGATTCCCTTTTAAAAATAAAATAAAATAAATTATTCTGAGGCGTTGTCACCTATCTTTGATTAGAGTGTGATTGAGCACCCAAATTGTTTCGTCATTTTAATAAAATTTTAATTTAAAAAATTATTAAACAACATTTTAAGGCATACATACCAAAAACTAAGTTTGGGAATCGGTTACGCGTGGGGAAGTATTAGCACCCCCACAACGCCCTAAATCAGTACCTAGTCGATTAATTAGTTGTCTTTGCAATGAAATTTACAAGTTCAAATTTAATTTAATTTAATTTAAGATCCCTTTAAATAATATTCTTTGAATTTTGAGACGAAAAATGACAATATTTAATTATTTCATATCGAGAAGAAAAGATCTCTCATGCCTTAAAGCAATCAGTTCTTACTCCAATCGAAATAAAGAAATGTCATTATCCCATTTAAAAATTCAATACTAATTAAAATTTTCAAATGCATGAATAAAATAAAATAAAATAAAGATTAATTAAATACAAATTATCAATCCTTTTAGAAAGAAGAAGGATGTTCGATTATTTAAATATATCGAGATCGGACATTTTATAAGTTCTAACGATCTTTTCTTGACAAAATTAAATAGAAGAACGTTTCTTTTTCTCTCATTCCCAAATTTTAAATGTGATCACTTTTAGGTTTCACTTAATAGGATACAATTTCATTTTAAAAAACATCAAAAGTAGCCTTGTTATACATTAAAATAGTCACTTCATGACAATCGTAAAATGAAATGGTATTGCCCTTAATCCAATTATTTGAAGTTCAAGTTATGCTCATGAGTATATCATACATATTATGCAAAAAAAATGATGTCATTTGATTCGTAAATAAATCATTCGCATACACATACATATGTAAATGTATCAACATGCAAAACAAATATATACAACCAATTAAAGAAGGTAATTACCTAACAAGGGACTAAATTAAAAGAAATCTAAATGTAAGCACTAAATTTAAAAGATAAAGTAATCTAAATTAGGACAAAAATATTTGAAATCTAAATCTAAGGATTCAATTTAAAATCAGAGCTCTAGGACCAAATTGAAGAGAATTAAAAAATGAACAAAATTAATAACAATTAACAAATATAACGGGATTAAATTGAAATAAATTTAAGATAACAAATATAAAGATTCTGAAATAAATGTAATGTAAATGAATTCATTAAATAAAGGAGCAAAATAAAAGAAAATAGAAAGTAAAGTGCAAAAATCAAATGACTGAAATGTAAATGTTAAAATTTAAAGGCTGAGATTAGAATAACTTAAATTAAAGGGAAGAAATATAAATAATAGAAATTGAAGGGAAAATGTAAATTGAGGAAATTAAAAGAACTAGATGTAATTAGAGTTAGGTGTTAATTTTAATTGTTACCTAGACTATAAATAACGCGAATCATATCCAGGGTGGGTCATCGTGAGGTCGTAAAATGACTCAAATATATTTTTAAGGGTTAGTAATTAGAAGATAGTAAGTTAGTGGTTAAAAGTTAGAAACTAGTAGTTAGAATTTTACCTGAGCCATAATAATGTGGGTCATACCCTAGTGCGGGTCACCACAAGGTCGTATTAATGTTTAAATAACAATAATAAAAGGACATTAAGTAAAATAAAATAAAAACTAAAATACAGTACGCGAATCATAAGTAAATAAAAAAAGTGAACAAAATGTAACAAAATGACAAAAATAATATCTAATTCAAAATGAACAAAATATAAAGAAGTGGCCAAATCGAAATAAAATAAGACAACGGGTCCAAATCAGAAATTAATAAAGCAAGAGAGGCGTTAGTGACCTTAACATAAAACACACCAAAGTATTAAGAATCTAAACGTAATTAGCCCTTAAACTTTAATATAGACTCACCTTTTCTCCTTCTTTTTCCAAATGAAACCCCTAATCTAAAAAAGGCTTCTTTTTCTCTCAAACTCATCTCCCCCTCACCATGCAGCCACTGACCACCGTCACACGTTGGTGTCTGCTCCATTCGCCAGTCACTACCAAAAACGGCCGAGAAGGCCAAAACTAAACCAAAGTTAACTCCTTTTTTTAAAAGCCTCTTCACCCTTTCTTTTCTCTCTCGAAAGAAAGCCCCCAAAGAGCACGGTTGCCGCTCACGCCGCCATAGATTAGCACCAGCCTCCCCTCCGACCACCACCAACGGTGGTCGGGTAAACTCTAGCCTGGCCAAACGAAAACTAAAGCGTCTCTTTTTTTGTCTAACCCCTACAACCGAGTGCCTGGAAGCCAAAACCGACCCCTAACACGGCCAAATACCTCAACTTTCCCACTTCCGACGATGCTACAACTCTTTGACTACCCCGTGAACATCCCCGAATCTGTCGAGGACTCAACCGACCAAGGTAGTACAGCTCAAACTCTCTCATTTTTCCTCTTTTTTACACTCTATTTCCTTGGTTTAAATCAGAGAGATAACTTCTAAAAGACAAAAAATGAAAGAGTGGTTACAATACCTTTTTCCGAAGGCCTGAGATCTTTTGTATTGCTTTCCTAAAGAAGGGAATCGAACCCTTTACATGAGAAATTTGGGGGGTTTTATAGAACCCATTTGTCTATTACAAATGAAAAAATGGAGAAAAATCATTGACTGGAGGCTGATTGGCTTCCAATCATGTTACAACATCTCATCATTCTTCTTTTATTGCTTGTATGGCCGGTGACGAGGACTAATTGAGGGCCATCGTGGCTGTTAGAGGCTTGCTGGAGATGCAAAAGGGGACCACGTACGGTTTGGCGACTTGTTGGTGAGGCAGTTATGGAGCAGGGGCCATGGGACCAACGCTGTGATGTTGTCGTGGAGTGCCTGTTGGGTGATTCGGTAGAGCGGGGATCATCCTCATTGTTGCTGATGTGGTGAAGTGAGGGACCACCTTGTGTGGCTTCTCACCTGAGAGGAACTAAAGAAAAACTTATCCTTCCATTTCTAGACCATCAGATCTGTTCAGATCCACGGTTGGGTAATGTGTGGCGCTAAAAGGGTTTGTTGAAACCCTAATTTATATTATTTGCAACTCTTTGGCTTCCTACGTCATTGCGCTTCTCATAGCTGGGTTGTCTTGGGTTTTATGTAAGGGGTCCATGGTTTTCATTGTAATGGGTTTGGTCTTGAGTTTTATGTAAGGGGTCCATGGCTTTCATTGTAATGGGTTTAGGTTTAAGTGGGTTGCTTTGAGATGGATTGTAATGTAAATGGATAGGATGATGGTTTTTGTGTAAGGGGTATGTGAATTTAATTTGGGTTGTATTTAACCAATGGACATTCCAATTTGGACATTTAAATTTGGGTATTTAACTGTATTTAGGCATCTAACAATGAAAGATTTAAGTTGGACTTTAATTTGGATCTCAAATTTCAAAATGAACATATATGGTTACAACCCAAATAAGGACCTAGGGATGGCAACGAGCCGGGTTTGGCCCGAGTATTGGTCCCCCCGTCCCCGTCCCCATTTAAAAAACTTGTACCCGTCTCCGTTTAAAAAATCGCGGGGATTTAAACGGGGATCTCCATCGGGTAATCGGGGAAAACCGCGGGGAAACAGGTATTCTCGTTTAGCATAAATGGTTATTTAAACGGGTATCAGGCCGAATATATATATTTAAATTAAATATATAAATATTATATATATTTTTTAATTTAAATTAAATTTATTAATATTATATATATATATATATATAATAATTTTTAATATTTATGGGGTCGGGTAATCGGGGCGGGGATTACCGAACCCGTCCCCGTCTCCATCCCCATTTAGCATAAACGATTTTTCCCGTCCTCGTCCTCGTCCCCGTCCCCGTTTATCATTCCCGAACCCGACCCGTTTAATTCGATTTTCCCCGTCGGGTTTTTTTGCCATTCCTATAAGCACCCAAAGTTTCTCAATTCTCATTAACCAAATGCAAAATTCCATGATTCATCCTCCATCAATGCCCCCAATGTAACTTGAATTAATTTCTCATCAGGCACAAACATCTTCGAATTAGTTCTCGATCATCTTCAATGGATTTAAATTGTCCAGAAAAAATTAGCGTATTACATAATTTAAAGTCCATAAAACTTGAATTTGAACATAAAATAATTTTTCTGGTAAGCAGTAAATATACTATTCTTACAATATCGATATCACATAAATAGTAATGATAATGTTCTTGTAGTATCGATACCAAAGGTAAAGGAAGTATCAATACTCTTATGGCAGTACCGATATTGACAATTGTTTTCAAGTGTGTTCATATTCCAGTAAGCAAAAATGATACATATACTAAAAGGAATATCGATACTACTATAAAGTAGTATCGATACCATAACATCGGTATCGATACTCTCTCAGCCCAACAGTAAAAAGCAACTAGTTTATTAAAGAAAATATTGATACTCATCAAACTGGTATTGGTACTCCTTGTCCTAGACTATAATACCCCACATTTTGTTTGGTGACCAGAATGTAAGTTTTGAAAGTTTAATGGCCAAAGTATAAAATTAGGAAAAGTTCAAGGACCCAAGTGGTAGTTTTACAAAAAATAATTTTAATCTATAAATGTATAGTTTACACTTGAAAGTGGGGTTTTATTGAAATCAGATTCTTGATCCGGAATTTATGTTGAAAACTAGAAATGGTTAAAGTCAGGTAAGAAATCAGTATATCGAATCAAATAAAATTTTGGAAAAATTGAAAGATGATAAATTAGGCTTTAAAATATTATTTTCACATGTTAAAATAATGGAAAATAATATGGATCTTGGATTTGAAGGTTTATTTCCATGTTTAATTTGGATCGTTGGATCAAAGTGGTAAGATTGTAATTTTTGGAAAATTGCTTGGTAAAAATGGAAAAGGGTAAAATAATTTATTCATCTTTGACTTTTGAAATATTATAAGATTGATATGGTTTGGTTGGATGGTAATTATCAAGTTTCATTAATTGCAAAATGGATATTTTTCATTAAATAAATATTTTATTCATTTAAGCTTAAATAAAGGTTAAATTAACATGAAATTACATGAAAAATTCATGAAGCTTGGGCCATTTTTCAGCTCCATTTCGTGCTCCCCATGACCTAAGGTAAGAAAATTTTTCTTTTAAAATTTTGAGCAATTTCCTTTGGATTTTGGATCATGTCGTGAAATAGAAAATTGTTATATTCGAAAAGCGCTATCATTTGGTACCATTATTGCTTGCTAATTTGGTTTGTGTTGAAAGATCCCAAATTCTATGGTTTGTGTTCATATTAGGGTTTATGAAATTGCTGAAGGATTTTGATTTTTTGAGGTTGTAGAATCATATACAAGCATGATTGTTAATTAAAATCACTTGTACTTGGCTATATAAGCTTACGTTGATTTCGGCCAAACCCTAACTTTAGGGGAAAGATGTATTTTGATGAAATTAAGTTAGGGGTTTGATTCTAGAGGTATTGAAATGTTGAATAGAAATTGGTTTCATACTTGAATCAAGTGAAAATCATGAGAAATATACCCCTAAAGTATTCGACCATGAGAAATATACCACAGTTCAGGAATTTGTAGATTTTTTTATATGAATTACCTGGGTTACCTCCGGATCGAGAGGTGGAATTCAAGAATGATGGTTATCATGGTATTGAGCCTGTTTCTATGGTTCCGTATCGAATGGATCCAACCGAGTTAAAAGAACTAAAGGCTAAATTACAAGAGTTGTTTGACCAAGGTTTCATCAGACCGAGTGTTTCACCTTGGGGGTACCTGTTCTGTTGGACAAAAGAAAGATGAATCTATACGGTTATGCATAGATTATCGATAATTGAATAAAGTGACAATAAGAATAAGTATCTACTTCTGAGGATTGATGGTATGTATGATCAATTAGAAGGTGTAATAGTGTTCTCTAAGATTGATCTTCGATTTGAATACCATTAATTAAAGATTAAAGAAGAGGGTATTCCTAAGATAGCTTTTTGGACGCGATATGGAAACTACGAGTTGTTATAATGCCATTCAATTTCACTAATGCTCTTGTAGCATTTATGGATTTGATTATTTGATTAATCGAGTGTTCCAACTTTATTTGAATCAAATTTTGGTGACCCTTTGAGAGAAAAAGTAGTAAGCCAAGCTCTCAAAATGTGAATTCTGGTTGACATAAGTTACTTTTCTTAGCCATGCTGTTTCGACAGATGTAATAAAGGTAGATCCCAAGAAAATTCATACTATAGTGGATTGGAAAACCCAAAGAACATCTCAGAAGTTTGGAGTTTCTTGGGACTTACTAGTTATTATCGAAGGTTCGTGAAGAATTTTTTGATGATATCGTTACCGCTAACCAAGCTAAGAAAGTGGATGTATACTTTGTTTAGAAGTCGGACCACAATAAATTATTGTGCAAATTTCCTATCATTTCTCTTCATAATCCTTAAATTTTTTATTTGGCCAATCATCCCATCTTTTCATCATTTTCAGTTGATCGATAGAGCAATGAAAATCCCAAAAATTGGTATCAGAGCAGGTCATAATCGACGCTTTAACAACCTTATGAAGATCATTAAAGCTCTATCAATTCTTTTTCAATCGAGAATATGACTCTACATCTGGGGCATACTATCTCGAGGATTCACACTATCTCGAGGATTCACACTCCATCACTAGGCCACCATATTTAAATGGAGAAAATTATAAGTATTGGAATAATAAGATAATGTTGTTCATCCAAGCCATCGACCTTACGTTTTAGGATGTCATCGTCGATGGTTTTTCTGTTTCTCTAAGAAATTGAAAAGAATGGAAAAATGAAGATATGAAACTTGCCTAACTCAATGCCAAAGCCATACACATCATTTATTGTGTACTTGGCACGGAGAAATATAGTAGATTATATTTATACTCTAATACTAAAGAGATATGGGACAAGTTGGAGGTAACCCATGAAAGAACAAGTCAAGTGAATAAGTCCAAAATTTCCATTCTCCCTATCAACTATGAGAACTTCAAGATGAAGCCTGATGAAGATGATGTTCAATTGGTTCACTTCAATTATCAATGAGTTGAAGAGCTTTGGGAAGGTCTATCCCAATGAAGAAGTAGTGAGAAAAATGATTGCCTCATTGTCTACATCTTGGGAAGGAAAAATAATCACCATTGAAGAAGCCAAGTACTTGGAGTTTTACACCCTCGATGATCTCATCAGCTTTTTACTCACTCATGAGGTGAAACTCCAAAAGAAGAAGAAACAAAAAGCAAAAGAATAAGAAAAATGAGGTAAGAATCACCTTCAAATCCACTAATAAGAGTAATCAAGACTCAAGTGAAGAGGTGAATGAAGATGAAGAGATAGCAAAGCTCTTCAAAAGATTCACAAGATTCATGTCTTCCAAAGGAAATGAAGTGAAGAATGAATCGAGTATGAAGAAGGGTTCTCCGGTGTGCTTTGAATGCCAAAGAATAAGACATGTCAAGTATGATTGTTCCTGTTAGGATTTTCGGAAGCTCGAAACGACAACCGGAACGATTTGCAAAGAGGGGTCGGAACGGTTTTGTGTTTAAGGAGTAAGGAGATTGAAAGATAGAAAATTGCACAGCGATTTAGAGTGGTTCAACTTTATCAACCAAAGTCTACATCCACTACCTTAGCTCCTCACCAAGGATTTTCCAACAAATTCACTAATTTGTTCTTTATTTTGAGGACAAAGAGATAACCTTACAACTCCCTAGTTTTTCCGGGCTAAACTAGAACCTTTCCCTAGCTTTTACACGGGCTAAGCTAGAACCTTTCCCCTTTACAAAAGGATAATAAGTGTAAACAAGAAAACCTCTCTAAGGTAGGTGTTTACAAGATTGAGCTCACAAGAACAAAATATTTACAAGAGAAAGATGAAATAAGATTGAAAAACTATTCTCTTGTGTTTGATTGCTTGGATAGTTGTTCTCTTTCTTCTTCAAGTGTCCTCAGCTTGTATTTATAGCTTGGAATGAGTTTGAAGTCGTATATAGCCGTTGGGGATGTTTTGGAGCCGTTTGGGGATGATTTTTATGCTCAAAAAGGTTGCCCAGAATAGAGGGAATCGGTACCCCTTCATAGGGAATCGATACCCCTTCATAATATTCAAATATTATGACCGTTGGGCTGTTGAACAGGGGGGAATCGGTACCCCCTGGGGGGGAATCGGTACCCCCTGGACATTCTGTTTTTGAGCTTTAGACAGGGGGGAATCGGTACCCCCTGGGGGGGTATCTGTACCCCCTGGGGGGGAATCTGTACCCCCTGGGCAATCTTGAAACCCCTTAAAATATTTTTGGCTCAAATCAGAATTTTAATTGACTTTGAATTATTTTTGAAACCTTTTAAAAACTTTGAATAAATTCAATTAAGTCCAAAAACATATTGTAAATTTAATTCAAGTCCAAAAACCATTTTGCCTTAAATTGTTATATCAAAACATAGTTCAACAATCTCCCCCTTTTTGATATAACAAAACATTTGAAAAATTGTTTTTGACAAAACTCCCCCTTAATAAAATGTTTAATGAAAAAGATACTAATTGTTGGAAAACATATGAAAATGTTAAGCTCCCCCTTTTTCATTAAGAAATTGAATTTTTCAAACCAAACTTCTCCCCCTTTTTGTTATATCAAAAATAATTCAATCTTTGAAGTTCTAAAATAACATTGGAGAATAAGTGATAAAATTGACATTTAAAAAATAATTTGAAAAATTAAAGCTCCCCCTTAATAATAGCATTCCAAAAAAAAAATTAAGCTTTTAAGTACTTGACACTTAAACAAAATTGAATTTCAACAAAGAATAACAAACATGTTAGTAGCACATGAAATTCAATATATCCAAGACAAACACTTTATGCAATACCAATTGTTGAAATTTGATATTAATACCAATTGTTAAAATTAAGTGCATTTGCATAAAGTTTTCCAAAAATGTTATGCATTTTTAAAAATTTGATATCAATTGCTAGAGAGATATCATTTTCATTTAGACCACATGCATAAACATTCAAATTTAGGTCAAAAATTAAAATTTATAAAATCAAAGCATTTTAAAATTTGATATCAATTGTTAGAGAGATATCACTTGCATTAAAACCAATTTTGACCAAAATTCATTATGATGAACTAAAAATTATGAAAAATCATTAAAACTTTAAAATGTTCATCATAAAACCTTTTTAACATACATGAGATTAAAACAAACCATAATCATTCAATATCAAAACTCATGCATGCTTAAAATCAAATGAGCAACCAAATAATCAAATTCAAAAACATTAAGCTTAGAGGTTACCCATTCCTTTTTCATGTGTGGCTAGAGCATCTTGAATATCATCATCTTCATCACCATTGCTCACACACACCTACAAGAGACATTCATTTCGATTTTGGTATCCAAATTGCTTTGGATCCTTGGACGTTAGTTTCAATGCCCCTTGTTCCTTTCGGAACCCATACTTGTCTAATTTTAAAATGTTTTCCTTTCTTCAAAGGACAAGTATGTTCCAAATGACCATGAAAATGGCAATGTGAGCATTTTGCCATTTTTACACATAATAGGTTATTTTTAGAAATTAATTCTTTTTCTTTTGTTAAGCCTTCAAGCTTAACTTCTAACTCAAAATTTTTCTTTTCTAAATCTTTTATTTTGATTTTTGAAAGCTCTAAATCATTTTTCAAAATTTGATTTTGATTTTCAAAATCAACTTTTGCTTTCAAAATCAAATTATCTTTAATTTTGAGTTTTGAAATTAATTTCGTATATTTGGAATTCATGGTCTCAAATCCCAAATACAACCTATTATAAGCATCTTGTAACTCATCAAAAGTAAATGAATTAAATTCATTTGAGTTAGAAGATACCTCAACTTCTTCATGAGTGGCTATGAGGCATAGGTTGACTACTTCATCTTCATCATTGGAATCATCTTCATCACTCCAAGATGCAACAAATGTCTTCTTCCCCTTTTTCTTTAGAAGAGGACATTCATACATGACATGCCCCTTTCTTTGACAATCGAAACATACCGGGGGACTCTTCTTCTTGGTTGATTCATGTTTCACTTCCTTGGAAATCATGAATCTCTTGAGTTCCTTCAAGAGCTTGACCATTTCTTCTTTTTGTTCATCATCGTCTTCATCAACCTCATCACTTGAATCTTGATAGCTTTCATTGATGCCTACGTCCTCATTCTTCTTCTTCTTGTTTTTCTTCTCTTCCCTTTCTTCATCTTCCTTCACCATCATCTCATGAGTGAGAAGGGAACCAATTAGCTCGTCGAGAGTGAGAGACTTTAGGTTTCTTGCTTCGATAATGGCCGTCTTCTTTGATTGCCACTCCTTTGGAAGAGAGTAAATCATCTTCCTCACAAGCTTCTCATTTGGGATTACTTCTCCATATCCATTGAGACCGTTGACAATCATAGAGAATCTATCCGTCATAGCTTTGATGTCTTCATCGGGTTTCATCTTGAAGTTCTCGTAGCTATGGTTGAGAAGACTTTTCTTTGATTCCCTCACTTCGTCGGTTCCTTCATGAGTGACTTGGAGCTTATCCCAAATCTCTTTGTACTTGCCGGGTGGAAAGGAGTAACCGTCCATGATTGAGTACCAAGCTCCTAGATTGTATGATTGAATGAAGTACATCATCTTATTCTTCCAATGTGCATAATTTGCTCCATTGAAGAAGGGTGGCTTGTTGACCGGTTGTGAATCCATAATAGGATATTCTTCAAGATAATAAGCACCGGAGGAAAAAGTCATTTCTTTGTCGGTTGCGTCGGGAATTGATAGAGCTTCTTCTAGGATCGTCTCAAGGTGGTTAAACCTTCTTAACGAGTTAGGCTCTGATACCAATTGTTAGGATTTTCGGAAGCTCGAAACGACAACCGGAACGATTTGCAAAGAGGGGTCGGAACGGTTTTGTGTTTAAGGAGTAAGGAGATTGAAAGATAGAAAATTGCACAGCGATTTAGAGTGGTTCGACTTTATCAACCAAAGTCTACATCCACTACCTTAGCTCCTCACCAAGGATTTTCCAACAAATTCACTAATTTGTTCTTTCTTTTGAGGACAAAGAGATAACCTTACAACTCCCTAGTTTTTCCGGGCTAAACTAAAACCTTTCCCTAGCTTTTACACGGGCTAAGCTAGAACCTTTCCCCTTTACAAAAGGATAATAAGTGTAAACAAGAAAACCTCTCTAAGGTAGGTGTTTACAAGATTGAGCTCACAAGAACAAAATATTTACAAGAGAAAGATGAAATAAGATTGAAAAACTATTCTCTTGTGTTTGATTGCTTGGATAGTTGTTCTCTTTCTTCTTCAAGTGTCCTCAGCTTGTATTTATAGCTTGGAATGAGTTTGAAGTCGTATATAGCCGTTGGGGATGTTTTGGAGCCGTTTGGGGATGATTTTTATGCTCAAAAAGGTTACCCAGAATAGAGGGAATCGGTACCCCTTCATAGGGAATCGATACCCCTTCATAATATTCAAATATTATGACCGTTGGGCTGTTGAACAGGGGGGGGGAATCGGTACCCCCTGGACATTCTGTTTTTGAGCTTTAGACAGGGGGGAATCGGTACCCCCTGGGGGGGGGTATCTGTACCCGGGGTATCTGTACCCCCTGGGGGGGAATCTGTACCCCCTGGGCAATCTTGAAACCCCTTAAAATATTTTTGGCTCAAATCAGAATTTTAATTGACTTTGAATTATTTTTGAAACCTTTTAAAAACTTTGAATAAATTCAATTAAGTCCAAAAACATATTGTAAATTTAATTCAAGTCCAAAAACCATTTTGCCTTAAATTGTTATATCAAAACATAGTTCAACAGTTCCCTCTTAAAGAAGAAGTGATCAAGCAAGAAGAATGCATTTGTGGCTGCTTGGAGTAATGAAGACAACTCCAATGATGAAGATGATTTAGCCAACCTATGTCTCATGACTATCGAAGAAGATTCAATGGTAACTTATAACTCTTGTGATTTAAATTCTTATTCATTTAAAGAGTTACAAGATGCATATGATGAGTTACATTTGGAATTTAAGACCATAAATTCCAAATATAAGAAATTAATTTCAAATTTTAAAGTTGAAAATGATTTTATTTTGAAAGCAAAATTCGATTTTGAAAAACAAAATGAAATTTTGAAAAATGATTTTAAGCTTTCAAAAATCAAAATCAATTATTTGAAAAAAAGAAAATTTTTATTTGAAAGTTAAGCTTGAAAGCTTATCAAAAGAAACTAAATTAATTTCTCAAAACAATTCATCATGTTTAAAAATGGAAAAATGTTCACATTGTCATTTCCATGGTCACACGGAACAAACTTGTCCTTTAAAACTTAGAAAATATTTTAAAATTAGTCAAGGATAGGTTCTTAAGGGAACAAGGGGCATTAGCACTAACAATCAAGGATCCAAAGCAATTTCGATGCCAAAATCCATATGAATGTCTCTTGTAGGTGTATGGGAGCAATGGTGACAAAAGTGAAGAAACTCAAATACTCTAGCCACACAAAATGTGGAATGGGCAACCTCTAAGCCTAAAGTTTTTTATTTTGTATATTGATTGCCTATTTTGTTTTATGCATGCATGAGTTTTTTAACATAAATGATTATATGTTGTGTTTCTTCTCATGTATGTTAAAATGTGTTATGGTGGACATTTTAAATTTTTAATAATTTTTTCATCATAATGACTTTTGGTCAAAAATCATTTTTCAAATGTTTTGTTATTTCAAAAAGGAGGAGATTGTAGAACCTATTTTAGATTGTAGAACCTATTTTGATAACAAATTTAAGGGAAAAATATTTTTGGACTTAATTGAAATTATTCAAAGTTTTCAAAAATAATTCAAATTCCATAAAGCTTAAATTTGAACACAAAACATTTTTTCTAGGTAAGCAATACCGATATTGTTTTTACAATATTAATACCACATGAACTGTAGTGATATTGTTCTTGCATTTTCAATACTAAAGGTAAGAGAAATATCAATACTCTCATGGCAATATCGATATTGTCCATTGTTTTCAAGTGTGTTCAGATTTCAGTAAGCAAAAGTAGTATCGATACTCAAAGGAGTGTCGATACTACTATATAGTAGTATCGATACCATAACATTATTATCGATACTCACTAGCCTAATTGTCAAAAACGACTAGTTTATTAAAGGAAGTATCGATATTCATCACCCGAATACCAATACTCCATGTCCTGGGCAGTTTGTTTTTGTAGAAAATTAATCCCCAACAACTCCAAAACAACGGCTAGAAAAAACTACAAACTCATTTCAACTTATAAACACAAGTTGAGGACACTTAAAGAAGGTTACAACACCTATCCAATCAATCCACATCAAGAGAAAAGTTCTTTTAATCTTATTTTTCCTTATCTCTTGTACATAGAGCATTTTTGTGAGCTTAATTTGTAAACACCTACCTTTTAGAGGTTTTCTTGTTTATATTTTTGTATCCTTTTGTAAAAGGGAGTTGGTTCTATTTGAACCATTCAAAAGATAGGGATTTGTAAAGGTCACTCATAAGCCTAGAAAAAGAA
This sequence comes from Hibiscus syriacus, assembly GCF_006381635.1. Classification (NCBI taxonomy): domain Eukaryota; kingdom Viridiplantae; phylum Streptophyta; class Magnoliopsida; order Malvales; family Malvaceae; genus Hibiscus; species Hibiscus syriacus. The sequence continues at coordinate 11,185,230 of NW_024062980.1, read as the reverse complement.
AGAACAAATTAGTGAATTTGTTAGAAATCCTTAATGTGGAGCTAAGGTAGTGGATGTAGACTTGGTTCAGAAGTCGAATCACTATAGATCATTGTGCAAATTTCCTATCCTTTCTCTCCATAATCCCTAATTTTTTTTATTTGGCCAATTCACCCCCTCTTGGCACCATTTTCGATTGATCGATAGAGCAACGAAAGACCTAACAATATAGTTTAGGCTCCTAAAAGTGTATTAAGCCTTAAAAAAATAAAAAAAAAATATAATGTTAGACACCTAAAAGTGTAACGAAAAAATGTTAGACACATATTTTTAACGAAAAATTTGTCTGACGTCAAAAGTCAATTTGAGGTATAGTTTAGACACCTCCTAATCGTCTTAAGATTAAAAAAATCAAATGGGGGAGGAAATGAAGAGTTAGACTATGATAAACCTTTAAATGATTTATATATGTAATGATATTTTTATAAATATGTTAAATAATACATATTAATAATCTTGAATTAAGTCAGATTAAAGATTTTTTATCTTAAATCCTCTCACCCTGATCTTGACTCTCTCATTCATAAAATTTATCATAATTTTTTTTTTAAAAAAAATTGTCTTATAAGGTCGGATCAATTAAAAATTGATAGAGTTCAAATATTTTGACATTTCTTAGATGAGATCACCCTTGAATTTTACACATGCCCATTTTTTTGTTGAATGGTCTTTTTAGCCCTAAAAAAATCAATTCAATCCTCATCATAAAAGTTATTCAATTAAGTCATAATTAACTGAAAAAACCTATTATAATAATGACGTATGTTATCCACGTGGAAGGTTTAATCGTGTTGCTTTTTTATGTTAAGGGCTTAATAGGAAGTAAATACTTATAAATAATAGTAAAATATAAAAGAATATGTAATTATAAATATTTTTAAAAATTACAAAAATGTTCAGTTGGAGGCAGAGGATTGGTGGATCTATTTGAATACAGAAGGTGCTATTTCCTAAAGCACGGAGCAAGGGCTCAGCTGGAGGGCTATTCCGTAACTCTAAAGGCGATTTTTTGTTGGCTTTTTTTAGGAATCTTAGTCTAACTTTTGTTCTTAAAGCATAGTTATGGGATATCCTTGAAGGTCTTAAATTTGGGAAACACAATAGTTTTGAATGTTTGATCATACAAATGGACAACACTAAAGCTTTCCATTTGCTTTCCCCTTCGTCTACTTAAAGTCCTCTAGGGTCGGTCCGATCCATGTCTCATTTTTACAATAAAGCTTGGTTTATCAAATTTAAACTCATTTATCGAGAAGCGATTTTTTTTTTTTTTTTTGCAAAGCTCGATGCTCCTCTTGATGGCTCCCAAAAACTGCTCGACTTCTTTCCGACCTAGCTTCAAACCCTTCTCAGCAGAGATATATACGACTCTCCTTACCTTTGTGTAAGATGTTAATGCAATGACTTTGGCCTCTTCTTTTATTAATTTTTTTTTCAATAACTCTTTACTAATGCCTAATATTATATATCAACCTTGAGATTTTCCATTGACTGATGTTTAACAAATCAATTGGTATCACTGTGATTGTTAGTCTTAACAATCTAATATCATTAAAAATGTGGAGAGTGACTTTCAAATTGTTAATAATTAAATCAAGTTTGGTTTATTTAATATGAAACTTTGATTTTATTTTACATTCAATTTAGACAGAGACCAAAAGTTTTGAATCATTATTTTGATAGAACAATTCAAAAGATAAAAATATCATTAATTTATTTATATTCATTCAAAGTTCCATGTCTCATTTTTACAATAAAGCTTGATTTATCGAATTTAAACTCATTTATCGATAAGCGAATGCGATAGCTGGTTTCGGTGCAAAGCTCGATGCTCCTTCTGATGGCTCCTAAAAACTACTCGACTCCTTCCCGACCCAGCTTCAAACCCATCTCAGCAGGGTTATAGACGACCCCCTCCTTACCTTCGTGGAAGATGTTAAATGTAATGGTTTTGCCTCATCTTTTATTAAATTTTTTTTTCAATAACTCTTTATCAGTGCCTAATCTTGTATATATATCAAACTTGAGATTTTTCATCGATTGATGTTTAACAAATCAATTGGTATCATTATGATTGTTAGTCTTAACAATCTAAAATCATTAAAACTGTGTTGAGAGTGACTTTCAAATTGTCAATAAGTAAGTTTGGTTTCTTTAATGAAACTTTGATTTTATTTTTTCATTGAATTTAGATAGAGACCAATAGTTTTAAGTCATCGTTCTAATAGAACAATTCAATAGATAAAAAATATCATTAATTTTCTTTATATTCATTCAAAGTCGAAGTATCTCAATATAATAGAAAAAATATATCATGACCCTCAAGATCTTATCTCAGTTCACAAGCCCTAAATTTATCGATGGAGAGTATATCTATTAATGCTTGATCTTGTATATTTTTAAAAAAAAATATATTTAATTTTTTTCATTTTTATTATATTATAATTTTAAGTTTTTATATATTTTCAAGGCACTGCTTTCGTTCCAGGCAGGAGTGATCACCAAGGCAGTCGATACTTCAATAGGGTAATTGTAAACTGACAATTTTCTTGTGGTACAATAGGGCTGACAGCGCTGACGAGAGAGTATCATCCTTATACAAGTGAGTATATTATTAGTGTTTATTTTGATTTACTTTTATGCAAGATCTAATTGCATTCTCTTTATCTCTGAATGCAATTGTTCTCGACAACCCACGAGTGTTGTAAACTTTGGTTTATGGATGTTTCACTGGGTTTATTTCCAGGCGATGATGAAGTACAATAATTATTTGTTATGTGATGTTTTAATTTTAAAATTAGAGAATGGCTTTTACTTGCGTGGTTGGAATCAGAAGTTCCTTAGGGTTTTCCCATATAGTCCTATTATCTTTGAATCCTCAAATTGCTTGTGTGATGCTTGTGTTGTGTTGATATTGGTCTATGATGTTTCTTCTTTTCTTCTGTATGTTTCTTTATTGGTTTTCTATCCATGCCGTTCTAAGTATGGATGAGAAATTCTTTGGTCATCGACAACATTTGTATGGTTCTCTGATGCAAGGTTTTGGTATCTATTTGTTTACAGACTATGGTTTAAGGGAGCAGTCCAAGCGATGGACTATGACACTATAAATTTAGGTCTGTGGAATGCTGACAGTTGTTTTTGGCGATGGAATACTTGCTTGGGGTGGCGCGTGTACTGCTAGGTCTCCCTAGTGATGAAGACTCTTGACCCCGATTTGTTAGAGGGCGGTTAGCAGTAAATTGGTATACGTCTCTCACTTGGAGAAATTTCAAAATTTACCTAGTAGAACACGCCACTCAACAAACGCGAAATATGATTTTGAAAATCAAGGGTCTGACATGGACTTACACGGATATGTTTATTCATTCTAGGGTTTGTTTACTCAACTTTGCGATTAGATTGGGCTGTTATTAGACGCTGGGACCATATTATATTCACAACGTTACATCTGTGTCATAATACTCTTTATCAATGGTTATATGTCCAAGATATACAAGGACTAAAAGATGGGCTTATAATTAATATTAAATTACTAAGTATTGCTGATGTTAAAAGATGATATAGAACTACGTTAAATTGGCAATCTACGTCGTATTGTTATCGTTCGTCATCTATCAAATAAAAGTTCCTCAACGATTATGGTGCTAATAAGGAGGTGAGGGGTTCCCTACGTGTTAAAACGACTTACCTTGATAAGGTTTGTAATACCCAAAATTTGGTTAGGGACTAAAATGTAAGTTTTTAAAGTTTAATGGCCAAAATATAAACTTTGGAAAAGTTTAGGGACCAAAAATATAATTTTTTAAAAGTTATATATTTTGGCCTATAAATGAATAGTTTGTCCCGAAATTATAATTTTCCTGGAATCATAATTTTGATATGAGATTTGTATTAAAAGCTATAAAGCAGTAAAGTCCAATATAGAATCAGATAATCGGATCGAACCAGAATTTCAGGAAAATTTGAAGGATGCTAGTTAAAGGTTGAAAATATTATTTCCCTATTTTAGATCGGTGAAATATAGAATGGATCAATGAAATTAAAGTTAATTTTTCATATTTGGTCGAAAATTGAGAAATTTAGGTGACTAAAATACAATTTTTGAAAATTGGATGGCTAAAGTGAAAAATTAACTTCAAATTGGTTCATTTTGACTATGAAATATTTTAATGGAAGATAACTACGAGAGTCTAGATAAGCCACATGTTAGGTATCCCTATTTGTGGAACAGGCACCAAGTCAAACTATACTATTTTGCTTCATAGTTCCATACGCCCTGGCAGATTATAGATAGCCCACTTTATCGATTATATTTCTATCACTTTCTTCCGTTATTTGTCAAAACTACAAATAGAGGATTTCATATTTTAACAAATGGAAGACTTGTCTTTCACTGCACTTGAGGTAGATGCTATTGTGACACAGGTGGAGTCTGCGATCGAGGACATTGGGGACATCGGCCATTGTCTGATAGGGAAAGTAATTTCCCGCTGTATGGTTGATGGAGGTACCTTGGGTCATGCTTTTTGAGCGGTTTAGAGCCTCAAAAAGTTGAAGATATCCAAGAATTACGAAAATGATTATTCATAATCAAGTTTAACTCTTAGAGACTCTTGACTCGGTTCTCAAACGCAGCCCTTGATGTTCGAAGGTGATTTGTTCTCGCTGGTAAGATACGATACTGAGAAGGGCCTTGATTACTATTCCTTTGACGTTATGGATATATGGGTGCATATATATAATCTTCCACTAGGATCAATGACCAAGCTGATGGGTTTAGCTTTAGGCAAATGTATTGGTAGCATCATTGTTGTGGATATGCGATTAGTAAGTGAAAATCTTAATCAGTTCCTCTGTGTTTGAGTCGATATTGACATAACCGAACCATTACAGAGATGTGTCCTTGGTAATGGGAAAAGAGGAAAGCCTGGGATATGCCCTTTGAAGTACGAACGGCTACCTAACTTCTGTCACAAATTCAATTTTTATAGGCCATAACATGGTGGGTTGTCCTTTGAAATTGGATGAGAAAAGCACCAAGCTGCCTTATGGTGAATGGCTTAAAGTGATTACTCAACAACCACATATTAAGCCTCGCCCTTGTATATCAATTGAATATGTTGTTGCTTCAAGTTTGTCGAATGTAGATGAGGAGACGAACCCCCTAGAGGTTCGGCATAGTTTGAATCCTAAGGATTTATCGATTGATAATGGACAACTCCCTAATGAATGGAGCCATACATATGAGATCGTGAAAGACCCAGTTGATGGAATTGATACTAAGAACATTGTAGATGACAGTGTGCCTGATAAACTTGTTCCAACACCTCCAACAAAAGATGTTGACCTTGTGCCAACGTCGCCGCAAGTGTTTCATGACAGTTCTTCTGCTACTATTGGGTTCAACGATTTGAATAGTGGTATTGTTGAACATGTGGATGACACATCCCCTAAGGGGATCAGGAAATGATCATTAGGAACACTAAGGTGGCTAAGGGTGGTTCGGTCGGTATGGGATCGAATGAATCTACCAGCAACAAATTTGAACAAATGGCTAAGACTTCAAAATGTCTGCTTCAAGGAAAATTTGAATCAATTACTTTTGATGGTGGGGTTAAGATAACTGACAAACAGAAAAAGATATCGGTGGATTCTGCAGGACAGACCCGCCTGACTTCATGAATCTGTTATGTTAGAACTGTCTTGGTCTCTATAATGTTATGACAGTTCATTCCCTTATGTGATTCATTGCCAGTCGTTCTATCTCTATTATCTTTCCAAGTGAAACTAGGTTAAGACAGAAAAAGAGTGATTATGTTCGTAGTCAGAAGGAATGCAAGGTTGTTTTACTGTAGATTGTAATTCTAGATGTACTAGACTTAAGATGCTTTGGAACAATGAAATAAAGGTTGTTCTTTCGTCTTACTCGTCGAACCATATTGATGTCATGATTCATAAAGCAACTGAACATTTTTGGTTTACTGGTCTTTATGGTCATTCAAATACCAATCGTAAATATGAAACGTGGTAACTTCTTGATAATTTAAACCATGATTCTCCATTACCTTGAGCAGTCAGAGGATATTTTAATGAAGTATTGGCTGATTCGGAGAAGTGTTGTGGCAGGCAAAAGTATATAATCTATCTTAAAGATTTTAAAGATGCCCTTGACAAAAATGGCCTGATCGATTGTCACCCTTCCAAGGGCTGGCTCATTTAGTTGCATGGTACTTGATCTAATCTTGCAATTGGAAAGCGATTGGATCCTTTTGTTACAGCCAAAGAATGACTTCTCACACATGCACAGTACAAGGTGAGCTTGGAGTTTGCGGAGTACTCTTATCATTGTTATATTATAATGGAAACAGCTTGGCATCGTCGAATTTATACACGTGAAGTGACCACGTGAGGACTACTTTCACTTTGTTACATGTTGGGCCAAGGAACACGTTTGTCTTTCATGTATAAAAATTGCATGGCAGTTTCAGCATGGAGTTATGCTAGATAAGATGGCAGCAATTGGTGAGTCCCTTAAAAGTTGGCAATCGGATCGAATTTCCAACGTCAGAGCTCACATCGTGGAACTTCGATGAACTGTTAATAATGGTTTGTCGAGACACCTGTCTGAACGTGAATTCATTCATGTCTTCTAAACGTGAATTATAAATGTAAACACCTGTTTTTGTCCGACTTCTCATTTATTATTAACATTTATTATTATTATTATTATTATTATTATTATTATTATATTATTATTATTATAACAATATTTATATATTTTACATTTTTGCAGACCCAAATGGAGCCCAAAATACAAGACCCAGAGCCCACAAGGACAAAGCCCAAAGCAAAAACAACCAAGCCCACCCGGTTTCGACCTGACTGGAGCCCAACTTGACAACTCAAACCCGCTAGGGTTTCTTCACTTCTCTCCAACGCCGCCTCCAATGCTGGCCATTGGATCTGGACCCATCCAACGATCCAAATCACCCAAAGTTAGGGTTTTAACCCTAATGTATCATCTGCTGCCGCTCAAGCGGAGCCTTACCCAACTCTCGCCGCTGCTATTATCTGAGCCAAGTCAGTCCCGTCACCGCTACTATTACCTCTTGCTACACTGCCGACTGCCACCGACCGCCTCTGACACCCCTATTTCAATCTACAATGACGAGAAGTCATCATTAACAGTAAAAAGGGGGAAAATCAACCACCAAATCATCCAATGAATCAAATAAATCCCCTACCAAATAGATCTCATTATTCCTACCCTAAAGTCATCCATAAATCAACATGCAAGAAGATTAAAAAGGGGGCATTCAGACAAAAAAAAGAGAGGGGAAGAGAGAGAAAAAAGGGAACAAAGAGAAGAAAGAGAGTGATATGGAAATAGTGGGAAAAAGGGGGACCGAACTAAGGAGAGAATCAAACAAAAAAACAAAAAAAGGGAGAGGACCAACCAGAAAAAACTAGAGGGAATTTGAAAGGAGGTTTTTACCACGTTCGAAGCAAGTAGGAAGTCCAAGGGATGCCGAATCTTTGAATCTTCGGAAGGTAAACCTTAGATCTAAGGCTCCGGGGTGAGTTTTGGGCTAAAATGGGTTAAGATATGGGTTTGGGAGGATGTGAGAAGCATTTTGGGAGATTTCCTTTCCCTTCGGCCACCACGAGCGGTCGTGAAACGGTGCCGGTGAATGGAGGCCTCCTCATCCCGATGAGGGAAAATTCAGAGAGTTTATCTCTCTCTTTTCTGGTGCCTAAAGAAAATGGCTTGGTTGAGAGGGTTAAGCTTTGGTTTTGGGATTAAATACCCAAAGCAAAACGATGTAGTTACACCCCTCCCAGTGTTTTCATAAGTTTAGGAGAAAATAGCGGGTTTGGTCCCCGTGCTTTGTAATCTCACCATATAAGCCATTGAATGAAGTTTTACATTATTTTGTTTCGAGCATTCATATTTCAATATTTGTGTTTAAGTCATCTCCTTATAAGTTATATCATTATGTTAATGTTTGACTTTGGTCACGATATTTGTAAAATGTTTCATTTCAGTAATCGCCCAATATATTGAATGCATTTAGGTATAATATTATTTTCCCTTTTATGTTTCTGGTTTATTTTATTTCAATCCTTAATATTATTTATGGGTTATTTTCATTTACAACACCATTATTGTTTAATATGTTCGATTATGGCTCTGTTTTGTTCATAATTGTTGTTAGGTCCTTCAAGTTTCTGTTAGTACCATTTTAATCCCCTAAATCACCGAATGTACTTATTTTTGTTGTTTGTATTTTGATCTGTAATGTTTTCTTGTTTGTAATCTAGTTCTTTATGTATGTACATATTTCACATATTATGTATTTATATGTATTATATTAAATAAATGTTATCAGTCTTACGTGTTATAAATATTTTATCCTGCATTTCCAATCGTATTTGTTTCCATCTTATTTCTTTATCTACTGATAGGATATTCGAATATTTTCAAGAACATTTATTTGTAGAATAGGCGTGAAAAACACTACTTGATTGAAGTAGTGTAATCCCATACGATGTTCTGAACGAAGTATGAACTTGAAAACGTGAATTTGTTATGTATTTATTAAGATGATAATAATATTTTATTTTATTTTATTTTTATAATATTTTATTTTATTATTACTTTTATTTTGTTTTATTTAATCTTAATATTGATGATGTATGTTTTCAATTGTGGTAAAAATTTGTTTCATGGAAATTTTGATATTAATTTAATGATTAAATAATTCAATGATAGAATATTCTTTTACATATAAGAAATAGTTGGGATAGCTTTCCTGATGGAGAATTGAAAATCTCGAGATTTCTTTTCAAGTTAAAGAATTTTCTCTGATAATTAATTTAGAATAAATTATTTATTGTCCAATATTGGATCATACTTTAATTATCGATACAAATTCATGATTTCCTCCATTTACGATAATATGTAAGTGACTAAGTACCAATTTTGGGCGCTGTGGGTGTGTTAATCATTCCCCATGCGTAATTAACTCCCATACTCATTAAATCAGATTTTTGGTAAACGCAGACCAATTTTTGTCTTAAAAAGTAAGTTTTCTTAAATTTATTTTAAAGGACTTTTTTAGGTATTCAACTTACCTAGCATAAAGGTCGATGGCGACTCCAATTCAAAATAATGCAAATTAATTCAAAATCCTAATTTTTCAAATAAAGTCATAATTTTTTTTTAAACTTGATTGTTTTTCAAAAAAATGGTTATGGCAGCTTGGCGACTCCGCTGGGGACTTTTTTTAAAGATTCAGGATGTAAGTCGCTTACACGTTATCGTAGTGATGTAAATTATGGGTTTGAGTCTATAGTTAACTTATGATCCATTTATTGAAGTTTTTAATTTCTTTATTTTAATACTAATGATTTAATTTTTGTTTTCAGCTACATCAATGTTCCTTTTGAGTGTGTTTACTTTTCCATATTTTGAGTCAAAGGTTCGTATGTTCCTCCTCACACACATCATGTGCATTTGCATGACATAAGCTCTAGACCTGAGTTTCGTTCCAAGTAAGTAGGGGTGAATGCTTTACTCTCGTAAGAATTTATTCTTCCTATGAGTTTTGGCAAATAACCTCTGGGGTACACATACCTTATATCCTCGTAGGAATTTATTCCTCATATGGGTATTAGGAAGTGAATCCCCTCGAATCGAACTTGATTCATTTATTCCTGTAATGGGTTAGGATTGAGGGTTTGGCAGCCCAAGGGGGCACCGATATCAAGGACAATTCGAGTACTCTTTTCTCTTAGAGCCGAAACCATGCATATAGTGAATAGTAGAACGGTCACCCTAGTTATAGTCATACCAAACCCCTGTCCGTCAATAAGTACCCAAAATAAGTGTACAAAAAAGAGGAGCGTTTCTAAACCTTTACTTTTTGCTTTAAATTTTTTTGAATAAAAGCATGCGAACTAGATACCATGCGGTTAGGAACAATTTCTTGAAAGCAAATCATTTTGTGTAGATACCATGATCGGGTAGGTGTTATATTTATTTTTAAATAACATCTTTTAACTCTATTGATTATTTTGCTTGTACTAACTCGTTTATTCTCTTTTGTTTGTGTCATTTTCACCTTTTTGCATTGCATTTCATCGACATGACATAATGCAAGAATGTTGATCCGTAAGGGAATATTTAAGCGAAAATTTTCACAAAGAGAGATGAAAGTTTTCAATCAAGCAGTCACATATACAGACATGCATCGAGGGTTAAAAGAAGTCCAGAGAGTACAAGAATGAAACTTGCTTGAAGATCATGCAACATTCGAGACTAGAAAGATGATCAATTGATCCAAGAAGTAATCCAGTAGCAGAGTCTTATCTACAATCATTTCATCGCTAACCACCAAAGAATGACGCACTGACTTCAGCACCGTAGGGGCATTAACCGAGTTAGGTTACAGAGCATTTGAGGGGCATAATTTTCAAGGACGAAGATCCAGGATGAAGCATCGACCCATTTCAGACTCAACGTCCAAGCGAAAGCATGTTTGTAAAATGGACTATCTTGCAATGTGAATACTTTATCTCTGATGAAAATTATTCTATGATATTCACCGTTGGGATCAACACTTTTTTTCATTTGCATTTACATATTTGCATTCTGCATGGCATTCATTTAGGCATTTTTACATGCATTAATCATGGATACATGGATTTATCTCGTGGATGACTTTGAGGAGGTGTTTCTAACTGTGCAACTTAATTCACACAGTACTAAGAACGGAAGCAAAATTTGAGAAACTGAAGAAAGAACTAGTAGAGAATTTGCAAATGATGCAAACAGATTGAGAAGCTAAAATGGAGCAAGCGTAAAAGGCCACTGTGGATCTCATCTTACAAAACCAAGATAACCTAGTTGACCAAATTGTAGCAAAATTGACTGGGCTCAACCAAGAAAGAGGCAAAGAGAAGATTTCCTCGACTAGAGGAACCTCTGAATGTGTGATGGCACATGCTAATCCACAAATACTCATTTCGCCCGATAAGCTTCCAAGCCACTAAGTAGGCTTCTTCGCCTCTAAAACTCATGCAACCGTGTTAGATCCTCAGGATAATCCTACTGATCACAACATGTCTTCTCATGTTGAAATAAAAAAAGCCAAGAATGAGATCCTTGAGAACTTAAAAAAGTGGTTTAGAGAGACATTCAAGGGAATAAAAGAACAAAGCTCTCATAATGAAATGGATGCAAGAGAACTAGTCTTAGTTCCCGACTTGATGTTCTTGCTTAAATTCAAGATGCCCGATTTTGAAAAGTAGGATGGAACCAATTGCCCTACTGCCCATCTCACGATTCTTATTCAAAAGATAACTTGATACACCAACAATGATCAGATGTTGATCCATTGCTTTCAAGACAATTTGACAAGACCCACCTCTAAGTGGTGCAATCAATTGAGTCGTACTCAAATTTGCTCCTAGAAGGATTTGGCCCATGCCTTTTTGGGTCAATACAAACACATGACTGATATGGCTCCTGATCGAACAACATTGTAAAATATGGAGATGAAGTGTGATGAGAGCTTTCGACAATATGCACAACGATGGAGGGATGTTGCATCACAAGTGAATCAACCAATGATTGAATGAGAGTTTATTACTTTATTCATCGATACATTAAAAATCTCCATATATTAACCACATGATAGGAGCTGCTACTAAGAGTTTCTCTGACATCATCATGTATGGAGAAATGATTGAAAGATCTATTAAGAATGGCAAGATAAGAGGCACTAGCAATACTGACATTGAGGAAAGAGTTTAGATTAACATAGTGGGATCTTATCTAGCTAATCAGGGGACCAAACCTAATAAGGTGTTCCGTGAAAAGACACATCAATCTAATTCCAATGACTTATGAGGAATTTCTCCCAACGCTAGTTTAGAAGAACCTTATGACTCCAGTTCAATCCAAACCAAGAGAGGCCCCATATCTTGAAGGCCATGATGTTAACGTCATATGCAACTACCATATTGGGAGCTCAGGGAACACCACTGAGAATTGTGGGGCATTGAAGCGCAAGGTCCAAGATCTAATTGATTCAGGGGCATAGTCATTCGATGTGTAATGGGGCATTCTGATCAAGAGTAGGATGTGGCATCCATCAATAATTTTGTTGCACTCTCATAAAAAACATGTCATCTTGTTTGAACTTTTTCTTCTTCCTATGTTTGAATGTTAAGTCATTTGACATTCGAACATTTTAAATAAAAAACTTCCTTCTGAGGTAATGAGCAATAAGAAAATTTTAATCTTGAAATTCTTTGAATATCAACTTAATTAAAAGCTCTTTAATAATTGATGTTGTAAATCTTTGAAAAATGACAAGATTAAATCTTTGTAAAACAAGAACCCCTAATCCTACTTTAAAATATACACCAGAATACATACCCTTCTCTTGCAGCGAATAAGCTAGCCTTCTCCTTGCATGTAGAGTCAATCAATGGGCTTGGCATTCAGGTATGTGTTAGGAGCAGACAAAATGGGGCATCTTCCATATTAGATTGCAAAGCTAACTGGTTTCAACTTTTGTTGATGACGTTCAATGATGATCATGATCTTCACAGATAGAATAATTAAGTAGGTGAATCTAGTTTAGGTCAATTGCTTGGAAATTGAACTCTAAGGATGAGATTTTCTGACCTTCAACAACACCTAGACTATAATAGGTTCTTCTTAACAAGCTTAAGAAATTGAATCCATATACTCATAATATAATTATATATGTATATGATAAAGCTGAGCTATATTACTAAAGCAATTGGTTATAGAGAAAACTCAAAAGCCCTGCTTTATGAATAAATTACATTCAAACCATGACATTGATTGGGTACTTGGCAATTCGGTGTTTGCTCTACTATGATTATCAAGTCAAAGACTTTGTGGCGACATGAATCCTTCAGCTAGCCAAATAAAGGAATATTTTAAAATATATATGTACAATAATGACAAAATAAATCGAAATTACTAAATAAGGAGTTTCAGTGAAGATAGACAAAGAGAGTTGAGAAACACCTGTTATAGTCAATTTCACATGAGCATTCAGGAATCTCATTTTTTAGACCGATATTTCTGCACTACCTTGGATAAATGAGTCTACGAAGCTTTAACAAATAGAATATTTCAGAGAACTGAAATAGAAGTGTTCTAAAAGGTCTAGCCATTGACTATGCTAGTTGCGTCATTTTGTATGCCTTTGATCAAAATGCCAATTCGAGAAAGAGGGGCATGTCATAATTTTCACAAAGACCGAGAAAAGGAAAAAGGACGAATCGATGAAACAAACCTCAAAATTTAGGTAGCTAACCTCAAAACTAACCTGTCGATCCTAACATTTGTCAAAGATTTATAAATATGAAAGATTAAAAGAGAAGTTGATTCTTTTGATATTCAATGAACTCATGTTTTGTGATTTGCTTCAATTGTGAGGCCGAAGATGGAGCATTATTTTAGTTCATTTGACAATAAAAATTCACATATTATTTCTTCATTAAGTTTTTTTTCAATGGAAGAAAAACTTTTTCAAACTAGATAATCTATCTAGAAGCATATCTTGGAATTCAACAAATATATCTCTGAAGTTCATGAACGAACCTAGGGCAAGGGAAGCCAAATTGTTTTTGGGCAAAATTTGATGGGGTAAGGAAAACAAATTGTCGCAGATCGAAGTTTGCAGGAGTACACCCTGGTGGAAAATGAAGACAACTGAATCAGTGATATGAAGACTGCTTATGCAACCATTCCCCTCGCAGATCGAGAAAACATACATCAACACATACATACATGTTACATGAAATTTGCATCTTTGCATCATACATTCATCATCACGTGCAATAAAGATTTTGATTTTTCCCTCTCATGAGGATACCTTAAAAATTTCACTTGAAATCTTGTCTTTCTTAAAGACGTTTATCCCCTATCATGATGACAAATTCAAAAATTCATCAAATCAAATACATGAAATCAACTTAATCATAACATCCAGGATAGTCATTCATAAATGCATCATTTTTATATTATCTTTCAGGAAATAAAAGTTCAGTGATGACTAGACATCCTCAACACGAAGGAACAATGTCATCCACAGATTTGACATCCTGAAGTGAACGATCATATCTTCTAAAGACAGCTAGATCTCCTCAACATACATGAGTAGACTGTCTGTCACCTTGGAGATTTTTTCTCTAAACAAAGTTTCGTCTCATTTGAGACAATTTTTCTTGAAACAAAATTGATCTCATTTGAGATGGTTTTCCTAAAAATGAATCTCGTCTCACTTGAGACAGTTTCCCCTAGAAATACAAATTTTGAAATTGTTTCACTTGAGACATTTTTTCATCAAAACAAAAATTCTGAAATTATTCACTTGAAACAAAATTGATAAACCGTTGAGATTGTTTCTCTGGAAACAGTTTCATCTCGCTTGAGACAGTTTCTCTTGAAACAAAGTTTTGTCTCTCTTAGATAGTTTCTCTTGAAGCATAAACAATTGAGATTGTTTCCCTTGAAACAAATTTTGTCTCGCTTGAGACAGTTTCTCTTGAAACAAAGTTTTGTCTCTCTCGAGACAGTTTCTCTTGAAACATAAACAATTGAGATTGTTTCCCTTGAAACAAATTTTGTCTCTCATGAGACAGTTTCGCTTGAAACATTAACCTTTGAGATTGTTTCTCTTGAAACAAATTTTGTCTCTCTTGAGACAGTTTCTCTTGAAACATAAACCTTTGAGATTGTTTCCCTTGAAACAAATTTTGTCTCTCTTGAGACAGTTTCTCTTGAAACATAAACCTTTAAGATTGTCTCTCTTGAAACATAAACCTTTGAGATTGTTTCTCTTGAAACAAATTTTGTCTCTCTTGAGATAGTTTCTCTTGGAACAAATTTTGTCGTTCTTGGGACAATTTCACTTGAAACATAAACCTTTAAGATTGTTTCTCTTGAAACAAATTTTATCTCTATTAAGACAATTTCTCTTGAAACATAAACCTTTGAGATTGTTTCCCTTGGAACAAATTTTGTCTCGCTTGAGACAGTTTCTCTTGAAACAAATTATCCCTAAAGACGGTCAAACGTCCTCATCACGTAAGAACAATGTCATTCACCGACCAGATCTCCTCAACACGTAGGAGCATCATTATCATCAGATAACTAGACTTCCTCATCACGTAGGAACTGCGTTGTCTCCAAAATTATCTCCAGATTGACTCGATTTTCTCAACGAGATGGAGCAACGTCATCTTCAATAAACAATCTATCTGAAAGCTTCCAGATCTCTCCAACATGGATCAGCAGCTGTTAACTTCCTAAAAAGTCTACTTTTAAAGCCTTTTTCACTTAAGTTATTGTTTGTTTAAAAGCTCATTTTAGTCATTTTAGTTGCATATAGTTGCATATAGTTGCATTTGTGGTGGTTGTGCTATTTTATTTCTTAATGGTGCTGTTTGAGGGAAAGGTGCAGTTTGTCTATGGTGTGCAGGGAATAGCAAGAAAAAGGATTCTTTGGGAAGTAATGCCGCGACATCACACGTTGCTAAAGCAGATTAAAATGCCTTGGCATTTCTGGCGCAGAAAAAGACAAAAAGATATTTTTGCATAAGGACAGCTGGCACTGGACAACTGTCTCTGCACGTGAAGGACTGCTGTAACCGCCTGCCAGAGCTGCCAATGGACCACTGCCACTTGGAGGATAAGGTTCATGCACAACATGTGATTCTAGGGGTAGGAGGGGTATTTTGCACCCAACAAACTCATCATTACCCCTAGATATTTTTTATTATATATGACACCTCATGGGAGAGAGAGATAGAAGGACAGAGAGCACACGCATAGAGCAGAAAAAATCACATTTTTATTTTCTCTTTTACATTCTTTTTCCTTGGGATATTCCTCCATTGATAAAGCTCCAAGGAGTGGCAAGCTAGGCGCCAGAAGGAGCTAGCGAGCTAGGTGGTTCGTGGTGGCCGAGAGGAGACCTCCGGTGGCGCATCGAAGGCTTCTTCTCACTTCCCTTTTTGCTGCTATTTTTATATTATTTTGTGGGTTGTTGGAACGAATATTTTCATGACTTTGTGTTTGGATATTTCGAACCCCACCATGAACTAACTTATTTGGTGGTGGTTGGTTGAATGGTTGTTTGAACTTTATTTTCAATAGTTTATTTAAGTTTATTTTGGTTCTTTATTTTCTTTGCTTATGAATGCTTCACCATCTAGGCTTGTAAGAGGCATGGAAATGTCCATCTCTTAGATGAAGGTTAGGTATTCGGAAGAATCCTAAGCTAAAAATACTTGTAAGTATTCGGAAGAAACGCAAGATAAGATCCTCATAAGCAATGGGTTATGGTATTTTCAAGAGGCTTTGAACCGGCCTAGGAATATTATAACTTAATCCCTTAGATCTCGGAAGAGACTAGGATAGGATTTCAACGATTAAAAAGGGTGTCTTTATCAATAGGGTAGGCTGTCCAACATTGTTGAGTAAGAGCAGATGCCTTGGCATCCTATTCTGTTAGGTTCTTTTGAACACTTTAGGAAAGCCCTGTCGAGTAAGTAAAGACCAGTTAGCTTAAATATACTTGAGAAATAAGTTTAGCAACCTTAGACCAATCCTTACCATTCATTCCATTGGAAGCTTGTCACGTGAGGATTATTTTCTTCTTATTTTATTTATCTTTTTATTTACTGTTTTTACCATTTTTCATTTCCTTGACATTTCACCATACTCAACATTAAACATCCATCATTGCCACTGCATTTCCATTTGCTACACCATCACACCATCAATCCGCATCCACCAGCATACACATATCCATTGCCGTGACATTTGTATATATCAAGACTAACTATAATTAGATAGAATATTGCATTTCTTTGGTTAGACTTTTGTGATTTCATCCAATCCCTGTGGAGACGATACTCACTCATCATTATATTACTTGAGTGATTGTGTATACTTGCACATTATTTACGTATATTTTATAGTACTCACAACACATGAACAAGTTTTTGGCGCCGTTGCCGGGGATTGGCAGCCTGAAGTTATTTAGTTTTGCCAGAGCATTTTATTTTGTTTTGCATTTTTATTTTTGTATAGTTTACTTGATATTTTTGTTTTATTTTTCAGGTTTATTTAGTGTATGCCTAGAAGAAATTCTGAAGAGCCTTTGGAACCGATAGAACCTGAGATTGAAAGAATCTTTAGAAGAAGAAGACGTGCTCAAGGAAATATGTATCAGATTGGAAACCAAGGCATTGGTCAAGACGACGGAAATCAGAATGCCGCGGCATTAAATAATGCTGAACCTACTATCAGCCCTCGTGTTATTCGAGATCATTTAAATCCGATGTTGGATGATCTAAATCCTAGGATTGTGGCACCCAAAATTCAAGCTGCACATTTCGAGCTGAAACCAGTCATGTTCAACATGTTGAATTCCATTGGGCAGTTTGGGGGTATGCCAACTGAAGATGCCAGGCAGCACATTCGTAATTTTCTGGAAGTTTGTGATTCTTTCCGCCAAGAAGGAGTGCATGAGGATTTTCTGAAATTAAAGCTTTTTCCGTATTCATTGCGTGACCGAGCAAGAGCTTGGTTGAGTGGTGTACCAGCCGGTTTGATGGAATCATGGGCCGATCTTTGCAAGAGTTTTTTATTGAGGTACAACCCACCGAATATGAATACGCAGCTAAGGAATGAAATATCATCTTTTCGCCAGGGCGATGACGAATTCATGTATGAGTGTTGGGATCGTTACAAGAGTTTGCTTCGAAAGTGTTCAAATCATGGTTTTCATGATTGGACTCAAGTAGTCATGTTCTATAATAAAGTCAATGCACACACGAGGATGTTACTGGATGCCTCGGCAAATGGGACATTATTGGACAAATCACCTACGGAGGCGTTTGCTATCTTGGACAGAATTGCTAACAATGATTATCAATTTCCTTCCTCAAGACTTGGGAGTGGGAGGAGAGCACCTGGAGCATTCGAGTTAGAAGCCAAAGATTCGGTGTCCGCTCAACTCTCCGCTATTACTAATATGTTGAAGAACTTACAATGTTCCATTGATGTGAAGGAAGTGAAAACAACTCGTCTGGCATGTCTGTTATGCCAAGGCAATCATCACGAGAGCGAATGCCCAACCAACCATGAGTCCATCAACTTTGTAGGCAATTACAATCGAGGCAGCAACAATCCTTACTCAAACACTTATAATGCTGGATGGCGTCAGCATCCTAATTTTTCATGGGGAAATCAATGAGCCCACAATGCTAATCAACCTTCTAGGTAGCAGAATCACAATGAGCCTCAAGGTTACCAAAATGCTATGCCATGGCATAATGCTAACAAAGGAGCTTCATCTTCAGCGAGCATAAGTTCCTTAGAAGCTACAATTCAAGAATTCATATCTACTATGAAGACAATGCTGCAAGACCATTCTACTTCAATTAAGAATCAAGGAGCTTTACTTCATAGTCAATGCACCTTACTTCAAAGCCATAGCTCGTTTCTGAGAGCTTTGGAAGGTCAAGTTGGTCAGATTCCTATGGCATTGCAAGAGCGTCAGCAAGGACGTTTTCCAAGTGATACTGAAGTCACTAAAGGGCCTGGAAAAGAGCACTACAATGTGTTAACTCTTAGGAGTGGAACACAAATCAATCGACAAGTCAAGGATAGTGGGTCACAACAAGATGATTCTAATCCCACTACTGAAGCTGAATTACAAGATGATAGAGTTTCTGATAAGGATAAGGAGGAGGATTCTGCCAAGGTACCAAATTCTGATGCCAAGGCAAAAGAAAATTCTATTCCTACAGCTAAGGAAGCTAGACCTCCCCCACCCTTCCCGCAAAGATTGAAGAAGCACAATGATGAAGTTTAGTTCAAGAAGTTCGTAGGCATTCTTGATCAGCTCCATATCAATATATCTCTCTTGGAAGTTGTTGAACAGATGCCGATGTATGCCAAATTTCTGAAGGACATTTGTACCAAGAAGAGGAAAGTAGAGACTGTTGCCACGGCAACAGAATTTTGTTCTTCATTGAGTAAGTTGCCGCCAAAGAGAAATGATCTGGGTAGCTTCATTATTCCTTGTTCAATTGGAGCTAATTTCGTTGGAAAGGCTTTATGTGATCTTGGATCAAGTGTCAACTTAATGCCGAAATCGATATTCTTGAAGCTTGGCATAGGAGATGCAAGACCCACCTCAGTTATTTTACAACTTGCCGACAAATCCCATGTTAAACCTGAAGGGAGAGTCGAGGATGTCATAGTAAGGGTGGACAAGTTTGTGTTTCCAGTCGACTTCTTAATTTTGGACTGCGAAGTTGATGCCAAGGTACCAATCATTCTGGGAAGACCTTTCCTAGCCACTGGACGTATCTTGATAGACTGTGAAAAAGGTGAACTCACCATGAGAGTGGTTGATCAGTGTGTGACTGTCAATGTTTTTAAAACGCTCAAATATGTTGATGACACTGAAGAATGCCAAGGCATTTCTGAATTGAACTCAGTGATTGAAGAAGAGACTGAACATCTTTGCCAGAACAACTTCATTCAGCTAGCAGAAAATGAATATTGGGTGGATGATGAAAGCTTAGTGGAGTCCGACGACTTTCCAATTTTGGAGGAGCAATCTAGCTTAGTACAAGTTAGATCAGGTATGAATTTTGAACCTCTGAATTTTGATGAATTCATTTCTCCTAAGCCTTCATTATTGCATGCACCCAATCTAGAGCTTAAGCCTTTGCAAGGGCATCTTAAATATGTTTACTTAGGTAGCAATGAGACTTTACCGGTGATTATTTCTGCTAACCTTACTGCTAACCAAGAGCAAAGTTTGTTAAGTGTTTTGATGCAGCATAAGAAAGTAATTGGTTGGACTATGGCCGATTTGAAAGGCATTAGTCCCACGATCTGCATGCACAAGATTCTGCTAGAAGATTACCACGGCAATTCAATTGAAACACGAAGAAGACTCAACCATGTTATGAAGCAAGTGGTGATGAAAGAAATTTTGAAATGGCTTGATGCTGGAGTGATCTACCCTATCTCCAATAGCTCATGGGTGAGCCCTGTCCAATGTGATCCGAAGAAAGGAGGCACGACGGTGGTTACGAATGAGGATAATGAGCTATTACCCACTCGCACTGTGACTGGATGGAGGATATGTATGGACTATAGAAAACTCAACAAAGCTACGAAGAAGGACCACTTTCCTCTACCTTTCATCGACCAAATGTTGGATCGATTGGCCGGCAAAGCATTCTATTGCTTTTTGGATGGGTACTCGGGGTACAATCAAATTGCCATCGCACCAGAGAACCAGGAGAAGACTACATTTACTTGTCCCTATGGGACTTTTGCCTTTAGGAGGATGCCTTTTGGACTCTGTAATGCCCCGGCAACGTTTCAGCGTTGTATGCAAGCTATATTTTCAGATATGGTTGAGGATTTTCTGGAGATCTTCATGGACGATTTTTCTGTTTGTGGGGATGATTTTGAACGATGCCTCGGCAATTTAGCAAAAGTTCTCAAGAGATGCGAGGAGGCTGAGTTGGTCTTAAACTGGGAAAAATGTCTTTCATGGTGACTGAAGGCATTGTATTAGGCCTCAAAATTTCACACAAGGGTATTGAGGTAGACAAGGCGAAATTTGAAGTGATTGAAAAGTTGCCACCACCAACTTTGGTCAAGGGAATAAGAAGTTTTCTTGGACATGCTGGATTCTATAGAAGGTTTATCAAAGACTTCTCCAAGATTTCTAAACCCTTGTGCACATTGCTTCAACAAAACCAACCCTTTGTGTTTGACGAATTATGCCTCGACGCATTTACTGAGCTGAAACGACAACTGATCTCGGCACCCATTGTAGTCCCTCCCGACTGGACATCACCATTTGAGCTGATGTGTGATGCAAGCGATTATGCCGTAGGAGCTGTTTTGGGGCAATGCCGAGGTAAAATCTTTCATGTTATTTATTACTCTAGCCGCACTTTAAATGAAGCACAATTGAACTACACCACCACTGAGAAAGAATTACTTGCCGTAGTATTTGCTTTTGATAAATTTAGACCTTACCTAATAGGCACTAAAGTTATTGTTCACACTGATCATTCGGCTATAAAATACTTAGTGAACAAAAAGGATGCCAAGCCTAGACTTATTAGGTGGATCTTTCTTTTGCAAGAATTTGACTTAGAGGTGGTAGATAGAAAAGGAACTGAAAATCAAGTTGCTGATCACTTATCTAGGCTAGAGAACAATTCTGAATGCCATGACACTGTAGATATCCAAGAGGAATTTCCTGATGAGAAAATTTTATATGCCGCGGCAATCCCGTGGTACGCTGACCTTGTTAATTTTCTTGTTAGTGGAATTGTGCCTTTTGATTTGAATAGTCAGGCTAAAAAGAAGTTCAAGCACGATGCAAGGCACTATTTTTGGGATGAGCCATATCTGTTCAAACATTGTGCTAATCAGCTCATTAGACGATGTGTACCTGAATAGGAGCAAAGTGATATTTTGTACCATTGTCATTCGACCCCAAGTGGAGGCCATTTTGGTGGAGCAAGGACTGCTGCTAAGGTCCTGCAATCAGGCTTTTACTGGCCAACTTTGTTTAGAGATGCCCAAGCATTTTACAAAGGATGTAATCGATGCCAACGGACTGGAAACATCTCCAGACGACATGAGATGCCGCTGCAAAATATTTTGGAGATAGAGCTGTTTGATGTGTGGGGCATCGACTTCATGGGACCATTCCCATCTTCTGAAGGAAAATTATATATATATTGCTTGTTGTGGATTATGTGTCAAAGTGGGTGGAAGCAATAGCAACTTCAAAGAATGACTCCAAGACCGTACTCAAGTTTTTGCACAAGTATATTTTCACTCGGTTTGGAGTACCTCGTGCTATAATCAGTGATGAAGGAACCCATTTTGATAACAAGTTGATTGTCAAGGCATTGCTGAGATATGGAGTTCGACACAAGATTGCCATGGCATATCATCCGCAGACAAATGGCCAAGCTGAGATATCTAATCGAGAGATCAAGCAGATTTTAGAGAAAGTGGTGAACCCAAAGATAAAGGATTGGTCGCCAAAGTTGGATGAAGCACTTTGGGCGTACAGAATAGCATTCAAAACTCCTTTGGGGATGTCACCCTTCAAGTTAGTGTATGGTAAAGCTTGTCATCTCCCGGTTGAGCTTGAACATAAAGCTTATTGGGCTGTCAAGCGATTGAATTTCGATGCTCAACTAGCTGGGGAGCAGAGATTATTAGAACTTAATGAAATGGAAGAGTTTAGAGAACAAGCATATGAGAATGCTCGGATATACAAGGAGAAAACCAAGAAGTGGCATGACCAAAAACTGATGCCACGGCATTTTCATGTGGGGCAACAAGTCTTGCTTTACAACTCCAAACTTAAACTCTTTCCTGAGGAGCTAAAATCTCGATGGTCAGGGCCATTTGAGGTGCATTATGTCTATCCCCATGGAGCTGTTGACATCAAGAGAATAGACAATGGGAAGATCTTCTAGGTCAATGGCCAGCGTCTGAAATCCTAGAATGGAATTCTACCACCGCACAACAAGGACGTGTTACGGCTGCACGATACTGAAGCGTGCCCAGAGGAGAACCAAAATTCGATGCCTCGGCATTGAATTTGTGTCTATGCATAAATAAAATTTAACATTCAAGTTTTTTTCTTTAGTTTTATTTTATTTTATTTTGTAATTAATTTTTGATCTGATTTGTAGGGACTACATTGCTGCAAACCGTACAAGGAGCGGTTACCAAAGGGAGGAAAGGACAAAGCATTAATTGGAGAGATATTCTTTTGATTCGTTTCTTTTTATTTAATTTAATTTCTGACATTTACTTTTCTCTTTCCACAGTTTTTGTCCCATCATCATCATTGTTTTTTGGCAGTTTTTCCTTCCCCATACACGCACAACCCCCACCCACTAACTTCTCTCTTAACCGTCCTATCACCCCTTTTCCTTCTTAAATTTTTAACTTTTTCTTTTATCTTTCATTATTCATTTTTCTCTTTCATTTTAACTTTTACCTTTTCTCTTTCTTTCATTCATCTTCTTTCTTTGTTATTTCTCCATAGCCGAAATACATCCAAGTTTTTAAAGATTTCAAAAGCTTCTTCCTTTTTCATTTTTCTTACTTCAAAAACACTGAAAATGGTGCGCTCAAGACCGGCTCCAACCGACACGACTGCTTGGCAACAGTTTGAGAACGATGAGGCCAAAGCTCGCTTCCAAAACTTCAAGAACCTAAAACTCTTTTTTGAGTTGGGATTTATTTTTACCGAGGAAACCGATGGTGGTTTTAGACCCGATGTTATGGACATCGTGACGCCGCTCAAGTGGCAGAAGTTTGCCCGTCATCCTGGTTCGGTGAACGCCTCATTAGTTAAGGAGTTCTATGCAAAAATTTCCAAGACCAATCAACACTCCATCTTCATTCAAGGTAAGCAAATCCGTTTTACATCCAGTACTATTAATCGTTATTTTCATTTACAGGAGATAGTAGACGGCCATGCCATGTTCGAAGAGGAAGCTGATAGCAACACATATGATGGGGTCTTGGAGGACCTTTGTTTTGAAAACACTGAGTGGAATGGTCGCCAGACGAGCCGATACTCGGTCAACCGGGAACGTCTTCAGCCGCGTGCTAAATTATGGAATCACTTCCTCAAGCATAAACTCATGCCCACCTCCCACTACACTACGGTATCACTTTCACGCTTATTGCTTTTACATTCTATAATGGTATCCTGTCCGATCGATGTGGGTCGTATCATTGTTCAGCAAGTTCACGACTGTTTGGGTAAAAAGACAAGTGCTTTGGTGTTTCCTAATTTAATTACCGCTTTATGTCGTAAGAAAAAGGTTGAGGAAAATGCTTTTGATGAAATTTTACCTGGATTATCGGGCATCACTAGGGCTAGACTTCCACTGTTGTTGGGAATTGAAAATCCCAAGTCTAACGACCCTGTTCATGAGCAATCTGCAGGTGCTACAGAATCGAATGCCGAGGCAAGGTTACTTGCTCTCGAGGAAGCTGTGACGCAGACTCAAGCTTAACTGCATGCTTTACATGGTGACATCCATAACTTCTTTGGATATGTGAAGCATAGAGATACTGTGGTGGAATCATTCCCCACGGACAACGGAATTTTCCTGGATTCCCAGACGAAATTCTGCCGGCATTCAATGCCGAGGCATCTCCAGAGCCTGAGCACGATGCACCTGATCCTCCTGCTGATGACCCTACTCCTGATACACACTGTTCCGAAACTCCTGAATATCCATCCACTGTCCCTGTCGAAGAAACACCCAGCCCCGTCCCAGCACCCAATCCTTCTCATGCACAACGTAGTGGTCGCCGCACCAAGACCACGGCTGGACGCATTACGCACTATTACTCCACTTCTTCCGAGTCCATCCCAGTACATATCCAAAAGCGCACCCGACGAGGAGCTGCTAGCACCTCCAAAGCACCACCACCACGTAAACATTGAGGTACCTCTCTTGCATCCATTTTCATTTAGTTGCATTTCATTGCATAACATATATTTTATAGTTAGTTTAGTTCTCTTTAAAGCATTGAGGACAATGCTTCCCTTAAGTTTGGGGGAGGTATTGTTCTTGGTAGGTCATATGCATGATAGCATTAGCATAGTATTATGCCAATGCATCAGTAAATGGTAGGATAGTTAGATGAATTTTTTTGAGGATACCCGATGATGATAATTTTGTTTGGCTAGAATCTGAATGTAAATGACAGTTGAGAATGATAGAACTCACTCTAGGGCTTGATGCTTTGTGAAAAATATTTACACGATTTGTATGTTTTCTATACTTAGAAAATTTAGGAAATTTTTATGAAGGAACTTTAGTTAGTCTTGGCATTGAAATATAGTATGGTGTTTAAAAGAAAAATCAAAAACAAACTCCCTTAGAAATGAAACTGTGAATAAATGCTTAAGCATAGCTGAAGAGGGACACTCCTCTTTGTTGTGGCATTTCCTGGAACTTTCTTTAATAAATGGAAGCCTTGTGCATATGAGTGAATAAAAGAAGTCACGGGATGACTCTACTTAACTAGCTCGGGGATGGAAGGTATGCTCCCTTTCATCTAGAGTGTGGGAGAGTAGGTGTGATGAGCTGACTCTCTTCCTAACAGCATAAAAAAAATCAAAGAAAAGGGAGTAAAAATTTGCTTAATGATAAGTAAATGCCTTGACAAAAACTAGGGGACTTGATTAGAAATTGTCTAAATTCGCTAAGTATAGATTGGATAAATCACGCACACACACTACCACAAAGGATTTTGACCTAGGGAAAAGTACTTGAATTCTTGATAAGTCTAGCATGTTAAAGCCTATCGTTCTGAGGGTTGAAATTCAATTTTGTCCTACTGTCTTACTATCGAACTTTGCCATGACATTATGCTTATGTAACTGCTATACATTGCTTGAGGACAAGCAATAGCTTAAGTTTGGGGGTGTGTTAACTTCCTAAAAAGGCTACTTTTAAAGCCTTTTTCACTTAAGTTATTGTTTGTTTAAAAGCTCATTTTAGTCATTTTAGGATCATGTAGTTGCATATAGTGGTTGTGCTATTTTATTTCTTAATGGTGTTGTTTGAGGGAAAGGTGCAGTTTGTCTATGGTGTGCAGGGAATAGCAAGAAAAAGGATTCTTTGGGAAGTAATGCCGCGACATCACACGTTGCTAAAGCAGATTGAAATGCCTTGGCATTTCTGGCGCAGAAAAAGACAAAAAGATATTTCTGCATAAGGACAGTTGTCTCTGCACGTGAAGGACTGCTGTAACCACCTGTCAGAGCTGCCAATTGACCACTACCACTTGGAGGATAAGGTTCATGCACAACATGTGATTCTAGGGGTAGGAGGGGTATTTTACACCCAACAAACTCATCATTACCCCTAGATATTTTTTATTATATATGACACCTCATGGGAGAGAGAGATAGAAGGACAGAGAGCACACACATAGAGCAGAAAAAATCACATTTTTATTTTCTCTTTTCCTTTCTTTTTCCTTGGGATATTCCTCCATTGATAAAGCTCCAAGGAGTGGCAAGCTAGGCGCCGGAAGGAGCTAACGAGCTAGGTGGTTCGTGGTGGCCGAGAGGAGACCTCTGGTGACGCGTCGAAGGCTTCTTCTCACTTCCCTTTTTGCTGCTATTTTTATATTATTTTGTGGGTTGTTGGAATGAATATTTTCATGACTTTGTGTTTGGATATTTTGAACCCCACCATGAACTAACTTATTTGGTGGTGGTTGGTTGAATGGTTGTTTGAACTTTATTTTCAATAGTATATTTAAGTTTATTTTGGTTCTTTATTTGCTTTGCTTATGAATGCTTCACCATCTAGGCTTGTAAGAGGCATGGAAATGTCCATCTCTTAGATGAATGTTAGGTATTCGGAAGAATCTTAAGCTAAAAATACTTGTAAGTATTCGGAAGAAACGCAAGATAAGATCCTCATAAGCAATGGGATATGGTATTTTCAAGGGGCTTTGAACTGGCCTAGGAATATTATAACTTAATCCCTTAGATCTCGGAAGAGACTAGGATAGGATTTCAACGACTAAAAAGGGTGTCTTTATCAATAGGGTAGGCTGTCCAACATCGTTGAGTGAGAGCAGATGCCTTGGCATCCTATTCTGTTAAGTTCTTTTGAACACTTTAGGAAAGCCCTGTCGAGTAAGTAAAGACCAGTTGGCTTAAATATACTTGAGAAATAAGTTTAGCAACCTTAGACCAATCCTTACCATTCATTTCATTGGAAGCTTGTCACGTGAGGATTATTTTCTTCTTATTTTATTTATCTTTTTATTTACTGTTTTTACCATTTTTCATTGCCTTGACATTTCACCATACTCAACATTAAACATCCATCATTTCCACTGCATTTCCATTTGCTACACCATCACACCATCAATCCGCATCCACCAGCATACACATATCCATTGCCGTGACATTTGTATATATCAAGACTAACTATACTTAGATAGAGTATTGCATTGCTTTGGTTAGACTTTTGTGATTTCACCCAATCCATGTGGAGACGATACTCACTCATCATTATATTACTTGAGCGATTGTGTATACTTGCACATTATTTGCGTATATTTTATAGTACTCACAACACGCGAACAACAGCGTCATCTTTAATATCAATTTTCAAATCGAAAGGGAGAACCAGACAAAAATCTATTGTCTTGTTGTCTTTGCCCTATTCTTGTTAACACAAGAATGGACAAAGAGGGTAACTGTAGACACCTGTTTTTGTGTGGGTTCTCATTTATTATTAATTTATTATTAACATTTATTATAATTATAATTATAATTATTATTATATAATTTAAATTTTTTCATACCCAAATGGAGCCTAAAATACAAGACCTGGAGCCCACAAGGACAAATCCCAAAGTAAATACAACCAAGCCCACCCGGTTCTGACCCAGACTGGAGCCCAACTTGATAAACCAAACCCGCTAGGGTTTCTTCACTTCTTCGCAATGTCGCGTCCAATGCTGGCCATTGGATTTGGACCCATCCAATGGTTCATATCACCCAAAGTAGGGTTTTAACCCTAATGTATCATCTGTTGCCGCTCAAGCCGAGCCTTACCCAACACTCGTCGTGCTGTCATCTGAGCCAAGTCAATCTCGTCACCGCCACTGTTACCTCTTGATATACTACCGACTGCCACCGACTTCCTCTGACACTGCCATTTTAATCTATAGTAACGAGAAGTCATCATTAGCAATAAAAGGGGGGGAAATCAACCACCAAATCATCCAGTGAATCAAATCAATCCCCTACCAAATAGATCTCATTATTCCTAGCCTAAAGTCATCCATAAATCAACATACAAGCATATTAAAAAGGGGACATTCGGACAAAAAAAAGAAACAAGGGGAAGAGAGAGAAAAGGGGGAACAAAGAGAAAAAATTGAGTGATATAGAAATAGTGGGAGAAAGGGGGATAGAACTAAAGAGAGATTCAAACAAAAAAAAGGGAGAGGACCAACCAGAAAAAAAGAGGGGATTCAAAAGGAGGTTCTTAGTACATTTGAAGCAAGCCAGAAGTCCAAGGGTCGTCGGATCTTTGAATCTTCGGAAGTTAAACCTTAGATCTAAGGCTCTAGGGTGATTTTTAGGCTAAAATGGGTTAAGATATGGGTTTGGGAGGTTATGAGCAGCATTATAGGAGATTTCTTTTTCCTCTGACCACCGCGAGCGGCCGTGAAACGGCGCCGGTAAATGGCGGCCTCCTCATCCCGATGTGGGAAATTCATAGAGTTTATCTCTCTCTTTTATGGTGCCTAAAGAAAATGGCTTAGTTGAGAGGGTTAAGCTTTGGTTTTGGGATTAAATACCCAAAGCAAAATGGCGTAGTTTCACCCCTCCCCGTGTTTTTATAAGTTTAGGGGAAAATAGCATATTTGGTCCCCGTGCTTTGTAATCTCACCATTTGGGCCATCGAATGAAGTTTTACATTATTTTGTTTCGAGCACTCATATTTCAATATTTGTGTTCATCTCCTTATAAGTTATGCCATTATGTTAATGTTTCACTTTGGTCACGATATTTGTAAATGTTTCATTTCAGTCATCGCTCACTATATTGAACTTATTTAGGTATAATTATTATTTGCCCTTTTATGTTTTTGGTTTATTTTATTTCAGTCCTTAATATTATTTATGGGTTATTTTCGTTTTCAGCACCTTTATTGTTTAATATGTTCGATTGTGGCTCTGTTTTGTTCATAATTGTTGTTAGGCCCTTCAAGTTTCTGTTAGTACCAATTTAATCCTCTAAATCATCGAATGTACTTATTTTTGTTATTTGTATTTTGATCTATAATGTTTTCTTGTTTGTAATCTAGTCCTTTATGTATGTACATATTTCACATATTATGTATTTTTATGTATTATATTAAATAAATGTTATTAGTCTTACGTGTTGTAAATGTTATTTGTTTCCATCTTATTTCTTTATCTACTGATAGGGTATTAGAATATTTTCAAGAACATTTATTTGTAGAATGGGCGTGGAAAGCACTACTTGATCGAAGTAGTGTAGTTCGATAAAGACGTTCGAACGAAGTATGAACTTGAAAACGTGATTTTTTATGTATTTATTAAGATGATAATAATATTTATTTTATTATTATAATATTTTTATTTTTATTCTATTTTATTTACTCTTAATATTGATGATGTGTGTTTTCAATTGTGGTAAAAATTTGTTTCATGAAAATTTTTATATTAATTTAATGTTTAAATAATTCAATGATAGAATATTCTTTTACAGATAAGAAATAGTTGAGATAGCTTTCCCGATGGATGATTGCAAATCTCGAGATTTCTTTTCAAGTTAAAGAATTTTCTCTGATAATTAATTTAGAATAAATTTTATATTGTCCAATAATTAGATCATACTTTAATTATCTATACAAATTCATGATTTCAGCCATTTACGATAATATGTTATCGACTAAGTACCAATTTTGGGCGATGTGGGTTGTTAATCCTTTCCCATGTGTAATCGACTCCCGAACTCGTTAAATCAGATTTTTTGGTAAACGCAGACCAATATTTGTCTTAAAAATATTTTTTTATTAAATTTATTTTAAAGGACGTTTTTAGGTATTCGACTTACGTAGCCTAAAGGTCGATGGCGGCTCCTATTCAAAATAATACAAATTAATTCAAAATCCCAATTCTTCAAATAAAGTCATAATTATTTTTTAAACTTAATTGTTTTTCAAAAGAAATGGTTATGACAATAACAACTATTGGACAAGGAATAAAAATATTAGGCCTAAAGATCGAGAGTACAATAGCTTACCCATGGCGATCATGATACTAATTTTTTTACGCTAGAGCTAGTCAACACAGGAATAAAAATAGTATCAAAGGATTATTCAATAAAAATGGTATTTGGACTGAAGATCAGAACTACCTTAAGTCCAAGGTTGTGGATTACTTTTGTGAGTTGTTCTCATCGACTAACCCTAGTGATGCAGTTCGCATTATTGAAGTGATAGATCCTATAGTAACTCTATCTATGAATGACGACCTTGGTAAACACTACGTCAAGGAGAAAGTATTGACTGCTTTTCATGACATAAATCCCAAAAAAGAACCTGGTTACGATGGACTCCCGACAAGTTTCTTTTGCTCGAATTAGAGCCTTGTTGGGGAAGACTTGAAAATTTTGTGCTTACAACTGTTGCATGGTGACCTTGATATGTTTCTTGTTAATAAGATTATCTTTGTTTCAATCCCTAAGTTGAAGACCCTAAGCATATGAAATAAATACGACTTACTAGCTTGTGTACTGTTATGTACAAAGTAGTAGCGAAGGTCCTGGTTAATAGACTAAAACCGATCATGAATGTTTATATAAGTAATAATCAGGCTGCCTTCTTACCTGGTCGTAAAATATACGATAACATTCTAGTTGCACACGATTTGTTGCACTATATAAACTCTTAAAAGAATGGGAGTAATAAGGGACAACGCTTAAATTGGACATTGAGAAAGCATATGATTGAGTGGAATGATGCTTTCTTGAGAGAATCATATTAAAGATTGGAATTCATGCTGACTTTGTAAGACTGATTATGTGGTGTGTAACCTCTGTAACCTTTTCTACTAGGGTTAATGGTTCTCTCACCAATGAATTTTCTACGTCACGTGGATTGAGACAGGGTAATCCTTTGCGCCCCTTCTTATTTCTTTTTGTAACCCAGGGCTTATCGGCTTAATTTCATAAGACTCAGTAAACTAGGGTCATTAAATGTATGCGTGCTTTTCAGGCGAGTCCTTGTTATTTATCGATGACAGTTTGGTATTTCTAAAAGTTTCTAAAGCCAACAATATAAAAGAGATCTTGAATATCTATGCCACTACTTCTGGCCAGCGGGTTAATCTGGATAAATCTGTTATATATTTCAGTCCAAATAGTATTCAATCACATAGACAACGTATGATTTCTATCTTTGGCATACAAGCTGTGGAGTCAGTAGGCCATTATCTTGGGCTATTATTGCATATTGGTAAGAATAAAACATGTACCTTTGGTTATATATGGCATAAGGTTACATCTCGTGTTATAGGTTGGACCAAGCGCTTACTATCCTGTGAGGGCAGAGAAGTCTTCCTTAAATCTATGGCCCAAGCTTTGCCTCAATATTCAATGTCTTGCCATCTAATTCTTGGATATTTTCTTGGTGAAATGACTGCTATCATGTGTAGATATTGGTAGACTAAGAAAATGTTTGAACATTGTTAGTCTATGGTAGCTTGGTTAACCATCTGTAAGCCTAAGTGTCAATGATGACTTGGTTTACGTGATCTCCGATATTTTAATATGGCTTTACTTGGGAAATAGGTCTGGCATCTCATAAAACATCCCAACTGTCTGCTCTTGTGCATTCTTCGGATAAAATATTTCTTGGATGAGAACTTGCTTAATGCTCGGATTGGCAATAATAATTCTTATGGCTAGAAAGATATCCAAAAGGTGATCCAAGCTTTCTCTGGGGTGCTCTACTAGAGCATAGGAAAGAAGAGTGGTCTAAACTTGGTTTATGATAAGTGGGGTGGCTCACAGTTGGTTAATTTATCTAGAGATTACTCGCACATGTCCTTACAAAGCTTCAGTGGTTCGTATTTTATGCTTGATGGTAGGCTAGTCACTAGTGTGGGATGAGGAAAATGTTCGCACAATGTTTACCACATCTGATACAGAGCTAATTTTAGCTACGCCTATTGCTCCAAGTTCTGTGGAAACCATCATTTGGAATAACCATGATTCTAGCCGGTATTTAGTTTGTTCCAGATATTGGTGGTTACAACAACCTCCTCACACAACGGAGGTTGCATCAAATATCTGGAAAGCCATTGCCAAGCTTCAGACACTCACTAAGGTTAGGTTATTCATATGAAGGATGGAACACAATGGTGTAAAACCCAAATCCGATTAAAACAAAACCCGGTGGGTTTGGGTATTACATGGGACCACCGAGGTGGCTAACCCAAAATTTTTCTTCAAAACATTCCATTTTCAATTCATAATTCATCCAAATTAGACAAACGAGATATCAATAGTTAAGTTTACAAAGCTGGGGAGATCCCAAAATAAATATCAAAATACAACAATCAAAAGTTATGACTCGAATACAGAATGGTCTATTAAATACATGCCCACTAAAATAATCAAGACAGACCCCGTTGTAGCTAATATCTAGAATTTGACTAGCAAACGATAAGCTCCCGAGATCCGACACCTATTAACCTGAGAATGGAAACAATACTACATGCATCCAACCACTATGAATGTTCAGCAAGTCAAGTCATGTTGCAACGAGATGCATTAAGCATAGATCATGGCAAAAGGATATGTATCAATACATCATGTGAATCATAATAAGGGTTTTCCATTAAGATCACAGAAGTGCCTTAGCACTAATACTAAAATGCCTTAGCACTGGTACAAAAGTGCATTCGCACTGGTACAAAAGTGTCATAACATTGGATATCTCTACATATGTATTTGAATAATACATGCATACGCTCAAGTAACCCGAGTGTCCTTGCCGCTTCCCGAGTGTCAAACAAATGCTAGCTTTATGCCATATACTTTAGTGTTGTTGTCCATAAGGGTTTTGAATAATGTTCTCACTTGTAGTCTTAATTAATAGCCCTAGACGTCCCCCATAAACCCCTTTTTAAGCTTGCAAAGTTAGCAATGTTTTCCGCCCAAAATAGTCCATAAACACCGATACTAAGCTTTTCAGTATAGGTATTGGCCTTAGGGTATTGATACTAATTTTAGCTTCGATGTTTCAATTTAATTCCTAGTATTGATACCCTGGTAGAGAATATCGATATTCATTCCTTGGTATCAAAACTCCCATGAGTATCAGTACCCAAATTACATTCTGGAATCCTCAAATCATCACCAGTATTGATACCACCCACTGAGTATCAATATTGGACCTTGAGTATCGATACTGCTTGCAGACGTATCGATACTCACCCTCACATTTGCCCTATTTTACCTTATACGATGATGAATATCGCTACTATTCTTACAATAACAATATCGACAGACCTGGGTGCCATGTTTAGGCATGCAAATGAAATCCTGAGGCCCTTCACAAGCCCCTTTAAGGGTAACAGGTGTTTTGTAATATCCCAAACATCGGGTCAGTAACTAAAGTGTAAGAATTTAAAATATAACGGTTTGATTTTTATAAATCAAAATGTTCAAGGATTGATTTGGAAATTTTCGTTTAGGACATTTTATTAAAGATTGAAGGACGGAAGGGCAATTCGGTCTTTTGGCATTAAATGAATTTAAATTCATTTTAATGTTAATATAGCACGTGGGGAAATAGAGGAAAAGGAAAGAAAAACCTAGAAGCATTCTATTCATCTTCTCTTCTTCATTTTTCTACCGTTAACTCCATTTCCAAGGTGAAAAATTTTTGAAGTTGGTAGTTTCTTGCATTTTTTATTTGGTTTTGAGTCTTTGGGGTGGTATAGAAACTTAAATATGATTAGAAGCTATGGGATTAATGCGTTAATGGTGATTTGGTAAAATGAGTGAATTGATGAAATTTGATTAGTATTTGGATTTTAAAGATATATTTGACATGTTAAATGTTTGAATAAGGTATTTGAAATATTAAAAAGGATTGGAAACATGTTTGAAGAATGAGTGTGATTTTTAGTTTTAAGTGTTCTAGTGAAAATTTTGGATGTTATAGGGAATTTAATTCATATAAGTTGGTTGTGATAGGTATTATTGATTGTAAGGGCATAAATGGACTTAGATGTATGGGATTTAGGTGAGTTTAGGGTAAAATTCGAAATGAAATTAGTGAATTCTGGGCAAGGGGTATCTTTACTAGAAGAACAGTATCAATACCATATGAATCGGATGAACATAATTGATACTGAAGGGGTAGTATCGATACTTGGGCCATCGATACCAATAGTAGGGTATCGATACTGTAATAGAAGAGGAAATTTCAAAATACAATTTGGGTGTCGATACTGAAGTAGGTAACGGTATCATAGAAGGGAAGTATTGGTACTGGGTGTAGAGTACCGATATTGTTCAGCTTGAAATTGTGAATTAGGTGTTATATTTAGTTTATGTAAATGTTGATTGGTTAACAATTATTAGAGCTCCAATATTCATTTTGGTAATGTTAACGTGTAGATTTCGATCGAAAGCAAGTATCGAACGACTCGAACTGGTAAAGAGATTGAGCGAAAGTGAAAATGAATTTTGCTTAAGGCTTAAGTGAGGAAAATGCGAGTGCAACTTACTTATTTTATATTTGATATGAAGACAGCTTACGATGAGCCAACCTCAAAGGTTTTCGATCGAAAACTATTTGAATTATTTTATGTTAGATTTTATTGTTTTACCTAAATTGTATTTCATACGCATCGTTTTGATTTCGTTATTATGAGTATATGTGTTATATGTGAATAAATGATAATTTGAAGAATGTTATGTGAAATACTTATATAGTTAAAGCCCAAAGTATGTGTTATGATAATTAGAGGTATAATTGGCATGCCAAGAGTATAGGGTTCTACGCGGTCTTTTGGGACAATTCTATGTGGTCCTTCGGGACAAATCTATGTGGCACTTCGGTGCATATTCTTTGTGGCACTTCGGTGCAAATTCTACGCGGCAGTTTCGACTGCAATTACAGTGGACAACCTAAAAGTACTCACATACATTGAGTTCTCAGTGATATGTGTTGGGCTATTTAAACAAATTGATATGAATTGAACATTGCATAACATTATATGTTATTTTTATGAAATGCATATTGATTTCCGTATTCAATGTTTCTTCGGAAATGTTTAAGTAAATGCTTTAATGTTTTATTGTACTCATTTATGCCTCACTAAGTCAACGACTTAGCGTATGAGTGTTTTCACATGTAGGTAGAAGTCAGAAGAGTAAAGCTAGGTCTAGACAACATACCCGTTGAAGAAGATCATATCAAATCGAATTTAACAGTAGGTGAATTTTGTTTGTTATTTTGAAATTTTGTTGGCATGTATTATAAATGTACTACAAAATTTAAATCGTAAATGCTCTGATCTATTTTATAACTATATTATTTAGAGAGAGTATGTGTGTGTGTATATATATATATATTTATTTATTTATTTTCATTGTCTAATATTAATTTTTATAGTAACTTGTTTTATTGAGGGCTTTGCCACTAAAATAAAGATAAAAAGTTAAATTTTAATCGGATTTTCAAATAGCCAAAGATTTGAAAAGTCAATGTTACACCTCATATTCGTATCCGGGTTGGGTACGGGTCAGGATGTGATATTTATTGGTATCAGAGCTAAGGTTTAACCGATTTTAGGCTTAAAACGAAATAATTTATGTTTTAAAAGGTGTACATGCCAACGAAATATCAAAACTATATGATATGATAGTGTAATGAGTGTTGTCTTTGCTAATACAATTAAGTGATTATATCTTAATAGATGTCAGACTACGAGGGCTCCCGAAGTGAAGCGGGAGAAGGAGTTAATGAGGGTAGTAGCAATTCACCTGCCCCAGCTAGGTAAGGTGAAGAACAGGCGCCTCAAGGAGTGCCTGTGCATGATTAGGTAATATTTTATGGATGTTGGACGTGATTATGATGTGTTTCCAACCGTTTACTTCCTCGGCTCCTAGGATGAATGTTAATAAGGAGATAAAAAGTTTAGGAGCACGTGAGTTTAAGGGAGAAGATGAGGAATGTATTGTTTCTGCAGATCTTTAGCTTAATGACGTAAAACTATGCTTGATGGTCTGCATTATTCTGAAATGGAGAAGCTGGATGGAGTAGTCTCACTATTACGAGGACAAGAACGTATATGGTGGACTAATGTGATGATGAGAGCGTCTAGAGATCAAGTGACATGGTTGTTCTTTCTGGACGAGTTCAAGAACAAATATATTGGTGATCAGTTTATTAGACAACTAAAGAGGGTTCATCAATTTGAAGCAAGGGGTCGTACTATATATGCTTATGATTGTGAGTTTAATAAATTGAGTAGATTTGCAATTGAATTGGTCCCGACTGAGAAAGATTCATGTGATTGGTTCGTTGAAGGTTTGTGCCCCAGATTGAAGGAACTGCTAATAGCGTTGAATCTTTCTATATTTCAAGAGGTAGTGAATCGAGCTAAATCCTTGAAGCGAGCTCAGAATGAAATATTTGGGGAGCAAAAGACCCAGTTGACCAAGAGAGAGGGTGCCTCGTCGAGTGCATCACAATCAAAGAAAAGTTAAGGTTCAGGTTTTCAACCTCAAACTAGATCTGAGTCAGTTGCATCCTCAGGTAGAGGATCAAATCCTATGAGAGCTAGGCAGACTCAATCAGTGGAATCAGAAACTGGCAGGTCAAATCAATGTCAGCATTGTGGCAAAAATCATAGTGGTGTTTGTCGAGTGGTCTCTGGAACATGTTTCAGATATGAGGACACTAGACATTTTATCCAAGATTGTCCATTAATGACCTCAGAGCCTGCACAATCAGAGAGATATAATATTGTATCTCTGAGATATAGATGACAAGGCAGGGGAATGAATCAGTCTGAATCGGCCACTCAACCTAAAATACAGGCGATTGCTCGGGTATACAACCTTAAGACTAATGAAGATCGTGATGATCTGGAGATCATCGCATGTACTTTCCAATTAATTGATAAACTTGTTTTGGTATTGATTGACCCAAGATCAACTTATTCTTATATCAGTACTAAACTGGTGAGAGTTTTAGGAAACCAGTTAGAAGATATAAGTAGTGATGTGATTGTGACTAACCCGCTAGGGCATAGTACTCGAGTAAACCAGATTTTTCGAGGATGTCCTATAAGGATTCAGGGAATTGAATTCCCTTTTAATCTAATGGAATTAGCCTTTGAAGAATTCAAGGTTATATTGAGAATGGATTGGTTGTATCGTTACCATGTTAATGTTGATTGTCGATTGAAGCGTGTATTTTTTAGAAGTTTTGATGGATAAGAGGTAATTATGGTCAGCAAGAGAATTAATCCATTATCTAATGTGATATCGGTAATGTCAGCTAAGAAGCTAATATTGCAAGGATATCAAGCTTTCATTGCCAATGTGATTAATACTCGAGCCATGGAGATGAGATTGGAGGACATTCTAACAATCCGAGAATTTTCAGACGTGTTTCCAGATAAATTATCGGGATTACCTCCAGATAGAGAGCTAGAATTTCAAATTGAGGTAATGCCTGGAATGGCACCAATTTCGATGGATTCTTATAGAATAGCCCCGAAGGAACTAAGTGAGTTAAAGGCTCAGTTGTAAGAGTTATTGGATAAAGGATTCATTAGAACTAGTGTATCACCTTGGGGTGCACCAGTGCTATTTGTAAAGAGTAAAGATGGTTTGATGCATTTATGTATTGATTATCGGCAGCTCGACAAGGTGACAATAAAGAATAATTATTCTCTCCCTAGAGTCGATGATTTATTTGATCAACTTAAGGGAGCTTCGGTGTTCTCCAAAATTGATTTGTGCTCTGGCTATCACCAGCTGAAGATACAATAAGGGGATATTCCAAAAACTTCTTTTAGGACCCGATATGGCCAATATGAGTTTGTGGTAATGCAGTTTGGATTAACTAATGTACCGACAGCGTTTATGGATCTTATGAATATGGTATTCCAACCGTACCTCGATCAGTTCATTGTCGTCTTCATTGATGATATTTTAGTTTATTCAAAGACGAATGAAGAACATGACGCCCATCTTCGAGTGATTCTTCAAACACTTTGAGATAAGAAGCTTTATGCTAAGTTGTCTAAGTGTGAGTTTTGGTTAGCCGAAGTTGCATTCCTTGGACATGTGGTATCAATAGAGGGGATTCGGGTGGATCCTAAGAAGATTAAGGCTATTATAGATTGGGAAGTTCCAAGAAATGTTTATGGAAGGTTTGTAAGGGACTTTTCGATGATTTCCTCCCCATTGAAAAAACCTTTGAGAAAAGATGTTCCATTTATTTGGATTGATAAATGGCAAGAGAAATTTGAATCTTTAAAGAATTTTCTAACGGAGGCTCTAGTGCTAGTACAACCAGAATTGGGCAAGGACTATACAATCTACAATGACGCTTCCCATAATGGTCTAGAATGTGTTTTGACATAAGATGGAAAGGTAGTAGCCTATGCTTCGAGACAGCTTAAGCCACATGAAAGGAATTATCTAACACATGATCTTGAGTTAGCAGCGGTGGTGTTTGTACTGAAGATATAGTGCCACTATTTATATGGTGGGCAATGTTATATTTACACTTATCACAAAAGTTTAAAGTATTTTCTAACTCAAAAGGAGCTAAATTTGAGACAAAGGATATGGATCGAGTTACTAAAAGACTATGATGCATTCATAGACTATTACCCATGGAAAGCTAATGTTGTAGTTGATGCTCTTATCCGAAAGACCTTTTCATCTTTACGTACGTTAGATGCCCGATTGTTTTTAAAGGACAGTGGTGCTCTGGTGGCTAAATTTAAGTAAAATCTTTATTGTTGGAGCGAATAAAGGAGTTGCAAATGAGAGATGGAAAGTGTTTAGCAAGAATGTAACAAGTGGAAAAAGGTGAAATCAAGGAATTTGAAGTAAAGTTTGATGGATATTTATACTACAAAGACTGAGTTTGTGTTCCAAGTGATAAAGAGTTGAAGAAATATATTTTTTTCAAGTTTATTGTAGTCCTTTGACTATACATCCAGGAGGGAACAAGATATATCAAGATTTAAAAGGCCAATATTGGTTGCCAAGTATGAAAAGAGCTATTACAGAGTTTGTTGCAAAGTGCTTAACCTGTCAACAAGTAAAAGTTGAGCATCAGGTACCTTCAGGACTTTTATAACAAATCTCTATTCCTCAATGGAAATGGGAAAAAGTTACGATGGATTTTGTAACGGGGTTACCATTGACACCGAATAAAAAGGATTCTATTTGCGTGGTAGTTGATAGATTGACGAAGACAGTGCATTTTATTTCTATTTGAACTGATTATTCAATGAATAAATATGTTGAATTATATATAAAGAAGATTGTTTGACTTCATGGAATGTCAAGTTCAATAGTATCTGACAGAGGTCCAACGTTTACGTCAAGGTTTTGGAAGACTTTTCATGAAACCTTGGGTACTCAATTGAACTTTAGCATATCTTTTCACCCATAGACAGATGGTCAATCTGAGCGGACTATCCAAATTTTGGAAGAATGCTAAGAGTGTGTGTGATTGATTTTCATGGATCTTGGGAGAAGTATATGCCGCATACAGAGTTTATGTACAATAATAGTTATCAATCGAGCATTAAAATGGCACCATATGAAGCGTTGTATGGAAGAAAATGCATAACGTCACTTAATTGGTGCAAATTAAAAGATCGGGATGTTCTTGGTTCTGATTTGATTAAAGAAGTAGAAGAAAAGGTCCAGGTGATTCAGCATAACATTAAAGTGGTAGTAGACAGGTAAAATTCCTACGCAGATTTGAAAAGAAAGGAGATTGAATATTAAGTAGGAGATAAAGTGTATTTGAAAGTCTCTCATTGGAAGAAAGTGCTTCGCTTTGGTCATAAAGGAAAACTCAATCCTAGATTCATTGGCTCATATGAGATTATAAAGAGAGTGGGTCCAGTAGTATATTAGTTAGCATTTCCACCATAAATGGAGAAGATCCACAATGTTTTTCAGGTTTTGATGCTCAGAAGATATGGATCATATCCTTTTCACATCACAGCACCGGAAGAAATAGAAGTCCAATCTGACCTGACCTCTAGCACATGAAGTCAAAACACTAAGGAACAAGACGATTACATTAGTTAAAGTTCTTTGGAGAAATCACAAAGTAGAAGAGTCAACATGGGAGCGTGAAGAGGGCATGAAAACACAATTTCCTCATATCTTTATGTAGTGAAAATTCAAGGATGAATTTTCTTAAGGGAGGGAGAATTGTAATATGACAAACATCAAGTCAGTAACTAAAGTGTAAGAATTTAAAATTTAGTGGTTTGATTTTTATAAATCGAAATGTTCAAAGATTAATTTGGCAATTTGGTCTTTTGGCATGAAATGAATTTAAAATTCATTTTAATGTTAATATAACAAGTGGGGAAATAGAGGAAAATGAAAGAAAAGACTATAAGCATTCTATTCATCTTCTCTTCTTTATTTTTCTATCGTGAACTCCATTTCTAAGGTGAGAAAATTTTGAAGTTGGTAGTTTCTTGCATTTTTTATTTGGTTTTGAGTCTTTGGATGGTATAGAAGGTTAAGAAAACTTAAAGATGATTAGAATCTATGGGATTGATGAGTTAATGGTGATTTGGTTAAAAGAGTGTTTAAGGGAATTGATGAAATTTGATTAGTATTTGGAATTTAAAGGTATATATGATTTGTCAAAGGTATGAATAAGGTATTTGAAGTATTAGAAAATATTGGAAACATGTTTGAAGAATGGGTGTGATTTTTAGTTTTAAGTGTTCTAGTTAAAAATTTGGATGTAATAGGGAAATTATTTGCTATAAGTTGGTTGTGATATGTGTTATTGAATTTATTGAATTTAAGGGAATAAATGGAGTTAGAAGTATAAGATTTAGGTGAGTTTTGGGTAAAATTTGAAATGAATAAGTGAATTCTAAGAAAGTGTATCGGTACTGAAAGAACAATATTGATACCATATGAATTGGATGAACATAATCGATATTGAAGGGGTAGTATCGATACTTGGGGTATCGATACCAATAGTAGGGTATTGATACTATAATAGAAGAGGAAATTCCATAATGCAATTTGTGTATCGATACTGAAGAAAGTATCGGTATCATAGAAGGGAAGTATCAGTACTGGGTGTAGAGTACTAATACTATTCAACTTGAAATATTGAATTAAGTGTTTTATTTAGTTTATGTAAATATTGATTGGTTAACAGTTATTTGAGCTCTGGTATTCATTTTGGTCATGTTAACGTGTAGATTTTGATCAAAAGCAATTATCGAACGACTCAAAGTAGTAAAGATATTGAGCGAAAGTGAAAAGGAATTTTGCTTAAGGCTTAATTGAGGCAATGGTGAATGCAACTTACTTATTTTATACTCGATATGAGGAAAGCTTGCGATGAGCCAACCTCAAAGGTTTTAAATCAAAAATTGTTTGAATTATTTTATGTTAAATTTATTGTTGTACCTAAATTATATTTCATATGCATTGTTTTGATTTCGTTATTATGAGTATATGTGTTCTATGTGAATGAATGATAATTTGAGGAATGCTATGTGAAATACTTATATAGTTAAAACCCAAAGTATGTGTTATGAAAATTACAGGTATAATTGGCATGCCAAGTGTCGAGGGTTCTATTCGGTCCTTCGGGACAATTCTATGTGGTAATTCGGGACAAATCTATGTGGCACTTCGGTGCATATTCTACGGGGCACTTCTGTGTAAATTCTACGGGGCAGTTTCGACTACAATTATAGTGCACAACCTCAAAGTACTCACATACCTTGAGTTCTCAGTGATATGCGTTGGGCAATTTAAACTAATTTATATGAATTGAATAGTGCATAACATTATACGTTATTTTTATGAAATGTATATTGGTTTCCGTATTCAATGTTTCTTAGGAAATGTTTAAGTAAATGCTTTAATGTTTTATTATACTCATTTACGCCTCACTAAGTCAACGACTTAGCGTGTGAGTGTTTTCACACGTAGTTTCAAAAAAGTCCGAAGGGCAAAGCTAGGTCTGACAGTATACCCTTTGAAGAAGATCAAATCATTCCGATTTAAACATTAGGTGAATTGTTATTTTGAAATTTTGTTGGCATGTATTATAAATGCAC
Organism: Hibiscus syriacus; assembly: GCF_006381635.1. Taxonomy (NCBI): domain Eukaryota; kingdom Viridiplantae; phylum Streptophyta; class Magnoliopsida; order Malvales; family Malvaceae; genus Hibiscus; species Hibiscus syriacus. Next base: position 11,143,133 of record NW_024062980.1, on the reverse strand, counting down.
TACAAAAATTTAAATCACAAATGATCTGATCTATTTTTTAATTATACTATTTAGGGTTTATATATATATGAAAATATTTATTCTCATTGACTAATATTAATTTTGATAGTAACTTGTTTTATTGAGGGCTTCGCCACTAAAATAAAGATAAAAAGTCCAATTTTAATTGGATTTTCAAAGAGTCAAAGCATTGAAAAGTCAATGTTACACCTCAGATTCATATCCAGGTCGGGTACGGTTCGTGGGTGTGACATGTTTGTTATGTTTTTTGGAGTTTTTAGCATCCCAAAGGGTCGATTAAACACAACAAAAGCATCCATTAACCATTCTACCATTAAAACCCACTATGCACACAACGAACACAACAAGCAAAAACACATAGTTTCATGGTTTACAAATAGTATAGGGAAGTTATCTACGTGTTACCTCACTAGTGGTTGAAGAAAAAAGGCTCCAAGAATCACCCAAGCACTAGTTTTTCCTTGTTCTTGGCTTTTGAGCACTCACTAAGCTCTTTCACTAACCAAGGCAAACAAATTGGTTACAATATAGTTTCAAGGTTCTAAGTGATTAGAAACATATTCCTAAATACTTAGGAATAACTCGGAATCATTTCTAAGACATAGAGCTAAAACCTCACCAAAACCCATATTTTACCACCATATCTGAACTTCATGATTTTTAACTAGAAATGGAGCTCTATGGATGAGGGTTAACTTTCTTTCCTTCTTGAATTTGAAATAGCCTTGCATAACAATAAAGTTTTCACCTTTTTCAAATTTGGATATGGAGAAGAAAGGAAGAAGATGAAAAAGGTGAAGAAAAATATAAGGAGATTTTGGTTCAGCCTCTGCCCCATTTATATCATCGTCTTCGACCCTATTGATTTAAATTAACCTAAAGCAATGGCTTGAAGTTCAACAATAAAACCTAAAACTACTAACCCAATTTTCGGGGTATTACAACTCTCTCCTCCTAAAAAGAATTTCATCCTCAAAATTTACTTGATTTGAATAAATGTGGATACTGAATTTGCATATCCTCTTCAATTTCCCATGTTTCTTCCTCAACTTCATGATTCCTCCATAGGAAGAAAAAGATAAGGAGATTTTGGTTCAGCCTCTGCCCCATTTACATCATCGTCTTCGACCCTATTGATTTAAATTAACCTAAAGCAATGGCTTGAAGTTCAACAATAAAACCTAAAACTACTAACCCAATTTTCGGGGTATTACAACTCTCTCCTCCTAAAAAGAATTTCATCCTCAAAATTTACTTGATTTGAATAAATGCGGATACTGAATTTGCATATCCTCTTCAATTTCCCATGTTGCTTCCTCAACTTCATGATTCCTCCATAGGACCTAAACTAGTGGAATCATTTTTTTCTCAGCTCCTTGACATCCCGAGCCAAGAATGGTTCCTCAATGTAGGACATATATGGGCTCACTTTGATTTGCTCCAATGGGATCACATGTGATAGGTTGGATCGATATCTCTAAAGCATGGACACATGAAACACATTATAAATGTACTATATCTCAGGCGGCAAAGCTAGTTGGTAAGCTACAAGACCTATTCTCTCGAGAATGCCATAAGGTCCAATGAAGCACGGGATCAACTTTCCCTTTTGACCAAACTGAAGGAAATTTCTCAAAGATGACACTTTAAGAAACACTTTGTCACCCACACTAAACTAAATGTCCTTTCGCTTCATATCCGCATAAGACCTTTATCTATCAAAAGCTTCCTTTAGTCGAACTTGAATCAATCGTACTTTATCCTCTGCTTCTTGAATCAAATCTGGACCAACCATCTTGTTTTTACTAAGTTCGGTCCAACACGAAGGAGTCCTACACTTTCGCCCATACAATACCTCGTAGGGTGCCATCTGAATCCTAGTTTGGTAGCTGTTATTGTAAGTAAACTCGACCAATGGAAGGTGATCCTCCAAACTACCCACAAGGTCAATAACACAACATCGTAACATATCCTCAAGGATCTGAATAACCCTCTCTGATTGTCCTTCCATCTGCGGGTGGAAGGCAGTGCTAAAATGTAACTTAGTACCCAATGCCTTGTGCAATGCTACCCAAAACCTCGAAATAAATCGTAAGTCCATCCAAAATGATTGACGTGGGCACCCCATGAATTCTCACAATCTCTCTGATGTAGAGCTATGCCAACCTTTTAAAAGTGAAGTCCATTCACATTAGTAGGAAGTGGGCGGATTTGATCAATCACTACCCAAATGGCGTCATGCTTTTGAAGATTCCTCAGTAACCCAACAACGAAGTCTATTGTCACTTTTTCCCATTTCCATTGAGGTATTTGAATCAACTAAAGTAAACCGGAGGGAACCTATGCTCCTCTTTTACTTGCTAACACACTAAACACATGGATACAAACTCAGATACCTATATCTTTATACCCGACCGCCAATATAATTTTCAAAGTTCTCGGTATATTTTTTCACTTTCGGGATGCACAGAAAGGTGACTACAATGGGCATCACCAAGTATCATTTCCCTCAAATATGCATTAGCTGGTACACAAAGTCGGCTTCAAATATACAACACGTCCTCATCTTTCAATTCAAACTCTCGCAGATCACCATGACGAACTCGGTCTACCCTAGCCATTAAGCTTTCGTCTGTCGCTTGTAACTCCTTCACTTTTCTAACAAATTCTTGCTCAACTCTGAGTTCTGCCACTAAACTCCCATCTGAAGTCAAACTCATTCTGGCTAGCAATGCTCTAAGGTCAGACATTGACTAGTCGCTCAAAGCATCGGCCACCACATTAGCTTTTCCCAGATGGTAGTCTATGATGCAGTCATAATCCTTAAGCAGCTCAACCCATCAAAGTTGTCTCAAGTTCAACTTGTAATACCCCAAACACCAGGTCAGTGACTTTAATGATAGAATTTAAAATATTTTGGGTTAATTTGAATAAATTGAAAAGTACAATGATTGATTTAGGAAATTGTGTTTAAGACTTATTATTAAGGATGGAAGAAATGGAGGGGCATTATGGTCTTTTAGATGGAAATGAATTTAATATTCATCCTTTTAGGAATAAGTATTAAGGGAGGAATATGAGAAAAAAGATAAGCTAAAAACTTTGGCTCTCTTCTTCTTCTTCTCGTCCCCGTTCCTCCATAACAAAGGTAAGATTTCTTCAAGTCGGTTTTCCTTTCATTTTTGGGTTGATTTTAAAGCCTGAAGTGTTATAGAAGCATAAGGAAAGTTTAAGGATGACTAAAAACTAAGAGATTAGTGATTTAGTTGTGATTTAATAAAATGGGGTTTTAAGTGATTTGATGAAATATGGTCAGTTATTGGATTTTAAAAGCATATTTGACCTGTCAAAGATGTAAATAAGAGATTTGGAGCCTTAGAAATGATTGAAAACACGTTTGAATTTTTTGGTGTGATTTTTATTTTTAAGAGTTATTTGGAGAAATTGGATGTTATAAGGAGATTTATGAATATAAGTTAGTTGGGTTAAGAGATAATGAGTTAGATGGTATGGTAGGAGGTAAGAGTAAGAGATTTAGGTAAACTTTGGATAAAATTCGAAGTGAAATAAGTAAAATCTGGGTAAGGTTATCGATACTGGAAGAGTAGTATCGATACTATAAGGTTAAATTGGAGGAAATAGTATTAACACGATGAACAATATCGATACTGATGAAAGTAGTATCGATACTGATGTGGAGGTATCGATACCAAGAGGAAGGTATCGATACTATAATTGAAAAATGGATTCCAGAATGCAAAAATAATATCAATATTGAAGGGGGTATCGGTACCATAGAAGATAAGTATTGATAATGTAGGAGGGTACCGATACTATTCAGTCTGAAATTTTAAGTTAGGATGAATTTTATTAGAATTCAAAAATAATAGTACTTTTGAGTATTATTATTTTGTATAAATGCTAGAAAGTATACTAACATTGGTATTTTATATTGTATGTGTGTTTATGGATGCTTGGGTAGATCATAATCAAATTCCTGAGTCAAGCAAACATAAAGGAAATGATAAAGTTCCAGATTAGTCGGTCTACAATTAAGGCATAGTATTAAGGCATACCAGGTGATTGCATTTATTATGTACTTATATGATATGAGGATGACTCGCGATGAGTCAACCTTGAATGTTTTGATAAAATAATGTTTTACCATATCTTAAAATATTTTCATAAAGTTTATGGAAATGATGTTACGAATAAATTTTAGAGTATGAACTACTCTAAAATAGATGCATGTACTTCTATATTATGTTAACAGCTATCGATATTTCAAATAAATGTTTGATTTACGAATTTGATTTAAAGGCCCATTGTATGTGCATTGAGAGTCATAGGTTCATTTCGACATACTTTATGTATGATTGGTATCGATCGATTTTGTTTAATGCATATGTTGTATTTTTGTATGATGGTTATTGATCGATTTTTAATGCATATGATGCATTTTCGTATCAGTACTATGTGTACTTTCGGCACTATGAGTGCATCTATGGAATTCATAATGAGTTTGTGAATTACCATTTCAGCACTTAGGTGCAACTCATGTACCTTGCATTCTCATTCAACATACATTGGGAAAATAAAAGAATAATTTAGAAAAATATTGAATGATAGGTATGTTGGGCCTACTAAATATTATTTTTCAGGTTATGGAAGAAACTTGGTTTCCAAGCCAGTTTTGTGTATTATTATGGTTTATACGATTTAATTCATATTTTGATATTTTACAATATAATTATGTTTTGATTACACCTCATTTATATCATTATGCCTCACTAAGTGAATACTTAGCGTATGTTGGTTTCACGCGTAGGTAGTAGCTTTCGATTAGAGTAAGGAGTGTAGCAGATATCATAAATCAAAGTTTGCCTCATCAGTAAATGTATGACAAATATGTCTATTTTTTATATTATTAGATGGCATGTAATAGACTTATGATAATGCTCTGGAATGTATTTGACTTATGATGATTGTAATTTTTAATATGTTAGAACTTTAAAACTATTTTACATGCAAAAAAGTTCATGAATATTTTATTATTATTATATTAAAATGTTTTATGTATATAATCAAAATTTTACTGGTTTTCAAAAACGGAAATGTTTTAAAAGTCATGTGGCATCAGTGAGTTGTGTACGGAAACGTATACAAGAATGGGTATTACACAACTCCTTTTGAGTAAGCATGTACTTAAGGCTCTTATGGTCAGTGAAAATATATCATTTCTCCCCGAAAAGGTAATGTCTCCAAAATTTCAAGGCGAAGATCACTATAGTTAACTTCAAGCCATGGGTGGGATAGTTGCATTCGTGTGGTTAGCTATCGTGAAGCGTACGCTACTACCTCCCCCTTTTGCATAAAGATGTAACCTAAAGAAAGGCTCATCCTTCACAAAGCAACAGTAACACACGACAAGTCCAAAGAAACTACGTACTTCTGACACATTTTTTAGTGGCTCCCACTCTAACACAACTTGAATCTTCTAGGGATCTACTCGAATGCCCTGAAATGTTACCATATGGACAATAAATTACACTTCAAACAATCAAAACTCACATTTGTTGAACTTTTCATACAGTTAACATTACTTGAGCATTTGGAGTACAATCTGAAGGTAACGGTCGTGATCCTCTTCCAACTGGGAGTAAAATAAAATGTTGTCGATGAACACCATGAAAAACTGGTCCAAAAAAGGGTGGAACACCCAATTCATCAGGTCTATAAAAGCTACGGGTACATTAGTCAGTCCAAACAACATCACTAAAAAATCATAGTAGTCATATCTCGTCTTAAATGTCGTCTTAGCCACATCCCATCCTTTACCATCAACTGGTTAAGTCTATCTTGGAGAACACTCTGGCTCCTTTAAGCTGGTCGAACAAATCATCTATCCTAGGAAGCGGATATCGATTCTTGATCGTTAATTTGTTTTGTTGGTAGTAGTCGATGCATAACCTCATCGACCTATCATTATTCTTTACAAATAACACCGATTCTCCCCACAATTATGTACTCAAGAGAATGAACCCTCTTTCCAATATTTCTTGAATATGTGCATTATGATCTTTTGACTCAGTCGGTGCCATGTGATACGGAGCGATTGATACTGGGGCCGATCTGGGTAACACCTCGATTTGAACTCCAACTCGCGATCAGGCGGTAATCCAGGCAACTCCTTCAGAAATACTTTAGGGAATTTCCTCACGGTACAGACGTCTTCAAGTTTCATGCTTTGAACTTGAATATCTAACACATGGGCTAGAAATGCCTCATAACCCCGACTGACTAATCTCTTAGCAGCTAAGGCTGAAATGATTTTGGAGGTGCCACGAAACACTTCACTATCCATAACCACTTTGGTTCCATCCTTACATCTAAGTTGTCTAGACTTGAACTTTATACTCGACCATCAAATCTATCCCAAAGATTGCATCAAACTATCAGAAGGGTAACACCATAAGGTCAGCGAAAATAATTGACTTTGAATTTCTAATGGACACCTATGGTGGACCTTGTCCACAGTCATGTCTAGTCCTAAGGGGCTCGAAACTCTCATCTTAACTCCGAGATCGTATAACGGAATACCCCACTCTTGAACAAGCTCATGACAGAAATATGAATGAGTAGAACAAAGATCAATCATTTTTATAGCTGGAGTGCCATAAATAGTAAAGATACTCGAAATGATACCTACTTGCTTACAATCCTCCTGGGTCCTCACTCCATACTTCCTCAAAGCGACCCTAGCCTCAGGACCGGCTACATATTGGGTAGTACCCCTACTCTATTATCCTGTCGCAGAACAACCACCTCTATGGGCATATCCTCAGCCTCTCTGAATCGACTGGGCTAATCTACGAGGAACCGATATTACTATGCTACCTCCCTCAGTAGGCCTTTGTAACTCAGTAGCACTCCCCAGAATGCCACTTTTCGCTATGCTTTCACTGTAGGGGTTGCGCTCCTCTACCAGAACCAATGGTACTCGCTGATCGTGTGTAAATGTATGTGTTATAGCACGCAAATATGTGCAAGTATACACAATCGATGCAAGTAATATAGTATTGAGTGAGTATCATCTCCACAGGGCTTAGAGGGCTTTTAAAAGATTGCTATAGCTAGGAATAGGTGTCACTAACTAATCCTAAGTATCTAAGTCTAATGATATAAACAAGGAAAATATGAAGTGACAAATGGTATGAACAGATGAAAAAAAGTTTGTCGAGGCAAGAAAAGTGTGAAGTGAAGTAAATAGATAAATTTTGTCGTGGCAAGAAAAACATGTAATAGTAAACAAACAAAAGTTGTTAAGGCTAAATTTGTCAAAACTTTGTAAATAGACTGGCAACCTCACACAATCAGACTTCTAAAAGAGCACTCGGGTTGGATTTGCTACGGTGAGAAATTATTCTATGGCTAGGATGATATAGTATGATATGTCTATGTTGCCCGACAGAATTTACTAAAGTGTTCCAAGAGTATCTCTAGCATGGAACCTAATAAACTTTTTCTATGGCAATACTACTCAGCGTAAACTATAGCTATTGGTTTGTCAAATTGTTGCTGCGGCAACACCCCTCAGCATGACCTGTAGCGTTAGTTTATCTACTCAAACATTTATTCTTCTTAGTCAAATGAAACCCTCTCCTTATCTCTAAGGTGGATTAGAACCTCACCATCCCAGTTTGGTTCATTTGTTCACGTAAATCGAACCTAACTCTCTCGATATTAGGTATCAACTCCTAGAAAATGGTAATCTCTCAAAAGCTCTTACAAAGACTATGAATGTTTTGTCGTGGCACATGCAATCTCTCAAAAGCTCTTACAGTGCAATGTAAAATATTAAAATAGTGAACAAAATAACACTTAACAAAAATATACTTAATCGTTCATTAACAGTAAAATAAAATATCATCCAATCATTTCCAGCACCAAATAAAACAGGTTATGGTGTGGTTAACATCATCAAAAAATATTCCTTAAGTACAAGCCCTTAGAAAAATAAAAAATGAAGAACAAGGGAAGAAAAACTCCAAGAACAGAGCTCTACCATGACATCAGACCACTACCATTACTGCTCTAGCTCACCAGCCTCTCTTGAGGGCCTGGCCGCTGCTCTAACGAAGTCTAGCTACGAAGGGCACCAATGATAGATTAGAGGGGGACGATGGAAAAAATGTGTTGCAGTCGTCTTCCTCTAAGCCTTTATTTAGGGTATTTTCTTTTCTCACCCCTCATCTTGGAGATGTATAATGAGATATTTATAGTGGGAATTTATAGGGTTTAGTGCTATTGGAAATTCCCTAAATACCCTTGGTTTCATACCCGTTGTGTGAATAAAATGACAGCTGGAAGTTGTCCTAAATTCTTAGTAGGGACAGGGGTTCAAATGAGGTGCATTGGACAGCTGGCCATGTGACGTCAGTAATTTTATCTCGTATTACGTCATAGTGGCAAGATAAAACTTGCCTTGGCAAGAAAATGTTCTCCTCGCTATCGTCGTCTTCTATTCCACTGTCCCTAGCAAATTAATTTGTCTCGGTAAATAAATTCTTCCTCAGTCATTTCCTACATTATCACAACCAACAAAAAACCCTTCTCCTCAGCAGCATCAGTTTTGTCAAATAAACTTTGTCTTGGCAAAACGTATCCACCACATACAAATATGTCCTAAATGCTATTATATGCAGCTAAAATGCTATGTCAATGGCTTTTAGACAATCAATAACTTAAGTTAAAAGACCTAAAATATATTCTTTTTACGGAGTTACCACTCATCACCAATGTCGATGTCAATGGTCTACTACGCTGCCCTGATCCCTGATGTTAACCAAAACTCTATCCAGTCCTCTTTGACTGCGACGGTGTGGACCTCCCACCTTCGCGGGAGTCCCTGGCCCTCTTGGCCAAAGACTATGATGGCCTAAAAGAATATGGTTCCCTCCGGCTTTGGCCTCCCGAATCACTCATTAAACTAGCCTTCCTTAGAAGAATCCTCTAAATCACCTTGGCTCGGCGGGTTACCTCTTCAAAAACTCACTGGGAATCAGTAGCCAACTGTGCATGGATACTAATATATAGTCCCTCTCGAAACCTCCTACAGTGATGATACTCTGTCGCCATTAACTTGGTCGCATAATGACTCATACAAAGGAAGTCACGCCCATACTCCATCATTGATCGATCTCCCTAGATGAGATGGGTGAACTAGTCTCTCAGATTGTCTGCATACGCCTCCCTGATATATTTCTGCCGAAACTCCTCCAGGAAAAATTACCATGTTGGCCTCTCATGCTCTTAAGCTATCTTGACTTTCTCCCACCAGTCGATAGCATCACCCTTTAACAGAGCAATGATGCACTCAAGAATACCCTGTAAGGTAAGGTCTAGTTATTTCAAATTGCGAAGAGTCTCATGAAGACACTGATCAATGGCTATCAGGTCTTTATCTCCCAAACCATAAACGTTTATGGTCTTATGGCATTAGATTTGCTCTATAGGGGACTCCTGAGGTATTATGGGTGATGGAGCGGATGGGATAGGTGCAACGGGTGCCTAGGAATGGTTTAGACAATATTTCTAATGGCATTTGTGAGGTCTCTCAAGAAGGTGGCCTCATCGATCCCTCTACCCTCTAAAATGTCGATAATCATAGGTGTTGTGACATACTCATCGCCAATATCTTTGACGAGTGAAACGGGACTCTCATTACGACATTTTTTGTTGAGAGCTGAGTCGTCGACCATAACATACAAGGTCCAAATAAGGGACTTAATATCACCATTTTCAAATAACCAAGTATACTAACATTCTAGGGGCATGTACATCAGTGACTCTTATTGAATCTAACTCACGGATCCTAGGAATGACTGAACCTGACGCCCTGATACCACTAAATCTGATTAAAATGAAACATGATGGATTTTGGCATTACATGGGACCACCAAAGTGGCAAACCCAAAATTTTTCTTCAAAATATTCCATTTTCAATTCATAAATCATCCAGTTTAAACAAACGAGATATTAATAGTTAAGTTTCCAAAACCGAGAAACTCCCAAAACAAATATCAAAATATAGTAATATAAAGTTATGACTCAAATACATAATGGTCTATGAAATACATGCCCACTAAAATAATCAAGACATTACTATGTTATTGCTGATATCTTAGAATCTGACTGGCTGGCGATAAGCTCCCGAGATCCGACACCTAATAACATGCGAATAGAAACAATTTCGAACGCTGAGCTATGAGCTTAGTGCCAAATAAACGACTTCACTATACTACATACATGCAACCATTACAAATGCTCAGCAAGTCAAGTCATGTTGCAACGAGATGTATTAAGCATTGATCATAGCACAAGGATAGGTATCAATACATCATGTGAATCATAATAAGGGCTTGCCATTAAGATCACAGAAGTGCCTTAACACTGGTACAAAAGTGCATTTGAACTGATAAAAAAAAGTCATAACATTGGGGAAGAGAATCCAGATATTTATACATACGTATTCGAATAGTACATACATACGCTCTAGTAAGCCCGGTGTCATTTTTCCCTAGTGTCAAACAAAGGCTAGTTTTATGCCACATTATTTAGTGTTGTTGTTCATAAAGTTTTCGAATAGTGTTCTCTATTGTAGTCTTAATTAAGAGCCCTCGACACTCCCATAAACCCCTTTTTAAGCTTACAAAGTTAACAAGGTTTTCTGCTTAAACAATCCATCAGTATCAATATTAAGCCTGTCAATATCGGTATTGGCCTTAGGGTATCAATACTGGCCTTAAAATTAATGCCACTTTTATCTTCGATGCTTCAATTTAATTCCCAGTATCGATACCCTTGTGGAGAGTATCAATAATCATCCCTTGGTATCGATACTCCCATGAGTATCGGTACCAAAATTTCATTATGGAATCCTCAAATCATCACTTGTATTGATACCACCCTTTGAGTATCGATATAAGACCCCAAGTTTCGATACTCCTTGAAGAGATATCGATACTCACCCTTAAATTTTTCCTATTTTTACCTTATACGATGAACAATATCGATATTGTTCTTATAGTACTAATACCGACATATTTGGGTGCCATGTTTAGGCGTGTAAATAACATCCTAAGGCCCTTCACAAGCCCCTTTAAGGGTACTAAGTATTTGTTAAGTTTTTTGGAGTGTTTTAGCATCCCAAAGGGTCGATTTAACACAACAAAAACATCCATTAATCATGCTACCATTAAAACCCACTATGCACACAATGAACACAACTAGCAACAAAACATAATTTCATAGTCTACAAATAGTATAGGGAAGTTATCTATGTGTTACCTCACTAGTGGTTGAAGAAAAGAGGCTCCATGAATCACCCAAGCGCCAACTTTTCCTTGCTCTTGGTTTTTTAGCACTCACCAAGCTCTTTCACAAACCAAGGTAAACAAAGGGGCTACAATCTCGTTTTAAGGCTCTAATTGATTAGAAACATGTACCTAAATACTTAGGAACAACTCAAAAATTATTTTTAAGCCCTAGATCTAAAACCCATATTTTGCCACCATAGCCAAACTTCATGATTTTTAGTTAGAAATGGAGCTCTACGGATGGGGATTAACTTTCTTACCTTCAAGAATTTGAACTAGCTTTGCATAACAATAAAGCTTTCACCATTTTCAAATTTGGAGATGGAGAATAGAGGAAGAAGATGATAAAGGTGAAGAAAAAGAGAATAATATTTTGGTTCAGCCTCTGCCCCATTTAGATCATCAAATTTTAATGCCAATTCAGCCTTATTTTCAAACAAGGGCCTAATTTACTCCTTTGGTTCTTCATCTTTTATGCCCAAATCAAAAATACCATTTCTAACACTTGGTGGGCTTCGTACAAGCCCAATTATCTCATCTTTGACCTAATTGATTTAAATTAACCTTAAGAAATGGCTCGAAGCCCAACAATAAGACCTAAAAGTACTAACCTAATTTTTGGGTCGTTAGAGATGGTCTGCTAGTTGGTTATCGTCTCCGAGTAATAGGTATAGGGAATGGTATATTTCCAATGTGCCACGGTAAAGAGGAAACTATGGTTTATATTAATTATGATTGCTCGTGTACTCGGGAAACGTTTACTATTACTGGTTTAAGTGACTCTTTCCTTGCTAGCCAATTACTTTCTCATTTAAGTTGGCTTAGAGAAACGTTTGATGCTCTTCATCCTGAAAGTTTTGTAGGTTTTATTATGCTTCTTTGGAACATATAGAATAGGTAAAATGTGATGGTACATGAAGGACACATTCAACCCCCTAGGTGTTGATAACGAATGCTAAGTCGCTACAACATGAGTTCTTGCAGACCCATTGTAATCTTCAAGCTCGGACTATTCCAAATGTTGGCCAGATGTCTAGAAGTATCCCCACATGGTGTTGTGAAGATTAATTTCGATGGTGCCTTTGACTCGATTGTAGATACTCATTTTTATCCGGGAATATTTCAATTTTTAGTATTTATAAAATATATATTATACGTATATATGTTATAAGTAGAATCATAAATAAAATAATATATATATATATTATAGTTTTTGAAAATAGTATAATTATATTATATATTTTTAAAAATAGTATATATAGTTTTTTAAAAAAGTTAATAGTATATTATATATTATATATAGTTTTTAAAATTAATATAATTTTAAAATAAATATTTTATAGTTTAAAAGAATATATAGTTTTCGAACGATATTATATAAAATATTAGTTTTTTTAAAAAATATTAATAATAATAATAATAAAATATTATTATATATATGTTATGTTTTCTTTTTATTATTATTAGTATTAATCCATTGTCATTTATTTATTTATTTCAGGTTAGATTTAGTTTGCATAGTCCAATGTGCAGTCCAAGTCCAATAGTCCAAAATGGGTCTAATGGGTGTGCTAACTCGACCCAGCAAGCCACCAAGTGAATCAAACCCCAAAAGATTACAAGGGAATTCCAAAACAGGTCTGTGTAGAGCCCAAACATGAATTAGGGTTTTGAAGTTTGGTCAGTGTCGCCTACTCTTGCCAACCATTAGATCTGCCTCCCAATCTAATGGTCTAGACTAAAAGTGGATTAGGGTTTTTATAACCCCGAAATGAAGCACGCACCACACACCCTAGAACCGTCACTAAACCAATCTGATGGTCTAGATCAAAGGATCAAACTAGGGTTTTTATTACCATGCACAGCTGTATATTCGTCGTTAGATCTGCTTGAGATATAACGGTCCAAATTGATCAAGATTAGGGTTACCCTAATGTACTATTCGGCTACCTCCATGATCGAATCTCGACTGTCGATCTACAAGCGCGTGTGGATCACGCTCGAGCCCCCTGAATTTATCACACACGCTGAAAATGATGTCTCTGGCGACGATGCACCCGTGAATCTGGTCCCCGGACCCTTCATCGTTCGTATGGATTGTTCGTAATCGCCTTTTCCATGCCCCTCTTCCACAACAGTGTAGTGGCAAAGGCCTCCATTCGCACAAAAAACCCCCCTAAAATTTGTCGAGAACTTCTATCAACCATTCGATGATTCAAGTAACAAAATCGAAGGGCTCGCATGCAAAGCCACGTACAAAGTGAAAAAAAGGATTTTTATCAAGGAATTTCAACCCTTGGATAGAGCCACATCCAGCAGATCTACGGGAAAGGTTTTACCTTTCCATTCTTCTCACACACGAAGCAAACAAAAAAAGAAAGAAGACACCTTTTGTGCAAAAAAGAATATTGGACCTCAAAATAACAAGGCAAACTCCATCCACAATCCTTATCTTTGCATGCAAAAGAAAAAAACGAAAAAAGAAGTTAGAGAAAGAGAATATAAAAAGGGAAGAAAGAAGAACAGAAAAAGGGGATCGGGGGGTTTTCGAAAGAAAAAAGAAGAGAAAAAAATAAAGGGGGATAAAAAGGGATTACCTTGGAGAAATGATGGATCATCGTCATTTCCTCTGGAGCAAAGAGATTCACTGATCGTTGAAGGTAACTTCTTCACTGTGGGCTTTAGTTAGGGGTTAAAAAATGAGGAGAGAAAGGGGGAGACTTTTAGGTTTTAGAAGTTTAGGGTTTAAAGTTGTGATTTTAGGGTTCTTAAGAGTTTTAGGGTTTAAATATGTGATTTTAGGGTTCTAGGAGGTCGTGAGGGCCATTTTGAATGTTTTTTGGTATCGTGGCCACCGTTTCGTGGTGGTCGGAGTTTGGCTTACCCTCTCGGTGGTGGGGAGAAAGAAGAGAGAAGAGAGCTTTCTTAGGGTTTCTATTTTGGGTAAAAAAAGGATAAAGGGTAAGCAAATGAAACAATTGAAAAATATAGCCATTTTGGGTATTAGGTTAGGCTTAAATACTCAACGCTGAACGGAATCATTTTGAAGTGATTAGGCTGTGCGTTTTGGGTTAGGAAAAATGGCATTTTGGGCCCTCTTCTTTGTATGGTTTTACATTTTGACCATTTAATGAAATAGGTTTATTATGTTTTCAGTCCCTTGTATTTTTTATGTTTATTTCCTTATCCCTGTTTATTATTGAATGTTATGTAAATTTGATGCTGATGAATGGTTGGTTTTATTGCATTTTGGGTCCATCTGTTTCATTATGTGTGTGTTCTAGCCCTAATTTGAATGGATATTTCTTACAAATAGTCCTTGTACTTTCTATTTTCTTGTATTTAGTTCCCATTTTAGTGTTGCTTTTATTAATATGGCTTTTAATCCTTCTATTTTAATATCTATGCATGTTCCACATTAAGTTTTAAAGGGCATTTTTAATGCACAAATTAAAGTGTTTAATATTAAGATCATTTAGCTTAAATTATTTAGGGTGTTTCATTGTACGGTATCACTTTATATGGGGAATCCTAGAAAAGTCTCCCAAATACAAGGGAATTGTGTTTCCTGAAGATTGTTCATACATTTATTAGGTCATTCTTGTATTAATATTAATAATTGTTAAATACGATCTTAAATCACATTAAATAAGAATTAAGTTATTGATATCCTATATGGGGAATCTATGGAAAAGTATCACAAATACAAGGGAAGCGTGTTTCTGAGGATTATCCGTATAGAAAGGTCATACTTTAAATACTAATTTAAATTTACAATTCTCAAACATAAAAACGACATATAATCAATTGGGTATCAATTTTGTTCGTTATGGGTTGCTTGTAACACCCATAACCCGTATAATTATACTTATACAGATTATAGATGTCACCCGTATTTTTCCAAAACCATTTCAAAATTTGAGAGCAATTTAAGATTTATTTTCTTAAAATGGTAAATGATATTATAAAATTATCATATCATAAAAAATTTGTTTCGTTGTAACCAATTTAATTCAAAATATTTTTATTTATGAATAGTGAATAGTACTCGAACAGTGAACAGTGGGGGAATCGATTCCCTGTAGCAGGGGAATCGGTACCCCTTTAACAATCTGGAAATTTAGCTTAAAAACCGTGGTTACTGTTCAGGCTACAGTAACTTCCGAAAATTTACATATAAATTCATAAAAATTAACCTTTAATCACTATAAAAATTTCCAAAATTAATTCAACAAATAAATTGAACATTTTCAAATTACATGCCACTATCTAAAATCAAATTTCACAATAGGATGTCTTACTGATATTGAAATATACCTCTCGATGCTTGATGTCGTTCTGAACTCTTTATTCTTATTCTTTGCTTTTTACCTACACGTGAAAATCATCACACGCTAAGTATAAACTTAGTGAGGCAATTAAAACAATATATAGTGCAATACAATTCATGCATGAATTTAGATTTCAAATACAATGCCATAAAACCATGTTAATAGCATCTTCAATATTTTACCATGATCAAAATAATATAAATTTCTTACCTTTTATCCCATAAGCTCATAAGCTTATTTTTACCAAAATACTTACCATTTAAATTCTATAAGCTCGTAAGCTTTTTTTTTCAATATACTTGCCATTATTCTGTAAGCTCATAAGCTTATTTGTATGGTTACCATTTATTAACCAATAAAACATAATCCATAGCCAATAAACCGTAGACAATAGCCCAATATAACACCCTAAGGACCCTGGGTATACGAGTAAAATACCTGCACCGTAGTGCTAAACCTGCACTAAGCTTACGCCATAGTGCTAATCCGGACAATACACATAAGGTCGTGCCCACCACCTACACTAAGCTTACGCTATAGTGCTAATCCGGATATAAACCTGAACTTAGTGTCCTTACACACTATAGTGCTAATATAAACCTGCAGCTGCTATACTCTATGGCATGCCAACTATACCCTGTCCCTCAATGACTTACTTTGGGCATATTGTCTATTTTATTCGATCCATCCATGACAAAGTATATCATCTATATTTAACATTGGGCAGTTCATACCCGAAAACATTCATGGTAAAATATCACATTTTTCATGATTAATGCATTTTAGTTTCATACTCTGACATATCAATGTCAATTTATAAAAATGATTTAAAATCATGCCGATATAAACAAGGTCGACTTATCGCAAGTCTTCCTTGTGATGTATAAAACATCCATGTATAATTTCATGCATGTATTGCACTCACCTTGACACTTTATATCTTTCAAAATATATAAGCCTCACTATTGTCCACCATAAGCCCTTTTATATTTGATTTGCTTCGATTACAAATCAATCACAATCTGTATAAATCATCAATTCATAATAATCCATATGTTAGTATTTTACTAACATAAATACATTCCACCATATCTCCATACTATATTTGAAATTCATCATCTAACAAAATATTCAACTCTTAAAAATTTCTTATAACATTGGAACCAACTTTTTCAATTTACTCAAAATGGTATTCACCATTTTACCACTTAAATTCTTAATACCAATAATTCCAACATTGAAATTATTTCCATTCAAATGCTTTTACAAAAGCATAAATACATTTAAGTACCCCAACTATGCAATTGTTGTACTTAAATCACCAATCATTTCAATCTTCCCAAAATAATCAATTTCACATCTAACACTCATTTCAATTCTCAAACAACAATTTCCAGCATAGTACATTAATTATACAACTCTTACACAACAACCCATAAATTTCAAGAATTATACAACTCGCACTATCATCAATTCATAATAATCCATATGTTAGTATTTTACTAACATAAATACATTCCACCATATCTCCATACTATATTTGAAATTCATCATCTAACAAAATATTCAACTCTTAAAAATTTCTTATAACATTGGAACCAACTTTTTCAATTTACTCAAAATGGTATTCACCATTTTACCACTTAAATTCTTAATACCAATAATTCCAACATTGAAATTATTTCCATTCAAATGCTTTTACAAAAGCATAAATACATTTAAGTACCCCAACTATGCAATTGTTGTACTTAAATCACCAATCATTTCAATCTTCCCAAAATAATCAATTTCACATCTAACACTCATTTCAATTCTCAAACAACAATTTCCAGCATAGTACATTAATTATACAACTCTTACACAACAACCCATAAATTTCAAGAATTATACAACTCGCACTATCATCAATTCATAATAATCCATATGTTAGTATTTTACTAACATAAATACATTCCACCATATCTCCATACTATATTTGAAATTCATCATCTAACAAAATATTCAACTCTTAAAATTTCTTATAACATTGGAACCAACTTTTTCAATTTACTCAAAATGGTATTCACCATTTTACCACTTAAATTCTTAATACCAATAATTCCAACATTGAAATTATTTCCATTCAAATGCTTTTACAAAAGCATAAATACATTTAAGTACCCCAACTATGCAATTGTTGTACTTAAATCACCAATCATTTCAATCTTCCCAAAATAATCAATTTCACATCTAACACTCATTTCAATTCTCAAACAACAATTTCCAGCATAGTACATTAATTATACAACTCTTACACAACAACCCATAAATTTCAAGAATTCAGACAACTCGCACTACCATTAAAGAATCATTATTCTGTGTTGATATACACTGGAATTAAATTCCGTTTCTTCCGTTAAAAACTAGACTCGAATATGAATCTATCCATATAAAGAAATCCTTCTAATTCATTCTGTACAATTTATGGCGAATTTTCAAAGTTGACCAACAGAATCTGTATTGTACAGAATTCTGCTGTCCGATTTTTCTGACCTTTCCTCGGTTAAAAATTCATATCTATTTGTATACACCTTGAAATTGATCTCCGTTTGTTTTAAACAAAACTAGATCGATATATGAACACAATATGTAAAAATAACCTCGAAATTATTTTTATATAATTTCTGATGAATTTTCGAACCTACTGCCAGAATCAAAATCCAAACTATTTTCTTTAACTTCATTCATAGGTTCTTTATCAATTCTTACAACCAATTCTTTAAAATCACTTAACTTTTCTAAACCCATAAAATACCAGAAAAAAACATCCCCTTCATCATCTCAAGATAAACTTGAACATAAACCCTAGTAATATTCATGTCAAAACGTAGAGAATTGAACGTAGAATATTTTTCCTAACCACACCAAGTCTAATTCTCAAGAACTTGCTTCAAAATTCAAAACAAAATAATTTTACCTTTCAAGCTTAAAGTTTCCACTGACTTTGAATATGCTAATCAATAATTGTCTTATCCCATTACTATTATAATATAAATGAATTTTAAATTCATTTAATCCTCTTTTACCACGTTGCCCTTAATGAATCTTCCGAACTACAAATTTGCCATTCTAACATCATCTCTTACTTCATCATCCAGAAAATATATTAATTTTTATTTTATACTTCTATCCTTGAAATTTTTAAAAGTTGCAATTTAGTCACCAAATTCCACTGTTTTGGTTAAATCTGAAAATTTGCACATTTCCAGACCAAATTTCTCTGATCCAAAATATTAACATAATATTTCCAACCATTTTATAACATCCTTCAATTTTTTTTAAAATTCCAATTCGATCGAAATTACCAATTCCTTATCGGCTTTAACTCTTTCTAATTTTTCTTTACTAAAATTCCAAATCCATAAATGTGATTTCTATAAAACCCCACTCTCAAGATTAAACCATCATTTATGGAATAAAAATCTTTTTAGGAAATTTACCACTTAATTCCCTAAACTTTTCCCAAGTTTTATACTTTGACCATCAAACTTTCAAAATTTTCATTTTGGTCATTGTCTAAATTTTTTGGGGTATTACATTGCTCACCCTTCCTCACGTGTAATCGACTCCTGAACCCCGTTTTCAAATGGATTTCTAGTTCAACGCAGACTGATTTATTTTTTATCATTTAATTTAATTTTTTCTAAAATTATTTTAAAAGGTAAATTTTTTAGGTATTCGACCTACCTAATCCAAATTAGATGGCGACTCTAATTTTGTTTTCCTAAACCTTAAGTTTTAAAATTAAGTTGGTTGGATCTCATTACATCCGTCAAAAAGCTTAAATATCATTCCGACATCGATTAAACGTCCTGTGGCAGTTTGGGTTATTGCGAGCGATACGGATGGCTTTGTCCTTGGTGGCTTTGTCACAAACTCTCTATGGTTTGTGGAGGCAGGGTTAGTCAAGATCCAAGCTGTCATTGCAGGTCTGCACCTGGCTTGTGATCGCAGATGGCGGAGGGTTGTTGTTGAATCGGATTCCATGCTTATTGTCCATAAAAGTTGGAGAAGACATTTCCAGGCTTGTGATCCACTTGGAAGAGGCTCGACTTATTTTGTCTGCCAATGAGGTGTTTAGTATTCAATACATTTCACGTTCTTGGAATGTTGTAGCCCACAATTTAGCTATCTGGGCATTTTATTCTGGTAAAGTTATTTATTTTGACTTAATTTGTTCCGAGTTTATTGAAAACGATGTATTGAATGATTGTTCTCCTCGGTAATATATTTCTTGTGAGTACTCTTTTCCCCTTTCCAAGATTTAGAGGAGACTTTTAATAAAGGGTCCGTCTTCAAAAAAAAATATTAAATAATCAATTAAATATCGGTTATAAGTGACAAATATCTCTATTATAGCAACTATGAGATACGTTAATAAAAAGTAATGACCAACATAATTAATATTAACGGGCGAATTTCATTATTTTTAATAATAAAATTAAGTAGATAAGAGTTCTATTAATTTATTTTCTATTTTTTTAAAGGCCAGAATGACATTTAAGCCAATTTTTCTTTAATATGTTGGGTGTTAGATGCGATAATAATGACAACTAGACGAATGGAAGAGCGATAAAAAAGGAAAAAAACTGGAATGTGATGAGAAAAAAATGAAAAATTTAGTGTTTGTTTTGTGTTTCTTTTATAATTTTATTATCATAATTCATAAATAGATAAATATACAAATTTATAATATTAATTTTATTTTAATTTAAATAAATTCACGCGCATCTTATAAATTATCCTAATCAAATCTAAATCATGTAAAAACAAACATCGCACATTTTTACTTCTAATATTACTCTTTAAATTTCAGTTTAATTTTAAAATATTTAAAGAATAAAAATCTTAAAATTTTTAAAAGATAGAATCAAATATATTACGTCCCTACACAGCCGAAACTGACATTTTGAAAATCAGTTCCCCCCCCCCCAAGAAAAAACAGTTTTCCTAAAATAGAGATCTGATAACGTATATGAGGAGTAGTTTCGTCACATGACATAATATGTGGAACCAACCATTTGGTTAGTCAGATGAGATCGGCTCGGCTCCCTGTCCCCTCTGGCAATTAACGCCACTCTGTACACAGCTGTCATCCACTTTAAAGAATTTAATCTGAAATCCCTTATTCCTCTAAATCCCAAACCCTTAATCGAATTTCCCATAATTTTTCCTTTTTCCTCTTCTCGAGTAAAATTTTAGAGATTTTGAAAAGCCGAACAGAACAACAATGGTGAAGCAAAGATGAACGTACCCACATTCTTCTGCTCAAGCTTAAACCCTTTACTCTGAGTGTGTTTTCTTTTTAAAGAGAAAGCGCAAGTGCAGAAGAGGGGAAAAGCGATGGACCCTTGTCCTTTCGTTCGGATTACTGTTGGCAATCTAGCTCTGAGGATTCCGGTTGCGTCCAAGTCGGCGCGGTCAGTCGTTCACCCTTCTTCATCGCCGTGTTTTTGCAAGATTAAGCTTAAGAATTTCCCTCTGCAAACCGCCGTCGTTCCCTACATTCCGCCGGAAAATCAGTTCCCCGAGAATCAATTGCAAAACCTAGCCGCTACATTCCACCTAAACAAAGCTGACATCGACAAACTCGCGGCGAAGTCGATATTTTCTACCAAGCCTTCCCTCAAAATCGCTGTCTACACTGGCCGGGGTGGGAGTACTTGCGGGCTTAACTCGGGTCGTCTGTTGGGGAAAGTATCGTTGCCGTTGGATCTGGCGGGAACTGAATCCAGGGCTTGCGTTTTCCACAATGGGTGGATTCCGGTTGGGAAAGAAGCTAATAAAGGATCCTCTGCTCAGCTTCACTTGAATGTTAAAGCGGAGCCCGACCCGAGATTCGTTTTTCGGTTCGATGGCGAACCAGAATGTAGTCCTCAAGTGTTCCTGATCCGGGGAAATATCCAACAACCGGTTTTCACTTGCAAGTTCAGTTTTAGAAATACCGGCGACCGGAATCAGCGGTCCAGGTCAGTTTTCATAAATTGCAAAGTTGAAGTTTATAATGCTTTTGATTGAAATCTATTCATGAGAATGATTTTTCAATGTGTTAAGTTAGTTTAAAACTTGGGATTCATGTATTTTAGTTAAAATCCGACAGATCGTTACCGTCGGAGCCAAGTAGTTCTCGCAGTTGGTTAGGTTCGTTTGGGAGCGTAAGGGAAAGGTCAGGGAAGGAACGAAAAGGTTGGTCAATAACGGTCCACGACTTATCCGGTTCACCAGTCGCCGCCGCCTCGATGGTTACCCCATTCGTGGCTTCACCAGGTTCGGACCGAGTGACTCGTTCTAATCCCGGTTCATGGCTTATTCTCCGTCCGGGAGATGGCACCTGGAAACCCTGGGGCCGTCTCGAGGCGTGGCGCGAGCGTGGCTCTTCCGATGGGCTTGGTTACCGTTTCGAACTCATTCCGAATATGAGCGACGCGGCGATTGTTTTAGCCGAGTCGACACTCAGTTCGGGTAAAGGCGGGAAGTTCGTGATCGACCTAAGCGGCGGCGGAGGAAACAACAACAGTAGTGCAAACGGCCGTGCCACGCCGGGGAGTGCAACATCGCCGACGTGTAGTCCGAGGAGTAGCGGGGATTTCGGATACGGACTGTGGCCGTATTGCGTGTACAGAGGGTTCGTAATGTCGGCTGGCGTGGAAGGGGAAGGAAAGTGCAGCAAGCCTTGCGTGGAGGTGAGTGTGCAGCACGTGAACTGTACGGAGGATGCAGCGGCTTTCGTGGCTTTAGCTGCCGCCATTGATTTGAGCATGGATGCTTGTATGCTTTTCACTCATAAACTAAGGAAAGAGCTGTGTAGTCCCCATGATTTTCTCACCTGATTTTCTTTTTTGGTTTTCAGTTCCCCCCCGAGTGGATGAGTTTTAGGTTCCATCATGACCCCTAACAAACACTATGTACAGTACAAGTATTAATCCTTTTTTTTTGTTTGGATGGATTAATTGGATCACAGCTGCCATACATTTAAAGCATGCTTTATTAAGTACCTCAATTTTAGTGCCATTAATTATCCAAAGGATTGGTTGTGTTTATATTTTTTTAATGAAAGTGCTATAAAGAGAGAGTGGTGGTGCCCCCTGGGCCCTGGGAACTGGAGAGTTTGTATTGCTTTTGAATTTTATTTATTTATTTTGGTTTAATTATGCTATTGCGCTACATACACTTACCGTATTTTTAGTCTATTTTTACTTGTAAATTTAAGTTCTTTTTTGTACAATTGTTTTACAAGAATGAAAATTGATTTTTTAGGTTTTTATTTGTTTCTCTAACAATATTATCTTTATAGTTTAAACATTAGTTTTAGTTATTATATTATAAAATTTAAAATAAATGAATTTAAATACATTAAGATTATTTTTTATATGGTAGAATTGATTGGGGTGTTATGAATTTATTTCTCAATTAAAATTGAATGAATAATGTAGAGGATAAACAGTCAGAAAGAAGACACCTGAAAAACACGATGTGTCCTGAGTTGCTATTCTACTAAGATTGATGTTCAAATTGCATGTAGTTTGAGGAAGATGTCATTTCTTCTTGAAGATGCCATTTCTTCTTAAAGATGCCATGCCTCCTTAAAAAAAGCAATTGATCCGATTGTCTTTTTTTTTATACGCTGTTTATTCTACTCTAGTTGATAGAATAATTTCTCCAACATTCTATATAAATCATTTTTTTCTTGTCACGTTATCTAAGAAATTTTGTCTAAAAAAATGCTTCCAATAATGTGTTGGAAAAAAATGTCACACGATGTAAAGAAAATTATTTTTTTCAATTAAGTTATTTTTGATAATACATGTTGGAAGTCGGTTAGATTAGTATAGTACATGTTGGAAGTCGGCGAAACTACCCAATAAATTCTGTAAGATGTCTAGACTACGTGATAAAATTGATACAGTTAAATGATTTCAAAAGTAAATTATTGCAATTAAAAATATGAACAACATTACTTATTTTGGGTGACAAAATGATCTCTTTAAGTCATAATATATTATGGGATTTGGACTTTAAAAATTAAAGACCCAACGAATAACATATAGTTAAAGAACTACAAAATCAGAGGTATTTGTGTTGGAGTGAATAAGAGAATGGAATGGGAGACCGATGACCTTAGCCTTGAGATTGTAACTCGAAAAGGGGAAGGGGAAATGACGTTAGAAAGGGTTAGGAGGGGGAATACCAACAAATAAATCCTATAAAATATAAACAGACAGAGAGATACATGTTATAAAAACAAATGAAGAGGAGAGAAATAGGGACGTTGTAATGGAGTGAGGTTCACGTCTTTAATAGATTTTGTGTTGTTCAAGCTTATTGGAAAACTAAATGGTTGCTTGGGAATCAAAATACGTTGTAGGGGTTATACTTATGAGACAGATCGTGTAATGCCAACGGAGATTGGGGACCACTGCGGCGCCCATAATAGGACTTGGACTTGGGATGCCACAAATTGCATTTTTGTTCTATTCTCTCTTCCTTCCCTCCCTCCCTCCCTCCCTCCCTCCCTCCCTCCCTCCCTCCAACCTCTTAAAACCACTTTAAATGCTTAAAAAAAGTCATCAACATTAAATATTTTTTATTAATATAAAGTTATTATAAATTAATATCTATTTAAAATACTTAATTGTTTGATAATGAACATTCAAACAACCCAACAAACTATGTTTTTAACCGCTGCTTAATTCGTACAAAGTGTATATATTATGGGATTTGGATTTTAAAAATTAAAGAACCAACGGATAACATATAGTTAAAGAACTACAGAATCAGAGGTATTTGTGTTGGAGTGAATAAGAGAGTGGAATGGGAGACCGATGACCTTAGCCTTGAGATTGTAACTCGAAAAGGGCAAGGGGGAAAGTACGTCAGAAAGGGTTGGGAGAGGGTATACTAACAAATAAATCGGCTAAATTATAAACAGACAGAGAGACAGACAGGTTTGTAAAAACAAATGAAAATGAGAGAAATAGGGACTTGGCAATGGAGTAAGGTTCACGTCTTTGATTGATTTTGTGTGGTTCAAGCTTATCGGGAAACTAAATGGGTGCTTTGGAATCAAAATACGTTGTGGGTTATATTTATGGGACAGATCGTGTGATAGTTCCCAATGGAGATTGGGGCACCATTGTGGCGTCCACTGTCCCAACCATTTCTTTGCCCATAATAGGACTTGGACTTGGAGTGCCACAAATTGCATTTTCGTACTATTCTCTCTTTCTTCCTCCATCCTTCCAACCTCTTAAAAGCACTTTAAATGTTAAAAAAAAGTCAATCAACATTACATATTTTTATTAATATAAAGTTATTATAAAGTAATATATATTTAAAATACTTAATTGTTGACAATGAACATTTAAACAACCCTACAAACGATGTTTTTAATTGCTAAGGTTGCTTAGTTCGTACAAAATGTATATTTATAAAATAGAAAATAGAAAATATTTTTTAAATAATTTAAATAATTATAAGATAATATATATTCAATTTTTCTTAACCCGTTGACAATGTGCATACACCTTACAAATGTAGTTAATGATGGATTCAAAATTTAGATTTCAATGTGGACATATATCCATCCTAGCATAAGCATGTATTCGACATTGGACATAGCTTTCCGAACTAAGATTCTCTAGAAAGAAAATATTATCTTTTATCGCTAAAATCACTAAATAATTTCAAATAAACTTATTACAGAATGAGAGTTAATCTTACTGTATATATTCCAAAAGCATATGATCACATTCTAAATTAACCTAATAGTAAGTTGATATTAAGTTTTGGTGAACGATGTTTTTAACCGCTGAGGTTGCTTAGTTCGTACAAAATGTATATTTATAAAATAAAAAATAGAAAATATTTTTTAAATAATCTAAATAATTATAAGGTAATATATATTATATTTTTCTTAGCCCATTGATAATGTGCATACACCTTACAAATGTAGTTAATGAAGGATCCAAAATTTAGATTTCATTGTGGACACATATCCATCCTAGCATAGGCATGTATTAAACATTGGACGTAGCTATCCGAACTAAGAATCTCTAGAAAGAACAATATTATCTGTTATCGCTGAAATCACTAAATAATTTCAAATAAACTTATTATAGAACGAGAGTTATTCTTATCGTATATATTCCGAAAACGTATGATCAAATTCTAAATTAATCTAATAGTAAGTTGATATTAAGTTTTGGTTTTAGACATTTTTAACCGCTGAGGTTGCTTAGTTCAGACAAAAATGTATATTTATAAAATAAAAAACAGAAAATATTTTTTAAATAATTTGAATAATTATAGGATAATATATATATTCAAATTTTTAGCCGTTACGGTATCCAAATGTAAGGAAACATGGGATATCCATTAGCATTGCATTGGATGTAGCTGTCCGAACTAAGATTCTCTAGAAAAAACAACATTATCTTTTACCAGTGAAATCACTAAATAATTTCAAATAAACTTATTATAGAATGAGAGCTAATCTTATCGTATATATTCCGAAAACATATGATAAAATTCTAAATTAATCTAATAGTAAGTTGATATTAAGTTTTGGTGTTAGACATTAACTTGAATTTAACATAGTTCTTTTATTAAACACATCATATTTAAATTGGCACTTTATAGTTATATCGATAAAAGGATCTATATTTTTTTGGGTAGTCGGTATGACTACAGATTGTCATACACTAGGGAATATTAGAAGGGTCTCATTAAAAACCTCCCTACACCTAAATGGAGGAAAATATTACCCATTCTAATATTAATACAAATTAAACGTTAAGTTTATCTTCATGAAGCAGCGGGATAATCCAAACCGGAAGATCAACATGATAAACAAGATTATAATTATTTGAAACGGTCTTTTTTGCTAAAGCATCGACCACTTTGTTCCCTTCCCTCCGAGTATGTTCAATTCAAATAGTCCAATCTCCGAATATTATTACTAAGTGGGAGACCCTTTGGGTTTGCTTCATTAGAGCGAAATATAAATGCGATTAAGGAATGTTTATGGAGTTGCGTAATTCTAACTGCTCGAGGTTGTGGAAGGGTTTGAGCATAGTCTAGAACGACGTTCGATCAACGTTGATTTATTCTATTGGGTCAGGCACGAATACGAATTTTTGGTTTGATCCATGGATAGATGTCATAGGACCTCTGGCTGAGCATGTGAATTCTATGTATATATCATCGATACAACATACGTCGGTGACGACGATGGCTGCTTCTAATGGAGATTGGCGATGGCAGAAGTTTGATCACCTTCTACCCCGTGATGTTATCATTCGAGTTGCATCAATTAAAACTCCGGATAACAGACTGTCGTGTGACACAATTAGTTAAATTCACTTACAAGCTGAATGTAGGAAGTGAGTCGTATATTCGCAATCCTCTGTGGAATGTTATTCAACGTTTCAGAGGTATTCCTCGGGTTAAAGTCTTTCTTTGGCTGGTTTGTTTGTTGGAAGTTAATGACCAATGAAGAGCGATGTAAGCGGCATTTCACGTTGGAAACTACTTGCAAAGTCTGTGGAGCTGTAAATGAAGACGTTGAGGACGTTCTTAAATGGTGTCCTCCGACGTTGCAGGTATTTAATGAATCTACATGAGTGGATCGCTACTAATATCGCTGGATCGGTGAGGTTTGCAAAAAATACTGCTGATTGGGATTTGGTTTTTGGGTATACCCTGTGGAATATTTGGCTCAGGCGCAATGCTATCACTTTCCAGAACCAGCCTGCTGACAACCATACGATTATTACATGTAGCAGGTGCTTGTTGGAGCTATCAGTCAAGGCAAAGAGTGAGGAAAATATGGTGCATACTCGGGTTATCACTTCTGTTACTATGAATGAATGATGGAATCCCCCAGCATGGCATTGGATTAAGATAAATACGGCTGGAGCTCGATGTTCAGCTACGGGTCATGCATCTTGCGCTGACGTTGCTCGAAACAACAACGGTGATTGGTGTTTTGTTTTGAACAAATTTATAGGAATTTGCTCGGTTTTGGATGCTGAACATTGGGCTGCTTATTATGGTCTTTGTTTGGCCTGGGCAGCGGGGTATGGTCATATTATTCTCGAGCTTGATAGTATGGATGCGATTCGAGTGATAAAAGATGATCAAAGAAATATGCATTCACTTCAGTGACACTTGGAGGAACTGCGAAATCGAGATTGGACTATTCGAATTGAACATTCTCAGAGGGAAGGGAACAAAGTGGCCGATGCTTTAGCCAAAAAGACTGTTTCGGATAATTTTGATCTTGTTTATCATGTTGATCCTCCGATTTAGATTATCCCGCTGCTTCATGAAGACAAACTTGATGTTTAATTTGGGGATGAATGGTAAAATTAACCTTATAAAATGAACATTTATATTTCACACGTCATGTTTAAACCGGAAGAATACCCATACAACTAATTCACAACCTTCTGTTAATTTATTGTTTATTTAGGGTTGCTTATTACTAACTATGATCAATACAGATGTTCTTTTATTAATATTATTTTGTTCAAAAGAGATTCAATATAAACAAGTTCTCCGAAGATCACTCACTCTTAATAAGAACGATTCTCTAATTTTTTTTAAACAAAAGTAAGTTTTTTTTTCTGGGACATGGAGACAAGTTACTGTTTTTGTGTGCGTGCCATGTAGGGGTGTAAACGAGCCGAGTCGAGTTCGAGTATTGTCGAGCTCGACTCGAACTCGAAAACTTTAAACATAAGCTCGACTCAACTCGAAAACTCGCGAGCCTAAAATTTTCAAGCTCGACTCGAACTCGAAAAATAATATTGAAACTCGACTCGAACTCGAAAAAAATTCAAGAGATCGATTGAAGCTCAAGACTCAAGCTCAATTGAAGCTCGATTTTGAGCTCGATTCAGGCTTGATTGTGAGCTCGATTATGAGCTCGATTCAAGCTCGATTGTGAGCTCGATTCAAGCTCGACTTAAGCTCGAGGATGGGTTAATATTCTTTTGTTGAAACCCATCCCCTTTTATACATTCGACTTACCCCTTATTCCCCAAGAACCACCGATGTGGGATATAACTCACATAGGAGTTAGGACAGTGAACCTTGTTTCTGGTTCTGGTTTCAGCTCTTTCACTCGGCCGATTTATCGTTGGACTATGAACCTGTCTTCCCAAATATTACAACAGCAACATCATACTTTACGGACAATTACATGCCTTTCTCGTTGATATTCAACTTCACCCCTCTAGTGCATAATTAGAATGGCTCTTCTTACCTGCCAAACATAACCACCATATTACAAACATGATTGAACTGGATGTACATACAACCCGAAAATTGGCATACTCGAATGAATCAGTTTTTAAGTTAACTACTTACAATTGATTCGTTCATCCCCATTCTAGTAAGATCATCGATCATCCTTCTTTTTGATATGCGATTTCCAATTCCCAGTATTCTCTTTATCTGGTTCTCCGCTTGCTATATATGTATTAAATTTTGTTAACATGTGGAAGATCACAAGAGTAGGAGAACAAGTTCAGCAAAAATGTCTACAAACCTTTATCTCATTGGCCATTTCGGGAGATATGTTAATATGCTGGTTTATTCCAGAACGTGCTGCATCCATGGTGGAAACTTTGATAAGTCTCAAATTACCAAAGTAGGTTAACTTCCTGTTTGAATTTAATTCAAGCATTCATGACCTAACATGACTTTCACGAATTGTCAACTACGTTGCACTCGAATCTGTCTTCCCATAAACATCTGCAATCACAAATTATCAGTTTCTTGACTGAAAATACAAAAAAAATAATCTAGAAATTTACAAAATAAGGAACTACCTTCCCTTGGAAAGCAGACAGTGCTTGCATCAGCTTCTTTCTTGGATTTGAAAGAGACAAAGGCATAGCCGGATGACTTTCTCGGATTATCATGAAATATAACTTCAGCAGAAACAACATTAGCACCCTCAGAGCCCTCACTTCATATGAAAGATTCGCCACGAACAAGTTGATTTTGTCTCTATTTCTTATTTGTTTTTCCATTTTGTATGTTCTGTTTGGTTGTTGCTGCCACTGCCATATGGTGGCTGGCCGTTTAATGTCACGGCAAGTACAGCCGTAAGTTCGCCGACCCTTGTGGACTACTCTCGGTAGCCCCCTTCGTTGTTTCGTTCGAATATTATATTCGAATGGAACTCACTGCCAGGCCAGTTCTCCGACTCGAACCAGAAAAATATATACATACACATTTCTGTCACTGTAAAATTATTTCCTACATTATGAAGTTTGGTATTTGAATTTGAAATCAAGCATCGTGAATTTTGTAGGAAATTTTGAATTAGGAATCGAGTTACAGCCTCCTCCACTTTACCCACGAACTTCAAATCGACTGTTGCAGCTTGTGTTGACTGTGAGTGTTAATTGTCAAATTTTAGTAGGTTGGTCTTGTTGTTAATTTTAGAATAATTTGTTTATTTAAAATATTTTGTATGTTCTAATTCGGGTCGATCCACTGTTCGAGCTGATCGTAATAAAGGTTATTATCGGTCCTTAACTGTTAATGAGGTGTGTCTTTTTAATTGGGGCTACATTATTTTATTTGGTTTCTTATTATTTGTTTGGTTGAAATTGATTTGAAACACGAATGTTATGTAAAATTGATTGCCTTAAATACAATTTGGATAAATATTATATATTCCATGTTGGCTTGTCGGATTTTAATGGATATTGTACATTTAGAATATTTGAATTTTTGGGTGATTTGTCGGATTCAGAATATATGTATATATTTAGAATAAATATTTCGAAATATTTAGCTGAAAATATGTTATATTCGGATCAGATCAGATAATTATGCCATTTTGTATGTCATAACTTAAACCCTAACCCCTAACCCCTAACATATAAACCCTAAACATATAAACCTTAAATCATATCATGTAAACTCTAAAACTCTGAACTCTAAATCCTAAACTATAAAACTTAAATCATATCACATAAACTCTAAAACTTCTGAACTCTAAACCCTAAACCTTAATACCTAAACCTTAAACCATAAACACTAAACTCTAAACCTTAAATCCTATTACATAAACTCTAAACTCTAAACCCTAAACCTTAAATCATGTCACATAAACTCTAAACTCTAAACCCTAACTCTAAACCCTAAATCTTATCACATAATTTGAAGGAATGAGATGGCTTAGTGAAAGGAGAGAGAGTATACTTGTTTTGATATATGTTTTTTAAATTATTAATATTTAAATTGAATCATATTTTTTTATTATATTATATTTATTATTAAATAAAAAATTAGTTATGAGGTAAGTACAATATAGTATCTTGATATTAAATGCTCAAACCCTTGATATTTATGATATTTGAACTTGAAACCTCAAAATATAACAACAATTTAAAAAATTAGTTATTACAAATATTATCATTAGAAATATATTAAATATTTGTCATTAGATAAATAATTTTTTTATTAATTTAAAATAAATATAAGAAAGTTTATTCAAAAATAATTTTTAACCATTTTCAATTTAAGAATATTTATTCATCAATAATGTATTTTTAATAATGTAATTTTAAAAAATCTAAAATTATAATATAACATTTTTTCGAGCTGCTCACGAGCTTTTCGAGTCGAGTATCGAGTAGCTCGTTTCGGCTCGTTAAGAACTCGAGTCGAGTTCGAGCTCGAGTCGAGTCCATTTGATCCGAGTATTTATCGAGCCAAGATCGAGTCAATCTCGAGTAGCTCGCGATCTGTCTCGTCTCATTTACAGCCCTAGTGCCAAGTGTTTGGTGATATGTCCCTTTAAACTAGAGATCTTAGTATTAGGAAAAAAAAAACAAATATGAAACCTCTTTATATTTCTCAGTAAATAGTTACAACTATCAACTTAAAATTGATTATGGTATTTGATATATATATTTCACTTTTTCTGTAAATTGAGGTAAGTGAAAAGATTAATGAAATGGTCTTCTTTTCTACTAGATTTATCCTAGCTCATTCTACTTCAACATGTTAGTTGTATTTTAGTCACTTCAATATTGTTTTTGTAAAGTTTAATACTAGTCTTCAGTACCCAGATTTTCTTTTTGAAACATCAATACCCAGATTTTAAAATGGGGGAGAACGTGTAATTTGGGATCCCAAAGTTGAGAGATTTTGAGGAATATAATAGCAAAAACTTAAGTTTATTTGTTGTTTTGGGATCATTCCTTGGTTCAGCTAGTTGCAATGAACTACTTGATATTGCTTTTCTTATGGGGAAAAACAACCCACCAACTTTGACAGTGATGGAGTATTCTCTCAACATGCTGATTTTGGACCCATTATCCAAGAAAGATATAGGATGTTAGAATTGGAGTAAAAAAAAAAAAATTGTGCACCAGATATTTTCATTGCTGTTTCATTTTTGTTCTTTAGGTGTTTGTATAAATGATTGCATATATTTGAAGAGAAAGATTGTTGGAAGCATAGGGGCTCATTGGTGATTTCCAGGTAGATTTTGATTCTAACATATATTTCTGGAGGGAATGAACTTGGATTTTTGAGTGTGGTATCTGAACAATTGGATGCATGCATGTGAGCATGGGTTCGCAAAGGGTTACCTAAAATTTAGGCTAATAATTTGCGGTCTGCAATGCATGCACTTGTTTGATATGGTTTGAGCAAAGATCTTTTGTGTTTGTACTCCAATAGAGAACACTTTGTCTTAGCAGAAAGCTTGCCTTACTTTCTACTAGAGTCCTCAAAGTGTTTCATGCATACATGGTAATCAGTAATAATAAACTTTTTAAGAAGTTATATTAGAAATTTAGAGACGTAAAATTATAAAATTTTAAGAATATAAAATTAGATTATGGATAGAAAATGTAAAAAATATTTAAATTATATAAGAATTTAAAAATTTTTAAGGGTGCGACGGTCTCATCAATCCCTTTGTTTATCTTCCATTCTTATTGTAATATTAATATACATTGATATAGGTGTTTTTTGATAATTTTTTGGCAATAATTTTCATATATATGTATAATATATACATTTAAATATACCTTAATTATATACATATAAAAATATTTACATACAAATAAAAATTTTAAAATTGTCGATTAAGTTTAATAATTTAATTAAATGATTATATTTTGTTTTTATGTATAATTATAAAAATTAAAAGTACTTACGTTTAATAAACATTAAAAATCAATTTAAAATAATAATAAATCGATACAAGTAATTTATATTAACCAAAATAAACTGAAATACATCACAAAGATTGAAACATACTACAACTTTTAATAAAAATAAAATATAAATTATATGGTATGGATTTAATACAAACGGCGGTGGAAGGGTAGATAGCAGCATGATTCCGTGACCAAAATGAAAGGAATTTTGCACGTTACTCTTTTGATGATTTCTAGTAAGATATAGCAGATTGGATTTGAGGTTGCTTCTTTTACTCCTAGGTGGAGCTCACGTGCGTTGTAATTATATTACATGTTTTAAATAATATAAATCTTATAAAATCTAGGTCTCTACTAATTAAAATTTTCAATGAATTTAACGCCGTGAATTAATTAAGTACAAATTTAATTAAAAAATATTTAGTTAAGTGCATCATATGTCCCCAAACTATACTCTCATTTTAAATTGATCCTTAAATTTTTGAATATTCTAATTTTGTCCCTAAATTAGAACCCTCATTCTAAATTAGCCCCCAAACTTTTAAATCTTCAAATTTCATCCCCAAATTCATTCAAATATGTAATTAGTTTCAACCATAGTTTAAACTAATTTTTTTCCAAACATATAATAATATAACTAGTCCTAAATTTTATTAAATTTAGGTGTCCGGGCAGTCAACGACGTTAATTTCCCCATTAAGTGACACATGTCATAACCTGATAATTTTAAAAATTTTGTTTAAAATTTAAAAATTAAAATCATATATATATATATAAAGAAAACATAAATTTTGAAATAAACCCAAAACTTTGAAAACCTTCATTTCAACCCCTAAACCTATGTCGGTAGCTACCTTTTACCGTCGAAGAAACTCAACCCGACTTCCTCTCTCCTCGGCTACCAAAACCGCCATGAAATCGTGACCAATTGATCGTCGATCGATGACGAATCAACGTTTTATACCCGCGAACCCTACGATGAAAATTACAATCCGACGTGATTCCGACGGTCGATCGACCGTCGATCGGTCACGATTTCATGGGAGTTTTGGTTGCCGAAGGGAGGGGAGGTCAGGTGGAGATTCTTTGAAGGCAAAAGCCAAAGGCCGATATGGGTTTAGGGGTTGAAATGAAGATTTTCAAAGTTTTGAGTTTATTTCAAAATGTGTTTTCTTTTTAAAATATATATATATAAAATTTTTAAACTTTAAATAAATTTTTTAAAATTACCAGGTTGTGACACGTGTCACTTAATGACCAAACTTAACGGTCCGTCACGGCTTGACCCATTTTGAGTAATGGAATGAAACATTAGGCACCAAATTGAAATGCAATAAATGTTAGGCAGTAAACTAGAACCAAAGGCATACGTTGGACACCTTTTGTATATTCAAGCCTTAGTATAAACATATAATTTGGTATGAAAATGAAATGTTCAAAAAGGTTGATGACTAATTTAAAATGGTAATCATAGTTTAGGAATGAAATTAGAACATTTAAAAGTTTAAGAACCAATTTAAAATAATGGTTATATATAATGCAATTAATTCAAGACTATTAAATTATTTATACTTTTAATTACATTAATATTATTATAATCATGTTTATATCTTTTTCATACTTCAATATAACCTTAATAAACGATTAAAGGTCATATTTTAACGATATAATCAATGTTTCATAAAATTTATATATAAATCCTCTATAATTTCACTAATAATCATTATAAATAAAATTTTAATATATTACATATTCTTTTATTTTACCCACGTCACATGTGTGATAAAATATAATATAAATAATTACTTTGTAAAAGTATTATAATAAAATAAAATCTTATAAATTTAGGAGCTACTTTATATTAAAACATTATATATTCAATCATTAAGTTTTGATTAGTTGACACATGTTTTAGTTTAAACAATATCATAAATTAAAAAAATTGAGAATATAATTGTATTGATAAAATAAATGAGTTTCGTCGATCATTGACGTTTCATCCCTTCTAGTTTAGATGAAAAGTTGTAATTGATGTAAGAATGGTGTTAGAGTAGATTTTTTTGGGTTGAATATGGAAAAGTTCAAGAAAGATAGGGAGCCAAAAGAGAAAAAAAATCCCTCTCTCAATCATGGTTGAGAAATATTTATAGTAACACTAGTTGAGAGTGTTAGACATAAGATCATTGTGACTATTGTCGGTACTAGACTAAATAGATCTAACTCAGATATTAAATTTCGTTCTTTTAGATAACATGAGTTTGTCTTGTCTTATATTATTTATGCATTGTAGTTGACTAAGAAATTATGTTGCTCCTATGTTTAGAGAATACAAATTCCTCGGAAACTCTGAAAACATCTAATCCAAGGTTAAAATAAATACTGTTTAACAAAATTTTGGTATTTATTAATATTATGCTTTGCATGTAACATTCATTAAATATTTAAATTAATTTCATCTTTTACATCTTTAATTTCCAACGAGAGAACTTTATAGTTTTACAATCCAACTCCAAGACATTAAAATTTTTAAAATTATAAACAATCTTATCTTTTGGTTAAAGATTAACCAATTTGGTTGATGAACTGATCACCTGATTGTTACAATTTACTGATAATTTAATGAGTTTGCTGATGCTTCCCGTCTCTTTTGTGTTTTTATACAATTTTTTTCATACAAATAAATAAAAGCAGGGATATGTCAAAAGTCGATTAAACCGACTAAATTGAACAGATTGAATTATATAAATTGTTTTTAATAATATTAGATGGTTATAAGATAATATTTATGTTGAAAATTTTCAATAATTGACTACGTACACATATTTTACCTAAGTATAAAGAGACTAACGTTCTCATTTAGTTAAGTTCATTTAATGAGTTTATAAATAATTTTTTTTATTAATTCTACTATCAATTCAGGAGTTTCAAACCGAATAATTTTAATTTTCAAACAACAATTTTCCTATACCAAATCAAATATTATTATACTAGCATAACATAACCCAACCCAACCCAAGTCAGAATAAAACCTAGCCCAAGTATTCAACCCCAAAATTAAACACCAAAATCCAACCCAAATATAAACCCAGCATAATTAATTAATTAATTAATTTACCAAATTAAACTAGAGTTAATTGCATCGTAATTAAAGTATGAAATTCTTTATAAATTGATTTTAGATTTTTGAATATTTTAATTCCATCTTCAAATTATAACTTTTTTTTTTTGGTAAGTGAGGAAAAAAAACTTAACTAATCTGTACTAAATTGCAAGCTTCTGCCTCCACCAAGCCTTTGACTTCTTCCGGAGCTGTTGAGAAGGATTGAGTTCGTCCCCACTGATTTTGTTTCCTTTTTGCCATGCAGTCAGCTAATCTGTTGCCTTCCCTGTGTGTTGATCCTGATTTCCCAGTTGTTTCCCAGCTTTTTATGGATATGGTGACCTATCAAGAGATCCAAACTCATTTGTTCCTTCGTCTGTATGTTCCTCCAAACCTCCTTATTATCTACCTCGATAAATAACTTCCTAGCTCCTAGATACCATACTCCTTTTAAACCTTCATATACCCCAGTCGTTCTGTGGAAACCTCATTGCCGTCGTCCTTCATCATCTCTCAATACTCCTCCACAAGAAGTCAGTCCGTTTGTACTATTTTTCGCTCCATCTGTGTTTAACTTCAACCATCCCGCTGGGGGTTGTGTCCATCTCGCTTGTGTCCTATCCGTATAGCCTTTGGATGATTGCATCTCTTCATTTACTATTCTGGCTCGTGTTGTTTCTGCGACTAATCGATTGCTGCGTTCCAGAATTGATTCCCGTTCTATGGCTTCTGGTTCAAATATTCGAGTATTCCTCTGCTTTCATAGGACCCACGTGATTGCTCCACAGAGGGTATTCCATGATTCCCCATTCACCACATTATATGAAGGTTGAGTAAGGTTTCTAATAATCCAGTTCTCATAACCATTTTTATTCTAAAAATTAATTATGACTTTATTTGAAAAATTGGGGTTTTTAATTAGTTTGAATTATTTTTGAATTGGAACCGCCATCGACCTTTGGGTTAGGTTGGTCGAATACTCAAATACTCCTTTAAAACAATTTAAAAATTATTTTTAAGGCGAAAAATTGGTCAGCGTTACCAAAAAATTATTTTAGGATTCGGGAATCGATAACTCGTAGGGAATGATAAGCACCTTACAACGCCAAAAAAATGGTACTTAATTGCTTACGCATTGTCATAAATGGTGAAAATTATAAATTCAAATAAATATTTAAAGTACAATCCTTTTATTGAACATGGAGTAATTTGTTCCAAATTAATTATTAGAGAAAATTCTTTAACTTGAAAAGAAATTTTGAGATTTGTAGTACTCCATCAGAAAAGCTATCTCACATATTTCATATCTTTAAAAGAATATTCTCTTTTTTAATTATTCAAAATATTAAATTAATATCAAGATTTGCATGAAATAATTTATGATTTTTTTTCGAAAACATACATCGTTAATACTAAAATTAAATAAAACATAAATAAAAAATAAAAATAAAATATTATAAAAATAAAATAAAATAAAAATATTACCATCGTTTTAATAAATATATAAAAATGCTCGAGTTTTTTTAAGTTCATATTTCGTTTGAACGTCGTATCGGATTACATTACTTCAATCAAGTAGTACTTTCCACACTCATTCTACAAATAAGTGTTCTTGAAAATGTTCGAGTAAAATGTTAATAAATAAAGGAGTAAGATAGAAAAAAATAAATATGAATTGAAATATATAGATATAAAAAATATATAAAGAACAAAATATCTATTGCAAATAGGGCTAATGATATTTATTTAAAATAAAAATATAAAACCATAAAATACAAAAAATGTGTTTATATATATATATATATATATATATGCATTAAAGACTAGAATAAAAACAAGGAAATATTACATATCAGAATACAAACAATAGAAACTAGGCATATTTGGTGATTCAGAGGACCAAAATGATATTAACAATGACTTGAAGGACCAAACAACCATACCAATAACAAGCAAAAGACATAATCGAACTTATTAAACAATAAAGGTACTGGAAACAAAAATAAATCATAAATAGTATAAAGGACTAAAATAAACTAAACCAGAAACATGGAAGGGTAAATAACAATTCTTCCTAAAGGCATTCATACAAAACAGTGACCAAAACAAAAGATTTGTAAACCTTAGGGTCAAATTCGAATATGAACAAACATGGTATAATCTATAAACTGGTGACTTAAATGTGAACATTGAAAGATAAAACTCGAAACAAAATAATATAACATTTCATTCAATGGCCAAAAGGTAAGGTTACAAAGTCAGAAGGACCGAAACGGCTATTATCCTACACGATAAAATACAACCCTGCCCCCCGAAACTACGTCGTTTCACATGTGATATATATGCTTAAAACCAAACCCAAACCCAAACCGGCCATTCCCCTCTCATTTGCCTCATTTATGTTTTTCCTTTCATTTTGGAGAGAGCGAAACTCTCTCAACTTTCCCTCTCTGAGGGAGATGAATCGTCGAGACCCTCTGACCACCGTAGATCGGTGGTCACGGGGAGAAAAAAAGCCCCAAAACTCCTTCTGCCCCAAAACTCCTTCTCCTCCCTTTTAAAACCTTTCAAACATCTAAAACCCAAAACCAACCCCCATTCAAAACCCTAGAAATAAAAAACCTAAGAAAAAATGATAAAGTTTTACCTTCGGTGGTGGGATTTTTTGGTTCCGGTGAGGCTACCAACGGTTAGATCTCTCTAAAAGGTCTGTTTTTTTTCTTTTGTTACGTAATACCCCAAAAATTTAGATAATGACCAAAATGTAAATTTTGAAACTTTGATGGTCAAAGTAGAAAATTGGGAAAAGTTTAAGGAATTAAGTGGTTATTTTCACCAAAAAGAATTTTATTTCATAAATGGATTTATTTAATGACCAAATTATAAATTTGGTAAAGTTTGGTGATCAAAGTATAAACTTTGGAATGTTTAGGGACCAAAATGTAATTTTGGAAAAATTACAAATGGGTCACGAAAATAAGAAATAAAAATATTATTTTCACATTTTAAAATGTTGGAAAAATAATATTTAATGGTTTAATTTCATGTTTAATTTGAATTGTTTGATTAAAGTGACTGAATTGCAATTTTTGGAAATTACAAGGGCAAAACGATAAAGTGGAAAACTAATTTGTTCATCTTTGACTATTGAAACAATGCTGATATTTATCTGATTTTGAGGATGATAAGGATATATATCTTGGTTTTATGGTAATTATGAGGTTATATTAAGGGTATATTGGTATTTTATCAAGTTAATGATTAAATATGATAATTAAAGGATGATAAGCATGATATCAATAAAAAATATCATGCCAAAGTGTTCTTCTCCAGCATATTCACGTGAGAAAGCTTTCAAGGTAAGAAAATATTTTATTTTCAATTTTTGAGCTAATTCCCTTGGAATTAGAGTTA
Organism: Hibiscus syriacus; assembly: GCF_006381635.1. NCBI lineage: Eukaryota > Viridiplantae > Streptophyta > Magnoliopsida > Malvales > Malvaceae > Hibiscus > Hibiscus syriacus. Next base: position 11,103,655 of record NW_024062980.1, on the reverse strand, counting down.
TGTCGTGAGATAGGAAAGTGATCTAAGTGAAAAACACTATCATTTGGTACCAATATTGCTTTCTAATTTTGTTGGATTTCAAAGATCCCAAATCTAAGGGTTTATGTTCATGATATGATTCATGAAATTGATAACGAATCTTGATGTTTTTGAGGTTGTAGATTCATATTCAAACATGAAAGATGATTAGAACATGTTTAATCTTTTTAGAACTTGTTCTTTAAATTTCGGCCATGAATGGTTTGAGTGAGAAAAATTATGGAAAAATTATATATGGGGTGGAAATGATGAATGAAGTATTCTACAAGACTTAGAAAAATTGGGGACCATTTCGTAAGTTTTGAAAAGTTGAGGATAAATTCGTAAATTCTGGAAAATTGATGGGTTGTTATATAAGTGTTGTATAGTTGATGTACTACACTGGAAATTGTTGTTTGGGAATTTAAATGAGTGTTATATGTGAAAAATGACTATCTTGGAAGTTTGAAAAGATTTGTGATTTAAGTACAACATTTCATAGTTGGGGTACTTAAATGTAATTATGCCTTTGTAAAGCATTTGTATGATAGTAATTACAATATTGGAATTTTGGTATTAAGAATTTAAGAGATAAAATGGTGAAGGACCATTTTGAGTAAATTGGAAAGGTTGGTTCCAATGTTAAAAGGAATTATTAAGTGTTTAATATTGGTAGAAATGGAGTTGTTATGGGATATGTTTATGTTAGTATAATACTAACATATGTATTATTATGAATTTGTGATTTATACAGATCATGATTGATTTGCGATTGAAGCAAGTCAAGTATAAAAAGGGTATATTGTGGACAATAATGAGGCATATATTTTGAAAGATATAAAGTGTCAAGGTGAGTGCAATACATGCATGAAATTATACATGGATGTTTTATACATCATCAGGAAGACTTGCGATAAGTCGACCTTATTTATATCAACATGATATATGTCATATTTTATAACTTTGATATGACATTGAACTGTCATGGTATGGAATCAAAATGCATTGCTAATGAAAAATGTAATATTTTACCATAAATGTTTCGGGTATGAACTGCCCAATGTTAAATATTGATAATATACTTTGCCATGGATGGATTAAATAAAATAGACTGTATGCCCAAGTCAGTTATTGAGGGACAGGGTATACTTGGCATGCCATAGAGTCCAGCAGCAGGCTGCATACGGGATACACTAAAGGATACCTAGTGTATATGGTGGGTACGACCTTATATGCCATACGAGACTGTACTTAAGGATACCTAGTACAGATGGTGGACATGACCTTATGTGTCATACAGATTAGCACTACGGTGCTTATACTTGACTCGTGTACCCAGGGTCCTCAGGGTTGTATATTGGGTTATTGTGTAATGTTTATGGTTATTGTCTATGGTACATTGTTATGAAATAATGGCAAGTATATTGGTAAAATAAGCTTACAAGCTTATAGATTAATGGTAAGTATAATGGTAAAATAAGCTTACGAGCTTATGGATAAATGACAAGTATATTGGTAAAATAAGCTTACGAGCTTATAGATTAATGGTAAGTATAATGGTAAAATAAGCTTACGAGCTTATGGATAAATGGCAAGTACATTGGTAAAATAAGTTTACGAGCTTATGGGATTAATGGTAAGTATTTTGGTAAAATAAGCTTATGAGCTTATGGTTAATAAATGGTAAAATATTGGATATGCAAATAAAATGATTTTATGGCATTTTGAAATTGACATTGAAATTCATACATGAATTGTATTGCATTGTATATTGTTTTAATTGTCTCACTAAGTATATACTTAGCGTGTGATGATTTTCACGCGTAGGTAAAAAGCCATTAGTAGAATCGAATGACATCAAGCATCGAGGAGTATATTTCAATATCAGTAAGGCATCCTAAGATGTAATGTAGACTTAATTAGTGGCATGTAATTATTATGTTATATTTGTTTTGTTGAACAAAATTGGAAACAAAATGGAATTTTATGAATTTATATGTATTTTCAGAAGTACTGTAGCAGGTACTGTAGCTTAATGTAGCAGTTACTGTAGCGTACTATAGCATTGAATAGTAACGTTTTAAGCAAAATTTTCCAGAATGCAATTGGGGTACCGATTCCACTACTGTTCATGGGGTACTGTTCACTGTTCATGGGTACTGTTCACTATTTAAAAAAAAATCTTTTGAATTAAATTGGTTACAACGAAACATGATTTATATGATGGAATTTTATTTATAATATCAATCACCATTTTAAGAAAAGAAATTTAAATCACTTGTAAAATGTGGAAATGGTTTTAAGAAATTCAGGTGACATCTATAATCTGTATAGGTATAATTATACGGGTTATGGGTGTTACATGTTCGAAATTTTTTTTTGTTCCATTTTATCTCCTTTTTTTCTTCAGTTTTTTCTTCTTCTTCTACGAGTCACTCTCTTTCCCCCTTTTTTTATGGTTGATTCTTATTTTATGAAGCTTTTTGATACCTTGAATCATAGGGTATGATTATCCTATCTCAATATTTGACATCCCCTTGATATTCCTCGGGATTTCTTTTGTATAAATATATTTTTATATTTTTTTCTTCTCTGAATGTTTCTTTTTCTTGATTGATTTATGATAGCTGGCTAAAATGACGACGATGTCAGAGGCTCGAACGACTACGACATCGAGAGCTAGGCATGTCTCGGCTTGAGCGACGATAGTGGGGAGCAACTAGCCTTCCAGAAGCTTGATTTAATATGGATTGTTGGATTTGAACTGATCCAACGACTGGACTGGCTGGCGGCTGAACGATTTAGATGAAACCCTAGCTTCAAGTGATCTGGATCGTTGGATGTGTCTAGATCTAACGGCTGGTGTTAGGGTGGTGCTGGAAACCATCATAAACCCTAATGGTCTCGGGTCAGTGACTTGGGTCTGGTTGGTGGGTTGTACATATGAGCCTGCTTCCTTCTGGGCCAAATGGACTAATGTATCGGGCTTGGGTACCCTTATTTTGGGCTTGTACATTGGATCTGTAAAAATATAAAAGAATATTATATTAGTATATTTTATTTATATAACAATAATAATAACAATAATTAATAATAATAATTAATATGAATAATTAACAATACGAATTAATAACATTGGTTAATAATAATAATAATAATAATAATAATAATTAATAATATTAATTAATAGTAATAATAATTAATAACATCATATACAATACTTATGAAAATTGATTGAGGATAAAATTAGGTGTCTACAGCTACCCCTTCTTTGTCCATTGTCGTATGACGAGAATGTGACAAAGAACAAAGACATTAATTTTGTCCTGCCATGAAATTCGGTTCACATTGAATTCGTTTGAGGATGATATTGTTCCTTCGTGCTTAGGACATCTTCGTCATATCCTAATAATTCATTTCCTCGAGAAATATGAAGACGACACCATTCCTTCACGTTGATGACATCTGATCACATTTTACGGATCGATTCGACATGGTTCCTTCGTGGTGAGGACATTTAGTCACGTTCGAATGATTGCAGACCTGAGGCAATATTGTTCCTTTGCGTTAAGGAAATCTGACTGCCTTGAAGTATTTTGCCATTGACAGTTGTATTGTTTCTTCTTTTTGAGAAGAACTAATCATTGCTCGGTGTCGAATTTGATGATTACATTTCTCCTTCTTGTTGAGGAGATTTAGTCACATTTTGATATTTTGATTTGACATAGTTCCTTCTTGTTGAGGACGACTAGTCATTCTTGAATGATTGTGAATCTGAAGACAATATTGTTCCTTCTTGCTAAGGAAGTCTAATTGTCTAAAGATAGTTTGACTTTGAGCCAATATATTATATATAAGTCAACATTATCAGTCACGCTAACTGAACTTTGTTATTTTTTTTTCAAACTTTTTATTACATCGTTTTTTAGTCTTTATATTAATATGTCTTTCATTATATAATTCCATAAAAAGAACTTTCTATCATGAAAGCGAGTACAAGACAAAAGTGGATTTAATCAAAAGAAGAAACAAAAGTGGAAGATGCCATTGAAGGGTTTATGCGGGTAGTTTTATGGAACAATGCCAAAAACAATTCAACGTATATTAAGATTGTTATTTTGATTCTAACATTTTATTTTTTAAGGTAAAAAATTTATAATAATTAATTGATTAATTATTTTGACTTTTATTTTTTTAAATATTTTACTCTCAATGTTTCATTTTTGTTGTAAAAGCTGTGATAAATTTAAAACTTTGAAGCATATTTTCTAAAAGTAAAAGTAGATATTAGAATAATTAATTTACTATTCATATTCAATTCCATGAGATCTTTACAACGGTGTCTCATATGCTCAAAATGGTTGAGTGATGAATGAGAAATTGATGTTCAAATTAAGGGGTACACTGTACATGTGACTTTTGTTGTGCAAGGAAAATGAGAAAACCATATATCCTAGATTAGTGACATAACAAGCATAAGAATGATTTATATACACCAACCCACTTATTAATTATTAAATGACTTGGGGTTAGGGGTGCATTTTCATAACAAATTTATAGGCAGATTGTCCAGATATATGGCTAAGGAAAGGCTGTAACACCCCCAATTTGTATCCGACCCGGATACGAATCCGAGGTGTCACATTGACTTTTCAAATCGTTTACTTTTAAAAGATAATTGAAAATTTAAACTTTTATTTGTATAAAAATGGTGGAACCCTTAATAAAAAGTAAATAAAGAAAGTTCAAACTCAATTTGAAAATATAACTCAATAATTTACATAAGTTTACAAAACTGATCAGAGCATATACGATTCAAACATTTAATTACATGCCAACCAAATTCTGTATAACAAAATACATACGGTTCAATTTGTTTCTAATATGATCTTCGGGAATGATAGGTTGTCTTGACTTTCCTAGCTTTGATCTTCTTGATTCTTTGTACCTACGTGTGAAACACTCACACGCTAAGTCTTTAACTTAGTGAGGTATATAATGCATAAATAAAACATTAAAACATTTAATCATATACTTAACTTTTATAAACATCATAGAGTACATAAACCATCATACATTTCACCAAACAAGAACATATAACATCATGCACTTTCATTTATGTTATTCTTATAATATCACAATGTATATCATTGAGAACTTAAGGTATGTGGGTGCATTGAAGTTGTGCACTAATGCAGTCACCACTGCTCATATAAATTGCACCGAAGTTCCACGTAGAATATGCACCAAAGTACCACATAGAAATATCCCGAAGGACCGCGTAGAAATGTTCCGAAGGACCGCGTAGAAATGTCCCGAAGGACCACGTAGAATATTCCCGAAGGACCGCATAGAACCCTCGACTCTTGGCATGCCAATTATACCTTTAGCTCTCATATCACATACTTTTGGGATTTATCATTTATACCATTTCACATAGCTTATATCACATAGAAAAATAATCACATAGATCATGTCACATAACTTATATCACATTTTCATATAATCACATATATCATGTCACATAGCATGAAATATAAACAATGCATGTTCATGTAGTAACAAAATCAAAACTATGCTTATATTCATGTAAATATATGATCATATCATTTCATGAACTTTCAAACATTATTTTAATCAATTATCGGAAATAGACTCATCACAAGTCTTCTTTCCATAAGACAATATATAGTAGTATGCACTCACCTTAGCCTCACTTAGTCAAAGCAAAATTCTTATCTCTCTCTTAGTCAATCCTATATCGTCGATTCGTCCGGAACTTGCTTTCATTCGATAACTATACAAATATATTATCAATATAAATATCGGAATTTGAATCACTATTAATCAATCATCAATAACTTAAGCTAAAAGAAACACTTAATTCATAATTTCATTCTGAATAGTATCGGTACCCCAGGCCTAGTACCGATACTTCCTCGCTATGGTATCGATACTATACTTTAGCATCGATACCCATTCTAAATTCAGGAATTTTATCTCTAAAAAATGGTACCGATACTTATCCAATACTATCGATACCTTTAGTAACGATACTGTTCTTTTGATTCATACTATTTCATCTTATGGTATCGATATTGTTCTTCCAGTATCGATACCCAAACCCAGTTTTCACTTATTTTTGTTCTGACGTATCGATATTATTATCTAATACCGATACCTCTTGCCCATAACTTACTCATTTCAACCCAAAATTTACCAAAACTCAGCTAAATTTCCCACTTTACTCTCCTTTTAGGCCTTTAAACTCAACTACACTTATTAAAACCAACTTACATCACTTTAATACACTTAAACATCTAAAACACCATTAAAACATTTGAAACTAAAAATCATATCATTTAATCAACACATCCCAACTTCTTTTCCAACACTTTAATCTTCTTATTTTTACTTATGAAAAGTCAAATATAACTTCAAATTTTATTATCAAACCAATTCTTATCAATTCACTCAAAAACCCTCTTTACAAATTCATCTTTAATTAACTTATCTCTTAACTTTAATCCACCTTAAGCTTTCCTTAAGCTTATATAACACCCAAAGACCCAAAACTAACTAAAAAACTCAAGAAATAGCTAAGTCAAAGATCCCTTACCTTTGGTATGAAGACACAGTAGAGAGGAGGAAGAAATGATGAAGAATAAGAGAGAGAATTCTAGATTTCCTCTTTTCTTCTTATCCACGTGTTTTATATACATCTATAATGAATTTTTAATTTATTTCCTTGTCTAATGATCATTATACCCTTCCATCTTTAAATTCTTGCTAATCAACCTACACTAATAATTTCCAATTAAATCTCAGAACTTTTCAATTTATATAGTTTAATCATGAAATTTAAAATCTTACACTGTGGTCACTAGCCCGGTATTTGGATGTTACAAAGGCGCTATCGGTTTTGATAATATTTTTTAACAAAACCGATAAAATATTACCTAAAACATTATTATTTCTACCTAAAACATTAATGTTTTTAACATTTCTGGAAAAATTCCCAATAATAACAAAACCGGTAGCGCTTTATCGGATATGTTAACAAAATCGATAAAGTGCCCAATAATAACAAAATCGGTAGAAATAATAATGTTTTCAGTAATTTTTACCTGTTTTGTTAAAAACTAACAACAAAACCGGTAGCATCTTTCCTTAGTCATATATTAAGACTGCCGCACGTGAGACTTTCCCTGAGATAACAGGTATTTCACCTTTTATGAATTAAATATTTTTCCTTTAATTTGAATATTAATATGATGCATCTTGTAGTTTACAAATATATCCAATTAAATGTGGGATATTTTGAATTAAAAAGGATATTATATGATTTCCTTTAATTCGAATATATATATATATATTGGTTGCCTGATCGCTTCTAAATGTATATGCTAAGGCAAGCAAATCTGTGCAAGTATACACAATCGATGCAAGTAATATAGTAGTGAGCGAGTATCGTCTCCACAGGGATTGGATTAGAAATATATTTTCACCACAACTAGTACTAATGTCACAAACTAAATCCTACTAAGTATTTGAACTAAGAACTAATACAAATAAACTAAGAAGAATAATTCAATGATTTCATAATAATGTAGTCGAGACAAAGGAAATATGCAAACAAATAAAACAAAACAAAACAAGTATTGGTTTAAATATAATGTAAACAACCTCTCATATTCAGACGTGTCACAGAGCACTGATGCTAAACTATTGTCTTGACAATAATTTTTCTAAGTTCTGAATGAATTATTATGCCTCACTAAGTTACCCGACAGGATTACTAGGTATTCTTGGACGGTTGCTATGGTAATACCTCTCGGTGTTAACTATAGACGTTGTCTTAACCTACTCTAGCAATTATCCCTTTTAGTCACTTGAAACTCACTCCTTATCTCTAAGGTAGACAAGTTAGAACTTCACCATCCCGGATTCATTTCTTTGCTCATGTTGATCTATCTTAATTCTCTCGAATCTAAGAATCACTATCTAGACAAAAGGCTATCTCTCGATGCTCTCACAATGCCAAGACATGTTTTACCGAAACCCCAGGCGATCTCTCGATGTTCTTACAGTGTTAAGGCAAAATATTTAAACTATGAGCAAAACAGTCATAAGAAAACATAATTCATCATTCATAAACATAAAAATATTGTTTAGGCAAAACAAATTTTAACACCAAGTAAAGCATTCATGGTGTTATCAAAGATCATCGAACATTTAACCGTTTAATACAACCCCAAATAAAATAAGAATTAAGAACAAAGGAAGAACGACTCCCAAAACCTGGGGCTCTATCGCGACAATCCTGATCAACACCATGCCTGCCTTGGTGATCACCCTCTGTCGAGGCCTGATCACCGCTCTGCTATCGTCTGGCTATGGAGGACACCAAGGAAGATTGGTGGGTAGATGGTGGGAAAGCACTGCAGTTGCTTGCTCACGCCTTAGGTAAAGCTCTTCTCTCTTCTTCTTCTTCCTTTCCCCTTTCTTTTGTGGCTACGACTGAATATTTATAAGAAAAAATCCCCTAGGGCTTTGCATGCTTTTGGAGTTTCCTTAATTAGCCGTTATTAATTTCCCATGCTTAAAAAGGAAAGACGGCTAGCGATTTTCAGAACAATCAAGGCTTTCTTGCACGTGAAGTATGTCATCCAGCTGGCATGTGATAGAGGCGGTTTCGCCACACCTACTTCAAACTTCTTCAGATAAATCTTGCCTTGGCGAGATAAATCTGTTCTTCACGTTCTCTTCTGCTTCGTTGACCTTTGCAACTTTGCATTGTCACAACTGAAACGTTCTTCCTCTGTAGAATTCCTGCACAAATACAACTCAAACAACCCTTTCTCCTCAGCAGCATCAGTCAAGCCAAATAAATCTTGCCTAAGCAAAACTTATCCACCACATGCTAATATAACCTATATGCAACTAAAAATGCAGTGCATACTTTGTTTAGACGAGCAATAGCTTAAGTGAAAAGACTAGAAATTGAGTATTTTTACGGAGTTATCACACCCCTAAACTTAAGCTATTGCTTGTCCTCAAGCAATGTATAATAGCTAGAAGAAAATCAAAATTGTCATGGCAAAGCATTATCAAGAACATCATCAGGTTTGAGATTTCAGCCCTCAACAAAAATATTTAGCCTCAACATGTTCGACAGTCATATCAGTCAAGTCCCTTCCCTAGTCAAGATCCTTTGCTATGGTGTGTGCGTGATTGTAATCAGTCTATGTATAGAGGTAATTAGAAAACTTAAAGTAATAACTTCTAGGTTGTCAAGGCAACAAACTATTCATCAGGCTTAGTTTATACTCCTAGTTATTTATCAACTTTTATTCTCTTTATTCACACATTTTTTTTATAGGGGAGTTAGCTCATCACACCTACCATTCCACACTCTAGGTGAAAGGGAGCATACCTTCCACCCCAAGCTAGTCGGGCAGAGTCATCCTGTGACTACTTTCATTCACTCATATGCCTTGGCTACTCTTAATTTCTTTTGGAGTTTTTCTTGTTCATGCCTTTGCCCAGAGGAGTGTCTTTTTGTGTTTTTCGAGTTTTCAAGTTTTTAAACACTAGAGAGTTTTTACTTTACCCTTAGAATATTTTTTTGAAGTCTCGATAATTAGAAATTTCTTTCCCAAAAATTTTATAGATTACCTAGAGCAAAGACAACCTAAAATAGTGTTAATAAATTTCAAAGAATTAAGGCTAAGGTTGGTTCTCTTCTTTAGACAGTCTTAACAATAATTTCTAGCCTAGGCAATAAAATTATGCTTTCATCATTGGGCATCCCTAATTCATTTCTAACAATAATCTTAACCTACTTATGTCATGTCAACAAAAATTTTCAACCAATAAACATCAATTAGTATTTAACAAAGTATGCCAGAATGGTACAACACCTCCCCCAAACTTGAGGGGTGCATTGTCCTCAATGCATGAAAACTACACTATATGATTTTATATGCAGATGCAAAAAAATTAAAAAGAAAATGATAACTAAGAAGAATAAACTCACTTTGGTGGGGTGGCTTGACTAGACGCCCTCGTGCCACATCGTTTGAGAGGAGAGGGACTCTCGGATCCAGAGTCTACTGCTGCTGGGAGGGAGATGGCTAAAGTATATGTCCTGATGTTCTCTTGTAGCGCTTCTTGCTAGACGAGGCGCGTGCTGGAGTGGACTGCTCGGTCGTAGGAGTCTGTTGTGCTGGGACGGGTGGTGGACTAGAAATTTCTGTTGGGACTGATGGTGCTGATTGAACCAGGGACGGAATAGGATCATGCTCGGGCTGCTTTGATGCTGGCATGAAATCTTCATCAGTGAAGATGTGGGGTGGAGTATCATCACTGCTTTATGTGGTCGAGACGGATAAGGAACTGAGGAACACTTTTATGTCACCTTGGTCTTCTTCTGGTATGGGTGAGACATGGGTTGCCAGTGGTGGCTCATCGGTGGTCACTTTTGGTGGAACGTCTGGAGGGACATAAGATGTCGAGGCATGGAATGTGCTGCTGCCTGCATTGTAGTTGAGGATAACACTGGAAAAGGTTGGCAGTCTGATCATTGCGGTCGGTAGCAACTCCTTGATGAAGGCGTTGAGTTGCATGTCCCTTGCCTTGGCATACTCGAAGTAAATTTTCATGTGGTCCTCCAGGCATCTGATATTTTTACACATCTCTCGCGTGTGTGTGACCACATCAACCATTCTAGCAGCGACAACTGATTTTGCACCTCGCTCCAAACCTTCCTGCCGGTCGTCATCATTAAAACTCATCAACTAGGGGACCTTCTTCTTTGTAATACACTCCTTGGGTTTGATGAAATCTTCGAATGGTTCCTCAGGAACCTTTTTCTTCCTGCACAGCGCAGTTATAAGGTTTGGAAACAGTAGGTTACCCCGGTTCTGTTTGGCACAGTCATGGATCTGCTCAAAGATGATTTCGCCCACGTCGATCTTCTTACCATATATGATCGAGTGCAAGAGCATCAGTCGCTTGACGAGGACAGTGGTGTTGTGGGATGTTGGCATCAGCTTGCCTTTGAGAAAGTGGTTCCATAATTTCACGTGTGGTTTTAGGGCTCGACGATTTACGCGTTTCCTTTGTGGGGGCATTCCCTTCGAACTTGGCCCACCCAAAGAATAAATCCTGTAGAACTCTGTTGTACGTTTCTTGATCTGCTTTAGCCACAAATCTCTTGTGTTGGTCATCCACTTTCCCAAACTTAAAGTATTTATTGAGTGCAGAGGGGGAGAAGGGAATGAGTTTTCCTCAAACATATACTGTGTGGTTGGAGGGGTCTTTGAGATAGGCATAGAACTCCTGCACCATTGCTGGTGCTGCGGCGTTAGGATTTCGAGCAAACTTCTACCAGGTATGCTTCTTTATGACGTCCAAATGGCTCCTCGCCCTCGACTAGAAAAATGAATCCATCTTCCAAATATACTTGGCATTGTTGAATGGTTTTGAAGCGTGTTTTTGCTTCAGCTGTTTGGAAATGTTTGAAACTCATTTTGGGGGCTGGGTCGATCTTGATCTCACCATTTTTCTTGGCTGAATTTAGTGGTGGTGACAGGGAGGTATTTTTGAGAGAAATAAGAATTTTTTATGGTTTATGGAGAAAGAGGGAAACAAGATGAAGAAGAGGTGGGTGGGTAGTTTTTCTTGGAAAGTGATGGGTGGTTTCAGGGTATTTTATTCTTTATGTGGTGGGGAAAAGATTTTTCATTAATTGAGAAATATGTGCTTTGACATAAAGGAGGAGAAAATATTTCTTTCCCCCTTTACTTTGCCGCCAAAACCTTTTTCCCTAGTTTATCCTTTTTCCTTCATGTATGCTTCAACTCCCCATGCTGCAACGTGTTCCTTGCTTGCCTACAATATCAAAGAAGAAAATAATAAAATAAAATTGATTAAAGCAGAAAATAACTTAACTTTTTTATGTACAGATTTTAGATTTTCATTGCCTAGGCAACAAATATTTACTCAATTAAGTAAAGCAAGCTCTTGGGCATCATGTGCCAACGATGCCAGTTTTTCGCGTATGACTGGGGCTCCTTTGTACTCCTTGAGTCTCTATCTGTTCACCTTAAAGATATAACCATCATTTTGGTCCTGGATTTCAATTGCTCCATTGTCATAGACTTAGTGAACAATGAATGGTCCTGACCATCTCGAGTTTAGCTTGCCTAGGAATAACTTAAGGCATGAATTGTAGAGAAGTACTTGTTTTCCAGAATAAAATTGCATCGGTAATATTTTTTTGTCATGCCATCATTTTGTTTTCTCCTTGTAAAAGCGGGCATTCTCGTATGCATGTGCTCTAAATTCATCTATCTCGTTAAGCTCTAAGAGTCTTCTTTCTCCTGCAAGCTGAGTATCCTTGTTTATCTTTTTGATGGTCCAATAAGCTTTATGCTCAAGTTCAACCGGTAAATGACATTCATTCCCATAGACCAGCTTGAATGGGGACATTCCCAGCGGTGTCTTGAATGCTGTACGATAAGCCCATATTGCTTCATCTAGCTTCGGCGACCAATCTTTTCGACTTGGGTTGACCAATTTCTCAAGGATCTATTTGATTTCTTGGTTAAACACTTCGGCTTGTCCATTATTCTAAGGTTGATATGCCATAGCGATTCTATGTCGTACTCCATATCTTTTCAGTGCCTTGGCAATCAATTTATTGTAAAAATATGTGCCTTCATCGCTAATGATAGCTCGTGGTGTTCCAAAGCGGGTGAATATATTTTTGTGCATAAACTTCAACACCGTCTTGAAATCATTCTTAGGTGTTGCAATGGCTTCAACCCATTTTGATACGTAATCCACTGCCAAAAGAATGTACATATCTCTGAATGATGTTGGAAAAGGTCCCATGAATATATTCCCCATACATCGAAAAGTTCGATTTCCGAAATATTTTGCCACGGCATCTCATGCCGTTTCGAGATGTTTCCTGTTCGTTGGCATCTATCACATGACTTATAGAATTCATGTGCATTTCTAAACAGGTTGGCCAATAAAATATGGACTGAGGCACTTTTGCTGCTGTTCTCATTCCACCAAAATACCCTCCATATGGTGACAAGTGGCATTGGCATAGAATATCTTGCTGTTTTTTTTCTAGAATGCATCTTCAGATTATTTGGTCTCCGCATTGCTTGAATATAAATGGTTCATCCCAGAAGTAATGTCACACATCATGTCGAAATTTCCTTTTGCCCTGGCTAGATAAATCAAGAGGAACAATACCACTAATAAGAAAATTAACTATGTCAGCATACCACGGTGCAGCCGTGACAAATAATATTTTCTCATCAGGGAAATCCTCTTTAATTTCTGTAATGTCAGGACAATCAGGTTTGTTATCTAGCCTAGACAAATGGTCTGCCACTTGATTTTCTATACCTTTTCTATCCTTGATCTCTAAATCAAATTCTTATAGTAATAATATCCACCGAATTAGTCTAGGCTTTGCATCTTTTTTATTAATCAGATATTTAATGGCTGAGTGATTTGTGTGCATAATTACCTTAGTGCCTATTAGATATGACCTAAACATATCGAATGAAAATACTATTGCTAAGAGATCTTTTTCAGTGGTGATATAGTTCACTTGTGCATCATTAAGAGTTTGGCTTGCATAATAGATAACATGAAAAATTTTACTTTTTTTCGTTGCCCTAGCACTACTCTGACTGCATAGTCACTAGCGTCGCACATGAGCTCAAATGGTTCGTTCCAGTCTGGTGGGATAACAATTGGTGCTGCCGAAAGCTTTTTCTTCAAATCTGTAAAGGCATTCAAACAGTCATTAGTAAATTCAAATGGATGATTTTGTTGAAGCAAAAGATATAAGGGTTTAGAGATTTGAGAAAAGTCTTTTATGAACCGACTATAGAATCCTGCATGTCCAAGGAAACTGCGTACACCTCGTACATTAGTAGGTGGGGACAGATTTGCAATTGCATCCACCTTGGCTTTGTCGACTTCAATACCATGGCATGAAATTTTGTGATCCAACACTATTCCTTCGGTTACCATAAAATGACATTTTCCCAATTCAATACTAGGTTGGCTTCTTCACATCGTTTTAACACTTTGGATAAATTTCTGAGACATCGTTCAAACTCATCACCCAAAACGAAGAAGTCGTCCATAAATATTTCCATGCACTCTTTCACCATATCTGAAAAGATTTCCATCATGCATATTTGGAATGTAGCTGGAGCATTACACAGTCCAAACGACATTCGTCGAAATGCATAGGTACCATACGAGCATGAGAAAGTTGTCTTTTCTTGGTCCTCGGGTGCTATGAAAATTTGGTTATATCCCGAGTATCCATAGAGGAAGAAATAAAATTCTTTTCCCACTAATCTATCCAATATTTGATCGATAAAAGGGAGGGAAAAATGATCCTTCGTTGTGGCTTTGTTGAGCTTCTTGTAGTCCATGCATATGCGCCAGCCTGTGACTGTTCTCGTGGTGAGTAACTCATCATGCTTGCTTTTGACCACGATCACACCACCTTTCTTTGGTACGCATTATACTGAGCTAACCCATGAACTATCAGATATAAGATAAATTACTCTCGCATCCAGCCATTTTATTATTTCCTTCATGACTACCTTCTTTATGGTCGGGTTGAGCCGTCTTTGGGGTTCTACTGAGGTACTGTGGCTATCATCAAGATTGATTTTGTGCATGCATATGTTCAGACTGATTCCCTATAAATCTGCCATAATCCAAACTATAGTTTTCCTGTGCTGTGACAAAACATTCAACAAACTATTCTCCTGTTCGGAGGTTAGGTTGGCTAAAATAATCACTGGTAAGGTTTCATCAACTCCTAGATAAACATATTTCAAATGTGATGACAAAGTTTTAAGTTCCAATATCGGTGCATGTTGTGAAGTTGACTATTGAGACTTAACTTCATCATAATCTAAAGGTTCAATTTTCATACATGACCTATGAAGAAATCTCAATTGGTCATTTGTCTTTCCTTTGCATCTTACCTTGGTATCGTTTTCAGGGTGTTCATTGCTCAGATTTCTATGGTTGGGGCCATAATTGTCAGATTCGTCTTCTGAAAACAATTCATCTTGGCCAAAGTTTTCTACTTCATGCATCTCGGTTGTAGGTTCATGGTACAAAGTATTGTATTCATCAAGCCTTAGGGATTCACCTCATCCAAGGATTGCCTTTTCTTCAATCTTTTTAATGCATTAGTATTCCTCTGGATCGTCCGCGTATTTCATAGAGTTGAATGCATTGATCGTGACTCTTTGCTCTCCAACTCTCATTGTGAATTCTCCCTTTTCATAATCTATTAAAATTCTGCCGGTGGCTAAGAATGGGCGTCCCAAAATGATTGGTGCGTTTTCATTGGCTTCGCAATTCAGAATGAGAAAATCAACTGGAAATACAAATTTATCCATCTTTACTACAACGTCTTCAATTCTACCCTCGGGTCGCACATAATACCGATAAGCCAACTGTAGGATGACTGACGTGGGATGGGCATGATAACCGTCTAGTTTCATGAATATGGATTTTGGTATCAAGTTTACACTTGATCCCAAATCAATAAGAGCTCGTCTTATTAAATCATTACCAATGGAACATGGTATCACAAAGCTGCCAGGGTCTTCTTGCTTTGGTGGGAGTTTGCTCACTGCTGAGCAGATTTCTGTTGCCGTGGTGACACGTTCTACCTTCATTTTTTTGTAACAATTTCTTTTTGAAACTTGGCATAGGAAGGCATTTTCTTAATGGCTTCAAGTAGGGACACATTGATACACAACTGATCCAGAACACCAACGAATTTCTTGAACTGAATGTCATCATCATACTTCTTCAATCGTTGAGGGAATGATGGTGGAGGTCTCATATCTACTACTGATGGTGCTGGGGAATCGCTGGCCATGGCCATGAATTTCTTGTTATCTGGTTGATGCTTTTCCGAGCCTTCACTTCTTTCCTTCTCTTCAGGCACTTGCTCTCGTTCAACATTCTTAGATTGATCAGGTTGTGTTATTCCTTGGCAAGACTTGTTCAGGTGATCTCCCCCAAACTTGTCATCTTGGTCGACTTCTTTTCCATTCCTTAGCGTTAGTACATTGCATTGCTCCTTCCCATGATTCTTAGTGACTTTAGTATCACTAGGGAGATTTTCGTGTGGGCGAGAATGTAATGTTGTGGTAATTTGTCCCACTTGATTCTCCAGCGCTCTGAGAGATGAACTATGGCTTTGCAATAGTGTTGCTTGGCTTTGTAACAAATTTCCTTAATTTTTAATTGTTACAGAATGTTCGTGCATCAAGGTCTTTGTAGAAGCCATGAAATCTTTTTTCGAGGCCATAAATTCCTGCAAGGATGATTCCAAGGAGTTAGTATTGGAATGAGTGTTAGAGGAAGAAGCTATACCTTTATTGTTTTCCCAGGGCTACTGATGATGCTGATTTTGAAAATGTTGATGGTCGGAATTATTTTGTTGTGGCCTATAATTTACGGCTTGATTGTTGCTTCCTTGATTATTCCATGAGAAATTAGGGTATTATCTCCAACCAGGATTGTACGTGTTCGAATAGGGATAATTATTATTCCGATTATAGTTGCCCACAAAATTGGTTGACTCATGGTTTTCAGGATATTCGCTCTCATTATGGTTGCCATGACAAAACAATCACACATTATTAGTTTCTTTGACTTCTCTTACCTCATTAGGACGTTGCAAAATTTTCAACATGTTGGTTATGGCAGAAAGTTGAGCTGTTACTAAATCTTTACTCTCTAATTCATATGCTCCAGGGGTTTTTTTGCCGGTTCCCAATCTTGCACTTGGAAATTGATAGTCATTATTTGCTATTCTGTCGAGAATGTCAAAAGCTTCCTCGGGTGATTTATCTAGTAAGGTGCCATTCGCTGAGGCATCTAGCATCATTTAAGTTGGTGCATTGACTCCATTGTTAAACATCACCACTTGCGTCGAATTGTGGAATCCATGGTTAACACATTTACAAAGTAAACTTTTATACCATCCCAACATTCGCACATTTATTCATCATCTCCTTGGCGAAAACTCATGATGTCGTTTCAAAGTTGTGTATTCATATTGGACGAATTATATCGGAGTAGGAAACTCTTGCATAAATCTGCCCATGACTCTATTGATCCGGAAAGAACTCCGCTGAGCCAAGCTCTTGCTCTATCACGTAAGGAGTAAGGAAAAAGCTTCAGTTTGAGCACATCTTCATGTACTCCTTGTTGTCGAAATGAATCGCATACTTCAAGGAAAGCACGTACATGCCGTCTAGCATCTTCATTGGGTGTACCTCTAAATTGGCTGATAGAGTTTAGCATATTAAACATCACTGGTTTAAGTTCGAAATGAGTGGCTTGTATCTCGGGTGCCACTATGCTAGGATTGAAGTCATCAAGAATTGGGTTCAAATGATCTCGTATCGCTCTTGGTCTTGCAACTCGGAGATTAATCGCTGCATCTAGGTCTCCTAGATCTCCCATGTCGTTTTCCATTTGATTTAAATGTTCTCTGGTTCTTTGGGCACGCAACCTTTGTCTTAATGATTGCTCAACTTCGGGGTCGAATGGTTCCAAAGGTTTACCAGCAGATCTCAATGTCATGCAATAAAAACCTATAAAAGAAAATAAAATCTACATTAGACTAAATAAATATAAAGTGACAAAAAGAACTTGTTATGGTAAAAAAATTTCGTCAGTTGCCAATCCCTGGCAATGGCGCTAAAAACTTGATCGCTTGTAAATGTATATGCTAAGGCAAGCAAATCTGTGCATGTATAAACAATCGATGCAAGTAATATAGTAGTAAGTGAGTATCGTCTCCACAGGGATTGGATTAGAAATATATTTTAACCACAACTAGTACTAATGTCACAAACTAAATCCTACTAAGTATTTAAACTAAGAACTAATACGAATAAACTAAGAAGAATGATTCAATGATTTCAGAATAATGTAGTCGAGACAAAGGAAATATGCAAACAGATAAAACAAAACAAAACAAGTATTGGTTTAAATATAATGCAAACAACCTCTCATATTCAGACGTGTCACAGAGCACTGATGCTAAACTATTGTTTTGACAACAATTATTCTAAGTTATGAATGAATTATTATATCTCACTAAGCTACCCGACAGGATTACTAGGTATTCTTGGACGGTTGCTATGGTAATACCTCTTGACGTTAACTATAGACATTGTCTTAAAATATTCTAGTAATTATCCCTTTTAGTCGCTTGAAACTCACTCCTTATCTCTAAGGTAGACAAGTTAGAACTTCACCATATCGGATTCATTCCTTTGCTCACGTTGATCTATCTTAATTCTCTTGAATCTAAGAATAACTATCTAGACAAAAGACTATCTCTCGATGCTCTCACAATGCCAAGACATGTTATACCGAAACCCTAGGCTATCTCTTAATGCTCTCACAATGCCAAGACATATTTTATCGAAACCCCAGTCGATCTCTTGATGCTCTTACACTGTTAAGGCAAAATATTTAAACTATGAGAAAAACAGTCATAAGCAAACATAATTCATCATTCATAAACATAAAAATATTGTTTAGGCAAAACAAAGTTTAACACCAAGTAAAGCATTCCTGGTGTTATCAAAGATCATCCAAGATTTAACCGTTTAATACAGCCCCAAATAAAATAAGAATTAAGAACAAAGGAAGAACGACTCCCAAAACCAGGGGCTATGTCACGACAATCTTGATCAGTACCACGCATGCCTTGGTAATCACCCTCTCTCGAGGCCTGATCACCGCTCTGCTATCGTCTGGCTATGGAGGACACTAAGAAAAATTGGTGGGTAGACGGTGGGAAAGCACTGCAGTTGCTTGCTCACGCCTTAGGTAAAGCTCTTCTCTCTTCTTCTTTCTTGCCTCTTTCTTTTTACGGGTACGACTGAATATTTATAAGGAAAAATCTCCTAGGGCTTTGCATGCTTTTGGAGTTTCCTTAATTAGCCATTATTAATTTTCCAAGCTTAACAAGGAAAGGCGGCTAGCGGCTATCAGAATAATCAAGGCTTGATTGCACGTGAAGTATGTCATCCTACTGGCATGTGACATAGGCAGCGGTTTCGCCACACCTGCTTCAGACTTCTTCAGATAAATCTTGCCTTAGCGAGATAAATCTGCTCTTCACGTTCTCTTCTGCTCCGTTGACCTTTGCAACTTTGCATTGTCACGACTGAAATGTTCTTCCTCTGTAGAATTCCTGCACAAACACAACTCAAACAACCTTTTCTCCTCAACAGCATTAGTCAAGCCAAATAAATCTTGCCTAAGCAAAACTTATCCACCACAGGCTAATATAACCTATATGCAACTAAATACAATTAAAAATGCAGTGCATACTTTGTTTAGACGAGCAATAACTTAAGTGAAAAGACTAGAAATTGAGTCTTTTTACGGAGTTATCATTGCCCTTATGGTTCCAAGGCTTTACCTTCACTAATCTGAACCGACTCGTATCGTACACTTGGCTTTGGTGGGTGAGTCTCCCAATAGAGATTTTCTACATACACAAGGACTCGAACTGGAGACCTTGATTAAGTGATAGCAGGCAATTTACCACTTGAACCAACCCCTGTTGGTCTTTAATTCGAATATTAATATGACATATTTTGCAGTTCACAACTATATCCGATTAAAGCAGGATTAATTGATTATTTCCGAAATTATTCGGATAATCATTAATGACGTTACTTTTTAGAATATATTTTTCAATTCTTCTCTCATGAGAAACTCTATAAATACCGTGTAAACCTAGTAGGTTAAACACAACTCAAAACCTCTTTTCTTGTTGTAGTTTTTGGTGATAGCCTTATACAAGATATAGTTTGTAATATCTGCAGTTGTGCTACTGTACACTAATCATCTTGTTATTATAATTTGGGAGACAGACGACCAAATATCTTGAGCACCAAAGAGTGACCAAAAATTTGTCTTGAAGAAATTGTGTAGCTAGAGGCCTCAATTGCTTTCCAATTCATGATTTTGTCGACATTTGGGTTCTTTACTCTAAACTATACATTTTATTTTTTTTATTTTTCGTCTCAAATTGTTATACGTGTAACACATTTTAGGGTAAAGATATCCTATTCTTAAAAGTTAACCATTTGTTAACTAACACTTTCCAATCACAAGGGAACTTTTTGCTCCTTTTGCCTCAAAATAAAACATTGGGACCTAAATACTCCACCAAAAAAATAGAAACTAAAATAACCATTTTAATAAATGTTGAGAGCTGATTTTGACATTATACCTATTTTATTTGTATCTTACAAGTTTATATTAAAGTACACGTTTGATGTTACAAGGAGTTCTGGGGTGTGACAGCCTAATATAAGGCTAAAGAAATGTGCGTCCTAAAATATTATAAAGCGCGACCTAAAATATTATAAACAACATAATATTTTAGGTCGCGCACAACCTAAAAGATCATATTTTTTTAACATTTTCGGTTGCAACTTAAAATATTATGAAAATTGTAACATTTTTTGTTACAACCTAAAATATGTTTTCAACCAAAAAAAAAAAAGAAAAAGTTAACATTTTAGGTATCGTGCAACCTAAAATATTATATTGCTTTATAATATTTTAGGTCGTACCTTATATTAATATTCTAATAAGTGGTTGTACAGTAGAATTCTCTGTTATGTTTGTATTTGTTGTATCTTTGAAATTTGAACTTAAATTCTTTATTAGAAATATAATTTATTTTCCTACTACATCGATCAATTATAAATAATATGAATGATAATGGATTGAACATCTATAATATTTGAAGTATTTGAATTTGGATATGCATATATGTCTAATATTATTCGTAAGTTACCTGTATATTATTAACTAAATTTGAATTAAATATTATTATCTGTCAAATTATTGAAATAGTAAAAATATTAAAACTTCTAATCATAAGTCAGATATCTGAATCTGAAAGAATAAAAAGTTGAATTAGCAAAGTTCGAATCTTTTAAAAACAAGTTTATTCTCCATTTTATAATATGAAATCCAAGTTATAAAAATATTTATATTTGTACTAACCGTCATTTGAGTGGGCTCGGAGTTGGGCTTCGAATTAAATAAAACATGTTAGAGCCGCCACCGATCATTTATTTTTTTAAATTAGGTTGATTGGACACCTTAATTTATCATCTTACCTGATCTGCATTTTACCAGAAATATGTCAGATTCGGGAGACGATTACAGTCAAGGAAGGATTAGTACCTTTGTATTGCGCTTTCGGTACCAATTTAATTTTCCGGTTATCATAATTGTGAAAATTAAAAGTTAAATTAAAATTTAAAAGTCGATCCGAACGACTTACCATTGAAGGACTTGAAATTGACCTAAAAATATAAATCAAATTAGTTTAAAATATTAAAGTAAAACAAAATTAAATTAAGAAATATAAAGTAAAATAAAACTTTAAACTAAAAGGATTTAAATGCAACAAATTTAAAATTAATGACCAAATTGACATTATTTGAATGCTGCAAGAAAAATAAAAAGTCAGGAGGGATCAAAGTGCGAAATATAAGAAAGTTGGACAATGATTAAATTGAATAAATTCGAAATTCAAGGATAAATTTACAACAAGTGTCCAAAATGAATTATGCACCAAAAGTTCAGGGACTGCGAAAATAATTAAACTATTTTCTAATTACCCTTCCGTCCTCTATAGATAGCCCAAAAAATCCTTAAAAACTTCATTTTATCTCATTTCAACAAAAACCAATTCTCTCTCCCCTCACAAAACTCTCTCAACGTAAGCCTTATTGGCCAATGGTCGACCCTCCTTCGATGAAGCCCCCACCATATTGGCCGCCGTCAACCGCCACCAAACTCATCCAAAATGTTCCTCTCATCCCCGAAAGTTCAAAACCGAGGTGTAAACCTCCTAAAAATACCCCCACCGACGTAGATATAAACACAAAGTTCGAGACTTCACATTTTTCAACGATGGTTCTTCAAATTCTTGGCGATTCCTCTTCTCTTGAGCTAAAACCAACGAAAGCACTGATATTTTTTTTACTTTCTTTGTTGCTTTCGAATGTTTCTTTTGGTTGATTCTACTTTTTGTTTGATGTGCATTATTTTTCCCCGTGTATTGCTTGTTCGACTTGCAAGGGCTTTTACAGTCATGTTCGGAATGATTTTTCAGGGTCAATCCCATTCGTTTCAGGGGTCGTTTACCCTTGTTTCTCGATTTACTTGGGGTTGAGGGCTTCGGTTTCATCTCATGTTGCTTTGGTTTGTTGTGATTCATTGTTGGCTGAAAATTTTGGGGGGTGGTTCAGTCCTGGGGTATTGTGATTTTTCGGATTCCGGTGCCAGAAATCTCGGTCTCGTTGGCGCTTGGTTCTATTGCTAGCGCTTGGTCCTCACGCGCTACCACCTTGCGGTGCCCTCACTAAGTATAAAACCCTAGTTTGATTTTGGGCTGGGTCAGGTCCCATAACCGGGTTTGCTGGGTCAGGCTACCCGGTTGGGCTCATTACTGGACCTCTGTTAGACCGGGACCAAATAAAAAAAAAGTAAAATTAATAAAATACAATATAAATATATAATAAATAAAAATAAAAATAAAAATTAATACAACATAAAATAAAAATAAATAATATTAATATAATTGAATATATAATAAAAACTATATAATATTATATTTTCAAAAATAATATGTTTTCAAAAATTATATATTATATATGTTTCTAAAAATATTTTAAAAACTATATATACGATTTCAAAACTATATTATATATGTTTTCAAAACCCTTTTTTTAAAAAAAATTATATATTATACATTTTCAAAACAATTTTAAAAAACTATATATTATATGTTTCAAAATTATTTTAAAAAAGTATATATTATACGTTTTTAAAATAATTTTTAAAAACTATATACTGTAAGTTTTCAAAACCATTTTCAAAAACTATATATTATACGTCTTCAAAATTGTTCTAAAAAACTATATATTTTATGTTTTCAAAAACTATTTTTAAAAACTATATATATTATACGTTTTGTTAAAAATAAATTTCCAAAAACTGTATATTATATATTTTCAAAAAATCATATTTAAGACCCTGGACGAAAATAAGTGTCTATTGCTGCCCCTCTTTGCCCATTTATCGTGAAACAAGAAATTGGGAAAAGATAAATGGACACAAATTTTCGTTCGGGTACTTGCAAGCAAGCTTGCTGTCGATCTCTGAGTTTGAAATCCGACTCAATGTAGCAATCGACTCTTTTATCGAATATCCTCTGTCGCAGAGTTGAAATTCGACTTAAAATAGGAGATGACTCATTGTTGCGGATCCGTATGAGGGGTGACTCATTTTTTGTAAAGTTGAGTTAATCTTGAGATGTATTTAAACACGATATCCTTTGTCATAAAGTTGAAATAGTGGTTGACCCCTTCGTTCTGAAGTTGAGTCAGTCAAGCATGACGTCTTTCACTGTAAAGTTGAAATTTAGTTCGATATCTGAAGTAGGAAAAAAATCCTCGCCGTCTTCTTCAAGCCCAATACCCTTATTCGTGAAGTTGGAATTTGATTAAATGACCTTAGTTGAGAGATAATTCTTCGTTGTTGCAAATGACTCATTCGTTGTGAAGTTAAGTCGATCTATTGGGCACGATATCCTTCATCGTGAAATTGAAATTGTGGGTGACTCATTCGTCGTGAAGTTGAGTTCAGATTGAATATATTTTCCTTGGGCCGGATATCCTTAATTGTGAAGTTGAAATCCAACTTGGATAGGTTGCATTGTTTTTAATCTTGAGCTTTCTTCGAGTTAAATATTCTTGAAATTGACTCCGACAAAAATCTACAAAATTATGCATATATGTGATGCTATGGATGCAATGTTCTTATGTATGCCTAAAATGCATATGCAACATATGTTATTTTAGGGTTTAGAGAGAAATGTCAATCTATTGCTGTCATTTTGGATGACTCTTGATTCTTGAATCTTGAATTTATGATCCTTGATCTTGGATTCTTCAATGGGCTTTGATCTGATATACATTATGGGAACTTGAAAAAAGAAGTTTTACTTTTAGTCTTGATTTAAACAATGCATGCTTATTTTCAATGAACTAGCATTCAAGTCATTCTTTCGAGTATGGTGCAAGAACCTTTATTAGCTTCCGAACACCTGTATTTTTAGGAAATCCTTGTGCAGTAATATGCAATAATCTTTTCCAAAAGTGAATAAATTATTCTTATTTAAACTCAATGGAAGATGCTTAAAAAGAATTAATTTTCATTTCGAGAAACGATCGTATTTATTTATGAGGATGAAAATGAATACATGGAGAACGTTCTAAAAAGTCAAGATATACAGGAGTACAAGTATATGCTCTAGATCTCGATAATGCAGATGGTTTTGAACTGGTGCACTGCTAAGTGACTTTTGAGTGTAGCTTTTGTTAAGGGGACTTCGAAGATATGACAATGTTTGAAAGAGCACATAGTTCCCCTCAAATTACTAAATTTCTTGTAGACTTGGATGCCACATTGATTCAGGACCTTTCCATACATGAATCCTGGATCATTACCCAAGTTTCCCTTTTGGGGTTTCAACTAGATCCTCTATTGGTTTCAAGATACCTTTTGCGGGTTTTCATCTTGAACCCACCTAGTTTTTGTTCTTGTTTTTATTTTTATTTTCAATTTAGAGTGTTATTTAGGGTTTTCACTCTAAAACATTTTTTATAAGAACTTCAACTTAGGGCGCTCTTCCGGGTTTTTACCTTAAGAGAAATATTTCTTGATTATGTCAGAATTAAGGGGATTAGGTAGCTCCGGCCTATCTATTTATGTCAGGATAAGTGCTCCTCCAGAGAAGGTTTTTTTACGACATAGGGCCCTTCCCAATTTGGCATCCACTTTTCTCTGAAGTCATGTTAGATTGGACAGATCATTTTCAGTACAAGATCTCCTTCATGGAATACTCTTGGGCACACCTTCTTATTGCGTGCTTGGATCATTTGCTTTTGGTAGAGTCGACCATGGTGAATGGCTTTCAACCTCTTCTCTTCTATTAGGTTTTGTTGATCATATCAAGTTTGCACCCATCCTATATCATCAAGTTTAACTTCTGACAAAACCCGAAGTGACGGGATTTTCACCTTGATGGGCAATACCGCCTCTATCTTATATATTAACGAAAATGGGGTTACCCCAGTAGAAGTTCTTACTGAATTTTGATAAGTAAACAAGGCAAAAGGTAACTTCTCGTGCCAATCTTTCTACATCTCAATCGTTTTTTCCACTATTTTCTTGATATTTTTATTTGTAGCTTCCACCGATCCATTCATCTTTGGTTGATAGGCAGTGGAGTTGTTATTTTTCATGTTAAATTGTTCACAAGTAGCATCCATCATCTTGTTGTTTAAGTTTTTTGCACTATTGGTAATGATTCTATCTAGTAAACCATACAAACATACGATCTCCTTTTTTAAGAACTTATAAATAGTGGACTGAGTGACACTAGCATATGATGCAACTTCCACCCATTTGGTAACATAGTCAATTGCCACAAGGATGAACCGTGACCATTTGAAGCTTTTGGATAGATTTATCCAATGACATCCATGCCCCACATTGAAAAGGGTCATGGTGTCATCATTACATGAAGAGAGCGAGGCAGAATATTTATTTTATCTCCATAGACTTGGCACTTATGACTCGTTCTAGTGTAGTTGATGCAGTCACTCTCCAATGTAGACCAGAAGTATCCGCATCTCATAACTTGTATTGCCATCATATATTCGTTTGTATGGGTTCCACAAACTCCGTCATGTATTTCTTCTAATATCATCCTTGCTTCTTCTGCATCTACACATCTTAACAAGACTTGATCATGGCTTTTCTTGTATAATACTTCTCCATCAAGAACATATCTAGTTGCCATCATTCTAATTGTTCTTTTGTCAGTTTCGGTGGCTTCTTCTGGATAGCTTTGATTTTGAATGTATTGAAGAATGTCGTGGTACCAAGATTTGATGTCTTTTATCCCTTCGATTTGGTAACAATGAGTCGGGTAATCATATGACGACATATCAATTGGCATCAAATCAGATTCCCTTCCAGCTTTGAATGATGCTTCCAAGGTAACTAAGGAATCATTCGTTTGGTTTTCTTCTCTAGGCATATAGTGGAAAGTGACTTCGTCAAAATTTTCGAGTAGATCAAATATGAGCTTTCTGTATTCCAATAGCTTGGCATCTTTTATCTCCCACTCTCCTTGGAGTTGATAGACCACTAAGACATAATCTCCATATACCCACAAAGCCTTTATATTTTGTCCAATAGCAGCTCGAATCCCTAAAACACAAGCTTCATACTCTGCCATGATGTTAGTGCAATCAAAGTTCAATCTGCTAGTGAACGAGTAATGATTTCCTTTGGGTGAAAGCAAAATAGCCCCAATATCGTGTCCTAATGCATTTGATGCACAGTCGAAATGCATTTTCCAGGAATCACATGTAGAAATACTTGCTTCTTCTAGAGATATGGCCATGAAGTCTTCATATAGGAAATCAAAGTTTAGTGGCTCGTAATTTTCAGAAGTTATTCTTGCTAAGAAGTCTGATATGTCACTTCCCTTTATAGTCTTTTGGCTCACGTATTCAATGTTAAATTATGATAATAGAATCTGCCATCGGGCTAACCTATCGAGAGAGCAGGCACACCCATAATGTAGTTTAGCATATCTAACTTAGAAATTAACCAAGTGGTGTGATACAACATGTATTGTCTGAGCCTTCGTGTAGCCCAGACTAAAGCGTAATAAACTTTTTCAATAGGTGGATATCTAAGCTCACAATCAGTGAACTTCTTACTTAGGTAGTAAATGACTCATCCTTTTCTTCCAGACTTATCATGTTGGCCCAGAACACATACCATTGAATTCTCAAAGATGGATAAATAAAGAAATAGAGGTTTGCCCAGGGTAGGAGACATTAAGACAGGAGTGGGAGATAAATATTCTTTTATTTTCTCGAATGCAGTCTGGCAATCCTCATCCCATGTTCTAAAATTGTTCTTTCGAAGAAGATGAAAAATTGGATCATATTTGTCTATCAACTGTGATATGAACCGAGCGATGTAGTTTAGTCTACCCAGAAAACCTCTAACTTCTTTCTGTGTTCTTGGGGAAGGTAAATTATGAATGGCCTTTGCTTTGCCTGGATCAACCTCAATACATTTCCTGTTAATAATAAAGCCTAACAAATTTCCAGATGTTACTCCGAAGGTACACTTGTTGGGATTCAGTCTCAACTGGAACTTTCTCTATCATTGGAAGAGTTTTCTCAGATTCTCGGCATGTTCATCTTCAGTTTGTACCTTGACAATCATGTCATCGACATAAAATTCAATCTCCTTATGCATCATGTCATGAAATTAGATCACCATAGCTCTTTGGTATGTTGCCCCATCATTCTTTAATCCGAAGGGCATCACCTTGTAACAAAAGGTTCCCCACATTGTGATGAACGTGGTTTTCTCCATGCCATCTGATGCATTTTAATCTAGTTGTATCCTGAGAATTCATCCACGAATGAGAATAAAGCATTTCCCCTCGTGTTATCCACTAGTGTATCTATATGCGGAAAGGGGAAGTTGTCATTAGGACTTACCTTATTAAGGTCTCGATAGTCGACGTACATGACCACTTTTCCATCCTTATTTAGCACTAGCACTATATTATCCACCCATTCCGGGTACTTGGCCACTTGAAGAAAACCAACATCGAACTGTTTCTTGACTTCTTTTTTTATTTTAAGGAGTATTTCAGGTCTTATCCGCCTTAGCTTTTTTTGGGCATGTTTGAATTATGGCTTGATAGAAAGTCTGTGGACTACCATATCTGTGTCTAGCCCATACATGTCTTGATACGACCATGCAAACTCGTCTTTGTACTCTTGAAGTAAGTCTATCAAGCTTTGCCTTTCTTATGATGAAAGTGTTGTGCCAAATTTAACTTCATTCTTTTCCTATTCTGTGCTCAAATTCAAAACCTCGATTTTCTCCTCATGTGGTAATATTTGTTTGTCTTATTTCTACACCATTCTTAATAATTCGAAAGGTAAGATGCACTCTTCTTCATTGTCACATTCATCAATTTCCCCAAGACAACTCAATTGCTCAAAATCCATCTCTGGGTCAGAATTATCATTCTCTGCATCATTAATATCTGAGGACCTGAAAGGGAAAGGATAAGAGAAATGTGTATATGTGAGAGGAAAGTATCCCACATGGAATGAAGAAAAATTAAATATGAAGAAAATAAAATGAAGAACGAAGAAATGTTTGTCAGAAAAGAATTTGCATCTTTTATTGAAATATGAATAAAAACAATTTATTAACTCTTACAAAAGATCACCTATTGCCCCAGATATAGGAAAATAGGGAAAGTCTGAGTATTACTCTGAAAAATATTTGAAAACCATAGGTAGTTCTTCAACAGTCCAGTTGTTAATCACAAACCCCTGTTGTAGTGGACGAATCCCAGTCCTATCACCATCTTCAATGGCATCTGCTGTTATAGAATTGATGCTTAAGTCTTTTAGAGCTTTTAAATCAGGTAAGGCCATCATTTATTCTTCCTAAAAAGAATAACCACCAAACCTGAATGTGCTATGAAGAGGAGGAAAAGACATCGACTCCCCTTTAGTTTTTTCTCCAGTCAATCTTGACCTTATTCTCTCTTGGAATTTCTGAATCTTTTTTTCCTCTGTTGATGACTGGACTGAAATCCGAACCCGAACTGATTTAGCTTAACTATAGGAAAGATGGGTCTGACTCTTCCTTGTAAAGAACTCCCAAAACCTATTCCTATATTCGTACCTTTTTCCCAAAGTTTGCTTGATTTCCATCATAGTGCATTCTGAGAGTCTGGGTTTAGAAATCTTTCCCCCTTCAGCCACAAATGTGGCATTAACAAATTCCAAAGAGGGGAACGAACACTCTAAGGCTTCCTTATTTATATCTATGTAAGGGGCATCATTGTTCGCACTCTCCACTATATCCTCTTCAGCATTAGTGATTATCAGAGTTCCGTCGATGTCAAACTTGACTTTCTGGTGTAGTGTTGATGGTACTACCCCAGCTTGATGGATCCATGGACTTCCCAGAAGGCAGGTGTAAGAAGGCATAATTTTCATCACCGAGAACTCTATATTATAAGTGGCAGGTCCGATGGTCAATGATACCTCAATTTTTTCGAGCACTTTTCTCTTTGTCTCATCGAATGCTTGAACCACACTCTGCATGTTCTCATGCGGGAAGTATCTATTGGTAGCCTTTTTAGAGTAACTAAAGGCATCACATTAAGGACATAGCCATTGTCAATTAAAACACATGGCAAGGCATGCCCCTTGTAGTGAGTGGTGATGTGTAATACTTTACCTCGACCCATTCCTCCGGACGGGATCTCATAATCAGAAAATGAGATGAGATTATCAACTTGGATGTTGTTAACCAACCAATCCATCTTGTTAACTGGTATGTCTTTTGGCACAAATGTCTTATTTAAGACCTTCAAAAGTGCCTCTCTATGTGCCTCCAAACTTAGCAGCAGTGCCAATATTGAAATACGTGTTGGCAGGCTATGTAATTGTTTCACGATGTTGTATTCACAATGTTTTAGAATTTTCAGTAACTTCATAGCCTCTTCTTCCTTTATCAATTCATTTACTGCTAGCACGTCCCCTTTGAATGGTTCAGTGGTCTCTGGGGAAGTTAGGCTTTTGGGATTAGTACTTCCCAACAATACGCCCCACTTTGTTGACATCTTCCTTCAAAGTGCTTACTTGACATTCATACTATCAAGGCACTTGTTTGTTGTCCTTATAAGGAAAATGTCTCAGTGCCACTATCACAACTTTTGCTGGTACTTTATCTGTTGCTTTTCTTTATGGGTGATTACCAAAGGATGACCCGCACCATATCCTCTTTTAGATGAATGTCCCATCGTACAAATATCAACTTCTGGAGTGTCCTATACCTCATAGTAGAATTCCAGCTCCTTCCTATCCATCATGAGCTGGATCAAAACTTTAAACTTTGAAAAATCTTGCACATCATGTCATTCTTCATTGTGGTAACAACAATTGTTACAATCTTCACATTCCGGTGTGTCAGAATGTGGTGCAAGAAATCATGCTCTTACTGTAACATCCCAAAAGTCAGGTCAGTGAATAAAATGTAAATTCTAGAAAATTTGTACTCAATTCTGAAATAAGCTAAAAGTTCAAGGACTTAAGTAAAGGATTTTGGATTAAATAGCAAAGGTGAATAAACTAAAGGGGTAAAATGGTCTTTTCTTAGGGAATATTTTTATCTTCCCTTTTTGAGTAATATAAAACGTGGGAAATATAAGAAAACATCCAGAGTTTTCTTATTTTCTTCTTCATTCTCTTCTTCTCCACCGTGAAGCTCTTAAGCAAATGTGAGTTGGCTTTCTTTTGGTTAATTATTAAGAGTTAAGCATGGTTTTGATTAATGAAGCTTTAGGAAAGACGATGAAAGGAAAAAGGGACTTAGAAACTCAAAGAGTTTTGAGTTATGAATGATTTTAGATATGGAGGGTCTAAGTGAAAATTTGAATTAGAGAGTTTAAATGAATTTGGAGGTTGAATTTGACTTGTCATTTATGAGAAAAACAAGTTATAAGAGTTAGAATTAAATTTGAATAACATGGAAAATTTGGTATGATTCTTGGTTTTAAGAATTTGAATGATATATGGTAGATAATAAGGTGGGAGAAGGATAGAAGTTAGTTAAAATGGTTGTAGTTAAGTTTGGTGGTATGAAATGAACTTTGTTTGTGGATATTTAGAGAAGAGTTGATGAATTTTCGGGTGAAAAAGCCTGTTTTGAGTAGAGGGTATCGATGCCCTATGAATGTGTACCAATACCCCCTTGAACAAAAAATCACTGAATGTCATGAGGGTACCGATACCTTAAGTAGGGTATCGATACCCCCTAAAGGAGAAAGTGAATATTGGTTTATTAAGTTCGTTTAAATTGTTAGTATCGAATTACAAGGTGTAGGTATCTAATAATTGCCTTAAATTGTATAATTATGTATATACATAGCCTAAACGAGTTCTGGAACCATTGACAAGCAAGATCGATCAGAGGAAAGATAAGAGATTGATATTGACTAGTGAGGTCAGGTGAGTGCATATTAGTGATATGTAATGTTTACTGGAAAGTTGACTTGCGATAAGTCTATTTCCTAGAGTAATATGCATGAAGTCATGAACATGAGCATAGTTTGATATGATTATATGTGCTATATGTTTATATTCTTTGTATATGATACATGATTTATGTAAAATATTATTATGTTATAATGGAAGATCATAAAATAAGATATGTAAAGATATGCTTATAAGAAACAAGCCATGTAGGTATATGTTACTGATAGAATAATCAAGCCAAGGTTTATTGTGATACATAAGAATGAGATGTAAATTGCATATAAGTGATAAGTCATGGAGATCTGTGACCATGAGAATATTTAAGAGAACAAAATATAAATTAGAGGATATGAACATAACGATGATACGAACTTATAGGATAAGTACTATAGGAAAGAGTGATATACTTAAAAGGAAACTACGATATAGGAGGTATAAAACGAAGAACTATAAAACCCTATGAGAAGGTTATGGGAGTTATATGAAACTAAATTAAATGGATATAATAAACTCGTATTTAAATAATGTGAGATAAGTGATAAGGGTTCTAAGTTATCGTACAAGTTAGTATAATAAACCATGTAAGCTGGTACAAAAGGAAAATGAGATAAAAATAAATAGCTTTACCTATAGGATTTATATAAGATTATATGCTGGAATGATAACATGAAAAAGTGAACCAAGTTCTATGATATTGATATATGTGAGTAAACTACAATTTATGTGATATGAATAAGTTATTATACGTACATGATGTTTGTTATGAGATGTGATCTATGTGAATGATATGAAAATGAACTACGTGACTATGTGTAATCTTATGAAAATGTGACAATGAGCTATGTGAAAGAACTATAAGATTATGTGTATATGTGATATAAATATGTGAATGTGTGATAACATAAATATTAATACCCATGTTATGTGTCATGAGAGCTAGAAGTATAGTTGGCATGCCAAGAGTCGAGGATTTACGCGGTCCTTCGGGACATATATGTATTCTTTGGAACATGTGTGAGGTCTTTTGAGACACATACTTGATCCTTGCAATATGTATATGATTCTTAAGGGATTTCTATGTGGTCCTTAGGGACAATCTTATATGGCACTTCAGTGCATTTCTATGCGGCACTTCAGTGCAATTCTACGTGGCACTTCAGTACATTTATACGAGCTGTGGTGACAGCATTAGTGTACAACCTCTATAGACTCACATATCTATAGTTCTTACATGTGTACATGGGCCATTAAAGATATAATATTCAAAAATTCTATGTGATGTTATATGTTTGTTTGGTGAAGTGATATAGGTGATATGATGATGTGTATATAGCTTGGTTAAGAATAATATATACAAGAACATATGACTAAAAGATAAAGAACGCAAATAAGACTATTAAAGAGATAATGATAAATTTATTACATACGATTTATATGTTTCGTGTTACGAAACATGTTACCAAAATTATATGATGATATGTGTGTTTATTTGTGAAACAATATGTATATGTATGATATACAAAATGTAATAAGTATAATATATATATTAAACAAGAGTAATAATAATCGCTAAAATGAAATGGTATGTATATATATGTGTGTGTGTGTGTTTACGTTTGGATGCATTATATAGTTTATCATGATTACATGAAATGTGCATAATAGAAATTAGTTATGATATGCTATAGTCAGTTTATCTATGCCTCACTAAGTCATTGACTTAGCGTATGAGTGTTTCACACGTAGGTTCCGAAAAAACAAGAAGATAAGCTAAGAGCAGCAAAATAGATCAGCATCTCCTTTACGAAGTTCAGATCAGAAAAATAATTGTAAATTTTATGTATATTGTTATATCAATTGTAGTTGGAATGTACTAAGAGAATGATATTGAATATGCTCTAATAGGTTTTGTAAGACCAAATGTTTTAGTTAATGAAAATCATTCACTTTCTCGAATATTGAATTTGAATTTTAACTAATTTGTAAAGAAAATTTTTTGAAAGGTCAATGTGACACCTCGGACTAGGATCCGGGTTGGATACGGGTTGGGGTGTTACATTTAATGGTATCAAATCTAAGGTTTAGCCGATTCTAGGCTGAAACTGAAGGTAAAAGAGTTTTAAAATGTGTACATGTCAACACAGAGTGAAAAATTTCTGATCTGATAGTGTAAGGAGTATGTTGTATTGTTAATAGAATATGATTAGTGTGAGATAGTTATGAGAATAGAATGGTCAAAGTGTATTAAGAGGCGATAAACCTGATGGTGGTAGCAATTCACCTGCCCTGGCTAGACAGGATGAAGAGTGGACACCTCAGGAAGTGCCTCGTAAGATCAAAGGTTGATTTCAAAAAGTTGAAATCATATCCGAATAGTGATAGAAGTTCTTCACTGTTTCGAATCAGAAAAGTGATATGGAGTAGTTTTGTTATTACGTGGATAAGATAGAATATGGTGAACAAGTGTCACCATAAGAAAGTTAAAAGATCTAATGATGTTATTAGAATTTGTAGAAGAGTTCAAGAATAAGTGAATCGGTGACCAGTTTACAAGATAAATGAAACCAGAGTGATGAATTTGAAACAAAGAGATAATATCGTGTATAAGCAAGAGTGTGGATATAATAAGTGTTTGCATTCTAGATGGAAATAGTTAGCGTTGGCTAACCAGATTATGTGATGGAAAATGTATTGGAATTATAAGATTTTGAGATATAGTCAGGATAAGATAACCAAAGATGAGGTGGATCTGAATACAACTGTATATTTTGATCATAATAATGTGACATAGTGAAGAAGGTGATGATTTGTATGTTTGAGTAAAGTTACGGATTGATAAAAAGAGTTTAAGAATTGGTACATCAATGATCAGTTTATAAGATAAAGGAAGTTAGAATGTTGGGTTGGAACAACCGAAATTACATGGTCTATGAGAATAAATGTGGATTGGATAAGTTAAGTAAACTATTGTTAAGATAATTCCGACTAGAAAGAATGTATATGAATGGTTGGATGAAGGTTTATGCTTTAGATTGGAAGAACTGGTGCTGACTAACAGAATTATGTGATAGTAAGTGTATTAAAGTTAAAGGATTAGAAGATGATGTCATGGTAAATTAACTAAGTATGGTGTGCATTGAGACATGATTATGTATTTTGATCATGGAAATGTAAGGTAATGGAAGAGACAAGGGAATAATAATGTATATGAATAAGAGTGTGGGTTTGATAAGTGAGTAAATTACACTGGTTGGATTTCAACTGAGAAGATGTATATGATTAGTCTGATTAGGGCTTATGCCCTAAATTGAAAAGTTGTTACTAATTAACTGTAATAGTATGGATAATAGAGTTATAAGATTTGAAGAAAAGATAAAGTTAAGTTAATCAAGTATGATATAGATTTGGATGTGGTTCTGATTATATAAATATGATATATGCAAGGAAATGAGTATTTGTATGTTTAAAAAGGGGGCTTTAAGGAAGGAAATACAAGTACAAGAGATAGTAAAGAATGAGGTTCTGTATAAGTAAAGTGGATTATCAAAGTTACGAAGATGCGATGAAGACCAGTAATCAGAGATGAGTATAAATGATAAGATACGAGTATGTGAACATTAAAGAAAAGATATGATATGTGTATAAGAAAATTTTGATTTTTGAAGGAATGAAAGAATAAAGGGATAGTAAAAGTCAAAGATGGAGTTTAAAAGATCAAGTATGACAAGAGGTATATTGAGATATAAGTTATAAGTTTGATATTGAAATGATATAACTTTCAATTATTAGAAGAACGAGAATGGGTGATTATTCTTTGAACAAATATGTAAGGGTTATATGAAAAGATTGTGTGTATAGTAATATAGACAAGGATTAAAAAAATGAGCAAAAGTTTGATTTATGTGTAAAGCACATAGAGAATGATGAAAAAGATTAATTGATTTATAATATTGAGGAATATAGATTGGGGTTATTGTTTATATAATGAATGATATTATATGAACTTATAATGATGTGGATGTATATGAAGAATTGAGTGTGGGAAATGGTAAGTTTGCTAGTGGTAACAGGAAAGATTAAGTAAAGGAAGCAACATGAAAATATTAGAAGACATGATATTATAAAGGTATGCAGTGAAAATTCGAGGATAAATTTTCTTAAAAGGAGGGGAGATTTGTAACATCCCAAAAGCCAGGTCAGTGACTAAAATGTAAATTTTGGAAACTTTGTACTCAATTTCTAAATAAGCTAAAAGTTTAGGGACTTAAGTAAAGGATTTTGGATTAAATAATAAAGATGGATAAACTAAAGGGGTAAAATGGTCTTTTCATAGGAAAGATTTTTATCTTCCATTTTTGAGTAATATAAAACGTGGGAAATGTGAGAAAACATCCAGAGTTTTATTCTCTTCTTCTCTTCTTCTCCACCGTGAAGCTCTTAAGCAAAGGTGAGTTGGTTTTCTTTTGGATAATTAATAAGAGTAAAGCATGGTTTTGATTAATGAAGCTTTAGGAAAGATGATGAAAGGAAAAAGGGACCCAGAAAATCAAAGAGTTTTGAGTTATGAATGATTTTAGATATGGAGGGTCTAAGTGAAAATTTGAATTAGAGAGTTTAAATGAATTTGGAGATTGAATTTGACTTGTCATTTATGAGAAAAAGAAGTTATAAGAGTTAGAATTAAATTTGGATAACATGGAAAATTTGGTATGATTCTTGGTTTTAAGAATTTGAATGATATATGGTAGATAATAAGGTGTGAGAAGGATAGAAGTTAGTTAAAATGGTTGTAGTTAAGTTTGGTGGTATGAAAGGAGCTTTGTATGAGGATATTTAGAGAAGATTTGATGAATTTTCGGGTGAAAAAGCTTGTTTTGAGCAGAGGGTATAAGTACCCTATGAATGTGTACAAATACCCCCTTGAACGAAAAATCACAGAATGCCATGAGGATACCGATACCTTAAGTAGGGTATCGATACCCCCTAAAGGAAAAAGTGAATATTGGTTTATTAAGTTCGTTTAAATTATTAGTATCGAATTACAAGGTGTAGGTATCTAATAATTGCCTTAAATTGTATAATTATGTAGATATAGAGCCTAAACGAGTTCCAGAACCATTGACAAGCAAGATCGATCAGGGGAAAGATAAGAGATCAATATTGACTAGTGAGGCCAGGTGAGTGCATATTAGTGATATGTAATGTTTACTGAAATTTGACTTGCGATAAGTCTATTTCCTAGAGTAATATGCATAAAGTCATGAACATGAGCATAGTTTGATATGATTATATGTGCTATATGTTGATATGCTTTGTATATGATACATGATTTATGTAAAATATTATTATGTGATAATGAAATATCATAAAATAAGATATGTAAAGATATGCTTGTAAGAAACAAGCATGTATATGTTACTGATAGAATAATCAAGCCAAGGTTTATTGTGATACATAAGAATGAGATGTAAACTGTATATAAGTGATAAGTCATGGAGATATGTGACCATGAGAATATTTAAGAGAACAAAATATAAATCAGAAGATAATAAATTAAGAGACTCTATGAAAATGGTATATAAATTAGGGGACATGAACATAACGATGATACGAACTTATAGGATAAGTACTATAGGAAAGAGTGATATACTTAAAAGGAAACTATGATATAGGAGGTATAAAACGAAGAACTATAAAACCCTATAAGAAGGTTATGGGAGTTGTGTGAAACTAAATTAAATGGATATAATAAACTCGTATTTAAATAATGTGAGATAAGTGATAAAGGTTATATGTTATTGTACAGGTTAGTATACTAAACCATGTAAGCTGGTACAAAAGGAAAATGAGATAAAGATAAATAGCTTTACCGATAGAATTTATATAAGATTATATACTGGAATGATAACATGAAAAAGTGAACCAAGTTCTATGATATTGATATATGTGAGTAAACTACAATTTATGTGATATGAATAAGTTATTATACGTACATGATGTTTGTTATGAGATGTGATCTATGTGAATGATATGAAAATGAACTACGTGACTATGTGTAATCTTATGAAAATGTGATAATGAGCTATGTGAAAGAACTATAAGATTATATGTGTATGTGATATGAATATGTGAATGTGTGATATCATAAATATCAAAGCCCATGTTATGTGCCATGAGAGCTAGAGGTATAGTTGGCATGCCAAGAGTCGAGGGTCTACGCCGTCCTTCGGGACATATATGTATTCTTTGGTACATGTGTGAGGTCTTTTGAGACACATACTTGATCCTTGGCATATGTATATGATTCTTAAGGAATTTCTATGTGGTCCTTAGGGACAATCTTATATGGAACTTTGGTGCATTTCTATGCAGTACTTCGTTGCAATTCTACGTGGCATTTCGATGCATTTATACGATTTGTGGTGACAACATTAGTGTACAACCTCTATAGACTCACATATCTATAGTTCTCACATGTGTACATGGGCCATTAAAGATATACTATTCGAAAATTCTATGTGATGTTATATGTTTGTTTGTTGAAGTGATATAGGTGATATGATGATGTGTATATAGCTTGGTTAAGAATAATAGATACAAGAACATATGACTAAAAGATAAAGAACGCAAATAAGACTCTTAAAGAGATAATGATAAATTTATTACATACGATTTATATGTTTCGTGTTACGAAACATGTTACCAAAATTATATGATGATATGTGTGTTTATTTGTGAAACAATATGTATATGTATGATATACAAAGTGTAATAAGTATAATATATATATTAAACAAGAGTAATAATAATCGCTAAAATGAAATGGTATGTATATATATATGTGTGTGTGTGTGTTTGCGTTTGGATGCATTATATAGTTTATCATGATTACATGAAATGTGCATAATAGGAATTAGTTATGATATGCTATAGTCAGTTTATCTATGCCTCACTAAGTCATCGACTTAGTGTGTGATTGTTTCGCACGTAGGTTCCAGAAAAGCGAGAAGTTAAGCTAAGAGGAGCAAAACAGGTTACCATCTCCTTTACGAAGTTCAGATCAGAAAAATAATTGTAAATTTTATGTATGTTGTTATATCAATTATAGTTGGCATGTACTAAGACAATGATATTGAATATGATATGATAGGTTTTGTAAGACCAAATGTTTTAGTTAATGAAAATCATTCACTTTCTTGAATTTTGAATTTGAATTTTAACCAATTTGTAAAGAAAATGTTTTTGAAAAGTCAATGTGACACCTCGGACTCGGATCCGAGTCGGATATGGGTTGGGGTGTTACACTTACCATCTGCCTCTATACCAGGCTAGTGGAGACGTTATTTCAAAAACACTTGTTTTGGCCCTCTTGCTTATCTCCTCGACAATTACATTAACTTCGCTTTCTTGATGGTTAGGCAGATGGTTTTGTGCAACATTTAGTGAGTCTGAATTATTGAAATCAATCCAGTTCCCGTTGTGCATCCGTTATACGATTCTTTTGAAGACGAGGCAGTTCTCGATGGCATGCCTTGGAACTCCACCATGATATTCACAATGTGTATTTTCATCATACCTTAGGGTATGGGGGCTTTAAAGGTTCCACTAGATAAGGTGACACCACGTGCGTGTCAAAGAGCTATTGATAGAGTTCTTTATAAGTCATGGGAATAGGATCTAAATGTTCCTTCTCTCTTTCTTTCCATGGTTCCCTTGTGTCTTGTTTAGAAATACTTGACGTTACAGCTGCAGTTGGTTTTGAGTTGGAGATCGTAAAACCTTTGCTAGTGTTGAATACATTGATTTTATTGATCTCTTATTCTATGTTCTTTATAGGAAGTCTTCTGTTAGACTCACCTACTTCAATTTTTCCTTGCTTAATGGTTGTTTTAACCATCTCCCTGGCCATAACCAAATCAGAGAAGTTTTCGGACATAATGGAAACTAAATGCCCGAAGTAAGGAGCCTTCAAGGTATGTACGAAGAGTTTCTTGTCTCTTCTTCATCCAAGGACAGATGAACTTGCACAACCAAATACCTTCATCATTAAGCATACTATTAGAAACTTTTGTTATGCTTCTTTTCCATGCCCTATAACATAACACGATCCGGTCTCATATCGTTTACATGCTTGAACTGTTCCAAGAATGACTTGGAGAGATCTTTCCATGTCCGAATGTCCAAGCGGTTTAGCTGATTGTACCACCTGATAGCTAAACTGGTCAAACTCTCATGGAAGCAGTAAATCAGGAGTTGGTCATTCCCTACGTATCCTGTTATTTTTCGACAGAACATGGTAATGTGAACTATAGGGAAACTGTTCCCATCAAAGTTTTTAAAGTTTGTGACTTTAAATTTTGGAGGAATAATCAAATATGGGAATAGGGTTAATTTCAAAGAATCAACTCTACAATAGTCGTTGTCCCATTTAATTGTCTTAATAGGATCTTCCAACTGCTTGATTTTTTTCTCTATTTTCTTTGCCTTGTCTTTTTCATCAAAATTCGATATGGTACTCATTCGGATTGTTTTGAGGATTGGATACAAAAGCCTATATTTTTACAGCAGATGAGGCTTGTTCTATCGCAGCGGATGAGTCCCCTTGAAGTCCTGGTAAGATACCTGGTGAGATAACCACTTGAGGGGTAGGTGGCACAATTACTCCTTCAAATGTCCCTGCCCCAGGAGTACTTGCCTGATTCAAGCTAGATAACTTTGTGACGATTTGATCAACCAAAGATTCTTGGCTTTTAGTGATTGATTCCAGAGTGTTTTGATTATTTTGACTTATTTTTTCTTCAAGCTCCCTTTGCAATATTAGCTTCCATATTTCTCTTCTTTGAATGGGTATTGTGAGGATGATGCCTGTCCAATACCTATGGTGGTGTGTCCAGTGTTTGTTTCTTTTTTTGATGAGACATTTTCTGCTAGTTAATGTGAATGTAAAGAAATGAAAAGAAAAATAACAATGTAAAGTATGTAAAAATGCATGATGCATGAAATTTTAGAGGCACTGATCCAAAAATGTGTTTGTTATTTCTAAGAGACTAAAAATAACTCAAAGGTATATTCTAACTAAGTCTTCTAGACCCCTAACACATTCTAACAGGTTGACAAGTCTTATTCCTTCATCTGTCACCGACTGAATACCTTGTTGAACCACTCCACCTTCTCTCGCCAAACCGTGCAAGTGATGTGTTGATTTCTGTACTTGCTCTAAGAAGTCTCAAATAACCATATCTTTAGCTTTTACCCTTTTCTGAGCTTGCTCCTAACGAAAATTCCATTGAAATCCTCCATCAAAGGGAACTATATGGAGCTCACTTACCTGCTTTTTAAACTTGTCAACAATGGCCTCCAATTCAGCTATCGTTTTGCCATCCTGTTCTTGTTGTCTTTGAAGGGACCTTTCCATATCTGTAACCTTGGTCTTCAATCATTTGTTCTGGTGTTGTCTTTCTAACAAACATCTCTGGGAAGTCTTTAACTAGTCTTTTAGTGTCTCCTTTCATCTTGTCCTTCGAACTTCCTTTTCAGGCTATTGGCTTCACCTTTCCAATATTTGGAAGATCGTTTTAGACTGGAGTTGTTCTGAACTTGCTCCTGATACCCCTTTCTCAAGTCTTGCAACTCAAAGTAGACTTTCTTATGTTCCTTTTCTAGCCTATCTGCTCGATTCTTTTGAGAATCGACATCTAACTTCCATTGGAATATTTTGGCTTCGAGTTCCCTTAGCCTTTGTTTCAGCTCCTCTTTTTTAGCTTCAAATTCTTTCTTTTCTATCTCTAATTCGGAGGAAACTGGTTTAAGATGATCTTCCATGGTCTGAGTATCTTCATGATCTGGTACGAGAATGGTGTCATTCTTCCTTCCGCCATTCCAAATAATATGGAGTACGTATGTCTTTAGTAGCCACGACATCCATACGGAATATCTTATTCAATAACTCAGCTACATCTTTGACTTTCTTCTTGTAGTTTTCCTCATGGTATGTGAATTTTGATCCAAATATTCCATGTGTAGTTGGGACAAACTGACGTGCACCATACTACTGAAGTTCCAAAAACAGAGAATATCCGACTCCTCCCCATAATCCATGTAACATTATGATTCCTGAGTCTCCACATCGATAAAGGATATCACTATGGGTTAACAAAGGGTCTCTCCAAACAATGTCCTTATCTTGATGGTGCGTGAATACATTTACCCATTTTCTTTTGGGATGCCTTCTTTCCACTTTAGTGTAAGAAATTCCCCCAAAGGAGAGTAAGTGGTGTTGAGTCGGCGGTAAGAAATCATGTCAGTCTTCCAGAAGTGACTGTGGATCCACACCTGAAGAAGTTGTGAGCACCCTATAAATCTTCCTCCCCAGTCTTTCTACAATGGTTTAGTGAACGAAAAGTTTCAGCTAATATTGCTGGCGCAAGGTTCACTTGTTTAGGTAGTTGTTCGAACAGTTCTACCACAGTCGCCTCGATGTATCCCAAAGTTTTTGGGAAGATAACCAAGACATAGAGACCTAGTGTGAAAAGTTCTATCCCCTTCTATTCACCTGGATGATTCTTCATTAATTGCTTGATATGGGTCCAAGCAATTCATTCTCCTTTACCTTTGTGTTGAATCCGGTCAGTTACCCACTTTTCATCTACCCCTGTAACCTTTTCCAACCCATTC
This sequence comes from Hibiscus syriacus, assembly GCF_006381635.1. Lineage (NCBI taxonomy): Eukaryota > Viridiplantae > Streptophyta > Magnoliopsida > Malvales > Malvaceae > Hibiscus > Hibiscus syriacus. The sequence goes on along the minus strand of NW_024062980.1, from coordinate 11,061,653 downwards.
TTAAAAGGCTGACTTTTGATGTACTTGGTGTAGCCCTATCCATTCTGATTCCTTCACAATCTACTAAAGTAGTATATTATTCAATTATGGGTACCATGTCTTCTTGATTGAATGTAAAATAGTTGTACCCCGAATTCTAAAATTACACTAAGGATCAAATCAGGGGATCGTCTATCTTGACATAGAGTAGAAGCACGATATCACTATACCACTGGCATAATCTCTATTTCTGGTCGTTTTTCTAGCTGTCCCAAATGCTCTGCAATTGTTGAACATCATTCTGTTTAAGGCTGACAGAAGCATAACCAACCAGATCTGACACATAGTTATCTTGCAGTCTGTCTCCCTTTTCCTTTTAAGTCTTCTCTGACCATAGCCGTACCTCTGCATTTTTTACCTCTTGCATTACAACCCCTTTGTCCATTAACGCTAATTATTTGTGTTTAACGAACACTTTTTTATGGATCAACACCTCTTTAAATGATGTAAATGAAAAAAAAATAAAAGAAAACAACAAATGAGAAGGAAACAAGTTAGTAAGATAAATAATAATAATAATAATAATGAAAATAAAAATTCCTACCCCACATGATATCTACTCTACATGCTTTTATTCTTACCCAGACATGATATATTTCTAGTTTGCATGCTTTGAACAGGAAATAACTCAAGCATCCTAGGTTTTGAAATGGAGTTTCAGGGTGGGATCTAATTCCTTGCAGTCTCTCGGTTTAGGTACTAAAAATGGTACACGAGTTTTCCTTACTGGTGCCCCTTTGGGCTTGCCAGACCCTCAATCCTAAGCCCATTACAAACTTATGTGGACCAAGTTAAACTCGAGATGACACATTCCCTTATGTCTGTACGGAGAATAAATTCACTCGAAGACATAAGGTATATGACTCCCGAAGGTTACTTGCTAGGCCTGTACATAGAATCCTACGAAGGCGTTGCTCTCACCTCCACTTACGAAAAGGTTTGGAGCTCGTGTATAGAGCCTGAGAGAAATTTTGAAAAGCTTAAATCATTAAAAAAAACCAGTACAACTATTTATTTAAAAAATACTCAAAGATAAATAATAAGGGTCAAATAGATAAATTCAAATTTAAACTCACAATGTTCACTTAAAAAGACAACCGAAAGTTAATTTTGGCATGACTCACTTACCTATCCCCAGCAGAGTCGCCAAGCTATCGTAACTATCCTTCAGGTGGGTCCGGAGTCGGTCTTCGACTAAAATAGAACATGTTAAAGCCGCTATCGATCATTTATTTTTTTTTAAATTAAGTTAACCGAACACCTTAATTTATCATCTTACCTGATCTGCGTTTTACCAGAAATATGTCGGATTCGGAAGTCGATTACAGTCAAGGAAGGATTAGCACCCTTGTAATACCCTTTCGGTACCAATTTAATTTTTCAGTTGTCTTAGTTACGAAAATTAAAAGTTCGATCCGAACTACTTACCATTAAAGGAATTGAAATTGACCTAAAAATATAAATCAAATTAGTTTTAAATATTAAAGCAAAAATAAAAATAAATTAAGAAATATAAAGTAAAAGAAAACTTTAAATTAAAAGGATTTAAATGCAAAAAAATTAATATTAAGGACCAAATTGACATATTTGAATGCTGCAAGAAAAATAAAAAGTCAGGAGTGATCAGTTTGCGAAATATAAGAAAGTTGGAGAATGATTAAATTGAATAAATTTGAAATTCAAGGACAAATTTACAATGGGTGACCAAAATGAATTACGCATCAAAAGTTTAGGGATTGTAAAAAATTAAACTATTAGCTAATTACCCTTCGATCCCCTGATAAATAGTCCAAAAATCCTAAAAACTTCATTCTAACTCATTTCAACAAAAACCAATTCTCTCTCTCCCTCACAAAACTCTCTCAACCTAAGCCTCACCGACCAATGGCCGACCTTCCTCCGACGAAGCCCCCACCGCCCAATCGCTGCCAACCGTCGCTCCTCCACCACCATCGATGGTCGGAAAAACCTAACTCACCCAAAATGTTCATATCGTCCCTTTAAGTTCAAAACCGAGGCCTAAACCTCCTAAAAATACCCCCACCGACGTAGATCTAAACACAAAGTTTGAGACTTTACCTTTTCTGTCGATGGTTCTTCGCTTTCTTGGCGATTCATCTTCTCTCGAGCCAAAACCGACGCAAGCCCTGATGATTTTTTTTTACTCTATGCTTTTGAATGTTGCTCTTGGTTGATTCTCTTTTTTTTACTGTGTAGTATTGTTTTTTTCCTCGTGTATTGCTTGTTCGACTTGCAGGGGCTTTTATAACCATGCTCGGAATGATTTTTTGGGGTCAATCTCGTTCGTTTTGGGGGTCGTTTACCCTCGTTTCCTGATTTACTCGGGGTTGAGGGCTTCAGTTTCATCTCATGTTGCTTTGGTTTGTTGTGATTCATTGTTGGAAAAAATTTTGGGGATGGTTCAGTCCTAGGGTGTCATGATTATCCAAATTATTGTGCCGAAAATCTCAGCCTTGTTGGCGGTTGGTTCTCAGGCCAGCGTGTGGTCTTCACGCGCTACTTCTATGTGGCGCCCTCAATAAGTATAAAACCCTAGTTTGATTTTGGGCTGGGTCAGGCCCCCTAACTTGGTTTGCTAGGTCAAGCTACCCGGTTGGACTCCTTGCTACAATTCTGTTGGACCAGAACCAAATAAAAAAAATAAAATTAATAAAATACAATATAACTATATAATAAATAAAAATAATAATTAATATAACATAAAATAAAAATAAATAATATTAACATATTATAATATAATATAAAATAAAAACTATATAATATTATATTTTCAAAAACAATATGTTTTCAAAAATTATATATTATATATGTTTCCAAAAATATTTTAAAAACTATATATGTTTTCAAAATATATTTTCAAAACTATATTATATATGTTTTCAAAACTATATTATATATGTTTTCAAAAACCATTTTTTAAATTATATATTATACGTTTTCAAAAATGTTTTAAAAAACTATATATTATATGTTTTCAAAATTATTTTTAAAAAAAAGTATATATTATACATTTTTAAAATTATTTTAAAAAACTATATACTATACGTTTTCAAAACTGTTTTAAAAAAACTATATATTATACATTGTCCAAACCGTTTTAAAAAACTATATATTATATGTTTTCAAAACTATTTTAAAAAATATATATATTATATGTTTTTTTAAAATAAATTTCTAAAAACTATATATTATATATTTTCAAAAACCATATTTAAGACCCCGAACGAAAATACGTGTCTACAATATTTACATAATTAATTTAAATTATATCAATGAAATTAAAAAAAATTGTTTTTATCAACATATTATACTGTTGTTAACAAGCAATTATATTTGTCTAATTTAAATATGTCTGCATTCATATATGATTTTAAAATTTAAAATTCTATTTTAATTAATGTTATATGATAATTAAAATAATAATAAATTATAAGTTTAATAATTAAACTTTATTCTCTCTTTTTTCATTCATCTTACTTTAAAACTTTTTAATTTAGTAACCAAAATTTATATATTAGATTTGGCTTTCTCGTCCATGTAGGGCGTTGGAAAAAAAATCTCCATATAGGGCTCTAACCAAATTATTGATTGAACTGGAATATAAGTGCTCCATAGGTCGTCGTATGCTCCTGAAAACCTATGGAAGTCACCGTGTACTTCTAGAGACCTATAGTGGTCACTGTAATAATCACCCCACTTAAACAAATAATTGTTTGACTGCACTATGTGAAATTTTTTCCCATACATTATTCAACCACTTTTTCCCATTAGATTTCTTTTTAGCATTCCGTTAAGTTTTAAATTTATAACGTGTTATGACATGTCAAGAAATAGATTTTTTTATTGTCAATCTTTCAAATAATTGACTAGTCAACAGCAAAAACACTTTGTAAAAATCTCACTTTGATCTCTCCTCCTCTCTTTGCCGCTCCGTTTCCTGCGACTACAGCCTCGGCAATCCAGCTGCAAGCTTTCTAATAGACACATTGAAGCTCTTTTCTTCTGTTGTCTCTTATCTCCAACATTTTTATCCTTGAGCTCCTCCTCTACTCCATCGTCGCTTGTAAAGTTGCTTCCCCATCACCTTCATCACGACCAAACAACCTCTTTCATCAATGTTCCAAAACAAAATCTAAAATTTCCTTGAACTTAATCATGAAAATGGAAACAACTCGAATCATTTTTCCTATGACTCTGAATCTACCTTTTTCTCTTGGTGCTTTCCTTTGAAATTGAAATTATTCAAAAAACAAATACTTTGAAATTGAATGCTTTTGATATCATTCTAATCTATGGATGCTCTTGCCCAACCCGACAACTAAAAGGGAAATAAACTTACGCACCTCTTCTCCATCTCCGCTTTGACATTTTTCCGTCAAACATTATGGATAAGATCGAGATTCAAGCCCTTGCTCCTCTTTGTGTTGGGTGCTAGCTGCGCATGTAGTGCTAGACATTTAGAAGATGTCGAAGTAGTAATCTTTGATGCATCAGTTCTGTAGATAAATCATAAATCATAAACTTTGTGTGAGAAATTTACTGTCCAGGCAGTTGAATACCTTTCGCAGAATAAGACCCAAACCGAGATAGTTGAAATGCTTCACATGAGTTGCTCCTGTATACCAACTTTTAAGTAGTGCATTACGCTCATGGACTACTATTCTTTTCTTTTCTTCGTGGAAGTATCTTTTATTTAACCTCAAAGTTTTAGTATAAAGTTCAACCTTTGTCAAAAATTTACACTTATAACTTCAAGAATCCGTGAAGATAACTGTGGCATGTACCACCATGATGTTTCTGAAGTTCTAAATAAGTGGAAAGATCTTGAACTAAGTTAGATATAAATATAAAATTCAACTCGTTTTGAAGGGCTGCAACCCGGTGCAGAACTACATGCAAAAGTGTAAGCAAATAGTTTTTCGAGTATGGGCCTTTGATCCTTGTCAATGCAACTCACTTTCTGCAAACAACTAATATTTGCACCATAGTCCATGCCTTTGATGAAGCAAAGCAAGCATTAATCTAATAGCTGAATCATCTATAATTCCACGAGGATCTGCTGTTGTAATATATATATATGCTTAAACTTCTTGATTTGCAATTGTGGGTATAAGAATTACAATATTGACAATGTTGTTAAGATGTTTAGTTAGTGTAGTTTGACTGCTTACAGTTCTATGATTAAAAAAAAAAATGATCTAACGGTGCTGTGATCCCAAAGTAGGATCCCCAGGAACCCTTGGAAGGATAATATGTAGACCGAGGGGAACACAATCGTTCCCTAGGGAATCGTGTACGACTCAGTCATTGTAAAATCCTTTGTCTCAATGTGTGACACCGACGGTCAATATCTTATGATTTCACGTGCCTGAGTTTGCGTATACTTCATTTTCTTCAATTGCTCCGCTCTTATCGAAGTATCCAACTCCGACGACCATGAATGAGAGTCGAGGAGAGACACCGTCCAGAGGAGCGACGGAGTGAAAGCGTCTGGAGCGAGGCCGGTTACGAGAGAAGTTAGGGATTTTGACCTTAAAAATCAATTTTTTAAACATTAATAGTTTCCTTATTAAATATAAATCTTACTTGGCTGATTGTAATATTAAAAAAATTCACATAATCAAATTGTTACTTAAAAACGGTTGAGTAATAGAGAAAAAATTCAATGTATAAAATTCAATTAGTAAATTGGAAACTTTTAAAATATAGTGAGTGGAATATAGTTCAATTACAAAATTTATAATTTATCCTAAAGAATGATATTTCCAATGCTTCATATTTATAGTTTTTGTCAATTTCTATCTTAATCTTTAAAATTATATATTTTTTTAAAAACAAATATTTAATAAAAATATTTAGAAATAAAAATATATTTCTTTTTTTTAAATTATGAAAAAAAAAATTCAATCTTTGGCATGGAACTATACAAAATTAATTAAAAATAAAAAAAACTTTTAACGCTTAAAAGTTTTTGTAATTGTAAAAAAAAACTTAAATAATATTAAAATGAGAATATTACTTTTACTGAATTTAATGTCGCTTTTTCCTATAAATTAATGGATAAAAACAAATGAAAATCAACAAAGATGTTGATCATTTCCCCCCCTTTATTGAATCTATGTTCTCTAGTAGCCTTACGGCCTTACCTCTGCACACATAATAAATGAAGTAAAGTTGTATGGTCTACGCCTATGGCTCTTAAAATTCAAGATATCTAGGAGTCGTATCAAACCTTTGTTTTTAGTCAATGGCAAGAGCCAAGAGGAGACTCTTCAAACGGCTACATAATTGCCCAGGAGTTTTCTAGTATGCTTATCCCAAGTCAAATCAGTAACATCTATTGTGTTTTTAGTTTAATCGGTTGAATAATTTTTGTTAAATAAGATTTTGGCCATTAAATATGTAGACACACAATTTCGTCCATGTTTATATAACTATATTATACGTTATACAATATATATGTATTGCATGTTTATGATATATTAGTGTGCGTACATTATGACATTGTATACATACTATATAATATTACGCTTATATCATATAGTGTATATACACATGTTATATTATTATATTATTTCACTAATGTTTTTTACAAACAATTTTTTTGTGTTTTGTACAGTCTAAGCAACCCAAGTACAAACAAGCCCAACAGTGGACCCAAGACACAGCAAAACACTTGGAGCACCCGAACCGGCCGCAAAGCAGTATCTCGAACTGGTAGATTAGGGTTTCCAACCCTAACCCCTTCCTTCCACATCGCCGCAAGCCACTAGAGCCGGCCAAATCGAGGACTCTCGGAGAGTCCTCACTCCTCACGCCGAGACCACTATCACCAACATTCCCAGCAGCGTGGTTTCATGGAACAAGAACAACAAGCATTTTAGTTTCAATAGGGAACTCTAAAAATAGGAATTGTAAACCCTATAAATAAGTATGTAATTCGAATGAAATAGGGACGATGAATTTACAAGAAATTATATGAAATACATACGAAGAAATACAAGCAGACATAAGAGAAAAATCGAAGCTTTGTAGACATTTGAAAAGGAAATAAAAGGTAAAAAATCTCACCTTGTTCGGTTCTTTCATCTGCATGTGGTTCGCTTCCTTTTCTTTGCCAGAAAAGTACCAAAACTGTCGATGATCGGGGGAGGGCAACCGAGGGGTTGGCCTCAAATCTAGCCCTCCCGAGGCATTTCTTTCAAAAAACCACTTTGATATTCGAACTGAGGGAGACAAAAGCTTTTAAAAAACAAAAAATAATTTTTTTTTCCACCATTGAACGGCCGGCTACGGCCAGTCAGGCGGTCGTGTTAATCAAACCTGAAGAACAGGTTGAGAGAAAATAGGGGAGGGGTGTTTGATTGTTTTGAAAAAAATGGGAAATGAATTGGTTAAAGGAAATTTTTTGGGTTTTATATGTGACCCATGTACCCATTTCAACCTGTGCGTCGACCCGACCCGGTGCCAAGGATCCGCACGTTTTCACTTTAAAATGGGTAAACTGTGTTTTTGGTCCCCACGTTTTAGAAAAAGGCTATTTTGATCCTCAAATTCAATTTCTTGCCCCAATTTCCTTTTAAATTTATCCCTCAATTTGCTTTTATTCCAATTTAGTCCTCTTATTATTATTTTTATTTATTGTTTATTTTAGTTCTTATTATTTTTTCTAATATTTTATTTATATGTTTATATATATATATATTACTTATTTTTTGTACTTGTTTATTTTACTTATTATTTTTATTTTTTATGTATTTATTCTTCTTTTATTATTGTTTTTTTACTTGTTTTATTAAACACAATATTGTAACTTACCTTCTGAATTGTTAAGAATGGTAGAAAGAGAAGACAAACAAATACTGCCATATGAGGAGAAGATCGAAATCTTGAATCTGGGCACCGAAGAGGATAGAAAAGAAGTTAAAATCGGCATAACTCTTTCAGTTGAAGCAAGACAAGATTTGATAATCTTACTTCAAGAATATAGAGATGTGTTCGTATGGTCGTATCAAGATATGTCGGGACTAAACACATATATGGTAGTCCATAAACTGCCAATCAAACCATAATGCAAGCCCGTGCAACAAAAGATAAGGAGAATACGACCTAAGATGCTCCTTAAGATCAAAGAAGAAATCAAGAAGCAATTCGATGTTGGTTTCCTTCAAGTGGCCAAGTATCTGGAGTGGGTGGCCAACATAGTGTCGGTTCCGAAGAAAGACGGGAAAGTGCGCATGTGTATTGATTATCGGGACCTTAACAAGGCAAGTCCCAAAGACAAGTTTCCTCTACCACACATTGACACATTGGTGGACAACACAGCCGGGAACGCTTTCTTTTCATTCATGGACGGATTCTCAGGATATAACCAGATTAAGATGCATCATGAAGACATGGAAAAGACCACGTTCATCACAATGTAGGGAACTTTCTGCTACAAAGTGATGGCCTTCGGATTGAAGAATGTTGGGGAATATATCAGAGAGCTATGGTGACCTTGTTTCACGACATGATGCACAAAGAAATCTAGGTTTATGTCGACGACATGATTGTCAAGGAGAATGTACATGTCGAGATTCTAAGAAAGCTCTTCCAGAGATTAAGAAAGTTTCAGCTAAGACTGAACCCTAGTAAGTGAACCTTTAGGGTAACATCTGGGAAGCTGTTAGGCTTTTTGGTTAGCAGGAAAGGCATATCTCAGTTAACCGACAAGTGTGATCCAATCTTTCGCCTCCTCCGAAAGAACAACCTGGAGCATGGGATAAGAACTGCCAGATTGTGTTTGAGAAGATAAATGAGTATTTGTCCCGCACACCTATCCTGATATCTCCCATCTCGAGCAAGCCTCTATTATTGTATTTATCAATATTTGAGAATTCAATGGGGTGTGTCCTGGTTCAACATGATGAACCCGGAAGGAAGAAAAGGGCCATATACTACTTGAGCAAGAAGTTCACCGATTGCGAGGTCAGATATCCTCCTATCGAAAAGGTTTGTTGTGCCTTAGTTTGGGCTACACGAAGACTCAAGCAATACATGTTGTATCACACCACTTGGATGATTTCCAAGTTGGATCCACTGAAGTACATGATGGGTGTGCTTGCTCTCTCTGGAAGGTTATCCCGATGGTAAATATTGTTATCCGAATTTGACATCGAGTATGTGAGCCAGAAAGCCATAAAAGGAAGTGCCATAGAAGATTTCTTGGCAAGAAGAACTGATGAAAATTACAAGCCGCTGGACTTTGACTTCCCAGATGAAGACTTGATGGTCATATCCTTAGAAGAAACAAGTACTTGCACAGAAAATTCCTGGAAAATGCATTTTGATGGTGCATCAAATGCATTAGGACATGGCATCGGGGCAATCTTGGTCTCCCCAGAAGGGAATCATTACCCATTCACTAGCAGACTGAATTTTGATTGCACTAACAACATGGCAGAATATGAGGCTTGTGTTTTGGGGATTCGAGCTGCAATGGGCCAAAATATAAAGACATTACAAGTATATGGAGATTAAGCCTTAGTAATCTATCAACTCCGTGGAGAATGAGAAACCAAAGATGTAAAGCTGGTGGAGTACCGGAAGCTAATATTGGATCTGCTCGAAGAATTCGAAGAAGTCACCTTCCACTATGTGCCTAGGGAAGAAAATCAAATGACTGACGCTTTAGCTACCTTGGTAGCCACATTCAAGGCTGACGAAGAGTCTGAAATGATGCCAATTGATATGATGTCGTATGAGTACCCGACTCATTGTTACCAAATCGAGGAAGTGAAAGACACTAAGCCCTGGTACCACTACATTCTGCAATTCATCAAGCATCAAAATTATCTAGAGGAAGCTACTGAAATCGATAAAAGAACCATTAGAAGGATGGCAGTTGGATATGTCCTTGACTGGGAGGTCTTATACAAGAAAAGCCATGATCAAGTCCTGTTAAGGTGTGTCGATGTAGAAGAGGCAAAGATGATAGTTGAAGAAGTGCATGATGGAGTTTGTGGAACTCATGCGAATGGACATATGATGTTAAGGTAAATAATAAGATGCGGATATTTTTGGTCAACATTGGAAAGTGACTGCATCAACTATGCTAGAAGTTGTCATAAATGTCAAATTTACGGAGATAAAATTAACGTTCCACCTCATCCACTTTATGCGATGATATCACCATGGCCTTTTTCTATGTGGGGCATGGATGTCATCGGGAAAATCCATCCGAAGGCTTCGAATGGTCACCGATTCATTATTGTGGCAATTGATTACTTCACGAAATGGGTAGAGGCTGAATCATATGCAGTGTCACTCAGTCTACTATTTGTAAGGTTTTGAAGAAAGAGATCATATGTCAGTATGGTCTACCTGAAAGGATCATTACCAATAATGCTAAGACCTTGAACACTAAGATGATGGATGCTGTTTGTGAGCAATTCAACGTAAAGCATCACAACTCTACCGCTTATAGACCAAAGATGAACGGAGCGGTAGAAGCAACAAATAAAAACATCAAGAAGATAATGGAGAAAAAGCGAAAAATTACCTTTCGTTTTGTTTGCTTACTGAACCTCAGTGCGAACTTCGACTGGGGCAACTCCATTTTCATTAGCATATGGGATGAAAGCAGTGCTGCCCATTGAGGTAGAAATTTTGTCACTCTGGGTCTTGTCAGAAGTCAAACTGGATGATGCAGAATGGGTGCAATCCTGATATGATCAGTTGAACCTGATAGACGAAAAGAGATTGAAAGCCATCCATTATGTTCAAATCTATTAGAAACAAATGATTCAAGCACATAACAAGAAGGTGCGCCCAAGATTATTCCGTGAGAGATCTTGTACTAAAAAGAATTTGGCCTATTCAGAAAGACTTCAGAGGAAAATGGATGCCAAACTGGGAGGGACCATATATCGTGAAAATGCCTTCTCCGGCGGAGCACTCATCCTGGCTGAAATGGACGGGCCGAAACTGCCAAATCCCGTCAATTCATATGCAGTCAAGAAATACTTTACTTAGGATGAAAACCCGATAGGGCGTCCTAAGTCGAAAAAGAAAAAGAAAAAGAGAAAAAAAGTTTAGGGTTAAAACCCGAAAGGGCGCCCTAAATTGAAACAAAAAAAAGAAAAGAAAAAGAGATAAAGAAAAAAAAAGAAATAAGGTGGGTTCATGATGAAAACCCGCAAAGGATGTCTTAAAGCCAAGGATTGGTCCAAATTGAAAACCCGAAAGGGCGATTTGGGTATTGATTCAAGAAATCCAGACAGTTAAATATCCCGACATCCGAATCTTCTACATATTTAACGAGTCAGAGAAAGGTTGCACTCTCCTGAACGTTGTTGCATCTTCGAAGATCCCCTGAAAAAGGCTACGTTCAAGATCACCTAACGGCTTATCAGCTCAGAAGTGCCCGCATTATTAAGATCTAAGACATTCATCCATACTTTATTTATGTATTCACTTTCCATAATGTTTTTTGTGTATCGTTTGTTATTTTTCCCTTATGAATAAAGACAATCATTTCTATAAACCAATTCCTTTTTAAGCATCTTGAGTTGAATTTAACGTAATGATTTATTCACTTCTGAAAAATATAATTTCATATTACTGTACAAAGATTTTTGAAAAGTACATGTACTCGGATGCCGATCAAGGCTCATGCACATACTTGAGATGGTTGAGAAGCATTTCCCAAATCAATGAAGAAAAATAAACTCTGCACATCAGATTTAAACATTCAAAGAGCTCAAGATCGGGAATCAAAAATTCAAGATTCCAGAATCAAGATAGGCAACCGAAGATTGAGATTTCTCTCTAGAGCCCAAAATAACATATCTTGCATATGCATTTTAGGTATACCTAAGAGTATTGCACCAATAACATCGCATTAAGGATAATTTTGTAGATTTCTGTTAGAAACAATTTCAACTTCACAACGAAGGATATTGGACTCGAAACAACGTAACTTACACAAGATTGGATTTCAACTTCACAACGAGGGATATCTAACTCAAAACCAATTTGGAGAAACAATACTTGGATTTCAACTTCACAACGAAGGATATCTAACTCAAAGCTCAACTTCACAATGAATAAGCCATCCACGATTTCAAATTCACGACAAATGATATCGTTCCCAATGGATCGACTTAATTTCACAGTAAATAAGTCATCTGTAACAACAGAGGTTTGTTCCCCAGTCAAGTACAACATAACTCAAGGCGTGAAGAGTTATCTATCAACAAGAACCCTAGAGTTCGATATCATTAAGCTCGAGGATGTATTCACCGCAAGGTAGCAGCAAGGAACAACTTTTCAGTTATTTTTTCACACCATGGTCTTTAATTCGAGAAGAAGACCAAGGCCAATATTAGCAACAAGAAGCCATTTTCTGATTTTTTTCTACAATTTCAACTTCATGACGAAGGATATCGTACCCAAAAGATTGACCCAACTTCACGAAAAAGGAGTCATCTGTAACACAACAACACCGAAGTCTTCAGGTCAAGTTTCAACTTCACGAAGAAGTATCTTGAGCTAGAAGATGATTAAGGGGCTACTTGACAAAGTTTTGAATTTAGTTTCAACTTCACGACGAAGGATATCGTACTCAGAATTTTCCAGTTCAACTCAACCTCACGGCGAGGGAGTCATTTCGTGATTCAATCCAAATTGACAAACCAGTCTTAATATCGGATTTTAACTCTATGACAGAGGACATTCGATGTGGACGAAATTTGTATCTTTTAATCTTTGCTCTATTTTCGTTACACGATAATGAGCAAAGAGGGGCAGCCGTAGACACACAATTTCGTTCATGCTTATATAACTATATTATAAATTATACAATATATACGTATTGCATGTTTATGATATATTAATGTGCATACATTATGCCATTGTATACATACTATATAATATTACGCGTATATCGTATAGTGTATATACACATATGTTATATTATTATATTATTTCACTAATGTTTTTTACAAACTATTTTTTGTTTGGTTTTGTACATCCCAAATAACCCAAGTTAAAACAAGCATAACAGTGGACCCAAGACCCAGCAGAACACTTGGAGCACCCGAACCGGTTCAGACCCGAACTCGCCTCAGACCCGAACCCGCCTCAAAGTAGCAACCCGAACTAGTAGATTAGGGGTTACAACCCTATCCCCTTTCTTTCACAGTGCCACAAGCCACTAGATCCAGCCAAATTAAGGACTCTTGGAGATTCCTCACTCCTCACGCCGAGACCACTACACCCGACATTCTCGGCAGCATGGTTTCATGGAACAAGAACAACTAGAATTTTAGTTTTAATTGGGAACTATAAAAATAGGGTTTAATAAACCCTATAAATAAGCATGCAATTTAAACGAAATAGGGATGAAGAAATTACCAGAAATTAAATGAAATACATACGAAGAAATACGAGCAGCCATAAGATAAAAATCAAAGCTTTGTAGAAATTTCGAAAAGGAAATAAAAAGTAAAAAAATCTCATATTGTTCGGTTTTTTCATCTGCATGTAGTTCACTTCCTTTGCTTTACCCGAAAAGTACCAAAATCGTCTATGATCGGGGGAGGGCAACCGAGGGGTTTTCCTCATATCTAGCCCTCCCGAGGCATTTTTTCCCCGAAAAACCACTTTGATATTCGAACTGAGGGAAAGAAAAGTTTTTAAAAAAAATAAAATTAGTCGCCGATGAACGGCGGCCGGCGAGGTGGCTACGACTGGTCTGGCAACTGCGTTCATCAAACCTGAAGAACAGGTTGAGAGAAAATAGGGGAGGGGGTGTTTGATTGTTTTGAAAAAATGGGAAATGAATTGGTTAAAGGAAATTTTTTGGGTTTTATATGTGACCCATGGACCCATTTCAACCCGTGCGTCGACCCGACCTGGTGCCAAGGATTCGCGCGTTTTCACTTTAAAAGGGGTAAACTGTGTTTTTGGTCCACATTTTAGAAAAGGCTATTTTGACCCTCAAATTCGATTTCTTACCCAATTTGCTTTTAAATTTACCCCTCAATTTGCTTTTATTCCAATTTAGTCCTCTTATTATTATTATTATTATTATTATTATTATTTATTGTTTATTTTATTTCTTATTATTTTTTCTAATATTTTATTTATAAGTTTATATATATATATATTATTTATTTTTTTGTACTTGTTTATTTTACTTATTATTTTTTATGTATTTTTTATTTTTTTGTACTTGTTTTATTAAACACTATATTGCATATATACTATTTTTATTTTTTTGTTTTATTTTATTTTACTTTTTTTGTTTTACTTTTGTTTCGTGTTGTTTTTGGTTTCATTACCTTTTTTTCTTTGTTTTTTTTTTATTTTATTTATGTTACTATTTTAATTATTTTGTTTTATTTTTATATTTTACTTATTTTATTATTTGTCCTTTTCTGTTTATTATTTTCATATTTACACACTTTCTATCTTAATTCGATTCGGTACTTAACTACAATTCTAACATTTCTATCTTTTTAAGGGTCTTTGTTCAAATCAATCGGAGGTAAGTAATTTGGATTGTATTTTACCTTTTAATTTCAACTATAATTTTCTTAAGTAAGACAACTGGAAATTAATTAGTACCGAAAGGGCAGTTCAATGGTGTTAATCCTTCCTTGACTGTAACTGAATCCCGAATCTGACATATCTTTGGTAAGATACAGATCAGGTAAGAAATTAAGGTTTCCGATCAACCCATTTTGATTCCTAAAGTAAATGATCGATGGAGGCTCTAACCCATTTATTCACGTCGAAGCCCAATTCTGGGCCCACTCGAAAGACGGTTCCGATAAAATATAAAAAGTTAATTTGTATTTGGAAACTGCCCATCATCAACCCAGAAAAACAATGCACATTTCCTGTAATGAAATCAGTGGCCCAAACATTGTCTCAAGCGCCTTCGGCTCCAATTCTTTATCTTTTTTCGTGGCCTCGTCAAAGGTTTGTTTTGGCCAATATGACGCCCGCCATATTTATTTGGCTCAATAGGGTAATATAGATTTTATTTTAGGATCTATGACATTAGTGTCAGGGGAACTCGTCACCTCCATGAGATAATATTTTTATATTTCAGTCTCAATATTATGACGAGTTCTATTAAAAATATTATTTTCTTCAGATTATTATGTGAATTTAATTTTGAAAAAAATACATTAGAACTTGTCACTTTGAGGCGACAATTTACTTTGAATAAACACATTACCTCGAGCTGACGAGTTACTTTAGTTTTTTTTTGCTTTACAAAATATGATAGATTATGTTGAAAATAACAACAAACTATGAACATTAGATTAGACCTTCAAAAATGCACATTAAGGAAAAAAAACTACAAACTTAATACATTAACATAAGGACGTAAATATGACTAACCTTACGAACACCATAAACTTTAAATAAAAAATTTAACATATCATTATTGATTAAGAAGTTTTAATATTCATAATCAGTAGACTCATCATTAATATTAAGTTCTTCAATTATCCATTCTTTTTGTTATTATCGTTCACGTACGAATTGGAACCATGCTTCTGGGTCTCCATCATATATGTTTTTTTCTTGGTCATTTTTTTGAGTTGGTGGGATATTCGAGCTATCCTCAATGGTACAAGCAAGGTCGAAATCATCGAATTCTACAAAAAAATTGACATTAGACAAAAACTGACAGAAGTATGTCTCAATCATGCCAGCAAAGTCTACATCATCGCTTAGATGAAACCTCGTGCATGATACTGGAAATTTATAGTATAAAGAAGACACTCTTCTACTAGTTTCGAGTAAAACTCTTGTTTCTATACTGAACTTCAATTGGTGTAGTTGGATTTTTGTGGGAAACACATGGTTATAGATTTGCATTTGCATAAATAGTTGACATGCTTGAAAAAAAAACTCAAGCTTTGGAAGTGAAAGATTGAATGTGTTTTAGTTTTTTTCTTTGCTTCAATATCATATTAAAATGGCTTTCAACTCATACATATTAATAGTTACTGAAGATGATAAAATAAGCCCTGAAAAGTCGGTGAAACGAGCCATTATTTGGCCTATATGAAATGCATGTTTTTATGATATGAAGTGATAAATGCACCACAAAAAAGTTTTCTGATTTGAGTTGATACATCACTGAAAAATTGCTAAAGATGATAAGGCATCACTATTTCACCATTTTTCTGAAATGATGTTTAAATTATGCATTGAATAACCTCAAAAAATTGCATTATTGATGCAGTAAATATCCTATGAAAAGTTTTCTGATTTGAGTTCGTATTTCACTAAATATAGCTTGAAAGGTGCATTATTTTGCCCGAGTTAAAAACACGTTTTCTGATTTGAGTTGATATATCACTTAAAAGTTACAGAAGATGATAATGCACCACTATTTCGCCCGTTTTCTGAAAACTTGCTTGAATTATGCATTAAATTACCTCTAAAAGAGCCAATCGTTGCATTATTGCTGTAATAAATGACCTCTAAAATGTAGCTAAAACAGTGCATTAATTGAGCACTGAAAAGTAGTTGAAATAATGAATAATTTCCCTTGGTTGAAATACATGTTTTTTATGATTTGAAGTGATAATTCTATAGTGAAAAGTTCTTTAATTTTAGTTCATTTTTTTGCCTGAGTTAAAAACACATTTTCTGATTTGAGTTGATATATAACTGAAAGGTTGCTGAAGATGATAATGCACCACTATTTCACTTGTTTTCTTAAAAGTTTCTTGAATTATGCATTAAATGACCAACAAAATAAGCCAATTGTTGCATTATTACTACAATAAATGACCCCTGAAAAGTAGCTTAAACAATGAATTAATTGTGCCTTGAAAAGTAATTGAAATAGTGCCTACTGAGATAACATTTCACTGGAAAGTTGTAGAATTGTAACTAATGATGGGTTGTATTTATTTTAAATTGGTTCACTTCAGATGAATCTTCACAAGACTTGTTATTTTTACAATTGCATTAAACAAACAAAAATCAATCTCTATCTGAAGCTATGACAAACAAGTTTTTCACAGTCGTCCAGCCAAATGACCAAGTTGTTGAAACTGAAGATGGTGTTCAGTTCATGTCACAAAGGCCCGTGAACATGATGTTCTCATTAGATGTATCTAATGGGCAAATGAAGATGAAAATAAAAAAAATAGAGCTGTTGTTTCAAGTTTGAGATATCGATACATCATTTCAAAGACTCAGCTTAAATATGGAGTAATCCTGCTTGATGACAACGACAATGTAGCTGTTATGGTTGGACTTCATAAATCTTCCAATAATCAAATGATTGAGATTATTTTGGAAGCTGTAAATGTTCATACTTCCTCAACTGCTGCACCGGTGACCACAGAAGCAAGACCATCAGAAGATGTAGATAACCTCGTTGGGCGATTCGGTGAAACGCTTGCTGATTTTAGTTAAGACAATGAAACCTTTGTTCCACTTATGATGGACGATGACACACTAATAATCGATGAATCTGATATCGATGAGGCTACATCAGAGGGAAAAACCTTTGATATAGAGGGTGATGTTTGGCAGGTAGTCGTTTCTCATGGCCAAGAAATACACAAAACTCCGCCAGTTTGGGTACATCCACTAATAGCCATGCAACTAGAAAGTTCTCAACCCAGATGCCTTAATATCATCATGCAGTTGCAATGCATGAGATAAACTATGATGCCATGAGGAATCTTGAGATTCTTGATATGTCAGATATATGCGCACCCCACTAGGGGAACTCAGATAAAGGATCAACAGAGTTTGGAGTTGGGTCATACTTAAGGAGTAAGAAGGATACATAACTAGCTATAAAGGAATATTGTATCAAAGCTCATATGGAATTCACTATTGTGGAGTATGACCAGAAAATGTATTTTGTCAGATGTATTAACAACAACATTGGTTGTAAGTAGAGGATACATGTCTCATACCTACAGTGAAATATATTGTGGGAAGTCATAAGGTTCCACAACCAGCACAGTTGCATGTTCAGCTCCTTGACATAAAACCACAAGCACTTAGACTCTGATGTCATATGTGCCTATGTGAAGCTATTTGTGGAAACAAATTCAAGGATCCCACATCAATGATTGTGGCATCAATACAAAATACATTTGGTTATATTATGTCTTATTACAAGTCTTGCATGGCCAAACGGAAAGCTATTACACTACTGTATGGTTATTGGGATCATTCGTACGATGAGTTACCACATCTGTTTCACGCAATAGAATATTTCATCCCAGGAACCATTGTCCGTTCCTATACTTATCCTGCAACCACATTTAATGGACAAGTTATCCCTGGGAAGAGAGTTTTCAGAGGCTTTTTATGGGCTTTTAAGTAACAAATTGAAGGCTTTCATTATTGCAAACAAATGGTTCAAGTGGATGGCACTTTTTTATACGACTTATACAAATAAGTCCTTATGATAGCTGTTGCACAAGATGGTGACATAAACATTTCCCAATTACCTTTTCCATTATTAAAAATGAGTCTAAGGAAACGTGGAATTTCTTTGTATCAAACTTGTTCTCCCATATTGTCACTCGATATGGGGTTTGTATGATCTCAGACTATTTACCTGGGTTTTTGGCCACAATTGATAGATCAAGAAGTATGTGGTCGTCTCCACATGCATTTCCTATGTATTGCATAATCATATTGCTTAAAACGCTATGACGAGGTTCAAGAATAAGAAGATAAAGAAAGATATTATCAGCATGAGTAACTTATTCAGTTTTACCCTTCATTTTCTTGTATTCGTTTATAATTAGTATACTTAAACCTAACTATTTTTTAGGCTACACATTACTACAACCGACCTTCCGTGCAAGACTGGAAAATTTGAGAATGTATGGAGAAGAGGTGTATAACTTTGCAGCTAAGATACCTCGGGAAAGATAGGCACAAACATATGGCAATCAAGGTCGACATTACAGTCATATGCCAATCGATCTTGTTGAATGTATCAATTCAGTGCTAAAAGGAACTAGACATCTTCTGGTGGCAAGTATTGTTCGAGAGACATACTTCAGATTGACTAAAGTTTGGGCAGACAAAGGTGCCCAGGTAGAGGTAATGCTCAACGAAGGTAGAAATTGGGCTTTAGATTTGGAGAAAGCAATGAACAAAAATCAAACTCATGTAACATCAATGTATGTTCATAATTTCACCAGACTGGAATCTGATTATATTTTCCAAGCACTTGTTTGACCATATGAGGGTGGGACTTTAGCCACCTACACTGGTAATCTGAATAAAAGATGGTGTGATTGTGGTCGATTAAAAGCTGTTAGATAACCATGCGGTCGCTGTATGTATAAATGTGAATGTAGACCCATACATTTACGATGATGATTTTTATAGCTTACATACTATGTGAAACATATACAGTTATGAGTTTAAGTACCTATCGAATGATGCATATTGATATTGGTCACCTATTGTATTTGAAAAATGGTTTCCCAATCCATAATTATGAAGGAAGTTGAGGGTTCGTCCTAAATCTAGTCAAATTCATACTGATATGGATGACCTTCAAAGAGAGCAAGGTCCACCAAAACTATGTGGCCACTACAAAGATGAAGGCCACAATAGGAAGTATTGTCCACATCTCCCAAGA
Organism: Hibiscus syriacus; assembly: GCF_006381635.1. Classification (NCBI taxonomy): domain Eukaryota; kingdom Viridiplantae; phylum Streptophyta; class Magnoliopsida; order Malvales; family Malvaceae; genus Hibiscus; species Hibiscus syriacus. The sequence goes on along the minus strand of NW_024062980.1, from coordinate 11,041,948 downwards.
TATCAAGCGGGCCAATAAATCCACCTTTGTAATCGTATTCCCATGTTGTATTGATTTTATAAAATTAATCAATATCAATGACAAGTTTCAATTTTTAACGTTTCATATATAATTGCAAAATATAACATTTAACTAAGCTCAAAAGCATACACTTATTTAAAACATTTTTTCAACAAAATAAACAACTTTTCCCCTTCTTGATCCTCTCAATTTTTACATTATTATTTTTCTTATTCTCATTCTTTTCGATGAGTCGTTTGTTGCGTCAACTTGCTAACTCTTCATTCTTGTTCTTATTTTTCTCCTCCTCCTCCTTTCTTTTCAACTCATTATGTTGATCAAGAATAAACTTTATTGATTCTTTCACCCACTCCTCATTTAAAGACGAACTTGAATCCGAATCATCAATATCAAAGTAATATGACCAAAGATGATCTTCTAAAAATTGCCTTAAATATTCTCCTCACAAATGCATGTTTTGGTTCTCCTATAACTTTATCAACTAACCCAACTCCTATTTATAGTTAAAATTTGAGAAAATGAATGTTGGAACTCGTCACATCGAGGTGACGAGTTCTAACGACTACTAACGACTATTTTTTTAAATCTATATGGCTATAAATTTTAAACCCATACCGAACTCATCACCTCGAGATGACGAGTTCAACAAAAAACATTAAAAATTGGGCATGGAATATAAAAATAATATCCCATGGGTGACGAGTTCCCTTGGCACTATAGAAAATGTCATATATCCCAAAATAAAATATGTATTACCCTATTGGGCCAAAAAAACCCCTCATCAAATTTCAAAATCCATTTTCGGTATCGTCTCCTTCAAATCTATATTATATTTAAAGTTCAAATAACCAATTAATTGTACATTAATTCATTTTTATTTAAGGGTACAATATATATTATTTTAATAATTTTTTTACTTCTTTATATAATATTTAAATAAATCAAATTAAAAATCATTATTTAAAAAAGAACATAAAACTAATAAATCTAAATCTAAAATTATTTATCAAGATGTGTTGGCATGACAATCTACATGTCAATGATGACCCAACAAAAGAGTTTAATTATTTTTTACAAAGATTGATGATTTATTTAATATTTAACCAAAATATAAAATTATTTGATATATAAAATATAAAATATAAAAATAGTAAAATATTATAGTAACATATATTAAAATATTATTCAAAATAAAAACTATTAAAAATTTAAAAATATTGATTGAAAATTAATAATATCAAAATTCAAAAAATTATAAAATAATAAATTATAAGGTAGTATATGTTCAGAATCTTTTTTAGCCTTTAACAACACACACACACTATGTAGACATAATTGTCCAAAATCATAATCTCAAGGGAGAACAACACTCCCTTAGACCACTAAGTCCACTCAATAGGTTTAATTGATATAAGTTTAAACTGAGACATGTGTATTTATTCTAAATTTTTTAATTGTTAGTTTTTTTCGTTAAATTTTGATCGTATTTGATTGATAAAATTAATAGATTAATTATAAAATCAGAATCTCCCTATAATTTAGTGGTCATTCATATAGTGATGAGTGTTTTAAATTGTCGCTTTTTACTTGCTAATTCTCTCACTTTTTGAATTTTTCACTATTGATTTGGATTTTATTTTTTTATTTTATGTGCAGTGATTTGTTTACTAGATTTGGCAGTAAAATGATGCATTTTGTAATATTTTTTATTTTCTGATCGCTGTTGGAGACATGGGCACGATGCTGCGTACTAGGCAGATTTGACGTGACAGTTTCTAGAAGGTTCAGTCAGCACGCGAAGCATTTTGAAAATAGTTCAGTCAGCACGATCTGAGGAGATTTTCTAGGAGATTTAGGTGGTGTTTGTTTTTACTGTGTAAGGTCTGCAAAGCTCTTATGTCTGCGCCGCGCAGACCATGCGCAGACATTGAGCTTCGTAGACCGTTTGTTTTTTAGAAGACAGAAGCTCTTCTAACGTCTGCGCGAGGTCTTCTTGGTGCAGACATGGTCTATGTCTTCAAACGTCTTCAAACCTCTTCAAAGAAATTAAAATTATTTAAATCTATTTTAAAATTTTATTTTAAAATATGAATTGATTTATTTTAAAATATGTATTGATTTATTTTAAAATATGAATTGATTTATTTTAAAATATGAAAAAAATTATTTGAAAATATGGATTGATTTATTTTAAAATATGGATTGATTTATTTTAAAATATGGAAACAATTATTTTAAAATATGGATTGATTTATTTTAAAATATGGAAAAATTTATTTTAAAATATAAATTGATTTATTTTAAAATATGGATTGATTTATTTTAAAATATGGATTGATTTATTTTAAAATATGGAAAAATTTATTTTAAAATATGGATTGATTTATTTTAAAATATGGAAAAATTTATTTTAAAATATGGATTGATTTATTTTAAAATATGGAAAAATTTATTTTAAAATATGGATTGATTTATTTTAAAATATGAAAAAATTTATTTTAAAATATGGATTGATTTATTTTAAAATATGGATTGATTTATTTTAAAATATGGAAAATTTTGTTTTAAAATATGGATTGATTTATTTTAAAATATTGATTGATTTATTTTAAAATATGGATTGATTTATTTTAAAATATTTATTATTGTAGTTGTATGGATTATTTAAATTTCAGTATTATAAAACTAAACTTATTTAAATTTCAGTATTGTAAAACTCTTTTAAGTTTAAAAAATCAGTTTATTTATATTTCAGTTTATTTTAGCAGTCTGCAGACGTTAAAAAACAAACAGTCTTCTTCTTACAGACTGTAGACTTTTGGTCCACCTCTTCTGCTGTAGATGCCTACAGATGTGGTCCGCAGACTGCAAACCTTTTTTCTCTGCAAAAACAAACACCACCTTAGTCTTTAAGTTTGAGTTTAAACATTTGGAATTATCTTCAAAAATTTTAGGATTATTTTTATTTTGATTTTAATTTCCATGTTATATTAGGATTTAGAACCCTATAAATACCCTCCTTGGGGTATGACTTAGGATATCTTGAATTCATCTTTGTCACTTTGTTCTTGCTTTAATCAAAGTTTTATTTTTCATTCATTTTTTTGCTTTCTTTACTTTACGTTTTTCATTTTTACAAAACATGCTAAGTATGATACGTATCATGCTTAGCTAATTTCCTTTAAGCCGAGAGCTAGTAATGAACCAATTTCATGCGTGAGTATTGAACAACACTTAATTCCCTTCAGGATACATTCTCGTTTTTCTAGTTTATTAGTTTGGCAATCGGTGTTACTTACAAATTTTAAGCATTTTCAAATAAAAAAGAGCTTGTTGGTGTGGATGTTGTTTAAAAATATAGTTGGGAGGAAAGATTGACATGTGAAAATTTGACTTCCTATGAACACACTTAGTGGTAGCCTGCTAAGGAAAAACGAGATCAGATTTGATTCTCGACGAGGCAACATGATCCGAGTTGGGCCTTTCAATTTTTTAATCTGATTGTTTTAACGAAAATAGTTGTGGTTAATCCACTCAAGAATCATCTTTCGAAGACAGATTTGGGAAGATCGGTTACATGAGAGAAGGGAAAGTTACAATGGGTTGGGCCTTGTAGACTGTAACCGACATGAATCCCTGAGCAAAAATTTATTTCAATGATCGACGGAGTTGAAACAAAGCTAGCTCGAGGTGAATTTTCTAATTGTCATTTCTAAAGTTTATTTCAATTTTCTTTTGATTTACTGCTTATATTTCATTTTATTTAATTTACTTTATTCTTTATTGTTTTCTTTCATTCATTTCATCTCAATCAAGCTTACGCCCTATTTATTTTTATTTTTGTTACAACTTATTGGTATGAAATCAACATATATTTGCATCAGAAATTCCAATTTCCCCGTTGATTGACCCTATATACTATACTATTCTTTTATTTATTTTGAAAAGGATTATTTTATTTTTGATGAGTAAAACGACACTTGTCAAGTCGTCCAGTTGGAAGAAATAAAAAGTTGTTTTACTAGGAGAAAGTGATAATTTCCCCCAAAAATTGCCCTAAAAATTAATATTTATCTAAATGTCTCTTTGTGGAAAATATTTATCAAATTATTATACTTTCTTACAAACTAATAATAAACAGTGCTCTACAGAACACACTTTGTACATGCGACGTCCCATTAAGGAAAAACGTGATCTACAAGAAACGTCTTATGTTGATTTGGTTGTTCACCGAGAAGGCTCGTTTTACAGAATGCGCCTTTTGCTGACTTGTATTTGGAACTATTTAAGAGAAGTGAATAAATAGAGGTTGTAGACTTCAACCCACCCTAATTTCTGCATGAATAGAGAGATGAAGACTAGAGACACATTCCATCTTCCATGTTGGGAATGTACCATTATTTTGGAGGATGTTTCAATGCAGTTGAGACTCTCGGTAGATGAATGCATTCTTACTAGTGTGACAATTGATAATTGTCATGGTTTGTGCCTCAAGTATTTAAGAAATGCCCCAAATTCATTTAACGATGATCAAATAATTTGTTTGGACATATATTTTACGAATCATATGAGATATTTTGATGCCTAACAAATATCACAACAAAGTTTAGGTCATGTGGTTGTGTCACCTGTTACTTTCGAGTAAGTAGGCACATTCAATTGGGATCGACGATTTTATCATTTCTCTTTAGAGAAATGTTTCGAGTGACAAATTATACCAAAAATATTATTGGTGGTTGTCTCTTTCTTCTATAATCTTGGGTGTGATATTACATCCTTTTTTATATCCGATCGTGAACGAGCCATTTGTCTTCCCTTTCTTATTAAGGTAATTTTAGTACTTTGTTTATTTATAAATAAGTTCATTTTTATTATATAATTGATTAAAATATTTTTATATTAAATAGATGATCATCAATAAAAGAATCATCGTGATATTCTTGATGAATTAGAAGATACCATGTTATTAATCGGGTAAAAATTAAGTTCAGAGGTACGCTTTAAATTATTAATTTTTTTGTTTAATTATCGTTATAATTACAATCTCATTTAAATATTGATAATAAATATATTTTTTCTAGTTTCAATGGATGCCTTATATGAATTAAGAAATGAGGCTTACATTCTACCTTACATGAGTTGTCCATTGACATACAAAATGCAGTTGTGTTTCTCATCTGCTATGCTACTATTGAGTGACATCTGAGGAATCATGTACTTCACCAGTTTGGTTTCACACAATTTATTTCGGAAGCGCTTGTTAATCTCGATAGTATGCCTAACCTTGATAGATATACAAGCGTTGTGTTGATTGGAGGGAGAAACACGAGTGGATAGTGATGTAAGAGCATTAGTATGAACATATTCCCATTTGCTTTTATATTTCAGAAATTGGTTTGACGGTTTCACCTGAATATATTTCATGGTTAATCAAAAAAAAAAAGTTGTTCATACTTTCTAAGGAGGCATGAGAAGGTTATATTCATCATCGTTGAGAAAAACATCCATAGCCACAGTATCATCCTCCTCTAACTAATCATGAACGAAAAGTAGACACTTCTAAGCTGTCTTCTGCACCACCACCGAAAATACCATAGAATCCACCATCTGGACCAATGTTGAGCCCATCGAGTTACATCCCAAGCTAGTTGATTTACATGCTGAGTCCACAGGGTTATATACTAAGCTCACTAGTTTACATGTCGAGCCCATCGAGTAATATATCGAGTCCCTTGAAGGATGTTATATGCCTATAGACCTAACGTTTACTTCATATGCTACGTATCTGGTGGGTAGTGCTCCTCCACCAATACTACCACCGTATGCAACCTAGTTAACAATGTCATTTTTCACAATTTTTACAATTCTCAGTAAGTGGTGGGAATGTTGATCACACACCTCCGTATTCTTTATTTCATGGAGGTCCTTCTTCGACATTTTCTCTAACCCAACAAGCTGAAGCTGATGTCGATGAAGATGATGAGACTAGAGATGAAGATCAACCTAGATAAAGAAATCCTGCTCGAAATAGATAACCACCGCCCTATGGAACACAATCACAAAGAAGTTGTTAGTTTATATAATTTTATCTTTTTAATTTTTATATTAATTTATGAAATTTAAAGTTACATTTGAATTAAAATTTTGATATTTAATGTAATATTTGAATTAATTTTTTATATTATAATTGAATGATATTTTTTATATTTAGTTTTTATATTAATTTTATGTTATCTTTTTTAATGTTATATTTTGTAAATTATTTATTGTCTCTAAAATATATATAAAAAAAACAAAGAACGCGCCTTCTAGGTGGATAGTTAGATTAGCACGAGGCATTTTTTTTTTTGTAGAATGCACTTTTGATGAGTTAGATGTCACATGTGCAATGCACGATTTGTAGAACATGCCTGATTGTGACGTAGTATGAAAGGATGATATTTTAACAAATATTGACAAAAGGATGATAATTTAGTAAATATTAATTGTTAGGGTGCTTTTTAAATAAAATTACTGAGAAGGAGATGACATCTCAGACAAGGGAAACACAGCCCATACGCTGTCTCTGCGCGCCTTGTGAATGGGAGCCAAGAAAAATAAAACACAATGTTTTTATTATGTGGTAAAAGTAATTAGACGTGACAAATTTGACCCGAAATTGATTTATTTGATTCTAGACTCAAACATGATGACTTAAATTTGATCTGAAAATTCAAAAAAATTAAATCCAACTAAATTTTAGCCAAATTGAAAGTAAACCGAACTGAAAATAACCTAAACCGAATCAAACCGAAATCGATCCCAATTTTAGCCAAATTAAAAGCAAATAGAACCAAAATCAACCCAAATCGAAAACAATCGAACTGAAAATAACTTGAATCGAAAGTAACATGAATTTAATTACCAAAACCCAATCTCAACTGAACATTCACATGATTTTAACCCGATAATTGAGTAAAAGTTTATAAATATTTTTTATTTTCATTATTATCTATTGTTTAGCAATGTGTTAAATAATAAACTATTAAGATAAAACAAGGTATATGTATTAATTATTTATTTGATTCGAACTTTAAATATTTTTATTAATTATATATATAAATTTAAAATTCATATGCATAATTAGATATCTAATAATTAAATAAATCTAAATTAATTTTAATCTATAATTAATTCATTAATCAATTAATATAATTAATTTTTCTCCACTAAATATTTTTATATAATCTAATTCTAGTTCCATAAAATAATAATAACTTTATTATCTTATAATTTTTTTTATTTTCTAATTTCATAATAATTTATTAATTTAATATCTATTTTAGATTTCATTAATTAATGAACCAAAATATAATAAATTGTTAATTCAGTGTTTCATTTTGGATTCTATTACTAATGATTCAAAATTATTAAATTAATTTTCAATTTATTTAAATCAAATTATGAATTTAATATTTTACTTTGGAGGTACTAAAAATAACTTTCTAAAATATTTTAATTCCTTTGTATATGAATAAAAATACAGTCATTTAAATTTAATTTAAAAATAACTTATTTTTACACTACACAAATAACTTATTTTTACGATATAAAGATAACTATTTTTATTTATAATTTAAAATTAAAATATTATCGATTATATAATAAAATAATATTTATTGAAACATAAATAGTATATTATTAATTTTAAATTTAATAAAAATACTATATTTATAATTAAATGTTAAGCATCTAATTTAAAACTTAATTGGTAATAAAATTTATAAAGAAAAATTTTATTTTTTAATCAAGTAGATCGTACCAAAAACTTTTTGATCTGGATCAATAAAAAATATCATAATCTCTAAAATATCTTATAGGTCAAGTTTGATTTAAATCATTATCCCGAAATTATAATTGAATTTGAATGAAATTAAACATAAATGATAAGATAAAAAAAGACACTATTTTCATTTTGAAAAAAATGTATTAATAATTCTATATATATTTGATTTTACTCTTAATCAATTCAACCCGAATTGATCCGAAGATTCAAAATTGACCTAAACCTAAAATAATTTATCGAATATTGCTTTACTCGAAAATCAATCGATCCGGTTTAATCTGAACCAAATCAACCGATCCGATATTAAACCGAATCAAAAATCAACTAATCTAAGATTAACTCGCGCGATACCCGTATAACCCAACTTACTATAGACCCGAATGAAACCAAAACTCGAAATATCCCGATCAGACCCAAACTCGACCTAAATTAAATCTAAACCCGGAATGATCCGAAATTAACCTGATCTGAAGACCTGTCTGCCACCTCTAAAAGTAATGATACTATATGTGTTCGTCTCTAACATACAACTGGAACTTGGAGGCCTAATAAATATTACAAAAAGAAAATAGGTCTCTATTATTCGAGGGTCCCCAACCTTTTTGCGTTTTGCAGGTCTAATGGCTAAATATTTTCTGGACAAGAACGAAATAAATATGATAAACTTTGAACAAATATTTAATTTCTGTACGTGCATCAATCTTTTGAGTTAAAATAATGAAATGTGTTGATATCGTCTATCATGTAAGTAAACAATAAAGGATAGTTATCATAGCCATATCTATGTGGCCCAGTAGGTAGCAAATACTAGCGGTTTTATAAAAACACCCTAAAAATTTATTTATTAGACAAATAATTTGCAAACGAAATTAATTGGAAAAATACTCCCTAAATTGTATACATAGGGTTACCTCGCCTCCTACAACACGCGTGTAAACACCTCACGTTCTATAGAGCGCACGACTCCTCAAATGTGAAAACATGTTTTAGAGAATACAATTTAATATTTCTATAAATGACATCGAGTTCTACAAAATGTGAGGTACCCCGAAATTGAAGTGTCCCTGAGAATTTGAAGTATCATGTCTTTTGAACGAACATCATGGTTTGCGTAACGCGTGGTATGGATTGTAATAATAAAACTACCAAACTATTTTATGAATTAGATTAAATTAGTCATTATACTTTTATTGTAAAGTATATAATAAAATAACAAAAACCTCTATTATAATAACTAGACAAAACTTATTAAAATTAAAATTCATTATAATGTAACATGTTACAAAACAAATTTGCTTCATGGTTCCAAAAACAATAATCAAAACAAGTACATAGGTTGTTACTTGGTTGTCAAAATTGATCAATGAACTCCGCAACAGTTGTTATCATAATTGCAGCCTTCGATTGGTTATGAAAAGGCAAGATTGTGATGACTCCACGACATTAAGCCTACAAACACCTCGATCTCTGAACGAATAACTTCTAAATTTATTTTCTTAGAATTGGATAGATCAAGAGCTTTTACGATTCAAAGTCATTCATCTCTTAGTTCACCCCCATAACAAATTAGAATAATGCCATAGTCATAAATGGCCTTGATATTACCTTTATCAGTTGCTCTTTTCAAGCAATACAGACCGAACTCCAAATTTCTTCCACTAAAACAATCATACATGCATTCTCAGTATAACGCTTCGTGATTATTACTAGCTTTTGATATTTCTTGAAATTTTTGCTCAGTTTGAGTCCACGAAATGACGTTGATCTTCTTTATCAAAACATTTTCAAGGATGTAATTGTTCTTCGAGGTTTCATGAAAAAGTCTTACAACTCAACTGCGTATAGAGAAAATAGACGATAGCATTAGATGCCAACTACACAAGAATTTTGGATAATACTTCTCTTGGGAATAACTCCACAATATTACTACATATGTTTTCCCATTTTTTGAAATATGTTGAGAAAATCTTACAAATGTGACCCTATTTATAAAAGTCCTCACACCCTTTCCAAAGTGAGGAATCGAAGGACCTCACGTTATACAAGATGCAAGGTCTGTTGAAAAGACATGACTTCTGATTCGAATAATATCCAAGGTGTTAGGAAGAATCTCGCGTTACACAGAACGTGAGGTCCGTTGAAAATCACAAATTTTAATTAGAATAAAATCCAATATTGTCAGAAAGGATCTCAAGATTTGTAAAATACGAGGTGCTAGCGTTTCTAGCTTGTTCATATGCATGATCGAGGTGTTTTCTTATGTCGTAAATTGATTGTTTTTGCAATTTATAAGATTAGTGGCATAGTATTTAAACTTATCTTTCAGTTGAGTATAACTGATACATACGAGACAATATAAGCGGGGTAAAAATCACATTCAAAATGGTTCCAAAGCTTGGTTTTTGCATGAGAAACAAACTAAAATGGCTTGATAGACATGTTCGTGGAGTATTTCTCGGAATTGAATAAAAACATTTGTGTAATTTTTGAGCTTAGAGGCATAGTATTGCAACTTATCTTTCAATTGAGAGTGATATCAACACATACGAGACATTGTAAGTGGGGTACAAATCACGTTCAGAATAGTTCCAACCTGAAAAAATTGAAAACTGACAAACATATTTTGTAAATAAATTGCAGTGGTGTAAACAACTCTAAAAATTATCTGAAGCTATTAATGCACTTTTTAGAGTTGTTTGTCAAATCAGAGAAAATTAAAAGGCATCCGTATGAGGTGTGTTATTTGTCAAATCAGTGTCACAAGTGATAAAATTTCTTCTTAGACTTGTATTCATTGTACCGTTGGTACAAAATATAAAGAAAAAAGCTCAGCAGATACCAACACACTAGAGTTTCTCAAGTGTTCTCTTGACCTTAATTGATGGAACGAAAAGTTTCTCACGATGGCCAAGTGAAAATATAGATGCCACTGAAAGAGGTTACCTTTAATAAATGAAAAGTTTATTGAGAAAGGATAAATCATGAAGGAAAAAGAAGGTTTCAAAGAAGGACATGATTTGGGGAAACAAGAGGAATTTAAATAGGCAAGACCCTGCATCCTATATATTCTTCTTGACATGATGTGACAGGGAACTCGTGCCTTGCATAACGCAAGGTTCACATCAAATCAATGATGTACGCTCATTGTTGCCACATCAAGAATCTCTGAAAAACTCACGTTCTACAGAATGAGAGGTCTATACAACATCACGTCAAGAATCATTACAGACCCATGTACCTACCACGTCAATTCAAGAATTAATACATATCTCTTCTACTTGAAAAACATTACTTCTATTCGAATCCTTATTTCAAGCAGGTGAAGGCAAATAAACAAACCATACAGAAGTGGAAGCAAGGACAAGAGAAATGATTAATAATTTTTAATCATAAATTTATGTAACGTTTCTCGACTATTACATAGTTTGAAGTCATTACAATTTTGATAATGTTTGTTCTTTTCTTTGCATGATTATAGATATTTTTAAAATACGTCGAGAAGAGAAAGTATTACTGCTTTGGTATACTATGATGGTAAAATAATTCGTGATGCATATCCTGGCATCGTCTTTCAGTCACACATACTGTGATGATAACGTTTCCGAGGAAATTAATGTATAAGAAGTTGATGAAGGAATTCAAGAAAACTGTTTTACATAGTCGCGTGAAAAAACTTGAACCATTGAAGTATCAACTACTGACGTCGTTGAAACCATTAACCTATTCAATATGCAATGTTGAGGATGATGGTGATGTGGACATGATGCTCGATTTCCACTCGCAATATTCATTAGTAGGGCCCCTTGAGATATATGTAAATTTTTCTGATGATAATGACGCTACTAATGTCCTAAATTAGAGAAGGACATATTTTGACTTCGATCCTAATTTTCAAATTCTAAAAACTAATTTACGTAAGGACTTCAACTTATAAAGTACACAAAGTACATACAATGAGTTGGGTGCATTTTCGTCTTTGATGTCAAGGCATTATTGCATAGCTAGTTTCAATTTTGACCTCAACCTGCCACCAACGCAACATTCAACGTACAATCTATACAGTATTGGTGTGACAACATCATCTTCTTAGCATGACATGAGGTTTCCAGACCATGAAACATTTAACCCGTTTGATGATTTCTCATCTAGACGATATTATACGTATATCCCTAGTGTGGATTACGTGTCAGTATTCATGGGGATACATTCTTGTGCTGATGTTAAGGAACTTAATCTTGGTAATACGGTTCGTGAACAGTCTCATGATCGATGCACAACTGCTACACATGTTATCTCCACATTCGACGACGTAGAACTATTTCAATTTGAGAAGGATAATTCTGACGAAGAATTGGTAAGGGAAACCAACCTTGATGGTGACGAGGTAGTCCCCTTCAATGAAGATTCTGAAGATCTTGACATGATGGTGGGAGAGGATTATGCTGCAAATCCTATTTCTTATTACCAACCACCATCCCACTTCACAACGGTTGATATGGAAGCTTTCAACGCTTTGGAATTTTCACAATTACCACAGGTTAAACAATATAGCCAATGTGCTGATGGTGAGCTCTATATTGGAATGACGTTAAAAATAAAAGAACTCGCTATGACTGCCATTAAGAACTATAATATACACCACTCAGTTATGCCAACTGTGAAAAAACAGACGTGGACAATTACATGGCTAAATGTGTCCACAAGAATGATGGATGTAAATATAAGGTTCATATATCATGCTTAAAGAGGACGAACAACCTATGAAACCTAAAAAAATACATTCAACATCATACATTCACCATCAGTAGGCTCAGTCAGGTTTATCTTAACTTGGATGTGCACATGCTTTCTGATTCATTCATTCTATTGGTCAAAACAAATCCACATATAACAGTTGCCAGCTGTATTATTGCATTTATATCTTAATACGGCTACACATTTGATTACCATAAAGTATGGTATGTAAGGGAAAGGTCTCAATAAAAAATGTATAGCTAATGAGAGGAATTGTACAAAGAGGTACGGCCAGGGCTAAATTTGATGTAGAAATACATACCGAGAACAATTGTGAAACTGGAAATTGTACCAACATACCAAAATGATGGTATGTACCAATTCTACAGGATATTTTGGACATATCTGTAGTGCTTTAATGCATTTTGACAATGCAATTCGATGGTTCAGATCGAGGACTCTTGGTGTTACGGAAGATACAGACAAATACTAATGTTGGTACTTACACAAGACAACAATATGAAAACAATTTCCTTCGTCTTCGCAATAGTCAAAAAGGAAGACATAGACTATTGGGAATTCTTCTTTAAGAACTTACGTAGACATGTTCTATCACATGTTTTATGTAATAGAGTTGATGGGATATGTCTTATTTCTGATAGAGTCACAAGGATCAAATACGTAATTCAACTTATGGGACCATCTTGGCAACCTCTCAATATTTATCACAAGTATTGTTTACACTACATTGCTATGAATTATTTTCAAAAGTTAAGGACCGAAGATGAAAACCTAATGATGCTTCGAATGAGTACATTTTCCACTCTTTTAGGTTTAATATATCTTTTCATTTATTATTTCTATTTTACTATTTCATTTTTAATTAATAGGTCACTCACATTTCGTATGTGAGGTTGAGAAGTTGCTTCAAAAATTGAGAAACAATAATGAACAAGGCTATAACTACCTTTCTAAAATCTAGAGGGAGAAATGACTTCGATCATTTGATAGGGGTAGAGGATATGGTCACATGACAATGAACTTGACTGAGGCAATCAATTTATCGCTGGAAGGGGTGAGACATTTACCTATCAATTTCGTTGTCAAAATGATATATTAGTATTTGACAACCCTATTTACAACCTTGGGAAAGCAAATAGTTGATTGGATGGCAGGATTCCATACAATACATCTAAACATCCACACAAAATTGCTAACCTTTATGTAGAATTCAAATACGATGAATGTGACATGTGTATCTCGCGAACAAAATAAATTATTTGTTTCAGAATATTTGAGGCCATTGGAAGGCATACAAAACAACGCATACGTAGTTAATCTACGAGAAAGACCCTGCAACTAGAGAGTATTCTAAATGTTCAAATACATTATGTATACGTCATTGCTTCTTGTTCTTCTATATGGATTCACTACATGCAATTTATTGATCCGATATACTTACTTGAAACTGTATTCAAAGTTTATCAATAAGAGTTTTCTCCCATTGAAAATGAAAGAGATCCAGATGAAGTTGATAATGAACCAACAATATGACCAGATTTTGCACTACGACGCGAAAAAGAATGTCATCCACGATCAAAGCGGATTTACTGTGACGAGGATTTGGTTGAACATAAAGAAAGAATCAGAGAGTCTAAATTATGCACTAACTACAGGAATCCCAGACACATGAAGAAAAAATGTCCTAATCAGTCATGCCCTTTTATTAATTAATTGTGCTTTTTCATTGCATTGTTTTTGTAAGTAACAGATGAAGAACAATTGTAATTAACCATTTTCAACGTGATTTTTACACCTCTTAGAATGTCTCGTATGTGTCAATACTAGAAGATAAGTATCAATATGACGCCTCTAATCTTATAAATTATGTAAATTTTCATATTAACTTCCAAAAAACTCCCCAAACATACCTATCAAGCCATTCTAACTTCTTCTTCATTCACAAAACCAAGCTTTGGAACCATTTTGAACGTGATTTTTACCCGACTTATAATGTCTCATATGTGCTGATATTACCCTCAATTGAAAGATAAATTACAATACTACACCTCTAATCTTATAAATTATGAAACATTTCAAATTAACTACCCAAAAAACCCCTCGAATATTTCTATCAAAGCATTTTAGCTTTTTGATCATGCACAAAACAAGCTTTGGAACCTTTTTCAACTTGATTTTTAACCTACTTATAATATCTCTTTTATGTCGATATTGGCTTCAACTGAAAGATAAATACCAATACTACGCCTCTAATCTTATAAATAACGAAATTTTTAGATTAACTACCCAAAAATACCCCTCGAATATGCTTATGTGGGTTAGAAATGTAGAACACGAGGTTTGTTAAATGCTACCCACGATAAATTGATGAAACATTTCAATTTCTCATGAACCTCGCATTATGTAGAATCCGAGGTCGTTTAACATAATATTAAATTGTATTATCTAAAAAGTATTTCCTTGTTGGAGGAGTCTCACGCCCTATAGAAGAAAAGGTCTTTACATGTGTGTTGTAGGACACGAGACAGTCCTACGTGTGTAGTTTGGGAGGCATTTTTCCAATTAATATCATTTGAAGGTTATTTGCCTAATAAATGATTTTTTATAAAAGTGCCTCAAATGCCTACCTATTTTCATTGAAAAGTTACAAATATTTAATATATTATATTAAAAGAAAAAAAATTTTGCACACCTATTTGTTCATTGTCATGCTCTTTAACATGTATGTGTAATACCCAATTTTGTCCAGGCTTTAGATTTATCGGAATAGACCTTTTTTCTTGGGTAATGCTAGAGTCCGTTCACACTAAAATGAATGAAATGAAATGTGTCATCATATCAAAAAATATTATAGGATAATATTGCCATATCTAGTGTGACATCCTATCAAGATAAATGATTATGCTAATTAATATGATTAGGTATAATTGGATGTTATTTCCTTATATAGAAAGATCTTATATGATTTGGAGACATCTTAGCTATCGATGTAAATAATCTAGACCATTGGATGTAGGGAGGTTCAACTATAAATAGAGTCTCTCTCTAACTCATTAGACATAGAGAAAAAGAGGTAAAAATATGAGAGAAAAGGAGGAGAGAAAAAAGTGAAAAGATGAGAGAAAAGCGAGAAAGGAGAAAACAGAGAATTCACTCGATGGATTGTAATTCAAAAAATATGAGCAATAAAAGAAAATTTTTGTTTAAAGATATTTCTTTCTTATTTTCATTTTCATTTCTTTGATTTTAGTTGTGTTCTTGTCTTTTCGGTCCATCTCGACCTTGGTTTGAATGAGATAAAATCGATGAACAAGGAAAATGCTCTTAAATGTTTTTCTTAAATCTAACATTCCTCAAGATTTCTCAGTGAAAATTGATGATTTTTTTATTTGTTATTATATTTATGGGTTAACTACTTCAAATACCACTCACCTTTAAGCTCGGGCTTGAAAATGCACTGACGTTTCAATTTTGCCAATTTTATCACTAACGTTTATGTTTAACTTCAATTATGCCACCCTGCTATTAATCCATTAACGGGATGCTGACATGGCATCTTCTTACCGTGACAATGATGACATGGATGGTTTCATTAAAGCCATTTAATCCAAGTAAGATCATTGTTTGCATTTTAACAATAATTTATTTGATATAAAAATCTTAATTTGCAACCTTAAACCTAAATCATCTTCTATTCTCATTGACAATAGAAATAAAAAATCAAAGGGGAAGTTTGATGGTGAAAGAGGCAGTTGGAGATTGAGTCCATTTAATAGACCTAGTAGTTCCCCTGATTAAGGAAAATTTCATTCCACTTTCTTCTATATCCTATGTTTTCACTTTCTCTCATTTCATAACCACCTAAATGCATGTTTAAGAAACACAGTGAAGTGTGAAATCAAAACCACCACAAAAAATGGTGGGAACCAATTAAGGCATATTCGACCTTTTTCCTAAAAACCCCCATATCTCTTCCTATCTATGCTTAAGCTTTCCTTTATCATCAACATCCCCAATAAACCCAAAATTCTTCTCTTGTTGCTCCACTTTCTCAAACTGAAATCCCTCAAAAGCCATACCTTTTTTATACTTTTCACTGTTAGGAAAAATCAAAATATGTCTACCAAAATCGTAGCCGAGTATGCCAAGTTTGGAAGGTCTTATTGCAAGAAATGTGGTGATGCTATAATTGCTCAGACCCTGAGGTTGGGTCTTGTTTCCAGAGATGTTAGATGCTTTGACTTGATCAAATGACATCACTTGCATTGTTTCCGGGAAAGATTGGTTCCTTTGATGGAATAAAAGGCTTTGACTCTCCCAAGGTTGTACCTTTCTATCCTTATTCCTTGCAGGTATACACACACACTAGATTTTTTTTATTAAAAAGGTGTTTTTTGTTGTTGTTGCTGGTGGTGGTGTTAAGGTGTCGACTAGGAAGCTTTAAAGAAATTGGCTAGTGGGTCTATTAAATAGATCAAGAAGGTACCTTGTTAAATTTCAGACTTGTGATTCTGAAAATGAACTGACCAAGAAGTTACCTTGTTAAAAATCACAAGGGAAAGCTTCTGCCTCTTGCACCGTCAAACTTCCCCTTGTGATTTTTGATTTCTGCTGCCAATGAGAAAAGAAGAGAATATAAGAGAATTTATTGTTAGGGTTATAATTTAGGATTTTATATCAAATAAATTATTGTTGAAAGGCCAACAAGGATCCTACTTGTATTAAATGGCTTTAATGAAACCGTCCATGTCATCACCGTCACGGCAAGAAGATGTCATGTCAGCATTCTGTTAACGAGGTAACGTTGGGGTGGCATAATTAGAGTTAAACATAAACGTCAGTGATAAAATTGGAAAAATTGAAATATTAGTGGCATTTTCGAGCCCGTGCTTAAAGATGAGTGGTATTTGAAGTAATTAACCCTATATTTATTTATTCGTTTCACTTATATTGTTGTCTCGATTAATCTTGGCCTAGTTTTCATTTGAAAACCCTATTGAAAGAGAGGATCAATGAACAAAGTAAGATTATCAAAAAGATCTTTTTACATCTAGCATTTCGTGAGACATTTCAATGAAAATCCATGGTGGAGCTCTAGATCATCATTTCTATTTTACATAATTCATTTTAACCATTTCCCTTTATTTTTAAAATTAGTTTCATTTTCTCTCGTTTGTTGTTTTTACCTTTTTTTTAGCTTTATATATATATATATATTATTTTTCTTTACTACTAGAACGTGTTATACATACATATATATATATATATATTACTTTTTAACTTTTTTTTATAAAAAAATGCGGTTCTATTCAATTGTTTCTTTCCTTAAATTATTTTTTTTAGATTATTTAATTTTTTTAATTTGTTTCCTTAATTGATATGAACTTTTATTTCTATTTTGATTTTAATTGAGATTCTTCCTTCAATTAAATTGTTTCACTTTTTTTGTGTTTTATCTATACTTTTTATATTTATTAAGCATGGTTTTCTGTATTACATGTTATTAATTTGTTGTCTTATATGTATTTATTTTGTGTAAATTTTATAGATTTGATTTCATGATATTTTATTTCATAAGCATGATTAATTAACTTGTTTCTTAGTACAAGCATGATTAATTATTTTAACATGTTATTAGATTGTTTATTTTTACGAAATTTATATTTTTGAATGAAAGAAGGGAGCAGAGCTAACTACTGACAAGTTTAACATAGAGGGGACCATGCAAGTCCTGGGAAACACGGGGAAGCATAGCAGCTGGAGCAGAAGGAAAGGACCGCAACAGATAGTCGCGAAGGAGGTCTAACTTTGCCATGCCATCAGCTAGCATGGTTTCTTTGCGAGGGACGTATAAGAACTCTGTGTACCATCCACGAGCACGCAAAGTATTGATAGCCCGAACGAGAGGAATCACCGTGCAACCAACATTGTGGTCTAGAGCAATTGAGTGGCTTGACGACTGTCAGACTGGATCTGCACAGCTTCAACACCATAGTGCCAGGCGGTTTGCAGGCCGATGTAGATACCCCAAAGTCCTGCCATAAGGGGGGACGAGATGCCAATGAACTTGTGGAAGCCTTGGAGCCAAACTCCTTCTCTCGAGCGAAGAACCCCACCAACTGAGCCAAGACCTGACACAATGTTGACTGAAGCATCAACATTGAGACAATTCTGCACGAGCATGGGAGGTGCCACATGATTAGAGATGGCTGTGGAGCTCTTGGGGAAGCAATGGACGGCCGACAGGCTTCAAAATGCGTTGCCCAAGAAGTACTCTGTCAATCGATGCTGACACGAGAATCGTTGAAGAAGCAATTCCTCCATTTCCAAATCTGCCAAGTGAAGGTTGGAAAGAAAACAGCCCATGGAATAGCCATACCTGGGTAGTTATATTTAGATGTTATTTTCTAATAAACATGATATATCCTCATCAGCATCACTCAACCATTTCAATAATAAATTAAAAGATAATGTTTATTTATTTTAAATTATCGAAAAGAGTTATCTTAATCAACCTGAATAGTTTTATTTGTTAGTTTAAAATAAACAAGTATCCTCCAGTGGAACTACTTAAAAATAATGACATCTTAAAATAAATCAGGAGGGTAGAAAGGGTAATGTTTTTCCATTTAGATCTAAGGAGGATGAACCACTCGACCCGGCAAAATTCGTAAGATAATGATGTTGAAAAAAAAATTCCTAAGATAATATTGTTGGAGAATTATTTCCTGTTCGAATGTTGGTCGCCAAGCCATCCTTGCGACCTGTGCATGCGCCATGACTGTAGATCGCCATGCACGCCCACGACCCTTTATATTCATGCCTTGCATCTTTAGAATTTCAACATCTTTGTATAAAATATTGAATTCCAACTTTAAAAGTGGCTTTCACGTGCATGCGCCATGCCTATTTTGCATTTCCAGCAAAGGGAACCACACACTCCCTCATCATGTGAGTTTTGTGACTTACTAAATCAATTTTTTATTATATTAAATATTGAATTACAACAGTATAAGTTAAGTGATTTTAGTGATAAAAGAATTATTATTTTTTTAAAGATACAAGTTTGAGCATTATGAATGTCCGAAATATGAATGTTTAACCTTAAATAACTGAAAATTATCTTTAAATAAATATTATATTATACTTATCACAAATTAATTAAAAAAAAAATTAAAACGTAAAGAAGAAAAAGCAAACATCTAACCAATAAATTATTATTGGAATTCACTTGCGTGAAAATTTGAAACTGCAATATTTTCTTGGCAAAATTCTTGAGATAATGATGTGAAAAAAAATTCTTGAGATAATGCTGTTGAAGAATTAATTGCTGAAATAATATAAGTAACTATTGATTTTGTGAACCCTAAACCCTAAAATATTTTGTTTGTTACTAAAAACCCTAAACCCTAAACCCTAAATTCTAAACCTTAAACCCTAAACCCTAACCATTCTCTCTCCAATCAATTTCTTCTTATAAAAAACAAATCTGTAACCACCATCATGGTATATATCACCATCCTCTACCCCTTTCATTGCCCTCAAAATACCATGAATTTATAAAGGTTTTCAGTAATAACCAAAATATTTTAGGGTTTAGGATTAACAAAATCAATATACAACAAATAATATAAGTAACTATTGATTTTGCGAACCTTAAATCCTAAAATATTTTGGTTATTACTGAAAACCCTAAACCCTAAACACTAAACATGAATTTTATAAGAAGAAATTGATTGGAGGGAGAATAGTTAGGGTTTAGTGTTTAGGGTTTTTAGTAACAACTAAAATATCTTAGGGTTTAGGGTTTAAGATTCACAGAATCAATAGTTACTTATATTATTTGTTGTATATTGATTTTGTAAACCCTAAACCCTAAAATATTTTGGTTGTTGTTAAAAACCCTAAACCCTAAAATATTTTAGTTGTTGAAAACCTTTATAAATTCATGGTATGTTGAGGGCAATGAAAAGGGTAGAGGATGGTGATATCTACCATGATGGTGGTTACAGATTTGTTTTTTATAAGAAGAAATTGATTGGAGAGAGATGGTTAGGGTTTAGGGTTTAGGTTTAGAATTTAGTGTTTAGGGTTTAAGGTTTTAAGCAATAATAAAAATATTTTAGGGTTTAGGGTTCACAAAATCAATAGTTACTTATATTATTTCAGCAATTAATTCTTCAACAGCATTATCTCAAGAATTTTGCCCAATAAAGAAAATGTTGCAGTTTCAAATTTTCACGCAAGTGAATTCCGATAATAATTTATTGGTTAGAGGTTTGTTTTTCTTCTTTACGTTTGAATTCATTTTTTTAATTAATTTGTGATAAGTATAATATAATATTTATTTAAAGATAATTTTCAGTTATTTAAGGTTAAACATTCATATTTCGGACATTCATAATGCTCAAACTTGTATCTTTAAAAAATAATAACTCTTTTATCATTAAAATCACTTAATTTATACTGTTGTTATTCAATATTTAATATAATAAAAAATTGATTTAATAAGTCACAAAACTCACATGATGAGGGAGTGTGTGGTTCCCTTTGCTGGAAATGCAAAAATAGGCATGGCGCATGCACGTGAAAGCCACTTTTAAAGTTGTAATTCAATATTTTATACAAAGATGTTGAAATTCTAAAGATGCAAGGCATGAATATACAGGTCGTGGGCGTGCATGGCGACCTACAGCCATGGAGCATGCACAGGTCGCAAGCATGGTCAACCCTATTCGGTGATTTAGACTCGATATTTATAAATATTTGAACATTCACTATCTATCTTAAAGGCTGGGAAGTTTTTAAAAATAAAATATTTGTTTGTTGCATAACCTTAGCTTAATAAATACAACGTTTGATTATAATAGTTCTCACTTCCAAAAATAGGAAAATTGTCATTACACATTATTTTAGGTCGTAACACCCAAATCTTACGGATTCGAGTGTCACACGGAATCACCAAAGTGATTAACCATTCTTCTTGTTTTCTTTTGAAAACATACTCATTTTAAAAATATTTACCTAAAGTGTGAAAGCATAATCATTTACAAAAGTGGGGCTCCAATTTAGAAACTCAATAAATAAAATAAATAAAATAAAATGTTACAATCGGACTCTTTTCAAACCATGACTTCTACATGCTTGTTAAGCTGTCATTACTATACTTGGTACTCTGCTGAGACTTCCCCTCTGATATCGTGGTCCCATCACACTTTACGCAACTTGTGTGAACGGAAACACATTATGAACGTTGAGCACGCAAGCCCCATGCCACACAATACCTTTACTATATAACATGCATTCATAAAATAAGCTTGCTAACAAGTACGTTCAGAGAAACAATACTACTATGCCATCAATGCTACTAAATCATTTGTTTCAAGGTACATCTACTGTCATAATGGTTTGGGTCTCATGCTTTTCTTGGTTTACTGCTAAGGGCCTCGTCATGAGTATACATGCAGTGGTCTTTAACCACAATATCATGCTACTATGCATCATCATATTCAACACACAATCATCAAATACACAAGTTTAGGTAGGCATCATGGTGTGGTCGGAGGGTTTTACTACATCTTGGGACACACACCGCTCTAGCCTACCTAGGGTGAAATTCAAAATTTTTGCATTGATAAACAACATTCGCTAACCTACTCATTGTGAGTACTCGAGCCTCATTCGTAGTTAGCCAATGAAGTGCCTAGGGATGGGCACGGGGCGGGGCGAGCAGTTTTTTGGCCGCCCAGACTCCGACAAAAAAATATCTATATAAAACCCGACCCCGCCCCGCCCGATGAATTTTAAGCCTTTTCCAGCCGCGAAGCCACCTTGACTTTTAGACTAAAACTCCAACTCTGACCCGACTTGATCTTAATATATTAATATTTTAAAATAATTAAATTAAAATAATTTATAATAATATATTTATAATTACATATTATATTTTAAACGGTTAAATTAATATATTTTATAATAATTAAATAATATATTTTAATAATATAAAAATAAAATTCTTAAAATATTAAATATAATATATATAAATAAAAATTAATTGAGTTGTGTCAGGTCGATGATTTTTCACCTTAAACTCGGCCCCGCCCTACCTTAAAATATTTTACTATATAGCCTGCCCTGCCCCGAGCCTCGAAATTTTAAAAAATGCCTCTATATGGTCTGGTCGGAACCCATTGGGTTTGGGTGTTTTGACCATCCCTAGAAGTGCTTTGCGCAGTAGCTGAGGTATGTTCAGATATTCTATACAAACAAGATGATTTTCATGTACACACAAACATGCTAGGGTTACCATAGGCCACACATATCAATCAATGCTAGATAAGGGTAAATAATGTAGTTCGGTTACTTTCTATCATAACTCAACAAAACCAGGTGAGGTCATCCCCTCACCCGATACTATCTCACTAGTTCTCTCCTCTAGCATGTTATGAAAAGGCTTAATAGTGTTTTATATCTATTAGCTTATTAAACTGCTCGATTCTGGTCATTTCAAACTAAAAGGTGTTTTAGTCATTTTTATCTATAAGGACTCTTAGCTCTTCATGATTTTACGACAAATATTGTTACTACTATTCATTTATTGTATTATCTACTAGCTTGACATTTAAATCGTGCTTTCTAATTATTGGCAACACTCTAGTCGCTCTCATCATGTTTTCCCTCGATTCACCCTTGAATTGGAGGGACGACTAATACACTATCGTCATGCATAAGTAACTCGGGTGCCTCTGCTGTTTCCCGAGTATTTAACAGGGCATAAGTTTTATGACGTCCTACTACATAAAGTTCTTAAGTGTTTACTGAATTCATTTGTTGTTCTCACTTATAAGTTCATTAGAGGAGTTTGGTTGTCCTAGACCCCTTCCTGAAGCTAGAGTTGGGTTTCTTACGCAATTCAATATGAGGGTACTATTATTAAGCCCTTTTATATAGATATCGACCCTTCAGTATTGTTACCCACCCTAGGTACCGATACCAAAATCTTTATTTTGTGATGTGAGAAGGCATTGTAATATTAATACCCCTACTTAGAGTATTAATACTTCTCTATTAGGGTACCGATACCTTCCTGGGTACCGGTACTAAATCTAGCTACTGGAATTTGTGACTTAATGATGGTATTGATACCTGACCCTTTGGTATTGATACTAGACGAACAATATCGATACTCTCTGTATAGAGTACCAGTACTACCTAGCCCTGATATTATTAATTTATATTATTCTTACTAAGTCTTTATGATTACCCTTTCGTTATAGAGCTAAATGCCTCATATCATTATTTAACTAGTATACAACTCAAACTATTACTTGTATAGGCTATTTCCTTTAGTGAGGCCTATAGGGGCAATTTGGAAATTTCAACCCATAAGGGCATTTTAGTAACCTCACACACTCGATTTAGATGCTCGATCTAAAAATAATATTAAAATCCTTACTCTTGAGTCTATTTGACATTTTGAATTTACTCAACCACTTTGGGTATTGATACCAAGCCTTCGGTGTGGATACCCAATCTTTGGTATGGATACCAGTTCATCTGGTATGGATAACATCTTATCTGGTACGGATGCCAATCCTCTGGTATGGATACTGCGATATCGATATCAACCATCCAATATCGTTACTGAGCTTTTGGTATCGATACTATAACCCTCAATATTGATACCAAGGGGCCAATATTGATATCAGTCTATCCAGTATCGACACTAAGACCTAGAAAACCCATTTTTCACCCAATATATGAACAATACCGGTATCAGTTCATCCAATATTGATAATTTTTCCCAAAAACACAATGTTGTGCTCGAAAATACCCCAAACTCATGCTAAACCCTTCTTTTAAAGTATAAGTTGATTATTAAAGCTTATGAAATTCATTAGGGGTCATTATTTATCATTTTTACACAAACTTGACACCTAAAGCATCCATTTCAACAAATCAACCACCCTAACTCCACGCATGCTATTCCACGCCATACAAGTAAGCAACTCATGTAGATGAGTTACCTCATCTCTTAGCAGTTCAAAAAATGTCTATAGCTTACCCAAGGATCAACCTTTTATTCACCTAGCTAAATAAGGGTCTTTACATCACTTTTTCATCACCCAAAAGCCAACCAGGAATTCCTACATGAAAAAGATTAATTGTAGTTGTTAAACAAAACTTAAACCACATAAAAAATAAAGAAAATAGAGGGAGGAACCTTTGGGGATCAAACCCTCCCAAAACTCCATGAGAGCTCAAGAACACCATTTATAGAGATGGTGAGTTTTTCATGAAGCTCAAGAACTCCCGATTAAGAATCTTATATCTAGTTTTTCGAATTAAAGGAGATGAGGAAAAGTGCAAGCTTTTCTATTTCTCTAGCTCGAAATAAGAAAAAATAAAGAAAAAAGATGAAAGGAAGAATAAGAAGTTTTGGGTTTGGGGAAGAGAAAGAGAAAATTGGTTTACCTAAGCGCTTCCATACCCACATGAAAATCAGCTAGAAATCCCCCAAATCAATCATGTTTTTCCAAATGAGTAAATTATACTCTAGGTTCCTCTACTTTCATCATAAGCTTAAAAGTCCAATTTTTTACTTCTACAAGGATAATTTCTTACCCCGATTAAACTCAATTTTGAACTAATAGACCTCCATGCAATAATAAATATATTAAATAAATTATTGGTCAACACAAAAATACAAGACCGATATTTGGGGTGTTACAAATCTCCTATCCTAAAAGAAAATTTCATCCTCAAAATTTCCTGAACGAAACTACCACTTAGACATTCGAGCTGCACAACTTTTATGACTCCTTGAGCCCTTCAAAAGACCTTTACTAAATGTATTCCATCGTATTTGGCACTCATCACTAAGTATCATTGCACTTTTGAAGGATTAAAATATATTTGACTAAATGGACTTGCAAATTCTTGCCGATCAGACTTCCGTAACGAGATCCTTGAACAAAATGAGAAATCTTTCTAGGAATATGTGTTTAAGCAAAATATTTCTAGATATTTAACAGATCACCAAAAAATTACAATGATAGAGTTATCTAATGTTAATAAATTTTCTCTTATACAATTAAATTATGAATGCACGAGAGATTAAAATATACTAGCCAAAATTTATCGATTTGAGACAAACAAAATCTTTTATTTACGAACTTTTCTCTGTCATGTTTCACGATACTATGGCTCGAGCAAAGACATCTTAGAGGAAATAAAGATGACATAACTAAATGTAATATCAACATAGGTTGAATGAAATTTTAACAAGGCAGACACACACACGATCGAGAGGTCTTACCATACTCGCATTGCACAAAACTTAGTCTGGAATAAAGACGAATCCTATAAATATTTTTCTTTAATGGAACTCAAATTGAATTTCATGAGGACTCATTGAAAATTAGAGTTGATTGAGTCATATGAATGTAATAGAATGAACAAGACTCAATAAAAAGGAAGTCAACGAATCATTTCAAGTATTCACAAACTATCGAGTACAAATTTGAATTTACAAGCATTAGTTGTCACCTTATTGTTTAGGGAATATGATACATATTTTGAGGTCAATCTCGATTATCGAACTCTCTCAAGAATTGATCAGGATATATACTTTTAGAAATCAGGGGAAGAAATTCATCAAGGTCAAAGAAACTTGAATATGAGAATATCCATGGTGAAAATTTTGTGAAAATTCAAATTTACAAGTATGATTTTTTTTGTTTTCCCCCAAAATTTTGAGCTAACACAATCTCAGAATAATAAATCTCTTATTAACAAATATACATATTATCACACTAACGACTCTTCTTAGAGCTGGATATGATTGCTTTAGAATTAACACTACCACTTACCTTCATAAGATATTCAACTGAGGAGTATTGTTATGAAGATCAAAGTATTCATTTAGCAAGGTTGGAAAGACATTCACTCATTAAAGTAAGGAAAATATATTTTCGACTACATATGAATAATGCTAAAAGATCATAGGTAGAAAATCTTCAAAACTGAGTAGACTTCAACTTATTTCATTAATAAAATGGTTTATTCGATGGCTTTAGATTTTGATCAAATGCATAAGAATCCCATTGATGAAATTAACCAACAAAATGGCAATATCATAACAAGTAATCAAATTCACAAAGCTTGTGAATACATCTATCACAAAGATCATCCTCTAAGATAGAATTTATGTCATACAATCTATAAGAATCGAGCAAAAGATCAGTTTTGAAGACATATATGTTCTATGAAATCTATGTTAGAGTATGCCCAAAGACCAATCACATGATGATTGTAATAATACATTTATTTACCGATTTTATTGAATAAAGGCATTACCACTATTATTTTCAGTTATATGTCTGTGTTTAACATAAACTGAAAGATAATAAAGTCCATATAATAACATTATTAAAATATCCATAGTCAAGTATTGTTATAGGCATGGATAATAATAATACGATTAAGACTAACATGTTATTGATTGATGACAACGAGTTGTCATTGACATAGAGATTTCAGAATTGATACATGATTATATTGTTAGAGAACAATGTATTGGATTAACCCATCATGAGCATATGTCTTGGATTATTATGTAACGATCATAACATTACTCATGGTGATGACTACATGTATGATCCTTAGACTTGAGATCAATGTCATCTCAACATATATTGTTGTATGTTTTGATACAATTAAACATGCTCCGTAACTGGTTGCACTATAAAGATTGTTATTGAATATATCTCAATATATGTAGTGGGGTATGTATGATTAAGATAGGATTTGTCCATCCTACATAATAGGAAATATATCGTAGGCCACTTGATTGAGTGAGCCTAGAAATGCATATCCATGCTCGAATAAGTTGATATGTGATATCACAAATTATTCGTTAATTATAGTCTACTCTAGATATCAAGAAATAATAGATGGGCTATACAAGTGTGACTATTTTAAGACTTGTTCTTTTTCTAGATATAAAGGACAAAAGGATGTAATACATAAAAGAGTTAATCACAAAGATGATATGTTGAATCATAATTTCTTGTAACTTAGGTGACAATGATATATTGCTAGATGTCACTCATTGTATGTAATATTAGAATTGTTCTAATAATTACTATTAACATTACAAGAACCTATAGGGTCACAGCTTAGGATTGAATGAGCAAAGATGTACAATTTGTTGTATGTTACTAAAATATATCTAAAGTTAATCTATATATATTTGATATACTTATGATTTTAATTATCTCGAATATAGTAAGTAAACATTAAAAGAATGTAATTTTGATTACAACTCTTTTAATTAATATTTATTTTGGAATAATTAAATAATATTTTAAATAAACATTAAAGATTGTAATTCAGATTATAAGTCTTTAATGTATATTTAATTTGAATTAATTAAATAAGATTTTTTATTAATTCGAAATAACTTAAAAATCCCTAATATGTTAGGGTAACTGATATATTTAAGTGAGGTAAGGTCTAGCAACCAATTATTTTAGCCATTTTTCTCAAAACTAATTTTGGAAAAAGTAAAATTTGCTCTCAATCGGGTGAACTAAGTAGAGGACGAGTCATTTTTCAGGGAGGTTTATGATTCAAAACGTTCGTGATCACCATTAGTCGTTGCTGCCTTTTCTATTTTTCAAGGAACCCTTTGTAAGTATTCACATCCTTTCCTCCCGATTTTGATTTTTCCGTGGTGAGACCGTCGAGTTTTGTTTCTGTTGAGGTATGGGGTGCGTCAACGGTCCCAACAGTAGTATCAGAGCCACTTGTACGATCCGAATTCGGGTTAAATTCTTGGTTGATGCGATATGTATGAGTTGCATGTTCTAGTTTTATTGTTTTCGACAAATATGCATGATATCATTATTCGAATTGATAACCACAATGATTAATATGTTAATTTTTTAATTTTTTTACAATCTATTTGTTGCTGAAAGGATTTTACGAAATCCATATGTCAATTGTTGACATGATGATACGTCTGAGAGCGATAGCAGATCACCTTTGGTAGTGGAACAATGGTTGTTCCGATGCAGAAAACCGTCGGGATTGAAAATCCCAAAAACACAATTATGTTGATAAGTTTTATCAAATCGTGAGGTTTTTCTATAGAAACGAAAGTATTATTTTAAAAAATAATCCCACTAGAACGTAAGCCCATATTAATATTTTTAAAAAAGGCGTAACAACGTGTATATATATGATATGTTTGTTTTGCATGGTGTTTGACATGCATGGTTATAGCCCTTGTTCAATTTACAATGGTTGAATTTGAAATACGATCTGCGAGCTGTGCCTTTCTATATCTCAGTTGTATTTGTCTTCTCATCTTACTCCCTTGTATGTAAAACAAGTTTCTTTTAAAATTGTAATCATATGAAGATTCACAAGGAGCAAAAGAATGGACTGAACTAAAGGTGAGAAGATACATAGAGAGAAGTCATAGGCTTTATGGTTTTTTGGTTCTCCCATTGGTTTTGGATGGGCTACCTTAGTCATTTTTTTGGGCTACAACCATTGCATCTTATTTATTGCTATATTTGTTATGTATGCAATGTATCAAATGATAAAATAAGAATGAATATTGATGAGATCAATAAGAGCCTAATATTAAAACGAACAATGATAAGATAATTGCACAAATCCCTCTTTATAATCTAAGTTAACTTAACCATCAAATATTTACCCTCGTTAAGGCTTCGGTCGATATTGTGTGGGCCTTGCCAAAGCATTGGTACATAAATCTATCTTGGTTAAACGTGAAGAATAAGAAAATGATATTCATCGGTTAAGATATTGGTAATAACTTAGCTAAGTTATTCTAATAGGATTAGAAACCTAGAGGTTATGTCTTTGGATAAGTCATGAGATGACTTGAACAAGAGTTGTTCACCAAAAAGAGGAGTTACATAAGATGTAACTAGTAAAGTGTTACTTACCTAAATAATCAATATCCTAAAAGAAAAGCCAAAGCTGATTTAGGAAATTGATGTATTATGGATCCTCAACCACTAGAAAAAGTTTCGTTTATTTTTTATGAAATTAAAACAGATAGGGTTTTTAATTTTGAATAGAATAGTAGGAGTAATTTGTAAATAAAGACCTATTTATAAATTTTAATTCAGTAAATTTACTTTAATATTTCCATTTTTGTAGATTTAATGGAAAACAACACTTTATCATTCCTTGAGAAGGAGAAGCTTAATGGCATAAACTTCCTTGACTGGTTTCGTAATTTGAGAATTATTCTCAAACCGGAAAGGAAGGAATATGTCATTGAAGAACCTGTTCCTGATGAACCGGCAGCTAATGCTTCAAGAGCTGACAAAGACAAATTCAAGAAACATATGGATGATATGTTAGACGTTGGATGTCTAATGTTTGCCGCCATGACTCCTGAGCTTCAGAAGCAACATGAAGACATGGTTGCATATGAGATGATTCAAAATCTCAAAGAAATATATGAAGGGCAAGCACGTCAAGAGAGATATGAGAGCTCTAAAGCTCTATTTCAATGCAAAATGGAAGAGGGAACTCCTGTAGGAGCTCATGTCATCAAGATGATGAGCTATATCCAAACATTGGAAAAGTTGGGATTTCCTCTCAAAGATTAATTAGTTACTGATGTTATCCTGCAATTGTTGCCAGATAGATTTAGCCAATTTGTCCTTAATTTCAACATGAATGAAATTAACAAGACTTTACCACAGTTACTTGGCGTGTTACGTACTACTGAAAGTAACATGAAAAAGGTTAGACCTAAGCCCATTCTGATGATCCACAAGGAAAAAGAAAAGGGAAATAAAAGGTAGCAACAAAGTCTAAGGGAAATGGCAAGACCAAACCGAAAGGTAAAAATGCATTGAAACCCAAAGGGAGAGTTAGCAAGGAAGGAAAATGTTTCCATTGCGATAAGATCGGACACTAGAAGAGAAATTGCGTTGTTTACCTTGAAGAGGTTAAGAAGGAAAAAGAAAACGGAACGTTTGTTTTAGGTATTTATGTTATTGATGTTAATTTGTAAACATATACTTCTTGGGTATTAGATACCAGTTGTGGTTCTCATAATTGTACTTCCATACAAGGACTACAAAAGAGAATGAATATGACTAAATGAGACGAGATCTACGAGTGAGAAATGAAGCAAGAGTTGTTGCATTTGCTATAGGGACATATGTTTTATCTTTGCCTAGTGGACTTGATTTAAATTTAGAGGATTGTTATTTTGTGCCTAGTTTGACTAAGAACATTATTTCTATTTCTTGTTTGTACAAGATTGGTTTTGAGATTATTATTAATAATAATTATTGTTCTTTTTATCTTGATAATGTTTTTATGGTTTGGTACAATTGGTTAATGGTCCATATATTTTGAATCAAGAAAACACCATTTATAACATAAATACTAAAAGATCAAAAACAAATGACTCGAATCAAAACTCCATAAATATGAACTTTTAGATTCATTTGTTTTCGAATAATATGATGTATGGGAATCTTGCTTGTTGGGAAAAATGACTAAAGCTCCTTTTAATAGTAAAGGTGAGTGAGCAAGTGATTTATTGGGGTTAATACATAGTGATATATGTGGACCGATGAATACACAAGCCAAAGGTGGATTCAATTACTTTATTACTTTCATCGATGATTTCAGTCGGTATATTTATCTTATGCGCCATAAATCTGAAGCCCTTGAAAAGTTTAAGGAATTTAAAAATGAAGTACAAAATCAACTAGGCAATATTATTAAGGCACTTCGATCAGATTAAGGTGGAGAATACTTAAGCATAGAGTTTGATGAACTCCTGAAAGAATATGGGATTGTCTCACAGCTTACACCACTTGGTATACCACAGTGGAATGGAGTTTATGAAAGAATGAATCGAATACTGTTATACATAGTTCGATCGATGATGACTTATAGTGATCTTATGACTTCTTTTTGGGGACATGAACTTGAAACAACCGCTTTCACACTAAATCGTGTTCCATCTAAATCGGTTCTAAATACACCATACGAGATATGGACTGAGAAGTGTCCCAATATGTATTTTATGAAGATTTAAGGTTGTGAAGCTTATGTAAAACATCAGATGTCTATAAAACTCGAACCTAAATCTCATAAGTGTATATTATGACACTAAAGTTTTTACAAGTTCATGGTGTAGATTATGACAAAATATTCTCACATGTATCTATTTTAAGTCCATCCGGATCTTGCTCACAATAGTTGCATTCCATGATTATGAAATCTGGAAAATAGATGTCAAAATCGCTTTCCTTAATGGAAAACTTGAAGAGGATGTGTATATGACACAACCAAAAGGTTTTGTCACTCCAGGAAATGCTAGAAAGGTTTGTAAGCTACAGAGGTCTATTTATGGACTAAAGCAAGCTTCTCAAAGCTGTAATATTCGTTTTAATGATTCAATCAAAGAATTTGGTTTTATTAGAAGTGAAGACGAGCCTTGTGTTTATAAGAAGGCTAGTGGGAGCGTTGTTTCTTTCCTAATCTTGTATGTAGATGACATACTCATCATAGGAAATGATATACATATTTTACAGTTTGTTAAGACTTGGTTAGGTAGTTGTTTTTCTATGAAAGATTTGGGTGAGGCAGCGTATATCTTAGGGGTTAAGATCTATTGAGATAGATCAAGACGACTTCTAGGTCTGAGTCAAAATACATATATAGAAAAGTGCTAAAAAGGTTCAATATGGAAGAATCCAAGAAAGAATTTTTGCCTATTAGACATGGCATTTCTCTTTCGAAGGAAATGTGTCCTTCAACTCCACAAGAAAGAGAACGAATGAGTAAGATTCCATATGCTTCGGCTATTGGTTCTATCATGTATGCCACGATATGTACTCGACCAGATGTATCGTATGCTTTAATCATGATGAGTTGATATCAAGAAAATGCTGGTAAAAATCATTGGGTTGCGGTTAAAAATATCCTTAAGTACTTAAGAAGAACTAAGGATAAATTTCTTGTATATGGAGGCGAGGAAGAGCTTAGTGTAAAAGGTTATACTGATGCCAGCTTCCAAACTAACAAGGATGAGTCGCGATCAAAATCGGGCTTTGTGTTTTGTCTTAATGGAGGTGATGTGAGCAGGAAAAGTTTAAAGAAAGACATAATAGCTGATTCTACAACAGAGGCTGAATACATTGCAGCCAATGAAGCAGCAAAAGAGGTTGTTTGGATTAAGAAGTTTATATTGGAATTAAGGGTTATTCCCAGTATAACAGATGTTGTAGAACTCTATTGTGATAATAATGGAGCCATTGCACAAGAAAAGGAACCCAGATCTCATCAACGATCCAAACATATTCTTTGGCGTTTTCATCTTATTCGAGAGATCATAGATCAAGGAGATGTGGAAATATGTAGAGTACACATGGATGACAACATTGTTGATCCCTTAACAAAGCCTCTTACACAGAAGAGGCATGATTGTCACACTGAGTCACTCAGTATTAGATATGTAAGTGTTTGGTCTTAGTGATAGTGGGAGATTGTTAGAGTATGCCTAAAGACCAATCATATGATGATTGTAATAATACATTTATTTATCGATTTTATTGAATAAAGGCATTGCCACTATTATTTTTAGTTATATTTTTGTGTTTAACATAAACTGAAAGATAATAAAGTCCATATAATAACATTATTAAAAGATCCATAGTCAAGTATTATTATGGGCATGGACAATAATAATATGCTTAAGACTAACATGTTATTGATTGATGACAACGATTTGTCATTGACATAGAGATGTCAGAATTGATACATGATTATATTGTTAGAGAAACATGTATTGGATTGACCCATCATAAGAATATGTCTTGGATTATTATGTAACGATCATAAAATTTCTCATGGTGATAACTATATGTATGATCCTCAGACTTACGATCAATGTCATCCCAACATATATTATTGTATGTTTTGATACAGTTAAACATGCTCGTAATTGGTTGCACTATAAAGACTGTTATTGAATATATCTCAATATATGTAGTGGGGTGTGTATGATTAAGATAGGATTTATCCTTCCTACATAATAGGAAATATATCACAGGCCACTTGATTGACTGAGACTAGAAATGCATGGCCATTCTCGAATAAATTTATATATGATATCACAAATTATTCGTTAATTATAGTCTACTCTAGATATCAAGAAACAATAGATGGGCTATACAAGTGTGACTAGTTTAAGACTTGTGCCTATTCTAGATATAAAGGACAAAAGGATGTAATACATAAAAGAGTTAATCACGAAGATGATATGTCGAATCATAAATTCTTGTAACTTAGGTGACAATGATATATTACTAGATATCATTGTATGTAATATTAGAATTTCTCTAATAATTACTACTAACGTTATAAGAACTTAGAGAGTCACACCCTAAGATTGAAATGAGTAAAGATGTACAATTTGTTGTAGTTACTAAAATATATCAAGAGTTAATATATGTATATTTGATAAACATATGATATTAATTGTCTCGAATACAATAAGTAAACATTACAATAATGTAATTTTGATTACAACTCTTTTAATTGATATTTAATTCGGAATAATTAAAGAATATTTTAAATAAACATTAAAGATTGTAATTTAGATTATAAGTATTTAAAGTACATTTAATTTGAATTAATTAAATAATATTTTTTATTGATTCGAAATAACTTAAAAATCCCTAATGTGTTAGGATAACTGATATAGTTAAGTGAGGTAAGGTCTAGCAGCCGATTACTTCAGTCGTTTCTCTCAAAACTGATTTTTGGAAAAGTAAATTTTGTTGTCAATCGGGTGAACTAAGTAGAGGCCGAGTCGTGTTTCCATGGAGGCTTACGATTCGAAACGTTCGTGATCACCATTAGTCGTTGTTGCCTTTGCTATTTTTTAAGAAACCCATTGTAAGTATTCGCATCATTTCTTCCCGATTCCATTTTTTCGTACTTGGATCGATGGTGAGACCGTTGAGTTTTGTTTTTGCTGTGCTATGGGGTGCGCCGGCGGTCCCAATGATCTACTCCCATGGGTCATTGACTTAAAGGAATAACATGTACCCTTTTCCACAATTGCTTAGTCAGCTGACTATGATTCACATAAACAAAATCTTAAGAAAAATTTAACTTTGAATAGTAATAATGGTGGGGGTATAATCGCTTCCACTGTGCACTCTAATATTAAAGACATGTTCAAGGGAGAAAACTTAATCCTAATTACTTCTACAAGATTTATTTAAAAGAAGACAATCTATTCAACTCTTATTCCAATGAATCACTCATCTTCTGAATGAGATTACCCTTCCACACATATCTATTGCTGAGACACAAAACTGCATTTTCTAGTCTTATGATAAAGCATTCTACAGTTATATACGAGTACCTTTATTCATAAATTCATAAAGCACTTTCTTAGTTATATCTACGATGAAAGACCAAGTTCTTCACTCGAAAGTTTCCTTTCATATTTTAGCACATGATATGACAAACTCACTAGATTTCATTTTCCCAAATCAATCACCTAAATATTTTTTTATAGATTTGTATTTATTACACTTTTCTTAGTTAAGGTTATCACATTAACAAACCAGTTAGCGGTGGAGAAATGATATCAAAGTCTCATTCTATGAGTACACTTTATAACATTTGAGGTTATGTAGGACTCAATCTGATTAAACTAGAAATGACTAAACTCTAGCTCAGATACTACTAAATGTAACACCTGAATCACACAAATTTGAGTGTCACACATAATCATCAAAGTGACTAATTGTTCCTCTTATTTTCTTTTGAAAATATTCTAACTTTAAAAACATTTATATAAAGTGTGAAAGAATAATCATTTACAAAAAGGGACCCCAATTTAGTAACTCAATAAATAAAATAAATAATTAAAATGTTACAACCTAACTCTATTCAAATAAAGACCTCTACATGCCCACT
Organism: Hibiscus syriacus; assembly: GCF_006381635.1. Taxonomy (NCBI): domain Eukaryota; kingdom Viridiplantae; phylum Streptophyta; class Magnoliopsida; order Malvales; family Malvaceae; genus Hibiscus; species Hibiscus syriacus. The sequence goes on along the minus strand of NW_024062980.1, from coordinate 11,006,337 downwards.
AAGCTATCAACATTGTACTCTGTTACTCCACTAAGACTTCCCCTCTACTATTGTGGTCCCATTGCACTATACACAACATGTAACCTATGAACTGAAACATATTTCTAACGTTGAGCATGGAAGCCCCACGCTACACAATACCTCTATTATACTACATGTATTAATAAAATAAGCATGCTAACAAGTAAAATTAGAGAATCAATACAACTATGTCATCAATGCTACTAAACCATTTGTTTCAAGGTACATCTACTGTCATAATAGTTTTTGTCTCATGTTTCCCTTGGTCTATTGCTTAGGGCCTTACTATGAGTATACATGCACCAGTCTCGAACTACAATATCATGCTATTATGCATCATCATATGCAACACACAATCATCAAACACACAAGCTGAGGTAGGCCTCATGGTGTGGTCGAAGTGTTTCACTGTATATCGGGACACACATCTCTAGCCTACCTAAGGTGAGATTTATAATTTTTATATCATAAAACAACACTTGGCTAACTCAATCCTTGTAAGTACTCGAGCCTTGCGCCTAGTTAGCCATTAAAGTACCTTGCTCACTAGCTGAGGTATATCCGAATATTATATACAAACAAGATGATCGTCTTGTACACACAAACATTCTAGGGTGCCCATAGGACTAACATATCAGTCAATACTACACAAGGGTAAATAATGCAGTTCAATTTCTTGATATTATAACTCATCATAACCAGATGAGGTCATCCCTTCACCTGTTACTATCTCGCTCGTTCTCTCCTCTAAAGCCTTATGAAAGGGATTATAGTATTTTATATCTATTATCTTATTAAACCGCTCGATTTTGGTCATTTAAAATTGAAGAGATTTTTGTCATTTTTATCTCTAAGCATTTTAGGATTTTACGTTGAATATTGTTACTGCTATTCACTTGTTGTATTATCTGCTAGCCTAACATTTGACTCAAGTTTTTAAATTAGTGGTGAACTCTAGTCTCCATTATCCTGTTTCCCTTGATTCACCATTGGATTGGAGGAATTACTGATACACTAACGTAATGCATAAATAACTCGGGTGTCCCTGTTGTTTCCTAAGTATCTAGTAAGGCATAAGTTTTATGATGTCTTACTACATAAAGTTCTTAAACTTCTACTAATTTCATTTATTGTTCTCACTTATAAGTTCATTAGAGGACTTCTTGAGCCCTTAAGCTAAAGTTAGGTTTCTTACCCAATTCATTGTGAAGGTATCAAAACTAAGCCCTTTTTTATCGATAAGATCATTCAGTATCGATTCCAAAATTTATATTCTATAATCCGAGAAAGCCTTTCAGTATCAATACCCCTACTTGGAGTATCGATACCTCTACTTGGAGTATCGATACTTCTCTATTAGGGTACTGATACCATCTTGGTACCGATATTAAATCTAGCTTTTGGAATATGTGACTTAGTGATGGTATCAATTCCTCACCCTTTGGTATCGATACCCGACTAACAATATCAATACTCTATGTATAGAGTATTGGTACTACCTAGCCAGAAATCCTGATATTATTAATTTATATTGTTCTTACTTAGTCTTCATGACTACCCTCTTGTTATAGAGCTAAACATCTAATATCATTATTCAACTAATATGCAACTCAAACTATTACTTGTATAAGCTATTTTCTTCAGTGAGGCCTATAAGGGCAATATAGCAATTTTAGCCCCTAAGGGAAATTTAGTAACCTCTCACACTTGTGTTAGATGTCTGATCTTAAACTATATTAAAATCCTCACTCTTGAGTCATTTTGACATCTTGAAGTTACTCAACCACTTTGGGTATTGATACCAAGCCTTCAGTTTGGATACACAATCTTTGATATGGATACCAATTCATTCGGTATGGATATCAATCCTCCGGTATGTATACCAGTTCATCCGGTATGGATATCAATCTCCAGTTCGGATACCAATGGTATTGATACCGACTATCTAATATCGATACCGAGCTTCCCTTATCGATATTATAACCATCAGTATCGATACCAAGGGACTGGTATAAATATCAGTTCAACAGTATCGATATTGAGACCCATAAAATCCATTTTCACCCAGGATATGAACAATATCGATATCAGTTCATCCAATATCAATATTGTTTCCCAAAAACACATTGTTTTGATCGGAAAACACCCCCAAACTCACATTAATCCATTATTTTGAGGTCTAAGTTGATTATTAAAGCTTATGAAAGTCATTAGAGATCATTATTCATCATTTTTATGCCCACTTAACATCTAAAACATTCATTTAAAAAATCAAGTACCCAAGCCCCACACATGCTTTTCCACCCCATAGAAGTAAGCAACTCAGGTAGATGACATAAAAGTAGTAAGGAATAATTATAGTGTGTTCAGCTCCTAGCAACTCAAAAATGTCTATACCATACCCAAGGATTAACCTTTCCTTGACCTAGCTCAATGGGGATCTTTACACCACCTTTTCATCACCCAAAAGCCATCCAATGATTCCAACATGAAAAAGAAGAATATCAAATTCTAAACAACTACTAAACCGCATGAAAAATGAATGGAAATAAAGTTAGAAAACCTTTGGGGCTTAAACCCTCCCAAAACTCCATGAGAGCTCAATAACACCATTTATGAAAATTGTAATATTTTCATAAAGCTCAAGAACTCTAGATCAAGAATCTTACCTCTATATTTTTGAATTGAAGAAGAAGATGAAGAAATGTGCAATGTTTTTTATTTCTTTATATTAAAAGAAGAAAGAAGGAAGAGAAAATATGAAAGGAAGAAAAAAAGTTTTGGGGAAGAGAAAGAGAAAAGTGGTTTGCCCAAGCTCCCCCAAACCCATGTGAAAACCAGCTAGAAAGCCACCCAAATCATCCATGTTCTCCATAAATGGGTAAATTACACTCTTTCTCCCTATACTTTTATCCTAAGCTTAAAAGTCCAATTTTTTTATCTTCTACAAAGCAAATTTCTTACCCGATTAAGCTAAATTTTAAACTAATGAACCTCCATGCTATAATAAATATATTAAATAAATTATTGGGTTGACAAGAAACTACTAGACCAGTATTCAGGGTGTTACATATGTGGTGTTTCCATCAACTTGAAATGCTGAAATGTTTCCAATTTAACTTAAAGTTTTTTAGAAGAAACATTGATAATTCACCGCTTTCGTTGGAAATAAGAGGGATACCATTATGCATTATTTTAGCTCTAGTTAGACGTAACAAATTATTAGCTTCCTCTCTAAAATTTGATTAAATAACATTATATTTATCCAACTAAAAAAGGATCGTTAATTAAATTAAAATGTGAATTCATAAATTCCATTGCAAAGACAATATTGAATAGGTATCAATTTTCCGACATTGTGGGGGTACTCATCCTTTCCCACACTTAATTGAATCTCGAATTCATTTTTTATAAAGTAGACCTAAAATTTATTTTAATATTTTTAAAATTAAAGTTTATTAAAATGACAAAATATTTTTTGGGTGATCCAAATCATACCCTAAACAAAGATTGGTGGTGACTCTGTGGAACCATATTTTTTCATTTTTTAAAGAAAACTCAATTTTAGTAAAAACAAACCCTAAAACTATTTTTCTATGGCAGATTAGAGACTCTACTGGAGACTCTAGAGAGTCATGTCATTAGTCGATTAATTATTATATTTGTAATGGGAATTATGGATTCAACTTAATTTATTTTTTGATCCCTTTGGTTGTGCTTGTTTGTTTGCACTCATATTTAAACTCTAATAGCATATGCATAATTGTGATTGTTCGTATTGATTTGCATTCATGGAGTTCATGCTTATTAGCTTGTGTAGATTGGACTTTTTGTAAAAATATTGTGTGTACTAAAGATTGGTAGATTTCTCCTTACACATTCACTGCATTTGCATGACATAAACTCTATACCTGAATTTGTCCTTTTAAGTGGAGGGTGAAAACGAAACCTTCATAAGAAATGTTTCCTCATGTCAAGCCTAGCAACTTACCTTAGGGTTAAACACCTTATGCCTTTGTCGGATATGTTTCTTCGTGCCAGGCGTAATGAGATACATCCTCCCGAATTTAACTCAATCTATATAAGCCTGTGATGGATCTAGGATTGAAGATTTGACAAGCTCAAGGAAGCACTGGCAATGACAATGAACCATAGATATATACTCAGATCAAAACCACACCAAACCCTTAGGAAATTTCTAAATAAGTCTACACAAAGGAGAAATCAACCTCTACCTTTTTCCTTTTACTTTTACCAGTAAAGGCATGTGAACTAGAAATCATGTGGTTATGGTTTTATTTTTTTCAATGAAGCATGGGGGTAGAAATCATCATGTAAGAATTTATCATGAAAACTTGTAGGGTAGGATTTACTATCTTAATCTTTTATTTATTATTTTACCAATTTATTTATTTTTTCTACTTTCTTTGATTTTTGTCTTTTTGCATCACATTATCATACTATAATAGGTTTTGAGATGTGGGTATTCCATCAGATTAGAAAGTTTCACAAATGGATCAAGAGTCCCTAATGCATGTAGCTTTATATTTGGAGGTGCGTGCTTGGTCAAAAGCAACACAACGATAGCATGGAGATAGTCTACCATTAGATTTCATATCAGATCTAGCAGATAAGACTCTTATAAATAACAAGAAGATTGATTTAGGACTTGAGAAGCCCCTTCTACAAAAGCAACCTCATTATTGATCGACGAACACAAGGGTCATTCACGAAGAGAATAAGACCTTATAAACACGTATTATGAAAAAGGCTATTTCACAAATGAGTGGCTTAGCATGATATATGATGGTTCTAGAAGAAGAGGCTAAAGTTATTCAGGCCCATATCGATCTTGTCTCGGATTGTGGAAGAGGAGACACTTGGCTAACAACAAGATTTCAGATTTAAATAGAAGAGCTAGGGTTGTATCAATAATAGAGATAATTGTGATATTTGAGATTTTTCTTTTGAATGAAAGATGTTCCATGATGGGATATTATTTGCATCAGTGCATTTTTTTGCATTGCATATTGCATTCTTCTCAAATACATTGCATTAACTTTATTTATATGTTTTTGCACTATAGCATTTATGCATATTAAAAAGATAAATTAATAATAAACAGAAGACTGTGTAACAAAAAAATATACTGGCTGATACTATTGCACATCCTCACTCGCTTTAAATCAAAGAAAATAGAAGCCATGCTCATGGAAATTGAAGATAACTTTTCCAAATTGCAAAAAGAGATGGAAGAAAATAAAAATCCACCATGGATTGTTTTACGAAAAACCAGACTGCTCTGGTCGACCAAAATTTGGCGAGATTGAAACATTGAACCTCACAAACATCCCAAGTGTGGGATGTTCTGAAGAAGTAGTGATGTCACCACCATCAAAATTGGTGGTTACACATGAGAATTTCCAAGAGTATCAGATATATTCTTCTGCCAAAAAGGGACAAATTGTGATAACCAATCCTCATAATAATCCTGAAGACTATTGTGTCCCAGACTTAGATGAGGATAATAAATCAAAGAAAATGGTGAAAAAAATAAAACAGTTTGAGAAGTTTAACGGGAACAGTTGACCCTCGACCCATATCATTATGTTTTATCGAAAGATGACTGAATACTTGGAAAAGGACCAACTACTGATCCATTACTTCCAATAAATGTTGACAAGGTTCGATATCCATTGGTATAATCAACTGAATAGAATATTAAGTCATGAAAGGATCTAGCCAAATATTTACTGAAACAATATAAACATATGAACGATATGAGACTTGATCACGTCATTTTGCAAAACATTGAAAAGAAGCCTAATGAAAGCTTTAGGTAGTACACAAAACGGTGGAAGGATATAGCCATATCAGTTTATCCTCGTTTGGATGAGAAAGAAACAAGGAAACTCTTTGTGTATTCCCTTAAAGCTCTATACTTCTAGCATTTGGTTGCAATCACTACTAGCAACTTTTCCGATGTGGTCATGGTTATGGAGATGATAGAAGTGGTTATAACACAAGGGAATATTGAGGGAAGTGAATCCCATACGAAGCTGGCCACAAAGAATAATGAAGGAAACGTCAATAATACGAACATCATTGGTTCTGGAAAGGGTGTCATTGTCTCTTGATCGAAGTCAATCACAATCGCATCATCAAATCCTCTAAGGTAAGATTCAATAAAGAAAAATAGAGAAAGAGAATGATAACACTTTGATCCAATCATAATGTCATATCAACAGTTGTTTTAACAACTCTATGATACATACATAATATCACCGTATTCTGTCAATCCCCTAAAATCACCATACTCGAGGTGGTACGATGAAAATACTCAATGTGAATACCATGCTGGCATCCTGGGGTATTACATCGAAAATTATCTTGCTTTTAAGAGGTTACCCAAAGATTGCAGAAGAAGAATCATATTCATTTTAGCTATTTGGAGTCACCTAAGGTTGTACATAATCCTCTACTTAATCAAGGGGAAGCAAGTGCTAATGCTATAATTGAAGATGATGCTGAAGGGATTAATAGATCTGAGATTCTTCAATTACCACGGGGTCTGTACTTAAAAACTGAATTATTGAAGAACTACCTATAGTTTTCAAATCGTTTTTAGAATAATACTCAAACTTTCCCTATTTGCTCGTACCTTGGGACAATAGGTGATCTATTGTAAGGGTGAATAAACTACTTTTATTTAGTTTCAATAAAAGATGCATTCCATACTTTCATTTGGAAAACATATTTCCACTTAATTTTTTGATTCTTTGTTCATATATATTATTTGTTCCTACTTGTTATGTGAGAAAGTTTTTCTCGCATATATATATATATACACACATACATATGTATGTAAGTATGTATGTATGTATATAAATTTTCTCCTCAATTTTTTTAGGTCTTTAGATATCAATGGTAAGAATGAATATGACTCTGATTCAAAAATTGATTTCAAGCAACCTAAGAGAACGAACTTCTGCCACAACAAATAAGAAGACAAGATAGGGAGAATTAGCTTAAGGATTGGGGAAACAAAAGAAAAAAAATCAAAGAATAATCATGCATTAATGACTTTCGCTAGAATATCTCTGAGGATATTGAATAAAATATTAACTATGAGTATCTATCCCTCTAAGGATACCTCTTCCACAAGGATTTTTGTGTAGGAAATGATGAACGACATTGTTTCATTATCCATTTGCAAAAAAGGAAAAATATATCTATTGATGTCCCCATTCGAGCCTAAAATACCTTTTTATTTGGATTTAACCCTAACCAAAGATCACTCCCCATACCAGGACAAGGTAAAGAAAATCTTCTTGCTAGAGTGTAGTCAATCAAATCTAATAAGGTATAGCACCACCAAGATGACCAGAGATTCAAAACAAGATTGATAAGAGATATAATTTGTGCTCTAATCAAATTGATATCTCAAATTCAACAAATAAAGAGGAAGAAAAGAGGCATATGAAAAGATATCCAACAAATGAAGTGATCTCAAACCACAATGTTGGTAACCTGAAGCTGGTTCAAAGATCGAGATTGTCAAATGGAGGACCTCTAAGGTGAAAAACTATGATTAGATAGTCTAAAGGGATAAAAAACGGATGAAGTAGATTCAACCAAAAGATGAATAAATGAATTAATCCCTACTTCAGTCACCTTTAAACTGATGTTTGAGCATATTTATCCCTTTCATTCATAATTGTGAGCCATGGCCTACGTTACGTGCCTAAAAATTCCTTTATAATAATACATTAATTTCTACGTGAAAGAGAACAATAAATGAAAAATAAAATAAATAATAAATTAGGGTTCAAAATCAAAACCCCCCAAAAGGTGTCTTGAAACCAAATGATGCCTCAAGTTGAAAAACGAACAAAAGGCGATTTGAATAACGAGTCAGGATTCCTGACAAGAAGGTTCTGAGTTAAAAAGACATTATTACCAAAAGCATCAGATCAAAATTGAATACAACTAGAGATTTAGTTACGACATCCTAAATCCTAGAAAACTTGATGATTTGGGAGGAAAACACGAATTGATGTAACCTTCGATGTTCATACGATCAAAGTTACGCTTGAGTCATTCTATAGCGTGTCAATTTAAAGAAATCCATATCATTGATATCTGGGGAACCTACCTTGCTCTTATCTGATTTTATTTCAAATGTTTTCCATTTACTCATCAACAAAATTCCTTTCACTTATAGAGATAAAAAAGAATATTTTCTTTGAAAGTCTAATTTTTCTTCACATCTTGCACTGAAGTTAAGTATAAGTAATTTATTCCCTTTGAAAAGAGATCATTGAGTATTACTATGCAAAAAGTTCCTGAAAACTGCAAGTACCTCTATGGATGACAGAGGTTTTGATACGAGACCCATGAAAATGATTCAAATTTCGTTTTGATGGTATTCATTTTCCAAATATCGAAAGAAAAGGAGTATTTGGTGAAAAATGCACTTATATTAGTGTTTCCAATTACCCAAAAAGATTGTCTATTAAGATTCACGGAGAAATAATGACTTCGTAAATTGCAATGATTGAAGTCATTTACAAGACACCAGAAATTCTGAAAATGGAGAAGATCAAGTTTGGCGGAAGAAGATTGAGACTTCTCTTTGAAAATGAGAATGCCAAAAATGATATATTTGAATTTTAGGCATAACTAAGGATGTTACACTCATGACATTAAATATATATATATATATATACACACAATTTTGTAGAGACAATTTCAACTTCACGACAAAGGATATTGAACTTGAAGTAAACCCAAGACCGACTTAACTCATAATGAAGGAGTTGTTTACAACATAGCTTAACTCAAAAAAATTGGGGCTATATCTTAATCAATTTGACATAAAGAAAGTTGACCGATGTTTAAGCTAATTCCAACTTCAAAATAAACAATATTGAGCTTGAAAAACGCTCATGATCGACTTAACTCGTGATGGAAGAGTCATTCATAACATAGCTTAACTCAAGAACGAGAAGCTATATTCCAACCAATGTCTTCAAGACGAATTTCAACTTCACAATGAAAAAGACCTAAAATTGATTGTAATTTAGCTTAATTCAGCAACGACCTATCTTCTAGTCAAGTTTTTGAAACCAATTTCAACTTCATAGCGAATGATATTCGATTCAGAATCATTTCCAAATTGACTTAACTCACAATGGTGGAGTCGTCTGCATTCCAGCTTAACTCAATAGCGATGAGCTTGTAACACCCAAATCTAATTCGACTGGAGCCTAGTGGGTTTGGATATTACACGGGACCTCAGAGTGGCTAACCCAAAAATTTTCTTGAAAACATTTAAATTTCTTAACTTAAATAATCCCATAAAAGTAAAATGAAATAAAGTAAGAATAAAATAATTAAATTTAAAAAACCGAGGAGTTTCTAAAATAATCTCAAATATAATAAATGTCAAGAATTATGACTCGATTAATACAAGGGTCTATGAAATACATACCCACTAAGGAAATCAAGACATACTCTACATCTACCGATATTTGGAATCAAACTATCTGGCGATAGCTCTCGAATCCGATACCTGCTAACATGTGAACAAAAAAAATTTTGAACGCTAAGTTACAAGCTCAGTGCCACATAAAAGACTCCACTATACTATATGAATTCATTAGCTACGAATGATTAGCAAGTCAAATAATATTGCAACGAAATACATCAAGTAAAAATCATGATAAAATATCATGCATCAACACACCATACAAAAGCATGTTATGGCCTTGCCATTATATCACTGAAGTGCCTTAACACTAATACTAAAGTGCCTCAACACTGATATAGAAGTGCATACGCATTGATACTAAAGTACCTCAACACTGATACAGAAGTGTATACGCACTGATACTAAAGTGCCTCAACACTGATACAGAAGTACATACGCACTGATACTAAAGTGCCTTAGCGCTGGGGAAAATTTTGGATATCTCTATTCCCTATCTCTAATCGAATATGAATACGCTCAAGTAACTTGGGTGTCATCGTTTCCTGGGCGCTAAACAAAGGCTAGTATTATGTCACATTAATAATTGTTCTTATTTTCAATAATTTCAAATGATGTTCTCACTTGTAGTCTTATGTCACACTAATAATTATTCTCATTTTCAATTCGAATCACTTGTAGTCTTATTAGAGAAGTCTCGATGCCCTCATAACCCTCTTTTTAAACCCATAAAATTAATAGAGTTTTCTTTCTAATCCAGGATGAGGGTACCGATATTGGACGTGACACTCTTGGTACTGGCCTTGTGGTATCGATACTGCCCCGAGTACTAATACCAAAATCAGTTTCGATGTTTTAGAAAATTACACAAGTATCGACACTTCCTTTGGGGGTATCGATACTACCCTGAGTATCGATACTACCTTGAGTATCGATACCAAAATTAGCTATGATATTTCAAAATAATTCCTAGTACTAATTCTCCTAGTGGGGGTATTGACACTTTGTAGGTTTCAGTAGCCACTTTTGGTACCGATAATCCCGTCAGTATCGGTACCAAAAGTGGCTACTGAAACTGATAAAGTGCCTTGGTGTCGATACTGCCCTTACAAGTATTGATACCCACCCTAAAGTTCTGATACCAATTGAATGAGTATCGATAATGTTACTATGTAATCCTATCTTTTTAAGGCTATACGAAAGACAGTGTCGATACTGCTCTTCAAATTCTGATACCCCTGCTAGAATTATCCTGTTTAGGCATGAAAATGGTTTCAAAAACACCTTCACAAGCCTCTCTAAGGCTCTCAAACATTTATTAAGTTTTATGGGTGTTTACAACATCATTATAGGTCATTTTAACATAGCAGAGACATCAAAATGCTTGTTTTCATTAAAACCCATAAAGATCCATATTTGCACCCATGAACAAAACAAGAAAGAAAACATAGTTTAATGACCTAAATATGGTAGAGGGAAGTTAGTTATATGTTATTTTAACACCATCTGGATGGAAAAACTCCCAAGATCACCCAAGTACCAACTTTTATTTGTTCTTGGCCTTTGAGCTCTCTCCAACTCTTTCACTAACCACAAGCAAATAAAGTTGTTATAATCTCGTTTTAATACTCTGAGTGAGTAGAAACATGATTCTAAGAACTTATGAACAACCTAGGAACACTACCAAACACTAAAATCTAAACCTCTCTAAACCCCCATCTTGGTCACCATGATCAAACCTCAAGATTTTGGGCTACAACAGTAAGATTTAATTGCATTATACTTCCCCAAACTATGACTCTCATTTCAAATTAGTTCTTAAACTTTTAAATATTTCAATTTCATTCTCAAACTATGATTCCCATTCTAAATTAGTCCTTGAACTTTTGAACAATCCAATTTGAACAAACTTAGAAAAAAGGTTGTTATTTTTTACTAAATAGTTTACAACCTTTATAGAGTAGTCTAAGTATAAATAAGGAAACCATCCCTAAAAATTCAGTAACTCCCTAAGAACTATAGACTAAGATTAGATCATACTGTACAAGGAAACTATAGGAATAAGGTAAGTAATTTATCCTTAATTTTAGGAATTCCAACACTCCCCCTCAATCTGAAGTGTAGATATTTATCAAACCCAGCTTTCCAACAATTTATCCAAACATGTTTCTACTCAAGTATTTGGTTAACAAGTCTGTAACTTGTTGTCTCGTAGGTAGGTAACACAAACCGCTCTCGAGTTCATTTTTCTTTAATGAAGTAGCGATAAATTTCCACATGGTTGGTGCGATTGTGGTGAACAAGATTATGTGCTATACTAACAACTGCATGGTTGTTACAATGTATTTTTATAGGGATAAATGACTATTTTTTTTATTTCTCCAGATTCTTTCGCATATACCATGGGATAATGCTCAATAATCTGCCTCTACACTGCTGCGTGTGACAAAAGACTATTTTTTATTTCTCCATATTACAAGATTATCCCAAACTTAGCTACAGTAACCACTTGTAGAACGTTAGTCGTTAACAGCACCTTCCAGTCAGCATTAGTGTATACTTCTACACTTCGGTTGCTAGTTTTATTGAAGTGCAGACCTGTACCCAGAGTCCGTTTGACATACCTTAATATCTAGTATGCAGCTTCGAGATGTTTCTCCCTTGAAGCATGCATGTACTGGCTGATAACACTTACATTGAAAGCTATGTCTGGACGAGTGCAAGATCGACATATAAGTGTCTCTACTAGTCGTTGATATCTTCCCCTATAGATATCTTCTCCACCCTGATCAGTTCCCAATTTAAGATTGAATTCCATAGGAGTTTTGATTGGTTTGCATCCCAACAAACCAACTTTCAAAAGAAGATCGAGAACATACTTTCTTTGAGAGATGGAAATAACTGCCTAGACCTTGTTACTTCCATTCCAAGAAAATATCTAAGATTCCCCAAGTCCTTAAGTTTGATTTAGCATTAAGAAACTCTTTTATCCTTTTAATTTCGCTTAAGTCATCCCCTTTTAATATTATATCGTCCACATAGACAATGAGAATGAATAATTTTTCACTTTTTGAGTGTTTGTTGTTTTTGAGAATGCATCATAAGGTCCAATATAGTGTGGAATTAATTTTCCCTTTTGGTCAAACTGAAGGACTTTCCTCTAAGGTGATACCTTAAAAATCACCTTGTCACTTACAAAGAACTCTGTGTTCTTCCATTTCAGATCAACATAAGATTTCTGTCTGTTGAAAGCTTCTTTTAGCAGTCCTTGAATCAGGCCTACCTTTTCCTCTATCTCTCAAATCAACTTCGGACCAACCAATTTCTTCTTGCTAAGTTCGGTCCAACACAAGGGAGTCCTATACCTTCACCCATACAATGCTTCGTATGTCACCATCTGAATACTAATTTTGTAGATGTTGTTGAATGTGAACTTAACTAATGAAAGGTGGTCCTCATAACTACCCGAAAATTCAATGACACAATATCGCAATATATCCTTGAGAATCTAAATCACCCTCTCGGACTGTACATCCATATGTGGGTGGAATGCAATGCTAAAATGTAGCAGAGTACCCAAAATTTCGTGTAACAACCTCTAGAATCTCGAAGTAAACTATGGATCTCTATTAGAAATGATTGATGTGGGTACCCATGAAGTCTGACGACTCCTTGATGTAGAGTTGCTCCAAACTTTCCAAGGTAAAATCTATTTGTACTGGTAGAAAATGGGTTGATTTGGTTTATCGGTCCACCACTACCCAAATGATATCATACTTTTGACGATTCCTCGGTAACCTAATAATAAAGTCCATGATCACCTAACACATGGCCTTAATATAATTTAATTGAATATAAAATTCAATCAATGGGAATTTCCAAAATTGTTATTAATGAATATTGATAATTACCTTAGGCCATTGCAATATATTCCATTAAAAATTTCCTTAGTCAAATATGAACTAATTTTTCTTTGACTTCTTAGTTTGGCCATGCAATTTTAAAAAATTGAATTTTAATCACTAATTTCTCAATTTTTGGCCAAATATGAAAATTGACTTCAATTTCAATTCCATTGATCCATGCAAAATTTATTTGATCTACAACATGGAAATAATATTTTCAACCTTTATCTAACATCCTTTAAATTTTTGAAAAATTCTAGTTCAATCTGATTATTCGATTCTATACCAAAATTTACTGCTTTATAGCTTTTAATACAAATCCCATATCAAAATTTTGATTCTCACAAAAATTCTAATTTTTGTAAAAATTATCCATTTATGGCCCAAAATATATAACTTCTAAAAATTATATTTTTATCCCTAAACTTTTACAAAGTTTATACTTTAGCCACCAAACTTTCAAAACATACACTTTTCTCACTAACCAAATTTTTGGGTATTACATTGGCTTTCCATATACTCTTTTGTCTAAGCATCAATAGATGATAAAGTAGAAGTTTGGGCTGAAGATTATCCTTGATAAGTTTGCCTTTGTTGCGGTTAAGCAACTGAATGTTATGTTTGTGGTTGTGATATTGGTATTAGTTGCTACTAATTATAATGTTGTGGCTGATAATGTTGTTGTTGCGGATTAGAAATGTTCTGACTTCTCCAAGAAAGATTAGGATGATTCCTAAAATTAGCATTATATGTGTTGCAGGAAGCATTGTCATTCATTTGATAATTTTGCACGTAGTAAACGAATTTCAAATTTTGGGGGCATTCATCGAAGTTATGACTATCTCTACAATAGACACAACTGATGAGAGATGCAACCTTGACCTCATATATTCCCCTAGTATTTCTAAATTCTTCACCATATCCATCAATGCTGAAATTTATGATGCATCTGAATTGAAAGCTTCATAATCTACTACTGCAACATGGAGACGGCCAAACATATTCCTAGTATTAGGGTACTGGCAATCATTAGTTGATATCCTCTCTAGAATATCATAAGCTTCTTTATACGTTTTATCTAGCAATGCTCGATTTACTAAAGCATTGACCACCATACGAGTATGTGTGTTTAACCCATTGTAAAACATTTCCATTTGAGTCAAAATGCATAGGATAATTCCTCTGCAAATCCTTGAATCTTTTCCACGCTTCATACAAGCTTTCATCCTCTATTTGCTTGAATGAAGTTAAATCATTTCAAAGTTTGGCATTCATGTTTGGCATGTTAAATCATGGAAAACAATTATGTGCTAACTCATTCTATGATGCTACAGCACCTGGCGGTAGTAAACTTAACGAAGCCCTTGCTTTATCACACAGTGAATAAGGAAATAGCTTCAGCTTCAGTTCTTCTTCAGGAACACTTGATGAATAAATGAATCAAAAACCTCCATGAACTATCTCAAATGAGCCCTAGGATCTTCAACAATAGAGCCTTTATTTTTTCCCATAGATTTTAGCATTTGGAAATTACCAGCTTCAACTTGAAGTTCGCAGCATTAATCATTGACCACACTATGCCCGGATACAAATCATCTAGTGTTGGAATTACATGTTCTCGGATAGGTCGGTCACGATCATTCATATTATAAAATGGTTGTCTCGCCCCATTGCTAGCGGGCAACTCAACATCCTCTCCATTCTGCGGTGGGGGTAAAACATCATTCCCTTGTCCAGCTATAGTTGTTCGATTCCATACAAATTCACGGTGATGTATCCTAAAAGTCCACTCAATCTCTGGATCAAATGGACCTAATTCGTCGTCACTGCGAGGTATGAACGAGTAGAAATGAAAGCTAAAAAGTACATACAAAACAAAATAACAAAATATGCTAAATAAGAAAAACTGTAAATCAAATTGATGCTCCCCAACAACGACACAAAAAACTTGATGATGTGTTAAATGTTATAACTTAAGTGAAAGTATACACCAAGGCCCAAGTAATAAGTGCTAGCTGAAAGAGTTATAAGTATCGTATCCACAGAGAGCAAAATGTTGTCATTAAAGTCTCAATTTTAAATAATTAATGAGTATGTAAAAGATGTTATCTAAATGAGATAAAAAAAAAGTTATGAAAGACCAAGTCATGCTATAGTACTATAAAGAGCGTCAAGTCATCAATCGAATAGCGTGGAATAAAATAATGTAAATCATACTTTAAGTAGGAAGAACATACTACCTCTATGTGATTAGCAATGATTAAAACCCTTCAAACTACTCTAATCAATTTCATTAATTAATGGATTGAAAGTATTAACAAAGCTAAACAATTGGATGTATGCTTTTCAACATACACACTGTTATGTAGAACTCCAATGATATCAAAAGTGCACAACAAAACTTTATTTCTAGAAAATTAATTGAAAAATCATAAATTAATCGTTGATATTTATACTAGTAATCATGAAGTAAATAACACATAAAAGTAGTTGCAATACAAACTTAAAGTAATTAATCCAAAATATCATCCACAAAGTTTATAAACATCAAATCATACCCCCTCTCAACTGTAAGCTTTGTATTGTGATCTGCAGACTGTCAATGCTTCTCAACAAGCTCTCTTTATGCTATAACAAACCTTGTAGGGGGCTTAAGCTTCCATGGCATATGGTAGTTTAACGTGGAGATGAGTACTTTTCAAATGGTTTCCAATCAATCTCTAAGCTTGCAAAGTACTCCCATTTATAGTTTTGAGGAGATTTTCATCCTCGAATAGATTACTTCCACGTTTCAGGTGGTTTCTAGCCCATTGACAACTGCCCAAGCCAAATGCCCATCCAGAAAGTTCTCCTAACCATTTGGAGATTCATCAACTGATACATTATCCACTCAGTATTTCTTGCAATGATACAATACCAGTGTAACATTTTCGCAATATTAAAATTTAACTTTAGCTCTAGGCAACCCACTAAATGCAAAATATGCAAAAATAAACAAATATGATCCTAAAATGCTCCTAAAAATGTGTAAGTTCAAACCAAGCCTTGGTGAAAAAGGCTACTAAAGATAACTCTTTTGAAAAATTATCAGCTCCCACTCTATTACGGATTGAATCTTTTGTGGATAAACTTGAATACCCTTAGCGGTCACCACGTAGTCTAAGAAGGATGGCCCGGACAACCAAAACTCACATGTGCTGAACTTTGCCTACAACTGATGATCTTTAAGCATTTAGAGCAAAATTCGGAGGTGATGGTCATGATCTTCATCTAACTAAAAGTAAATTAAGATGTCATCGATGAACAAAACAACAAATTAGTTTAACTAAAGGTGGAAAACTCGATTCATTAAGTCTATAAAAGTTGTGGGTACATTGGTAAATCCAAATGGCATCACTAAGAATTCATAGTGACCATACCTAGTCCTAAGCATCATCTAGGCCACATCACCCACTTTGACTGTCAACTGGTAGTAACCCGACCTCAAATCTATCTTAGAGAACACTCTAGCTCCTCTGAGCTGATCAAACAGATCATCAATTCTCGTAAGTGGATATTGATTCTCGATCTTTAACTTATTTAGTTACCGATATTCGATGCATAACCTCATCAACCCATCTTTCTCTTTTACAAATAACACTAGCACTTCACATGATGATATACTAGGAAATATGAACTCTAAATCCAATAGATGTTTAATTTGATCCTTAAGCTCTTTTAACTCAGTCAGTACCATGGTATACAGAGCGATGGACATCGAGGTCGATTCAGGTAGCACTTCGATGTTGAATTCTAACTCGCAATATGGCGGTAATTTGGGAAAATCCTCTAAAAATAACTCGGGGAAGTCTCTCATAATACAGATGTCTTCGAGCATTGATCTAGAAACTATAAATGCCTCGTAGCCCTGACTAACCAATCTCTGAGTGGCTAAGGTGGAGATGATTCTAGAAGTTCTACGAATCTGATTACTGGTCACCACCACTTTGGCACTATCCTCGTGTCTAACTTTGAGTTTCCTAGTCTTGCATCATGCTTGTCAACCACTCCATCCCAAGGATTACATCAAACTCACGAAAGGGTAATACTATAAGATCAACGAAAAAGACTTGGCCCTGTAACTCTAAATGAAACCTACAATGGACCTTGTCCACAAACACATCTAGTCCTAAGGTGATCGAAACCCTAACCTTAACCTCAATGTCCTCGACCGGAATACCTCACTCTTAGAAAAGTTCACGAAAAAAATATGAATGAGTAGAACTACGATCAATAAACGTAGTAACCTATGTGCCATAAATAGTAGAGATATCAAAGATAACATCTGTTGGCTCCCACTTCACCGGGGCCTTCATTGCATACTGCCTCGAAGTGACCCTAGCCTCAGTTCCGGCTACTAATCTAGAAGTGCACATTCTCTGCTGCCTGATGTTGAGCTACCATCTTTTTGGACAAATCCTTGACCCCTCTAAACTGCCTAATTTGATCTCTAAGAAACTGGTGGTGATACGCTGACTGCCTAGGGGTAATATTGAATGAAGTTCTCCAGAGACCCATAACCTAAGCATGCCTTTAAATGTCGGTGGCACTCTCAAGTGTGCCACTTTCCACAATGGCCACATTGAGGGGTTATGATCCTCTACCAGAACCTTCGTTGCTCACCATTGAGCCCGATGTTAAAGGTCTCTTGTGATGCTCTAATCTTGGGTGAAGTCCTGAACTCTTCCTGGTCCTTCAAGACTACGACGGTGGGGATCTCCTCACTTCTTAAAAGTCATTGACCCTCTTCGCTGAAGGCTTAGATAGTCTTACAGAATTTTGTACTTTCCGACTCTAGCCTCTAGAACTACTGATCAGATTATCCCTCCTCAACTGAACCCTCTAAATTGCCTTAGCCTCACGAGTTAGCTCTGCGAAAACTCTCGAGAGATCAACAGCCAAGTGCTTGAGGATGTCAATATGGGGTCTTTCTCTAAACCTTCTACAACGATTATCCTTCATCGCCACCAACTTAGGTACGTAGTAACTCAATCGAAGAAAGTCACGCTCATACTCCATCACAAATCAGTCTTCTTGGACTAGATGGGTAAACTGGCCTCTCAGATCATCTATATGAGCCTCCCCAATATACTTATGCCTGAACTGTTCCAAGAAGTCCTCATATATTGGTATGGTAGACTCTAAATCTAGATCAATTGTCTGCCACCAGTCAGTGCCATCGTCCTTCAGCAGCATGGTGATGCACTCAAGCTTACCCTCCGGGGTAAGTTGTAACTATCTCATGGTACGGAGTGCCTTACGGAACCACTGGTAAGTGATTATAGGTCAGTGAATATAGGGCCATCATCTCGTGTGCCAAATAAGTATGTGGTCTTATAACGTCAAAGTCACTCTACCAGTGACTCATGGGGTACTATAGATGATGGTGGTATGGGTGGGGTAGATACAATGGGTGTTCTCAAAATAGTTGGGACAATATTCCTAAGGGAAGTTGTGAAGTCTCTGAAGAAGGTGGCATCCTTGATCCCTGCATCCTTCTGGAGGCCCATCTCCTCGAAGTCTATGAAATACTCATCTCCAGTATCTCCAGTGAGAGAGACGTGAGTTTCATTGTGACCCTCTTGGCTGTGAGTTTGGTAGTTTTCCATAACCTACAGAGTTTCAAAGAAGGGAGTTATTATCCTCATTCTGGACAACCAAATATACTAACACTTGATGGGCATGTACACCACTGACTCTTATTGACTCTATCACGCTGGTCCTAGGAATGACTGAACTTGACTCTCTGATACCACTAAATGTAACATCTAAATTTGATCTGACCGAAGTTTGATGGGTTAGAATATTATATATGACCATCGAAGTGGCTAACCCATAAGATTTCTTGAAAACATTTAAATTTCTTAACATAAACCAGTCAATAAAAATAAAATGAAATATAAGAAAAAAATAGTCAAGTTTATAAAATAAATTAACTCCTAAAATAATCTCAAATACAATAAATGTCAAGTGTTATGACTCGATTAATACAAGGGTCTATGAAATACATGCCCACTAAAGAAAATCAAGACATACTCTGTAACTGCTGATATATGGAATCTAACTGTTTAACGATAGCTCTCAAATTTTGCACCTACTAGCATACGAACGAAAACAATTTCGAACAGTGAGCTACAAGCACAGTTCCATATAAATGAATCCACTATATTACATGCATTCATTAGCTACGAATTCTTATCAAATCAAATCATACTGCAATGAAATGCATCAAGCATAAATCATGGTAAAATATTGTGCATCAACATACAATACAAAAGCATATTATACCCTTGCCATTATATCACGAAAGTGCCTTAGCACTATCCAAAAGTGACTCAAAATTGGTACAGAACTTCATATGCACTGATACTAAAGTGCCTTACTACTTGGGGAGAAAATCTATATATCTATATTATTTATCTCGAAACGATTATGCATACGGTCAATTAACTCGAGTGTCCTCCTTATTTCCCGAGCGACAAACAAAGGCTAGTCTTATGCTACATTAATAATTGTTCTCATTTTCAATAATTTCGAATGGTGTTCTCACTTGTAGTCTTATTAGGGGGGTCTCAATGCCCTCATAACCCATTTTCCAAACCCACAGCGTACCTATGTTAGGCCTGGTAGTAACAGTACTATATTTGTGGTATCGATACTACCTCGAGTACCGATAATAAAATCAACTTTGATGTTTTATAAAATTCCTCAGCATTGATACTCATGTGAGAGTATCGATACTATCCTTTGGATGTATCGATACTACCCTAGTATCGATACCAAAAATGGCTTTGATGTTTCAAAATAATTTCTAGTACTCATACTCCTCTTGAGAGTATTGATACTATGTGAATACTGATACCAAAAATGGCTAATGTAATCTATAAAATGCCCTCGGTATCAATACTACCCTTGTTAGTATTGATCCCCATCCTGAAGTACCCATACTCATTGAATGAGTATCGATACTGCTAGTGTGTAATCCTCTTATCTTAAGGCTTTACGAAGGGCAGTATCAGTACTTTTCTTTGAGTACCGATACCCCAACATAGAATTGCCCTATTTAGGAACGAAAGTGGTTACCAAAACCCCTCAAAATACTCCATAAAGCTCTCAAACATTCATTAAGTTTTATAGGAGTTTAAATCATCAATACATGTCATTTTAACACAATAATCTTTATTTGTATGTTTTCATCAAAACCCACAAAGATCTTTATTTGTACCCATGAACAAAAGAAGAAAGAAAACATAGTTTAATGACCCATATGTGGTAAAGGGGACTTAGGTTTGTGTTACCTTAACACCAGCTAAAGGAAAAGGCCCCTAAGATCACCCAAGCACATACGTTTCTTTTTTATTGGCCTTTGAGCTCTCTCCCAACTCTTTCACTGACCATAAGAAAATAAGGTGGTTATAATCTTGTTTTAATAAACTAACTGATACAAACATGACTCTAAACACTTATGAAAAACCTAGGAACACTCCCAAGCCCTAAAATCAAAACCTCTCTAAAACTCCCATCTTGGTCACCAAGGCCAAACCTCAAGATTTTGGGCTATAATTGATGCTCTATGGGAGAAGATTAACTTTCTCACCTTCACAAGTCTAAACTAGCTTTGTAGAACAATAAAACTTCCACCTTTAGGAGATCTGGAGAGGAAAAAGAGAAGGAAGAAGAGAATGAAGAAAAGATGAAGGAGAAGATGATAAGGGAAGCCCCTCCCAACGTGTGACATACGCACAATTAAGGGGATCAATATTTGTTTCAAATTATGGATAAATTGCTGATAATCATCGTTTTGCTATCAAAATAATTCCTGGCTTCTTAAATAGAAAGAAAAAGGTAGTATAGAGAAGCAGGGTCAATCCACAGGTACTATGGTTTTTCTGATTTTGTAAAATTGTATCTTGATTTTAGGAAAAAGATAGAATTCCATGTAAAATTGAAAAGGTATAAAAATAAATAATTAAAAATGAAAAATAATAAAATAATAAATAATGAATTAAAAATAGTAATAAAGATAAAAGGGGGTTTAAAATTATTTAAAGAACTATAATGAGATAAAAATTAAATAAAATAAATAAATTGGGATAATGAAAACTTATAGTGAAAGCAGCCTCAGACTTCAGCTTTGCCTTAAATTCCTCGGACAATCAAAACAAATTTTTACTTCAAGATTCACGTTGGTTTACAAGGATAATTCTTCACTGCCAACTCGGATTGTGTTGTTTCAACAATAACTGATTCCGATCTTAGTTTCCTCTTAGCAAACAATTTTGCTAAGTGTGTTCTCGGGAAGTTGAATATGCTTCAATAAGCAAATCTTTCTTTAAACGTTAACCATAACAACATCAAGACCAATGTCGAAATCGTTTTGATTTGAAAAGTAAGCTCAAAAAATCCAAAGCGATTTAAGTACCTTATAATTCTCACGTTTGGAATTGAGCCTTCTCCTTAGTCTTCGGCTTGAAAGAAAATTATCTAAGCATGACTAATGTCATACTTAGCATAATTAAAAATAAATTCTAAAGAAAAATAAAAGAGTATGCGAAAATAGAGAGAAAGCTAGAGAAAAAAAATTAATTCTCAAAAGTGAGATATGTGTTTCTAAGCTTACCCTAAGAGGGTATTTATAGCCTTCAAATTCCTAAAAACAAGCTAAACATCTTAAATCATAATTAAAAAACTTAAAATTATTTAAACTAAATATCTAATACAAAAATGATATTTAAAATAATATTCTAAATCCTAATTAAAATACTAAATCATATTTAAACTAAAATACATAAAACAAAGATAAAATATAATGTTTAAAATATTATCCTAAAACTTGAGTTTAATCCAAATCCGAATTCTAGAAACGTTGACTGGATCTTCTAGAAGGTGCTGACATCATCGTCTCGTCGGATGTTTCATGTCTAAATTTATGCCCACTAATCTAGCTTTGATTCCAAAAATAAAATAACTACAGAATTCTGTTCTTTTTGTGCAATTTCTAGAATCTGACATCGTGCACAGAAAATAAATCAAAACGAACAATTAAGCCACAAAATCCAAAGATTAATGAGTAATTTAAAAGCAAAATATTAACTAAATTAAGCACTTATCAAATTCCCCCTCGCTTATTCAATCGAACTAAGTCCATGATACAACCAAGCGAACTAAGTCCATCTTCAATTTCAATTTATTCCTCAGACTTCCAATCGAACTAAGTCCATGATATTTGTCGAATTCAAGTTACAATCAAGCAAAGATACAACCAAGAAAATTTAAAGTAAGCAAGATATCACTATTAATTTCCAACTTCAATTAAACATGACTCAATACCTCACAAAGATTCACACATATCCGCTCAAAGTGATTGGGGTAAATGAAATCGCTTAAATCGAAACTAACCAAAATATTACCATAGGCTTGGAATCCAATCAAGTCTTAACTATAAAAATTAACATAATACAATAATCAAGAGGTTTTAAAACAAGGTGTAACGGGGCTTAGGTTACGGTAGGGAAAAGGCCAAAAAGAAAGGTTTAAAATACAGAAACAATAGATCAAAATAATTAAGAACAATCCACGAATTAACATGAAGCACAATGAAGAACAAAACAAGGAAAAAAGAATAGATGAAAGACAATCGAAATGATCGATTTTCCTTCCCTTTTTTTCGAACAAGGGTCTGTTTTTTGTTGTTATTTGAAATAGTGAACAACTTGCTATTTTTTTAGATTTTTTCGAAACAATAAATTTTTTTTCATTTTTTTTCTTTATTCGTGGAATAAGAGTGATACAAGATCTCAAGCCTTGGTAAGGGTGTGAAAAGAGAGGAAAATAAAAAGAAAGGCTTTGGGTTTAATTATGATGTGTAAAACAAAGAAAAGGAAATAGGCTCAAATTTGGTTCACTAGTGGATATATAAACGAGTAGGCTTTTTGAGAAAAGTGGGTTTATCCTAGGTGCCCCTATCACATTAAAACATTATGTTCAACATGAAGTCTCGATATGCATTGTGATTAAAAGTTCTAGAATATCCTAATTAGTTCAGCACACAAGTCAAACAATGAGCAAGAAAGAAAATGTATGCTCGTTAGGCCCAAATCTCACAAGAAAAGTTTATGTGCATTGAGTCAAGTTCATCTCTATCGGCAAAAGAATGAAATATCAATACTCCACAAAAATTCACTAGTTATATCAATCACCAATCATGCAAGTTAAATTTGATAAAAAACATGGTCATAATCCAAAAGGAAGCAAGAGTATTAAGCGAAATTCAAGACTAGCAACCAACGATCCCAACATATCAACATCAGAATAACTCAATTTCAAACAATTAAACAAATCAAGGAAAAATTTGACGACATATTTTTCCTTCCCCCTCACTTATTCCGTTTTGTCCCAAAACGTATACCAAATTTAAAAACAAAGAGAGGGAAAAGGAATACTCCCCAATCTAGTGGCGACTGCGGCCACGTCGAGATGAGTTGTTGTAGAGTAGAATGTCCGATACTGCACTGTTTTGTTCGAACTTTTCTGTACAGTTTGAACCAAATCTGTTTTTTCTGCACTATTTTTTCTTCTGCACTGCATTGTTCAAATCTGTTGTGTATTTTCTACACTGTTTGAACCAAATTAGTTTTGTATGCATTGTTCTGTTTTAATTTTTCTGCATAGTTTGAACCAAGTCAGCTTTTCTATACTGTTTTTCGTTAAATATTCGTTCGAAATTTGGATATTTTCATAGAAAAATAAAATAAAATTACTCAAAATAAAATAAATAAAATGAAATAAAGTTTGCTGAAAATAAAATGAAATAAAACGAAAATAAAAACAAAAATATAACGAAATGGATTGCCTGTCATCAGGCGCTTTTGTTTAACGTCGTTAGCTCGAAGACCTGATTCAGACTATAGGTTTCGAGAGAAATACTTCCTCCGCTTCATACGCTTTTTCCAACTAAGAACTTCTTTATGAGAAATTCTACGATCGTATAATTATTTTATTTTATTTTTCTTGTAGATTTTGGCTTTCTCTTATGCTTTTCTTCGGATCTTTTTTAGATTTGAAAGCTTATCCAAAATAATAACTGGTGAAGTAGCATTTTCTCCTAAAAAGGCATTCTCTAAGTGTTTCAACATTTGTTTCAATTCTACCTCAGTTGCCTCCAAAACAGAAGGTAAAATTTTAGTTTTAGAGGAAGGTAAAAATAAATCACAATTGATTGAATGAATTTTTTCAAACTCTCTTTCTTCCTCTTTGTGGCAAAGTTCATGATCCTTGGAAAGATTATAAGAAAAAATTAGATTCAATTCATTCATCAATTAAAGGATCTATAACATCAACAGAATTAATTCTTTCAACACGATATGGGTATTTCATTGCTTTGTAAGCATCAAATTTAACGATTTCACCATCAAATTCCATTGTCAGTATACCACTTCTAACATCGATCTTTGTATGTGATGTTTTTAGGAAGGGTCGGCCTAAGAGTACCTCAGAATAAGTATCCGACCTGTTATGTTCCATGTCAATGACATAAAAATCTGTAGGAAAAAATAATACATCGACCTTTACTAAGACGTTTTCCATTACTCCTACTGGATAGATCACAGATTGATCAGCCAATTGTATGGTTATTCATGTTTCCTTCAAAGGCTCGTTAGTAATCATTTTATATATATAAATGGCATAACATTTATTAAAACTCCTAAGTCACACATTGCACATTTAATTTCAAAATCACAAATTTTGAAAGGTATAGCGAACATACCTTGATCATTCATCTTTGGTGGGAGTTTTCGTTGAAAAATTACAGAGACATGTTCTCCTAAATTTACCTTTTCGTGCCCCAGTAATTTCCTTTTTGTAGTGCAAAGTTCTTTTAAAAATTGAGCATACCTTGGTACTTGTCGAATTACTTCAAGAAGAGGTATGTTGACTTGAACATTTTGGAACACCTCTAAGATCTTCTTTTCTTCATCTCTTTTATCACGCTTCATCAATCTTGATGGGAAGGGTGGTGGCGTGATTTCATGAGAAGAAAGAGAAAGATGTGAGTCAGACGTACATTGTATTTCTGGAGGTGGTGTTTCCTCTTGTTTTTCCTGATGTGTGTCTTTTTCTATTGGAACTTCGGGTGAGATAACTTTTCCACTTCTGAGTGTGATGGCACTAACATTCTCTCTCGGATTTAACTTTGTTTGAGAAGGTAGTCTTCCTTGTGATTCTAATTTTCCCATAGTTTGAGATAGTCGGCTTACTTGGTTATCTAACTCTTGAAGATGTGTTTCGGTTCGGCTTTGGAATTTTTCCTGGGATGATATGAACTTTTCTTGTGAGATTGTTAACTTTCCTATAAGTTCCTCCAATGATGATTTTTATGTTTGCTGTTGAGGAGGAAGTCTTGGTTGATAAGTTAGTCTTTGATTTTCCGCATAGCTAAAGTTTGGGTGATCTTGCCATCCTGGATTATAAGTATTGTTGTATGGGTTGTATTGTCTTTGTGGAGGACCTGAAAAGTTCCCTATGACATTTATTTCTACATTGCCTCCTTTTTGAATCAGCGTGCAACAATCCGTCGGATGGTCTAGCTTTGTGCATATCCCACATGCTCTTGTTGCTCCAGATTTTCCTGCAACAAGTGAATTAACTACTTCAGTTAATTTGACTAACTTATTCTCAAAGGAAACAAGTACTTATCTCATGAACCAATCAGCAGGGTTAACTTGAAAACTATTGAGATTTGGATGCCATGGTTGAAATCAATTCCCTTGTTGTTGTTGGGGTCATGTTGACTAATGTTCCTCCACTGGCGGCATCCACCATTTTCATCTCCATTGGTAAAAGGACTTCATAAAAGTATTGAATTAACGTTTGCTCACTTAATCCGTGTTGCGGACAACATGCGAAAAGTTTTTAAATCTTTCCCAATAGTCATAAAGACTTTCTTCGGTCTTTTGTTGAATGGAAAGAATGCTCCTTCATAACTCGCTTGCTTTAGCCGCTGGAAAGAACCTGACTAGAAAATTTCGATTCATGTCAGCCCATGAATTAACTAAATTTGGAAGTAAATAAAATAACCAATCTTTAGCCAAGTCAGCTAAAGAGAAAGGGAAAGCTCTCAATTTAATTTGATCTTTGGTAACTCCCTGTGGTTTCATGCTCGTGCAAACCATATGGAATTCCAGAAAGTGTTTGTACGGATCTTCAATGGGAAAGCCGTGGAAGGTGGGAAGAAGATGAATGAGTCTCGTCTTTAATTGAAATGGAGTCCCGCCACTAGGAAAATTGATGCATAATGGCGTCAGAGTGACAGGAGCTGTGGCTAGCTCTCGGATTATTTGTTCTTCTTTTGTCATCGGGATGGTATATGCATATGCTTCAGAGTCTGTCTTCGGATTTGATTCTGCTTCTGAACTTTGCTCTTGTTTTTCTTGTCTTTTTCTCTTTTCTCGAAGCGTTTGTGTGTGGATTCTTCGTGCTCGTGCTACGATCTTCGGATCTAGATCTACTAATTCACCTGGGTTTCTTCTTGTCATAAATCAAAAACTAGAAAAATAAATTAGTACTTGCCGTTAGTCCCCAGTAACAACACCAATTTGATAACCGTCGTTTTGCTATCAAAATAATTCATGACTTCTTAAATATAAAGGAAAAGGTAGTATAAAGAAGCCGGGTCAATCCACAGGGACTATGGTTTTTTTGATTTAGTAAAAATGTTTCTTGATTTTAGGAAAAGATATAATTCCATGTAAAATTGAAAAGGTATAAAAAATAAATAATTATAAATTAAAAAAGAAAAATAATAAAATAATAAATAATGAATTAAAAATAGTAATAAAGATAAAAGGGGGGTTTTAAATTATTTAAAGAACTATAATGAGATAAAAATTAAATAAACAAATAAATGAAATAAATAAATTGGGATAAAAAAACTTATAGTGAAAGCAACCTCAGACTTCAACTTTGCCTCAAATTCATCGGATCATTAAAACAGATTTTTACTTCAAGATTCACGTTGGTTTACAAGGACAATTCTTCACTGCCAACTCGGATTGTGTTGTTTCAACAATAACTGATTCCGATCTGAGTTTCCTCTTAGCAAACAATTTTGCTAAGTGTGTTCTCGGGAAGTTGAATATGCTTCAATAAGCAAATCTTTCTCTAAACGTTAACCATAACAACATCCGGACCAATGTCGAAATCGTTTTGAATTGAAAAGTAAGCTCAGAAAACAGAGAGAAAAAATTCGAAGTGATTTAGTACCTTACAATTCTCACGTTTGGAATTGAGCCTTCGCTTTAGTCTTCGGCTTGAAAGAAAATTAACTAATCATGACTAATGTCATACTTAGCATAATTAAAAATGAAATTCTAAAGAAACATAAAGGAGTATGCGAAAATAGAGAGAAAGCTAGAGAAAAAAAAAAGAAGATTTAATTCTCAAAAGTGAGAGATGTGTTTCTAAGCTTACCCTGAGAGGGTATTTATAGCCTTCAAATTTCTAAAAACAAGCTAAAACATCTTAAATCCTAATTAAAACACTTAAAACTTTTTAAACTAAATATCTAAAACAAAAATAATATTTAAAATAATATTGTAAATCCTAATTAAAATACTAAAACCTATTTAAACTAAAATACCTAAAACAAAGATAAAATATAATATTTAAAATATTATCCTAAAATTTGAGTTTAATCCAAATCTGAATTCTAGAAACACTGACTATATCTTCTAGAAGGTGCTGACGCCATCGCCTCGTCGGATGTTTCATTTCCGAATTCATGCCCACTAATCCAGCTATGATTCCGAAAATAAAGAACTGCATAATTCTGTCCTTTTTGTGCAATTTCCAAAATCTGACGTCCTGCACAGAAAATAAATCAAAACGAACAATTAAGCCACAAAAACCAATGATTAAGGAGTAATTTAAAAGCAAAATATTAACTAAATTAAGCACTTATCAATTGCTCCCTTGGTCCTCCTTATTTTATCTTTAATTCAAAAATACCATTTTGAACAGCATGTGGGCTTTCCCTCATGCGTAATTCTCTTCATCTTTGGACCATATGATTAAATTAACCTTATTTAAGCACACTAAGCCCAACGTTATACTTGAAACTACCAACCTACTTTTTGGGGTATTACAAATCTCCCCTCCTAAAAATAATTGTCCTCAAAATTTACCTGATTTGAATAAGTGCAGGTACCGAAGTTGCATGGCTTCTTCTCTTTCCCAAGATGTTTCCTCAATGCCATGGTTTCTCCAACGGATTTTAACTAGCGCTGTAGGATAACATGGGACGGGTCTGAGAGTTATCTTCGAAGCATGGACACATGGAACAAGTTATGGATGTGCTTCAACTCAGGTGGTAAAGCTAGTATGTATACTACAGGACCAACCTTCTCGAGGATCTCATAAGGTCCAATGAAGCACATAGTTAATTTTTTTTCCTTTTGGTTAAACCAGGTGGTAAAACTCAGGTGAGTGTTTTAGGACAGTGGTTACGTGAAATCATATAATAGGGAAAGGGGTTTTAGCTTTCAATAATAACAAGGGGTAAATTGCACCTTTGGTCCCTCCTCATTATATTTCATAACATTCTCATCACCCCTCTAAGCTATTGGGCCTAACTTCAAGCCTACTAACACTAAACTTGGTCCAATAATAATAATAGATCGTTTAAGCTCAAATTATGGGTCTCGGGTTGACCCAAACTACTGACTCGGGATTCAGAGCATTACATTGACATATATTTTATTCAGGATCGAGTCGCAAACGGGGCGGTATGTATCAACTATGTACCTAGTCAGTTTCAATTGGCTGATGGATTTACTAAACAACTCTCAAAGTCATTTTTTTCCACGTTGTCACTAGTTAAACATAGTTAGCAACAGTGTTGATTTCTTTTGAGTGTTAACTATGCAAGGTGAATATTAGAGTATATTAAATTGTGATTGAAAAGTTGTCAGGGCTCTTGCTCAGTATGGTAGCTGATTGTTATATAGTGTGGGACCCTCGGTTGAAAAGTTATTAAGAGGCTATTGGTGAGCATAGAGTGTGTGATGTAAACTCTATAGAAATAGGGTGTAAGGTGCGGAGGTGAGAGTTGTAGCCTCTACAAAATTTCAGTAAAGAAGGCATTCTAAAGAAAACGTGAAAAGGTCAACAAACGATAACAAGGTCCTCCTCCCCAAGGGAAATTTCTTGTATGCATCTCCCGCATTGGCAACAAATTCTTATTCATACACGATTAATCAGCAGAGCCAGATGCCTTTAAGTTGGTTTCATCTTCAATCAAGCCATTTCTATTAATCCAAGGCAAATCAAAGGGAAAGAAAGTTCCATTGAAGTGGAAAATATCAAGGCCTTGAAATATGCAGAACTTGATGGTGACAGTTATTTTCGACTCAACTTGTTTTTCGCTTTGGCTTTCGATCAGTGATGAGGCCAATGCATGAAGCACTGGATTTTACGAGGAGGATTGAAGCTCAACTTAGCATGCTCAGCAATGGCATCGTGCCGATTTAAAACAATAATTGTATAGGAAAACTTGGAGAACATAGGAAGCTGGTATTCTTTTTTTTTTTTCCTTGCTAAGAAATCAAAACCCTAGCTCTAATCACGTGTCTATAGTAATAAAATTGATTTCAAATCGAAATATAATACTCCATTTGAGAAGACGAGAGACAGAACACACTTGGGCTTATATTATTGTTGTTACAAACAATAATGATGATATATATGCTATTTGAAGTTGTATTCCTAAATTTGATTATCTTTTTGCAAGTTATGGTTCATAAATGCTTACCTTGGGAGATGATGAATGGTATCATCATTGTCGATTGTTTTTTCGTTTAAAACAATAATTGTATAGGAAAATTTTGACAACATAGGAACCTGCTCAAATCTTTGCTACCCTAGCCTATACGATTTTGACGAATGAATAAATAAATAAAGGCTAAAAGTTTAAACTGAGACTGATCTTTTATATGCGACATAAGTGCGGTTGATTGAAGATGCTTTTACTTATACGGTATGAGATCAAGAAAATGGTGTTATTTTGATAATTAATTAAAAAATATATTTTTAAAAATAATTTTTATTAGTGGTATTTAGATAATTTAACTCTGATTATTTAATTTTAGAATTTCTTGATTAGAAATCAACTTAAGAATTCTTGACCTTACATAGCTTTACTAATTGTTTTCGAAAGAAAACAAGCCTCATTAAAAAAAAAACTCCTTCTAAGACCTAAAAAGGAAAAAAAAGTACCATAGGACCTTGTATTCCCAGAAAAATCATCGGATATAGTAGACGTAATAATCTCGGGACAAACCAAGTTAAAATACAAGACATTTTCAAAACGGAGAGGCCACTTGGACAAAGTATGTGCCACAATATTACAAGTTCTAGGAACAAAAGACACTTTGTAATTTAAATTAGCATCCAAAATCCTACGAGCTTCCCGAAGATGATAACCCAACGTGGATAAATCCTCCTCCAATCCAGACATCTTGTTGACTACAAGTGTTGAATCCGATTCAAAGATTACATGCGTCCACCGATTCTCAAAAGCACCATCCAAATTGATCTTCACAAACCCTGGAAGGGGAGGTTTCCAATTCACATGATTAATACATGAAGCTACTCCTGGAGAAAATCACACAGCTCTGGCTCTTCTCGGCACCTGCTCCCTGGCCAATAGGTAGTCGTGTTGAAGGGAGGCAGTGTTGATAGCTATTATCCTTGGGATTGAAGCTTGTTTTCATGCACTTTGGAATTCCTCCCATTCCAAAGGTTCCAAAGCAAGCCAAGAAACAATCAAGGCCAATTAGATCCAAATTAAATCACCAAATCTAGCCAATCCAATGGAGAAACAAGCTGACTAGACAACATGGCTTTACTAATTAATATGTTTGCTAATATAATTTTTATAGTGTTAAGTAATAACATTTTAATAATAAATATTTTTTAATATTCTAGATTGATTATAAAATAGTATTTGTTCAGGTTTTTTTAATATATTAACAATATACACATATCTTACATATGTCGATGCTTGAATTCAGAACATCTAAGAAAACCAATATTCTCTTTACACGTATCTCTTTTATATGCCCAATAGACTCAAAAGCACTATCCAAATTAATCTTCACATACCCTTGAGGGGGAGGCTTCCACTTCACCTGATTAATACCTGAAGCTACTACTGGAGAAGATCGCACATCTCTGGCTCTTCTGGGTGCCTGCTCCCTGGCCAATAGGTAGTCGTGTTGAAGGGAGGCTGTGTTGATAGCCGGTATCCATGGTGTTGAAGCTTGTTATTGTGCACTTTGGAATTACTCCCATTCCAAATGTTCCAAAGCAAGACAAGAAAACAAGCAAGGCCAACTAGATCCAAATTAGTAACCACCAAATCTAGCCAATTCAATGGAGAAACAAGCTAGCTAGACAACATGGCTTTACTAATGAATGTGTTTGCTAATATAATTTTTACAGTGATAAATAATAACATTATAATAATGAATACTTTTTTAATATTCTAGAGTGATTATAAAATAGTATATATTCAGAATTATTTTTAATCTATTAACAATGTACACATATCTTACAGACATTGATGCTTGAATTCAGAACATCTAAGAAAATCAATATTCTCTTTTATAAGTGAGATCACTTGAAGGATTCTTTAATAATAAATAATTTCTTATTTAATAAATGGATTTATTAGCATATTGTTTATAGCAACCTTAGCAGTTAAGAGATTTGTTGTTATCCATTAAAATTCAGGTTTGAGCATCGCATGTGCTAGGGATATAAGTATTCATTTTCAAATGATTGAGAATATTTTAACAAATATTGTCTTGTATTAAACTCAAATTTTTTTAAAATAATTAGAAGATAAAAAGTAACATTTTTAGATTGTATTTTAAGAAATTAATAAATGATTGTTATATCACATTTTTAGTTTACTTGTGTAATCAAATTTTAGTGCACAAAACAATAATTTATAACAAATTGACGTAAGAAGTCAATAACAAATGATTTTATTCATTATTTTCCATTTTGAACATATTGAATAAAATTTTAAATTTTTATTGTTCTTTCTCTGCCTTCCTCTCTTTCTTCATTTTGGCAATGTATATGTCAGATGGTTCTTTTTTTTAACTTCACTGTTGTGACTATCTTGAGACTAGTTTCAATCACAGTAAGTTTTGTGAGCTATGATCTTAATTTGTCGACTTTCTCTTTATTGAATAGGCATTGCATTCATTTTTTTCTTACGTTCTTTGCACCTTTTTACTGTCTTTTTATCTGTTTATTTGTTTCTTTATCGATAGAATCAAATCATAACAAATATATAGTTAAGATTTAAATTTTACTGATGTCAAATTATAAAAAATATAATATTAAATTTATGAAAGAATACATTAATTCATCGTGGAGATTACTTAAAAGTTGTTTGACTTTTCAAGAAGTTTATTCTTCCAATAAATATTCTTTAATAGAATAATAATATAAATTAACATATTTCTTGGGACTATTATTTCTGTACATAAATTGAATATTAAAACAGTGTATAAGTATTTATAATTTTTTCCATCATCAAATTATACATGCAACTTATGATATCTATATTTTTATTTTTATGTCACTTTAATATTTTTTTTGGTACAAAAAATGTTTAGGTAAGGATGGCTCCCACAGTCTAAGGTCAGCCCTAATACACTGTGGCCGAAGTTCAAGAACTGAAGAATCATGAGAAATATAGAGAGGCTATTTAAGTTGTCTCAAACAAAAACTTTCCAAGACAAAGAAGAAAGGGAAAGTGCCCAAAAAAAGCTAGGAAAAAATTGTTTACTTGGTGGGGGTTACATTACAAATGGCCATACCCTTCGGAAGTATATATATATATATATATATAATAATTTATATTTTTACATAGCGATTGCTCCCAGCCGCCCTGTCTAGGTCAATCCCTATATATATGCCAATGGAATTTTCATCTGATTTTTTTTGGTTTCCTTGTTTTGATTAATGTTAACTGCTAATCCCGTGGGAGACAGAGACAGTGGCATTGGGTGAATTAACTGGACTGGACCACAAAAAAAATTAATAACTGGTTTATAAATCAAATGAAACCTGTCGAAGACATGCAATTCAGGGTGGTGGATGGTTTGCATTAACCAAATGCAGCTTTATATATGGCCGATACCTCTTATCGTCTGCTACATAATCTGATATAGTTAAACAACTACACATAATTTATTAATTTATATTATTTACATTCGAATGAATACTAGATTCGAGTGTATATTCAACACGGAATTGGTAATTTATTTTAAGTTTTATATTTTCATACCATGATCATTGTTCATTTTCAGCTCTATATAAGAAAGGTTAAAAGAAATGCGAGTTGCCTGTATCTAGGGATGGACCTAGGGGTTCCTCTTAAATTTACAAATTTTCTTATATTTTAGATTTTTTATTGATAATCAGTTTTTTTATCTTAAAATTTTATAAGTTCGTTCCTATAACATAAAATTATGTATCCGTCAATGCCAATAACTATATACTATATGACTTTGGTGTTCGTAGGAATTGATCGTTGTTTATTTTTGTACCATTTAAGTTTTATATGGTTTCAACAAAGTGACCTTACTATTTTGATCGAAGCCCCAAAGGGTAAGAGATCTAACTCAAATCCAGAAAAGTTTTTCTTCGAAGGGCAAAAATTCGTTGAAAAATTAGGAAACTTAAATTTTTACATTTGGACAGTTTTGAGATTATTGGCTTAACAAATGTCAAAGCTAATTAATGATTAATTTGACACTAATCCATCTAGAAAACAATCCAAAGTCATTATTGATCAGTTATTCAAACCTCATAATTATTGATTCACTGATCGTCTTAATCATATGTTAATTACATTTAATTTAAATGGTCATCTCCCATTCTTCTTATTGTTTTTAACTATGTTATTAATCATATTGTTTTTCTCTATGGGTCTAACCAACATAATTAAGGCAATTTTAATCGATTTCTTTTAATTCAACTTTATTTG
Source organism: Hibiscus syriacus (assembly GCF_006381635.1). NCBI lineage: Eukaryota > Viridiplantae > Streptophyta > Magnoliopsida > Malvales > Malvaceae > Hibiscus > Hibiscus syriacus. The sequence goes on along the minus strand of NW_024062980.1, from coordinate 10,971,818 downwards.
AAAGATACATCTGATATGTAGCGTTTTTGTCCATGTGACATAAAAGGGCGTTATATAAAATTTTTTAATTAATATTTAGATAAAAAGACCATCAAATTCACCCGTGCAACTATGACTTAATTACACCATCAACCATCATTAATCTATAAGGAAAGAAAATAATCGTCCATTTCTCTGTTACTCGTACAAAATATACCCTAGCTTCACTGTACGGATCAAAAAGTAGAGAGTATATAGAATTTTCAAACAGGTAGGAAGCACAAAAACCTTTTCTGTACTTTTTGCTAAGAGTATATACAAATCAATAAATTTTATATAAACAGTATATAGATATAAATCTAGTAAGCTTTAACCACTAATTCAATTCATATATATATACACAAACACATGTGATGGCTACAAGAACATGACCTAGAAAGCTGCAGATGGGTGAGTACTAAAGTGACTGAAAAATTGAGACTTGTGCTCCAATATAAAACCGGCCGTGGAAGGGTTTTCACCCACCACTTGACAACACTCTCACAGCGAGGGCACATGGTAAGGGTGCCCGTGGTTTCCAGCAGCGGCATACAGTATGATGCTGCTAGTTTCAATGCTTTAAGCTCTTGCAGTTCCTTCTGCAACCTCTTGTTCTCTTCTGTTAGTGCTTCGTAACACTTATTCAGTAACTCACAGTCCACTTCAGTTTGTTTAAGCTTTGTCCTGTGTCAAAATAAGTGGAACAAAAAACCCATTCACAGAAAGATCAAATCACAATCTATCTATATATATTGGTTAGTATAGAAACCTGGCTCTCCTATTTTGGAACCATACTTCCACTTGGCGTGGCCTTAGGTTCAGCTGTTCAGCTAAAGCTTGCTTTTGTTTCTGTCAAACACAAGAAAGATCAGTATCACTTACGAAAACACACACACACATATACAATAAAGGGAAGATGGAGTACAGTATTGAGAGTCGTGTGTTGCTTGAAGTTGTGTTCTAGAATCGAAGACTGTTGTTTGGTAAGCCTAAGTTTTTTTCTAGGGCTACCATCTTCCTCTTCATCACTGGCCAGCCTTGAAGAAACCCTCTCCAATTCTACCTCTTGATTTCTCTCTTTCTTAACACTAGAGTTCGAAAATGAAGATGCTGCTGCTGAGGCTTGATGTTGGTGGTAGGCATCAATGGTGTCGGTTCTTGTGGCATTCTCATCTGATGGACCTAGGGAGAGAAGAAATGGAAGAAAGTGGTCATTTTTTAGGAACAATTTCTTCTTGTTTTGTTGATGATGATCCAACTGAGTGAAGTTTTCTTGCTTAACAAGGCACCCCACACCGAGACCAAGGGCGGTGTTACAAATATCATCAAATCTCATTGTTTTTAATACTATATCTGAGCACTGAGAACAGATTTTTTATGCGAAGGAGACAAAAATAAAGGGGTTTTTCTTCGTGAGAAATAGAGGGGACTTATATAGAGGGCTGAGCAGGATGGATTATATTCGTATATTATATTTTGTGGAAAATTAGCTCATTAGTCACCACACTATGGCTTTGTTTTTTAAACTTCATTCTCTCTTCTATTTTACTTATTAGATTTTTTCATTTTTTCAATTTAATCACTAAACTTTATATATTGTTTTTTAGTCACTTGACCATTAATTTCATAACACCATTGTGACGTGGCTTATTTTAATATTAAAATCAGCCACGTAAGTTTTATATTTAATAAATAAAAATTAATATTTAAAAATTAATATTTAGGATCAAAATCTCACCCTAAAAACGTAATGTGAATAGGGTGTACAGGTTAACTTGTAATTGTTTAACGTAAACGTTATAACTGTCATATTTTATAGGTTAATTAATTGAACAATTAAGATTAAACGATTTTAGTTAATCAAACTGTTAAAATTAACTATTAATAATTACGTTTACGATTACAAATTTTGACAAAATGTTTAATCGATAGTTAACCTTTATTAAATTATAAATATATTTTTTGAAAGACAATTCTACAAATCCTAGTAAAATTGAAAATTGATTTTATAATTAACTATTTGGTGGTAAGTTTTTAACCAAATTTAGAAGAAGAATCACTCTTTGGGGTAATGTGTTGGATGATAAATTTTTACATATGAGATGCCCGACACATATATTAAACTTGGTTGTTAAAGATAGTTTGAAAAATCTTGATTTATTCATTGCTCAAATTTGTGGTGCCGTGATATTTGCGAGGTCTCTCCTAATAGACTTCAAAAGTTCAAGGCTTGCATAGAAGAAAAAAACATTACAAGTAAAACTCTTGTTTGCTTAGATGTTAAAACAAGGTGGAATTCTAAATTTTTAATGTTTGAAACTTTTTTAAAATTTAAGAAATTTCGATAACTTGTACAAAAAAGGTGGTGCCTATTACAAGGACTAGAGGAGACATTTTAATGTATCGATGACAATAGGCATTATTATATATATAAAAAACCCCATTGATTTTTTTGAAGAGTACCCCTTTAGCAGATTTGTTAGAAAAATACTCTGTACACGTAGGACTAACTCGCGTCCTACAAAGCGTGAGAATATATCATGTTTTTTACAAGAAGCGAGGTACGATGCACTTTCCAGAGGATACAAATTAATATGGTTATTTAATACCTCACCTTTAGAAGAATGCGAGGTCCCCAAGATATTGGCAAATTATCGTTCGCAAAATATTTAAAATTTAAAATTTTAAAAGTTTTCCCGAACCTCGCGCTTGATAGAATGCAAGGTACCTTTAACCTTGCTTTGGGGGCAGTTCGAGGACGGCTATAAATAAGGGGGCCCACCGAAAATTTCTCACACCTTTACTCAAAAGAAAAAACTCTCTCATATATTTTCTTTATGATATTATTATGGTGGGATTCTTGAGGGTTGATCTTCCGCATATATGTGATTATTGGCGGACAAATATGGAGGTAATTTTTATTTATTTATTTACTTTGAATTATTTCTTTATTTTGAATAATTTATTTATTTATATAATAATTTATTTCAAATTACTTATTTATTTGCTAGTTTGTTTCAAATTTATTTATTTATTTGAAGGGATATGAACGTTTGTTGATGTGTTATATTAATCGTTTCCTGAGCCCTGATGCTAATATTATTCCATATACGCACAAAGCTGATTTTGGTTATGTTGGCACCGTAATTGGTGATATGAAGTTGTATTATCAATTGATAAATGCGTTGCTAGAACAGTGAAGACCGCGTACGTTTCATTTCCCTTGTGGGGAGGTGATTATTACCCTTGAAGATGTTACATACCATCTTGGGCTTCCTGTTAACGAAAATCCTATTACCAATATTACTCATGGGGACCGAAAACCTTGTGTGCGGAACTGAAAAGACCTATTCCGATAGAGAATGATTTGGTTGGAGGGAGGATCTATTTTAAATTTTTAGATGATAATTTTTCGCAACTACCCACTGATGTTGCTCCAAAAATTAAATGGGTAACTTTTTAAATCTATGTTTATTTATTTTTTACTTATTTATTTATAATATTTAAATTTTGTTTTAGTTTATTTTATTGTAATTCATGACGATGAATTTTTAATCTATTTGCACCATTTTTATTTTACATCAATTTTCTCATGCTCATATTTTACAAGTTATTGGGGGATCTTGATACCTGATAAATCCTAAAACAAAGTGCATCTAATGTGGTTGTATCATCTACACGTTTTACGGGACGCTAAAAATTAGAGTTAGAGATAAACTGTATTGGCCTTTTTTCTTTCGAGAGCTACGTAAAGTTTTTTATCTGAACAAACAAGCAATTGGAGGTTGTTTAATGTTGTTACAGTCATGAGTTTGGTTTCAAATTCCGTTTTTAGTGCCGATTCTTACAAAATCGACCCCATTAGAATTTCCACTACTTCAAATGTAATTAGAAATAACCTACGTTTATATATTTAAATTACTACATTTTTTGAGTTTTACAAATAATTATATTTTATTATATGAATGATAGGTGGATCGTCACACTAACTAACACCCACCTACCAAAAACTCTACGTAATTTTAGATTGTCGACTGATAAGATGACAAACAAGGTAATCGATTTTATAATATTTATTTTTAAATTAAATATCAAATTTTTATTCAAGTTTATCTAACTTAGTCTAAAAATATTTGTGTAGTTTGTGTGGATGATGTACAGTGACAATGCTATTAGATTGTGTACTCCGGCTGAAATAGGTCTCAGTTTGCATGTTTGGATGTTAGTGGTCCCGTTGATAGTATGTGAGATCGCCAAGTGGCATCCTACTGATCGCATGCTGCTGTAAATTAACCGTGTCCAAATGATTCCGCCACAACCAATAAATTTTGACAGGGCCCTGCATCGCCTAACGTGATATGGGAAGACAGATTTTGATTGGGTTGTGTATCATACGGATTGGGTGATGCAGTGGACAAGGAGGTTCAGTAGGCAGGCCGTTTCTGAACCCATCTTGGCCTACTGTGTTTAAAATGATTACATGTTATGGTAAGGACAAAATGGGATGTAACATATACTGAACGAGGAGGAGCGATCACGAAAACTTTATAGGCCTCCCCAAAATCATCCACCGACGCAACATCCCTCAACGTAAAGTCGTGCTAGAACAACAAATCGGAGTATACAAAAACACACTAAATCCTATCACCGGGAACGTCACAGGCACCTGAAAAACATTAGATACTAATGACGGCACCTATATTCACCCACTAGACTTAGTCAGCATTTCAACATATGGCTCTTCTGACGAAAGGTTTTTTCACTGATGCATTTCGTTCCTATCCGGTGGTCGTTGTCTACTCCTATTTCCCTCATGCACCAATTGAACCATATTATCCATCACCTACATGTGCATATGTTCGACCATTTGTAACAGACTTTGGAATCGATAGTGTTGAGCAGTCGCTTTCGTAGAGTATGTTCTACACCGATCTTGGCCCTGGTGGAAGTGGTGGTACTGGACATACAGATGAGGGTGGTGATAATGGTGATGAGAGTGATGTTGATTCCCTCGAACATATATTGATTCGTAGGAATCCTCGTCGAACTCGTCATCCACCATAGTGTTGTACGAATAGACATAAGCATCATTAGATGTTTAAATTTGTAATTTTTTAGTTAATCAAACTCTATTTTCTTTTTTAGTCAATCGAACCCCGTTTTCCTTTAAAAATAGTATTATAATATAATGTTATTGTTTTTTTTAATTTTTTTAAAATTGTTAATTAAGTTAAATTATTAATTTGTTTAAGTTATCCTTGAACAATATGATAATTAGTTGTTCGGTTTGATGCATAAATAACTTGGGAATCATCATATTTACTTAAATTTATTTTAATATTAATTTAAAAACATAATAAAAAACAAACTGCACGAGTTGTTTAAAGCTCTTTCTCCCAATGTTCACCTGCATAACGTAGCAGAACTAGCTCTTCGTCCTCATGGTCTTGTGATAACAGAGTTACTCTTGCATATCTTGTTGAATATTATTCTTCCTCAAAAGTTACATACAACTCAATGTTCATACCACCAATACGCGTGTAAGCTTTAAACATCTTTCGAAGGTCACTTGTATTTGATAAGGTCAACATATAATTTGTTTCAAGACTGGGCTTATCTACGAGAACTTTAGCTTACAACGAAGACATATGTCGTGTTGTAGATTTTTAAAGGTCCGTTGAAATCAAATCATAAAACACATCTTTCTTAATGTTGGCATTGAAGGACGTGTAGAAATAAGTTTCATAATGGAACACAGTTGTAGAAAAATAAGCCATTAATATTTGTTTTACAAAGGTATTTCATCCAAAATGGAGATCGATCTTATTATTATAGACATATTTTCTCCAAATCTTGCTCCATTTAGAAAGAAATTCTTGTCATCTCAAATCAAATATTGCTACCACATCAGGGATCTCTGCCACGTCAACAATTCCTGAAGAACTCGCATTTTGTAGAGCGTGAGTTTCCTTCCATGTCAAGAATCTCTGTCAAACTCACGTTTTGCACGGTGCGAGATTATTAACTATAAATAACCCCTTTCTACTAATATTGTAAATTTTAACATGGTTTCTAATTATAAGAGGGGTTTCTTCTAGTGGTACAACTTGGCACGAAACTTATGCCAATACTGGTGCTATAAGTTATGCCACCCAAAGAGAATGCCTTTTATAAAAGACATGGCATCCTTGACAAAATGCTTGTTTCATTAAAACCATTTTTTTCATCAAACCAACCATGTTTATAAAAGGCATCATCTTCGGGTGGTCTCCTATGTAACTTTTCTTTCATACAGTGTATTTGTAAAGTCGATTAAATATGAGTAACTCAACCTTCTTGGGAAACTCTACGAAGGCATCCTCTTCTAGTAGCATCCTCTACTTATTGCTCGAGACGTTGATTTGACAAATAACACACCTCCACTCGTCTTTTGAGTTTTTTGTCTTGCATTTACTAGGACGGGTTTCTTTCCATCAAATCCCGAGCTTCTCGGGAAATTAATCGTTTCTAAGAAAGCACCCTCTTTTGCTGGCCTCATCAACTTGTCGCTCATGGTATGGATGTGATAGTGGTGGGCATGCCGTATACCCTTCCGTACACGAGATATAGATGTCACATTACTTTTAAAATAGTTATTCTTTTTTAAAATCACATAAATATTTTTTTTCTTTTTGAAAACATAATATTTTAATATAAGACAAAACATTGATTTCAAACTGTTATAAGTTCTATTTAATTAAAATTAAAAACATTTAAATATTGTGGTTACATGCCAACAAAGTTTTTCCAAAATAAACTAGATTGTCTAGGTGTCACGGATAAGTCCACCATAAGTGATGATCACCACAGCTACATAAAGCACTCCTTACTCAGTCAATCTTTCCTTTTACCTACGCGTGAGAAACAACACACGTTAAACAATTACTTAGTGAGATATAACATAGTAAATAACGCTAAAGGATACATAAGTATCCCAGAGTTATATGACTTTAAACTAAGTTATAACATCCATAGGAATTAGTGAAGTTCTTCGTATCTTAACCAAACCTAGGTCATTTTATCCTCATAACAAATTTTACTATGTCCAACATATTTCTTGTTAGTTCATTAACTTCAATTTTTGTCTCTTTTCACGTATTAACACATCCATTTATACATTTAAATTATGGCATCCATTCATGCCTTAATGCATCATTTCATGCATTTTAATTATGACTTCCTTTCATGCCTCAATGCATCCTTTCATGCATTTTAATTATGGCATCCTTTCATGACTTAATGCATCATTTCGTGAATTTTAATTATGGCATCCTTTCATGCCTTTTAATTATGGCATCATTTCATGCCTTAATGTATTCGTTCATGCATTTTACATACTCTAAAACTCATTTATAATATTCTTTCCATACATATAAAGATATCTTAATCACCATTATAAACATATATAAATTTAAAACATACTAAATTGAATATTCATCATATCACATACTTATATTATAGTACTCACCTGATAGTCCTCGCTAACAAAGTGTAGAGACTTCTAACTAATCAGCAACTTTATCTTTATCCCTTTTCTTGCTACATTCAGGAGCTTGGTTCCGATCTACACAATTATCCATTAAGTACACATAAAATACCAATGTTAGTATACTCCTTAACCTTATACTTTAAGAATATTCAAAATATCATTATCTCAATTTCTATAACAATTTCAACCTAATTGGTCGTTCCAAGCTTAATAGTATCGATACTACTACCCTGGTACCGATAGTTCTACACTATGGTACCGATAACCCTTCCAGTATCGATACCAATTTTAAATTCGATGTTTCCTGGTATCGATACCCTTACCCTGGTATCGATACTACCCTACTATGGTACCGATACCTCCTTAAGGTATCGATACAGATTTTAGATTCGATGTTGCCTGGAATCGATACCCTTACCATGGTATCGATACTACCTCGTAGGTATCGATACTGATTGAATCAGTATCGACACTACACGGCTAATTCATCATATTTTAGCCTATAATATCAGTATTGTTCTATCAGTACCGATACTCTTGCCCAAAATTTTTAGTTTTCAACCTAATTATTACATAAATAGGGTCAAATTTACTTGTATTTACCCCAGACAATACTATTAAACTCTTCTTTAACTATCTAAACTAACATTCCTTCATTTTTAATACATAAAACATCTAGTACCCCTCAAGATCATTGGATTCTAAGAATCACACCAAAATTTCTAAGTTGTTTTTAAACTCAACCAATGCTTATAATCTCTTATTTACTAGTTTGACAAGTCAAAACTACTAATAATCATCAATAAACACCAATATACTAACATATCATTTCAAAACCATTTTTCTAAAATCTCAATTATTTTCACCATTTCTTAGTTTTAATCTCATTTAATCCTTCCTTAAGCTTCTATCATTCTGTAATCTTCAATAACCAACCTAAAATAAAAGGATAAACCATCAAATTAAAATCTCACCTTTAGCTAGGGTTGAGGGCTTCTTACGTGAAAGAGGAAGAAGAAGAGAGTGTTAACTTTTTCATTTTCTTTTTCCCCTTTCTCCTTATTTCTCTACTTAATATACCATAGAGAATGAATTTTAAAATCATTTTATTCCAAATACCCAAAAATGCCGTTTTTAATCCTTCATCACTACAATTTAGTCTAAACTACTATTCTCAACTCATTCTCATCTTTATCAATTAATAAATTTAGTCCTCAAAATTTTTAATTCCTTTCAATTTAATCACTGACATATTATTTGGAGTATTACAATTCTTCTCCCTTTAGAAATTTCATCCTCGAATTTAAAAGAAATACCTGACACAAAGAGGTGTGGAAACTATTTTCTCATATCCTCATCTCGTTCCCAAGTAGCTTCCCCATCCTTATGATTCTTCCAGAGCACTTTAACCAACAGAACCCTTTTGTTACATAATTCTTTGGTTTCCTTAGCTAAGATCCACACTGGTTCCTCCTCATAAGTTAAATCTGGTCGGATCTCTATTTCTTCTAGCCTTATAACATGAGATGAATCCGATCTGTACCTTCTAAACATCGATACATGGAAAACATTATGGATCTTGTCCATATTCAGAGGTAAAGCTAACTAATAAGCTACGGGTCTAACCCTTTTCAATATCTCATATATTCTAATGAATCTCGGACTCAATTTTCTTTTTCACAAAAAACGTAATACCTTTTTCCATGGTGATACTTTCAAAAATACTTTGTCTCCATCTTGATATTTTATTTCTTTTATTTTCAAATATGCATAGGATTTTGGCGATATGAGGCTATCTTTAAATTGCTCTAGATAAGTTTCATTTTATCCTCCATATCTTTAATCAAATCTAGGTCGACCAAGTCTCGATCTTTCAGTTCAAACCAATTTAATGTTGTTCTGTATTTTCTTCCATACAGAGCTTTGTACGGGGCCATCTTAACACTTGATTGATAACTATTATTATATGTGAATTCAACTAAAGGCAAATACTTATCGCAAGATCCTTTAAATTCAATCAGGCATACCCTTAGGATATCTTCCAATATCTGGATAGTTCGCTATGATTTCCGATCTGTCTGCGGATGAAAAGTTGTGCTGAAATTCAATCGAGTACCTAATGACCCATGCAAAGACTTCCAGAATCTTGAAGTAAATCTTGGGTCTCGATCGGATAATATTGATATCGGCACTCCATGCAATCTAACTATCTCCTTTATGTATAGCTTCGCAAACTTATTCATCAGATAATCCACTCGAACCGGGATAAAATGAGTCGTCTTGGTCAATCTGTTTACTATTACCCATATCCAATTCTTTTTACCCAGTGATAAAGGTAGCCCCGAAATGAAATCCATCGTAACCCGCTCTTATTTCCACTCAGTAATGGTTATTGGCTGCAGTAACCCAGATGGCACTTTATGTTCATCTTTCACTTGCTAACATGTTAGATATTTAGCAACAAACCCTGTTACAACTCTTTTCATGCCAGACCACCAGTAACGACTCTTCAAGTCTTGATACATTTTATTTCTGCCTAGGTGCATAGTTAGAGGGCTATAATGTGCCTCACACATAATATCCTTCCTCAAATTATCATCATCGGGAATACAAAGTCTTCCCTTATAATATAGACATCCATCCACTCTTATTTTAAAGTCTTTGATCTCATTCTTTTCGACTTGTGCATCATCGCCAAACATTTTTCATCTTAATTTTGTAACTCTTTAATCCGATCCAAAACAACATCTTTAACTTAAGTCAGCAATTAAAGAACCATCTTCCTTTAATGACATATATGCATCCAAGGCCCGTAAAGAAGCAAAAATCTTTCGGCTTAATGCATCTGCTACCACGTTCGCCTTTCCCGAATGATAATCAATGATTAGATCGTAATCCTTTAAAAGCTCAATCCATCTTCTTTGCCTCAAGATCAATTCTTTCTGCGTCAATAAATACTTTAGACTCTTGTGATCTGTATATAAGGCACTGCTCACCATACAGATAATGACGTTAGATTTTTAATGCAAACACAACTGCTGCCAATTCTAAATCGTGCGTCGTATAATTTTTCTTATGATTCTTCAATTGTCTTAAAGCATAAGCTACAACCTTTCCATCTTGCATCAGAACACACCCCAATCCATTATGGGATACATCACTAAACACAACATATTCTTTTCCTGACTCCGGTTGTACAAGTACAGAGGCCTCTGTTACTATTCTCTTGAGCCTTTTAAAGCTTTCTTGACATTAGTTGTTCCAGAAAAATGGCATATCCTTTCGTAACAATTTAGTTAGCGAAAAATCTAACATCAAGAAGTTCTTCACAAATCGTCTATAATAACTAGCAAGTCCCAAGAAACTCCGAACCTCAGAAACATTCTTTGGAGATTTGCAATCTACTATAGCTTGAACCTTTCTTGGATCTACTCTTATGCCTTTAGTAGAGACTACATGACCCAGGAAAGCAACTTCGGCTAACCAAAATTCACACTTTGTCAATTTGGCATACAACTTATTCTCACGGAGTGTATGAAGAACTACTCGAAGATGAGCATCATGCTCTTCTCTTGACTTGGAATATACTAAGATATCATCTATAAATATCACCAAAAATTGGTCCAAATATGGTTGGAATACTTAGTTCATCAAATCCATGAATGCCGCTGGTGTATTAGGCAAACCAAATGGCATCACTACAAATTCATAGTGCCCATACCAAGTCAAAAAATCTGTCTTTGAGATATCATCTTCTTTAATCTTTAATTGATGATACCCCGACCTTAGATCTATCTTAAAAAACACCGCTTCTCCTTTCAATTGATCGAACAAATCATTAATCCTTGGAAGAGGATACTTTTTCTTTATTGTGACTTTATTTAATTGACGGTAATCGATACATAATCGCATAGACTCGTCATTATTTTTCACGAACAACATCGGTGATGCCCAAGGAGAAACACTGGGTCTTACAAACCCCTTATCGAGTAGTTCTTTCAGTTAGACTTTTTATTCTCAATTCATTTGGAGCCATTCTATATGGAGCCATCGAAATAGGTTCGGTACTCGGGTAAATCTTAATCATGAACTCTACCTCGCGATTTGGAGGCAATCCTGGTAACTCCTTAGGAAAAACATCCAGAAATTCTCTAACCGTGGGGATATCATTTACTTTAACTTCCGGAACTCGAGTATCTATCGTATTGGCTAGAAAAGATATACATCCCTTCGATATCATCTTCTTGGCAGTAATGGCTGATATCACATTTGATGGTAATTTCATTCTTTTGTCGATCACTATGAATTCTGAACCTTTGGCATCCTTTAAAAACAAGATTTTGTTTCGACAATCAACCCATCCATAATGTGAAGACAACTAATCCATGCCCAGAATAATTTCAAATTCATCGAAGGGCAACTCCATCAAGTTTTCCATAAATATAATCTCTTGGATCTTTATAGAGCATTTTCTACATATTCTAGTGACTCTTTCATTATGACCCATGGGGTTTACTGCTATTATCTCACTCCCTATTGGTTCTAAATGGATTCCCCTAATTTTAGCCAATTTGGTACTAATGTAGGAGTGTGTTGAACCAGGATCAACTAAAACCAATATAGTCTCTTTAAAAAGATGAAAAATACATGTTATAATTTCAGGGTCATCCCGATCCTCATTAGTCTTAATATTGTAAATTCTAGTGACTCCCCAAGTCTCTTGTCTCTGCACTGAATTCGTTTGTCTCCTTCATCTGCTTCTATTTGAGGCTGCTACTAATCTTTCAGATTGCGCTGACTTGTCCCAGATTTTTTAGGATAGTTTCGAACGAAGTGACCAGTCTCACCACATTGGAAACAAGCTCCACTGAGTTGTCTGCATGCTTTACTATGCAACTTACCACATGTCTGACATGGAATTCTTTCTCCTGTTTCTCTACCAGAGCTCGCAACAAAAGAATGAGTTTGTTTATTTTTCTGTGAAGTTGCTGTAAAACTATCTCTATCTGAAAATCTGGAACTCGAGCCATTTCCTCTTATAACATGATGGGGAGTGAAAGGCATCCCACTATTTTCCCCGTCTGAATACTCTTCTCTACAGCTAATTTCTCCTCTTGAGCTCTTTCAATAGCTTTAGCTCTGTTTATGACTTCTTGTAGACTCTTTAAGTTCAAGGCCAACATTAACTCTTTCAGTTTAGACTTCAAACTCTCTATGAACCAATCACTTCTTGCCTTGTCATTTGGAACGACTTTAGTGGCAAAATGACTCAACTTGTTGTACTAGGCCTTGAATTCATATACAGCTTGATCACCTTGCTTCAGATTAAGAAACTTTAGTAAAATTGCCCTTTTGAATTGTTCAACCATGTACTTGTTCTTGAATTCCTCCAGGAAAAATTGCCAAGTCATTTGCTCCGGTGGGCAAATACTACGGTGGTGCATACATCGTAGTATTTTCCCACCAAACTCGAACTGATCCTCTAAGTAAAGAGATAACTCCTCCCAACGTTTCTGGATCCGTGCATTGAAGACCCTCAAGCATTAATAGAACATCATTCAACCACAAGTCAACCTCCATGGGACCCTCAATCTCTTCTCTACGAAACTCTGGAGCTCCTAAGATCTTTTGGGATTTAACATTCTTCGTGCCAGAAGAGTAGGGGGAGGTTAAAACTGAGTTAGTATGGGGTCAAGGGCTTGCATAAAAATTCCAAACTCAGGCACCGAAATCCCTTGAGGTACAGGTGCACTAGCATTTTCATAGGGGATAGGTTGTTCACTATTTGCCTCATAGCTCTCACTATTAGTTCATTCTTTCATCTCCTGTCCCCCAGCTCTTCATGAATTCGAATATTCTGACATCTATAATAACATACATAATAATAACATTTCAATTAGTAAGGAGTGTCATCAATTTTGCTAAAATGACACAATACCAGTAACATTGACAATCTTTATGGCATTTAATCTCCTTTTATACTTTAAAATTAAGACTAGTTTTGATCGAGAATCGACTAAACCTGTAGCTTTGATACCAATAAATGTAACACCCATTCCCCGTATACCCTTCTGTATACGAGATATAGATGTCACATTACTTTTAAAATAGTTCTTCTTTTTTAAAATCACATAAGTATTTTGTTTTCTTTCTTTTTGAAAACATAACATTTTAATATAAGACAAAACATTGATTTCAAACTGTTATAAGTTCTACTTAATTAAAATTAAAAACATTTAAATATTGTGATTACATGCCAACGAAGTTTTTCCAAAATAAACTATATTGTCTAGGTGTCACGGATAAGTCCACCTTAGTTGATGATCACCACGGCTACAAAAGTACTCCTTACTTAGTTAATCTTTGCTTTTACCTACGTATGAGAAATAACACACGTTAAGCAATTACTTAGTGAGATATAACATAGTAAAGAACGTTAAAGGATACATAAGTATCTCATAGTTATATGACTTCAAACTAAGTTATAACTCCATAGGGATTAGTGAAGTCCTTCGTATCTTAACTAAACCTAGGTCATTTTATCTTCATAACAAATTTTAATATGTCCAACATATTTCTCGTTAGTTCATTAACTTCAAATTTTGTCTCTTTTCACGTATTAACACATCCATTTATACTTTTAAATTATGGCATCCATTCATGCCTTAATGCATCATTTCATGCATTTTAATTATGACATCCTTTCATGCCTCAATGCATCATTTCATGTATTTTAATTATGACATCCATTCATACCTTAATGCATCCTTTCATGCATTTTAATTATGGCATCCTTTCATGCCTTAATGCATCATTTCATGCATTTTAATTATAGCATCCTTTCATGCCTTAATGCATCATTTCATGCATTTTAATTATGGCATCATTTCATGCCTTAATGCATCCTTTCATTCATTTTAATTATGGCATACTTTCATGCCTTAATGTATCCATTTATGCATTTTACATACTCTAAAACTCATTTATAATATTCTTTCCATACATATAAATATAACATAATCACCATTATAAACATATATAAATTTAAAGCATACTAAATTGAATATTCATCATATCACATACTTATATTAAAGTACTCACCTGATAGTCCTCGCTAATAAAGTGTAAAGACTTCTGACTAATCAACAACTTTACCTTTATCCCTTTTCTTGCTAGATTCAAGAGCTTGGTTCTGATCTACACAATTATCCATTAAGTACACATAACATATCAATGTTAGTATACTCATTAACCTTGTACTTTAAGAATATTCACAATATCATTTCTAAAACAATTTCAACCTAATTGGTCGTTCCAAGCTTAATAGTATCGATACAACTACCGTGGTATCGATACTTCTATACTATGGTACCGATTCTCCCTTCGGGTATCGATACCAATTTTAAATTCGATGTTTCCTGGTATCGATACCCTTACCATGGTATCGATACTACCCTACTATGGTACCAACACCCCCTTACGATATCGATACCGATATTAGATTCGATGTTGCCTGGTATCGATACCCTTACCATGGTATCGATACTACCTCGTAGGTATCGATACTGATTGAATCACTATCGATATTATACAACTAATTCATCCCGTTTTAGCCTATAGTATCGGTATTGTTTTATTAGTACCGATACCCTTGCCCAGATTTTCCAGTTTTCAACCATATTATTACATAAATGGGGTCAAATTTACTTGTATTTACCCCATACAATACTATCAAACTCTTATTTAACTATCCAAACTAACATTCCTTCATTTTAATACTTAAAACATCTAGTACCCCTCAAGATCATTGGATTCTAAGAATCACACCAAAATTTCTAACTTGTTTTCAAACTCAACCAATGCTTCTAATCTCTTATCTACTACTTTGAAAAGTCAAAACTACTAATAATAATCAATAAACACCAATATACTAACATATCATTTCAAAACCCATTTTCTAAAATCTCCATTATTTCTACCATTTCTTAGTTTTAATCTCATTTAATCCTTCCTTAAGCTTCTATCATACTCCAATCTTCAATAACCAACGTAAAATAAAAGAATAAACCATCAAATTGAAATCTCACCTTTAGCTAGGGTTGAGGGCTTCTTACATGAAAGAGGAAGAAGAAGAGAGTGTTGACTTTTTTTTTCTTTTTTCCCTTTCTCATTTTTCTCTACTTAATATATCATATAAAATGAATTTAAAATTCATTTTATTCCAAATACCCAAAAAAGTCCTTTTTAATCCTTCATCACTACAATTTAGTCTAAACTACTATTCCCAACTCATTCTCATCTTTATTAATTAATCAATTTAGTCCTCTAAATTTTTAATTCCTTTCAATTTAGTCGCTGACCTATAATTTGGGTATTACAACATGACTTCCAAATTCCATATTTTGCCCAATTCACTCTTCATCAAACCCATGATGTCTCTAAGAAGGCATTCTCTTCTAGTGGAATCCTCTACTTAAGGCATCAAACCCACAGATGATACACCTCCACTCGTTTCCTTAAACTTATTGTGTTTTTCATTGTACTACTTTTTTTTTGAACAATTTTCAACATGATTATTAATCCGCTTAAAATGTCTCGTATGTGTCGATACTAGCTATGTCTATCAAGCCAATTTAGTTTGTTCTGTACGCACAAAACCAAGCATTGGATCCATTTTGAACACGATTTGTATCTTTTTATTCTTGCACAAAACAAGCTTTCGTACCATTTTCAATACGATTTTTAACCCACTTACAATACCTCGTATGTTTTTATATTGGTCTCAATTGGAAGATAGATTTCAATATTTGTGGTTTGACAGAAAACTAAATACATCGCTCTTTGGAAAATGTGAGGTACGTTGAATACTATTCATGAAAACTTTCTCAGGACGGTTCAGTATCTCGTGGTCCTCACGTTCTAGTAAAGACGATGTATTAAATAACCATATTAAATTGTGTCCTCTATGATATGGTCACACCTACCCCAGATCCGAAAGTCATGCCACAAGGTCCCATTACTAGGTCAAGGGCCAAACAATTCAGGGAAGTTCTCTTAACTAAGTGTCTTGAAGCTTTTGATTCATTTGATAACTTAACACCCTTCTATGTTATGTTATATAATGTTTTAATAGTTAAAGAATAACTTAGTATGAACACAACATGCACATTGATATTTAAGCATATTAGGATAGTTTTATAATCATATTAAACATGATTACCTTATATACATCAAGGCAACATCATTATAATTCATTTTATTAGTTCATATGCATTCATATTAGCTCTTAAGCTTCATGCATTATCTTACACATATTATGAGATGATATATTTAGCTCATGACCTTCAATCATAGCTCAGATTACCATATTCTTACATGGCAGCAAGGTATTTAGCTCATAATAGCTCAATACCATGGACTTACATTGTTTCTTTGCACATATAGGTACATTGGAGTGTGATGCACGATGAGGTAGCTTGGTGGATGATTTGGACGTCATAAGTAGCTCACAAACAGCTCACAAAGTACAAGGCAGCTCATGGAACACTAAGGAAAGCTCGATTCAGCTGAAGGAGCTTAAGACTAGCTAAACTTAGCTAGTTGGACTATTTGGAGCTGAGTAGCCAAAAGTGATGTCAAAGGTAGCTGCATGTAGTTGAACATGTTGTTATAGAGCTCACAAGGACTCGGCTAGGAAGCTTGCTCACGAACAACCCATAATTGCTAAGATAGCTCCACACTCAAGCTAGCTTGGAAGGAGACACATGCAAGCCCAAGATGGAGCACATGACCAACCATCATTCCATGCACAAGGCTACACCACAAGGTTTCCTAGGACACCCATGTGCATAACATATGACCAGCCCCCATGTGCCTTGCATGTGGACTCATTTAGGCGCCAAGATGAAGAGCCCTCTCCCTATTCGGCCAAGCATCATCTCCCATCCAATTTGGCGCCAACATAAAGTAACACTAGAGCTATTCGGCCAAGGGTTATCACCCTCCATTTAAACTGAAACATCATCCCTATTTTGTAATTAATTATGTCACTATAGGAAGGCACAAGGCTGGCCGAATCCCCTTGTAACCATTCGGCCATGCCTCTCTATTTCCTATAAATAGGAAAGCATATTTCATTTGTAAGAGACCATTTTGATTAATATAAGTGAGATTATTCTCTTCCTTAAGTCCTGGTGACTTTTATCGACTTATCAAGTATTTTTTAATACTTGTGGCATCAACCCCTTTCTTTTCACCTTGATACTTCTGGTTCCTAGTTCTTATAACTAGTGGGTCAAAGTCCTTAACACCACCCCTTGAAGAAGCAATATAAAGTCTGGGTCTTTACTCTCTATAGCATCGGTTCTTCTTTGAGACTTCTTCAAGATACTATCCTTACTACCATCCCTTTTGTTTCATCACCATAACCATAGCCAAATTAACCATCTTCCGCTTCCATCATTTATTATTTAAATAGCCTACCTATTTCACCCAAACGTTTACCACCTTAGCCATCTCTTTGAGCCATTCACTTTTGCAGGTTGTTTGCTTCCTTCCTAGATCCACAATCAATTTGTTAAGGTACAAGTGCCTTACATCACTCTAAAAAGAGCGTCGTACCTCGCGTCCTGTAAAAAGCGAGTCATGTCCTCGTGCTTGGTAGGACGCGAGTTAGTCTTACGTGTACAGTTTGAGAGTATTTTTCTAACAAACATGCTAGGGAGGTACTCTTTAAAAAATTAATGGGTTTTTTTATATATAATTATGCCATGAAAATAGTTGGAAAACGGTTGAGGTTTTCTTACTTTTTATAGATATTTTTTAGAATACATTGAAAATGTCGGGATGTTTTCATGTGATAGGTAACTCTTATGTAGCTAAAGTTTTTGGAGTTAGAGACTTTATCTCTAATTATTGTGCTTATGAAAGTGAAAGCATTATAAACATGACTCATCAAATGAAGGCCAAACATGATAAATACTAGACAAATATTGACAATATCAATACTTTATTATTTGTTGCTTTTCTACTTGATCCAAGGCATAAATGGGGTTTTATGTGGTGGATTGGAAGTGATACATATAATGTTGAAAATGTTAATATGTTTTTATTCACCATAAAAGTTACTCTAAAAAGTCTATTTGAGTTATTATGATAATAAAATGCTTCACTCCAAGAGGAAAGAGGCAGAATCAAGTAGTAGTACTTCGACTCCAACTAAAGAAGCACTTCATGACATGGAAAATAGTAAGAAAAAATGATTGTACAAAAACATTATTATAATAAATATAGAATGGAAAAAGAGACTTTAGGAACTTGTGATGGAATAATTGAGTTGGAGAAATACTTGAATGTAGAAATTGAACAAAATGATCTTAGTTTTGAAATTTTAGAATGGTGGAGTGAGTCACAAAGAAGATATCATGTTCTTTCTCAAATGGCTTGAGATTTGTTAGTTATTTTAGTTTTTATTATCGCTTATGAGTCTACTTTTAACACAGGAAGTCAAGTTATTGATTCTTTTCACACTTCCTTAACTCCAAGAATAGTGGAAGCTCTTATTTGTTTACAAGATTGGATACGCCAATCTCGAGTCCCGTTTATAATAGAGGAAAGCCTTCTTGAGTTGGAATATTTGAGGATGGTTAGCCTTTATAATCTAATTCATAAGTCTTTTTAAAATATAGGAAATAAGAATTTACCAACAAATCAACTAATAATTATGATTGATGTCGCAAACTTCATTTTAGCTTCGGTGTTGATGATTTGATCTTAGAGTTAACTTTTTGTGGCTTGTGATACTATATCATAGAAATTTCCTTGATCTTATATTGGAGTAATTAGAGAGTATTAGTTATCATGTTTTTTATATTTATTAAAGATTTATCTTTGAAACTTTGACGATATTTTGGACTATTGTTAATTGCTATATGCTTAAATTTATAGTATGATTAATGGCATAATTTGTGTGTGTTGAAATTTTAAACTAATATAAAGATAAGTAAAAAGTAGTACGTAGATGTACTAAGTACTATATAGTATTAACATGTATTTTTTTTAAAATAATTAAAGAGTAAATCGTGAAAAAAAATTATAATAAGTTACATGCTAACTTGTAACCGAACCATTAGTAACGTTAGCCGAAAGCATCCATGGTAGCTGCTTATTTATCTCATGTTTTAACTCATCTTTCTCTTTCCGAGCTTTCATGAAAGCCTTTTATCTTTCTCATGTTTTAAGTCAACTTTCTCCAGTCTTCTATTTCTTTTTCTTTTATGGGTTCTCACTGTAAAATCGTATTTGAGTTTCACATGCTGCCGACAATAACAACAGACAAATAAAGCAAAACTGAACCATTATTCGTCATTTGTTTTTTTATGTTCCATTTTTCAAGTTAAATATCTCAAAATGGCAGTAAATTTTGGCTGTGTTGATTTAGCAAGTTTGGTAGTGAACTCAGAGACGGTTCAAGACAAGCAAGCTCTCATTGCCTTCCTCAAACCAAACGCTCGAACCAGATCCAATTGAACTCGATACGTTATTCAAACACCCTGCATCTTCATTTGCCAGAAACCTTGGGTTTTATGGTGGCTCACTCCGTCTGCGTAACCCATTCTTCCTTTCGCCGACACCATCCCCTTCCGAGCCCATTTCGCTCACAACTTCAGGTAAAAAATCAAGAAATCTTTGCAATTATTGCTATTATTGTGGGGGCCGACAATCGTCGCATTATAGTTGCTATTATTCCTCATCCTTTGCCTCTATAAGTGGAAACGACAACCATTGAAGCAACATAAGCCGACTAACCGGTGGAGCGGAGATGTTCTTCTTCAGTCAAATCTACTTTTCACACTAGTTAGGGATTTTGACCCTAAAAATCGAATTTTATGTATTAATATTTATTATATTAAATATAAATAACATTTGGCTAATTTTAATATTAACATAAGTCACGTCGTAAAGGTATTATGAATTTAACTTATGAGTGAGGGTGTTTAACGAGTCAGCAGTTTGTATGCATCTCGAATTTGACTCGGTCAAAATCTAGTAAAAGTTTATCTCGGATTGACTTGAGCTCGATTTGAGACCTTAACGAGTTAGATCGAGTAAAGTCTAACTCGATTCGATAAGTTTACGAATAACTCGTTAATTTTTTTTTAAAGTTTTTAGTTGTTATTTTAAAAAATTATTTCATTCAAAAATTATTAATTTACTAATAGATAATAAAAACATGATAAATGATTGATCTATTAATTTATAGTATTAGTAAATTTTACATATAGTTAAAAAAAGATAAAAATTTTAGTGAGCTTAACGAGCAACGAGCTGAGCAGCAGACTTAGTGAGCACGAGTCAAGCAACAAGTTCTTTTAACGAGCACGAGTCGAGTTGAGCAAATTTTTTTAACGAGCACGAATCGAACGTTGTCCTACTCATGATCGACTCGCTCGATAAGCACACTTATATGAGTAATTAAAAAAATCATTGTATAAAGTTTAATGATTAAACTAAAAAACATAAAAGTTCAACGAGTGAAATAAAAGAAAAATTAAAGTTCAGTTAATCACCCAAAAGATAACACTAACAAATAATAACCAGTTGATATTGATTAAATGTACAAGATTTTTAATTTAATAACAAGAATTGATTCATAATTCGATGACTAATAAAGTCTACTCTTTATTTTATAAAAAAATGATAACTTATATTTGTTTAATATAATTTAAATTATACAAAATATATTAAATTTTGAATTATTAACAAAAATAAATGGGATGAGTTCTTCTGTGTGACATCTAAAATAATGTTAATAATAAATGGCATGACCAATAAAAAAGATTACAAGTTAAAAGTGCTATCTATAAAGTTATAATTTGGAACCGAAAATGTTATCAGTTGGTGTAACATAACAGGTTGCACTAAAATATTATACAGGGTAAGAAAATGAATTATGAACTGTAAATGTTAAGAATACTATTAATATTTTAGATTGCAGCTAGAAGGTTACTAGAGTTTAAGTTGATAGGGCTTTAGAAATTCACAGAATAAGAAAATAAGTTAAAAGCTGAAAATGTTATGAATATATTTAAGAAATACGGTTTCGTCCAATAATATTATGGTTCACTATGAAATATGTTACGATCTATAATATTAATGCTTTTATTAATAAAATATGTTGCGCCTAAAAATGTCATGGTCCACTAAGTAAGTAGGTTACAATATGGATTCTTAATATTTTTAATAGTAAAATGAGTTGCGCCCAAAATATTATTAGAGTTTAAGCTGATTGAGCCTTAGATTTTCTCACAATAAGAAAATAAGTTAAAAGCTGGAAATATTATGAATATTTATAAGAAATACGGTTGCGCCCAAGAATATCACGGTTCACTAAGAAATAGGTTGTGATCTGTAATGTTAATATTTTAATAAAATAGGTTGCACTCAAGAATATAATGGTTCACCAAGAAAAAATGTTACGATCTGTAATGTTAATATTTTTAATAAAATAGGTTGCGCCCAAGAATGTAATGGTTTGCTAAGAAAAAAGGTTATGATTTGTAATGTAATGTTAATATTTTTTTAATGAAATAGGTAGCGACTAAGAATTTTATTGTTTACTAAGAAATATGTTGCGATCTGTAATGTTAGTATTTTTATTAATAAAATATGTTACGCCAAATAATGTTATGGCTCACTAAGAATATTAATATTTTTATCAATAAAATGGGTTGTGCCTAAAATATTAACAGAGTGAATAATAAATCTGGTTGTGCCCAATAATATTATCGATGAAGAAGTATCGATATCTATTTAGAGTGAATCAAGACAAAAAATAAAAAAAAAGCAGTTTGAAATTTTAAATATCGATACTTAATATATTATTGTCAATACTTTTAAAAATTGAAAAAGTTGAAGATAAAATGGAACATTAAAATATCAATACTTATGCGATAATGATTGACACTTTTAAAAATTGAAAAATTTGATAAAAAGATCGAAATTCAAACTATCAATACTTATGCGATGATGATCGATACTTTTAGATATTCAATAAGTTGATGAATATGATTGATAGTTAAAATATTGATACATATGTTAGGAGGTTTGAACTTTTTTTAATTTATATTGATACCTAGTATTTGTGAAAAAGTTCAATACTTTGTAGCCTTTTTAATTTTCCATGTTTTTTTAATTCGAAAGTGTCGATATTTGTGGAGAAGTATTGATATTTGTTATGACTGAATCAAGAAAAATTATTTAAGAAAGTAGTTCAAAATATGAAATATTGATACTTAACCTACGTTAATCAATATTTTGTACATAAATTTAATACATTGATACTTATGCGCTGATGATCGACAATTATTCTTGATTCTTGTGTACTATATACAACTTGAGTATGATCCGGGTGAACCAAAATTATGAGTGTAGGCATGTCATTTGTCAAATCAGCATCACAAGCTAGACAACTTTGTCTGAACTAAACCCCGCGGAGATTAAGAAATCACAATCACACAACAACTGCAAGGCAAAAAGCTCATAAGACAGAGAAGAAATTTTGGGTCAGTATTGATATAATAAACATTGCAAAAGATAAAGATTTAAAATTACTTCTGTTTTATGAAGGTAACCTATTCTAATGGCATAACTTCTAGCGTTAATATTGGTATAAGTATGTATAAGATTTGTGTTAGGTTTCATGCCACTAGAAGAGGATCTCTTTTTAAGTACAAGTCGAGTTCAACATTAGGATCGAGTTTAACCCCACCCACCAAACTATTTGGACTCAAGTTTTTTATGCCACCAGAATAGGATGCCTTATGGAATCCATACACACTAAGAAAGATTATAAGAGGAAATAGAGAAGAAAGAAGAGATATTAATTTTTAATTATGTTATCTTAAGAGGGAGGAAGATCATATTTATAGACTTAGGTCAGCAGGAAACCCTAGCCTTATAACTTAACCAGTTAAAATAACAAAAAGGCATAACTTTTAACGTTATCTAGGAAACCAAGTATGTGTTACTTTTCATAATATACACGGTTTCAACCATAACTTAACCAGTTAACATAACAACAAGGCACAAGCAATATTATTTGCAACACCCCGGATCTCGGGTTAGGAGTTTTGGGCTAACCCAAGTTGGGCTTTGGGCAATTACTTAGGCTTGTAGGAAGCCTTGACCCAAAAACAAGTGAATTTGGGCTTGGATTGAGCCCAATATTGATGAAAAAGGGAATTTTTAGTTTGCAACTAAAATCATGAGGACGAAGAGCGTAATTAGAGATTGGTTCAAAATTAAAGTTGATTTCCATTAAAAATTGATGATCTCACGTCTGACATACTCTTTTTTCCCAACTCTTTTTTGTATATGCTTCTTCTCCTTCATCTTTATTTTCTTCTCAACCTTGAGCCAACAAGGTAGAAGTTTTTTTACATTCAGACCCTAGTTCAATAACTTGAAGAAAAGAATCAAGGTTTGACCATGGTTTTAGAAAAATAGGTTTTATGGTGGTTTAAAAAGCTTGGAAGATTTAGTCCATTTTTAGTGATTCATAGCCTTAGAAAGTGTTTTGAAACCCTTCTTAACCTCTAAATTCAGTTAGTAATATGTTCTTTGATTTTTGGCTTAGTGAGGGAAGTTGGAGAAAGATCCAAAGAAAGAGGGAAAGAGAAGCTCACCTTCGATTGATCTTTGGACACTCGTAGCAACTTAGAATCATCAGGTAACACACTTCTAACTCAACTATAGCACATGTAGCTCATTTAGGTGAGACTTGGTAGGTTGCATAAGCTTGAAGCATATCATGGTAGATTGTATTGTTTAGGTGTTTTCAGTATGTTTATGGACTAATTATGACCCCTAAAATCAAACAAAAAACTTAAACATCAGTTGGGGACCTCCCTAGGGCTTTTAAGGTATAAAGATATGATTTTTCGTGTCTAGACAATGCACCCTGTAGAGATGGTATCGATATTGTAAGAATAGTATCGATACTGTTCATCATTGAGAAAAAATTAGGCAATTTTAAAGGGGTAATATTGATACTCACTCATAGAGTATCGTTACCAAGCAATGAGTATTTATATTACCCATAAGAGTGTCAATATTGGGTATTTTTCAAATCATTGAACCTAAATTTGGTATCAATACTTAGGCAAGTATCGATACCCCAATACCAGAGTATCGATAATCAGCCTATAGTATCTATACTACCTTACCCAAACAACCTATATCAGTCAGGCGGTATCGATACCAAAGGGTTAGTATCATTACCGAAGGGTTAGTATCGATACCGAAGGGTTAGTATCGATACTGAAGGGTCAGTATCGGTACCTACAAAAAGTTTTGGATAAACAATCAAAGATCTAAGGGATCAGACTTAAGGTACCCCAAGTGTACCAGTATATCAACAAATAAGACTTCAAGTGAGAACAATAATTAATAACAGAATAATAGAGACAGAAACAACTAGGAATATATAAAACTAGCTTTGTTTGACGCTTAGGAAAAAATCAAGACACCCGAGTTCCTCTTTTGCGGAATACAATAATCACTGGATATCCAAGTTAATTCCAAGGCACTTCAGTAGTCGATTAGGCGTAGATGCCCCGAGACTCGACAAAGTAAGTTGGCGGGTGTACGTTTTTAATACTGCTATGGATTTCACCTAGATACCGAGGATATCTTAGGAAGGCTAGAGGAGTGTGTAAGCTCCAAGATGCAGAACCCTTAGGTGTACCATGATGTCTACTCAATAGTTAAAATCAGTAGCTTTGCTTGTTAAAACCTATGCCACTAGCTAACTTATTTAGTGAATGCATGTAGTATAATATCGTTATTAGTGAGGCAGTGAGCTCGTAAGCTCATCATTTGGAATGTGTTTTAGTGCGTAGGTTCTTAGGAGGTTATTTATGGGGTGTTATCTTCACAAATATTCCAGTATAACAGTTCAGACTATCAAAGACTTTCAGAGTATGTCTTGATTCTTTCTGAAAGGACATGTACTATTTATGGACCCTTATGTATATTCAGTCGTAACTTGATTTGTACTCAATATTTTGTATTATTTTGGATATACTTTTTAAGATTCTCATATTTTGAAAACCCATATTATTTTCATGTTTTATTTAACTACTATGGATGAATTATTATCAGTTGTTTTACAAACAATTTTTAAAGAAAAATTTTGAGTCACTATTTTTGTAGTCCTGTGTAACATTATAATCAATGAATCTTTGGGTCACACTAGATTAGTGTGTTGTATTTAGTAGTATCAGAGCATTCAGGTTTAGTCGTTCCTAGGACCCGCTGGTTAGATTCAGTCAGCGTTTGTATATGTACATGCCTCTAAGGAGTCAGAAGTACTATAACAACTAGAATGACGATAATGATCCATTTTCTTTCGAATTTCATATAGAGCCCACGGCAGACGACCCAACGCATAGTCAGCATGCATAGATGAGAGTTATGCCTCGTTAGCCTTAGCTACCAGTGTTGAGTTCATCCTGGATACCTCTCAATAATAGGCTCTAGTGGATGTTGGGGTCGATGAGTTAACCTTTTTTAGGGAACATACCTCTATACTTAGGTAGATCGCTAGGTCCCTACATAGTTCTTTAGTTGCACCACCTCCCCCACCAGTACCCCCAGTTCGACTAGTGACCATACCCCATGAGTCCCTAGTAGAGCGATTACACATATATAATACCACCAAGTGGATGTTGGGGTCGATGAGTTAACCTTTTTTAGGGAACATACCTCTATACTTAGGTAGATCGCTAGGTCCCTACATAGTTCTTTAGTTGCACCACCTCCCCCACCAGTACCCCCAGTTCGACTAGTGACCATACCCCATGAGTCCCTAGTAGAGCGATTACACATATATAATACCACCAAGTTCTTCAATTTAAGTGATGACAATCCCATAGTAGTAGACTAGTGGCTCTGAGAGATTATCCGCACCCTCAGACAGTTGTATCTTACCCTAGTGGGTAATCTTAAGTGTGTCACCTCCCTGATCAAGGGTGACACCATAGATTGGTGGGAGACAATCAAAATGGTTGTGAAGTCAGAGAGGCTGACATAGGAGAAGTTCCTCATTGAGTTAAGGTAGAAGTACATTGGGGAGACCCACACCGATGACTTGATGCAGCAGTTCCTACACTTGACTAAGGGTGATCACTTAGTGATGGAGTATGAGCGAGACTTTCTCAAACTTAGAAAATATGCAATAGAGTTGATTTCATCAGAGAGGCATCATTGTCGAAGATTTGTAGAGGGTTTTCACTTCGACATTTTGGCATACCTTGTAGTTGATCCTCCCAAGGTCTTCACTCAGTTAACCCATCAAGAAAAGACGATCGAGATGGTTCTAGATAGGTAGTCTAGGCAGACCAATTAAATTGTGGGATACACTAGGAGATCTATTGAGCTAGTAAGGCTATCTTAGACTTTGGTTAAGAGAGTTAGAGATAGTTAGGGTTCGTCGAGACCCCTAGCAGCACAATCGATGAGGACTGGTAGAGTTCTAATCGATAAGGTAGGTCCGATTCCAAGAGGAGGCCATTAAACTTAGCTTAAGTGTAGAGAGGTCGAGTAGTGCCAGTGAGTCGACCAAAGTCTTCACTTACCCTATTTATACTTACTATAGAAGGAGGAACCCAAGGACGTGCCAGCAGGGTTCGAGGGGTTGCTAAAGTTATGGCTCCTTGGACCACTTCTTTAAAGACTATCGAAGAGCCCAAGGTGCTACATCAGCAATGATTCATAGATTTTTATTGTCAGTGTAGAGAGGTCGAGGGTTAGCTAGAGGTGGCATTATAATGTATGGGCAGTAGATCTGAGGGACAACTAGATCGGTGGCCAGTGCAGTTATCATATTGATAGACCCAAATTCCACCCATTTCTATGTCTTCTCTGACATAGTACAAGAAATAGAATTCTCAGAAGAATAACTAGAGGTAGGTGTCAGAGTATGAATCCCCCTAGGCCTAGACTTTCTTGTGGATAAAACATTTAGACGTTGCTCAGTAGACAACCAGGATCAGACCTTCCCAGCGATTTGATGCAGTTACCCTTTAGAGAGTTCAACATGATTTCGGGGATGGACTGGTCAACTAATCACAATGCCAGTTTGAGGTGCAAAGCCAGACGACTTAAGCTCAGAGGAACCAATGGGACCAAGTTAGTAATTACCAACGAGAGATCCCACCAGTCGAAGATGGTATTAGCTTTGAAAGCCCAAAGGATAATCGACCACGGGTGTGAGGCCTTATTGGCTAACGTGGTCCACACCCAAATTTTAGTTCGTATGCTCAAGGATATCCCAGTAGCACGAGATTTTTCCGTTGTTTTACCAGAAGAATTTTTGGGCTTGCCACTTAAGCGTGAATTGGAGTTCGGAAATGAGGTAATGTCGAGTTCAACTCCGGTGTCTATTGCTCGCTATCGTAAGACACTAACAAAATTAAAGGAGTTAAAGGCTCAATTTTTGGAGTTACTAGAGAAAAGGTTCATATGATCAAGCATATCTCCTTGGGGAGAGTTGGTATTATTCATTAAGAAAATATATGGGTCAATGAGGTTGTGCATCGAATACATGTAGTTGAATAAGTTAACCATTAAGAACTGTTACCTACTCTCTAGGATACACGACCTCTTCGACCAGCTTAGAAGAGCGTGCGTTTTCTCAAGGATTGATATTTGGTCAGAAAACTATAATTTAAAAGTCAAAGTTGCAGATGTGGCAAAGATAACTTTCAGGACAAGATACAATCATTGTGAGTTCTTGGTAATGTCGTTTGCACTCACCAACGATCCAGCAGCGTTGATGGACCTAACGAACCTATTATTCCATACATACTTAGATTAGCTCGTGGTGGTGTTTATATAAGACATTTTGGTTTACTTTCGATCAGAGGAAGACCATGATCAGCATCTCCGTATCGCTCTATAGACCCTCAGAGACATACATTTGTATGCCAAGTTCGGAAAGTATGATTTTTGGCTATTAGAGGTTTCTTTCTTGGGTCATTTCGTGTTAGTAGATAACATTAGAATTGACCCCCCAAAAATTTAGTCCATACTATAGTGGGAGCCATCTAAAAATGTGTCAGAGGTGTGTAGTCTCCTTGGTTTGGTCGGGTACTATCATCAATTTGTTCTGGGTTTCTTGATGATAGAAGTCCCGCTAACTAAATTACTTTAGAAAGGAGTTCTCTTTATTTGGAATGAGAAGCAATAAGAGAGTTTCGAACAATTGAAGGTCACCTTCACCCAAGCCCAAGTGTTGACCCAACCAGAGTCGAGTAAGGACTTCACATTTTTCAGTGATGCTTCATTGAATGGACTTGGATGCGTTTTGAAGCAGGAGGGTAAGGTTGTAACTTACACGTCATGTCAGCTTAAGCCTCATGAATGTAATTATCCTACCCATGACCTTGAGCTAGCAATAGTGGTGTCCACCTTAAAGATTTGCGCAACTACCTCTTTGGTCAGAAGTGTCACATCTTTACTGATCAAAAAAGCCTCAAGTATCTTTTAAATAAAAAAGAATTAAACCTAAGATAGAATAGATGGGTTGAATTACTTAAGGACTACGACTTTATAATCGATTACCACCTAAGAAAGGCTAACATAGTAGCGGAAGCCTTGATAAAGAAGTCTATGATGGAGTTACAAGCCCTTCTAGAATGGTTGAGTTTATCTGGTGATGGTGGGTTTTTAGCCATGTTACGAGTTGAGAAGAATTGGTAGGTGAAACAAAGAGGTTACATAGTTCATATGACCGATTGAGGACTCGGGTTAAGAAAGTTTGTCAGAGTGAAGCCCCAAGCTTTGAGCTACGAGATGGAAATGTATTGTATTTTAGGGGTCATTTGTGCGTACCCGTAGATGTTCAGTTGTGCAACAAGATTCTTCATAAGGCACATTGTAACCACTCAAAGTACACTCAGGAAGTAGTAAAATGTATCAAGAGCTTCATCGATTATTCTATTGGTCGGGTATGAAAAGGGAAGTGTTAGAGTTTGCCATTAGATGTTTAGTGTGCCAACAAGTTAAAGTGGAACACTAGGTTCATAGGTTTACTTCAGCCCACTTAGATTCCTCACTGGAAATAAGACATGGTAAGTTTGGACTTTGTGAACGGTTTACCAATGACCAGACAGAGACATGACGCAGTTTGGGTCATAATAGACAATATAACCAAATCAACTCATTTTCTCCTAGTTAGGATGGACCATACCTTAGAGAGGTTAGCTCAGTTGTACATCCGTGAGATAGTGAGGTTGCATGGTGTATCGATTTCCATCATTTTAGATAGAGACCCTCGATTCACTTCCCGTATTTGGAAATCCCTTAATAAGTCCCTAGTCACCAAACTACATTTCAGCACAACTTCCCATCCTCAAACAGATGGTCAGTCAGAGCGAGTTATCTAGATTCTTAAGGACTTGCCCAGGTGTACCATTACTGATATAGAAGGTAGTTGGGAGGACCACTTGTCATTAGTGGAGTTTGCCTACAACAACAGTTTTCAGTCGAGTATTTAGATGGCTCCGTATGAGGTCTTGTATGAGCGTAAGTGTATGAGAGACAGAGGAAAAAGTTTGGTTGATTCATAATCGACTAAAGGAAGCTTCAGATAGGCAGAGGTCTTACGTAGATTTGAAGCGTAAGGATATTGAGTTCGTAGCTGGGGACAAGGTGTCCCTAAATATTTTCCATTGGAAGAAAGTACTCTGCTTTGGGCGTAAAGGAAAATTAAATCCGCGCTTAATAGGACCTTATGAAGTACTTGAGATAGTCGAACTAGTGGCTTACAAGTTAGCCTTAGTACCAGAGTTAAAGCGCATTCACAATATGTTCCATGTATCTATGCTCAGGAGATACCGTTATGATAATTCGTACATCATACCCCTAGAGTAGATTGAGCTCATCCCATATATGCCTTTACAGAGAAACCAGTCAGAATCTTAGCAATCAAAGTGAAGGAGTTAATGAACAAGAGGATTACTTTAGTAAAGGTGCTATGGAAGAACCATGGTGTCGAGGAGGTAACTTGGAAAACCAAGGAGGACATGCAACTTTAGTATCCTCACCTCTTCTACCCAGGTAAATTTTGAGGATGAAATTTTAATTAGAAGGAGAGAATTGTAACGCCCCAGATCCCAGAGTTTTGGGCTAACTTGAGATGGGTTTTGGACAATTACTTTAGCTTGTAGGAAGCCTTGACCCAAAAATAAGTGAATTTATGCTTGGATTGAGCCCAATAGTGGCGAAAAAGGGAATTTATAGTTTGCAACTAAAATAAAGAGGAACAAGAGTGTAATTAGACCATGGTTCAAAATTAAAGATGGTTTCCATTAAAAATAGATGATCTCACATCTAGCACATTATTGTTTCCTAACTCTTGTTTGTCTCCACTTCTTCTCCTTCATCTTTATTTTCTTCTCAACCTTAAGCCAACAAGGTATAAACTTTATTACATTTAGACCCTAGTTCAACAACTTAAAGTTAAGAATCAAATTGACCATCTCTAGAGCTTCGTTTTATGACCAAAAAATCAAGGTTTGGACATGGTTTTAGAAAAATGGGTTTTGTGGGGGTTTTTAAAGAGATTGGAAGATTCAACCTATTTTTAGTGATTTATAGCTTTAGGAAGTGTTTTAAAACACTTTTTAACCTCTAAATTGAGTTAGTAATCCTTTCATTTTTTGCTTAGTGAGGGAAGTTAGAGGAAACTCCAAAGCAAGGGGAAAGAAAAGCTCACATTGGATTGACCTTTGGATACTCTTAGTAGCTTAGAATCATCAATTAACTCACTTCTAACTCAACTATACCACATGTAGCTTATTCAGATGAGACTTCTTAGGTTGTATAAGCTTGAAGCATGTCATGGTAAATTGTATTGTTTGGGTGTTTTCAGCACGTTTATGGACTAATTATGACCCTTAACATTAAATAAAACACTTAAACATCAGTTCGGGATCTCCCTAGGGCTTTTGGGGTACCTCATAGCGACAATATCGATGTTGTAAGAATAATGTCGATATTGTTCATCATTGAGACAAAAATTAGGCAATTTTAAAGGGGTAATATCGAGACTAATTCATAGAGTATCGAAACTAGGGTAGAAGAATCGATACTCCCTAAAAGAGTATCGATACTAGGGTATTTTTCAAAGCATAAAATTTAAATTTGTTATTGATACTCAGGCAAGTATCGATACCCCATCACCAAAGTATCGATACTTAGCATAGAGTATCGATACTACCATATCTAAACAGCCTATATTTGTCAGGGGGTATTGATACCAACATGCGGGTATCGATACTGAAGGGTCAGTATCGGTACCCACAAATAATTTTGGATAAATAATCCAAGGTTTAAGGGATCAGACTCAAGGTACCCCAAATATACAAGTATAATAGAAAATAAGACATCAAGTGAGAACAATAATTAATTTCAAAATAGTATAAACAATAACAACTAGAATAACATAAAACTAGCCTATTTGACTTTCGGGAAATAGTTAGGACACTCAAATTTCTCTTTAGAGGAATACAACAATCAGTGCATATCCAAGTCAATGCCAAGTCACTTTAGTTGCTGACTAGACACAGATGCCCCAAGACCCGACAGACTAAGTTAGCAGGTGTACGTTTTTGATCGAGCTCTGGATCTCACCCTAGAAACTGAGGGTTTCTTAGAAAAGTCAGAGGGGTGTGTAAGCTCTGGGCTGCAGAACTCTTATCCGCACCATGATGTCTACTAAGTAGTTAAAAGAGTAGCTTTGCATGTTCAGACCTATGCCACTAGGCAACTCATTTAGTGAATGCATGTAGTATAATACCGTTATTAGTGAGGCACTGAGCTCGTAAGCTCTGCGTTTGGAATGTGTTTTTGTGCGCAGGTTCTTAGGAGGTTATTCATGGGGAGTTATCGTCATAAAAATTCCAGTGTAGTAGTTAAGACTAACGGACTTTTAAAGTACATCTTGAGTCATTCTTAGAGGGCATGTACTATTTATGGATCCTTATGTGTATTCATTCGTAACTTGATTTGCACTCAGTATTTTGTATTATTTTGGGTATATTTTTGGACCTCCTCATATTTTGTAAACGTAGATTATTATCATGTTTTATTTAACTGATATGGATGAATTATTAACAGTTGTTTTACAAATAGTTTTTAAAGAAAATTTTAGGGTCATTATTTTTGTAGTCCCGTGTAACATTGTAATCCATGGATCTTTCGATCGAACTGATTAGGGTGTTACAACATTACTCATGCAACCGAATTTTGAATAATTTATTTTAGTACAAGAAAACAATTTGATCTTTTAAATATCAATACTTAATACACGATGGTCGATACTTTTAAATAATGTAAAAGTTTAAAATAAGATCGAATGTTGAAATATTGATACTTATATGCGAAGTTTGATACTTTGGATTTAAAATTATTTTCGACATATATAGTATCAGAACATTTCATCATGAGGGTCGTTACTTTTGGGTAAAATATATTGATGAGATCAGTTCAAAATGTTAAATAACAATATCTATGGTATGAGTTACAATACTTTAGTATGAAATTTTGGTAAAATTTAGTTTCTATGCAATTGAAAATAAATTGATAAGCATTTTAAATTGATACTTTTTTACTTGTTAATTCTCCTATTTTATGAATATATTATTGCTGATTTGGGTTGTGTTATGTTTATTTTGGGCAATGATTTGTTTTCCAGAATTGACAATGAAATGTCCCATTTTGCAACTTTTTTTATTTTTTGATCGCACTTGAAGACATGGTCATGACGCTGAGCATGATGTGGGTCTGACGTGGCAGTTTCTAGAAGGTCCAATTAGCTCGAGGAAGATTTTTGAAGCTGCTCAATGATCACGATCTAAGGAGATATGTTAGGAATTTAGTTTCTAAGTTTTAAATTAAAACATTTGAATTATCTTTTGGATTTTATTTATTTTAAATTCCATGTTATTTTAGGGTTTAGAAGCCTATAAGTACCCTTCTTAGGGTAATGCTTAGGATATCTTGAATTCATCTTTGTTACTTTGTTCTTGCTTTAATCAAGTTTTATTTTTCTTTTATTTTTTACTTTCTTTACTTTACACTTTTTCGTTTTCATAAAATATGCTAGGTATGGTCTCTACCATTCTTAGATAATTTTCTTTATTAGTCAAGAGCTAGCAATGAATCAATTCCACATGTGAGAGTTGAAACACACTTAATACCCTTCGGGTTACATTCTCAATTTTTTATTTTATGAGTTTGGCAATCGACCTTACTTTCGAAAATAAAAAAGTGCTCGTCGGTCTGGATATTGTTTTAATTTATAGTTAGGAGGAAGGATCGGCATGTGACATATTTGACCTAATGTGAACGCACTTAGTGATGATCCGATAAGGGAAATCAAGATCAAATTCAATTTTGGACGAGACGACATAATCCAAGTCGGGCATTTTCAAAACTTAATTTATTTTTTCTAACGGCAATAGCTATGGTTAGTTCACTCAAGAATTGGCTTTCGAAGAGTGACTTGGAAACACCAGTTATTAAAGAGAAAGGCAAGTTAAATTGGGTTGGTCCATTTTGACTGTAACCAACATGAATGACGTGGGAAAACTCCATTTCGATGATCAACGAAATTGAAACAAAGCTAGCTCAAGGCGATTTTATCATTGTTATTTTTAATCTTAATTTACGATTCCTTTATCTCAATTTCAATTCTTTAATTCTATACTTATCATTTTTTAATTCATCACATTCACACCACCCCCTTTTTACTTATTTTTGTTACAATTTCCTGGACTAAAATTGACACATAATTGCATCAGAAATTACTAAGTCCCTGTAGACCCTCTTTCACTATACTATTCTCAATTTTATATATTTTATTTTTAAGAGGATTTACTTTATTTTGACGAGTAAAATGACGTTTGCCATAAATGTTGAAGTTACTTGATAGGCTTTATCAGAGGAAAGAGTCACATGTATAGACATTTAAAGCTGACTTGAGTTCACTAGAAAGAAAGCTCAAGTCATAAGAAATGGAATCTTTATTGTGTTCATCAGAAGAAATAAATCTTTACTATATATGAAATGAAATATTAAATGTTTAAGTCACATGTATGTGTAGAGAAATGCAATAAAAATTGATTTTAACTTGACATATACTTCCAAAAAAAATTCATTTTGTATTTATAATAGTGTTTGTGTGTGAGCGCAAATCTTATTGTTGTCAATGGAAAGAATTTCAGCAGTTGTGTATTGTAGGCAAAATCTTTGAAAATTTTATCTGAAGAAGACACTGAATTGTCCAATTTTATGAATTAAGTGTCAAACAAGGTTGGTATAGAGGTAAATACAAAATTGTCGTCACTAAGCTATAGGTTTCCCATAGGTCTGGTTAAATAAGATTCAGTAATGAGCTATCTGAACAATAATGCATCAATTCATAAATAATTGACATATACACAATGAATTTGGTAAGCCATGTTGAATTTCTTGTTGATTATGTTAAAGTAGATTCAGGTTTTTGTAAATAAAATCCAACATTAGAAGAAAATACATCAATGAACATAAAAGCGGAACTTGCAGCATTAGAATTATTTGTTTATAGGAGAAAACAAGAGAAACAACAACAGATTGAAGAATTAAACTTAACATCTGACGAGTTCACTGACTATGAAGATTAAAAGGATGGTCAATGTCGGAATGGTATGTAATTATTTTTTGACATTTAACATTTTTGTTCATATTAAAACACATATATGTGCCTATTAGACGATTTCAATCTTCTAAATTCTTTCAGAACAAGCTAAACAAGTTGGAATAATGATTTGGAAGAAAGACATTCTTCACATATACAATCTTCCACCTTATGCCTCACAATGATGGACATGCAATACCTTTGAATTGAAAAAGACAACAAAAGAGAATAAAATACAGGAAGGAAATTTATGTGTTAAAAAATGTTGACATAAAAATAAGTTAAAGTTCATTAGAAAAAAAATCTTACAAATGATGTTTGATGTAATACCCCAAATATCAGGTCAGTGACTTTATTGAAAAGATTTAAAATTTGAAGATTTATTTGTATAAATGATAAAAGATAATAAATGATTTTGAATAGTGCTTAAGACCAATTAGTAACAATGAATGAATAAAGAGGGCATTTTGGTCCTTTAAGGGGAAATGAATTTTAAATTCATTTCTTTATTAGGGATTTAAGAAGGGAAAAGGGGAAAGTTAAAGCCAACAAAGTTATCTATTCTTCTTCTTTCCCGTGTAAGTGCTCTCATCCATAGCCAAAGGTAAGGCTTCATTTATCTATCTTTTCCTTTCGTTTTTGGGTTGTTTTTGAAACATTGAGTATTATAGAGGCTTAAGGAAGGGTTAAATAAGATTAAAACTAAGAGATGGATAGATTATTTGAGATTGAAGAAAATGGGTTTTTGAATGATATGTTGGAATATGAGTTTTTATTGATGTTTACTAGTATATTTGTTTTCTCAAAGAAGTAAATAAGAGACTAAAAAGCCTTGGATGTGATTAAAAACATGTTAGAAAAAGTGGTATGATTCTTGGTTAGAGATGTTCTTTGGAGATTTTAGATGTTATAAGAAGCTAAATAAAGGAAAGTTAGTTGGGATAAGTAAAGAAGAGTTTAATAGTATTGTTGGGGTAAAAATATGGGAATTTGACCAAATTTGGGTAAAAATCGAGCTGAAAAATGGAAAATATGGGTAAGGGTATCGGTACTGGAAGAACAATATCGATACTATAGGTTTAAATCTGAAGAATTTTGATGAACAGTATCAATACTAAGAGAAAGGTATCGATACCATGGATTCCAAAATACAGAAATGGTATCGATACTAAAAGGGAGTATCGGTACCATAGTATAAAAATATCAATACCAGGGTAGGGATATCAATATTATTGAGCCTTAAATTGTATGATAGGCTGAAATTATAATAGAAATTGAAAATAATAGTACTTTTAAGTAGTATTAACATTATAAATGTTAGAGAGTATTCTATCATTTGTATGGTATGTGTAATTAATGGATGCTTGTGTAGATCATAACCAAGCTCCCGAGTAAAGCAAGAAAAAAGTACAAGGGTAAAGTTGCAGAGTAGTTGGACGCCATTTCATCATACTAGAGAGGTATATAAGGTGAGTGCATTTATTGTATTTATATAAAAATGAGTGCATATTGGCAGAAAGGTGTCAATAATGCAAGTTAGATGAAAGGCCTAATATGCATATTGGCATAAAGGTGTCAATAATATAAGTTAGATGAAAGGCCTAACTGTGTAATTGGCAGAAAGGTGCCAATAATGCAAGTTAGATGAAAGGCCTAATTGTGCATTTGGTAGAAAGGTGCCAATAATGCAAGTTAGATGAAATGTTAAATGCCTAACTGTGCATTTGGCAGAAAAGTGTCACTAATGCAAGTTAGATGAAAAAACAGTGTATTTCGGCATAAACGGTGCCAACTATTGGTTTAACTAAAAAGATTGTAAAGGATTTTCATGAAGTATATGAATTATCTCGGTGTTTATAGTCATGACATGATTATGAATAAATTATATTTTCATCTACAATAGTATGCCTCACTAAGTAAATACTTAACGTGTGCTAATTTCACGCGTAGGTAAAAATCAAAGAGTAGCTGAGTAAAGAGTGCAGCAGTAATAACTATCATCAATTTAAGGTTGACTCGTCAGTAACAATAGGGAAATCATGTTTATTTTGAAACTTAGCTGGCATGTACTCGAATTTAAGAAAAAATGTTTTGTAATGGTTTTAAAGTGATAATTTTTAGTAATATATTTCAAGGAATGTTTTATTATTGTATCAAAATGTTTGGTTTGAAATTAGAAAAAACAATTCTTGGTGTTACAAATGAGTAAATGTTTTTATAAGTCATGTGACACCTATGACTTATGTACGTAAATGTATACGTGAAATGAGTGTTACATTTGATTTTACATAAAGAACATTGATTCTAGTTCTGCCCAACCAACATATGAGCATATATCAAATCAATTTAACTAAAAAATAATTATGCTAGAGAAATTGTTACAGAGTGATATTCATAAATAAATATGTAAGTAACTTTGAATGAATATACCGATGAATTGTTAATTGATTGATCAAGATTTTTCGATGAGTCGTTGGTTGATTGCTCCATATTATGTAAATATTGATAGATGATAATGATTTCTTTGGATATAACAAGAGAAAAGAAATGTGTTTGAACTCTTTAACTTGAGTGGTAACAAAGCAAAATGGCTTCTATTTATAATTGAGGTATCATATGATTTGTATCAATAAGAAAAAATAAAACAATGTATATAGCAATCATCCCATATTAAAAATGCTACAAAAGTCTTGAAATACACCCCACAATGACCAAAATGGATTATTTTTGACAAAGTTTGGAACATTATTCACCTTGACTAATTTTTGTAAGTACTCCCGGATTTTTCTACCTTTTTCTAAGAACATATTTAAATAATCGTAATAAGCTAATAAATCCTTGTTCATTAATGTAATTCATTTTGGCATAAGTGGAAAACAAAATGTTTACCTAACACATTGTCGTTTGAAGATTCTTCAAAGGCTTGCAGACATATGTAAGTGTATTGCTATTGAAATAGAGAAATTAAGAATGAACAAATTTATCGATGATAGGAATAACATTAAAAAATAACAACTTACTAGATTATAACTCATTTTTTAAGATGAATTATCCACCAACAATATATTATATGGGGTGAATCAAGCATACTGATTCCAGACATCATGCAAATCTTTACAAAATGTGAATTCATCTTTGTTTTTGCACTTGTTCTGATCCTAGAAATAGTTAAACACCAATTTATTTTTAAGAAGATAAAAAAATAATTCAGAAACTTATACATCTTACCCAAATGAATAGAAATTGAGAAGACAAACAATATAGTTTGTCAAATGCATGATCAATGTTATGCCTACAATTTGTTACAATTAGCACCATAAACATACAATTATTAATTATTTGAATAACTTAAAAGTGATTACATCAACTTTGAAGACCAAATGAAAAAAATTATCCAAACAAAATTGAATAAATTTTGATACACCTAATCTAATTATAACATCTACAATAATATAAAAAAAATACACTAAACAATATGATGCAAGATTTCAATAATTAATAAGAAATTGGTTTACATTTCATACTTTGAGGCTTATTTGAAAAATAGGCAAGCACTATATTGAAATAAAAAATGAGGAGTTTTCTTTGCGGTGTTGTTAGCGATATTAAATATTTATTTGGATCTTCATCGTAATCATCATCATCTATAAGTTCTTACTCTTCAATCTCTTTCTCTGTTATAAGAAAACCAAATACATTAAAAATAAGTGTTAATATTAAAAGTTACAACATAAAGTATTGAATACCTAAATGTTTTGGTATTGTTGATTGAATTCCTGACGCATGTTGGACATTTTACAATGAATCTCTTCATGCATTGATGATATAGGGTCTAGCATTGCCTGGATTTCCTTAATCAAGTGCCGCAGTTGAGAATCAAAATGTTCTCGAGAAGTAACCATGTACTCAATTAGTGATGATAGAGTAATGTTATTTTTAGGTGCAACGTCTTCCATTTGTTTATCATGTTGTCTGTGGTCATTGTTGTCCATCATGTCCATATGTTCCTTGTGTTGTGTCACTTCAATGGAAACTTTTTTATCATCCTTTTCAATCCAAACCTTTTTTTCCTATAAATCCATATCCGCATTTATGAGCGGAACTAATGTCAATTTTCAACAAACCTGGTCGTCAACTGAAACATCAATTTCATGCTTTTGCAAAATATGGGTAATGACACATGCTTAGGGTAGTGAAGTAGTAATGAAGTCACCATTCGTCACCAAATTAGAGACTAAGGAAAATGAGTCTTGCAATGTTTGGAGCAGTTTTTGATATATACTTCTCTAATATCTTCTAAATCATTTTCATTGATACTCATTTCATATTTAAGACCTAAACCGGTAGCTATGGAATCCAGAGTTATATATAGAGCATTCCACATTACATAAATATTAATTATTACAACATTATCCCTACTAGGTTCAAGCTCTAATGACACATTACTGAAGAATAGTCAAGCAAGATTGGGATAATATTTAGGCTCTACACTAAGAAACTTAAGCAAACCTCACTTTGTAAAAGTTCCTGTAAAACCAAAGTTATACTTAGGATTGAGCATGAAGCCAAAATATGTAACACGTTTTACATCAATTTTCCTTGTTTTGAAATGGTTCGCAAATTTATGTTTCTCTTACTAGGTTAAATAGTTTATCTCAAAAGACTTGCCTTGATGCTTTCCTAAAAACGAATTATGTCAAGGACATTTTGGAGCAATTTAAAGGACAATGCAATGAACGTGTTACAAAAAAATGCTATGTATAACTTATCACACTAAAGTAAAAAAATATAAAAACATATGTATGCAAAATCATATCGTACAATCTTAATACACAATGAAAACTTAAACCCTAAACTTAAAACCTTAAACCATAGTTAAATTAATAAATGGGATAACCTATTGAACATATACATGGAATTCTTCTCAAAATCCTTGCAAATATGGGTTGAGTCAACAGTAAGATTTTGTAGACTCTAGAACGGTGTAATTTTTGGTGTGTGAACCGTCACCTCGGAGAGAAGATATCGGGCGGGATGAATCGATACAATGAAAACAAAAAAGTTTAAATAAAAAGTATCAATATTTAGGGAATTAATATCAATATTGAGGGACTTAACATCAACCTATTACTGTAATACCCTAAAATTTTGATTAGTGACCAAAATACAATTTTTTATAGTTTAGTGGTCAAAGTATAAATTTTGGAAATTTTTAGGGATTAAACTGGAAATTTCCCCAAAAATAAATTTTATTATGTAAATGAATAGTTCACCCAAAAATGAAATTTTAATGGGAATCATATTTTTTATTCGGAATTTGTATAAAAAGCATATAAAGTAGAAAAGTCTGATAAAAAATTGGATAATCGAATCCGAATTCATGAAATTTTGAAAGATGAAAGAAGAAGGTTAAAAATATTATTTCCATATTTTTATAATGGTGAAATTAACATGAATTATTGGAATTAAGATTATTTTTTTGTGTTGAATCTAGATTGTTTAATTTTGATTACTAGTTTGTAATTTTTTTGGAAATTTCATACATAAAGTATAAAGTACGAAAAAGTAGGTTCATGTTTGACTTTGAAGATGATGTAAGGAAGTTGATGTCAAGGTAATAGCTTATGAGAAATAATCATGCTAATAGATTTTTTTATTGAAAATTTAAGAAATTGGTGTTCATTGTAATACCCTAAAATTTGGTTAGTGACCAAAATGTAATTTTTGAAAGTTTAGTGGTCAAAGTATAAATTAGGAAAAGTTTAGGCACCTAAGTGGTAATTTTCCCAAAAAGAATTTTTATTCCATAAACTGATAGTTTACTCTTGAGAGTGGGGTTTTATTGAAATAATATTCTTGATCCGGAATTTATGTTGAAAACTAGAAAGAGTTAAAGTCTGGTAAGAAATCGGTAAATCAGATCGAATAGAAATTTCGAGAAAATTTGAAGGATGATAAATTAGGCTTTAAAAAATATTATTTTCACATTTTAAAATGATGGAAAATAATATAAATCATTGGATTTATGATTTAATTCCATGTTAAATTTGGATCGTTGGATTAAAATGGCAAGATTGTAATTTTTGGAAATTACAAGGGCAAAACGATAAATTGGGAAAATATTTTGTTCATATTTGACCTTTGGAAGATGATAAGGTTGAGGTGTCTTGGTTTTATGGTAAATATGAAGTTTCTTTAAGGGTAAATTAGTCTTTTCCCAACTAAATGAATAAAATATTCATTTAAGCTTAAATTAAAGGTAAATTAACATGAAATTCACTAGACATTTCATGAAAGATTTGCCATGGCTGTGTACCATACTTGGAGGTGAGAGAAACTTTCTTTTTCATTTTGAGCAATTTCCCTTGGATTTTGAGTTATGCAGTGAAATAGAAATTTGTTATATGTGGAAAACGCTATCATTTGGTACCATTTATGCTTGCTAATCTTGCTTGATTTCAAAGATCCTAAATTTTAGGGTTTGTGTTCATATTAGGGTTTATGAAATTGATGATGAATCTAGAGGTTTTTATGGTTGTAGATTCATTTTCAAGCTTGTATGATGATTAAAACATGTTCAATCTTCTTAGAAATGTTTCTTTAATATTCGACCAAACTATAAGTTAGGGAAAACTTTGTGTTTTGTTGAAATTGATTAGGTCTTTGATTGTAGAGATGTTTTAAGGTAGGATGGAAGTTTATTTGATTCTTGAATCGAATCAAAATCGAGCAAAATCATGAAAATTCTAGTCTAGGAGCTTTGGAAAAATTCTACCATGGTTTATATGGATGAGAAAAATTATGGGAAAATTATGTAAGGGCTGGAAATGATGTAGGAAGTATTCTACAAGCCTTATAAAAATTCAGGGACCATTTTGTAATTTTTGAAAAGTTTAGGGACTTAATTGGAAAATTTGGAAAAGTTATGGATTATAATTGTTTCATATTTGATTTACTATGCTGGAAAATAATGGTTGAGTGTTGAAATTGAAGTTAGAATATGAAATTCGATTATTTTGGAAAACTTATAAAAGTTAAGGTTTAAAGCACAAATATGGAAAGTTTGGGAGCTCAAGTGAAAATGTTATTTGAATTTGGATTAAATGGAATTTGAATGGTCAATTGGAAGTGTTAAGGTCAACATTTATGTTGTGAGATGGAAATTGTATCGAATAAGGATTGGAAAATTTTGTTAGGAATTTATTTTCTAAAGTATGCCTATGTTAGCAAGATTCTAACAATTGGTTTGAATTTGTATATGTTTGGTAATGATGTTCATTTAGATTAAGTTCTTGAAATCAAGATAAAATATATTAAAACTAAGGAGAAGCTTAAGGATGAAATGGGAAATTCTAATGAAGGTTGCAAGCTAAGGACACCAGGTCAGTGCACATTTATTTTGTATTTATGTTATCGAACAAACATTGGCTTGCGATGATCTAGTGGCGGAGTTACTATGGTAAGAAGTGACTCCTAATTTCTATATGGTTTGTGATGCATACATATATGTGCATTTGGTGAGCTAATAGAAGAAGAGAACAAGTTGAAAATGCAATTGGTGAAATCTGCCTAGATTGGTGTTCTGAACAGTAAGTTTAGAAAATCACCATAAATTCTACAGAAATGATTGGAGGATTATTTTTATACCGTTGGATTATTATATCAGTCTAGTTTTTTTATAACAAATGAAAACTGATTTCGAGATATAAACAAAAAGATATGAATTTTTAACCAAGGATAGGTCAGAAAAGGGGACATCATATTCTTCTCAAAACAGATTTTGTTGGTCAACTTTGAAAATTCACCATAAATTGTAAAAATGAAATAGAGTGAGTTCCTTATATGGATAGATTCGTATTTGAGTCTAGTTTCCATTGGTATATACGGAATAATTTTTAAAGGTGTAAATTAATACATAATAATATTTCTTTAAAGATAGTGCAAATTACCAGGATATGAAATTATGAACAATTTTTGTTTTAACCAAATTAGAAGCAAAGGATCAAGTTAAAACTTAGTGAGACTTATATTTTGACTAGTATATAATGTAAAAATGAGTGAAATGCATGCATAACATTATACATGGATGTTTTATACATCATTGGATATGACTTGCGATAAGTCTACCTTGTTTATATTGGCATGATATTTATGAAAATTATCATATATTTAACATATTCTAAATATGTCAAGGTTTGAACATAAAATGCAATGATCACTTTTTATTATATATGATATTTATCATGAATATATATGATGTTATTGCAAATTTTATTTCGGGTATGAACTGCCCAATGTTAAATTATGATAATATATTTTGTCATGGATTGATCAAATAAAATAGAATGTATGCCAAAGTAATTCTGAGGGATAGGGTATAGTTGGCATGCCATAGAGTCTAGTAGCAGCTACATATCAATTAAGCACTTCGGTGCACATGGTGGGCACGACCTTATGTGTAAGCACTACAGTGC
Organism: Hibiscus syriacus; assembly: GCF_006381635.1. Classification (NCBI taxonomy): domain Eukaryota; kingdom Viridiplantae; phylum Streptophyta; class Magnoliopsida; order Malvales; family Malvaceae; genus Hibiscus; species Hibiscus syriacus. Next base: position 10,928,056 of record NW_024062980.1, on the reverse strand, counting down.
ATATATTTGACACGAATAACTAGGGACCTCATAGGTTTATATTTGGGCTATAGTTTATTGGTTAATAAATGATAATAGGAAAATAAGCTTACGAGCTTATGGGATAAATGACAAGTATATTGGTAAAAAAGTTTATATTCGATTATATCATGTTAATTTATTGTAACATGGTTGGAATACAGGTAAAGTGATCACATTGCATTGAATATTATTACTCATTTATATTTATATGATGCATTGCTTTGAAAATATATATGATTGCCTCACTAAGTGTATACTTAGAGTGTGATGATTTTTACGCATAGGAAAAATGAGGAAAAGGGGTAAGGAGTTGAGCTTGGCATCGATCACCAAGGAAATAGTTACAGGTAACGATGATGACATCCTATTGTGTTTTAAAAGTTCTAGTTGGAATGTATACGTGAATGAAATGTCTGTAAATTTTTACTATAGTCAGCAATATATAAATTAATAGTATGAATAAATAATATGATATTAATCTATGCTTAAATAAAATTAATTTGGGATTTAAATCAAACGTGTTAGACAATCTTATTTACTTTACGAAAATAGAATAGAATTGTCTATTACTACTTGAAACTGGTTTTGAATTGGTAACCAACAATGTTATATTATGATTTTTATAATAATTGTTCAAGTTATAAAATTGGTGATGTTCGAATGAAACAAATTTTACTCAGTTGGATTAAAGAAATGTTTTGAGTTTCTGATGTGACATATGTAACTCGTATTGGTTCGTGTATACGGGTTATGGGTGTTACATTAATCTTCTCCCTTGGCAGTGCACTCTATAACTAGGTAAGAAAGAATTTTCAATTTGATTTTCAAGTTTATTTGGTTGGGTTTTGGACTAAAGTGTGAAATAGAGAATTAGTCTACATCAAATTCTGCATCATTTTGTATAAATATTGCATGGTTTTCTTGTTTGGATCCTTGGTTTGGTAGTTAGGATGGATGAAGAACAAGTTGATTTTGATGATTTAAAGTTGGATTTTTATGTTAGTGATGTTGTAGAGTTGTTTCCAAGCATGCGTGATGATTAAAACCAAGTAAAAAAAATGCATGCATGAGGTTCGTCCATCTTAGGGTTTATGGAGGGATTTTGGATTTTGGATTGAATTGATATGAAAATAATTTTAATTGCTTGGAAATGATGTTGAGAAATTGAATTCATTCCTGAATCAAGTTGGAAATAATTGAATCCTTACTTTATAGTGTTCATCCCTAATGAATAAATTAGGAAAAATTATACAAAAATTTCCTATGGGTTAGAATTGATATTATAATGATTCTACGTGCTTTGGAAAGTTCTTTGGACCAATTTGGAACATGGTGAAAGTTTAGAGACCAATTCACATATTTATGGAAAATTGGAAATTCAAGTATAATTTTTCAAATAGTTGAATTAATATGATGGAGTTTAATATTAGAATGTTGATTTTAAGGTTAAAATGTTTATTTTGATCAAATTGTAAGATTACTAAAGTTTGGGAATTAAATTGTGAATATTGGAAAGTATGGTAGTTAGATAGCTATTATGGAAGCATGAATGTACTAGTTGAATACAATGTTAGAATGTTGTAAAGTTGGTGTTTGGAATTAAATTAAAGTTAAATGGCAAAGGATTATTTAGAATAAATTGGAAAAGTTAGGATGAATTCTAAAAAATTGTGGTTGAAATGTAAAGTTGTAAAAGTTATGTGGATAAGTGATAAGTATGAATATTAAAGGAATTGAAGTGTCCTTTTGGAATGTAAGGTTGATATTGAGTTGTGAATGATATTTGTATAAAAAAAGTAGCGAATGGATTTTATAGATTTTATTTTTAGACTGTGATTATGTTAGTACGACAATTAACATATACTTTGAATATATGTGTTATATATATGATTTTGTATAGACTATGATAAATCCCGTGATCGAAGTGAATCGAAAGCAAAGGATCAAGTATGAGAGTAAAGAATATTGACGTTAAAGGTTTGGTAGTGAGGCATTTAAGGTAAGTGCATTTTTACTTATTTATTTAAATTATTATGACCTGAGGTAGACTTGTGATAAGTCAACCTCTAATTTGTTCGAGAGAAAATAAATTCAATTATGAAATATTTTCATAATATCTTCTAAAATGATTTAAGAATGATTTTGGATTGAACTGCCCAAATGCACTAATTTATGTTATTGTTATTTTTTGGAATACCATTAGAATATAACTTGATTATAAGCCCACTGTATGTGCATTGAGAGTTAGTGGTACGATTGGCATGTCATGATATTGAGTAATTATGTATTTGGCACTTTATGTGCATTCTGTCTGGCACTACATGTGCGTTTTATTACCTTTGTGTACATTTATTTGGCATTATCTGTGCATTTTGAGCTTCGTGATGTATTGACTTTGTGAGTTGCCATATATGATTTCTAATTCCATTATAGTGATGACGTGTACCTTATATTCTCATTTATTTCTGGCAATTACGACTACATATTGCGTAAACTCATTATGACTCATGTACCTTATATTCTCATTTGTTATACAATGGGCTATCAGTTAAATAAATGTGAAAGTGAAGGTTGTCTGATTCATCGAAGGTAATGCTTTCATCGAATATTATGATTTGGCATAAAGTGCCATATATTTGATTTGTTTATTTTGATATGTGGATTTTGAAAGGTTGATTTCCAGATTTTAGTATAAAAAAATGTTTGAAAAATTGTTTTATATGTTTCTATGATAACTGTTATTTTACAGTGTCTCGAATTAAAAATACTTTATTAAGTCTGTTTATATGTTCCGATATTATATTAAGGCATTTGTTTTGTACAATATTTTATTCAATATTTTCAATATCGTACTTTGAATTATTTATTATATTGAAATTTTGAAATATTTTATTTTAGTCTGTATATGCCTCACTTAGTGATTACTTAGCGTGTGAGTATTTCATCCGTATGTAAGGAAAAAATAAATCGAATGAGTAAGGAGTATAGCGGGTATCACTTTTTGAGGATCACACTTATTCCCTGAATCAATATGGTATTTACCTATATTTAACTTAGCTAATTGGCATTTATATTATATGTGTTTTTTTGCCCTGATAAGTTATTTTTATAGTTGGTTTGCAATATATAAATTATACTAAGTATGGACATTATTAGGTATAGCTAATATTTTGCATGAATAGTAGTTTATTAAATTATATATGATGTTGTCAAAATGGATTTTTATGTAGGTAGTTTTTAGGCTGTTTCACTCTAGATATAACATAGTATTGAACTACCATATTGCTGCATGAAATCAGATCTGATTTAAAAGTCAAAATATTAGATTTTTAATTTATGTGATTATTCAATTTGATGAAAATGGGCATAAATGAATAAATTTATAAAGGATCAAAATTTTACCCGATTTTGTTTAGTAAATGTTTAAAAAGGTTAATGTGACATCTTTAACTCATATTTGAGTACGTATACGGGTTAAGGGTGATAATATAAAATTGGATTTGTATTATATTTAATAATATAATGGATTTGTATTATATTTAATAATATAAAATGTTTCATAGTATAACTTAAACGGTTGACAATTAGAAAAGGCGCTACCTACAATGTTATACTTATAAACATGTTTTGTCTTACTTTTGCATAATATAAATTGTTTTAAACATATAACACAAACAATTGACAATTACAAAAGGCGCCACCTACAATGTTATACGTTTAAACCTGTTTCTCTTACTTTTGCATAATATAGATGGTTTCAAGCTTATAATATAAATCGTTGACAATTAAAAAAGGTGTTATCTACGATGTTAAACACGCAATCATGTTTTGTCTTACTTTTTCATAATATAAACGATTTCAAACATATAACCTAAATGGGTGACAATTAAAAAAGGTGCTACCTACAATGTTATACCTATAAACCTGTTTTCTCTTACTTTTGTATCATATAAACAGTTTCAAACATCTAACCTAAAAGGTTGAAAATTAAAAAAAGGTGCTACCTTCATTGTTATACTTATAAACTTGTTTTCTCTTACTTTTGCATAATATAAACGAATTCAAACATATAATCTAAATGGTTGACAATTAAAAAAGCGTTACCTATAATGTTACACTTATAAACCTATTTTGTCTTACTTTTGAATAATATAAATGGTTTCAAACATATAACCTAAACTATTGACAATTAAAAAAGGCTCAACCTAGAATGTTAAACTTAAAAACCTTTTTTGTTTTATTTTTGCATAATACAAACAATTTACTACATATAATGTAAACAATTGACAATTAAAAAGTCTCTACCTATAATGTTATACTTATGAACTTGTTTTGTCTTACTTTTGAATAATATAAACGGTTTCAAACACATAACCTAAACGGTCGACAATTAAAAAGGTGCAACCTAGAATGTTAAACTTATAAACTTTTGTTGTTTTAATCTTGTATAATATAAATGGTTTATTACATATAACGTAAACAGTTGACAATTAAAAAAGTCACTACCAATAATGTTATCCTTATAAACTTGTTTTGTCTTACTTTTTTATAATATAAACAATTTGAAACATATGACCTAAATTATGATATAATTTAACCATGTCATTTTCCCTCCCTCCCCTCAAATCTAATTTGAACCTTAAATCCTCTCACCCAGTCTGAAAAGCAACATAACGTTTTGATGGATCAACCAATATCTTTTCCATTCAGTGGTTGTGTATATCTGATGGATTTACATACATCGTGGTCAACTGACAATCCTGAAAGTAGATTTTTTTTATTCAAGAACCATGAGAGCTTGGTTTGTCATCCTTGTAGATATTTTTCTTGGTATAATGAGGCCATTAGTCCACATACAAGAATTGTAATAAATGGACTGTTGAAAAGAATCAAAGCAAACGACATACCAACAAAGAATGAGAGAGTATGTTGGGTTTTAACTTTATTTGTTCCTACTGTAATTGTATGGTTCCTCAATGTTTGAGTATACGTAAATTAAGGTAGTAGTGGTATGCTTATCTTGTACTAGGATCTTCGTTGAACAAGTCATTTGGTCAACTTGGGATTAATTTAAAAATTTATTGATATTGATCTCAAAAGCCTTGATACATTTCAGGACAATATATGATCCCCAACAATCAAAGTAAATTGTATCGAAATGTAATTTAAAAATATCGCTACTTTATAATCCTTTATTTGAAATTTAGTGTTCGAAATATAAAATATCGATATTGATATCAAAATTATCGATACATGTTGAGGACACTTTTGTGAAAAAACAGTCGAAATAAATTGTATCAGACTTATCATCAAACATATCAATGCTGGAAGTGAACTTAAATTGAAAACTACTTTTCGAAATAAAAAATATTGATATTAGTTATAAAAGTCTCGATACATTTTAAGGACAATATTATGCAGAAACATTCTAAATAAATTGTATCGGACTTTCCATCAAACATATCGATACCCTGTAGTACATTTAAATTTCAAATTTATCTTTGAAATATAAATTTTTGATACTTTTGATATGTGTATCGATACATTCGAATTTCAAATTGTTAAATACCATTATTTTTAAAAATGTATCAAACTTTTTAATAGTAGTATTGATATTGCATGCTTACTTTAATTGCAAAATAATGGTTCAAAATATTAAATATCAATACTCGTGTCAAAAGTTTCAACTCATCCACAAATAGTCAAAATTAACTGTATCAACCTTCACAAAATATCAATATTTATTCTATTTATATTAATATTATTTATATTTATATTTATACTTCTATTGATACTGTTTCTAATTGTATCGATACTTAATGTACAAGAGCAGTGTCTTCATATTAAATGAACACACCAAACATTGTACTAACAAATAAATGTTGTAGTAAAACTTCAACAACCACAACATAATTCACCACCCAATTCAGCAGGTCATTTGTTTATGTAAAAAAAAAAACTTATAACTCATCTAATATGAAAACTTAACTCATGTTAAACTTAAGATTTTTTATTATTTGTTTATAGGGATCACTATCGATTACTACATCATAAAAGGTTAAGTCGAAAGTAGAATGTGAAGAACACGTTTGTGTATATACTTCTCAAAAGTTGTTAGGGGTGTTATTTTCTTCTCGTGATCAAGCTTGGAATTTTTACAGGGCATACACAAAGAAGCCTGTTTTTTAATGAATGACGAGGAACAACACAACTGAATAATGAAGGTAACGTCAAGTCAAAAGAATTTTTTTGTTCAAAACAAGGGTTTCAGAAATCAAAAGTGAATAATGTTGATTGCCGACTGCTAATCGGGCAATCACGAGAAATGATTGCAATGCTAGAATAGTAATTAATACAATAGAAACTAAAGATCAATGGGTTGTAAGTAAAGCTACTGAGGAATATAATCATGAATTGTGCACACATGTTATGCAATTATTTTTTCATTCAAATAGAGTTGTTAATGATGTTGATCTGGAAGAAGCAATGACTTTGAAATGCGTTGCTGATGTGACATCACATGTCATGAATTATTTCATGCATTAGGTAGGGGTTATTAGAATGGCTTTACACATAAAGACCTCTACAATGCACTTGAAATGGGTAAAACCAAAGAAATTATTGATTGCGATGTCAATACACTAATTTCATACTTTGATTTGGAAAAACAAGATGATCCAGAGTTTTTTATGATCTACTCAATCGATGAACCAAGAGCATTGCACAATTTTATTTGGGTCGATTCAATATCAAGATTATATTACACCTACTTCAGTGATGTAATTACGTTCGACACAACTTATAAAGATAATTTATATGGTCGACCAATAATGCCTATTTTCGGTTTCAATCATCATCATAGTACAATACTATTTTTTATAGGCCATGATCAATAAAACACTTTTTTTAGTTGTCATCAATGGGGATAGGGTTGTGCAAAGGGAAATCAAATTTGTTATCCCTTTTGCAAAGCACAAATTATGTTCATGGCATATTTCTCACAATGAACAAGCTAACATTGGTCATAAGAAATTTAAAGCTCAATTTTCTAAATGTAAGTCTACTCGGTAGACAACTGAAGAAATTTGTAACACCCCAAAATATAGGTTAAGAGTTTCAGGTTTATTTAATTGGGGTTTAGGATGAATTTACCTTAGTATGCTAAGCTTTTGAACCAAATGGTTATGACTTGGGCCATAGTTGAGCCCAACATGCCTTGAAATGAGTGTCTTTGAATATGGATCAAATAAGGAGGGACTAGGTGGGTAATTAACCCATATTTTTTAATCAAAGATGATAACCATATATGAAATATGATCTCACATCTAGCACCTCTTCTCCTCTTTTTCACCCATTTGTTTGTCTCTTCTTCCCCACCCTTTCATATTCTTTTTTTTTTCAAGGAATCAAACAAAGGTCCATACTTTAAGAATCCTAAACCTCATTTGATAATTCTAAGGTAATAACTAAAATCCTCACCTCTCAAGCTTCCATTTAAGCCTCCATTTGCATGGTTTACTTAGTTTTCCAAAGGTGGTTTTTAGAGGGTTTTCTCTATCCTTATGGTTCAATTCTTTTTTGGGAGAGTTTTAAGTTATAGGAACTTTTCTAAACTTATTTCAAGTATTCTCATGAGTTAATAACTCATTTTACATGCTTTAATTAGTGCGAGAAAATGGGAGAGCTCAAAGGATAGAGGCAAGTAGAAGTTGTCATAGGGTGATTTGAAAATGTTTTCAGTCACCAAGCTTCAAGGTAACATAATTTTAACTTGCGCATACCACACATGGTTCATTAAATGTGCATAAATGGTATCTTTTGTTCATGCAAGCATGATAGAAGGATTTCATGGCAAGATTCATATTTGTGTTTTTTTATGCATGAAAGATGACATCTTTTGGCCTTTAAGACACCAAATAAGACTTTTAAAATGTTTACTAGTCTTAATGGTGTGAATGGGTCTGTTTTGGGTATGATTTCATGTCAAAAACAGAACACCCAAGTTCATCAGTATCGGTATTGGAAGAATAATATCGATAATGTTCTTCGTGGAAGGCAAAATCAAGCAATTTTACAAGGGAAATATCGATACCCCTTCAAGAAGTACCGGTACTCGGGGTCCAGTATCGATACCTAGATGACAAATATCGATACTGAAGCATTTTTGAAAACATTGAAGCTGGATTGTGGTATTGATACTCCATGGTAGAGTATCGATACCCAAAGGATGAGTACTGATACTGATGGCCCAATATATATATCTACAGTGATTTTTGGGTAATTTTATTTAATCAATTTGGGCGTTCGGGCTTGGGTGTTTTGAGTCCCTATATACTACTAGTATCCAAAACAATTGAGAATAATTAAGATCACTAATTTCCCACCTAGAAAACAAACAAATTAGGATGTCATAAGATTTGCCTTGTGACACCCGAGTTACTCTATCTGGATATTGTCTGTTTAGTATACATTCGATGAATGTAAATTCCAAGTCATATTTGTATGAATTTCGATGCACGTAAATTCTAGAATTGTACCCTATGCTCGACCAAGTATGGTATGTAAGCTTTTTGTAACACCCATAACTCGTATAATTATACCTATACAGATTATAGATGTCACCCGAATTTCTAAAACCATTTTACAATTCGAAAGCGATTTAAAATTTATTTTCTTAAAATGGTAAATGATATTATAAAATATTATATCATATGAATTGTGTTTCTTTATAATAATTTAATTCATAAGATTTTTTTAAATAGTGAACAGTACCCGTGAACAGTGAATAGTGGGGGAATCGGTACCCCTTATGTAATATGGAAATTTTGCTTAAAATGGTTACTGTTCATGCTACAGTAAATTGAACATTTTCAAATTACATGCCACTATCTAAAATTAAATTCCATTGTAGGATGTCTTACTGATATTGAAATATACCTTTCGATGCTTGATGTCACTTTGAACTCTTTAATCCACTATTGGCTTTTTACCTATGCGTGAAAATCATCACACGCTAAGTATAAACTTAGTGATGCAATTTAAAACAATATACAGTGCAATACGAATCATGCATGATTTTCGATGACAAATTCAAAATGCCATAAAATCATTTTATTTACATAATCAATATTTTACCATTTATTAACCATAAGCTTGTAAGCTTATTTTACCAAAATACTTACCATTTGTACCATAAGCTAGTAAGCTTATTTTACCAAAATACTTACCATTTGTACCATAAGCTCGTAAGCTTATTTTACCAATACACTTGCCATTATTCCTTAACCATATACCATAAACAATAACCATAAACAATAGACAATAGCCCAATATACAACCCTGAGGACCCTGGGTACACGAGTCAAATTCTTGCACTGTAGTGCAATCCCGAATATGACACATAAGGTCGTACCCACCATCTGTACTAGGTATCCTTAAGTACAGTTCCTGAATATGACACATAAGGTCGTGCCCACCATATACACTAGGTATCCTTTAGTGTATTCCCGAATATGCAGCCTACTGCTGGACTCTATGGTATGCCAACTATACCATGTCCCTCAATGACTTACTTGGGTGTATAGTCTATTTTATTTGATCCATCCATGGCAATGTATATTTTCAATATTTAACATTGGGCAGTTCATACCCGAAATAACATTCATTATAAAAATCATATATATTCATAATAACATCATATGCAACAATCAGTGATCAATGTATTTTATTTTCAACCTTTGACATATTTAGAATATATCAAATATATGATAAATGACATAAATATCATGTCAACATAAACAAGGTCGACTTATCGCAAGTGTTCCTGATGATGTATAAAACATGCATGTATAATTTCACCTTGACACTTTATAATTTTTCCAAATATATGTGCTTCACTATTGTCCACAATAAGCCCTTTTATATTTGATTTGCTTCGATTACAAATCAATCACAATTTGTATCAATCACAATTCATAACGATTACATATGTTAGTATTGTACTAACATAAAAACATCCCAAAATAACTCCATAATCATACTTGAACTATTCACCACCAAATACTTTAACACTTATTATTTCTTTTTAGTATTGGAACCAACTTTTCCAATTTACTCAAAATGGTCCTTCACCATTTTATCACTTACATTCTTAATACCAATAATTCTAGCATAGTACATCAATTATACAATAACCCATCAATTTTCCATATTCAGACAACTCGTACTACCTTTAAAGAATCAGTATTCTGTATTGATATACACACTTGAATTCAATTACGTTTCTTCCGTTGAAAACTAGACTCGAATATGAATCTATACATATAAATAAATCCTTATAATTAATTATGTACAATTTATGGTGAATTTTCAAAGTTGATCAACAGAATCTGTTTTGCAGAATCCGCTGTCCGATTTTTCTGACCTTTCCTTGGTTAAAAATTCATATCTTCTTGTATACAACTTGAAATTGATCCCCATTTATTTTAAATTAAAATAGATCGATATATGAATACAAATATAAAAAATAACCTCGAAATTATTTTTATATAATTTCTGGTGAATTTTTGAACCTACTGCCAGATTCAAAATCCAAACTGTTTTCTTTAACTTCATTCTTAGGTTCATCATCAATTCTTACAATCAATTCTTTAAAATCACTTAACTCTTAAAAACCCATAAAACACAAGAATCAAAATCCCCTTCATCAACTTGAGATGAACTTGAACATGAAACCCTAGTAATATTCATGTCAAAATGTAGAGAATTGAACGTAGAACATTTTTCCTAATAACACTGAGTCTAATTCTCAAGAAATAACTTCAAAATTAAAACTAAAGATGTTTACCTTTCTTTCTTGAAGGTGCCGGCCCTTGGATGAAGAAGAAGCTGAAATGTTCCCCCATTATTCTTATTTTAATGTTAATTATATCTAGCACATGCTTAATATAATATCATAATGGAATTTTTTTTCCATTCCATAAGAATTTCCATTTTTGCCCTTAATGAATTTCCATATTCACCATAAAACCAAGCCATCTGATCATTATCATAATACAAAGTCAAATATGTGATAATTTGACTTTGACCTACAAAAATGCCATGAAATTTTCAAAACTTGCGTTTTAGTCACTAAATTCCACTGTTTCGGTTAAATCTGAAAAATTGCACAATTCCAAACCAAATTTCTCTGATCCAAAATATTAAAATAATATTTCCAACCATTTTATAACATCCTTCAAATTTTTGTAAAATTCCAATTCGATCGGAATTACCGATTCCTTATCGGACTTTAACCCTTTCTAATTTTTCTTTACTAAAATTCCAAATCCGTAAATATGATTTCTATAAAACCCTACTCTCAAGAGTAAACCATCTATTTATGGAATAAAATTCTTTTTAGGAAATTATCACTTAATTCCCTAAACTTTTTCCCAATTATTCTACTTTGACCATCAAACTTTCAAAAACTTCATTTTGGTCATTATCTAATTTTTTGGGGTATTACACTTTTAATGCACGAAAATTCCAAACCTCACCTCGGCCTCTTGAGGATCCTATGTAAACTAAGGGATATAAGTTCTGACATACGTAAATTTAAGCTCTTACTCGGAATCTATCACGTTCTAGGTAGGATAATATGTTGTTCGAGATGCACGTAAATTCCTTCAACCATACTACTTGGCCTATCTGATGTTCGATATGTACTTTTGCATGTTCATGACCTTGCACACCTATATGTTCATAAAATGAATGCATGTAGTATTTCATAGTTATTTTCGTGGCACTGAGCTTGTGAGCTCAATGTATGGAATGTGTTTTTATTTGAATGTTAGTAGGGGATCGTTAAGGAGCTTATTGCATTAGTATATTTTAGACTGGATGATTTGTAGATTATGTATTGAGTATATTTTAGTGGGCATTTATTCTATATGGACCTTTTATTATTCGAGTCATAACTCTATTTAAGTTTTGATTTAAACCTTATAGCTGCATTGTATGTATCTTAAGGGACTCCCATTCTTTGTAAACTATGATTTAAATTCCGCTACTATGATGAATGATTGGTTTTCATAACTACTAATGTTTTTTTTAAAAAATTGGGCTGACCATTTCGATGATTTAGTGTGGCATCATAATCCATTGATATTCGGGTCGGACTGGATCACGGTGTTACATTTAGTGGTATCAAAGTGTCCAAGTTTAGTTGTTCCTAGAACCCGCTGGTCAGCGTCAGTAAGTGTTTGTGTGAGTACGTGCCCCTAGAGTGTCAAAAATACTTAAGATTCTGGAATGGCGATAGTAACCTCTCTTTCCTTTAAAATTTTAGGATTCAATTATGTCCGATAGTGACGTTCTTGGCCGTGAGGGCCAAGAAAAGAGTCGCGCTATACCTAATATGTCCACTATGCCATCTCCCCCGCATGTTCCATCTGCTCAACTTGCTGTGGCACCTTAGGAATCTCCAGTTAAGATGCTTCATCGATATAGGGCAATTGATTTCTATGGATATGGGGACGACGATCCCATCTCTATAGACCAGTGGCTTCGAGAGACACTCTACGTTACGTCAGTTACACCATACTCCAAAGGGCAAGTTGGAGTGTGTCACCACCATTTTGAAAGATGACGCGATTGATTGGTGGGAGACCATAAAGATAGCCATGGAGCCAAAAATACCCACGTTGAAGTACTTCCTAACAAAGTTCCGTGAGAACTACATTGAAGAGGCATACACGGACGATTTGTGTGACTAGTTTCTACATATGACACAGGGAGACCGGACAATGCTTGAATATGAGAAAGACTTTCTATGATTGACCAAGTATACACCAGATCTTATTTAGAGTATGATCGTTATTGTATAAGGTTTAGGGATGACCTCTATTTGGATATTATGACTCAGTTAATAGCCAATCCCCCTCGTGTATTTATGGTTCTAACCCGATAAGCTAAGGATGCTGAGAGAATTTTGAAAAAGAAGGTTTAGTCAACGAATAACTCAGTAGGATAGAGATAGAGGGATCTAGAGACATCTAGACAGTCTCAATCATTGGTGAAGTGGGCCTGGGCCCCCAGAGTTTGAGGAGACCACTACCAGGATAGTTTAGGGTTATAGCCTATAGTTAGGATCAAGGAGGTAGATCTGGATTTCATAAGAGACCTTTTTCTTCAGCTTCTGGATCTAATGCTAATAAATTAGAGAGAGAACTAGATAATCCACTGTGCATGACTTATAGGCATAGGCACTCTGGAGAGTGTTACCGAGCGACATGTTGATTTAGCTATGGGTTCTTGAACAATTTTGTTAGAGTGAGCATAGAGTTTAGCTCCAACGTCATCTCAGAGATCTATACCATTGGTTCAGTGAGGTTTAAGGTACTCTAGAGGTGGTAGAGCTGCTTTTGGACAATATAGCAGAGACACCACTAGATCTGAGACTGTCTAGGAGCCTAGAGTTACATCGTGTCAGTATGTTGAGCGAGCCTAGGAGAAGTATGATACTGTTGATGTTATTTCAGGCATCTTTACGATTTTCTTCATTCATGTTACTGCATTAGTAGATATGGGTTTCATCCACTCTTATGTTTGTTATGATCTAGTCTGAGAGAAAAATATTATGGTTGAGGATTTAGAGATAGGGGTCAGAATGTCTAGTCCCCTAGGATTAAACATTTTGGTTGACAAGGTTCACCTCTGTTGCCGTGTAAAGCTTCAGGGCGAAGTTTTCCTAGCCAATTTGATGGAATGACTATTTTGAGAGTTTGATTTGATACTAGGCATGGATTGGCTTACCGGGCATGACACAATTTTAAAGTGCAAGGTGAGATAACTTAAGCTTTGCAAGGACGATGGGACTACAGTAGTAATGACTAGTGGGAGTTTGGGTGGTGCTACTAAAGTTGTTTCAGCAATTAAGGCTTAAATGTTATTGAGTCAGGGGTGTGAATCTTTCTTGGCTCATGTTGTTGATACACGAGTTTTTTTCCAGACAATCGAGCAAATATGTGCCGTTCGAGAGTTCTTTGATGTATTCCCGAATGATTTGCCACGGTTACCGCCTGAACGTGAAGTCAAGCTAAGTATAGAGGTTTTTATAAGTTCAACTTCGATGTCCATTGTACCCTATTGTATGGCATCAATAGAGTTAAAGGAATTAAAGACCCAAATTCAATAGTTGTTGGATAAGGGCTTTATTTTATTGAGTGTTTCACCTTGGGGAGCGTCAGTCTTTTTTGTTAAGAAAAATGATAGATCAATGAGGTTATGCATCGACTATTAGCAAATAAACAAGTTGACTACGTAGAATCGCTACCCTCTCCCTCAAATAGGTGATCTTTCGACCAACTTGAGGGTGCATATGTGTCATCTGAGATGGATTTGAGGTCAAGGTACTATCAATTGAAGGTTAAGGATGCCGACATAGCTAAGACCGCCTTTACGACAAGATATGACCATTATGAGTTTTTAGTGATGCCATTTGGACTCACTAATGCCCTGATGGTGTTTATACATTTAATGAACCAGGTTTTCCATCCCTACATGGATCGATTTATGGAAGTCTTCATCGACGACATTCTTATGTACTCTAGGTCAGAGAAGGAGCATAATCAACATCTTCTCATCGTCTTGCAGACACTTAGATAATGTCAATTGTATTTTAGGTTTGGGAAATGCAAATTCTGGTTGACCAAAGTGGCATTTTTGGGTCACATTGTAGTAGCTGATTGAGGTAATGCTAGAGTGGGAACCGCCTAAGAATGTCACCAAGGTGGGAAGATTCTTAGGCCTTGAAGGTATTATCGTTGATTCGTCAAAGGCTTCTCTATGATCCGAGCACCACTAACAAAGTTACTTTAGAAATGAGTTTCTTTTATATGGAACGAGAAGCGCCAAGAGAGCGTTAATTAATTAAAAGAAATCCACATGTAAGCCCCCGTCCTAACGCAACTGAAATCTATAAGGACTTTACCGTGTTCAATGATGTGTCACTGAATGGGTTAGGATGTGTTTTGATGCAAGAAAGGAAAATTGTGGCTTATACATCTCGCTAGCTCAAGACTCACGAACACAACTACCCTACTAATGATTTGGAACTTGCCATAGACATTTTTGCTATAAAAATTTGGAGGTACTACTTATTCGGGAAAAAGTGTAACATCTTCACAAATCACAATAGCCTTAAGTATCTGTTTACTTAAAAGAAGTTGAACTTGAGGCAACGAGGATAGGTACAACTTTTGAAGGACTAAGATTGTGTGATCGATTACCATCCGGTTGAAGCGAACGTCATTGCAGATGCTTTGAGTAAGAAGACCGTAGTGGAGTTACGAGCTTTGCTAGCATATTTGAGTTTTACTTATTCGGGTTGTCTTTTGGCCGTGGTGAGGGTTGATCCCGAGCTAGTGGGCCGATAACCCTGTAAAAAGGATATAATTTGTTCCTGTTTACTTATGTTATTAGTTGTTTAAAAGTCCATTTCATTGCATATATTACATTTATTTGCATTTGGTGGTGTTTCGGTTCCTTACTTGTTATTTTCCTTAAATTTATGTTGCTCGAGGAAGGTTAATTTTGTTGTAGTGATGTGTATGTAGCTTAAAGAAAACTAAGGGGAGAGGACGGTTATATTATAGCAAGAGGGGCATCATTTCTGGGCGCAGAATAAGATAAAAAGAGAAGATATTTCATTTCGGCAGCCCACATATGATACCTACTAGCTAACCCTTACACGTGAAGGGTATATTCCCTTAAGGAAACATTAAGGATGAGGGCATAAAACCCTAGGAGCCCCCATTATATAAAGTAAAAGGATACCACATCTATGAGGAGAGAGTACGTGACATGAGAAAGAGAAAAAAAAAGAGGTGGTCACTCTTCAACCTTCTCTTCTCCAACAAGGTCACCTCCATTGTTGAAGCTTCAAAGCGATAAAACTTGTTGGAATTTGAGAGAAGCAACAGTGCTTAGGGTGGTTCATGGTGTCCACTATAGATCTCAGTTTGGGAGTTTTCTTCCTTCCTTTTGTTACCTTATTTCCTCCATTTATTTCTGAAATTGGTTGTAGTAAATGAATTATTATGGATGCTTCTTAACAAGCCATGAACTAACTTAAGTTGGCTTGGGTTTATTTTGGATGAATATGTTTTTCTTTTGATGAATGTCATAGCATTTTCAGTTTACCTTCATGTTTTGTTCACTACCTTTTTTACTAGGATATGTAATAGCTTTCGAGAGATAGCCTTTATCTTGTTTGATTCTTAATATGGAGAGAGTTAAGCTTAGATCTAGATGAACAATGGGGTGAATCTATTTAGAAAAACCCTAACTCACCTTAGAGATAAGGAAAAGGTTTCAACAACTAAAAGGAGTACGATCTAAATGATAGTATATTGCTAGGGTTCACACTGAGAAATGTCGCTTTAGCATTATTCTATCAGGTATCTTGCTAGAGAAAGTTTAGATGCAACTTAGGAAACTCTGTCGAGCATAGTGTATGCTAAAAAATTGTTAACATTCATTGAGAGTAAAACATAGGATTCCAGGGTAAGCCTAGCCATTTAGTCTTCTTAATAGTTTTATTCATGTGAAGTTAGATCGTGGTCTTATAATTTTTCTCAAATTAGATTTTGTTAGAACATTTCTCATTTAATCTTTGCCACAACATTTTGTTATAATTGATACTTGTCTCAACCCTCACAGTCATTTGATCATATCATCCTTATTTAGTTTGTTTATATTTCAAGTGCACAATCTTTACTAGAAATCCCCCAATCTATATGGAGACGATACTCATTCATTACTTTATTACTTGTTCGATGTGCATGCTTGCACAAATTGCGTATTAAAATAGCACACTATCACATGCAACAAGTTTTTGACACTTTTGCTGGGGATTGGCAATTGGTGTTTTTTAGTGTTGTTTATGCACTGCTTTGTTTCTTATTTTTTGTATATATTTAGTAGTTATTTTTCTTCTTTTTATTTATAAGTTGTATTGTTGTATGACCCGAAGGATTTTTAAAGAACCTTTGTTTCCATTAGTACATAAAATTAGGGGGTTTTGGGCAAAAAAATGTTCTTAGTGAACTCAAAGAGTCGTGTACGGAATCAAAAATCAAGGTGAACATCATGTTGAGTATCTGGAAAATCTTGTTGCTACAGCAAATCCTAATGAAAGAATTGTTGCACGTCCACGTTTTATCATATATCATCTAAACCCTATTTTAGATTATTTAAACCATGGTATTGTACCTCTCGAGATTCAGATAGCCTACTTCAAACTTAAGCCAGTTATGTTCAATATATCGAATTTGATGGGGCAATTAGGAGGTATGTTGAATGAAGTTACAAGGTAGCATATTAGAGCTTTCTTGGAAGTTTGTGACTCCTTTGACATCAAGAAATACATGATGATGTATTGAAGCTCAAACAATTTCCTTATTATTTGTGTGGTCGAGCTAGAGCATGGCTGAGTGGTATTCCTTTTGGTTTAATGGAATCATGGGCAGACTTGTAAAAGAGTTTTTTGCTATGATACAATCCACCCAACATGAACACCCAAGTAAGGAACAACATAGATCCGTTCCACCAAGATGATGATGAGTCCATGTATGAATGTTGGGACAAATATAAGGGGTTGCTTCATAAATGTACTAATCATGGGTTTCATGATTGGACGCTAGTCGTGATTTTTTATAATGGTGTTAATGCTCATACGAGAATGATGATTGATTCTTAAGCAAATGGTTCTTTATTGGATAAGTCACCCGAAGAGACTTTCGACATCTTAGATAGAATCACAAACAACGATTAACAATTCTCTTCTGTGATACTTAGAATAGGAAGAAGACCTCAAGGAACTTTTGAATTTGATGCCAAGGATTTTTATTTTTGCTCAGTTATCCATCATCAGCAATATATTGAATAATTTAAAATGCACGAATGAAGTAAAGGAGGTCAAGGTCGCTATTTGTTTGTGTGTTCTATGTCGTGGTAACCATCATGTAAGTGAGTGCCCCGAAAACCATGTGTCCACTAACTACGTGGGGAACTTTAATCAATGCAACAACAATCCATATTCAAACACTTACAATCTAGAATGGCGTCTCCACTCTAACTTCTCATAGGGAAATCAAGGGACCAATAATGTAAGTACTTCAAATTGATAGTAGACTATTACTGAGCCCCCAGCCTTTCAGCAAAATATGTCACAGTAAAATGCCAACAAGGGTTCAACATCCTCTTTGAATACAAATTTCCTGGAAGCCATAATTCATAACTTTATGGCCAGTACAATATCATTAATGAAAGACCATGTCACGTCTATCAAGAATCTTGGAGACTTGTTGCAAAGTCAAAGAGCATCATTGGGGGCCTTGGAGACTCAAGTGGGTCAAATTGCTCAAGCATTACATGTGCGGCCTAAAGGAAGTTTGCCCAATGAGACTGAATTCACTAAAGCTTCAGGAAAGGAGCAATGTAGTGATCTTACTTTAAGAAGTGGAACGAAAATCAACAAAGAAGATAAGTTTGGGGAAATATAATAGCTAATTGATCCCCCAATTCTATCCAAGAAGAACTTGAGTTACAAGCTGACGAGGTTCAAGATCGAGACAACAATGAAGGAAAGATGAGTAAATCTGCTGATAAAGGATAGAAAGATGCTACAACAGAAGAAAAAATTATACCAATTATAGAAGAAGTTAGGCCCCCACCACCCTTCCCTCAACGATTGAAGAAGCAAAATCAAGAGCTTCAACTCAAGAAATTTGTTGATGTTCTTGACCAATTTTATATTAAAGTCCCTTTTTTAGGCTATCGAGCAAATTCCTACATACACGAAGTTTCTAAAGGACATTATAACAAAAAAATAGGAAGATGGATTGATATGAAACTGTTTCTATATCAAATGAGTGTTATTCTATGCTAAGTAAGTTGCCACTGAAGCAGAAAGACCCAAACATTTTTTTCATTCCTTGCACAATTGGCGACACTTATGTGGGAAAGGCTCTGTGTGATATGGGATCAAGTGTGAACCTGATGCCTAAATCCTATTTTTGAAGCTAGGGATGGGAAAAGCACAACCAACCACTGTCATCTTCTAATTAATTGATCGGTCTCTTGTTTGACCTGAGGGAAGGATTGAGGATATATTGGTAAAGATGTATAAATTTGTTTTTCCAACTAACTTTCTTATTCACGATTGTGAAGCATATGTGAATTCTCGACTCGATGAAAGGAAAAATTTTAATTGATTGTGTGATAGGTGAATTCACCATGCGAGTTACTAACTAGAGCATTGCCATCAATGTGTTTAATAATTTCACTTATATCGATGATCATGAAGAGTGTTAATATGTTATTGACTTGAGGAAACGATGGAAGAATGAGCAGATGAATTTTACTACAACAAATTTCTACAGATTGAGAATTTTGGCGAATTTAATGAAGATGATGATAAAGAGCTCAAAGATTTTCCTTTGGATTTCACTGAGTTTACCCCTACACATCCCCTGAGTTTACCCTACACAACCTTCCCTTGCGCATGCCTCAACTTTGGCATTAAAGCCTTTGCCATCTCATCTTAAATATGCATGTTTGGGTAGCAATGAAACATTACCTGTGATTATTTCTTTGAGTTTTAAGGCTGAACATGAACGTAGCCTGATCAATGTTCTGGCCCAGAATAAAAAATCCCTAGGCTGGACCATCGCTGACTTGAAGGGAATAAGTCTCACTATTTACATGTATAAGATTCTTTTGGAAGATTGCCACTGCAATTCTATTGAACCTCAAAGGAGATTAAATCCTATGATAAAGAAGGTGGTGTTGAAGGAGATCATCAAATGGCTCCATGATGGAGTTATTTACCCTATTTTCAATAGTTTGTGGGTCATTCTAGTACAATGCGTACCTAAGAAAGGTGGCACGACTATAATGAGCAATTAAGATAATGAGCTTTTACCTACAAGAATTGTTATGGGATGGAGGATATGCTTGTATTATCGCAAGCTTAACAAAGCTACCAAAAAGTATCATTTTCCTCTCCCATTTTTTATCAAATGTTAGACCGATTAGCAGGGAAATCCTTTTATTTCTTTCTCAATGGCTACTGATGGTATAACCATATTGATATAGCACCAAAGGACCAAGATACTACCACATTTACTTGTCCTTATGGAATATATGCATTTCAAAAAATGCCCTTTGGTCTTTGCAATGCTCCAACAACTTTTTAAAGATGTATGTTGGTAAGATTTTCTAATATGATAGAGGGATTTCTAGGGATTTTCATGAATAATTTTTTTTTGTATCTGGAGATGAGTTTGATTCATGAAAATCCTAGAAAGTCCTCCACCATATCCCTAGGCAACATCGCAAAAGTACTAAAGCGATGTGAAGAGGATGATTTCATTCTCAATTGGGAGAAATGTCAGTTCGTGGTGATCAAGGGGACAGTTTTAGGGCACAAAATTTCCAAGCAATGAATAGAGGTTGGCAGGGTGAAGGTCGAAGTGATAGAGAAATTACCTCCCCCGACTATAGTAAAAGGCGTTCGGAATTTCTTAGAACGTGCATGGTTTGATAGATGTTTCATAATTGACTTCTCTAAGATCTCCAAGACTTTATGTTTGCTGCTACAGTAAAATCATACATTTGTTTTACATGACGATTATACAGTGCATTTAAATAACTCAAGGCGATACTCATTACAGTTCCTTTTGTTGTTGCACCTGATTGGACCCTATATTTTGAGCTTATGTATGATGCAAGTGATTATGCAGTGGGAGCAATTCTTGGCTAGCATTGAGGTAAAATTTTCCATGTTATTTATTGTGCAAGTTTAGGTCACACTTTATAGGCACTAAAGTTATTGTTCATACTGATCATTCGACCATAAAATACCTAATGAATAAAAATGATGCAAAACATAAACTTATTAGGTGGATACTTCTTTTACAATAGCTAAACCTAGAAGTGAAAGATAAGAAAGTCACAAAAAATTAGGTAGCTGATCACCTTTCTAGGTTCGATAATGAGGTCCAAAGCAATGATACCCCTAAAATTAAGGAGTTCCTTGATGAAAAAAATATGAATTGCTAATACAATTCCATGGTATGTTGATATTGTTAATTTTCTCGTTAGTATTGTTTTGCTTCCTAATTTGAACAACCATAGTATGAAGAAGTTTAAGCATGATGTTCGCTTCTATTATTGGGATGAATCGTATTTTTTCAAGCAATGTATTGACCAAATGATACAAAGATGTGTCCCCGAGGAAGAACAACAACATATCCTTTTTTCACTACCATGCAACACCTTGTGGAAGGCATTTTGGAGGCACGATAATTGCCTCAAATTCCTCCAATCAGAATTCTATTAGCCCTCTTTTTTCAAAAATGCCCTAGACTTTTATAAGGCTTGTGACAAGCGTCAACATACGAGGAATATCTCTATACGACAAGAAATGTCATTACAAAATATCCTAGAGGTTGAATTTTTTTATGTTTGTGGTATAAACTTTATTGTCACATTTCGTTATTCCTTCGGAGACTTGTACATTCTGTTTATCGTCGATTATGTGTCCAAGTGGGTTGATGCAGTAGCTGCTCAGAGGAATGATGCCAAGTCAGTCTTGAAGTTCCTTAATAAGCATATTTTTACAAGGTTTGGAGCTCCCAAGGCCATCATAAGTGATGAAGAAACCCACTTTGATAATAAGCTGATTGCCAATACATTATAGAGGTATGGAGTGAGGCATAAGATTACTACAACATATCATCCTTTGATGGATGGTCAACTTGAGGTCTATAATCATGAGATAAAGCAAATACTGGAGAAGGTTGTGAATCAAAAGGGGAAGGATTGATCTCCAAAGCTTGATGAAGCCTTATCGGCTTACTGAATTGCCTTCAAGACACCCTTTGGAATATCCCCCTTTAAGTTAGTTTATAGGAAAGCATGTCACCTCCTGGTGGAGTTCGAGCATAAATCATATTGGGAAATTAAAAACTTGAATATTGATGCTCAATTTGCGGTAGAAAAGTGGTTACTAGAGTTGAATGAAATTGAAAAGTTTAGGGCTCAAGTTTACATTAATTCTAGATTGTATAAGGAGAAAACAAATAAGTGACACGACAATCATTTTTTTCCATAACATTTTCATTATGGACGATAGGTGTTACTCTACAACTCTAGGTTGAAGTTATTCTCTAATAAGCTCAAGTCAAGGTGGTCAGGCCCATTCCAAATTCCCAAAGTCTACCCTCACGGAGCAATTGACATAAATAATCTAGAGGATGGTTCATCCTTCAAAGTCAATGGTCAAAATTGAAAGCTTACAAGGGTGCCCATATTTTGCACGATAAGTTTTCTTTCCTTCTCCAAGATGCCTGAGAGTTTGGTTCTTTTTCTTTTTTATTTTCATATCCATTTTGGTATAGCACAATTATATTTTAGTGTAGCTTAGCACATAAATAAATATTCCTTCTTGTTTTTTCCGTTTAGTTATTTATCTTACTTAATTTTATTTTAGTATTTTGTGTCAATATTTTTATTCAGAGACAAATATAGGTGGGGCTTATGGATAAAGAAACTTTCCAATTTAAGTTAGGGTTCTATCTTTACCCTATTAGAACTGGCCAAAAAGGAAAAAAACCTAACCCCACCAAATCCTTTAAACCCCTTTTCATTATTATTTATACCTCCCCTTTATACCTTGCATTTAAACCCAATCACATATCAACTCTTCCTCAAAAATCTCTCTCATCACCTTCATTATTACCCCACCACAATTTTTTCATTTTTCATAACTAAATGTTTTCAACCTCTCTCCATCTTCTCTTGCGCAAAAACCTTCTTTTCCCTCTCTTGTTTTTCTTCTTTTCTTCATTATAACAAAACCCTAAAAGTCAAAACTTTATTTCCTTCTCTTCCACAATGCCCCGATGCAAGAACGTTAATAGCACATCTCATGATCCTTAAACCCTAAGAATCAAATAGTTCCTTGATGAGGGAGTGCATTTAAGGTCAAGAAATTTAAGGATATGAAGGTATATCCTGAATAAGGGTTGATCTTTCCATCAGGTGATGAGGATAGGTTTGATGAAGAAGTGATGGAGGTTATCTCTAATAAAAACTAGTAAACTTTTGCTTCTCATCCTGGCTCGATTTCTATCACACTGGTAAGATAGTTCTACGCTCATTTAACGAGTACTACATAATCCAGTATGGTGGTAAGGGTAGTAAACATAGAGTTCACTACTGTAAAAATCAACAAATTATATGGTTTAAAGGATCTTATTGATCTTCATATTGATTTTATTGAAACGTCTACACCCCAAATACATAAAGAACTCTTGGAGAACCTTTTTATTATAGGTACTAAGTGGACGATGTCTATTGCGATGAACAAGATGACAGTGAAAATAGCTAACCTCAAGACTGAAGCCAAACTATGGAACCACTTTTTATAGACTGGACTGATGTCAACTTCCCATTATACTATTGTTTCCCTGAAGCATATGATACTTTTCCACTCCATTATCAAGTGTCGATCCATTGATGTGGGAAAAATCATATTGGATGAAGTTTATTGGGTTCTAAAGAGAAAGGCCAGCCCTCTAGTTTTCTCAATCTAATAATTGTTTTTTGTAGATCGTAACATGCTTATGAGGATGCTATGATGATACCCATGTTGGTAAGGAAGGCCTAACCCCAAAGAAAATACCAGGATTAAGGGGATTCAACCAAAATGTTCGGTTGAAAACTGGATGGAGGAGCCAAGACTTTTTTTGTAGCAAGACTGACCTCAGTGGTTGCATCCACACAAAGCACGAATGAGGATTTGGATGATAATAAGAACAACCTCCACACATTTTTCACTCATACGAAGGAGTGAGATGCAGTGTTAAACACTTATTTTTAGGAGATGTTACCTCATACATATGATGAATTCCCTCTATTCATGGAGTCATTATTAGTGCCACCGAGAGCATTCCACCTTCTATGGCTATCCCATCCCCTTAGCAGGAAACAACTTAGGCTCATGTTCCACCTGAAGCCCCTCCTACCTAACCCCAGTAGAAAAAGACAAAGGAAAAGCCCCCATGCAATCTTCTCCTATGCCAGCCACTGAATAATAGGTCGTCACTGTTGAGAGTAATGATGATGACCATTACAATCCTCCCACTGATCCTATCCCACCACAATAACAAACGTCTTCACCGATAACCCAATATTGTTTGAAGCATACTATCGGTCGCATTTGGAACTTCTCTATCGTGGGTAATACTAATTTAGATGATGACCAAGTTCTTCATCAGATGAACCAAAGCCACCTATTGCAGTACTTCGGCAAATTAGAGTCAAGCACATGGCCACAAAGACTCCACCACCACTACAATAAAGCATTTTTTTTTTTGCATTTCAGGTAGTGTAGTTTAATTACTTTTAATGTTTTCATGCATTGAGGACATTGACTCATTCAAGTTTGGGGGAGGTAGTGTTTGTAGATAGACATTTGCATATGATAGTTGTTAGCAAAAGGTTTCTTATGGTATTAGTTAACTATTAAGTTAGCTTTTTGGAATAAATTAATGATGCCCGCTGATGAGATTTTTTTATACCTATGGTTGACTGAATGTACATGACTGTTAAGCTTGACAGAACCAACCTTAGGTCTTGATTCTTTGTGATTTATTTGGACACGAGTGTATGCTTTATATGCTTAAGAAACTTAGTATTTTTTATGAAAGAACTCTCGCATGTGACATCATATTTTGTTAATTAAATAATTGAACTTCTAAAACTCCCTTGTGTTATGAATTATGTTGAATTATGAA
The DNA here is from genome assembly GCF_006381635.1 of Hibiscus syriacus. Lineage (NCBI taxonomy): Eukaryota > Viridiplantae > Streptophyta > Magnoliopsida > Malvales > Malvaceae > Hibiscus > Hibiscus syriacus. The sequence continues at coordinate 10,903,190 of NW_024062980.1, read as the reverse complement.
TAAATACTTCAACATAACTGTAGCGGGACAGTCCTCTATTCTACAACATTACCTAGATACTGCAATTCAATAAATGAAACATGGATGCATATGAGCTAATGAAAGTAGTCATGGAATGATTCTGCTTGACTAGCTCAGGGATGTAATGTTTGCTCCAGTTCATCTAGAGTGTCAGATGGTAGTTTTGATAGGCTGACTCCCCTTGTAGAAATACCTTAAATAAATAAATAAATAATTTAAATTAAAATAATTTGAATTTAAATGAAATGGGAGTAAGCGTGAACTTAATGCTGAAATGCTGAAGTAAAATAGCAGATTGATCGCGTGTAAATATGTGTTCTATGGCATGCAAATCTGTGAAAGTATACACAATCGATGCAAGTTATATTGTAGTGAGTGAGTATCTTCTCCACAAGGATTGAGCGGAATTCTTTAAAGCAAACTATTACTAGGAAAAGGTGTCACTAACTAATCCTAAGTGTCTAAGTCTAATGATATAAACAAGGGAAAAATATGTTGTGGCAGATGGTATAAACATATGGAAAAATATGTTATGGCAAGAATTTTTTATGAAGTGAAGTGAACTGGAATTTTGTTTCATGGCAAGAAATTTATGCAATAGTAAATAATAAAAAAATTGATAAGGCAAGAAATGTCTGAGTTCTGAATATAGACTGAAAACCTCACACAAACAGACTTTTTACGGAGTACTTGGGTTGGATATACTACAGCAAGAAATTATTTTATGCCTAGGATGATATAATTACACCATGTATATGTTGCCTGACAGGATTTTCTAGAAGTGTTCCTAGATTATCTCTAGTAAGGAAGCTGATAAAACTATTGCCATGACAATAGTTCTCAGTGTAAACTGTGACCCTAGCTTATCGAATGAGTGATATCCCTTTTAGTCGTTTAAAACCCTCTCCTTATCTTTATGGTCAATTAGAACCTCACCAACCCAGACTAGCTCTCTTTTTCACATAGATCTAACATAACTATTTCGATATTATGTATCTACTCTTATAAAAATGGCTATCTCTCAATAACTCTTACAAAGACTAAGAATTTTATGTCATGGCATCAGGATATCTCTCAAAAGCTCTTAAAATGCTACGACATGAAGTTAAAACAATGAACAAAACAACATAGATTAGAAACATACTTAATCAACCATTAAACACAAAATAAAAACATAATCCCAACAAATCCAACACCAAGTAGAACAATCTATGGTTTGGCTAAAATTATCCCAAGTTATTCATTAAGTACAAGCCCTTTAAACATATAAGAAATGAAGAACGAGGAGAAGAAAACTCCCAAAACACAGTTGTTGTCATGATGTCAAACTACCATGATGATTTCTCCAGCGTGCTAACCTCTCTCGAGGGCCTAGCCTCTACTCTGAAGAAGCCCGACTATAGAGGACACCAAGAAAAAAAGAGGGCAGAATGGTGGAGAATAAGCTCCTGCAACTTCCTTACCAAAGCTTTTAGGATAAGTGAGAGAGCCTCCTTAGAATCATGGACATCATTTCCTATTTATAGTGGGGAATTTCTTGGGTTTTCTTCCCTTTAAATTCCCATAAATACCTTTAAATTTATGCCCAAAACGTAATATCATGGTAGTTGAAAGTGGTCCCAAATTATCAGCAGGGGCAGGGGTTCACGTGAGGTGCATTGGACAGTTGGTCGTACGACATTAGCTACATTGTCATGTAATACTTCCAAACTTGTAAGAAAAACTTGTCATGAAAAAATTCTTCGCGGTCATCATCATCAGTTCCTTTGGCCCTCTTTCTAAAATTGTCATGGCAAATAATTTTGTCCTTAGTCATTTCCCATCATGTGCACAATCACAACCAACACACAACCCTTCTCACTAGTAGCATTAGTTTTATTAAGAAAAACTAGCCATGCCAAAACTTTCAACCACATGCTATGAAATGCCCTAAATGCAACTATATGCAGCTAAAATGCTTATGTCAATAGCTTTTAGACAATCAATAACTTAAGTAAAAAAGATCCAAAATATAGCCTTTTTACGGAGTTATCACAACCCCAAACTTAAACTATTACTTGTCCTCAAGCAATGGATATTGAGCAACAGAAAAATAAAATGCTATGGCAAAGTATAAATCAGGACAATCAAGTCATCTAAAATTTCAGCCCTCAGTAAAAAGTTTAGCTTCAACATGATACACTAATTAAGAAGTCAAGTACCTTTCCCTAGTCCAAGTTCCTTTATAAGTGTGTGTGCATGATTGTATCTCGTATATGCTTTACAAAATTATAAAACTCCCTAAGTAAGTTCTTTTGTTTTGCCAAGGCATAAAATTATTCATTAATCACAAAATATACTCATTTATTTAGCACTTACACTTTTAAACATTTCAATTTTTTTACACTGCACAAGGTGAGTCAACTATCACAACTACCATCCCACACTCTAGATGAATGAGAGCATACCTTCCATCCCCAACCTAGTCAGGAAGACTCATCCCGTGACTACTTTCATTCACTCATGTGCCAAGGCTGCCTTTTATTCAAGGGGGTTTCCAGGCAATGTTGTCACACAGAGGAGTGCCCCTCGGCAGTTATGCCGAGGCATTTATTATTAATTCAACACAATTCACAACATTAAGGAATTTAACTTCACCTTTTCATGCAATGATATAGCAGGTAAGTTCATTACAAGAATTTTATGCCACGACGAGCAAAAGTTCTTTCATAAAAAATTTCTAAGTTCCTCAAGCATAGAAAACATACAATCTTGTTCAAAGAATCACAAATAATTACATCCTAGGGTTGGTTCTATCCTCCACAACAGTCATGTACAATAATTTCTAGCCATGTAAAAAAATATTTATCATCATCGGGCATCATCAACTTATTCCAAGTAACTAACATAATCTTAACTCATTTAACAACAAAAAAATTTCCTACTTAACATTATCAATGCAACTGACTAAGTAGGAACACAATAACTCCCCCAAATATGAGGGATGTATTGTCCTAAATGCATGAAAACTAAGTGAATTAAGCTAGTCTAAATGCAATACAATTGCAAAGGTGGTGGAGGTACATCACTATGGTGGGTTGGCTTTGCTAGATGAACGGGTGTAACATATTTTGAGTGGGGGTGGGCTATCAAAATCAGTGTACTTGGACATGTGTGATGATGAGGTAGTAGCATGTGTACGGTCGGCTAAATGCTTTAGGTGAGGATTGGTCCTTGGGGGACTAACTTGTCATGGCAACTCATATGGTGGTGGATTTTTAACATGCTCTTCCATGGGTTGGCATACTTCTGGTTCGACAGAAGGTTCAATGGTTTGCTCAGAAGCTAGTCCGGGGGCAGCGTCCTCAACATCTGGGTTAGCAATAACTTTAGGTTGAACCCCTTTCTCATCGGTGAATAACTCTATCAAGCACTGAGTGTGCTACAAAGATATTGGGTTATGGTTCTCATCATTCTTGGTTCCTCCATCTTCAGCAACTGGGGAGAACTATGTAGCAATCGGGGAGGCATTAATCGGAGATTCTGGTTGAGAATTTTTCACTGTGGTGAAAAATTCTTGCTTGTCAGTTGGTGCTGCAGCAGGCTTTGGTTTAGACAAAGGTTTCTTAGGGAAAGGAGGTAAATCCTCATTGTTGAAAGGCATCAACTCTTTAAAGAATAACTTGAGTTTAGCATCCCTTTCCTTTATATAATGGAAAAAAGTTTGCATATGGCCCTCTAATTGCTGAATATTTTCCTTAGCTTCATGGGTGGAATTCACCACAATAGCAATCCTCGTCGCAGCAACAGTTTTCGTACCTCTTCCCAAAATTTCACCCGGGGTTTATTCATCAAAACTCATTAGCTCATACACCTTTCTCTTTATGATTCCATCCTTTGTGTTAATAAAGTCCTCAACGGGTTCATCGGGAACTTTCTTGTTTTCAACACAAAGCAGCAATTAGATTTTGAAACTTTAAATTACCTTTCATATTTTTGGAGAACATTTGTATTTTTTCGACTATGATCTCCTCAAAATTTATCGATCTGTCATAAAAATGGGTTGAGGTCGTAGCAACTCCGAAGAATGACTCCAAAAACATATTAAAATGTTTACACAAAATCATCTTCAAATGTTTTGGAGCACCAAGGGCGATCATTAGTGTTGAGAGCACCCACTTTGACAAAAAAAAATTAATTGCCAAGGCACTGAAAAGATATGGGGTGCGCGACAAGATTACCACGACATACCACCCCCAAACCAATGGACAGGCTAAGGTCTCCAATCACGAGATCAAGAAAATACTTGAAAAGGTGGTAAACCCAAGGAGGAAAGATTAGTCGCCAAAGCTAGATGAGGCATTATGGGCTTACTACACAACTTTCAAGATGCCACTAGGGATATCCCCATTCAAGTTGATTTATGGAAAGGCACGCCACTTACCTGTGGAATTAGAACACAAGGCTTTTTGGGCTGTCATGAAACTCAACACGAATGCACAGCTTGCTAGAGAAAATAAGTTGCTGGAACTAAACGAGATAGAGGAGTTTAGAGCTCAGGCTTATGAGAATGCCCGTCTCTACAAGAAAAAAACAAAGAAGTGACACGATAGGAAATTTTTGCCACGACATTTTTTTTCGGGCCAACAAGTACTCCTCTACAACTCTAGGCTCAAGTTATTTCCATGAAAGCTAAAATCAAGATGGTCAAGGCCTTTCCTAGTGCATCAAGTAGATTACCATAGAGTAGTAGAAATCAAGAACTTCGAAGATGGGGCAATTTTTAAAATGAATGGCCATAAGTTGAAGGTATACAATGGAGCACCCATCGTGTGCAACAAATAGATGCTACTACTTCATGAGGCCCGAGAGTTTGCTCCTAAGCCTTGAAAATTTTTGTCACGATAAATTATTTGTGCAGTCTATGCATAAAGTCTACAACCAAAAGTATATACAGATCGCCAAAGGATGGTGGGAATAGTCTCATAAAGTCTACCCCCATATATCAAAGAGATCTACTTCCAAAATATTTTATCATTTCATCTCATTTTTTTATATGTTCCTAGTGTGTTGGCAGTGATCACATTACTTGTAGAAGTTATACGCATACTGAAACAAGGAGAGCCAATAAAATCCAAATTGTAGGTCCTTTGCAGCAGCCCACCAAAGTGCCCTCTACACGGGGATGTATGGCAATGGAATAGGATCTCTTTTTGTTCTTGTTTAGGGACATATCTCCAGATCACTTGATCAGTACATTGGTTGAATAGGAATAATTCGTCCCAATAATAGTGACGAACGTCATGTCTGCAATTTTTTCTGTCCTATCTAGATAAATATGGAGGCATAATACCCCTAACAAGAAAATTAACTATATCAGCATACCATGGTGCTGCCGCGATAAATAATATTTTCTCATCTGGAAATTCCTTCTTGATTTCAATCATGTCATGGAAAATTTTTCGTTCTCTAACTTAGACAAATGATCTGCTACTTGGTTCTCGATATCCTTTTTATCTTTAACCTCTAGATCGAACTCCTGCAACAAAAGTATCCCTTTAATAAGCCTAGGTTTTGTATCCTTTTTATTCACTAAGTATTTAATGGTTGAGTGATTGGTATGCACAATTACCTTAGTGCCTATAAGGTATGTCCTAAACTTATCAAAAGCGATACCACATCAAGTAATTCTTTTTTAGTGGTGGTATAGTTAAGTTGTGCATTATTCAGGGTACGAATAGTATAATTGATCACATGAAATATTTTACCTTGTCTTTATCTTAGCACTACCCCCACTACCTAGTCACTGGCATCGCACATCAGCTCGAATAGGGGATTCCATTCAGGTGGAATAATTATTGGTGTCGTGGCATTTTGTCTTCACCTCCTTGTATGTGTTAAAGAAATCATATTTGAACACGAACGGCTGATTTTTCTATAGCAAAAGACATAGAGGCTTTGAAATGTTTGAAAATCTTTGATGAATCACCTATAGAACCCCACATGTCCCAGAAAACTCCTTATATCCTTCATAGTGGTCGTTGGAGGCAAGTTCTCAATCACTTCAACATTGGCCTTGTCAACTTCAATGTCGTGGTGAGAAATTTTATGGCCCAACATAATTCCTTCTATCACCAGAAAGTGACGCTTCTCCTAGTTTAGCATAAGATTGGCTTCCTTGTATCTTTTCAGTACTTTAGATAAATTGAAGAGGCATTTGTCAAAATCATCATCTGGGATGAAAAATCATCGAGGAATATTTCTAAGAAGTTTTCCACCATATATGAAAAATGGCTATCATACACCTCTGAAAAGTTGTTGGGGCATTACATAATCTAAACGAAATGCTTATAAAGACATAGGTGTCATATCGACACGTGAATATGGTTTTCTCCTAATCTTCGGGTGCTATGGAAATCTGATTATACCCAGAATATTCATCAAGGGGACAATAAAATGTCTTGCCCGCCAGATGATCAAGCATTTGATCAATTTTGGGGAGGGAAAATGGTCCTTCGTTATCGACTTGTTGAGCTTTCGGTAGTCCATACAAATCCTATAACCTATGACGGTCCTCGTTGGCAAGAGCTCATCTTCCTCATTTTTTACCACGATCACACTACCTTTATTTGATACGTATTGCACTGGGCTAACCCATGAGCTATCGGATTTAGGATAGATCACCCCAGCATCGAGCCATTTGATGATTTCTTTCATCACAACTTTTTTCATTACATGGTTGAGTCTCCTTTGGGTTCCACAGAATTGCAATGGTAATAATCTAACTGGATCTTATGCATGCATATGGTGGGGTTGATTCCCTTCAAGTCTACCATGTTCTACCCTAGAGTTGTTTTATACTGTTACAAAATATTCAACAAACTACATTCTTTCTCGGGGGTTAGAATATCAAATATTATAACTAAAAAAATATCATCACTACTTAGATAAGCATATTTCAAATATGATGGCAAATGTTTAAGTTCCAAGGAAGGTTCATGTCGTAGCGAAGGTTTTGGAGAAACAAATTCATTAAAGTCAAGGGGTTCGAATTTCATACCTGTTCTAGCTTGAAGCAAACTATATTGTTCCACCTCTAATGAATATTTCTTGGACTCCGCATCAATTTCATTTTCAATAAGTCTCTCATCTGCCTTAGTCTGGAAAAACTTGTCGTGGCAAATTTTCTGTACTTTTCCATCTAGAAAAAATCACCATAGCTAAAATTTTTATACTCCTCTAGCTGTAAAAATTTACCATGGCAAAATATTTTAGCTCTAGCTTCTTCCATTGAATCCATGTCTTTAATGCATTGGCATTTTTCATAATCATCAATATATTTAAGAGTGTTGAAGACATTGATTGTGACACTCTAATCGGCAACCCTCATTGTGAACTCTCCCTTGTCGTGGGCATCACAGTCTAGAATAGGAAGTCTGCTGGAAACACGAACTTGTCTACCTTGACTATGACATATTTTATTCTACCCTTGGGACGAACATGTGATCGGTCAGGTAGTTATAAGTTCACAGTGATTGATCGAGCATTACCCATTCCAAGCTTCAAAATTATGGACTTGGGCATTAATTTTACACTTGACCCTAAGTCACACAGGGATTTTCCAACATAGTTTTCATCGATGGAACGAGGAATAACAAAGATGTAAAGATTTTTTCGCTTCGGTGGAAGTTTACTCAGTGCAGAACAATATTCTTTCATCGTGGCAATATTTTCTAGTCTTTCCACCTTTCTCTTCTTTTTGAAGATATCTTTTAGAAATTTGGCATACATAGGCATCTGATTAATGGCCTCGAGCAGTGGGAAATTGATATATAGCTTATCAAGGACATCAACAAACGTTTTGAACTGGATCTCATCGTTATGTTTCCTCAACTGTCGAGGAAAGGGTGGTCAGAGTCTTACTTCATCTACTACAGGTGGGGTGAAACTCTTTTCATGGCATTAGTCTTCCCTGTATCAGTGGGATGACTAGTTAAACCCTTATCCTTGTCCTTCTACATAGGCAATTCCTCTTGAACAACGGGTTTATGTTAACCTTCAGATTCTTCTTGTATAATGTTGTGGTGAGAAATTTCTCACTTCTTCCCCCCAAACTTATCTTCTTGACTAAGTTGGGTACCACTCCTTAGTGTAAGAACACTGCATTGCTCTTTTTCATAGGGATTAGTGACCTCAATATCACTAGGGATGTTTCCTTGTGGGCGAGAATATAGTGTTATGGCAATTTGGCCCACTTTATTCTCCAATGCTCTCAAAGATTAGCTATGGGTTTGCAATAAGGTTGATTATCTTTGTAAAAGTGTGCATTGGCTTTTAATTGTTAATGAGTGTTCATGCAGTAAAGGCTTTGTTGAAGCCATGAAATCTTTTGTTGAAGTCATAAAATATTGTAGAGAAGCTTCAAGGGAGTTAGCATTTGAGAAAGATGTTGAACCTTTGTTAATATTTTACACATCTATTGATGCTGAAAATTTGAAGCTTTAGAAATATTTTGTTGTGGCCTAGTTAAGTTGTTGGCATGGTTGTTGTGAGCCCCTTGATTACCCCATGAAAAATTAGGTATGACGCTACCCTGAGTTGCAGGTGTTATAATAAGGGGTGCATGTTTTTACTTTGATTGAAATTACCCATGAAAATTAGCTATGTCAGGGCATTCACTCTCATGGTGATTGTAATGGTAAAAAATATATGCCAACTTGGTTACCATGGCTTCTTTCACGTCAGTGGAACATTGCAGATTATTTAACATATTTGTTATGGAAGAAATTTGGGCGAAAACAAAATCATTGGCGTCAAGTTCAAATACCTAGGTGTCTTTCTCTCAGTTCCAAGACTTATAGAGGGGAATTGATAATTATTGTTGGTTATCTTATCAAATATATCAAAAGCTTTCTCGGGTTACTTATCAAGCTAAGTACCATTTCCTAAGGTATCCAACATCATGTGACTGGGTACATTGGCTCCGTTATAGAACATCACGACTTGATTCTAGACGTGGAATTCATGGTTGGTGCATTTACGAAGTAAACTCTTATATCGATCCCAACACTCATACATTGACTCGTCATCAGCTTGACAAAAACTTACTATGTCATTGCGAAGTTACATGTTCATGTTAGGTAAATTATACCATAGTAAAAAAGTTTTGCATAAATCTGCCGAAGACTCCATCGAGCTAGATGGGAGTCCACTAAGCCAAGTTGTTGCTCGGTCACACAAAGAGTAGGAAAATAACTTTAGCTTCAACACATCTTCTTGCACTCTTTGTTGTCTAAATGAGTCGCACACTTCAAGGAAAACACGGACGTGTTGCCTAGCATATTCATTAGGCAAGCCATTAAATTATCTGATCGAGTTCAACATGTTGAACATCATCTATTTATGTTCGAAATGGGTTGCATGAATTTTGGGTGCCACTATTCTAGGATTAAGATCATCAAGAATAGGAGTTAAGTGATCTCATATGGCACGTGGTCTCGCAGTTATATTTCAGGGAATATTATTTTTCGTGACATTTGGATCTGCATGATCCTCCACTTAGTCACCATCTTGGTCTCGTAATCGATACATATTTTTTGGGCACACTAAGCATGTCGTCTTTGTCTAAAAAGTTGCTTGATTTCATATTCAACGGGTACTAGTGATTCTCCTACAGTTCTCCTGGTCATACAATGACAAATCCTACAAAAGAAACAAAGTAAACAAACAAGTAAAACTAAAACAAAAAAAGGTGACATGAAAAACTTGCTACGACAAAACATTAAAAATTTCCTTCAGTTGCCAATCCCCGGTAACGACGCCAAAAACTTGATCAGGTGTAAATGTGTGTTCTATGGCACGCCAATATGTACAATTATACTCAATCGATGCAAGTAAAATAGTAGTGAGTGTGAATCGTCTCCACATGGATTGGGATAATTTTTTAAAGCAAGTTATTACTACGAAAAGGTGTCACTAACTAAACCTAAGTGTCTAAGTCTAATGACATAAACAAGGAAAAATATGTTGTAGCAGATGGTATGAACAGATGAAAAAATATGATATAGCAAGAAATTTTTTTGAAGTGAAAATTAATTTTTGTGTTGTGGCATAAAATTTATAAAAGAGTAAATAATAAAAAATTGCTAAGGTGTAACGTCTGAGTTCTGAATATAGACTGAAAATCTCACACAAACAGACTTCTTATAGAGCACTTGGGTTGGATTTGTTATGGCAAGAAATTATTCTATGTCTAGGATAATCTAAGTACGCCATGTCTATGCTACCCGACATGATTTACTAGAAGTGTTCCTAGGCTATATTTAGTAAGAAACCTGATAAAAATATTTCCACGATAATACCTCTCAGCGTAAACTATGGCCCTAGCCTATCGAATAAGTGTTATTCATTTTAGTTGTTTAAAACCCTCTCTTTATCTTTAAGGCATATTATAACCTCACCATCTTTGATTAACTCCCTTGTTCACGTAGATCTAACCTAACTCTCTCTATATTAGGTATTTATTATTAGAAAAATGGTTATCTCTCAATAGCTCTTACAAAGACTAAGAATTTTATGTCATGGCATCATGCGATCTCTCAAAACCTCTTATAATGCTATGACATAAAGTTAAAATAGTGAACAAAACAACATAAAACAAAAACATACTTAATCATCCATTAAACACAAAATAAAAACATCATCCCAACAAATCCAACACCAAGTATAACAGTTTATGGTGCAGCTAAAATAATCCCAAAATATTCATTAAGTACAAGCCCTTTAAACATATAAGAAATGAATAACGATGAGAAGAAAACTCCCAAAACATAGTTACTGTCGTGACGTTAGACCACCACCATACTACTCTAACGTGCTTGCCTCTCTCGAGGGCTTAGCTGCTACTCCGGTGAAGCCCATCTATGGAGGACACCAATATAAGAATAGAGGAGAAGGAATGAGAAGAAGGTATTGTAGATGCCTTTCCAAAGCTTCTAGGGTAGGTGATAGAGTCTCCATGGAATCGTGGGCATCATTTTCTATTTATAGTGGGGAATTTTTAGGTTTTATTCCCTTTAAATTCCCTCAAATGCCCTTAAATTCATGCTCAAAACGTGATATCATGGTAGCTGGCAGTGGTCCTAAATTATCAGCAGGTGCAGGGGTTCACGTGAGGTGCATTGGAAAGTTGGTCGTACAATGTCAACTGCTTTATCTTCTATTGTATCCAGACTTGTAAGAAAAACTTGTCGTGGCAAAAAATTCCTCACAGTCATCATCATCAGTTCCTTTGGCCCTGGCTCTAAAATTGTCATGGCAGATAATTCTCTCCTCTGTCATTTCCCACCACATGTACTATCACAACTAACACACAACCCTTCTCATCAGCAGCATTATTTTTATCAAGAAAATTTTTCGTAGTAAAACTTTCCACCACATGCAATGAAATGACCTAAATGCAAATATATGCAGCTAAAATGCTTATGAAAATAGCTTTTAGACAATCAATAACTTAAGTAAAAAGGCCCAAAATATAGTCTTTTTATGGATCTATCAAGGACTAGCCTAGAATTTTTCTAATTTTGTTAAGCATGGATTAGATACACTCACGCACACACGCATGAAAAGGAATTTGACCTAAGAGAATGTTCTTGATACCATAACAAGTCTAGCTTGTTAAAGCCATTCTAGTTCTGAGGACTAAAATTTAAACCACACAAACTGACTTTGCTTGAACTTTCCCATATCATTTTCTTTTATGTTAATCATTACCCATCACTTGAGGACATGCAATATATTAAGTTTCGGTGTGTGATAACCCAGTAAAAAAGGTTATAATTCATACCTTTTTACTTAGCTTATTGGTTGTTTAAAAGTCCATTTCATTGCATATAGTTGCATATATTACATTCATTTTTATTTGGTGGTGTTTCATTACCTTACTTGTTATTTTTCTTAAATTTATGCTACTCGAGGAAGGTTAGTTTTGTTGTGGTGATGTATAGGTAGCTTAAGGAAAACTAAGGGGGGAAGACGACTATTTTGTACCAAGAGGGACAACATTTATAGGCGCACAATAAGACAAAAGGAGAAGATATTTTATTTTTGCGCCCACACGTGACACCTACTAACTGACCCCCACAAATGAAGGGTATATTCCATTAGAGCAACATTAAGGATGAGGCACAAAGCCTTAGGATCCCCCACTATATAAGGTAAAAAGACACCACATTTATGAGGTTGGGGTGTGATAACTCCATAAAAGACCGTGTTTTGGGTCTTTTTACTTAGGTTATTGTTTTTCTAAAAACCATTTGTCATAGCATTTTAGTTGCATATAGTTTCATGTAGTATACATTTTCATGTGGTGGATAAGTTTTGCTGAGGCAAACTTTATTTGGTTCAACTGTTGCTGCTTTAGAGTAAGGTTGTTGGCGGGTTGTGTTGATGCAGGAAATGATAAAGGAGGAATTTATTTGACAACACAGAGCAATTATCCAGGGCTAGAGGAACACAAGACGATGACAGTGAGGAACAGATTTTCTTGCCAAGGCAAGATTTATCTTGCAATTCCAACGTGGCTCAACAGAACTGCTGACATCACTTGCCCAGCTTCATCATAACGTGCAATCATGTCCTCATTAAGGAAATTTACCACTGCGAGATACTATGTTATTTATAAAATGGGTATGTCAATGACGGTATTTAGGGAATTTCCAAGGGTACTAAACCTTAAAAATTCCTATTATAAATGACCCATCTTAGTTTTTCAAAATGCGACGCAATCAAGGAGAGAATATACCATAGGCTTAGAGTAATCGGCTACAGCACCCTACTTTCCACCGTTCCCACTCTATCGTTCTTGATCCCTCCATAATTAGGCTTCATCGGAGAAGCGACCAGGCCCTCGAGAGAGGTCGGCCGCTGGAGAAGGCATGGTAGTGGTCAAAATGTCATGGCATAGCTCTTATTTTGGGAGTGTTTTTTCCTTTGTTCTTCATCTTAATATCCTGTTAAGGGTTATACTTAAAAAATGATTTGTGGATGATATTCACCGTACCATGAATTGTTTTACTTGGTGTTGGTTATTGTTTTGTTGAACGTTATTTTCTAGTTAATGAATGATGCAGTTTGTTTATGCTAAGTGTTGTTTTGTTCACTTTTAAAATTTTTGTCTTAACACTATAAGAGCTTTTGAGAGATTGTCTGGTGCCTTGGCAAAACATTCCTAGAGTTTGTAAGAGCTTTTGAGAGATTGTCATTTTTCTAGGAATATATTCCTAATATTGAGAGAGTTAGGGTAGATCTGTGTGAACAATGGAACTAATCTGAGATGGCGAGGTTCTAATCTTCCTTAGAGATAAAGAAAGGGTTTTATTCGACTAAAAGGGGTAAAAACCTAAGTAATATAGGCAAAGACTACAATTTACGCTGAGGGGTATTACTATAGCAAAAGCTTGACAAACCAAGGGTTGTAGCTCACGCCGAGTAGTATTGTCGTAGCAACCGTCCTTGAATACTCTAGTCATTCTATTGGGCAGCCTAAGCATAGCGTACTAAATCATTCTTAGGGTGAAATTACTTCTTGCCATAGTAAAACAAACCTATGTGTACCGTAAGAAGTCTGTTTGTGTGAGGTTTTTCTGAATATATCGAACTCAACATTTGTATTTTCATAAACAACATTTATTTATTTATTTACCTTTTACATATTTTTATTGCCTCGACCAAACTTTTCTGCACACCACACTTTACAATATTTCCTACCTCGGTGATACTTTTCCATCTATTTAAACCATTTAATCCCATTTATTTCCCTTTTTGGCAAGAACTGTAGGACTAGCTTGTGACACCAAATTCTAGTTGTAGCAAAACATAAAAAATTCCCACCAATTCCTATGGAGACAATACTTGACTTACTACTATATTACTTGCATCGATTGTGTACAATTGCATAGATTTACTTGCTTTAGCATATACAATTACAAGTGATCCAGTTTTTGGCGCAGTTGTCAGGGATTGGCAACTAGAGGAATTTTGATAATTTATGCCATATCAAATTTTTATTTTCTTGTCACATATTCTTTATTTAGTTTAATTCGTTTGTTTTCTTATTTCCTTTGTTAGTTTTTATCGTTGTATGACCAGGATATCTGCAGACAAACTATTAATACCATTTGACGAGATCGAAGAGTCATTCAGACAAAGTGGGCGTACTCAGCGTGCCAGAGACTATATGAATCAGCTGTAGTATCAAGCTGATAACCATATGGATGACCACGTAGATCCCGATGTCACATTAAATAATATTCTCCAAAATTCTATAAGACCACAAACTATACAAGACCACTTAAATCATTTTCCCGATAATCTCTACCCTAGAATCGTGGCACCGAAAATATAGGCCATTCACTTCGAACTCAAGCCGGCGATGTTCAATATCCTTAATTTTATCGGTCACTTTGGTGGCTTGTCTATTGAAGATACTAGATAGCATGTTCATGGTTTCCTTGAAGTGTGCGACTCATTTAGACAACAAAGTGTCCACAAGGACGTGCTGAAACTAAAATTATTCCCATACTATTTGTGCGACTGAGCAAGAGCGTGGTTGAGTAGAGTCTCATCCGGATCAATGAAATCTTGGGCTGACTTATGTAAAAATTTCCTTCTTAGATACAACCCGCCCAATGTGCACACCCAGCTTCGCAATGACATTGCAAGTTTTACCCAAAGTAATGACGAATCTATGTATGAGTGTTGGGACTGATACAAATGTTTTCTTCACAAGTCCACTAACCATGGATTCCACGACTGGACTCAAGTCATCATGTTTTATAACGGTGTCAATGCACATGATCTCATGATGTTGGATGCGTCGACGAATGGAACTTTGCTCGACAAATCAACCGAGAAAGCCTTTGACATCCTCGATCGGATAGCCAATAATGACTATCAATTCCCCTCTACGAGGTTTAGAACCGGAATGAAAATAACTGGGGCGTATGAACTTAACAATAAGGATTTAGTTTCTTCCCAACTTTCTGCCATAACTAACATGCTAAATAATTTGCACCGTTCAAGTGAGGTGAAAGAAGTCAAGGCAACTAACTCAACATGTATTTTCTACCATGACAACCATCATGAGAGTGAATACTCAGAAAACCATGAGTTCATCAATTTTGTGGGCAACTTCAATTGAATCAACAACAACCCCTACTCTAATACATACAATCCTGGATGGTGACAATATCCAAATTTTTTGTGGGGTAATCAATGGAACAACAATAACAATTATTCAGGCAATTTTAACAGGCCACGGTAAAACATTTCTGAACACTCAAGTTCGCAACATCAACAGATGCCCTAGCAAGGTAACAATAAAAGTAATGCATCTTCGTTAAATTCTAATTCCCTTGAAGCTTTACTTAGGAATTTATGGCCTCAATAAAAGATTTCATAGTTTCAACAAAAACCTTGATACATGAGCACTCATCGATAATCAAGATCATGGTTTTTTATTACAAAGCCAAGCAGTTCTATTATAAAGTTAGAGTTCATCTTTAAGAGCATTAGAGAATCAAGTGGGCAAAAAAACTATAACAGTACATTCTCGGCCGCAAGAAACCCTCCCTAGTGATACTCAGGTCACCAAGCCTCATGGGAAGTAGCAATGCAATGCACTTACACTTAGAAGTGGTACTCAAATTAATCTTGATGATAAGTTTAGGGGAGAGAAGCAAGAAATTTCTCCCTAAGGCACTACATATCAAGAATTTGAAGGTCAATCAGAAATTACTGAACAATAAGAACTGCCTAAGAAGAAGGAAAAGGACGCGACTTCAACAAGTCATCACACTGATGGTGAAAAGTTATTTGCCAAGGAAAAAGTTTCATCGCCACCTGTAGTATATAAAGTTAGACCTCCACAACCCTTCCCTCAGCGGTTGAAGAAGCATAATGACGAGATCCAATTCAAAAAGTTTGTTGATATCCTGCACCAGTTGTATATCAATGTTCCATTTCTTGAAGCCATTGAGAAAATGCCTTCCTATGCCAAATTCTTGAAGGACATTGTCACAAAAAAGGGTAGAAAGAGTAGAAATTGTTACCACGGCTACATAGTTTTGTTCGGCAATGAGTAAACTTCTGCAGAAGTAAAAAGATCCTGGCAGCTTTGTTATACCATGTTCCATCGGTGATAAATATGTGTGAAATGCTCTATGTGACTTAGAGTCAAGTGTAAATATGATTCCCAAGTCCATATTTTTTAAGCTTGGAATGGGTAACACTTGACCAACCACCATGATTCTAAAACTAGCTTACCGATCACATATTCATCCCAACGACAGAATTGAAGATATGATTGTTAAAGTTGAAGTTTGTTTTTCCAGCAGATTTCCTCATCCTAGACTGCTAGGCCAATGAGAATTCACCTATTATTCTCGGGCTCCCCTTTTTAGCTACCAGGCGTATTCTAATAGATTATGAGAAGGGAAAGTTCACGACGAGTGTGGCTGATCAATATATTAAACACTCTCAAATACATTGATGATTCTGAAGAATACCATTACGTTGAAGACGTTGAGGAAGATGTAATAGAAAAGCCTGTCCAAGGTGAATTTTTACATATCGATGAGTATAACAATATGCGCCTAGATAAAAAATTTCAGAAGGAATAGTGTAAAAAATTTGCCACAACAATTTCTTACAACCACAGGGACAAAATAATTTTTGCCTAGACAAAATAATTTCTTACAATCTGATGAAAGACATACTTATGATAGAGCGAATGTGGAGTCTGACAACAATTCATTAGCGAAGGAACAATCTAGTTTACTAAAAGCTAGACCAAGTATGAGATTTGAACCTCTTAATTTCAATGAATGTGTTCCTCTAAAACCTTTGTTGCAGCATGCACCAACCTTAGAACTTAAATTACTACTATCACATTTGAAATATTTGTATCTAGGTAGTGATAATACTTTACCAGTTATTATTTCTTCTAGTCTAACCCCCAAGCAATAAGGTAGCTTGTAGAATGTTTTGTCACAGCATAGAAAAACTCTAGGTTGGACTATGGCAGACTTAAAGAGAATCAACCCTACTATATTTATGCACAAGATCCAGTTAGACTATTATCATAGCAACTCGGTGGAACCACAAAGGAGACTTAATCCGATAATAAAAAAGTGGTGATAAATGAAATCATCAAATGGCTCGATGCTAGGGTGATCTATCCAATATCCGATAGCTCTTGGGTTAGTCCAGTTCAATGCGTACCGAAGAAAGGTGGAGTGACAGTGGTAAAAATATGAAAATGATTAGCTTTTAACTACAAGAACCGTCACGGGATGGCAGATTTGCATGGATTACAAAAAGCTCAACAAGGAAACAAAGAAAGACCACTTCCCCTTCCTTTCATCGATCAAATGC
This sequence comes from Hibiscus syriacus, assembly GCF_006381635.1. Lineage (NCBI taxonomy): Eukaryota > Viridiplantae > Streptophyta > Magnoliopsida > Malvales > Malvaceae > Hibiscus > Hibiscus syriacus. The sequence continues at coordinate 10,885,757 of NW_024062980.1, read as the reverse complement.
TTAATGGGTTAGCAAGCAAGGTATTTTATTGCTTCTTTGACGGATATTTCAGGTATAATCAGATTGCCATAGTACCAAAAGATGAGGAGAATACCACATTCACCTACCCATATGGCACGTATGCCTTTAGAAAAATGTCGTTCGGACTATATAATGCTCTGGAAACTTTTCAGAGGTGTGTAATGGCCATTTTCTCAGATATGGTGGAGGACTTCATGGAAATATTTATGGATGACTTTTTCATCTCAGGTGATGACTTTGACAGATGCCTCGACAATTTATGTAAAGTAATGAAGCGATATGAGGAGTCCAACCTTGTGTTAAACTATGAGAAATGTAACTTTATGGTGATAGAAGGAATTGTGTTGGGACACAAAATTTCTTGCCAAGGCATCAAGGTTGATAAAGACAAGGTGGATGTGACTGAGAATCTGCCTCCACCCACTACTGTGAAAGGCATAAGAAGTTTCTTATGTCATACAGGATTCTACAGACTGTTTATCAAGGATTTTTCAAAGATTTCAAAGCCTTTATGTCTTTTACTTCAAAAAAATCAATCGTTCGTGTTCAATGATGAGTACATCAGTGCACTGTCACGGACCGTGAACTTGTGGGTAAGGTCAACCCACAATAGACTACCCATGGGGCCACAACCAGGACAAGGCATATTGATCCCGCTGCGGTTCCGACACCAACACCCACAGGGTGCGACAGATGTAACCCAAATAGGGTCAAGCCACACCGAGACTAAGGCGCACACAAAACTGAATAGGGTCAAGCCATGCCCGCCCTAAAATACCCACAAGCACAACCATCAAACAACATGGGTCGTCTAGGGTCATTACCACCGCACACCAAGGTGCACCTAGAGCCAAGGCCAACGCACGACAAGGTCAGCCGATGGCTCTAACCAGCAAGCAATGGGATGCACTCAGGGTTGGGGCCTACGCACACCAGGTGTGCTCCTAGAACCAAGATGAATGCACAAAGGGGGGCCACTTGGGGGCGACGATAGCATATATTGGGGGCACACAAGGCCTAGGACTGTAAACATCGAGGGTGTACAATGGGCCGAGGTGAGCAACAACTTAGGGCCTGTCCACCAAGCAAAGCCAACCATCCCTTGGAAAACAAGCCAAGTAGTTTAGTCATTGTTTGAATAGGACTCAAGCATTGGGAGTTTCAACTAATGTAAAAGAGTTTTACTTGTAGTTAGCTAAGTAACATAGTCTTTGTTTGAATAGGACTCAAGCATTAGTGTTTCAACTAAAGTAAAATAGTTTTACTTATAGTTTGAATAGGAGTAGTCATGAGATGTAAGGGGACTTAAGTATAAAGGAGGCCTCCCAACCTCTATTGGATATAGAGAATTTGGTGTGAATAAAATCAGTCATTCAAGCTAAAAACCTTCCCACACACGCTTACTTACATTTTTCAATGCTTTTCAATTGTTCATACCTTTAAAGCAACAACAACCGAGGAGTTTAGGCTAACTTAGATGTCGAGCAACTTAGCAAGACATCTAAGGGCCGCACGGACCAGCTAGCTGACAGTTTAGTCCTATGTCAAGTGATATCAGAGCCAGGCTCATGACTAGACGAGATGACTTCAAAACATGGCGAGGCAGCAATATCTGAAGGCATCGAGACTCGCAACCAAGAGAAAAAGTGAGGAATGTCAAAGGACATGCTCACATCACTCCAAGGTAAGATCAAAAAACTCGAAGACTACACGATGGAAGCTAGGGAGATGTTGGATCGATTGGAATCCATAGATCTGGAAAAGCTAGGGTCCCTGGATCACGATAAGCTTGAAGCCTTGGAGAATATCTATGAGGATGTGAAAATGGAACTAAAATGACTAGACGCGAAGAGTTCCCAATAGGATGATGCTTTGGAAGCCAAATTCCTAGCCTTAACAGAAGAGGTCAAAGAACTTAAAAACCACTGATCCGAAACTAAAGTCAAAAACCTGAAGAAGGAGATCGAGTAACTCAAGACCGAGGTGGCCTTGTGCAAGGTTGTCGTAGTTGGTAGAATGCTAACCAATGGCCCCAAAGGTCAGGCCAAAGTCCCTAAATAAGAAAGGTTTAAAGGGACTAGGTCGGCCAAAGACGTTGAAAACTTCATGTGGGACATGGATCAATACTTCCGAGCCATAGGCATCGAGAATAATATTGAAAAGGTAAACATTGCATCTGTTTACTTAATGGATTTAGCACTCTTGGGAAGAGTTCTAAACTTAATTCAAAGAACAATTCTACCCCATCATGCCGAGAATGAGGCTCGATCAAAACTAAGGCACCTTAGGCATGAAGGCTCTTTAAGGAAGCACGTTCGACAATTTGTCGAGTTAAGCTTACAAGTAACAAGCCTAACCAAAGAGGACATATTATTCACCTTCATGGACAACTTAAAGCCATGGGCTAAAAACGAGTTGGAAAGAAGGGGTGTCAAAGAATTGTCTAAATCCTTGACAACCGTCGAATCCCTCATCGAACTTGGTGTTAAGAAAACCAAGCCACCCAAATCAAAAGTCGAGGGTTATAGTAATAGAAACCAAGATGAAGGCTAAGAACAAAGCTCATCAAGTGATGATGAAGATCCTACAAAATATAGATCCTACAGATACAATAAGCCAAAGAATAAAGGAGACATCCAATCGATATGTTGCTTCAATTGCCAGGAGCAAGGACACTTTGCAAGAGATTGCCCCCATAATGAAAAACTCACAGCAATTACCGAAAAAGACAATGATTCAAAGGAATAAGTATGCAGACTTAGCTCAATTACAAGTGTTAAGCCGATGGTAAGTTCCAAGTGACGAAAGGATCATCGTGGGAGGGGACCACAAAGGGTACAAAACTATCCACCCTAAGTCACACAACATCAAAGCCAAAAACAAGGGTTAATGTTCGTGAACATTAATCTTGCCAGACAATCCAGAGTTGCCCGTGTGGATACCGGGGCAACCGATCTATTTATATAAAAAAGGGTCACGGATGAACTTGGACTTAAAATCGATCCACCAAAGGGAGCAATCAAGACCATCGACACTAAAGAATTTTCAATCATTGGAATTACTCGGAAGGTATAATTGAAGATTGGAGGATGGAAAGACAACGTAGACTTCATGATAATCCCCATGGATGACTTTAATTTTTTCATCGGGTTGAACTTCCTTATCGAATCAAAGCCTCTATCATTCCCTACGAAAATGTCATGAGTGTCATGGATTCCCGATGGCAAGGTAGTGTCCCACTGATACAAAGTGATCAAGAAGAGACCAAGACTTTAACAGTTATTCAACATGTCCAAAATACTCAAAAAAAGGTGAATACCACCTTGGGAACTACTTTTAAAGCCACAAAGCAAACCTAGTGACGAGGGCATCGCTAGAACAAGTGGGGGAGAATGTCACAGACCGTGAACTTATGGGCTAGGTTAGCCCACAATAGACTACTCATGGGGCCACAACCAACACAAGGCATGTTGATCCCACTACGGTGCCGACACAAACACCCATTAGAGTGCGACAGACGCAACCCAAATGACCAACAAGAGCCACACAGAGACCAAGGTGCACATAAAACCAAATAGGGTCAAGCCACGCCCGACCCAAAGTACCCACAAGATGACTATTAAATAACATATGTCATTTAGGGTCGTAACCATCGCACACCAAGGTGCACCTAGAGCCAAGGCCAACACACAACAAGGTCAGTCGATGGCTCTAACCAGCAAGCAATGGGAGACACTTGGGGTTGAGTCCAACACACACCAGGTGTACGTCTAAAACTGAGATGAATGCACAAAGGGGGGAACTTGGGGAGATGGAAGCACATATCGGGGGTACACAAGGCATGTGCAGATCAAGGGTGCACTATGGGCTGAGGCAAGCACTGACATAGGGCTTGTCCACCAAGCAAAGCCAGCCATCCCTTGGAAAATAGGCCAAGTAGTTTAGTTCTTTTTTTGAATAGGACTCAAGCATTGGAGTTTCAACTAAAATAAAAGAGTTTTACTTGTAGTTAACTAAGTAACATAGTCTTTGTTTGAATAGGACTCAAGCATTAGAGTTTCAACTAATAAAAAAGAGTTCTACACTTAGTTTGACTAGGAGTAGTCATGAGATTTAAGGGACTTTAGTATAAAAGAAGGCCTCCCCACCTCCATTGGATATTGATAATTTGGTGTGAATAAAATCAGGCATTCAGGACAAAAACTTTCCCATACACGTTTACTTACATTTTTCAATGTTTTTCCATTGTTCTTACTGTTATAGCAACAACAATCGAGGAGTTTAGGCTGACTTAGACATTGAGCAACCGAGCAAGACATCTAATGGCCGCACAGACCAGCTAGCTGATAGTCTAGCCCTATGTCAGCATTCACTGATCTAAAGAAAAAGCTTGCCTTGGCACCAATTGTAGTTCCACTTGACTGGGACGCCCCTTTTGAGCTGATATGTGATGCTAGTGACTATATTATAGGGGTTGTGTTAGGGCAAAGAAAAGGTCAAATCTTCCATGTCATCTATTATGCTAGTCATACCCTTTATGATGCTCGACTTAATTATATCACTACTGAAAAAGAATTGCTTGTCGTGGTATTCACTTTTGATAAGTTTAGGACATATCTTATAAGAATAAGTTCATTGTACATACTGATCACTCTTTCATTAAGTACTTAGTTAATAAAAAACGATCTTAGTTAATAAAAAAGATGCAAAACCTAGGCTTATTAGATGGATATTATTGTTGTAAGAATTCGTTTTGGAGGTAAAGGATAGGAAGGGTACTGAAAATCAAGTAAATGATTACTTGTCTAGGCTAAGGAACAAACATATTTGTCATGACATGAAGGATACTCAAATGGACTTCCTTAACAAGAAAAGTTTATTTACCGCGGTAATGTCATGGTATACTGACATAGTTAAATTTTTTGTTAGTGAAATTATGCCTCCATATTTATCTAGTCAGGGTAGAAAAAATTCAGATATGATGTACGTCACTATTAATGGGATAAACCATTAATATTCAAGTAAAGTGGAGACCAAATCATTCGACTGTGTGTCCCCGAATAAGAACACAATGAGATCTTATTTCATTGCCATACATCCCCGTGTGGAGGGCACTTTGGTGGGATGAGGACTGCTACAAAGGTCCTCCCATCTGACTTCTATTGGCTCACCTTATTCAAAGATGCACACGAATTCTACAAGTCATGTAATCATTGCCAGTGTACTGGGAATATATTGAAGATAAATGAGATGCCATGGCAAAACATTTTGGAAGTTGAACTTTTTGATGTATGGTGGATCGACTTTGTTGAACCATTCCCATCATCATTTGGTGATCTATACATACTCTTGGCAGTAAACTATGTTTCCAATTGGGTTGAAGCTATGGCCACACCTCGCAATGACTCCATGACCGTGTTGAAATTATTGTACAAAAATGTATTCACGTATTTTGGAGCACTACAAGCAATTATCAATGATGAAGGCACTTACTTCGACAATAAATTAATTGCCAAGGGGTTGAAGAGATACGGGGTGCACCTTAGAATTGCCACGACATATCATTCCTAGACTAATGGGTAAGATGAGGTCTCCAATCGTGAGATCAAGTAGATTCTTGAGAAGGTTATCAATCTGAGGGACAAAGATTGGTCACCGAAGCACGATGAGGCATTGTAGGCCTACCGTACAATATTCAAAATGCCACTCGAAATGTCACCATTAAAGTTAGTATATGGCAAGGCATGCCATTTGCCTGTGGAATTAGAACATAAACCTTTTTGGACCATCAAGACACTAAACATGGATGCAAATCTTGTTAGAGAGAAAAAAATTGTTGGAGCTAAATGAGATGGACGAATTTAGAGCTCAGGCGTATGAAAATGCCCACCTTTACAAAGAAAATACAAAAAGATGGCATGACAAAAAAATTTGCCTAGGCAATTTTTTCCTGGACAATAAGTAATGCTCTATAATTCAAGACTCAAGTTGTTCCCAAGCAAGCTAAAGTCTAGATAGTCAGAACTGTTCATGCTAAATCTAGTACCTAGCCACGACACAGTAGAAATCAAGAACATGGATGATGAGTCTACTTTCAAAGTGAATTGCCAAACACTCAAGACATATAATGGAGCACCCATTCTGCGTGATAAATCGATGTCGTTACTCGATTATGCCCAAGAGTTTACCCCTCTTTCCTAAGCAAATTTTGTTGCCTAGGAAACAATAATAATTTTGTTTTTATTTTTATTTTGTATCTTTTAATAGCTAAGGTACACGTGGATGCATAGGGTTCACACTCACACATGGGTGAAAATTAAACCCTAAAATATTGGTTTTGGCAACACGTTAGAGAGGGAAACAAATCTCTTTCCCATTATTTTATTAATTTTTGTCAACTTAAATATCTTCTCATTTAATACCATGTCTCCTTTCTATTTGCATTTTTATCAATTTACCCTTAAGAAACCACCACTACCTTTCTTTTTCCTCCATAACCGCCAATATTTATATTTTATCTCTCACCGTTTCTATTAATTTTATTTTCCATCTTTTCTTTTATTTTCTTTGAGTTTTCAACCCCCTAAAACCCTCCATAGTTGCCATAAAAAGCACTTGTTTTTTCATTAAAATCTGTTTCTCATGGCTCGATGGAAGAAGAATATTGGTGCCTCTACATCCTCTACCATGGCTACACACCTCGAGCACTTCCAAACCACCAAGGTCAAGGAAAAGTTCAAGGCCCTATAGAAATGATAAGATTACTTGGAGGACGGCTTTGTCTTCCTTGAGGTTGGTGAAGAACCGTTTGGGCCGAAAGTAATAGACATCGTTCAAAAGCATAAGTGGGAGAAATTTGCCTAGCACCCAAAGGCGGTGATTCCAGCCATGGTCCGAGAGTTTTATGCCCACCTAGACGACCCATCCAAGCACACTATGTCCGTCAGAGGGAAATCCATCCAGTTCACTCCCTCGGCCTTAAACCGCTACTTTAAGCTCGATAAAGTAGTGAATAAGCATAAATAATTTCTTGTCGAGGCAGATTCAGATACATACGATGGTGTGTTGGAGGATTTTTTTGGCTGGGCAAAGTTTGAAGGGAATGCACCCAACAAAAAATGTGTAGATCATCGAGCCCTTAATCCAGTCACCAAACTATGGAACCACTTTTTGAATGGCAAGCTGATGCCTACCTCGAACAACACAATAATATTAGTGCGGTGCTTAATGCTACTCCACTCAATCATCATCAGACGCATGATCGGTTTGGGCGAGATAATTTTTGAGCAGATCCACGAGTGTACAAAGTGGACCCAAGGTAGTATATTTTTTCCTAATTTAATCACCGCTTTATATAGGAAGAAAAATGTCCCTTATGATCCTTTCAATGAGTTTATCAAGTTAAGGGAAGGCATCACCAAAAATAAGGTGCCTAAGCTTATGAGTATTGATGACAAGGCTCCACATGAAGGCTTAAAGCGAGGAGCAAATTTAGTTGACACGATGGAACAACTGGAACGTTTGAAGGGTCACATGGAGACATTCTTCAAGTATGCCAAGGCATAAGATACCCAGATGAATGCTTTCTTCAAGGAACTGCTTCCAGTTACCAATGAAAACCTGCCACCTTTTCCCATTGAAATCCTACGCTAATCGGTCCCTACAGGCGATAGTACATTTTTTGCCTTGACATAACCTATTCCACATGAGTCCCCAGTGTATGTCACTCCTCTTGTCATGCATATTTCTGTTATCCACGAAGAAGGCCACGATGAAACAAATGACTATCTCAGCTCCTCCTCATCTTCTTTGATGATGACGATTTGTCCCCTGACACATATTTTGATTTCCCATTCCCTGACCAGTCTACTACTAAAGAAGCATCTGAACAACAACTGGATCTGAATTTTGAACCCGTTATTAATCCTAAAGCAATCCTACCACAAGATGTCCCTAGTAAACCTTCGTACACTTAGGAGATTCCATCACCAGCAAGTACCATGAGGACACGGCATCGCCTCAAGTGCACATCCAGATGTATCATTGTGTAATCTCCAATCGAGCTTCCTTTAGGTGAAACCGGATCCAAAAGCCCTCTCGTCTCAAACGATGCAGAACCCGTGCGTCCAGCCGAGCATCTCTACCATAATGAGGTACCATTGTTACATTAGCATTTGTATCAGCATGTTCAATAAATTTTCCTTGCATTCATATTCATGCATTGAGGACAATGCATCCCTCAAGTTTGGGGGAGGTATTGTACTCCATACATAGGTTAATTGCATTTGATAATAATTGGTTGAAATACATTTTTTTCATGGCATGAGTTTCATCATGATAGTTATTATAATATATTGATGATTCCAGATGATGAAAGAAAATTTTGTTTCCTACTCTAGAATTATTTCACATGATTGTTGAAGGATAGAGCTAACCCTAGGACTTCATGTTTTGTGATCTTGTAACACGATTGTATGTTTTATATGCTTAAGGTGCTTAGAAAATTTTTAGGTAGTAACTTTTTGCATGTTGTGGCATTAAATGATTGCAAAGATTATGTTGGACTCCTTAATGTTTTGAATTGTGTTGAATTGAAAATAAATGTCTCGGCATAATAGTAGAGGGACACTCTTCTATGTGTTGACATAACCTGGAAAACTTCTTAAATAAATGGTTGCATTAGCATATAAGTGAATGAAAGTAGTCACGGGATGACTTTATTTGACTAGCTTAGGGGTGAAAGGTATGCTCCCTTTCATCTAGAGTGTGAGATAGTAGTTGTGATGAGCTGACTCCCCTTGGGTGGTTTGTTTAATATATATATATATATATATATATATATATATATATATATATATATATATATATATATATATATATATATATATATATATATATATATATATATATATATGACAACATAAAGTATGAATAAATAGGAGTGAAATTGTTCTTAGTGAATTATTTGATGCCTTGGCAAAACAGAAGAACTTACTTAGGAGTTTTCTAAATATGTTAAAGCATAGATACAATCATGCGCACACACTAACAAGAAGTCTTGACCTAGGGAAAGTTGTTTAACTTCTCGTACTGTCTAGCATGTTGAGTGTAAACTTTTTGCTGAAGGATGAAATTTTTAAAGCACATGATTTCCTAATTTTTACTTTGATGTGGCACTTAATGTTTTTACCGTTTGGTATCCATTGCTTGAGGACAAGCAATATCTTAAGTTTGGGGGTATGATAACTCCGTAAAAGACTGTGTTCTGGGACTTTTTACTTAGGTTATTGTTTGAATGAAAGTTATTTGTCATAGCATTTTAGTTGCATATAGTATACATTTGCATGTGGTGCATAAGTTTTATCGAGGCAAACTTTATTTGGTTCAATTGATTCTGCTTAAGAGGAAGGTTGTTGGCCAGTTGTGTTGATGTAGGAAATGACTAAGGAGGAATTTATTTGCCGACACAGAGCAATTCTTCAGGGCTAGAGGAACACAAAAAGATGGTGAGGAACAGGTTTTCTTGCCAAGGCAAGATTTATCTTGCAAGTATGATGTAGCTCAACAGAACTGCTAACGTCACTTGCCCAGCTACATCCTTACGTGCAATCATGCCCTCATTGCGGAAATTGACCAATGCCAGCTACTATGTCATTTATAAAACGGGTATGTCAACGAGGATATTTAGGGAATTTCCAATGGCATTAAGCCCTAAAAATTCCCATCATAAATACCCCATCATAGTTTTTCAAAAGGCGATGCAATCAAAGAGAGAATATACCATAGGCTTACAGTAAGCAGCTGTAGCACCATACTTTTCACCATTTTCACTCGACCGTTCTTGGTGCCCTCTATATTCGGGCTTTATCAGAGTAGTGGCCAGTCCCTCGAAAGGGGCAAGCCGCTAGAGCAGGTGTGGTGGTGGTCAGAATATCACGACAAAGCTTTTATTTTGGGAGTGTTTCTTCATTTGTTCTTCATCTTTATATCATGTTAAGGGTTGTACTTAAAAGAATGATTTGTGGATGATATTCATCGCACCATGAACTGTTTTACTTGGTGTTGGTTATTGTTTTGTTGAATGTTATTTGCTAGTTAATGAATGATGCAGTTTGTTTACGATAAGTGTTGTTTTGTTCACTATTTAAATATTTTTCCTTGACACTGTAAGAGCTTTTGAGATATTACCTGGTGCCTTGGCAAAACATTCCTAGACTTTGTAAGAGCTTTCGAGAGATTGCCATTTTTCTAGGAATAGATGCTTAATATCGAGAGAGTTAGGGTAGATCTACGTGAACAACAGAATTAATATAGGATGGTGAGGTTCTAATTCGCCTTAGAGATAAGGAAAAGGTTTCATTCGACTAAAAGGGGTAAATACTTGAGTAAGATAGGCAAAGACTACAGTTTACACTGAGGGTATTGCCACAGGACTAGTTTAACAAACCAAGTGTTGTAGCTCACGCCGGGTAGTATTGCGGTAGCAACCATCCTTAAATACTCTAGTAATCCTGTTGGGCAACCTAAGCATAGTGCACTAAATCATTCTTAGCGTGAAATTACTTCTCGCCATAGCAAAACCAACCTAAGTTCTCTGTAAAAAGTCTTATTGTGTGAGGTTTTTCTGAATATATCGAACTTAACATTTTTATTTTCGTAGACAACTTTTATTTATTTACCTTTGCATATTTTTATTGCCTCAACCAAAGTTTTTCACACACCATACATTACTATATTTCCTACCTTGGTGTTCAGTTAATCAATTGACGGATTTGGCCAAGAGGGGGTGAATTGGCAATTAAAAATTTGGTGGAAGCTTTAGCAGAAAATTGAAAGTAATTGCACAGCGATTTAGAGTGGTTCGACTTTCTCAATCAAAGTCTACGTCCACTACCTTAGCTATCCACACTAAGGATTTCCCAACAAATTCACTAATTTGTTCTTTCTTTTGAGGCCAAAGAGATAACCTTACAACACCCTCAAGAATATACCCCAATTCTTGAGAACACTCTTTCTCAAAGAGAAGATTACAAATTTGCAAACTTACAAGGAAAACCTCACAAGGTAAGATGTTTGCACAATTCTAGAACAAGAAAAGAACACTCAAAGATAATTACAAATGAGCACAAATGGTGTTCTTGAAAGCAAAATGAATATTGAAAGGAAAATTGGCTTGATTTGCACAAACTTGGTGTTTGATGCTTTCTCTCTTGTTTCTCTATGATTTCTTGTTGATCAAGGGCTTCAGAACTTGTTTAAATACACCTTGAATCACTTCTGAATGTTGGGGATAATTAATGAAGATAATATAGCCGTTTAAGTGTGAAAACATTTAATAAAAATGCTTGGAGCGTGGGGGGAATCGGTTCCCCCTCATAGGGGATCGGTTCCCTAAGTGTAAAATTCAAATATTTCGACCATTGAACAGGGGGGAATCGATACCCCCTATGGGGGGAATCGGTTCCCTCCGAGCATTCTGGAAATCTCGGAGCCAAACCATTCAGGGGGGATCAGTACCCCCTTGGGGGGGAATCGGTTCCCTCTGAGCAATCTGGAATTTTTGGCTTTGAAATGGTTCGAAATACTTTGAAAGATTATTTTGAAATTGTTTTAAGATTAAAACTTAATTTTACACTTAAGTAAGTATTAAAAATGATTTTTGAAATATTTGGAGTAATGTTTTGATATTAGAATAATTATATCGAATATACTTAGAAAATCATTTTGGAAAATCTTAAAATTCATTTAACTTAATTTTTTATATCGAAATATCAAAATGTTTTCAACAATCTCCCCCTTTTTGATATAACAAAACATTTTAGTAATTTTAAGATTTTGAAATCAAGTTTTGAAATTACTCCCCCTTACTTTAACACTTCTCCCATTTATCATTTTTAAAACACACTTAAAACACACACTTCTCCCCCTTTTTGTTAAATCAAAAAGATTCAAAGAAACGTGAAAAACATTTAGCCAATTGATTAGGTATATGTATGCATAAGCTGCTAAGATCACAATCAAGAGAAACGTTAGCCATTAGTTCCATAATCAATATTCATAAACAATGTGATATGGTAAAATTGGTCATATTGCTAATAATGATAAATGATGCAATAATGAATAAATCACACCAAACATATAAGTTCACACCATCCATAAATCCAAACAAATTCACAATCCACAAATTCAAACATTCCAAAATATTCAAAAAATGTTAAAACAATATATTTGGAGTTCAAAGTAAAGCATTTAATCATAATCCGGGTCAGGATGAGGAAAACGAGCTCGCATAGCGGCCATTTCGTTAGTGAGGTCATTAATACGTGCGTTGGTTGCTTCATTATTTGCACGCATTTCCCGAAGAATTTCTAATTATTGAGTTCCTATTGTGGATAAATGAGACTCTATAGAATTAAAGCGCGAATCCATGGTCGCATATCGGTAATCAAATGTCTCCATAAAAGATTGAAAATATGGAGGCATTTGAGTCGATTGTTGTGTTTGCTTTTCGGGCTGCTCAGGTTCATCTTCAGTTTCATTGATGTCTTGCATTAATTGCTCAAGCTCGAGATCTTCGTCAGCTTCGGGTGGAGCTTGTGAAGAACTAGCTCCCGGAGTAGTTGCAGAAGATCGAACCCATTCACCAGTTTCTTTATTTTTGACCCATCATGCTCTTGTTAAAGAAAGAAGATTGATTTGTTTCTTAAGAGGAAAAGCGGCATCTAGACCAACTCGAAGCTCGGCTTTAGAAAAGAGATTACTAAGGATACAACCGTAAACTAGTGAAGAACAGAGTTTCTTATTTGGCACTAGGTTAACGGTTTCAACGATCTCAGCAAAGATAATCTCATAAAGGTTTATTTTTATGTTGTGTTCAAAACAATGCAACCATCAAAGGTCTAAAGCTCTGAGAGTGGAATAACGACCCCCAGATGGTCGAAACCACCAAGTGATCTTGAGATTAAGAAAACGCTCATGAAGATCTAGAACACTTGCACTATCATTTCGTTTATATCGTGAGCCTAAAACTTGTTTTTCATTTGATAAACCTTCATTATCCAAGCCTAAGGCATTGGCTATGTAATCCGGATCAAGATGGAACTATTGACCTAGGAGGTAGGAACGTACTCCTATGGTTTTGGTTTTGTCACGATTTTTTATACAAACGGCATTACAGTAGAAGATACGAACAAGTTGATGATAGACAACGGGTTCACGTTTGAAAAGTTTATCAAATTTCCATTCGTGCAAGATAGGGAGATATTTAAAGTTAATAGCAACCATAGCTTGAAGAGATGGGATACGTTCTTCCCTAATCTTATACGAGTCAAAATATTGGTAAAACCAATAACGATAATCTTTAGGACCCGGTTGATTGAAACAAGAATTTTGGATAGTCAAGTTAGGATCAAGATTTGGAATAGGATTTTGAGGAATAGGAGGAGGATTTGGAGGAGGATTTGGTTGACGACTAGAACGACTAGATGAAGACCTAGCACGTTTAGGATTAGACATGGTGAAGGAAATCGGAATAGATTGGATAACCTGCAATTTTAAAAACAAATGTATGCAATTCAATTAATCCCAAAACTCAATTGAGTCCTCAATATTTCAAGGTTCTCTAAATCAATCCTAATGGGCAAAGTTTTTGAAAAACTTTTGAAAAATATGGTTTTTGATGAAATTAGTTGTAACATCTAGTTTCTAATCACCAAACAATCAATGCCCGATCACTATTTCAACCTAGAACTAATTAAAACTAATCCTATGTTCAAAATCAATGAAATAGAGAGTTTAGAAAAATTTACCTTGAAAGATGAAGATTGAGGGGATTTAGATGTTGTTTGCACGATTTTAATGATGATTCCAAGTTTAGGAGATGATATTTGAAGTGAATTCCGATTAAAATCAATGATTTGACGCAAGAATGGAGATTTGAGTGCTTGAGGGTGAGAAATGGTGGAAAATGTTTTGGGGTTTTGGGGTGTTCTGCCCGATTTTAACAGAACCCCAGGGGGGTATCGATTCCCCTGTGGGGGGGAATCGGTTCCCCTTCAAAGGGGGAATCGGTTCCCTCATGGGGGGATCGATTCCCTCTGCACCAAAATGCTAAAATATGACTTTTAAGCACACAAAATGCTAAATTAATCTTCTCTAGTGGTATAGGAACCTCATATATTGAAAAATAATTATGTTCAAACAATTAAATTAATCTTTAATCAATATTTGAACATAAAGTTAATTTTTTATCAAGAATCATAAACTCCCCCTAACTAATAGTAATGAATGCAATCAAAAATTACTATTATGAGCATTTTTCAGTATTTATTAAAAGTGCTGAATTATTTTAAACACTAAGTGAAGATAGGTCAGTTAAACCTAATTCTCTCCTAAGTGTCCAAAATCTTTCCTTATCTAAGGGTTTTGTAAAAATATCCGCTAATTGATGCAAAGTATCAACAAATTCTAGAACTACATCTTCCTTAGTGACATGGTCTCTAATGAAGTGATGTCTAATTTCAATGTGTTTAGTTCTAGAGTGTTGGATGGGATTTTTAGTGAGACAAATAGAACTAGTATTGTCACACTTGATAGGAATAGTACCTACTTCAATTCCATAATCAAAAAGTTGTTGTTTCATCCATAAAACTTGTGCACAACAACTACCGGCTGAAATATATTCTGCTTCAGTGGTAGATAATGCAACACAATTTTGTTTCTTTGAAAACCAAGAAATCAGCATATTTCCAAGGAATTGGCAAGTACCGGAGGTGTTTTTCCTATCTAATTTACATCCTCCATAATCCGCATCAGAAAAAGCATGCAAGCTAAAGCTAGAGTCTCTAGGATACCAAAGTCCTAAACTAGGAGTATCCTTAAGGTATCTAAAGATTCTCTTAACAGCTAGTAAATGTGATTCCTTAGGGCATGATTGAAATCTAGCACATAAGCAAACACTAAACATAATGTCTGGTCTACTTGCAGTTAGATAAAGTAGAGATCCAATCATTGACCTAATTTAACATCTACACATTTACCTCCTTCATCTAAGTCAAGCTTTGTTGAAGAGCTCATTGGAGTGTCATGAGGTTTCCCATTTTCCAGTCCAAACTTCTTGAGCATATCTTTGACGTACTTAGCTTGATTAATGAAGATGCCATCTTTTCTTTGCTTGATTTGGAGTCCCAAGAAAAATGAGAGCTCCCCCATCATGCTCATCTCAAACTCACTTTGCATTAGCTTAGAAAATTCTTGGCAAAGAACATCATTAGTAGAACCAAATATTATATCATCAACATAAATTTGAACTACTAATAAATCTTTACCTTTATGCTTTAAAAACAATGTAGTGTCAACCTTTCCTTTTGAAAAACTTTTTTCAATTAAAAAATTTGACAATCTTTCATACCAAGCTCTAGGAGCTTGTTTTAAACCATAAAGAGCTTTTGTCAATTTAAGAACATGATCTGGAAATTTTGAATCTTCAAATCCTGGAGGTTGTTCCACATACACTTCTTCTTTTATAAAACCATTTAAAAATGCACTTTTAACATCCATTTGATATAATTTAAATTCATGAAAACATGCAAATGCTAATAACATTCTAATTGCTTCCATCCTAGCTACGGGAGCATATGTTTCATCATAGTCTATACCCTCTTCTTGAGTATACCCTTGAGCAACAAGTCTAGCCTTGTTTCTCACTATATTACCACTCTTATCAAGCTTATTCCTAAATACCCATCTAGTACCTACAGTAGATTTATTACTAGGCCTTTCAACTAATGTCCATACTTTACTTCTCTCAAATTGATTTAATTCTTCTTGCATAGCCATAATCCAATGTTCATCATTTAATGTTTCTTTAATATTCTTAGGCACTATGCATGAAATAAATGCAACATAATTACAAATATTTCTAAGAGAAGATTGAGTTGTTACCCCTTTGGATGGATCACCTATAATCTCACCACCCTTGACATAGTTGTACTCTCTTGGATAAGATACTTCCCTTTCTTCAATGGTTGGATTCTCAAGAGGATCATGAGTTTCCTCATTTTTCGTTTCTTCCTTTGATGATGGTTCTCCAACTTCATGTCTAACATCATTTGTATTTATAACACCTACATCATCGTTCACCTAAGAATCCTTCCTTGGAAGGGGATTATCATCGAAAACAACATGTATAGACTCTTCTACAACTAAAGTTCTTTTATTAAATACTCAATAAGCTTTAGAATTTAAGGAGTAACCCAGAAAAATTCCTTCATCACTTTTAGCATCAAATTTGCCAAGGTTTTCTTTACCGTTGTTTAAAACAAAACATTTACATCCAAAAGGATGAAAATAGCTAATGTTAGGCTTTTTATTTTTGAAAATTTCATATGGAGTTTTCTTTAAAATTGGCCTAATCATTACTCAATTAACAACATAACAAGTAGTATTTGTGGCTTCCGTCCAAAAATATTTTGGCAAATTATTTTCACAAAGCATGGTTCTAGCCATTTCTTCTAAAGTTCGATTTTTCCTCTCAACAACTCCATTTTGTTGAGGGGTTCTAGGTGCTAAAAAATTATGACTAATACCATTAGAATTACAAAATTCAATAAATCCAAGATTCTCAAATTCAGTGCCATGATCACTCCTAACACTAGTTATAGAGTAACCCTTTTCATTTTGGATTATTTTTGACAATGTGATGAACTGTTCTAATGCTTCATCTTTAGTACTTAAAAATAGAACCCAAGTATATCTAGAATAGTCATCTACCAAGACAAATGCATATTGTTTTCCACCCAAGCTAGTAGTCCTAGTTGGCCCAAAAAGATCTACATGGATCAATTGTAATACTCTACTAGTTGATACGTCATTAATGGATTTAAAAGAAACACGCTTTTGTTTTCCTTTAGCACAAGCATCACAGATTTTATCATTATCAAATTTAAGCTTAGGCAACCCTAGAACTAAATCACCTTGAATTAGCCGTTGCAAAACACTCATACTAGCATGTCCTAGTCTCCTATGCCATAACCAACTATCATGTTCATCCTTAGCAACTAGGAATAAATTAGTCATATCAAAAGAATCTAAATGCACCATGTAAATGTTCCCTATTCTATGACCAATAAGCATAATCCGATTAGATGCAATGTCAATGACTTTACAACCATTAATTTCAAATAAGATATTGAATCCTTTATCGCATAATTGACTAATACTCAATAGATTATGCTTTAATCCATTCACATATAAAACATTCTTAATTTGTATGGAAGAGATATTACCTATTGTAGAGGTATTACCTATTGTACCAATACCTTCAATGTGACCTTTTGAATTGTCTCCAAAAGTCACTTCTCCTCCATTTTTGGCGTTAAGCTCAATGAACCGGCTTTTGTCTCCGGTCATGTGTCTTGAGCATCCACTATCAAGGTACCATGAATTTGAATTTGTTTCCCATGCCTTGTAGCAATGCTCATTTCCCTACAAACATAGATTAATTTTTGATTTTTGGTACCCAAATTCTTTTGGGTCCATATTCATTAGTTTACAAAATCCTAGTCCCCTTAGGTATCCATTTGTGTAGGATATTTTTATCTTTAGTAGTAATGAGTTCTTTAGGAACCCACATACTTCTAACAATTTTTCCATTAGAGGTTCTTTGGGGACCTCTATGATTGTAGTTTCTAAAACTTTTTCTAACAAAGTTGGATTTTGAATTTCCACCTTTTTCAAAATGTTTTGTTCCAACTTTATCAAAAGAAGTTTTAAGATCATCAATTTCCTTTTGATGATCATCATTGATCTTTGAAAGTAAATTTTGCAAATCTAAATTTTTCTTTTCAAACTCTTCTAGTTTGATTTGCAAATCTTTGATTTTACTTTCAAGATCGTTGTTGGTTTTGGATATGAGTTTGTTTTCATTTTTCAATTTTGAAACATCATTTTTATATTTTAAAAATAATTTCTCATAATCCGAAGCCAACCCATTATATTCCTCTAATAACTCATCATAGGATAAATCATCAAAATCGGATGAGTTAGAAGTTACCTTAGAATCTTCCCCAAATGCCATCAAGCACAAGTTAGCTACTTCTTGTTCCTCTTCATCAGAACTTTCTTCATCGCTCCATGTAGCCACATGAGCCTTGTGCTTATTCTCTGATTGACCCTTTTTCTTCAATTGTGGGCAATCATATTTAACATGCCCTGGCTTTTTGCATTCGTAGCAAATGATTGGGTCCTTCTCTTTCGGTTCATTTTGAGGCCTTCATTTTGTTTGAATTTTCTTCCTCGATAAGCTCCCATCATTTTTCTAAACCGTTTGGCAAACAATGCCATTTCCTCGTCATCATCATCGTTATTCGAATCACTCTCATCTTTTGTGGATTTGAGAGCAACTCCAATGTTTTTCTTCTTCTCCTTCTCCTTTGGTGTCTCGTCAATTTTGTCGAGGTCCACCTCATCTTCGAGCATCATTTCATGAGTGAGGAGTGACCCAATTAGCTCTTCAAGAGTTAAGGACGTTAAGTCCTTAGACTCGATGATTGTCGTCTTCTTTGATTGCCACGATTTTGGGAGGGAGTAGACTAACTTCCTCACAAGCTTTTCATTTGAAATGATCTCTCCATATGATTTGAGACCATTGATAATCGTTGAAAATCTATCCGTCATAGCTTTGATATCTTCATTTGGTTTCATCCTGAAATTTTCATAGCTATGAGTTAGAATACTAATTTTAGATTTCTTTACCTCATCGGTACCTTCATGAGTGACTTGAAGTTTTTCCCATATTTCTTTGGCGGTTGTACACAATGAAACTCTTCTGTATTCATCTGGTCCAAGAGCACAAAAAATGATATGGATGGCTTTGGAGTTGAGCTGGAACATTCTTGTCTCCTTCACTCCACAACCTTGGATGAGTGAGAGGTTTGATGTATCATTCTTCTACAGCATTCCATGCTCCCATGTCACTTGCTTGAATGAAGTACATCATTCTATTCTTCCAATAAGCATAGTTAGCTCCATTGAAGAAAGGAGGCTTGTTGACGGGCATCGAATCGAGACCGGAGTCGAAGTTTGAAGCGGAGGCCATTGATGACTTTGATAATTGATATAACTCTTCCCGAATCGACTCAAGAGATGATTAAACCTTCAAAAGAGTTAGGCTCTGATGCCAATTGTTGAGTTAATCAATTGACGGATTTGGCCAAGAGGGGGATGAATTGGCAATTAAAAATTTGGTGGAAGCTTTTGCAAAAAATTGAAAGTAATTGCACAGCGATTTAGAGTGGTTCGACTTTCTCAATCAAAGTCTACGTCCACTACCTTAGCTATCCACACTAAGGATTTCCCAACAAATTCACTAATTTGTTCTTTCTTTTGAGGCCAAAGAGATAACCTTACAACACCCTCAAGAATATACCCCAATTCTTGAGAACACTCTTTGCAAACTTACAAGGAAAACCTCACAAGGTAAGATGTTTGCACAATTCTATAACAAGAAAAGAACAATCAAAGATAATTACAAATGAGCACAAATGGTGTTCTTGAAAGTAAAATGAATATTGAAAGGAAAATTGGCTTGATTTGCACAAACTTGGTGTTTGATGCTTTCTCTCTTGTTTCTCTATGATTTCTTGTTGATCAAGGGCTTCAGAACTTGTTTAAATACACCTTGAATCACTTCTGAACGTTGGGGATAATTAATGAAGATAATATAGCCGTTTAAGTGTGAAAACATTTAATAAAAATGCTTGGAGCGTGGGGGGAATCGGTTCCCCCTCATAGGGGATCGGTTCCCTAAGTGTAAAATTCAAATATTTCGACCTTTGAACAGGGGGGAATCGGTACCCCCTATGGGGGAATCGGTTCCCTCCGAGCATTCTAGAAATCTCGGATCCAAACCATTCAGGGGGGATCGGTACCCCCTTGGGGGGGAATCAGTTCCCTCTGAGCAGTCTGGAATTTTTGGCTTTGAAATGGTTCGAAATACTTTGAAAGATTATTTTTAAATTGTTTTAAGATTAAAACTTAATTTTACACTTAAGTAAGGATTAAAAATGATTTTTGAAATATTTGGAGTAATGTCAAACCAAGTGTTGTAGCTCACGCCGGGTAGTATTGCGGTAGCAACCATCCTTAAATACTCTAGTAATCCTGTTGGGCAACCTAAGCATAGTGCACTAAATCATTCTTAGTGTAAAATTACTTCTCGCCATAGAAAAACCAACCTAAGTTCTCTGTAAAAAGTCTTATTGTGTGATGTTTTTCTGAATATATCGAACTTAACATTTTTATTTTCGTAGATAACTTTTATTTATTTACCTTTGCATATTTTTATTGCCTCCACCAAAGTTTTTCGCACACCATACATTACTATATTTCCTACCTTGGTAATACTTTTCCATTTGTTTAACCCATTTAATCTCGTTTGTTTCCTTTTTTGGCAAAAACCGTCGGACTATCTTGTGACACCTAGTTCTAACTATAGCAAAACATCAAAAATTCCCACCAATCCTTGTGGAGACGATACTCAACTTACTACTATATTACTTGTATCGATTGTGTACACTTGCACATATTTTCTTGCCTTAGTATATACATTTACAAGTGATCATGGTGCGTGAGATATGCGAGAGAGAAAGAAGGCGCGGCCAGTCTTCAATCTTCTCTTCGTGACCTCCATTGTTGAAGCTCTAAGAGGATAAAGCATGTTGGACTTTGAGAGAATTACCAGTGTTGATGGTGGTTCACGGTGTCTACTGCAGCTATCGACTTATGAGTTTTTTTCTTCCTTTTGTTGCCTTTATTTTCTCCATTTATTTTTGAAATGGGTTGTACTAAATGAATGGTTATGGATGATTCTTACCCAGCCATGAACTAACTTAAGTTGGCTTGGGTTTATTTTGGATGAATATGTTTTTCTTTTGATGAATGATATGGCATTTTCAGTTTACCTTCATGTTTTGTTCATTGTTTTATTAATGGGATATGTAAGAGCTTCGAGAGATAGCCTTTATCATGTTTGATTATTAATATCAAGAGAGTTAAGCTAGAGAAAAGGAAAGGGTTTCAATGACTAAAAGAAGTAAGGCTTAAACTCTAGTATATGATAGGGTTCATGATAAGAGTTATTGTTTTAGCATTATTCTGTCAGGTATCTTGCTAGAGATAGTTTAGATGAAACTTAGAAAACTCTGTTGAGCATAGATGTGATCCAATTCAGCATCATATTTATAATGGCTATTCCAACCTTTCAAGGGAAGAAACTTTCTAACTTTATACCTATAGATTCTTATTTCATATGTTATAAGATAGTTATTTTCATATATATATATATATATATATATATATATATATTATCTATAATTATTATGATAATAACTTATCCAATTAATATGTGAGATATAAGTTATTATAATATACTATAGTCACATTCTTATAATATACACATTATATAAGTTTATATACTTAGTTTATTTTCTTATGTTATACATGTAGGCATATTCGGCCAACACTTGGTACCTACATTGGAGCTAAATGGAGCATGCAACAACAAGGAAATTTACATGGGGACGATTAAGAGAGTATAAGGAGCAAATTGGTGAAGAGTTATTCGGAAGCCGTGAGCTCATAGCTGGATTGAGCTAAAGATTTGAGATACAAGATAACACATTTCAGCTGGGGAGCTGCACCATCATCATCACCACTTAAGACACTTCAAATATGTCCTAAGTCAAAATTTGTGAAATCGTACCTTTTCGCGAATAGTTGCCACCTCAAGAGGTACCTTTTCACAAGGAACTTCCCTAACGATCACCATGCTACAAGTCACCTAAGGCCAGCTCACCTCTAGCTCATTCTCACCAGAAGTAGCTCAAACATGAAGGGTCACATTTTTCTAACATTGTGACCTTTCATGAATGATGCTGCCCATTAAGATGCTTTTTCATAGAGGAGCACGTTGGTGAAGAGATTGCAACCATTGGAGGCTTGAATCATCAAGGGACATGAGATAGAGCTCCATGCCTAATCGACCACAACACATGCCATCCACATGAGAGCCTTTGGCACAAAACATGATAAGGCACATCACCATTCGGCCAATGAGAGAAAAATGGCGCCAACATGAACAAGCATGCACATTAGGCCAAGGGAAATGTCTCCCCATCCTTAGCCAAACCATCAAGCCCCTTCATGATGGGTTAGCCGAACCAACACCAAGCCAAAGGACCCATCAATTCATCTCAAGCATTATGTACTTCCATCTAGAGTCATGTACCAATCGAATACCTATGTAACCATTCGGCCAAGCCCTCTATAAATAAAGAGGCTTTCCATCATTTGTATTTATCTCATCTTATATATTAAAATTACTCTTGTGAGTTAATTTCTCTTCAAAGTTCTTTGTGAACTTTATCGATTAAGCAAGTATAATTCATATACTTGTGGCATCATACCTTCTATCTTGATTCCAAAATTCCTAGAATGATATCAGTGGGTTGAAGACACTATCACCACCCCTCAAGCATGTTTGTGAAGATCGGGATTGTGCTCCTTAGCATTGTTTCAGCTTTGGCGAGTTTGAGATACAACAACACCACCATTGTCGTTTCATCATCAACCATCATCAACATCCGTCATCAAGACCATACCAACTTCATTCTTCCGCAACCATCTCTTTTCTATCTTTATTTCATTTCTTTTTATTTCCATTACTTTTATTATTATCCATTTCTTAAGTCCACCATTAATATTATTTCTTTCTTATTTTTATTGCAGCACAAGCTTATAATTTAAGGACATCAGTACTTGTCAATCCTATATTAGGACACAATAAGGCTATCTACTCTCTTCCATCAAAGCATGTAGATCAGCCTACATCAAGCGGTATCAGAGCATAGTTGGATTGACAACAAAAGTGTCATTGGCGTGCAGAGTAAAAGAAAAAGACTCCTACATCAAAATTGGAGTACAAAAAGAAAAAATGAAAAAAAGAAAAAAAAAGAATAGAATTTCAAAAAGAGAAAGCAAAGCCAAGGAAAGTGCTCTACCATTGCAAGTACATCAAAGAGGCCAAACTCACATCTTCCTTTTCTATATCTTCATTTTCCTTGTCTTCAACCATTTTCTTCTTTTAATACCATAAATCTTTTCTTCTACCTTTCCATTTCTTCTATTCCTTTTTACCCTAACATTATTTGCAGCCGATGCACACAAGGAAAGAATTAACTTGTTCTAATCTTGAGTAAGTTCTTCAAAGGACTTAGCAAGAGAAATTGAGTGGAAAAAGGCAAATTGAGAGAGTGAGATCAGAAGGGGAATTGTTAAAAGCCAAGATATATTCTCGAGAGTAAACACGAGTGTTGAGTGAAGTGATCTTATCATTTATTTGGAGTGAATTTTGAGAGGCTTTGTGAGTGTGCTGGTAAGGTTTACTTTTTGTTTTATTTATCTACTAACCATGTCTCAAAGTCCTAAGGGAAATGCAGGTCAAACAAACTTGCAAATGTAAGCACTGATTGGAGAAATGATGAGAATATTTCGGACAGAATTTGATATTATTCATGTAAAACTAGACCAAAGACAAGATCAACCCCACGCTCAGAACAATGATACTCCTCGGAGGAAACAACCTCTTCCAGAAAATGATGTCCTAGACCAATATGATAAAGAAGAACCAGCATTGATACAAGGACCCAGGCGTGCCAATGTTGATGACAATATGAGCAACATCAAAATCAAAATTCCTCAATTCCAAGGGAAAACTATTCTTGAAGCCTATCTTGAATGGGAAAGCAAGGTGGAACATGTTTTTAGTAGCCACAACTATTTTGAACTCAAGAAAGTGAGATTGGAAGCCATGGAGTTTGTCGATTATGCTTTGATATGGTGGGATCATCTTACTATTACCCGGAGGAGGAATGGATAGAGACCAATCACAACATGGCTCGAAATGAAAGGTATCATGCATAAACGTTTCATTCCTACTCATTATCACCGGGACATGTTTCATAAATTGAAGAACCTAAAACAAGGCCAACGGAGTGTGGAGGATTATTACAAGGAAATGGAAGTGGTAATGATCCTAGTCAATATTGAGGAGGATCGTGAAGCAACCATGGCTAGATTTTTTGTCGGACTTAATCTCGAGATTGCCAACACACTAGAGTTATACCATTTCATAGAACTTGATGAAATGGTACAAATGTCTATGAAAATAGAGAGGCAATTACGGAGAAGATCTATATCTCGCACTACCATGCCTACACCTTCAAGATGGAGTCCCAACAATTTGAAGAAGTCTACTCCTACTCCTACCAAGGAAAAGGATGAATCTCAAGTGCTCCCCAACTCAACAAAGATATTTGAGGAAAATAGACCTTTGAACGATCAAGAGACATTCGGTGCTTTAAATGTCTTGGGCGGGGACACGTCTCTACACAATGTCCTAACTGAAACACCATGTTACTACTTAGAAATGGTGAAATTGAGTCTGACCATGAGGAGGAAGAAGCAACACCAACCAAAGTCGAGAAAGAAGCAGAAATTAGTGCTCTAGTGGAAGGCGAAGCCCTAGTAGTCAAAAGAAGTCTAAGTGCTTAAGTTGTAGAGGACAATGCACAACGAGAAAAGATCTTTCATACACGCTGCCATGTGAATGAAAATGTGTGTTTCATGAACATAGACGGTGGAAGTTGTACCAATGTGGCAAGTACCATTATGGTGGAGAAATTAGGTTTGAAAATGTTGAAGTATCCAAATCCCTACAAATTACAATGGCCAAATGAACGAGGAGAACTTAATGTCAATAAACAGGTGATGGTTCCTTTTTTAATTGGGAAGTACAAGGATGAGGTTATGTGCGATGATGTCCCTATGCATGCTAGACATTCACTCCTTGGAAGGCCACGGCAATATGATAAAAGGACCATCCATGATTGTTTAACCAATTAATATTCGTTCATCCATGGATGGAAGAAGATTATCTTAACACCATTGACGCCTAAGAAGTCCAAATCGATCAAATGAAGATGATACAAAGTGTTGAGGCCATGAGGAAAGGAAAATCGAAGTCAAACTAGGAGGAAACTAGTCCAAAGACAAGTGCTTATACATCTAAGTGCTTGTTAAAAAGATTTTTATTGACGAGACGCAAGGACGATGAAGATTTTTCTAACCTTGACAATGCAGGAATTTCTTTTGACTTGTAGGATGATCCAAGCAACACAATTCATCAATTTGGGGGACTAAATGACGTGACCTTTCAAGGGCCAAGAGGTGCGAATAATGACAAGCAAAGGGAGGCGATTCTTCATCCAAGGGACATGACTTATGAAGACTATATGGACATCACCATTCCAAGAGTCATCACCTTTCATGAATCAACGCATACATTTATGGAAGGACAAAGGGACATGATTTTTGGAATGATAAGGGACATGATTTTTGGAATAATGAAGGACATAAACGTTCAAGGCCAAATGTCTTCAATAGACATGAACTTTGAACATTTATTTAATAGGGAGTATTTCTTAACTTTAATTATGTTTAATCACATTTTTATTAATGAAAGTTTTCTTTCTTTTCAAATCAAGAACTTCCATGGTAATCTTTCAAAAGATATGAACCTTTTCATAAAGGTACTTATTGAATGGAAGGACTCGAGGAGAAGAAGATCTTTCAATTTGAGGACAAATTGATTAAAAGAAGGGGGAGGATGATATGATCCAATTCAGCATCATATTTACAATGGATATTCCAACCTTTCAAGGGAAGAAACTTTCTAACTTTATACCTATAGATGCTTATTTCATATGTTATAATATAGTTATTTTCATATATATATATATATATATATATATATATATATATATATATTATCTATAGTTATTATTATAATAACTTATCCAATTAATATGTGAGATATAAGTTATTATAATATACTATAGTCATATTCTTATAATATACACATTATATAAGTTTATATACTTAGTTTATTTTCTTATGTTTTGCATGTAGGCATATTCGGCCAACACTTGGGAGCTACATTGGAACTAAATGGAGCATGCAACAGTAAGGAAATTTACATGGGGACGATTAGGAGAGCATAAGGAGCAAATTGGTGAAACGTTGTCTGAAAGTCGTGATCTCATAGCTGGATTGAACTGAAGATTTGAGCTATAATATGACCTCATTTCAACTGGGGAGCTGCACCATCATCATCACCACTTAGGACACTTCAAATATGTCCTAAGTCAAAATTTGTAAAATCGTACCTTTTCGCGAATAGTTGCCACCTCAAGAGGTACCTTTTCACAAGGAGTTGCCCTAACGATCACCATGGTAAAAGTCACCTAAGGCCAGCTCACCTCCAGCTCATTCACACCCGAAGTAGCTCAAACATGAAGGGTCACCTTTTTCAAACATTGTGAGCTTATGATGTTGCCCATGAAGATGTCTTTTTATCTAGGAGCACATTGGTGAAGAGATTGTAGCCATTGGAGGCTTGAATCACCAAGGGTCATGCGATAGAGCTCCATGCCTAATTGGCCACAACACATGCCATGCACATGAGATCCTTTGGCGCTAAAGATGAGAAGGAACATCACCATTCGGCCAATGAGAGAAAAATGGCGCCAAGATGAACAAGCATGCACATTCGGCCAATGGAGATGTCTCCCCATCCTTAGCCGAACCATAAAGCCTCGTCATGAAGGGTTAGCCGAACCAACACCAAGCTAAAGGACCCATCTATTCATCTCAAGCATTATGTAATTCCATCTAGAGTCATGTACCAATCGAATACCTATGTAACCATTTGGCCAAGCCCTCTCATTTCCTATAAATAAAGAGGCTTGCCATCATTTTTACTTATCTCATCTCATATATTAAAATTACTCTTGTGAGTTAATTTCTCTTCAAAGTTCTTTGTGAACTTTATCGATTAAGCAAGTATAATTCATATACTTGTGGCGTCATACCTTCCATCCTGATTTCAAAATTCCTAGATTGATATCTAGTGGGTTGAAGACACTATCACCACCCCTCAAGCAAGTTTGTGAAGATCGGGATTGTGCTCCTTAGCATTGTTTCATCTTTGGCAAGTTTGAGATACAACATCACCACCATTGTCGTTTCATCAACCATCATCAACATCCTTCATCAAGACCATACCAACTTCATTCTTCCGCAACCATCTCTTTTCTATCTTTATTTCATTTCTTTTTATTTCCATTACTTTTATTATTATCCATTTCTTAAGTCCACCATTAATATTATTTCTTTCTTATTTTTATTGTAGCCCAAGCTTATAATTCAAGGACATCAGTACTTGTCAATCCTAGATCGAGATAAGGCTATCTACTCTCTTCTATCAAAGCGTGTAGATCAGCCTACATCATTCATTGAGGGTAAAACATAGGATTCCAGGGTAAATCTAACAGTTTAGCCTTCTTGATAATTTTATTCGTGTGAGGTCAAATCATGGTCTTATTTCTGTAGTTTTTCTCAACTTACGATTTTGTTACAACATTTCTCATTTAATCTTTTCCACATCATTTTCTTATAATTGATACTTATCTCAGTCCTAACAGTTATTTGTTCATATCATCATTATTTAATTTGTTAATATTTCAAGTGCACAATCTTTACTTGAAAGCCCCTCAATCCCTGTTGAGATGATACTCTTTTATCACTTTATTACTTGTTTTATGTGTATACTTTATTACATGGGCGAAGTTAAGAGATTGCAAGGTTCGGACAACCGATTAAAGACCCGAGTAGAGCAGGTCCTCCAAGGTGAGGCCCCCGGCTTACAGTTACGCGTTGGACGTGTACTGTATTTATAAGGGTGTTTATGTGTGTCAAACAACAGACAACTTCATGACAAGATACTTTATGAAAGGCGTCATAGTCCCCTCTCCGTTCACTCGGGTAACAACAAGATGTACGAAGAGCTCCGACTCTTGTATTGGTAGCTGGACA
The DNA here is from genome assembly GCF_006381635.1 of Hibiscus syriacus. Taxonomy (NCBI): domain Eukaryota; kingdom Viridiplantae; phylum Streptophyta; class Magnoliopsida; order Malvales; family Malvaceae; genus Hibiscus; species Hibiscus syriacus. The sequence continues at coordinate 10,857,746 of NW_024062980.1, read as the reverse complement.
TGAAGGGAGAAGTGTCCAAATTTGATGCCAATTGCTTAGTGTGCCAACAAGTTGAGGTGGAAGATCATGTTCCCTTAGGTTCACTGCAACCAATTCAGATTCTGTAGTGGAAATGGGAGAGAGTGATGGTGGACTTTATAACCGGTCTTCCGATGATAAAGTTCCAACATGACGCAGTTTGGTCATAGTGGATCGATTAATCAAATCTGCTCATTTCTTCTAGTTCGCATGTATTACACGTTAGAGAGATTGGCACAATTGTACATCCGTGAGATTGCGAGATTACACGGAGTCTCTATCTTGATCATTTATGATAAAGACATATGGTTCACTTCTCAATTTTGGAAAGCACTGCATGGAGCTTTAGGTATTAAACTGCATTATAGCACCGGCTTTCATCCTCAGACAGACGGGAAGTCCAAGCGGTTATTCAAATTTTGGAAGATATGCTCAAATGCATCGTTTTGGATCTCGAGGGTAGTTGGGAAGACCAGTTACCCTTGGTGGAGTTCATGTACAACAACAACTTCTAGGCAAGCATTCAGATGGATCCGTATTAAGCCCTGTATGGATGCAAATATAGGATTCCATTGTGTTAGACGGAGTAAGGGCAAGATAGAAGGCCCCGACTTGATTAGAGAAATAGAAGAAAAAGTTTAATTGATTTAGAGTCGTCTGAATGAGGCTTCTGACAACAAGAGGTTGTATGCTGATCTAAATTGCAAGGATACTGAGTTCTCTGTGGGAGAAAAGTTATTTCCCAAAGTTTCCCCTTGAAAAGGGTACTTCGATTCGGACGTAAGGGTGAGTTGACTCCGTAATTTATTGTACCATATGAGGTTTTGGAGAGAGTTGGGCCAGTAGCTCACATTATTCCCCAATGTGTTTCACGCCTCCATGCATGGAAGATACAGATTAGACCCTTCTCACATTATTCCCCTTGAGCAAGTTAATGTTAGATAAGACTTGACTTAAGAGGAAGAACCGATCAGAATCCTTTCCAGAGACGTTAATGAGCTACAAAACAAGATGATACTATTAGTAAAGGTTTTGTGGAGGAACCATGGCATCGAGAAGTCGGCGTGGGAGCTCGAAGAGGATATACAGCTTCCCTCTTCTACTCAGGTAAATTTTGAGGAAGAAATTTCTTGTAGGGGGTTGTAACACCCCGAAATATGGGTTAAGAGTTTCAGGTTTATTCGATTAGGCTTTAGGGTGAATTTCCTTTGATATGTTAAGCTTTGGACCCAAATGGTTATGAAGTGGGCTATAGTTGAGCCCAACAAGACTTAAAATAGGTGTCTTTAAATATGGATCAAATAAAGAGGGACTAGGTGGGTAATTAACCAATCTATTTGAATCAAAGCTGATAATTATTATGAAAAATGATCTTACATCTGGAACCTCTTCACCTCTTTTTCACCCATTTGTTTGTCTCTTCTTCCCCACCCTTTCATCTCTCTAAAAAATCAAAAAAAGGTTCAAGCTTTAAGAATCTTAAGCCTCCTTTGAGAATTATAAGCTAAGAACTACAATCCTCACCTATCAATCTTCCATTTAAGCCCTCATTTTCATTATTTGGCATAGTTATTCCAAAGGTGGGTTTTAGAGGGTTTTATGGAACCTTATAGTTCAATCCTTTTTTGTGAGAGTTTTAAGTTGTAGGAACGTTTCTAACCTCATTCCATGTTTTGATTAGTGCAAGATCAAGGGAGAGCTCAAAGGCTAGAGGCAAGGAGAAGTTAGTCTTAGGGTGATTTGAGAACGCTTTCAGTCACCTGGCTTTATGGTAACACGATTCTAACTTGTTCATACCACATGTAGTTCATTAAATGTTCATAAATACTATGTTTATTCATGCAAGAATGTTAGAAGGATTTCATGGAAAGATTCGTATTTTTGTGTTTTATGTATGAAATATGACACCTTTTATCCTTTAAGACACCAAATAAGACTAAAAACATTTACTAGTCTTAAGGGAGTGAAAGAGTATGTTTTGGGTACGATTTCAAGCCCAAAATAGAGCACCTAGATCCGTCAGTATCGGTAATAGAAAAACAATATCGATATAGTTCTTTGTGGAAGGAAAAAAATAAGTAATTTTACAAGGGAAGTATCAATACCCCTTCAACGAGTATCGATACTCGAGGTCCAATATTAATACCCAATTGGCCAGAAATGATACTGAAGCATTTTTGAAAACATCTAATATGATTTTGGTATTGTACTCCCAAGGTAGAGTATCGATACTAACCTCAGTATCGATATCGAAAGAGTGAGTATCGATAATACTGGCGCAATATCGATACCCACTATGATTTTTGGGTAATTTTATTCAATCGGTTTGGGCATTCGGGCTTGGGTGTTCTGAGTTCATATATGCTACTAGTATCCAATACAAGTGAAAATAATTAGGATCACTAATTTCCTTCCTAGAAAACAAGCAAGTTAGGATGTCATAAGATTTACCTTGTTTGAAACTCTAGAAATGATTTGGACTCCCAAATTACTCTAGCTTTTTGACGATCGTCCTTTATTTGTGAATATCCAGATATTTTCTGTTTGGTATGCATCCAATGAACGTAAATTCTCGATTGTACTGGTACGAATTATGATGCACGTAAATTAAAAAATAGTACCCTATGCTCGACTAGGTACGGGATGTGAGTTTTCGATGCATGGAAAATTTGGACCTTACCCCGACCTCTCGAGGATTTGAGGTAGACTAAAGGCCATATGTTCCGATGCACGTAAATTTTGGTTCTTACCCCAAAGCTATCGCGTTCTATGTAGGCTAGTGTGTTGTCTGAGATGCTCGTAAATTCCTTCAACCAAACTACTTGGCCTATCTCATGTTCGATATTTGCTTTTGAATGTTCATGACCTTGCACACAGGCATGTTCATATATGAATGCATGTAGTATTGCATAGTTATTCTCGTGGCACTGAGCTTGTGAGATCAGTGTATGAAATGTGTTTCCGTGCACAGGTTAGTAGGGGATCATTGAGAAGCAAATCGTATCAGTACATTCCAGACCGGATGATTTGTAGGGTATGTCTTCAGTCTATTTTAGTGGGCATGTATTCTATATGGACCCTAATTTTTTCAAGTTATAACTCTATTTTTATTTTTATTTAAACCTTATGGTCGTATTGTACATATTTTTGGGGACTCCCATACTTTTTAAACTCTTATTTAAATTTCGCTACTATGATGAATGATTGATTTTGATAATTACTAATGTTTTTAAAAATAAATTTTTGGGTTGAGCATTTTGGTGATTCAAAGTGGCATCGTAATCCATGAATCTTCGAGTCAGACTGGATTAGGGTGTTATAAATTTGATATACAATGGCGAGCATAGGGTACAAAATTGCTTGGTACAAATTTTGATAATAACACTTGGTAAGTAAGACTTATATGTACAAAAATTTTAGTTATTCCTTTTCTAAACTAACCTAAAATACACATTTGCATAGATATTAAATTATCAATAAATACATACAAAATTAGTAATTAGTCTCATCAGTTTTTCCCTCTAACACCCTTCCCTTTCTCTATCTCACGCTTACGAATCAAGCTACCCCAACTGATTTCATCTTTTTTTAGATTTCTTTCATGGGAAACCATATCGGTTAATATTCTCATACTATCTTGATCGCTTGTGAATTTCTATGCTAAGGCAAGCAAATCTGTGTAATATTACACAATCGATGCAAGTAATATAGTAGTGAGTGAGTATCGTTTCCACAGGGATTGGAGGGATTTTAAAAGATTGCTATAGCTAGGAATAGGTGTCACTTACTAATCCTAAGTATATAAGTCTAATGATATAAACAAGGAAAATATGCAATGGTAAATGGTATGAACATATGGAAAAAAGTATGGCCGAAGCAAGAAAAATTTTAAAGTTAAATGAGCATAAAAGTTTTGTCGAGGCAAGAAAAATATGCAAAGGTAAACAAATAAAAGTTGTCAAGGCTAATGTTATCAAACTTCTGTAAATAGATTGGAAACTTCACACAATCAGACTTCTAACGGGGAACTTAGGTTGGTTTTGCTATGGCGAGAAGTTATTTCATGCTAAGAATGATTTGGTATGCTATGCTTAGGCCGCCCGACAGGATTACTGAGTATTCTTAGACAGTTGTTATGGCAATACTACTCGGTATGAGCTAAAAACCTTGGTTTGTCAAACTGTTGTTGCGGCAATACCCCTCAGCGTGAACTATAGTCATTGTCTATCATACTCAAGCGTCTATCCCTTTTAGTCGATTAAAACCCTTTCCTTATCTCTAAGTTAGACATGTTAGAACATCACCATCCTAGATCCATTCCATTATTCACGTAGATCTATCTTAATTCTCTCAAATCTAAGAATTAATATCTAGACAAACGGCAATCTCTCGAAGCTCTTACAAGGTCTAGAAATATTTTGCCTAGGCACCAGGCAATCTCTCAAAGCTCTTACAGTGTCAAGGAAAAAGGTTAAAACAGTGAACAAAACAACACTTAAGAAAAACATACTTAATCATTCATTAACGGTAAAATAAAATATCATCCAAGCATTCCCAACACCAAGTAAAATAGTTTATGGTGTGGTTAACATCATCCCAAAAATATTCATTAAGTACAAGCTCTTAGAAAAATAAAACATGAAGAACAAGAGGAAGAACAACTCCCAGAAAAGAGGTTTGTCGTTACATCAGACCACTACCATGACTGCTCTAGCGCACCAGCCTCTCTCGAGGGTTTGGCTGTCGCCCTAGCGAAGCCTAACTATGGAGGGCACCAAGGACAGACGAGTGGGGGCGCTGGAAAAAAGGACGTCGTGAACTCCTTTTTCCAAACCTAGGGTATTTTCTCTGTATGATTCTCCCCTCTCCGCCTCTTTTTGGCGGATGTGGCGGGTATTTATAATGGGAATTTTCCTAGGGTTTTACATCATTAAATATTCCCTAAATACCCGTGTTTTCTTGTCCAAACTATAAATGGAAAGGCGACTAGATATTATCAGAATCTTGGGCTTGCTTGCATGTGAGGTCAATCAGACAGCTGGAAGGTGAAGTCAGCAGTTCGTCAGAACTGCAAGATAAATCTTGCCTTAGCAAGGAAAATATGTTCCTCACTGTCTTCGTCTTCTGTGTTCCACTGGCCCTAGCAAATTAAATTGTTTCAGAAAATAAATTCTTCCTCAGTCATTTCATGCATCATCATAATCAACAAACAATCTTTCTCATTAGCAGCATCAGTTTAATCAAATAAATTTTGCCTTGGTAAAACTTATCCACCACTTGAAAATATTTCCTAAATGTAACTATATGGAGCTAAAATGCTATGTCAATGGCTTTTAGATAATCAATAACTTAAGTAAAAATACATAAAATATAGTCTTTTTACGGAGTTATCACACCCCCAAACTTAAGTTATTGCTTGTCCTCAAGCAATGGATAATAACTAGTTGAGAAATAAGTTGCTATGACAAAGCAAAAAAAATTAGGACAATCATGTGGTTTAAAATTTCAACCCTCGACAAAAAGTTTAGCCTCAACATGGTAGACTATACGAGAAGTCAAGTACCTTTCTTAGGTCAGGATTCTTTGTCGGTGTGTGTGCGTGATTGTATAGCATTCTATGCTTTAACGTAGTTAGAAAACTCATAAGTGCTTCTGTTTTTTCAAGGCATCAAATTATTCATCAAGCATAGTTTCACTCCATTTTTTATACTTCAAGGGGAGTCATCTCATCACACTACCATCCCACACTCTAAGTGAAAGGGAGCATACCTTCAACCCCGAGCTAGTCAGGTAGAGTTTTTTTAGCATACTTCAAGGGGAGTCATCTCATCACACTACCATTCCACACTCTAAGTGAAAGGGAGCATACCTTCCACCCCCGAGCTAGTCCGGTAAAATCATCTCGTGACTGCTTTCATTCACTCATATGCTGAGGCAACCAATTTTTTAAGAGATTTGTTTCAGGTCATACCATCGCACAGTGGAGTGTCCCTCTATCTCCTTTATTTCTACAACAAAACACTTCATCTCCTTTATTTCATTCCGCAATTAATCAACTTCATCCACAACCACTCTATCTAATTTTGCATTCAATTTTTCCTCATACTCATTTCCATCAAATTGGAGGGTCTCTATCACTTCTTCAATTCTGATTTGTCTATCCAAAACCTCGAAAATAATTTGTTTAATATGCACCAAATCAAACATAAATAATTCAAGTCTCTTCATCACCATTTCATGTATACAACTCCCCTTAGCAAAATCATTCTCTTCAAAGTTTTCTTCCTCCACAGGAAGAATCTTCAAAATTAAATTACAATATTAAACGATGTTGTTTAATGATTAATAAATAATCTTACTTTTATTATCTTTTCTTTCAATTTGGGTAATTCTACTTTCAACTTTTACATAATTCGAAAGACATCTTTCTTACCCTATGCAAGAATACGTGGAGCTCAATTTTTTTTTTTTTTGCAGTCGACACACTTGCAGAATTTGACTAGAAATCAAACAGTAAAACGTACATTAATAATGAACTTATCCAATTTATTATTATAATTCAGCTAATTTAAATAAGTATTATAACACCAGACATCTTTAATACTCATTTACATCTAATATTGCAGTGGAACCTTTTAGGTATGTGTGCTTTCTGGGCTTCTAAAAACTAACTATTTCATCTATCAATTTGTCAATGATAAATTTCACCCAATTTAGTTTACATTTCGTCCATTCCTCACACAATAACTTCAAATTGTCATTGCTTGGGCATGTATAACCCGTTAGACAAAGAAATATTCTAACTATGTACAACAACACTCTCGCCTTCAGTTGATCCCCATCATAATCATCGCTTTTGATCTCTCCCTCGAGAACATCCAATTTAACCTTAGTCTTTATATTATACATCACGCTAAGTTTTTTCTAATCATCCCTCTCAATTACATCTTTGACACAAGTCCCTTCATTTTTTAGTTCCAACACCGTTACAACTTCCTGAACCCCCAAAGAAAATGAATATCTATTTAACTTAATTCTATAGTTTTCCATATCAAAATCATTTATCAACTCCCAAAACAACTCTCTACGAATTGGTCGTGTCGTTATTACAATCAAAGTTTTAAATCCTATTTCTCTAGCAACATTTTCTTTTTTCTTTCCTTTCAACTCTTTCATCAATTCATGCAATCTTATCAAGCTACATCTTGTCGAAACATCCTACATTTATTTAAAAAATAATAATGTTATGGTCTATACAACCTTTATAAAAAAATAGTTACAAGTATAACTAGTTATTTAATCGTGAAAGTACAAGGAATAACTTCTTTTCTTGTAAACTCCTCAATGTGTTATAGTCTTTCTTATGTTTCTTCGAAAATTTTACATAAGGTCCTTTCTCCTTTTTCAATCATAAAATTCCATTTCCCATACACTTCCTTTCTCACCTACAATCAACGTTTCTTTATCATTAATGTTTATAATACTCCTTCTCTATAACTGTCATCATCTTTTACGTTAACCTTCTCAATTCAACTTACATACTGAATCAATCTTTTTATTGTCATCTCTCTTAAATCGACGGCATTCACTCAAAATTTAAACATTTCAAATTTGTCATCAATATAAACTTCTTAAGTACTTTTAATCAATAACCATTCAAACAAGTATTATACAAATACATGGTTACTTACTAAAAGTGCATATATGTGGACATTGGATGCTTCTGCGTTCCTTTTTTCTCAATAATCTCTTGATCCATGAAGTCATCTACTCGAACCATAATTGACATACCATTCATTTTTTCCTCCCACACTTCTTGTCCCCGTGATGTCATCTTCTTCATTTTCATTCATTACAATATATATTTGAGCAATATATGTTGTAATAAGTATTTTGTTTATCCAATATAGTTATGCAAATTTAACTACTTTTGATAACCGATTATAACCATAATTAATCATTATAGTAATCGATGATGTACAACCTATAATGTTATATACAACCTATAATGTTATATACAACCCAATCTTTTTTGTTCAACCTCTAATGTTACATTATACTTGTTTTACAAACCCCAATTATTTTCCATTCATTCAACCTATAACAACAATTGATCCATTATATTACAACCTTTTTGAAAAAACTAAATCCTAATCCCAAAATCCAAAATTATTAATTGAAAAAACTGTAAACTAGGGATTCACGAACATACCTCTATGTTCTTCAAATTGCGATTTTAGTTTTGTTCACACCCTTTCTCTTCAGTATCGATTTCTATTGCATAGATGGAAAATGGATTTCAGAGATGAAAACTCCTTGTTCTCTGATTCTGGCCTTTCCCTAAATCAATTATGTTATCTATAATTACTTGATACTTTTCCCTATGTATCAATATATGTGGAAAAGTTCAATACTTTTACAGCCTTCTCATTTTCCTTCTTTTTTAAAATTTGAAAATATTGATATGTGGGAAAAAAAAGTATCGTTATAATCGGTTTTCAAAACAAAATATTATATGTCGCAACAGAAAAAGTTATCTGTTTATATAACAATATTGGCTGAAATTGAAAATGTTACCCTTCTAACGGTCACAAAATAAGTTATAAACCGTCAATGTTATTAATGTAATTAACATTTTAGGTTCCCATTAAAATGTTACCATATTTTAAGTTGATGTGGCCTTATTCACACACAACAACAAAATTAGTTTATTGTTATCTGAAATGTTATAAATTTTGAAAATAACAATATTTAAATAAAAAAAAGTTTCGATAGTTTCCAACAACATAAGTTACCCAATTAAACCATTTTAAATTATGTTAAAATACTTGCAAACTATATATCAATTCAATATTTCCAAAAACGCTAAACCTATTTTGTTAAGTTTCTTTTCAAATTTCTAGTTACGTCCATTTTTTTAGCCTTAAAAATGTGTGTGAATGATTAAAAGTCCAGACCTCTCTTTGTCATGAATTTTATAATATATAATATTTTTCCACTCATCATGTCCCTTTAAGAGCCAATAATGCAGTGTATAAAGTGCATAGAATGTACTGCATATTTGTAATCATACGGAAAGTAGGAATGTACACCACAACAACAAAAATAGAGTAAATAATTCGACCCTTTCCTACTTCTATTGTCGGTATAATTTGGTGAATAATCCAAGGGATTAATTATTTAATCCAAATATTAAATTGTAATTTACGATATTTGTTACAGCATAGAATAAATTCGTCACGCACACAGAGCGAATTTACCTGGATATTAATTTTTAATTGACCAAGATCTATGGTCCCATGGGGTCTAATTGTTTAATATATTTCTCTGAATTCGTCATGCCCACATGACAAGTTACTTTAAAATATATTAATTAAAATAATATGTAATAATTATAAATTTAACTTTTTTAATCATGGAACTCGTCATGTGGGTTTACGAGTTTCGTTTAAATTTAAAAATTATGGTAGTTAACTGAACTTTGGGAAACAAGCTGAATTTTAAATTTCATTGGAACTTGTCATGTGGAGGTGACGAGTTCCAACAAGCTTTTACTAATTAAATATTATTATATTTATTTTGTAAATATTTTCATGTTCGTGTCAATTAAAAAAAACATTGTCATCGTTTAAAATTTATTCATTTTCTCATTTACTCGTTAAATAACAATTTTTTTGTATAAATAAATATTTTCATGTTCATATTATTGAAAAACAAATCCTTAACTAATAATTAAAAATAAATATTAATATTTGACGAATTTAATAATTTCATTTAATTTGTGAATACTTTATTACAAATTAATGATTAAAATTTATTTTACTAAATACAATCTCTAATAATAATAAAATTTACATATATTTTCTTAGTTGTTAACGATGTTTAGGAGTGATTGAATGAAAATGACGTGAGACTCGACGATTTCTTTGTGGTCTTCTGCCTTCATAACGTTCTTCTGCGTTTGCTTCTTGTTGAACTGGTGTAGTGTACATCAGTCCACCACTTTGATTTCCACGTTCGGGTGATAATGATGGTGTATTTAAGGTATTTGACGTCATTGAATCAAAACACACACAAAATTACCAGATGATTGAGCATATAGAAAGTGATCTCATTGACCTGCATCTTTTGTCGAATGTGGTTGAAAGGGTGGCATTGTATCTCATTCTGACCAATTGTCCATTGAAGCATGATATGGAGGATATACACCATAACTTGATTGAGATTCTTCTCATTCGGCCTTATCTCCTACCATTGTTAAATATGGTTTTTTGTTTGCTTCATAATTTAAGAGGTAGGGAAATATTTTGATATTAAGTTCATCTGGTACAAGCTCATATTCCTTGATCAATTCTCTTCATGCTTCCCACGCGCATCAATTTTGTGTATTTCGTCCATGTCAAATATATGCATTAGAATCGGCTGATGGAACCCAAATTGTCGCAACACTCTATCCGACATGGATCTCAACATTGCTGAAATGAAGCAACTACGTTACCACTGGATATCTTACTCATAATATGAAATCCAATTAAAATGTAAACATGCTACATTATTATAAATAAAAATAAAATTGTCTTAATTTAAAAGTTATACAAAAAATTTAGAATATTTACCGTATGTCTACTGACGATATTGATCCTCATTCGTACATTAATTTTCGTTGCACCCACGAACTTTGTATCGGTAATTCCATCTCGCCATCTAAACAACATAATAAATACTAATTAAAAACTACATTATTGGTTCAAAATTTCTAACCATATTAATTAATAATATAAATTTACTAAAATATAAATTTACTAAAATATAAATTTAAGAAATTATCTTACAGCAAGAGGAAACTCAATCGAATATTGTAATTGGCGTCAAAAACAGAAATCGGTATCCTGCCACGATTGTAATAAGACGAAACAACATGCTACATCTATTTTGACCCTTTCTCACGATTATAGCCTTGCTAAGTTCATGGTATAAAAATTCCAAAATCGTAAAACCCCGATTGTATTGACGACACTCACTAAACTTTTTTATTATCAGAAGATATTGAGTGTGCACCAAATTCCTATATTTATCCGATAACAATATCCCTCCAATTAGTTGGAGAAGATATGCTCTGTAACACCCATTCCCGTATTTTTCACCAAACATGAGTCAGAGATGTCACATGAAACTTATGAAACATTTCTTATTGAAAATCGATAAAAATTTGTTTCTTTATAACTATTATTGCTAAACAATAAGCCATAATCCATTATTACTAACATAATCTAGCTTATAACGTATTACAACTATGCCTCGACAAAGTTTATACCAAATACTAATAACATATACATATCAACTAGTAAAATCTAAAAAAATCATATGGATGTCCTTACTGATTCTGTAGACTTGCTTATCGATAGATAAGATGTCAAGTAATCCTTACTCCGATCTTTTCTCTTTACCTATGTGTGAAAATCATCACAAACTAAGTGTATACTTAGTGAGACATAATCAATAATACAATGTAAAACATTGATGATATTATATGATATAATAGGAATGCATCTTGGCTTATAAGGATTGTGTTCCCAAGGGTTGTTTTTACAAAGTAGTATCCTTTTTTGTTCGAATGATTATTTTTTTAAGTAATTAAATGTACATATTTATTAAAAAAATCAGGGCAACATTATTTTGTATGGGGAATCTATGGAAATGCGCCTTTAATGACAAGGAATGTGTTTCTAAGGATTGTTCGTACAAAATCATACCCCTTCTAATATTCATAAAAGGATTATAATTTAAATACATTCAAATTTAAAAAGTTCATATTTAGATGACGTATAATCTCTTAGGTACCAATTTTAGGCGTTGTGGGGTGCCCATCCTTCCCGCGTGTAACCGACTCCTAAACCCTTAAAACGAATTTCTGGTTAAACACATGCTATTTTAATCTTTTAATTTGATTTTTCCTAAAAATATTTTAAAAGATATTTTTTACACATTCGACCTACCTAACCCAAAGATCGATGATGACTCTAAATTTATTTGTTTTTCAAAACTCTATCTTTCAAAATTAAGTTCAATCAATCCCCACATAACCTTAAAAAGCTTAAGGATCGTTCCAACAGCTTAGCGACTCCCTTAATGACATTACATAGCCATATCAAAATCAATTATACATGATCTTTATATTCAAAAATTGCAAGTTCAAATTGGTATTTAAATTATGATCCTTTTGTTTTTGTATTAAATCATATCATATATCATTTTTATTTACCATTAATAAATAGTTATATTAATATGTGATTTCACTTTGTTTTAGACTTCTGAATATTTTCGAATTTATTTTGTTTCTTTATCGAAGCAAAGGATTGTAAGTTTCCCTTCACACACGTCATAATCATTTTATATCTAGAGCCTTTGTTGAGTTAATCGATCGATGAATCAGCCAAGAGAGGGTGAATTGGCAATAAAAATTTCGGTGGAAGCTTTTGTAGAAAATTAAAAATATTTGCACAACGATTTAGAGTGGTTCAACTTCTCAACCAAGTCTATGTCCGCTACCTTAGCTATCCACACTAAGGGTTTTTAACAAATTTAGTAATTTTTCTTTTTTTAGGACAAAGAGTAACCTTACAACTCCCTCTAGAATTATACCCTAAATTCTTGAAACACTCTCTCCCAAAGAGAAGAATACAAATTTCGCAAACTTACAGAAAAACCTCACAAGGCAAGATGTTTGCACAATTCTAGAACAAAGAAAGAACACTCAAGAATGAATACAATTGAGTACAAGTGGTGTTCTTGAAAGCAAAAAGAATATTGAATGGAAATAGGCTTGAAAATGCTCAAACGATAAGTTCAAGGCTTTCTCTTTGATTCTCTCTTGATTCTTGTTTCTTGTTTTCTTGAGCAATGGCTCCTCAGCTTGTTTAAATACATCTTGGATTACTTCTGAACGTTGGGGGATCATTGGTGAAGTCAATAGAGCAATTATGGTGTAATTATCATTTAAAAAATCTGTTGGGAGCGTGGGAGTGTCGGTACACTCTCTAGGTGTATTGGTACAATATGTAAAATTCAAATATTTTGACCGTTGGTTGACCTAGAGTATCGGTACACTTGGGGTGTATCGGTACACTAATTACATTCAATGTTTCTCGGAGCCAGGGGTGTATCGGTACATCAACCAGTGTATCAATACACAAAATGCATTTGATGTAGGGAGTGTATCGGTACATACAAGAGTGTATCGGTACACAAAATACATTCGATGTAGGGGGTGTATCGATACATCCAAGAGTGTATCGGTACATCCATTTATGAAAATTATTTTTGGCCCAATTATGGTTCGAAATACTTTGTGTAAATTGTTTCAAAAATATTTTAAGACCAAAACACAATTTTACACTCAAGTAAGGTTTAAAATTGACGTTTGAAAACTTGGAGTAATATTTTGATAATCAAATAATTTACTCGAATATTAATTTTGAAATCGAATATAAAATCTTAAAATTCAATAGGACTTTATTTGTTATATCGAAACATCAAAATGTTTTCAACAGCCTTCTAACTACGCTTTGTCCCTTTAAGTAAGGGTGAGCGCTACGCTTACGTGAGAAAAAATATTTTTCTCCACATGGGCTTTAGAGAGTAACCTTTGGGATGCATGTCTTATGTTTATGAGTGAAAAATTGAGTTTCCTATCATAGACATATGAAAATTCATCCTCTCAAATTGAACTTGGTCTGTCTAAGCCTATAATGGATGAGGACCGAGGGTCTGGCAAGCCTAAGGGGCACCAGCGAAGGACAATTCAAGAACCTTTTAATAATAAAATATACTCATTTTTTGTACCGAAACTCTGTCCCCGATCTCCAAAAAATAAAAAAGGGAAAATGCACTATAACCTTTGCTTATATTTATTTTTTTAGTAAATAAGTTTAAGATTCATTATATATCATTGATGAATAATACATTCATGTGATAAGATGAATTTTGGACCGTTATTAGTTGCCAAAACAATGGGGGAAATTAACAACATAGATGCCACTTTCACTCACTTTTTGAAGAGAAACAAAGAGAGGTGAATCCATAATGTTGAAAATGATAACACGGGCCTCTCCCATATCAAATAGTTGAATACTTGGTATAAGATGTATATAATAATGAAGATTCTATGTTATAAATTTCAAAGATGATATAATACTGCCCCAATACAATTTCTCTGCCCGAGCTTACTGAACACTTAATTTTGAGTCTCCAACTACGTCATGTATAAATTTATATGCATTTCTTCGATTTCTTTTTGTTATTTTAAATAAGGGTAAACTACATAAATGACCACCCAACTATGGGGTTTGGTCTCGAAATGACTATCATTTTCAAATTTGTGTCAACATGACCATTGAACTATTTAAATGGTTTTAATATAGCCACTTGCCGTTAACACTTAACGGGAGTGTTTACGTGACAGTTAACAAAATTGGTATAATTAGATCGTGGGTCCTTGTAAAGTTACGTATTTGCGGTGCTGGAACCCTACTTTGTTTTCTACCATTTTGGTCACTACTTGCATATGATTTGTTTCCATGGATTTTCATTTAATACAATTTGATCTTGATTCTATTTTTAATTTGTCTATTGCCTTGATTTGAACATTAACTTTAAAATCTTATATTCTAGTCATGTATTAAATTTACATATTAAATCTCCTATATTTTAAAATTAATCAATTTGATCACCAAGATTAACTTTAATTATTGATTTTTAATAAATTTATTTCTCCAATCAAATTGTAACACATGTCACCTTTTGAATTGAAGTGAAAATAAATAAATATGAGTTTTAACACCCAAGAAGATCCAACTTGGGTCCCAAGGGTAACATGCGCATGCCTTAACCACTGAACTAATTATCACGCTTGTTATTAAGATAACACATGTTATATAACTTGTTCAAGTTTAGATAAAACAAAGTTAAAATAACTTAATTGGATTTGAACCAAAAATGAATTAGTAATCAAACACGCCTTAACCAATAAGCTAAATCAAATATTTAGGAATCAATTATAATATTATATATACATACATACATACATTATAGTTAATGATAAAAAATAAAAACGGATAAGTGAGAACTTATATCTATGTCAATTGACAATATGATAACACTTAAGTCACTAAAATAAATCTAATAGTTTATTTATAGTTGATTTAAAAAATTTAATATTTTTAAACTAAATTTATTGTTTTCATACTTACTTTTTAATGATTATATATATTAAATCATTAAAAATAATTTAATATTCAAATTATAGTCATAAGAAAAAATATTTAAGATTCAAATTATAAATATTTAATTTATATATTAAATTATTTTTCATATATATATATATATATATATATATATATAATCATTAATAAATGAATTTAAAATAAATAACTTTAATTTAAAAAATATTAAAATCTTAAATTAATTATAAATAATATATTGGATTTTTTAACAATTTAAGTGTTATTATATTCTCAATTGTCCTAGATTTATGACCTCACTTAACTATTTTTTATTTCTATCATTAACTATAATATATAATTTATAAAACATGTTTTAATTGATTCATAAATCTTAGACTTAGCCTATTGGTTAAGGCTTTGCTTGGTTACTAACTGGTCTTGGGTTGAAACGCAATTTAGTTAATTTAGTTTTATTTTTCTTCCTAAACCTGAACAAGTTATATAACAAATGTATTATCTCGATAACAAGTGTGAGAATTAGCTACAAGCTAAAATCTAGGGTATTTAATCTATAAATTTAATACATGAATAAAAGATTTTAAAGTTAATGCTCAAATTAAGCCATTAGACAAATTAAAAACAAAATATGATCAAATTGCATTAAATAAAAATCCAAGGAAAGAAATCATATACACGTTGTGACCAAAATGGAAGAAAACAAAGAAAGGTTCCAGTGCTGCAAATATGTAACTTTACAAGGACCCATGGCCTGATTATACCAATTTTGTTAACCACCACGTAAATACCTTCGTTAAATGTTAAGAGCAAGTGGCTATATTGAAATCATTTAAATAATTCAGTGGTTATATTGATGCAAGTTTGAAAATGGTGGTCATTTCGAGACCAAGCCCATAGTTGGGTAGTCATTTGTATAGTTTACCCTTTAAATAATTATATACTAATTTAAATTTGATTTTACAAGTGCTAGAATTTGGCATGCCTACCATATGAGTGAATGAACACAAAAATGGATAATTCTATAATGCTCCGTTAATGAATTTAAATTTTAGAATTTAGATTAAGAGTTTATTTACTTTGTAAATGATATTAAAAAAACTACACAATTACATATATAATTGAGGTTTAATAAAATATAATTTAAAATAATAAAAAACTTGGATTTATCAAATATAAATATATTAAGAGTTTTAAATTACTAATATAAAAAAAGAATATGTGAGGATTTGTCTAAACAACTTGACTTCTAACTCTAATCTCATATATTTGTTCATAAGAATTTTTATTTGATTACAAATAAAACTGACATTACAAGAAATCTACTCAAATTATGTTTCATACTCTCAATCAACATAAAATATAATATACTTTCTACTTTTAATCAAATTAAGTTTCCTACCTTCTCCAATCAATTTGAGTCAGATCGAATTCAGATTAAACTCTAACAAATTTTCAAATACAAATAATTTTTTTTTGTTTCAATTCCCTCACTCTTAGAGGTGGAAAATGGGTCATTCGGATCGGGTTTGGGTCGGGTCATTTCGGGTCAAGTAATTTCGTGTCTATATTAAAGTTGGTTTAATTTTATTCGGATCGGATCGAATCTGGTTCAGATCTAGTTTGGGTGTACAATAAATTAGATCAGATCAGGTATAAGGTCGGGTCAATTTTTATGTCAGGTGATTATCGGATCGATTGTTTTCTGGTTCGGATTAATATCATATCGGTTGATTTTTGGATCAGGTCAATATCAGGTCCGTTGATTTTTGGGTCGGGTTAATATTAGATAGGTTAGATTTCAGGTCTGGTCAATATCAGATCGGTTGATTTTCATTAGATCAAGTCAATTCAGGTTGAATTGGTTATGAGTTTAATCAAAATCAAGTATATATAAAATTATTAATATATTCTTATCATTTAGGTCTAATTTTAATTCTCATTAGTTCAATATTTTGACCTAAACCGTCATCTAGAGATGATAAATCGATAATTTAACACAAATACGATCCTATAATACATGTTAGAATTTGTTATCAAAAATTTTATATTTATCTCGTACGAAAAGTTTATAATCGGGACTATTTGATAAAAACTAATTTTTTTATTAAAATTTTTATTTCCAATTATAAATTTAATATTTTTATTATAATATATAACTTTATTTGTTAAGTTTTAGTCGTAACTTTATATTATTTTTATTATAAATCTAATATTATTTCATTTGTTTTAGTTGTTTTATATTATTTTTATTATAAATCCAATATTTTTATTTCAAGTAAGATAAGTAAACTTTATTTATTATTGTTTTCAATCTTATAATTAGATTCTTACTTTTATATTCCTCTTAAACTTTCTATTATTTTTATTATAAATATAATATTTTTAATAAATTATCAATTTTATTTAAATTAATTTGTTATTGAAAGTAACTTTTATCATTTCAATTAAAATAAAATTCCTCATATATATTCAAGATGAAAATAGATTTCATTATTTAAGTTAAATTATAATTTTATTTATATAGAATTTATTTTCTATATTATTTACAAATACTATATATACATGTATGATGTCGGGTTAAAATATGTTGGGGTTGCTTTCGGATCAGGTCAAATTTCGGTTCAGGTTGCTTTTGGTTTAGGTTAATTTTGGTTTAGGTTGCTTTTGGTTCGGTTTAATTTCATTTCGAGTAAATTTTGGATCGGGTATGGGTTGAATACCAGATCAAAATTAATTATCATTTTCGGGCTAATATTGAATATTAAATCGGATAAATTGATTTGAATAATCGAGTTCGGGTCTACTCACTCTCTTATAATCTCATAATCAACAAATGATTTTATTTAAATAACTATTGATTGAGATTATGAATTACCAAAAGTACTGATTTGTTCAGTTAGTTTTTTTTAAATACCTGATTTGTTCAACTAACCCTTTCCAATTGCAAAACTCTCGAGATAATGTTCTCAAACTATTTAATTCATGAGATAATGCTTTGTCCAGATTAATTGCTGATATAGGATGATTTCTATAGTAAGCACGTAGGTCGCCATGCACTCAGGGCGAGGAAGAAGGTCGTCAGGGCATCCATGCGAGTTGTGGTACTTTACATGCGCCATGCGAGCTGTGGTGCTTTGCATGCGCCGTGCATGTCGTTGGAAGAGGTCGCCATGCACGCCCAGCGACCTACCAGGTCGCCATGCACTCCCCATGACCTATAGGTCGCCATGCAGTCCCAGCGACCAATGCATGCTCCTGCTCGCCTCTACACGACTCTTGTTGCTGCTCCCATGCGTGATTCCCCAGCTGCATTATTGCAGCGTGAATTCAGTTGCATTATTGCAGCACTTATTGCTTCATTATTGCAGCCTTCAACCGCTATCAGATTTAGGGCGATATAATTCAAGCAGCTGGGTGGGTGGGATTGTTATATATTGGATGGGGTTTATGCGTGAATCATAAAAGAAAGAAAGGGAGAAGAGAGAAAGGGAAAAGAGGAAAAAGAAAGGGAGTCGGTATATTCGAGGTAAGTTTTTTTATTATTTAAATTAGTTTATTATTTTAAATAATTAGTTTGTTAGTTTAGGGTTTAAGGTAAAACAAAATTTTAGTTAATTAGTTTGTTAGTTTAAGTTATATTATTGTTAGTTTAAGTTATATCATACATAAATATAAAATTATTTAATTAGTTTGTTTGATAGTTATATATTAAAAAATAATTAATTAGTTTGTTTGTTAGTCATTAGTTATATATAAAAAAATATTTAATTAGTTTGTAGTTAGTTAAATTATATTTGGTTGTTGAATTTATATTATATAAGTTTATTAGTTTATTAGTAGTTTAAGTTATATTATAATAAAAAAAATAGTTTATTAGTTTAAGTTATATAAAAGAATAATTTATTAGTTGATTAAGGGAGCATTTAAGTTATATTTTAAAAAGTTTAGTTTGTTAGTTTATTATATTATAAGTTATTATATAATTTTTTTAGTTAGTTTATACTAGATTATATATATTAAATGATTTTATAAATATTGTTGTTAAATATTTTTTACAGATTCATTCCAATGGGTGACCAAATTCCACTGCTGAGACTTGACAATGAACATATTTCAACTCATTTGGGAATAATGGCGAATAAAATAATTGTTTAATGAATTATTATTAATAAATATTTTAATATTATTTAATGATTGTGATAATTTTTTTGTATTATTTAACTGCAGGAGGACGAGCAGCGAGTCCTTCGTCATCGGCTACATAATGTGCCCAAGTCACACCGATTAATAGAAAAAAACTTGCAACATGCTGGATTTTGGTATGTAACATTTGTGCGAGAATACAAGTTGGTCCCAGGTTTGATTAATGCATTGATTGAACATTGGAGACCAGAAACACACATGTTTTATTTGTCTTGTGGAGAATGTACGATAACTCTGGAGGATGTGGCAATACAACTCGGGGTCCAAACAAAAGGGATGTCGGTGGTAATGACACATGAGTACAATAATGTGGCACAACTTTGCAATGCGTTTCTTGGGAAAATGCTCATACCACCAGAGTGTAAATGGTGGCGTCTGAAGTTGTCATGGTTGAAGAATCAATTTCAGCTCCAACCAAATAGTACGGAGCAAGAAATTATATATGCAACACAAGCATATATATTGCAGTTGATTGGGGGAATTTTGATGTCGGATAAATCTGGTAATTATGTTCACAATCAGTATCTTCTTTTTGAAGAAATTTTGTGAATAGTAGGTAATATAGCTGGGGATCGGCGATATTGGCGTTCTTGTATTGTGAGATGTGCAAGGCGTCATTAGTCGTGAATGATAATAATACAACGGAAATCAGTGGATGTTGTTGCTGCTATAATCATGGGCGTGGCATAGACTTCTGTTTTTGACACCGATTAGTCGGACTGCGGTTGACTTTCCACTTGCCGGAAGGTAATATGAATTCTCTATTTTAATATAAAATATTAATTGTAAATTATTTATTTTGATTAAAAATATTGAACAAAATGGCCATATTTTTGTTTTGATTGATATACAGATGGAGGCATAAAATTGAATGCACGAGGTTGGTGCACAACAATATTAAAGAGTTCACGCTGAAGATCGATATTAAGGGCAAAAAGGAGGTAGTATAATTTGTTATTATTAATTATTATTTAAATTAACTATATTATTTGATTTAAATCAATTTTATTGTTATTTTAATTTTACAGTTTAATTGGAGACCATACATAGATGAAGAAATTTTGGCGTGTGTGTCGCACGATGTTTTTGATGGGTTTCAATATTGGTGTGTTGTTACACCATTGATCAATTTTTCTTTTGTTGATATCCAATTTACGGATAGAGTGCTGAAGCAATTCGGCTTCCACCAACCTATTCCACAGAGTCCATGGGATCATGACCTCCTCTAAAACTTAGATGGTCGTCGTCAGGTGAATTGGGTTGAGACGTATGACCACCTGCACAGATTTGATGGTCGCCGTAAAGAAAATGTGAATTGGGTTGAGAAACATGCAACCTACATTAATGCTTAGAACAATAGGGCTTCATTCATGCCAACTCTTGACCCCATTCAAGACGATGACTTAAATTTTGAGACTTTAACTTACCTTGATTATTTTTTGGATAATGGAAAGCTGTTCTTGACAACAAGGGTAGAGAGGCGATAGTTTTTGAGGTTTAAGAAAATATTTGGTAAAGCTGAATACTCTCTACCGAGTGGGAGTGGGAGTTCATCTCAACAACCTGAAGCGGAAATAACCGATGTGGATAATAGCGCACCACAACCGTTCGGCAATGCGGGATCGTTGCATCACGCATTTGATGATTCTACTGTCCCGGCATACGTACTAGAGTTTGTGTTGCCTGAGGCACCCATCTACTCTCCCATGTTTGAGTCGACGTATGACTTTGACCAAATGACATCTATGATGTCAAATACCAGTATTTTCCAGTCAACGTTTGCAGGTGGGATGGAATCGCAAACTGGTGGAATGACAATTGAAATGCCCCAAATAAATGAGGAGGATGGGTACCATACTCCAGAGCAACCGCAACGGCCACAACACGTCAGACGTCCGCCCCGACATTATCATTCAACAACACCCCGGCATCGGCAACAATTGTAAACTCATTTGTTATTTGTTACAAATTAAATATTGAAATTAGACTAGTTTTTTTTATGTTTTAAACATAAGTTATGTATTTAGAATTTTTTAACCTTAACTTAAAAACTTAAATTTCAATTTAAATATATAAAGATAAATTCAACTATTTATAAAATTGTTTTAAATTGAATAAATTCTATTTAAATATTTAATAATTATTAAATAATTATTATTAATCATTATTAAATTATTATTAATGATTAAATCATTATTATAATTTCATTATTACTAATCATTACTTAATCATTAATATCAAATCATTAAATATTAATAATAAATCATTATTAGGAATCATTACTAAATCATTATTATAATTTAAATATTAAATCATTATTATCAAATCATTACTAAATCAAATCATATCATTATTATAAACCAAACCAGTGTTCCATGAATGGGTATTAGTTATGTAATGAAAATAGGGTTAATTGAACCACACATCCATTCAAATCTCTTCAAGTCATCGAATTATAAATGTCATATCAATTAGGTCCCTCTATTTAAAAATGTCCGCTCAAATATGATACATATCATATTGAAAATTGGGTTTTAACATGTTGTCTTCGTAGTAATCACACATTTATTAATAATTCGATTAACATATTTTATGTATTTTCCATGTCAAATTTAGCATTTGTAATGATTTAAATATGAACAGATTTGTTATTTGCTAAAAATTAAATGGTTAACGTTCGAATCTCTTTAAACAACTTGAATAGTAAGAGGAAGATTTCGACTAGTCCACACATGTAAAGATCTAATAATTTATCGACAAAAATTACATAAATTCAACTTCAATGTGAAGATCTAATAATTTATCAAATCATTAAAATTATTATTCCATAATTATTAATAATAATTATTAAATCATTAGTATCAAATCATTATTATAATTTCATCATTACTAATCATTACTAAATCATTACTATCAAATAATTAAATATTAATAATAATTTTATTATTACTAATCATTATTAAATCATTATTATCAAATCATTAAATATTAATAATAAATTATTATTACTAATCATTATTAAATCATTAATATCAAATCATTAAATATTAATAATAATTTAATTATTACTAATCATTACTAAATCATTACTATCAAATAATTAAATATTATTAATAAATCATTACTATCAAATCATTACTATCAAATCATTAAATATTAATAAACTAATTAACTAATTTTTATATAATTAACCAATGTTTGAGTCGACGTATGACTTTGACCAAATGACATCTATGATTTTGTAGACAATTGTAAACTAATATGAAATATGCAAGTCTCTACGTGAAATGTAAAAAAAATAAATTCGACATATTTATAAAGATAAATTCGACTATTATAATCATTATTATAATTTTAGTAATCATTACAGAATCATTAGTATGAAATCATTATTATAATTTCATTATTACTAATCATTACTAAATCATTAGTATCAAATCATTAAATATTAATAATAAATCATTATTAATAATCATTACTAAATGATATTATTACTAAATAATTAAATATAAAATCATTAAAAATAAAATCATTATTAAATCATTAGTACAGAAATAAAATCATTAAATCATTATTATAAAACATAAATTCAACTTCAATTCGAAGATCTAATAATTTAAGAACAGAAATTACATAAATTTCCTTGCAAAAATAGGTTCATTATTACAAAATCAAATATATAAATACATAGAAATACATATATGATTACTAATGATGAGACCTATATCTTGATAAATTAGGACAATTGTTTTTTGAATGGCCTTCACCCTTACACAATCCGCATCTTTTTGCTTGATCTCTCTGTCTAGCATGGAAATCCATACTGGTATGAATACGAGTGGACTCTGGTCGACCCTTTGGACTTCTGCGAAGCATTGGATTTGGCAGCCATTCGTCATTATCCTTTTTGGGCCAATATGATTCATTCAGGATCTGTCTGAACGCATAGTTATAGACATTTAATATCATATGTAGGTGAAATTATAAACAACCATTGATGTTGTCAATCGCTCATTTGCTTCCGTTGATTCCACCACTATAAAGCCCAAGTTTTACCTCTATTTATGAGACTCTCAATTTCATTGCCTTTATCGGACCAAACCTTAGCCAACCTAAAGTACGTCTCTTCCACCACACTCGTTATTGGGAGATGACGTGTACCTTTTAGTACTGAATTAATGGCCTGAGTAAGGTTTGTGGTCATATGTTCGTATCGCCGACCTTCATCGTATACTTGCGACCATTCTTCCCGCGGTATTTTTGAAGCCACTTTCAAACACGCTGATCTTCGTAAAATACCTTCAAATTCTCCAATCTCTTGTCAAACTTTGGTCGGCGTAGTTCGTATCCTATTTCATAATATATTGTGTTAAACCGCAATTAAAAAACCATATAAAAAATGCACAAATATTGAAAAATAAAACTTACCCATGCTAACTATCTCTCTACGAATGTGTGCGTTATGAAATTGGTTGATACTATTCTTACCAATATGACGGATACAAAATGTCGGATATGCATACGGAGGTATCCAACGACTTCCTAATCGTTCAATTACCGCTAAAATACCTGGTCCTCTATCGGATATCAAGCAAACTCCATCTTCACGAACAACATATTGACGTAGATTGGTCAGAAAGAAACCCCAAGCCTCTGTTGTATCTCCCTCAACAATGGCGAATGCAATTGGGAAGATATTTCACTCACCATCTTGCGCAACTGCCATCAAGAGTACATGCCTATATTGACCATATAGCCACGTACCATCTACTTGGATCATACGTTTGCAAAATTGAAATCCTTCAATACATGCCTTGATTTCCCAAAATAGTCTATGGAATATTTTCTTCCTTGACACAAGTTGACCTTCTTCGTCATATGCGGGCATGGTTTAAGACTTCACTATGGTTCCTGGGATAAATAGCTTCATTGCTTGTAGCAAATCTTGTAGCTCATTGTACGATTATCCCAATCTCTATACGTCAGCTTCATTGCCTTCATCTTCGCATTCCACACCTTGCCATATTTTACTTGTTATCCAAATTGGCTTCGAATAGATGTAGTTAACATTGAACAAGATATCATTGGATCCTTTTTAACCATCGCCTTCACGTATTCACATATTACATCGGAGTCCAATAGCTGGTGGTCTTGTTCGATGAAGTTTCGCAAATATATGTGAGGACCATTGTACCTTGTGATGACCCAAGCATCGTGCCTTTGAATTTTTAACATTCTGATCTTGCACTCTGGGCCATATTTTACACACTTTGTGTATAGGGTTTTCTGGTTGGACTCTGCAACTTGGACATCAACATGGCATTTGATGCAATACTCTTTAATCGCCAGCGTAGCTTTATTGTTTCCTCTGAATTGCACCCCAACTGAAAATTCATCAGAATTATCAAATGATTCAGCCATTTGGTACGGAGGTAAATGTGGCATGTCTGGGAATTCAGGTGCCCTCATCGCATCATAATCTATCTCGTACATGTGGGGAGTAGCTTCATACGGTGTTGGAAATTCATTAATGCCCAAGTCAATTACACCTCCACCAGAAAAATTATTGTCGTCACCCAAAACGGGTTCTTCGGTTTCTTCATCTTCGCTTGAATCATTATGAATTTCTTCCCATCGATTTTCAGCATCAATATCAACAGTCAATTCCGAATGGTGTATGTTTCTCGTCTTATACTCTACTGTTGCAGATGTCCCTCCGACTTCATTTCCACTTTCCAATAGTGCCATAAAACTGTTCGGGAACCTGTATGTTGGGTCCTCAAACTCACTATCGAAATCCATTTCAGATGGATTTTGAGCCACACCTCTTGATGACCCATGAACATCACATATGTTACGCACATCAACAAATAACTCAATAACTGCTATATCGGTTGACTCGTGTAATCCAATCATGGTTCCAATATCATCATATTCTTCAAGTGGAACTGCAACATATCTGACTAGGTTGGGGCATATCATAATCCTATACCTCAAACAATCAACTGCAGCTCGGATTTTTCTTTCTATCTTCTACTTCATTTCTATAAATATGATGTCTTTTTTGAACATCATATTTATTGGTTTTTCAGACTGAAAAACAACTCCGACCTCATTTTCCATAATCTGACCATTATAATGGACAATCGTGAAAAAGTTGTTTGTTATTTCTCTACAAATAAAAAAATATAAATTTAGATTAAAAAAATTAGATAAGATAATTTCATAAATCATTAAATAAATAAATATATTATAATATACTATTATATTAACGATAAAATAAAATTTGTTATTTAACTTGATTAATTGATTACTAATAATGATTTAATCATTATTATTAATCTAATAATTTGATATTTAATGATTTAATAATAATATGATTTAGTAATGATTATTAATAATTATTTATTATAAATATTTAATAATTTAGATTTGATACTAATCATTTACTAATGGTTACTAATAATAATGATTAGTTTGATACTATTTTTTAATTTTTAAATATCAAACAAATTTGTTAAGTAATTGTTATAAATTTTAAGATTATATTCCATTCAATTTTTACTCCTTACTAATTTACACATAATCTAATATAAATTAAACAAAATATTTTTTTAAAACAACAGTAAATATTTTAAACACAATATTTTTTAAACGGGAATAAATTAAACAAATTTATTTTATATAATCTAATATAAACTAACTAAATAACTAATTTACACATACACAACAACAAAAAATAATAAATTACCGGCGTATTTATGCTATTTCCTTTCCTTTCTTGTTTCTTTCTTCGAATCAATCTGTACGTGGGCAAATATTGTGGAATAATGGCATGTACATGTAAAAAATATTTCTTTAAACAACAATAAATTAAACAAATTAATTTTATATAATCTAATATATTATAATATAACTTAAACTAATAAATTATTTCTTTATTATAATATAACTTAGTTAAAATAACAAACTAACAAACTAATTAAGCACTAATTAACTTTTTTTATAATATAACTTCAACTTCAACAAACAACCTAATATACGTTTAAACACACTAACAAATTAATTAAATAGTTTTTTACATTTAATAACTTAAACTAAGAAACTAATTAACTAATTTTTTATATAATATAATATATAACTTAAACTAACAAACTAATATAATATAACTTAAACTAACAAACTAATAATTTATACTACCAAACTAATTAACTAAATTTTAGTTTTACCCTAAACCCTAAACTAACAAACTAATAATTTCATATAATAAACTAAATTAAACAATAAAAAATTACCTCACGAATGATGTTTGAGCCTTTATCTCTCTTTCTTCTTCTTCCTTTCCTTTCCTTTCTCTCGGCAAATTTTCTTTATTTCTTATGCTTCTATCCTAAACCCCTCATATCCAATATATAACTCACTTTGCACGGTTGGTAAGCTACAATCAATTTGAGCATTGAAGGCTGCATATTGAACGTTGGGAGCTATAATTATATGAGCGTTGAACGCTGCAACAATGCAGCACTAATTGTTGCATGCATCAGCTGATTTTACGCTGCAATAATGCATCTATGATAGTTGCAGGAATCTCGCAGCTATGGCACGAGGGAGCAGCGGGAGCAGAGCAGGCGTGAAAGCTTGGTCACCGGGCGTGCATGGCGACCTAGCATGTCGGTGGGCATGCATGGCGACCTGGTAGGACACTGGGAGTGCATGGCGACCTCTTGGTGACGTGCATGGCGCATGCAAAGCTTGATTCTCTCTCCACAGCTCGCAGGGAACACTTGGCGAAGTAGGAGGTCACCCGGAAGGCATGACGACCTATGTATGGACTGTATAAATCACTCTATTTTAGCAATTAAACCGGCCAAAACATTATCTCGGGAATTAAATAGTTTGAAAACTTTATCTAGAGAGTTTTGCCCTTTCCAATACACGCATTTATTTTTTTATTAATTAATTATTTCCACTGTGGCATTAAAATTAACATAAAAACCCATTTATGTATTGTTGTTAGGTCTGTACATGCACATTAGTCATGTCGTTAGTTTTTTTATTATTAATGACTTGATTGATAGTATTTTAATAATTAAATGATCTAATTAAAAATTATTTTAGTTTAATGATTAAAAATAAAATAACCCTATAGTTGATAGAATATTTTGATAGTTTACATTTCATAATTTATATGTATTTTGAAATTTTTGATTGAGCGCTTATCAACTTATGATACCAATTTAGTCATAGATTTTATATTATCAAAAGTAAATATATAATAAATATAATATATATTATAGAAGTTGGATATATGAGTAAACATTGATCCAAGCAAAAAGGGATCCAAAAGACTACGATGCAAGACTAATGACGCAAATATAGAAGATTCATATTTTATTTTTCTTTTTAAGCGTAAAAGATATAAGATTATATTAAATTATATTCATCTAGTCATAGTCACTCAGCACGAATCAAAATGGTTAATACTCATTATTTACCATATCTATAATTATTTACTAAATATCTTAATTATATTATATAATACTCATATATTGGTAAAAGAAAATATTTAAATAATTTATCGATGAAATTATTTACTAAATAATTATAGATAGAGTAATAAATAAATTGATTTTTAAGTTATATATATATATATATATATATATAATAACGGAATCTGATATATGCCCTGTTAGACGTACCATAGAACGCATTCATTAAAAGCTTTTGTTGTAATTAAAGTACAATGATCATTACGTCATGAAAAGACCATTGCCATTAGGATTGTAAAGTAAAGTTTGAGTATTATTGAGTTTAATTTAATTTGAAAATATTAAAATTAAACTCTGTTCAACTCAAAATATTTGTGTGGTTAAAATTGTTAAGATCTATTCTAACTCGAAATAAAAAAAATTTGAAGATTCACTCGAAAGCTATTGTGCTTACAATCTTCAAACTCCACTTGAAATAAAAAAAATAGAAATTCGACTCAAACCTATATTTTAAGTATATGAAAGTCTTATATTATATTTTTTATAAATAAAAAGAAATACATATAAATGTTAATACTATTAATACTTTAATTAAAAAATCTAAAAACTTAATATAATATTTTTTTCGAGTTAATTGCCAGCTTTTTGAGTGGCGTATAAAATAGTTCGTTTAGGTTAATTAAAAATTCGAGTCGAATTTGAGTCAAGTCTATTAAATTTAATTATTAAACAAATTTTGATCAAATCAATTTCAAATAACTTACGTCTATCTCGTCTTATTTACGGCGTAATTATGATATTGATTCATCCATGCCTTTGCTGACAAGTCTTTGTATATTTTGTACGGATATAGAAAACGTGGAATAACTATTAATATAATATTATGATATGAATTTTAAAGTCCAACTTATGATTAATTATCAATATTAATATTTTTCACCATAAATTATGGAGTACTCTTTAATCAAATCATTAGCCAAACGACAATAAAAAGAAGGCAAATAAAGGAAAAGACAGCTTAGAAACAAAGGCTGCATATAGTTTAAAAGTAGCCACTTGTGCTCGATCCACACAATGTTGGACGGATTGGGTTTAACAATTTTAGACATGATACCAATTAAAACATAATTAGCATATAATATAATAAGAAAAATAATAGATAAACTATTGAAATGATAATTTTGTTTCATAAATATTTACTTTTTATCACTAAATTTAAAAAGTAATATTGTGATCACCTATGTTATTATTTTATAATGTTTGTCATTGGGCACTAAATGCTACTACTTTGATAACATGATACATTGATAAAAGGAGTTAATTTTTAATAGATTAAATTACATCGTTCCTCACCTAATTATGCTATCTCTCCTATTTTTCTCACCCAACTTTTAATTTTTTTATTTTGCTCATTGAACTTTACAAATTGAATTATTTTTGCTCACTACCCTGTATTTTTATTTTATTTTTTAATATAAAATAAGTAAGAAGATAACAAAAAACCAAAAGGTGGTCGGATGCCACCGTCAGCCACCATTGACTGCCGTAAGTGGTGGTTGTTCGATCCCAAATTTCATGGGTAGCTTCGCCTCGACATCATGATTTCGAATTTGACTTCTATTTTGTCGGAACTTCCTCTAAAGTCTACGAACTTGAGATTGAAAGTGAGGGAGTCGAAATGTTTCAATCAAGATTCACGGGTTTTGGGATATTTTCCGGTGAAACAATCACCAGATTCGGACTCAGCAAGTCGAGATGAACTGACCCATGAAATTTTGGACCGTACAACCATCATCAATGACGGTGGATGGTGTCCAGAATGAAAATGACATGGCGGTTGAAGGAGAGAAAATGAAGAAGAAAATGAAAAAGGGTAAATTACACAATTCCTCACTGAACTTTACTACTCCTCTAATTTTACTCACCGAACTTTCAATATAGGATTCGAAACAACGTCATTTTGGTGTATATTTGAGTTTTTCAAAATGACGTCATTTTGAAGCTTGTGCCACGTCATAACGCCTTTAAATTGTTAACGGCAAAGTGAGCAAAATGATTCAATATGTGAAGTTCATGAGCAAAATAGAAAAATTGAAAGTTGGGTGAGGAAAATAGGAGAGAGAGTATAGTTAAATGAGGAACGGTTTAATTTACCCTTTTTAATTTGACCCGTTAACTTTAGATAAAATATTAATTTTACCTTTAAACTTTAGACAATATTATTTACATGGCATAAATTGATATTTATCTGTTGAATGGTGTAATTGATTTTTTATCTAAAGTTCATGAGTCAAATTAATAATTTATATAAATTTTATAGCTCAAATTAAAAAGTAATATATTTTACTAACATATCACATCATCGACTAACACTACTTAAAGCCTTAATGGAAAAACTGTTAAAAAATTATAACATAAGAGACCAAAATTATATTTTTTTTAAATTCGATAACAAAAAGTAAACACTTACAAAACAAAAGTGCCAATTTTGATAATTTGTATAAAAGTAAAACAGATATACAAATATGTTGATTATGCAATACTAATCATTAATACAAAAAAAATGACAAACTTATTTGAAGTTAGGTTCGAAACTTAGCATCTTCACCTTCTCTAATTGATTATATATTTTTAACAACTTCTACCTAAGGGATAAGAAAGAGGGATTTAATTTCTAATGAATATTGAATTTATAAGTTAGTGGAGAGGGAAAATGTCAGAGTTTTTAACTATTTATTTTAGAGATTGTTGACATAAAAAATTCATCAAAAAAAGATGTCAACTCAATATTTTTAACCACTTATTCAAAAGATTGTGGACTTAAAGAATTATAAAAATATATAATACTTTAAGGACGGCTATAATGTACACAATTGTGGACTCAACAAGTGATTTGGCTTGATGTGAAATTTGGTTCTAAAAGGATATGATGATTGTTATTATATGTTTATGTGATGGTTATGTTTAATATTATATAATTTTAATTATTTTTATATGATTTATTATATATAACATTTCAATGATTTATTTTTTATAAAATAAAGATATTATATATTTAAATATTAAATATATTTATTTTCTTATACAATAATAAGTGAATCTAATCAAAATTCATTTGATATATTTTATAGATGGTGTTGTAAAAGATAGGGATTCAAATGTCTTGAGGGTGTCTTTATAAGGCTATATTAGCCAACAAGTGGTAGTGAGGGATAGTGGGGTTTTGTTTGAATTTTATTGCAGATACCAACCGTCCAAATCTAAAGTAAGTCTCCCCTTTTGTCTGCATTTAGGCTACACGACTTTGTGTTTTCATTGATTACAATCCAAGTTATCACCGCTTTAACCACTATTATTGCTCTATAAACGCTTTTCATTTAGAGGACATATATATTCATCATTGATGCATTTCACATGACGTGTGAAACAGACATTTTATTATTTTTATTTAATTATTAACATTATTATTTGATCCTATTGGATGCAGCGGTTAGAGGTCTTGCATTCTTAATGAGAGAGTTTATATTTAAATATTTAAAATAAAATTATTGAAAAAAATAATTACAATCATTAACATGAACATTAAAACAGTCATGAAAAACATTTGTTGTTTAAAGAAAAAAGAGAAGTGTGAAAAGTAGGCGGAAAATAAATGAATTCCATTATATTAGGACAGGATAAAGGCATCACCGACTTTCATAAAGTAAATGATAGACCTACGCCCAGTTGGGTTGCCTTCTGTTTTGCTATTTGTTGGCACTTGGCTTTACAATTAGAGCCATCGTGGTGCCGCTGTGCTTCAAATGGGAACTATTGTGGTATTAATAAAAGGGCATATTCAAATACAATTATGGGATTGTAAGGTAATGGTCCCAAATACATTGGAAAAAAATTGTTTGTCTTCTTACGGGTTTGAATCTATGAGCTCTCTAGTCACGTTTTGTGCGTAGCTATGGGCGATGGCTACTCTGAATGGAAACATAATGGGGGAAATGGCATCTTATTCGGGGGCCATGTTTTTGTAGGAATGGCTTGTCTCGGTTATTCTCTCTCTTTTGCCTTTGTTGATTTGTTTCAATTACTGTAAAATGTATGAGCCCTTCAATTCAGCCAGATACGAGCCCAACCAAAGGAGCCTTTCAATTCGCATGTGTAAACACTCATTCCCGTCCGGAATCAGATTTGAGTTTTTGTTTTTAACAATTGGATAAATAAATAAATAAATAGTAGAGAAATATATATACACCAATAAATATATGTTTAATAAATAAATTGATTAGATCAAGAGTTAATTACATATATGAAAGTATTAAATAAAAGCGATTTGTTAATTAAATTGATAGTAATACACATGAGCATTAAAAATATATATTAATATTTATTATAATTCTTTTTTCAAGTACAAATAAAATTGATAGCAATGGCCAATTACCAAGTCTTATACCAAACAGTCTGCCTAAAAACAAATCCAATTACCAAACAACCTAGCATTATATATATATATATATATATATATAATGATACAAACCCACTGCCAAGTCCAATTACCAAACAACCTAGCCTACAAACAAATCCAATCAACAAAGGCCTAAAATGGGAGCCCATACGTAAACCCAAACGAAATTTAGGGTTTTATTAGTAACCAACGCCGTTAATTTCTAGTCAACAGCGTCGCCAAGCTTCCATTGTTCGATCTGGAGAAGATATTACATCAGTGAGATCGACTTTCTCAAACTTCTGATCGACGCGCAATGTTCTAAATTCCTTCATGTTCACGATGAAGCTATAACAACCCCAGCAGTGGCCCTATGTTCCCTCATATGGCCAGGACAGCCGCCAGCAAGCATCAATCAATCCATCCTCACCATATTAGTAGCCATGCAAGCAAGAAACAAAAATTGATGAGTTGTTGTAATATGATTGGAAGCTGATTGATTTTCAAAGAGCCATTTTCTTTTTTACGTTTATAACATAGAAGGGGTCTATATAAACCCTAAAATTAAAGTGTAAACGGTTTGATTCCAATAAAAAAAAGGAACAATACAAATTATATTTTCAAGGTATTTTCCCATTTTCCTATAGCTTCTTGCATGTGTTTTATTCGAAGCAGAGTATAGGAAACGAAGGGGGTTTCGTTACCTTGTTTGTTGGTGGTTTTGTCACTGGAGTCGTTCATTGATAGTTGGGGTCATGAGTTGAAAAGGTTGAAGCTTCTTTGGTCGTTTAGGGTTTTAAGTCTAATATTTATAGGGCTTAATTTGGGGTAAGAATAAAAAGGATGGGTTTTGGTTCGCTCGATCACCGTTGGTGGTGGTCGGAGCGTGGAAGAGGGTTGATTTTCGGCATTGATGAGGAAGAAGGGTCATGTTTTAGTTTGGGATAGATTTGGGCTTCACTGGTCGTGGTTGAGAGCGGTTGGAGGGATGAGCAGCGTAGATCTACGATAGAGGAGGCGGCTATGCCCTTTGGGGGTTTTGGTCGATAGAATGAGAGAGATTTTCTAAATGGGGGATTTATTTTTTTTTGAGTTTGATACAAAGGGTTGATTTTTTTCTTAGTTTCACGATAAACAGTGCCTATCTACAGTGAGTTAATGTTGATGTGACTGCCGATCAGTCTACATGGAGTGTTGTTTTGAAGTACAGAGGTTTACTTTGGGTGAGAATGCTTCTTTGGATCATTTGCAAAGGTAGACTACTTTCTAACGAGGAAAGGGGGTGAAGACACATAACTGCGAGTCTGCACTGTGATGTTTGTGGTGCAGTGACTGAATCTACTTCACATGTTCTCCGAGTGTGTACTCTGGCACGAGCAACCTGGCAGAAGTTGGTTCATCCTTCCCGGATGGGGGAATTTTGCAGCATGGATATGAACCATTGGGTGGTTATTAATCTCACGAGACAAAATTATTTTGCTACTGACTCGATAGATTGGAATCTATTGTTTGGATCGGTAATTTGGTGTCTTTGGAGTTGTCGTAATCGTTTTTTATTTGATGAGAGTTTCTTTGCTGATGATACTGTCTTACACCAGAGTAAACGACTACAAAATGAAGCGATGCAGGCTGTTCGAACTAGTTCTTATATTAAGGCGGGTTACATTGCTACTGTTCCGCGGGGATTACTTTGGTCTTTGCCGCCCATAAATTGAGTTAAACTTAATATGATGGAGGGCGTAGATCTGACACGAGCTTAGCGATGTGCGGAGGTATTCTAAGGGACCATATGGATGGTTGGATCATGGGTTTTGCCAAAGCCATTGGTGTTTATTCAGTGCTTGATGCAGAGCTTTGGGGCATATTCGAAGGTTTATCATTGACTTGGAGTTTGGGTTTCCGCTCGATCGTGGTCGAAACGGATAGTAGGGAAGCTTTATCAACTATTGGTTTTGGCTCCGATAGGAGAGGAAGTTCAAGCACCTTGATGTTTCCACACATTCAACAGCTTCTTTTTAGGAACTGGAATTTGGAAGTTGTCTTTGCACCACGGGAGAACAATAGAATTGCATATGCTTTAGTTCAGATGACTTGGATTCGACCATTTAGGACACATTTCTTTCAAACAATTTCGGAGGAGACTAGGGAAGTCTTCTTAAAAGATACTTGTTGTGCAGTGAACTATGACACTGCTATCTAGCTTGTCTTTTATCTCTTATTAAAAAAAATACTTGAAATGGTAAAAAATGAGTTATATACCAAGAGTTTTGGGGTTATTTGCACATCAATCTCTATATTTTCGTCATGTTTTTATAGTTTAGTAACAATTTCTTTTCTTTTTTATTATTTCAAACTTGATTTCCTAATTCTGCCATTTTCATTTTTTCTGATCATTGAGCTTTTAATTTTATTGCAATAATCACTCGATTTGGCCTTACAACAATCTGTCATGGGGTATGACGCGTATTATATATGGTCCCAGTTAACATTTAGTTCTAACAACTGAATCTCAAATTATTGTACCAAAACAATTCTAGGGCCTCACGACGACTTGTTCTGAAGTATGACTCGTGTTATTTACGGTGCGGGTAAAATCAAAATTAACCTCTAACTTTATTTTCGTGCAATTTACATTTCTGTTTATTTAAATTCCAATACTTTATTTTTAGTATTTTTAGTTTTTTCCTTTTAGTTTCTAGCATTTTAATTTCAATCATTTAAATTCTGGTATTTAATTTTCTACATTTTTTAAATTTGTACGTTACTTTATGTTTTCTTTTTGTTTAATCCTTTTAGTAGATGTGTTTTAATTGTAGCTTTTTTTCTAATTTGCTTCAATTTAGTCCTTTTCAGATTTTAATTTATTTCTTATTAATTTGTATTTCAGTAATGTTAGATTAGTCTTAGTTTAATTACTTAGCTTATAGATTAAATCTTTAAATTTAGGTTTATTAATTTTAGTCCCTCAACTTAGGTTTTAGTTACTTTATGTGAATTTTTAATTTGGTCCTCTTTTTTCTTTTTCTTTTTTTCCCTAAGGTTTCATATTAATTATTCGATCCAATAAATTGCTAAAATGGCTTTGTTTTAATATTAAAGCCTTTATTTTAGATTAATTTCATCTTTAGTTCTTTAATTTAGGGGAATTTTTCAATTTGATCCTCATTTTTATGCCCAATGTTCCATATTAATTATTCGATCAAATAAATTGCTAAAATTGGTTAGGTTTTAATAGTATAGCCTTTATTTTTGATTAATTTCACTTTAATACTTTAATTTAAAAGACTTTTTAATTTGATCCTCACTTTTATGCCCGAGGTTCTATATTAATTATTTGATCCAATAAATTGCTAAATTGTTTAGGTTTTAATATTAGAGCCTTCATTTTAGGTTTAATCCTTTAGGTTCTTTAAAATTCATAATTTAACACTTTATTTAGGGGGATTTCTTAACTAATTCACCTAGTATATGAAGCTTTAGTATATGAAGCTTTCAGTCAGACTGCTCTCATTTAAAATATTTCCTCAAGTGTTGTAAAGTTCTCTATCATTTCAAGAAGAAAGTTTGGATCGATGATTTGAGAAATTTGAAGGACATGTATGTTGTTTGGAAGGTACATTGACTACCTTGAGAATATGTTTTATTCAAATGTGAGGATTATGAATGGATCATGTTGTATGGACTTTGGGGTACAATTTGTTGTGCTTCATTGATGGTTTTAAGACAATTTAGTACTCAACAATTTAGTCCAACAACTCATGGTCTGAATACATCTGAAATTGTTTTTCCTACACTGAATTATAGAGATCAAATCACCAAGATATTCATTGATAACTCTCCAAAGAGTTATAATTTAGTATCTTTTTACCTATGTTAAGCTTGAACTTTAGCATATCATTAAGACCATATTGTGAACATTTTATGTTTACTTTACCATATCTTGCATCGTTTGCATTTTGGGAATAATTGGTGGAACTTGGGCTATTTTTGTTGTTTTTATGATGAATATGGTACGCTAATGTTATGGCAATGCTCTATGCTATAGGTGATGCTATGAAGCGATGTTGCGTTGAATCGATGTGTAGAGCTGATAGCAATTGGTGAGTCATTAGATGGTTATGAAAATTTTTGGAAAGAGGACAACTGTCAAATGATTAAAATATCTTGATATTTGTGGACTATTCCTATTGGCTAAAGGATTGCCTATTTTGGCCAATAAAAGGAGGATGGAGTCACACAATTCTTTTCTTCATCAATTAATTTCTTCCACAAATTTCTTCCAAGCCATGGCTGCCTACACTCTCCACTAGGATGTGTAGCAGTAGTTAAGGGAGCACTTTCGTGTAGCAACGACGATCAAGTAGAGTTTTATTTTAGTTTTTGTCCCTTAGTTTGAAAAATGAAAGTGATAGATAGTAACTTAGAATATATCTATATTTTGGATGTTGTTTGGTTTTGAACTTAAGGTGTTCGATAAAATGTTTTTATTGTGACTATTGTGTATATTTTGTTTTCATGTGATGTAGCTTTTATAAGATGAGTTTAAAAATGAATTTATCCTTATGTATGTGATTTTAATAATGTTTACAAATGAATTTTATTGATTTCGCATACTACTTTCTTGCAATATTGGTATTACGAAAGTAGGTAGCATATGGAAATATGATAGTCATTGCATTATTAACTATTTAATTATTTGGATTGGTGAAAATTGGTTTTGAGTGATTAAGTAGGGTTAATCTTTGCAAGTCGCATGAATGAATCTTCCTTAGCATTATCATAATTGAAACAACCAAAAAATAGTTACATCTGTTAAAACTCTAATATGTTACGCGCTAAATGTTGTTGCATTACCTAACAATTCCATTATGACTTTATTACTTTGCTACTTTCTCATTGTCTTACAATTTTTTCCATATGTCTTTTAATACTCGCCATTACAACGCTTTTGTAACACTCGCTCTCTATGGGTTTGACATTTGATGCTCTTATTGTATCCACTTTAATACTTGAATATGATACATGTACTTGCGTGATTGTTGTAGAATTTATTGTAGCATCATTCATTTCCTGGAAAAACCCTCATCGACTTACAATAAAGAAGATTAAACCTTCATTTATGCCAGATTATGAGTCATAGAGATATAAGCGAGTAAATGACAATATTCCAAGACCTAGTCTTGATAATCATTTAACTATGGTTGAGAAATTAAGGATGATTTCGACCGAAGCTTAGCTATTAAGAGAAGAGTTAAGGAAGATGAATACTGACTGAGAAACTGAGCTGAGAAAATTTGATAATGAAAGGTTCATGATGAAGTTGGAAGTAGAAAAATAAGAAGGGGCCACAAACCAATTGAGGAAAGAAAATCAAAAGGTCAAGGAAGAATTTGAAGCCATGGATAAAGACTAAAGAGAGTTGTCTCAAAATATGAAAGCTGAAGGCCTTTGTGTTAGGACCACTGACACACCCTATGGCATAGTGGAAAAATAATTTCGACGGTCTCACTAGTGATCTAAGTACGAAAGTTGGAATTAGGAGAAAGAGATACAAAATTTCAACTCAGGTTCCTTAAAAAACAGTAAGACAACAGTAGTCGTGAATGGTTCAAATCGTAGGCCTCAAAAAATAATTGTCTCGGCCTCTACTCAGTTCACCCGATTGAAAATAGCTGAGTGCAATTTCTTTTTCCCAAAACTGTTTTTGAGAAATTTCTTAAAATACTAAGTCAGCTGCTAGACCTTTCTTATCTCTTTTTATATAAGTTACTCTAATCTTTCGGGTTTTTTTAATTATGAATTAATTAAATCTGAATTTAATTATTTTGAATTAAAATATTATGAATTAAATAACCATTAAAAGAATTGTAATCATATTTACATTCTTTTAATATTCATTTATTATATTTAGGAGAATTATAATATATATATATATATCAAATGTATATGTATACACACACACACACACACACACACACACACACACATATATATATATATATATATATATATACATGTATTAATTTTAATTATATTCTTCAATCATGTATAATAAATTGTATAATTAATATTTGTTTAATATTTTCTCATATCAACCCTAGGGTGTGACCCTATAGGTTTCTGTAACATTAGTAGTAATTATTAGAAACATTCTAAAATTACAAACAATGAGTGATATCTAGCAATATATCATTTTCACCTAAGTTATAGGAAGTCATGATTCGGTATAACATCTTCGCGACTAACTCTTTTTTGCATTATATCATTTTTTTCCCTTTATATATATAAAATAGTCACAAATCTTGGAATAGTCACACTTGTATAGCTCATCTATTATTTCTTGATATCTAGAGTAGACTATAATGAAAAAATAATTTGTGATATCTCATATCAACTTATTTGAGCATGACCATGCAATTTTAGTCTCACTCAATCAAGTGGCATGTGATAATTTTCCTATTATGTAGGAAGGACAAATCCTATCTTGACCATTCACATCCCATACAACACATATCGTAATATATTCAATATCAATCTTTATAGTGCAACCAATTGTGTAGCATGTTTAACTGTATCAAAACATACAACAATATATGTTGAGATAGTAATGATCTTAAGTATGAGGACATATAGTCATCACCATGAGCAATGTTATGATTGTCACATAATAATCCAAGACATGTGCTCATAGTGGGTTATTCCAATATTTAGTTCTCTAACAACATATTCATGCATTGATTCTAATATCTTTATGCCATTGACAACTCATTGTCATCAACCAATAACATGTTAGCCTTAAACGTATTATTATTGTTCATGTCCATAATAATACTCAGCTAAGGATATTTAATAATAATCATATTATTATATGAACTTTATTATCTTTCAGTTTATTGGAGACACAAAGATATAACTAAAATAAACATTGGCAATGCCTTTATTCAATAGAATTGGTAAATAGAATGAATCGCTACAATCATCTCATGATTGATTTTTGGGCATACTCTAACACTACACCATACTGCCAATGAGTTAAACATAAATTTGGAAAGAGCAGAGAGGCATACCAGAAGAAGTGAAGAAGGTAGGTAACGAGCCAATGTTAGAATCAAGTAGTTGATTGAACACTACAATGAGACCAAGCAGTAGCTGGATCAAAGGTGGGCTCAAATGAAAGTGCTCAAATAATAAATCCTTAATTTAGAATAGGCTTTTC
Organism: Hibiscus syriacus; assembly: GCF_006381635.1. Lineage (NCBI taxonomy): Eukaryota > Viridiplantae > Streptophyta > Magnoliopsida > Malvales > Malvaceae > Hibiscus > Hibiscus syriacus. Next base: position 10,818,146 of record NW_024062980.1, on the reverse strand, counting down.
AAGGTCAGTATAATGACGAGAAGAAAATGATGCATTGAGAAAGAAGATAGCTGAGCTGAAAGGTTATGATTTTATTCTCATGTCAGCTATGAAAATGGTTTAAAAAGAGAATGAGGAACTAAAAATCAAGATGGTTGAGTTAGAAAGAATTCTCCAAGGGTGCAATGAACGTATTATCTACATCTCATAAATTGCGCCTCTAATTGACAATGAATCAAAGGACATGCTTTGTTAGGTAGGAGAGGTGATCAAACTCAAGAGGATTCAATGTTGAGGGCAGAAGCTAAGGGTTGTGAACGTTTTTGGCAAATCTTTGCTATGGGTAGGAAACAGAAGATCTAAGGATTTTCATAGTGCTAGAGTCTAATGAAGAACGACGCATTATCCAACTACTTGTAGGAATAAAAAAACAAGGAGATAAAGATAGGTTTAATTTATAATCTTTAATTTTCACTTTTCCAATGTACTAAGACATTGTAGTTTCTTCAAGAATTGTTTTATGAGCAGTTATTTTAGGATCGATACCTTTTGTATACATTTTTTTTGTTCATGCTTATACATTTTAAGAATTGTGCATTAAAGCATCCATTCATTTAATAAAATATCAAATAATAAGATAAGGTTTTCGATCACAATAATCATGGCCCATGCTAGTAGCAAAAATACTCGGAGCCATACGACATAAGAAAGATGACTAAAGAGATGGGTGATAGATTATCCCACATTGAAAAATAACAGAAGGACACTCAAGAGAAAGTAAGATCAAATTAGATAAAATTGAGGCCAACATTTCTAGCTTGCAAATTGATATGATGAAGAAAATGGAGAAGATATTTATGAAGCACATGATTGTTGGAAAAAGTCTAGCTGAGAACCCTTCACATCCTTCCAATTTAACGCCCATTCACATTACCATGCATACTCCTACACATCAGGAAACACAAACTCAAGCTTTCTTCACCACTGACAACCCACCACAACATCAAACTGGAACTCAATTCCACATTAACTACCCTACCATATCTGGGGTGAAGCTAAGGGAATTTCATTCTGATAATGAGGTCTCGTATTTGAATAAAATATCTGAGAAATAAATATGCAACGAATAATTCACTCGATAATTGAAGAATCTTGAAGAAAGACTGAAATTTGTTGAAATGGTTATCCATTTTATGGGTTTAATGCCAAGGAGTTAAGTATGGTCTCTAATTTGGCCATTCAACATCAAATGTTGGTATTCATATATGTATACATTCGATATAAACTCCATTTCACAATTTCAATATTTACTTTAACACTTTAAAAATACAACTTCAATCCTCTTACTAACACATTCACCCACTAATCCCCATATTCATCGCAATTTCACATTCTTGATTAATGAAATGAATTCCTTTAGAATTCACCCTAATTTTTTCAATTTATTCAAAATGGTTCATTTTGTAATTTCACTTTAAATTCATTACTAATTCCCAAATTAAATATCGGAACATTGTAATACCCCAAATCTCAGGTTAATAGTTCATATTAAATAGAGTCCCAAAGACTCATTAGACTAGTTGGATATAATTAAGTAAGAATTGGGCTTGCTTGGGCCCAAATGTTAGGCTTTTAGGGGTAAGTTTATTAAGAAGGAAGAGGGCGAGGACCTAAAGTGTGATTTCCCCTTTATTAAATATATAGCTACAACCCCTTATAGCTGGAAACCAACGTGAACCACACCCATCCTTACCCACTAAACACTCTTTTTTTTCCTCTCTTCTAAGAGAAGAAAGGTTTAAGTTTCATGGAATTCAATTTCTGTTTGGGTTTATCTAAGGTAAGAAAGTTATTCTCCATTTCAAGAGCTTCATTCATATGTCAAGTTTTAAGCTTTGAACCAAAAATGGGTTTAGTGGGAGTTTATGAAATTAAAGTATTTTATATGCGTTTGGGGTAGGATGAACTTTAAGAAATGTTTTTAGATTTCCAATAGTCTCAAAAATAAGTTAGTAACATCTTTTCCTTATGTATTAGTGAAAGAAGTTGGAGAAAGGTCCAAAGCAAGTGGAAAGGAAAAATTAACTCTGAGGTAATTTGAGATGATTTCCAACTACCAAGACCTTAAGGTAACACCCTTCTAACCTTCCTATACCATTTGTAAGCCTTGCCATGCATTTATGTAGATTGCATTAGTTTTTGAAGGATTATGAGCATGTTCATGATAAATACCACATTTATATGTTTTTATGCTATATGACGACTCTTTATGACCTTATTAAGTTCAAATAAGACACTAATAATGTTTGGGTACCTTCTCAGGGTCTTTAGGATGGTTTAGAAAGGTTGAAGATGCTCAAATATGGCATTTTCGGGTGCTAGTATCGATATTGTATGGGTTAATATTGATATTGTTCTATGTAAAGCAAAAAAGTATCGATACCATAGGCCCGATCTTGATACCTAAAGGAGGTGTCTCGATACCTATTTTCAAAAATACCATTTTGGTACCAATTTTCATGGGAGTATCGATACCAAGGGCTGAGTATCAATACACCCTATAGGGGTATCGATACTACCCCTTTTTCAGAAGGTCTTTTTAAGTTATTGGATCGATACTTTCATGGGGGTATCAATACTCCTAAGTCAGTATCGATATTAATAATTCAATATCGATACTACCTCAGTTTAAAAGATAAAATATTTTTGAAATTTTAGAAATATGAATGAGGGAGCCAAACCATTCTTTAATCCTTCAATAAGACATCAAATTAGAATGATATTAAAAAGTTCAATTTCACTTAGAAACCTTATAACTTAAGAAATCATAAGACTTGCCTTATGTGATGTTTGGGAAACAAGACGGCACCCGAATCACTTTAGAATAGGCGAACACTTTTGTGTTAAGATATGGTCGACCCTAAGATAGTGCACTAGGCACTATTTGCTAACTGGGCGTAGATGCCCCAAGGCTCTATGGAGAAAGTTAGCCGAGTAATGCAATACGATGTAGAATTATGGATTTTCACCCTAGGTAGGATAGAGGGGTGCATGAGCTCCGAGATGTAACCCATCATTTGCACCATGATGCCTATCTTTGTATGTATGGTTTAGCTTAGCACACTTGTATGCTAGCAAGTATGTTTTAAATATGTTTATTAGAGAATGCATGTGGTGTAGTTGGTTATTAGTGTGGCACTAAGATTGTGAGCTCAGATTTTAAAAATTGTTTTCGTATGTAGCTTAATAGAAGAACCTTTTGGAGGAGCCATCGACTGTACTTTTAGCAGCTAGCCACCGACCTTTTGAGTACGTTTCGGCTTTATATTTTACGGGCATGTATTATATGTAGACTCTTGTATATCAACTCAAAATTTTATGTATAAGTGTTTGTAAACATATGTTCAAGTCAATTTTGGGGCTCCCAAATTTGTAAATTAAATTTTAAGTATTTACTTGTCGATTGTATCAAAGTATGAACTTTGTATGAAAGAATATGTTGTTTTTAAAAGAAACAATTAGGTTATATAACCACTCCTTTGGTGAGTGTGACATCATATTCCGTTGATCTTTATGTCGTACTAGATTAGGACATTACATTTAGTCTAATCAGATTGTTAGGTTGAGTCAGTTCTAGGATCCACGGGTTAGAGTCGGTAAAGGTTCATATACATACATGCCCTTAGAATTTTGAGATGTTGAGTATGGAATAGTTATAGTAACCTCATTGTTTCTATTTATTTCATAATATAAATATAAACTATGATTTAGACCCTAGTCAAGAGGGTAGAGTAGAGAGTCATGCCTCGTTAGCATGCGAATCAGGGGATGAGTTCAACCTGGACACAATGTTTAATATTCTGGGAGATGTTGGGGTCGATAAATTTAGGGATTTAACAAAAAAATTAAGATGCACAATATGTGTCATCCCTAGGACTTCAGTCGTGTCACCTCCCCCACCTGCACTTCTAGCCCCTTCGGTAGTGACTCCCCAAGAATCATCGGTAGAGCATCTATGCCAATATAAGATAACCAAATTCTTTGGCTTGAGAGATGATGAACCTATTTCTATGGATCAGTGGCTCAGGCAGACCCTTCGCACACTCAGACAATTACATTTGACTCTTAAGGGTAATTTGAAGTGTGTAATCTCTTTGCTTAAAGGTGACGCCATCGACTGGTGGGAGATAGTTGAGCTATTTATGGAGCCTGAGAAGCTAACTTGGGAGATTTCCTTATTAGATTTTAGAAAAAAGTTTATTAGGGAAGCTCATGTAGACTGGTTAAGGTATCAATTTCTTAATCTGAAGCAAAATGATCGTTCGATGATGTAATACGAAGTAGAATTTTTTTAATTGAGTCTATATGGGTCAGAGATGATTCTGACAGAGTATCACCACTGCAGGAGATTTAAAGAGGGCCTAAACCTTGATATCCTTACTGATCTAGCTGCTGACCCACCTAGGGTCTTTTCAGAGTTGGTACGCCAGGATAAAGTGGTCGAGAGAATTGTGGGGATGAGAACTAGAGAATCTAGTGTTGTTCCAGAGTAGAATCAGATGGTAATAGAGTCCTCGAGATCCACCCAGAAATAGGCCAAGAGAACCAAGGATTTTCAAGGCTCGTGGAGAACCATCACTAGCCAGCCTAGGGGGCCAGCCCTGAGTTTGAATTGTGGCGACAGATTAGGGTCCCGTACGAGACCGTTGGTGACCTCGTCAATGGCTAGTTCTAGTGGATCATCGAGAACACCCTATCCTGACTTCCAGACTTATAGAAAGAAGCATCTAGGAGTATTTCATTTTGGGATCGAAGGATATTTTGGTTGTGGCTCCCTTGATCATTTTATTTTGGACTGTCTAAAGGCACATAGAGCGTATCGCATCAGACCCAGAGATCGACCAAGTCTGTTCAGAGGGGTAGATGACCCTCGAGAAGTGGTATTTATGCTTCTGGCCAGTATGGCAGGGGTACTTCCAGGTTTGAAGTTGGTTCTGAGCCACGAGTAGCTTCTCGTTAATACATTATTCGAGCTCAGGAGGAGTTTGACCCAACTAATGTCATTTCAGGTATATTTATCATGTTTTCTATTTCAGTTACAATATTAATAGATATAGGTCTACATACTCCTACATATGTTATGACCTAGCTTAGGAAAGAAACATCTCAACAGAGAACTTAGAGATAGGAGTTAGAGTGTCTAGTTTACTATGACTAGATATCCTAGTCGACAAGATACATCGTCGCTATCCTATAGAAATCCATGGTCAAAATTTCCCAGTCGATCTTATAGAGCTACTATTCAAAGAGTCTGATGTGATTTTTGGTATGGATTGGCTCTCAGAGCATGATGCAAGTTTAATATATAAAGCCATACGACTTAAGCTTAGAAATGACGATAGATCTAAAGTGGTGATGAGAAGTGTAAAACATGAGTGTTCAAAAATGATTTAGCAATTAAAGAGCATATGATGATCGAGAAGGGTTATGAAGATTTTTAGCCCATGTGATTAACATGCAGGCTACAAGTCCATCAATTGAGGATATTAGAACTGTAAGAGATTTTGGGGATGTGTTCCTTGAGGAATTGTTATGATTATCCCCGGATGGAGAATTGGAATTAAGTATTGAGGTGTTGCCTTGTTCTGCTCCAGTGTCCATTGCACCCTATCACATGGCACCGAAGATCTTAAAGAATTAAAGGTCCAACTTTAAGAGCTTTTAGATAAGGGTTTCATTCAACCAAGTACATCTCCATGGGGAGCCATTCCTTTTTGTAAAGAAGAAAGATGGGTCACTAAGGTTATACATCGATTACTATCATCTGAATAAGTTAACCTCTAGAACCAATACCCTCTCCCTAGGATAGATGACTTTTTTTATCAGTTAAAAGGGTTTGTGTTTTCTCAAAGACAGAACTAAGGTTGGGCTATTATCAGTTGAAGGTAAAAGATGTTAATGTATCAAAGATAATGTTTAATGAACTTAATGTATCAAAGATGGTCATTACGAGTTCCTTGTGATGTCGTTTGGACTTACTAACGTCACGACAACATTCATGGACTTAATGAACCGTGTTTTCCATCCGTATTTAGACTAGTTCGAGGTGGTTTTCATAGATGATATTCTTGACTACTCGCGATCTGAAGAATAGCACGATCGACACCTTCGCATAGTTTTACAAACTTTGCCAGATCGTAAGTTGTTTGCTAAGTTTAGGAAGTGTGAGTTTTGGTTATCCGAAGTATCCTTTTTGGTCATGTAGTATCAGAAGAAGGCATCCTTTTTTATCCTCAGGAAATTCTTGCAATGTTAAAGTGGGAACATCCAAGGAATGTGACGGAAGTTCGTAGTTTCTAGGGTCTCATAGGCTATTACTGTCGGTTTGTTAAAGGGTTCTCAATGATAGCTACACCCATTATAAAGTTATTACAAAATGGATTTCCATTTTTTTGGGGACGACTGCCAGAAAAGTCTTGAGCAATTACAGTTTGTTCTAACCCATGCACTAGTTTTAACCCAACCAGAATCCGGTAAAGAATTCATAGTATATAGTGACGCCTCCTTGAATGGTCTTGCGTGTGTGCTTATGTAAGATGGAAAGATGGTAGCTTACGCATCCCTTCAACTCAAACCGCACGAGCGTAACTACCCCACCCATGACTTAGATCTAACAACTGTAGTTTTTGCGCTTAAGATCTAGATACATTATCTGTTTGGGGAGAAGTGTTATATCTTTACGGATTACAAAAGTCTCAAGTACATACTTACCCATAAAGAATTAAATTTAAGGCAACATAGGTGGGTAGATTTGTTAAAGGATTATGATTTTGTGATTAACTATGACTCAGAAAAAATAAATGTAGTGGAAGATGTGCTAAGTAGAAAGTCAATGGCGAAGTTGAGGGCCCTGTTAGCACGAATGAGGTTGATTGAGCGTGGACGATTGTTAGTAAAACTTTGAGTGGAACATGAGCTAGTGGGTGATGTCAAGATATTTTAAGGCTCAGACGATCTCTTGAGGGCTCATGTGGAACAAGTTCACTGAGGTGAGGACCTAGGTTTTGAGCTAAGAGATGAAGATATATTGTACTTTAAAGGTCATTTATGAGTACTCGTAATCGATACTTTACATAGAAAGATTCTTCACGAAGCACATTGCAATATGTTCTTAGTGCATCAAGGCAGTAATAAGATGTATCAAGAATTGTGACTGTTATATTTGTGGTCATGTATGAAAAAATGAATTGTTTGAGTTTGTGGCTAAGTGCTTGGTATGTCAAGAAGTTAAGGCAGAACACCAGGTTTTTCATAGTTATTTAAATCGTTTCAAATTCCTCAGTGGAAATAGGAGGGAGTGACCATGACTGTAACCGAGCTACCAATGAGTAGAAAAAGGAATGATATAGTATGGGTTATTGTAGACATGTTAAATAAGTCGACTCATTTTCTTTCAATGTGGATGAATTTCACCTTAGAAAGGTTAGCTCGGTTGTATATCCATGAAATACTAAGATTGCATGGGGTTCTGATTTCGATCATATTAGATAGGGATCCTCATTTCACTTATCAGTTTTGGGAGACTTTTCACCAATCCTTAGGCACTAAGTTGCTTTATAACACCACTTTTCACCCTCAGATGGATGATCAGTCAGAGCGTATTATTCAAATTCTTGAGGACATGCTCAAGTGCACCGATTATGGACCTTGAGGATAGTTGGGAGAACCACCTTCTGCTAGTAGAGTTTGCATACAATAATAGTTATCATCCAAGTATCCAAATGGCACCGTACAAGGCTTTGTATGGAGCAATTATAGGACTCCCCTATGTTGGACTGAGCTTAATGAAAACAAGTTAGTGGGTCCTTAATTGATTAAAGAAATTGAGGAAAAGTTCGATTGATTCAGAATCAGCTAAAAGAAGCTTTCGATAGACAGAGGTCAGATACGGATTTAAAGCGTAAGGACATCAAGTTATTTGTGAGTGACAAGGTGTTCCTTAAAGTATCTTCATCGAAAAAGTTGTTACGTTTTGGGCACAAAGGAAAGTTGTACCCATGCTTTATAATACCATATGAGATTCTCGAGAGGATTGGCATACCGTCTAGCCCAGGATCTAGAATTGGAACCTATCCATAACATGTTCCACGCGTCTATATTAAGGAGATATCATTTCAACTTTTCCCATATTATACCTTTAGAGCAATTCGAGTTAAGCCAAGATGTGACGTATGGGGAGGAGAAGATAAGGATTTTAGAAAAAAATGTTAAACAAAAAGATCCCTTTAGTGAAATTACCGTGGAGGAATCATGGTATCGAAGAAGCCACTTGGGAAATCGAGGAAGAGATGCAAATTTAGTATCAACATCTTTTCTATGCAGGTAAATTTTGAGGAAAAATTTTCTTATTAGGATGGAAGACTTGTAATACCCCAAATCATAGGTTAGTAGTTTAAGTTAACCCAAAACCTTTAAATAGAGCCCCTAAAGACTTATAGACTAGTTGGATATAGTTAAGTAAAAATTGGGCTTAGTTGGGCCCAAATATTAGGCTTTTGGGGGTAAGTTTATTAAGAACTAAAAGGGTGAGGACCTAAAGTGTGATTTCTCCTCTTTTTCAAATCTATAGCTAACAACCCCTCATATTAGTTGTGAAACAAACAACAACCACCCCCATCCTTACTCACCAAACACTCTTTCGTTTCCTCTCTTCCAAGAAAAGCAATGATTTAAATAACAAGAATTTCAATTTGAAGTTGGATTTATCTAAGGTAAGAAAGTTATTCTCCATTTCAAGAGCTTCATTTCAAGCCCCATATGTCAAGTTTTAAGCTTTGAACCAAAAATGAGTTTAGTGGGGGTTTATGAAATTTAAGGATTTTAGTTGTGTTTAGGGTAGGATGTACTTTAAGAAATGTTTTTAGATTTCCAAAAGTCTCAAAAATAAGTTAGTAACATCTATTCCTTATGAATTAGTGAAAGAAGTTGTAGAAGGGTCCAGATCAAAGAGGAAGGAAAAGTTAACTCTTGTGTAATTTGAGACGATTTCCATCTACTAAGACCTTAAGGTAACACCCTTCTAACCTTCCTATAACATTTATAAGCCTTAACATGCATTTATGTAGCTTGCATTAGCTTTTGAAGGATTAAGAGTATGTTCATTGTGAATCCCACATTTATGTGTTTTATGGTATATGATGACTCTTTATGACCTTAATAAGTTCAAATAAGACACTAATAACATTTGGGTACCTTATTAGGTCCTTTAGGATGGTTTAGAATGGTTGAAGATGCTCAAACAAGGCATTTTCAGGTGCCAGTATCGATACTATATGGGTCAGTATCGATATTTTTCTTATGTAAAGAAACAATATATGAGTTTTTATATAGAAGTATCGATACTCGTACATAGAATATCGATACCATAGGCCTAGTCTCGATATCTAAAGGAGGGTCTCAATACTGATTTTCCAAAATACCATTTTGGTACCGATAGTAATGGGAGCATTGATACCAAGGGATGAGTATCGATACTACCTCTTTTTCAAAAGATCATTTTTAAGTTGTTGGTATCGATACTTTAATGGGGGTATCGATACTCCTGAGTTAGTATCAATACTGATAAGTATATATCGATACTACCTCAGTTTCAATGATAAGAAATTTTGGAAATTTTAGAAACATGAATGAGGGAGCCAAACTACTCTTTAATCCTTCAATAAGACATTAAGTGCTAACAATGTTATAAAGTTTAATTTCACTTAGAAACCTTATAACTTAAGGAACCGTAAAACATGACTTGTGTGATGTTCATGAAACTAGATGGACACCTGAATCAGTTTAGAACAGGGGAACGATTGTACGTCAATATATGGCCAACACTAAGTTAGTGCACTAAGCACTTCTTTGATAAATTGGAGTATATGCCTCAAGGCTCTGTGGAGAAAGTTAATCGGGTGACGCAATCCGATGTAGAATTCCATATTTCTACCCTAGATAGGATAAAAGGGTGCATGAGCTCTGAGATGTATCCCCTCAGCCGCACCATGATTCCTACCTTTGTATGCATGATTTATCTTAACATACTAGTATGCTAGCAAGTATGTTTTAAGCATGTTTTAAATGTATTTATTAGAGAATGCATGTGGTGTAGTTGGTTATTAGTGTGGCACTTAGCTTGTGAGCTCAACGTTCGGAAATTGTTTTTGTGTGTAGGTTAATATCAGAAGCTTTTGGAGGAGTTATCGACTAGACTTTTAGCATCCAGTCGCGATATTTTTTAGTAAGTCTCGTCTTTATATTTTGTGGGCATGTATTTTATGTGGACTATTGTATATCAAGTCAAACTTTATCTTTAAGTGTTTTGTAAACATATGTTCAAGTCATTTTGGGGGCTCCTAAATTTTTAAATTAAATTTTAAGTATTTACTTGTTGATTATATTAAAGTATGAATTATATGTGAAAGAATATGTCGTTTTTAAAATTAAAAAAATTGGGTTAGCCACTCATGTGGTGAGAGTGACATATTAGTTGTTGATCTTCAGGTCGTACTAGATTAGGACGTTACAAACAATGCATTCAACCAATACATCAATATTATGCAAATTTCCATTTCAAGCCCAACTTTCATGCATTCTACATTTTGATCCCCAAACTTTAGCAAACTTCTAAAATGATCCAAATCAACCTTCTAACATCAAAATCAACATTCTAACATTCAATTCCATCATAGTACATCAATTATTAAACAATTGCACTTTAATACCAAATTTTTTTAAAATATGCGAATAGATCCCTATACTTTCACAAACTTCCAAATTGTTCCAAATCAAATTTCAAAGCATGTAAAATCATCCTTACACCATTTCTAGCCTTAGGGAATATTTTACTACTTTTTTCCTAATTTTTCTCTCAAGGTCGAATGCTATAAGTTAATTCTATCTTTATTTTTAGCTTGATTCAAGCATGAATTCAACTTCTATTCATCATTTCTGTGTAATTATATCAAATTTCATATAAAAAAATCAAAATAACTAGTTTTCATTAAAACCCTAAGGTGGCTGAATATTCCTTATGCATTTTTAATAGGTTTAAACATCACACATGCTTGGAAACAACTTTACAACATCAAATTCCAACCTTAATCATTGAAATTCAATCTCTCTTTCATCCACCCTTTTCTTGAAATCAATGATCCAAGCAAGAAAACCGGGTAATATTTATACCAAATGATAGAGAATTTGATGTAAATCAATTCTCTATTTCATGTCTTAATCTAAAAATCAAAGAAATTAACTAAAAATGAAAAATAAAGTTTGTCTCACCTAAAGAAGGAGATCATGAAAGTGGAGATATTGGAGGAAGAAGAAGTCTTGAAAATTATCTAAACATATCTCATAACACTTGTCTTTAAACTAATTAAATGAATTTAAAATGAATTTAATACTGATTTACCTTTTTACCATTATTAAAACTTGATAATTTCCACATTTTCATTGCATGACATCATCTTCCTTACGTTATCTTCAAAGTCAAACATGAATAAATGTTTCCACACTTTTCATTTTATCCTTATAATTTTCAAAAATTACAATCTAGTCACCATAATTAAACAATCTAGGTTTAACATGGAAAATTAATATTAATTCCAAGGATCTATGTTAAAATTCACCATTCTAAAATATGAAAATAATATTTATATCCTTCTTCTATCATCCTTCCAAATTTTCTAAAATTTTGAATCGATCAGATTATCCAAATTTTTATCGGACTTTATCACTTTATAGCTTTTAACACAAAATCCGGATCAAAATCTAACGAACACATAAATACCATTATAAAAGGTAAACTATTCATTTACAAAATAAACTTTATTTTTAAGAAAATTACAACTTTAGTCCTTGAACTTTCCCAATTTATATTTTGGTAGTTAAACTTTCAAAATTTACATTTTGGGGTTTTACATGTAGTGGATTCATGAAGTACAATTTGGTTGACATTAAGCTTATGAGCTTAGTGTTCAGAATTTGTTTTTGCGAGTAGGTTTCTATGAGGGCATAAAGGAGCTTATCGCGCAATTGGCATCCCATACTTCAGAGAAACAATATAGTACATCTTGAGTCATTTATTAGAGGGGATGCATTATCTATTGACCTTTGTGTATTCAAGTTGTAACTTTATTTTAAAATACTCTATTTGGGATATTTGAGATGTACTTTAGGAGCTCCCCATATCTGTGAACTTGAATACTATGTTCTTATCTTATAACTTCGATAGATGTTTTTATATGATGTTTTCAAATGTTCTAAAGAAAATTTTTGGGTTAACTACTTCAATGGTCCTGTGTAATCTTTAGTTCATCGATCTTGGGTCATATTAGATTAGGGTGTTATATTTAGTGGTGTCAGAGTTTCAAGTTCAATCATTCGTAGGACCCGTAGGCTAAATTCAGTAAGCGTCTATGTTAGTACATGTCTCTACAGTGTCAAGGTGTATTATTGTGTCTAAAACAGTGATACTCTTTTTCTTTTTTATTTCAAAAAAATCTATGAACAATAGCGCAACTCCTAGCCATAAGGGTATGGATGAGAGTCGCGCCTCTCTAGCCAGTGATATAGTAACGAGTTTGTCCCGAATTCAAAATTTGAGATTCCTAAAGACACGAGGGTCGATAAGGTGATCTTCTTTAGGGATCTGAAAATTAACACTAAGACACATAGTTAGAACCATACCTAGGATGCCAATTGTACCGCCCACCCCATCAGCACTTCTAGCCCCACAACTTATAGCGCCACAGGAGTCCCTTAATGAGAGGCTTTAGAGATATAAGACCACATACTTCTTTGGCTTTAGAAAAAATGGTCCTATGGCAGTCGATCAATGGCTTAGAGAGACATTCTATATGATTCGACAGTTGCACCTTACCCCTAAGGGTAAGTTTGAGTGCATCACCACCCTGATGAAGGGTGACTCCATATACTGATGAGAGACGATAGAGATGGTGTAGGAGCCTGAGAATCCATCTTGGGAGTACTTCTTATCGGAGTTCAGGAAGAAGTACATAGGAGATGCCGACACTGACGACTTGAATGACCAACTTTTTCACATTTATCAAGGAGATCAATAGGTGTTCGAGTATGAGAGAGTTTCTCCTCTTGAGATGGTATGCACTAGAGTTAGTGGCGTCAGAGTATCACCACTGTAGGAGGTTTAAGGAAGGCCTCTACCTTGACATTCTCACTCACTTAGTTGTTGATCCTCCTAGAGTCTTTATTGCACTTATTCACCAAGTGAAGGCAGTTGAAAGGATTCTAAGTATGAGGGTTAGGGCTGTGAGTTGCACTATTAATCTATCATTGAGGATCTCATCCCATCCAGCCTACCAGTTTTATAATAAATTACAACTTGGAGAATGTCAGAATGTTACCCGAGGATGCTATAGTTAGGGTCACTATATCACTTTGTTTGAGATTGCTATGAGGTACAGGGTTTAGCTCCGATGATAACCAGAGATCAGCACCTTCAGTTCAGTGAGGTCGAAAGCCCTTAAGAGGTTGTAGCACCATCCCTAGACAGTTTAGAAGGGAAAGCCAAGTCAGTAGTCGATTCTGAGCTGAGAGTACCCTCACGAAAGTATACAGTTAGGGCTCATGATGAATATGATTCAGTCGATATGATCTTACATACCATTACTGTGTTCTCTATTCAAACTACTACTTTAATAGATCCTGCATCCACACACTCTTACAATTGTTCTGAGCTAGTAGAGTACTTAGAGATAGGAGTTTGAGTGTCTAGCCCCTTAGGATTAGATGTCCTTGTAGACAAAGTTCATCGTTGATGTCTAGTTGAAATTCAAGGTTAGACTTTCTTAGTCAATCTAATGGAGTTACCATTCATAGAGTTTCACATGATCTTAGGTATGGATTGGGTTTCAAAGCATGATGCTAGGTTGAGTTGCAAAAATAGATATCTAAAACTCAAAAAGGTTAATAGAACCAATATAGTGATGATTAACGAGAAGTGTGGTGTTCGAGGATTGTTTCGATATTAAAGATGTAAAAGATGATCGGCTGGGGTTGTGAAGCCTTCTTTTCTCATATGGTCCACACTTAAATTGCACTTCCAACACTCAAGAATATCTGAATCATTCGAGATTTTCTTGACGTGTTTCTAAAATGGTTGTCAAGATTACCACCTGATTGAGAGTTAGAGTTTGACATCGAAGTGATACCAGGTTTTACCCTGATGCCCATTACTCCCTACTGCATGGCACTGTTGGAACTAAAAGAGTTGGAATACCATATCTAAGAGTTTCTATAGAAAGGTTTCATTCGGCCAATCATTTCTCCTTAGGAAGTGGTAGTCTTTTTTGTTAAGAAAAAGGACGGGTCGATAATATTGTGCATCGACTACCAACAGCTAAACAAGTTAACAAAAAAAAATTTATCCTCTCCTAGGATTGGAGTCCTCTTTGATCAGCTTAAAGGAGTATACGTGATCTTTAAGATTGATATGAGGTCAAAGTAATACCAATTGAAGTTCAAAGATGTCGACATAGTAATGAAAACTTTTAAGACAAGGTATGATCATTATGAGTTCCTTGTAATGTTGTTTGGACTCACCAACACCCCGACAACATTCATGGACTTAATGAACTGGGTTTTCCACCTATACATTGATCAGTTTGTGGTATTCTTCATAGATGACATTCTTGTTTACTCACGATCAGAAGAAGAGAATGATCGGTACCCCTTTATAGTTTTGTAAACATTTCAAGAATGATAGTTGTTTCCTAAGTTTGGGAAGTGTGAGTTTTGGTTGTCTGAGGTTGCACTTTTGGGACATGTCGTAGCAGCAGACAGTATCTTGGTTAACCCTAAGAAGGTTCTAGTAGTTCCTGAGTGGAAAATGTCAAAGAATAACTAGAGTACATAGCTTGGGTCTTAGCGGGTACTATCATAAGTTTACTAAGGGTTTCTCGATGATAGCTACCCCTATGACCAAACTGTTCTAGAAGGGAGTCCATTTTGTATGGGATGAGAAGCGACATAGGATATTTGAACAATTGAAAGCTATCCTAACTCAAACCATAATTTTAATACAACCAAACTCAAGAAAAGACTTCACAATTTTTAGCGATGCTTCATTAAATAGACTGGCATGTGTTATAATACAAGAGGGATAGGTCATAGCTTATGTATACTATCAACTCAATTCTCACGAGTGTAATTACCCTACCCATGACCTAGAGCTTGCAATAGTAGTTTCGCACTTAAGATTTTGAGGCACTACTTGTTCGGTGAGAAGTGTCACATCTTCACCGATCATAAAAGCCTTAAGCTTCTACTTACTCAGAAGAACTTGAACTTTAGGTAGCATAGGTGGGTCGAGCTATTAAGGGAATACGACTGTTTGATTTACTACCACCCAGGGAAGACAATTGTAGTGGCGGATGCCCCGAGGGGAAGTCAATATCATAACTATGAGCGTTGTTGGCACGTTAGAGCTTCTCAATAGATGGTAGTTTGTTTTCTGAACTTCGAGTAAAACCCAAGTTAGTGAACGAAGTTAAGAGATTTTTGGGCTTTAATAATTGTTTGAGGTCTGCATTAAGAAAGTCTACCGATGTGAAGCAATAGGTTTTTAATTACATGATGGAAGCGTGCTGGTCTTTAGGGGTTGGTTCTGCATACTTGCAGACAAGTAGTTTCATAGTAAGATACTTCAAGAAGTGTATTGTAGTCCACTCTCAGTTCATCCAATTAGTAACAAGATGTATTAAGAGCTCCGACAGTTATTCTAGTGGCCAAGAATAAAAAGGGAATTATTTGACTTTGTCTCTAGATACTTAGTTTGTCAACAAGTTGTGACGAAACACTAGGTTCCTTCAGGGTTGCTCCAACGTATTCAGATACTACAGTGGAAGTGGGATACACAACCATGAACTTTGTGATTAGGTTATCAATGACTAGGCAGAGGCATGATGCAATGTGAGTTAGTAGACTGATTAACCAAGTCATCTCATTTTCTCTCAATTCAGATGGATTATTACCTTAAAGAGCTTAGCACAGTTGTACATCCATGGGATAGTAAGGTTTCATGGGGTTCCAACCTCGATCACATCTGATATGTCAACAAGTTAAGGTGGGGAATACCATGTTCCTTTAGGGTTTCTCTAACCTATTCAGATACTGAAGTCGAAGTGGGATAGGGTGTCCATGTACTTTGTGATCAGGTTATCGATGACTAGACAGAGGCATGACGTAGTGTGGGTTAGTAGACAGATTGACCAAGTCATCTCATTTTCTCCTAGTTTGGATGGACTATACCTTAAATAGGTTAGCATAGTTACATATCTATGAGATAGTGAGGTTTTATGGGGTACCAACCTTGGCCACATCCGATAGAGACCCATGTTTCATTTCCCAATTTTGGAAACCCCTTCACAAATTCTTAGGAACCAAACTACATTTTAGCACTACTTTTCATCCTCAGACAGACGATCAGTTCGAGAGTGTTATTTAGATCTTAGACGACAAGCTTATGTGAGCCATCATAAACCTTGAGGGTAGTTGGGAGGACCACTTGTCGTTAGTGGAGTTTTCATATAACAACAGTTATTAGTCTAGCATCCATATGTCTCCATACAAAGCTTTGTATGGACACAAGTGTGTAACATCAGTTTGTTGGATAGAGCTTAGTGAAGGTAAGATTGTGGGTCCAAACTTGATCAAAGTTATAAAAAAGAATGTTTGATTAATTTAGGGTTTGTTAAGGGAAACTTTCGATAGAAAGAGGTCGTATGGGGACTTAAAACATAAGGATATCTAGTTAGCAGTGGGGGATAAGGTGTTTCTCAAGGTGTCTCCATGTTTTAAGCTACTTAGGTTTGGGTGTAAGGGAAAGTTAACCCCATGTTTTATATGGCCTTATGAGGTTCTTGATAGGGTTGGACCCGTAGCTTGCTAGTTAGCTTTACCTCCAGAGTTGAAATGTATTGATAATCTATTCCACGTGTTATGCTCGAGAGACACATTATGATCATTCCCACATCATACCATTAGAGCATACCGAAATGAGTTAAGATATGACCTATGAGGAAAAGTCGATAAGGATCTTGGCAAGAGAAGTGAATGAGCTAAGAAGAAAGAGGATCCCTCTAGTAATGTTTAAAACTTTATAGTCTTGTAAGCTTAGTCTAAGAATACCAATATAAGAGTTGTAATTTACTTATCATTAGCTTATATTCAAGCCTTTAAAATCAAGTATTGGTTACTACGACCATAGGTGGGAGGGTTTAGTTTGGGTTTAAGAAACTATGGGTTTTCAACCCATTTCTGTTTGATTTAAGTTCTAGGAAGTATTATTAACATTATTTCAAGTTCCTAAATGGGTTAGTAACTTATTTTCCTTGTTATGACTAGTGAAAGAGATTGGAGAAAGTTCTAAGACCAAGAGAAAAAAGAAGTTGGGTTTTTGTTGATTTGAGGACGTTTTTAGCAACTTAAGACTATAGTAACACAATTATAATCTCTATATACCACTTGTAGGTCACTAATTGTTCTTGGGTAGCTTGTATGAATTCATGAAGAATATGAGCACTTTTATGGTAGATTCTAGATATGAAGTTATTCAATAAGAGAATTGACTCCTTATAACCCCAAAAGCCTTACATGAGACTTAAATAATGCTTGAGGACCTCAGAGGGGAAAATAGGAATTGTTGGGTCAAATGTTCATGCTCAAAAAAGGGTATTTCTAGGTTTGAGTATCGGTACTGGATGAATAGTGCATATATTGTTCTTTAGATAGCCTTAAACAAGGGGTTTTGGTTGTGAGTATCGATACTCATTATTTTGGTATCGATACTTTCTGATCAGCCTCGATACTCATGGGTGAAGTTTCAGTACCGCTTTTAGTGTCCAAATTCCAATAGCCATATTTGGTATCAATACTCATGGGAGTATTGATACTATGTCAGGGTTATCGATACCTTAAGTAAGGGTATCGATACTGAGTTAATTTTTTAAACCATCGGATATAAATTTGGTATCAATACTCAGGATGGTAACAATACCCCAACATAGAAGTATCAACATTAGAAGGGAGTACTGATACTCACAAGTCAATTTGGATTCCACTAGCCAGTTTTGGTATCGGTACTCATACAACATCAATATTAAATGGCTTAGTATCGATACTAGTGTGTTGCTTTGGGAAAGAAATCCACAGTGGTCTATGGAATAGAAAAAATGGTTAATAACATTAGAATTTCTTTGAATAAAACTACAAGTGAGAGTAACTAATGAATACAAGCATATTTAGAAACAACATGAATTAAGATGGCATAAAATTTGACATTTTGTGATGCTCGTGGAAACAATCAAGTCACCCAAGGTACTTAAGTTGTATGATGATTGTCTTGTGTGTTATAAGGTCTAAACATGTCTCAGTCACTATGCAAGGCACTTTAGTTGTTGGCCAAACGCATACACCACATGTACTCGCAAAGTGTAGGTTGACTGTGTGTATATTTTTTATGAAAAAGTTTTAGAACTCACCCTAAGTAGGCAAGAGGGGTGTGTATCCCGAGATCCAATGAAACCTTCTAACCACACCATGATGCATACCTCTACATGTGTGTATATATTAGCATACTCGTATGCTAATATTTTTGTTTGCTAGCATGATCATGTAGTGAATGCTTATAGTATAGATTGGTTATTAGTATGGAACTGCATGTGAGCTCAGCATTCAAAATTTATTTACAGAGTAAGCTCTTAGGAGAGGCGTAGAGGAGCTTATTACGCAATTGACATCCATGACTTCAAAATAGCACCAGAGTACATCTTGAGTCTTTTATTAAAGGGCATGTATTATCCATAGACCTTCATGTATTTGAGTCATAACTCTATTTTGAAATACTCTATTCATAATATCGGAGATGTACTTTGAGAGCTTCCCATATTTGTGAACTTGAATACTATGTTTTTATCTTATTGCTTTGATTGATGGTTTTTATATGATGTTTTTTAGAAGTTTTAAAGAAAGATTTTGGGCTAGCCACTTTGGTGGTCCCGTGTAATACTTTAGTCCATCGATCTTTGGGTTGTGTCAGATTAGAGTGTTACATTATGTGGATGAAATGATTTTTAAATTCCAAACTGAAGAGTTGTATATTCAGAAATTAAGAAAATTTTTCCAAAGATTGAGAAAGTATCAGTCGAAGCTCAATATTGCTAAATGCACATTTGGGGTAATGTCAATAAATATATTGGGCTTCTTGATTAGTTAAACATAAATCGAGATTGATCCAAATAAAGTAAATGCAATTTAGAATCTTCCTCCAGTAGGACACAAAAAAGTTCGAGTTTTTTCGGGGAGGATATGCTATATATCTCGGTCCATTTCTCAATTAATCGACAAATGTAATCCAATGTTTAAATTACTTAGAAAGAATAACCCCTAAGTTTGAAATAAGGTATGCCAAGAAACTTTAGAAATAGTCAATAAATAATTATCCAATGCTCCTATTCTAGTGGCACTAATTCTTGATATACCATTAATTCTTTACTTAACAGTTTATGAAAATTCAATGGGATATGTGATGAGTTTGGAAAGAAAGAGATAGTCATTTATTATTTGAGAAAAAAAATTCATCGATTGTGAAGTTTAGTACCCATCGATTTAAAAGTTATGTTGTGTCCTGGTTAGGGCAACCCAAAAGATCAGGTAATATATGTTATATCATAATACTAGGCTGATATCCAGACCTAAAGTCTCAGGTAGTATATGTTACATCATACTAGTTGGTTGATATCTAGACTTGGTCCACGAAATTTCTTGATGGAATCACCAACTTTGACCGGTAGAATAACTTGATGGAAAATGTTATTATTTGAGTTTGACATCATTTTTTTAACCAAAAAATAATAAAAGGGAGTTCCATAGCATATTTTCTTGCAAGTCGTCTTCAAATGATTATGAGTCCCTAGACTTTTATTTTTAAAATAAGGATTTGATGTGTATCTTAATTAAAGAAGAAGTTGTTTCAGATGATAATTCTTGGAAGCTTTATTTTGATGACACATATAATGTTTTGGGACGATGAATTGGGGCAATTCTAATTTCTCAAGAAAATGTATACTACTTTTAGAAGTAGATTGGAGTTCTTCAGCAACAATAATATGGTAGAATTTGAAGCTTGTAACATGAGGTTGAGAGCAGCCATGGAGAGAAAAGTTAAAGTGGACAAGGCCTACAGAGATTTCTTATTAGTGGTGTATCAACTACGAGGGGAATGAGAGACGGAAGATCCAAAGTTAGTTGAATATCGAAACTTGATTCTTGAATTAGTAAAAGAGTTTAAAGAGATTACTTTCACTTATCTCCTCCAAGAAGAAAATCAAATGGTAGTTGCTTTAAACACACTATCTGCAATGTTTCAAGCTAATAAAAGAGTTTATACAATGCCAATTAAAATGCAAGTATATGAACCCGGCATAGAAGAAGAGGCAGAGATCATCCATGGTACTATAACATTATGCATTACATTACGTGTTAAACTTATCTGCAACATGCATATGAGATAGACAAAATAATGATCAGAAGAATGATTGTTGTATATGTCCTCGTTTAAGAGAGTTTGTACCGAAGGGACAAATATCAAGTTTTTATTAAGATGTGTTAATGCTCGAGACGCGAGAAGTATTCTAGAAGAAGTGCATGCTGGAATATGTGGAACATATACAAATGGCATTTCTGTGGCTAGAAAAATTGCTAGATACGAATACTATTGGGCTACCCTATAAACAGATTGCATGAATTATGCAAAGAGGAGTCACGAGTGTCAGACCACACAAATAAAATTCATTCACATCGTGTAACTTTGCATGTAATGCCGATAACATTGTCATTTTCCATGTAGGGCATGGATATCATTGGAGTAATTACACCAAATGCTTTAAATGGACATTGCTTCATCTTAGTGGAAATTGAATGCATCACTAAGTGGTTAGAAGCTACTTCCTATGTCAATATCACGAGGTATACAATCTGTAAGTTTATAAAGAAAGATATAATTTGTTGGTAGGTTGACAGAGAGAATCATCTCAAATAACGCTATGAATTTTAAAAACAAGATGATGACATAACTTTGTGCATAGTTCAAGGTAAAACATTCTAATTCAGCAACCTACCATCCAATGATAACATAGAAGTTAAAAATAAGATCCTTAATAGGATTATCATAAAGACCATTGATACTTACAGAGATTGGCATAAAAAATTAACATTTGCTTTGTATAAGCATCAAACTATAATGTGAACTTCAACAGGGCAACACCTTTCTCCTTGGTCTACGAAATAGAGACAATCTTACCTATTAAAGTTAAGGTTCCATCACTTCGAATCTTGAAAGAAGAGGAGTTAGATGAAGATGTATGGGCTAAAGCTTAGTTTGATAAGTTGAATCTCATTAAAGAAAAGAGGTTAAACGATATCTTTCATGGGTAAATATATCATAAATGGATTATGTGAGTTTATGACATGAAGGTTCATCCAAGATAATTCTGAGAGGGTGATCTAGTACTTAAAAAGATCTTGCATATTCATAGAGATTTCCATAGGAAATGGATACCAAATTGGGAGGGGTCATATTTCATGAAAAAGGCCTTCTCTAAAAGAGCTTCGATTTTAGTAGAGATGGATGGATATTGACTAAGAAATCTAATAAACTCATATTGTCAAGAAGGACTACTCTTGAAAAAAATAAGAAAAATAAAAAAATAGAAATGAAACAAATGAAAAACTGAAAAACAAAAGAAAATATATGAAAATGGCGTTCAAGTTGAAAATCTACAAAAAAAAAAACATCTTGAAACCAAAGGAAGGATTTGAGTTGAAAAACTGAAAGGGCGGCTCATATGTGTTTTGATACTAGGAATCCATCAATTAAACCCTCTCCAAAGCTTGGTAGTTTGAGAATAACTTTATATTTATATACATTTTGGCAACTTTTGAGAACATCTAGATAGAGGCTTACCTTAGTGCTCCAAATTTTATCAAATTGACTGGTTTAGAAATGCTCATGTTAGTGAAGCTTATGGCATCTAACTTTTATTTCTAGATTTTTTTTCGCATCTATGATTGCATTGACTTTGTATAAATTATAAGATTTTCATCAATAAATTACAATCTTATCATTTCAAGCTTTAATTTTATTTATTTTAAAAGTGTCCTATAAGTAGCTTAACATAGTTCAAAATAGAACAAATATTTCTAGGTATTACTTTGAGTTAATCTTTCAAGTGCATGGAATCCAAAGTAGGCCATAATATCAACACTTTTGTTCATTGTGAAAAGTATATGACAAAAAAGGATGTCTATGATATAAAGATATGGAAAGGATAGTGAAATGATGATAGTTAAATCTACACCAAAGCAGGTTTTCATCAAGATGTTATCCGGGGAAAATAAAAGAAAAATCGTTGTAATAAAAAAACAAAAATATAAGAGAAAAATAGAAAAGAATAAGAAAAAGTGAAGAAATTAATGAAAATGAAAAAACAAATAAGAAAAAGAACCAAAGGAAAACCTAGAGGGATACTTTGAGGAGAGAAATCTAAAGTGAAGGAGCAATGTTAAACCAACCTTTGATTTTGATATAACATGAATTTTTTAATTTTTTAATTTTTTAAAATTTATAATTTACGATTATATAAAAATTTGTCTTGAACTATTTCTAAGTTTTTTTAATTGTGAAAAATAATAATAATTGATATAGAGTAATTGCATATTTTATAAATATTATTTTAAAGCTCAAAACACTTTATTTTACCCAAAAACCCCTTTTAGTCTCGAGACCAGCATGTGTATCAATACCAAGGTACTGGTATCGATACCAGTAGGTTAGTAATGATACTTGATTAAATGACATCGATATCGAGGGTTTCAATGACTATAATATTGACTATTAGGATGCTTGGTTTTTATACCCATTACCCGATATTGAAACCAAAGCTGTAGGTGGGCATTAAATTCTCAAAATTAATGAATTAAACAACTCTAATCAACCACTAACGACTCTAACCAGATAAAAGGGTGTTATATGACATAAAAATGCCAAGATTCAAATACAGAACAATAATAAAGTTCACTATAGGATCAAACCAACATCAAAAGATTTTTTAAGTAAAAATTATCATATTATTTATAACACACTTGTGAGCTTCTTTGTTTATTTTGCTCAAGTGTGATTTAGATGAGTGCTTAATTTTTGCAAACTTGTTTTCCTTTTATGAGGTTTTCTTTTGTTTGTAGAATTTGTAATTCCTCTTGTGAAAGAGAGTGCAAGTAAGGTTTTGGGTATAAACCTTGTATGTACTTAAAAGGTAAAACCTAGTCCTCAAAGGTTAGAAAATCTATTGAATTTGAGAAATCCTTATATAAATGCAAAGGTAGTAGATGCAGACTTAGTTTAGAAGTTAAACCACTCTAAAATCGTTGTGCAAAAGTTTTACTTTTTGATTACTTCCACCATAAATTTTTAAAGGCCAAATCACCCCCTCTTAGTGTTCGTGCATTCTTCCACAATGTTATTCTTATCCATGAAGAGAATGATATGAAGAAGGTTATTGGGATTAACTCATATCTTACGGGTAAAACTTTTATTCTTAGTCTCTCCTCTATAGTTATCTATTAAATATTAACGATGATGGTCCCTTCAAGGATAATCAACATGTAAAAATGGATAGGTTTCCCAATGATGGCCCTACTTCCCTATAGTTCCTGATTGTCTCCTTTTGCTTCTCATTAATTGGCTTTTTCGTCCCTCCATTGGTAAAGCTACCAACATGCGTGCATGTGACTATTGGTGCTTTTATTAAATTAAACATCAAATTCGTCCGAACTTTTCCATGATTATCTTTTGTGAACTTGTTGATGTTGTCTCTAAAGGAGTGAACTATAACAAAACTATTCGTTATGGTTATATGCTTAATTTTATCTTTAGGGATAAACTTAAAGTGTCCACTACTTTTTATTCTTACATTCATATTATTAGTTTCATTGATCTCAAATCGACCCACACGGCCAATTGCGATTTCGATAAGTATTCCGGTGATTGGGGTCCTTATAGAAGATAATATTTAGATGATGTTGAGGAAGATGATAACGAATTGGAAGAACCTCCCGTGCCAATACCTCAAGAGGAGATCTCCATGAAAACCATGTATGACTACATGGTTCAAAATTTTGGGAACTTGAATGCTCAAATGGTCGCTAATGATTGTCATTTGAAAAATGTTGAGAATGATGTTTGCTTGATGCATCATCACTTGATTCTTCCCTCTTTCAACACCGCCTCCGGAAGGATAGGCATTTTATGACTAGCTTTATGCACTTCATGGCATTTTTCTTTATCATTTATGTTTGGCACTATTTATTTTAGTAATTTTGTTTAGAATACTCTTTTTGGTAATTTTATGCTTATAAAAATAATTATTTTATGTTAATTATAGTTTGATATTATCTTTCAATGTTAACTATTTTAATTCCCTGTTATACTAACATATTTTCTATTTTGAAGCTTAATTTGATCTTGTTATAACAAAAAAAGGAGAGAAATATATGTAAGTGTAAAATTTGCTAGCCAAAAATGTTTTACTACAGAGGAGATTTTATTTTTCACCAAACTAATATGACAAATTATTTTAAAGCAAATTTTCAAAAAAGGGTTTTGTTAAATCAAATGTGGGAGATTGTTAAACCAACCTTTGATTTTGATATAACTTGATTTTTTAAATGTTTTAATTTATCAAAATCTATAGTTTATGATTCTATAAAAATTGACATAAACTATTTTCAAGTGTTATTTTAATTGTGAAAAATAGTGATAAGTGTTCTTGAGTAATTATGTATTTTATAAATATTATTTTAAAGCTTAAAGCACTTGATTTTAACCAAAAAAACCTTTCAGTCTTGAGACCAGCATGCCAGTATCGATACACATTTTCCAGTGGGTTTTTTTATCAATATCAATGTGATGGTATCGATACCGATAGGTGAGTATCGATACTCACATAAATGATATTGATACCGAGGGTTTCAACAGCTATAATTTTTACTGTCGGGATGCTTGGTTTTTATACCCACTACTCGGTATCAATACCAAAGTTCCAAGTGAGCATTGAATGATCAAAATTAATTAATCCAATGGCTTTAATCAACCATAAATGGTCCAAACGACTAAAAGGGTGTTAGAATACATAAAAGGGACCAATATTCAAATAAATAACAACAAGAATGTTCATTACAAGATCAAACCAACATCAAAAGAGGTTTTGAGCTTAAAATTGTCATATTCTTCGTATCACACTTGTGAGATTCGTTTTTTATTTTCCTCAAGTGTGATTTGGGTGAGTGCTTAATTTTTCAAATTTAATTGCCTATTTTGAGGTTTTCTTTTGTTTGCTATATTTATAATTCCTCTTGTGGAAGAGAGTGTAAGCAAGGTTTTGGGGTACAAACCTTGTATGTTGCTATAAGGTTACACTTTGTCCTCAAAGGTTAGCAAATCTAGTGGATTTGAGAAATCCTTAGTGTGGATGCTAATGTAATGGATGTAAACTTGGTTTAGAAGTCGAACCACTCAAAAATCATTGTGTAAAAGTTTTATTATTCGGTTGCTTCCACCATAAATTTTTAAAGTACATTTCACCCTCTTTTGGTGTATATTGGTTTATCAATAAAGCTAATAATTGGTATTAGAGTGAGTCACTATTAATGGTTTAACAATCTTGAGAAAGTCCTAGGAGAGCTCTATCAAATTCTAGTTTCAACCATTAAAGATGGCTTCAACTTTCTATTTATACGCTGTTGAAGATTCGAAATCCATTTCAAGCTCTCCATACTTGAATAGTGTAAACTACTCCTTTTGGAAGAATATGATAATGTTGTTCGTTCAAGCTGTCGATTATTCGATTTGGGATATCATCGTTGATGCTTCACCTACAATTCCAAGGAACAAGTCGAAATGGACCAATAAAGATAGAAAATTGGCCCAAATCAACACAAAGCCATGCACATCTTGTTTTGTGCTCTTGGCCCTCATGAGTATAGTAGAGTGTCCTCATGCTTTAATGATAAGGAAATTTAGTACAAGCTTGAAGTCACTCATAAAGGTACAACTCAAATGAATAAATCAAAGATTTCCATTCTCACACTTATAGTTATATCCAATGAGCTAAAGGGTTTTGAAAAATTCTACTTAAATGAAGAAATTGTGAGAATTTTTATTAATAGTTTGTCCATGTCAACAGAATCAAAGAGGAAGACAATTAAAGAAGCCAAAGATCTTCAAGTTCTTACTCTTGATGAACTAATTGGATCCTTGCTCACTCATTGAATGAGACTTCAAGGGAAATAAGAAGAAAAAGAGAGAAAGAAGAAGAAGAAGAAAAAAAAAAGGATATTGTCATCGCTTTAAATTCTACCAATGAATATAAAGAAGATTCTAGTGAAAAGGTGGATAAAGAAAATGAAGAGATGTTCAAGCATTTTAAAAGATTCGAGTGATTCATGTCATCCAAAGAAAAAGAGAGGAAGTATGAATCGAAAAATGACAAGGATCCTATCACATGTTACAATTGAAAAATATTGGGACACATTAAGTATTATTATCCTCATTTAAAGAAGAATGGGTCAAACAAGCCAAAGAAGAATGCTTTTGTGGCTACATGGAGTGAAGAAGACATCACCAATGATGAAGATGATAAAGTAGCCAATCTTTGCCTCATGGCCATCAAAGAAGATTCAAAGGTATCCTCTAACTTATCTATTTCAAATTCATATATATTTGATGAATTGCAAGATGCCTATGATAAATTAGTGTTAGAATGTGAAGTCATAATTTCAAAACACAAAAACAATCATTCAAAATTGAAAATTAAAAATTGAATGACTCTCTCTAAGGCTAGTAGTGAACTTGAAAGCAAAGTCAATGGTTTCCAAGAAAAATTAAATAATTTTGAGTAAAAGAATCTAGACTTGCAAAATTTGCTTTCCAACGTTCATGAGGATCATCAAAATAAAATTGATATCTTGGAAAAGAAAAAACTAATTTTGACAAAATTATCAAAACTAAATTTGAAAGATGAGATTACTCCAAATCAAATTTTGTGAAAAATGGATGGCTTTTACAATAGACCTGTTTATTCCCCTAAATTTTATAAATAAAAAATGATTAAGAGTATATGGGTCCCAAAAACACTCATTACTTCAAAAGAAATATGAAAAATAAGAGAGAAAGAAGGAGGAGAATGAAAAGGATATTGACATTACTTTAAAGTCTACCAATGAAGATAAAGAATATTCTAATTAAGAGGTGGATAAAGAAAATGAAGAGATAGTCAAGCTCTTTAAAAGATTCAAGCGATCTGTGTCATGTAAAGAAAAAGAGAGGGAATATGAATAGAAGAAGGAGAATGATCATATCATATGTTACAACTGCCAAAAAAAGGGATACATTAAGTATGATTGTCCTCATTTAAAGAAGAAATGGTCAAGCAAGCCAAATAATAATGCTTTTTTGGCTACATGGAGAGAAGAAGACACTACCAATGATGAAGATGATGAAGTAGCCAACCTTTGCCTCATGGTCATCCAAGAAGATTCAAAGGTATCCTCTAACTCATCTACTTCAAATTCATATACATTTGATGAATTACAAGATTCCTATGATGAATTAGTGTTAGAATATGAAGTCATGATTTCAAACACAAAAAGATTCATTCAAAATTATAAGTGAGTTACTTTTTAAGGCTAATAGTGAACTTGAAAGCAAAGTCAATGATTTGTACGAAAAATTAAATAATTTTGAGAAAAAGAATCTGGACATGAAAAATTTTCTTTCCAAAGTTCATGAGGATTATCAAAA
The DNA here is from genome assembly GCF_006381635.1 of Hibiscus syriacus. Classification (NCBI taxonomy): domain Eukaryota; kingdom Viridiplantae; phylum Streptophyta; class Magnoliopsida; order Malvales; family Malvaceae; genus Hibiscus; species Hibiscus syriacus. The sequence continues at coordinate 10,790,230 of NW_024062980.1, read as the reverse complement.
TAAAATTTGATATCTTGAAAAAGAAAAAGCTAATTTTGACAAAATTATCAAATATATATTTGAAAGAGAATATTACTCCAAATCAAATTTTGTGAAAAATGGCTTTTACAATAGACATGTTTATTCCCCTAAATTTTATAAATGAAAAAAAATTAAGATTATATGGGTCCCTAAAACATTCATTACTATAAAAAAGGATATTTTATCCCCATGGATACCTAAGAGGATTAAATTGGTTGAAATTAATGTCAATGAACCCAAAATGATTTGGGTGCCAAACTTTGTATACATATTTATTGTAGGTGTGTTGGAGCAATGGTGAGAAAATATCAATCGATATGAAATCTCTAGACACACTAAGGAAGAACACTGGAAGAAGGGGAGACTTAACAAATCAACCTTAATTTAAGTGGTAAAATGTTTTAATTTTGTGCAAGTTCATGAATTTTGTGACTTTAAATGTTTATACACATGATTGTTTGTTCTCTACGTAATGCTAAATTGAAATTAGTTTAGGGAGTTAATATTGCATGAATTGCATTTTTTGTGGCCCTATTTATTTGTATATTTTTGGACCTTTCTTGATATAGCTAATTATCTCTTCAAAAAGCCAATAATATACACTAATAAAATACCTAGAAAAATACTCTAATTTAGTGAAAAATCATAATTATTAATGTCTTAATAAGTTTTTAGTGCAATCTATAGTCTTAAAATCATTAGGTTCTTTTTATAAAATTATTTGAGGTTAAAAGAGTCAAATTTGATATTTACAAGTGTTTGGTATCAAGATCGTCTGCTCGATATTGAAACCAAAATTCCAGTAGCCATTTTTTATATCGATACCGCCTATCAGTATCGATACCAATAAAAGAGTCTTGAGACCGCCACTCTTGGTATCGAGATCGAGGCTCCTATATGTGTTAAAAGGGCATTTTTAATATCAAAATTTCTAATTTTAACCCTTATTATCAAACCCTAAATTGACATTCCTCTAAATTATCTCAATTCAAGCTCGTTTTACTAAAATTTCCAGCCAAAATATTCATCCTTTCATCATTTTACAGGGATTTGCATTAAGCTTTCCTTAAAGTCATCACTCTTTTCATCAAAACTTAAGGCAATTTCGTTTGAACCCAAAAATTTTATATTTTGAAATTTATGTTTATAAATTGATTTTAATCATGTTTCAAGTTGTTTTTATTCTAAAATGAGTTGCATGTATTTTGAACAAATTTCTATTGCTTTAACTACATGTTTTGTTCAAGCACATTTTAATAATATCTTATATAATGGTTCCAAAGTTTTTTTACTCATCCAAAAATATGAATATTTAGTTGCAGTTGGGTTGATCATTGGTTACATATATGTATGTTTTTAATGCAGGAAGCTAACATATTCATCACTTTTCTTTAGAACCATTGATTTTAGGTTTACCTACCAAGTGTTTGTCAAAATTCTCAACTGAAACTTCTCTTAAAAATGCCTCATAGAACGAACCTCAAGTGTCTTAGTACTAGTGGCACAACTCATCCAATTCAAACCTCAAGTTCCTTATACTTTGAAAACACTTGCTTTAGGGATTCTAATGACCTTGATCTTTATAACCGCTTTGGTAAAACTAAACCCCATTGATCCAAATTTCCTTATGTCATAGGTTTATCAATTCACCATTTTTAAAACATTTATTTCTTGGGGATGGTTGGACTTGTTTAGTATCCCTCCTAAGGTAAATCTAAACCTTGTTCATGCATTCTTTTGCAATGACATTCTTATCCATGAAGAGAATGATGTCAACAAGGTTAATCGAATTGAGTCATATCTTATAAGAAAAACTTTTACTCTTAGTAACTCTTTCATAACTATCTATCTAAATATTAACAATGACGATCTCTTCAAGGATAACAACATGAACAAATGGATAGGTTTCCCAATGATAGTCGTACTTTCTTAGAGTTCCCCGATTGTCTTCTTTTACTTCTCATTACTTGGTTTTTTTCGTTCCTCCAGTTTTAAAGCGACCAACATGTGTGCATGTGACTATTGGTGGTTTTATCATATTAAATGTCAAATTTGTCTGAACTTTTCCATGATTATCTTTCTTTAACTTGTTGATCTTGTCTCTAAAGAAGTGAACTATAACAAAACTCTTCCTTAAGGTTGTATCCTTAGTTTTCTCTTTAGGGATAAACTCAGAGCATCATCTTCTTTTGATCCTTTCATTCTTCTTGTTCGTGTCATTGATGATGTGAGCACATATATGCCAGCAAAGGATGCTAATCCAGAGATCTTACCAACAGGACCTATCACTCGTTCTAAGGCAAAGTATTTAAGGGAAGTTCTTTCTCTTAAGTGTTTACAAGTTTCTTAATCATTCCATAATGTTTATGCCTTAGAAACTAAGCTTTTCAATGTGTTACATACTGATGTGTAACATCACCTTAGTTATACTAAGTAATTGTATGCATTTGCATTAGTTTCATTAAATATATAAGTATGAGCATTATATATACTAATTACTTTATGTTTTTAATAATTTTTATAGCTCATAAGTGTGTTTGCATGGCATTTTCAGCTTATTAATAAGTTTACAATAATTTTGCCATACTTTGATGGATGTTTTGTGTTTTCCATATAGGAACAATAAAAGGAAAAACTTAAGGTCTTAATCCTAGCTCGGTTGAAGCTCAAAGGAGTGTATGTAGCTCATCTCAGCTCAACTCGACTCACTACACTTGCTGAATTCAGCTCACCTTAGCTCAGTTTAGCTCAACTTCAGCTCCACTAGCTCAACTCAATATGACAAGTCCAGAAATAGCTTAAAGATGTCCTACGTATGGGAGAGTGTCCTACAAGCATGTGAGTTGTATGTGGGCCATTATACACCTATCCAAGACTGCACAACATGTGTGATATTGTGCACAAGTGTGGAAATTCTACACTGGGCAGATTTAAATTCAAACTAAATGCACATGTGTAATTGTTTGAATATTCAACTACTCCCTCCATGCATGGCCGGTTATAACTCCCTTATCCACTCATTTAACACATGCAAAATGTGTTAAAGCCATGCAAATTCAGCCACACAAATGGACGGCCTCACAAGGGAAATTATATGGTAGTTTTTCATTTGAGTTTTAAATTCAAACTTTAATTATTTTTTATCCACAAATGATGGCTAGACATATTTCTTCTTTTCTCTATGTATTTTGCAACTTTGTAAGTAAGAAGGGAGACATTTTTTAGTATTAAAAATTATTGTGAGGTTTTTCTCTCAATGTTGGTTCTTATTATAACTATTTCTTGACATTTCAAGTATGTTCTTGTTGTGTCAAACTAGTGATACTTCGGTTTCTCATATTGCTATCTAACGGGTCCAAGTCCTTTGAACATTGAACGTATAAGGTTCGGGTTTATACTTTCTAGTATAGCTTCTTCCTTGCTCTTTGTTTACTAACCAAACCTTAAGATTTCTTCTTTTTCACCATTGTCATCTTCACCAAGCATATATCTTCACACTTACACCATTCTAAAATTTCCAGCAACATAATTCATTCTTTTCTTCATCCTTTATTAATCATTTTCGTTTGTAACCTTAACAATAAAACCATCAACATCATCCTTTGTTTTAGTAGATTTTCTTCAAATGGATTTACTTACTTCGTTTTAGATCTATTATAATGAAAAGGGGTTTTATTCATCATATTACCTCATATCAAGTGGTATTAGATCCAGGTTTGAACCAAGTAAGAAATTTATCTTTGAAAGTACCAAAAAAAATCAAAAATTCACAAAAAAAGTCAATATTCAAAAAAAATAAAGTTTCTGATTTTGAGAAAAAATGAAGAAAAGTCAAATGATATTGTGTTATTCAACATTGAAATGCTTTGATTCAACCCAAAATGCAACATCTTTGATTGTTTCAGTGAAAGGCTCGTTGTAAGCATTTCTTTGTAGTAGTTTACTGATTTTCTTTTTCATCTCTTTTTTCTTTATTTCCTTTGAATTTTAGCCTTTCCTTTCATTATTTTCCAGTTTATGTTAACTGTTGTTTGTTTCCTTTAGCCGACACACTTGACAGATTCTGAAAGATCGAAATTAGTTCATAAAAGAACTGATTACGAGGAAATGAGTGAAAAAGGAATATTGAGCGTGTGAGATCAGAAGGGAAGACAAAAGAAGAGCCATTAAAAGTTTCTCTCGAGTGAAACACAAGTGTTGAGTGATTAAGTGCCAATTATGATTTCTTTGGAGAGAAATATTGAGAATCTTTGTGTGTGTGCTGTGAGATCCTATATACATTTTTTTTGTTATCTTATTTTTTACTAATATGACAGGTTCTGGTGATAGCAACTCAGGTGGCCAACCACCAAACTTGCAAATACAGGCCATTACTTGTGAGATACAGAAGATGTTAAGGGCTGAACTTGAGCCTTTACACTCTAGAATGGATAAAATCGATGGAGGATTCCAATCTCATCATAATGGAGAGATTAATGATGAAAATAAAATTGATTAGCCTGTGAGGCTGAATTAGAGACAAAGGCGTGTATTTGATGATAATTTGGCTAACATAAAAGTTGTAATTCCATATTTTCAAGGATGAACAGATCCTGATGCGTATTTGGCATGGGAGAGTAAAGTTAACTATGTTTTCGAGTGTTATAATTACTTAGAAAAAAATAAGGTTCATGTGGCATCGATGGAGTTTGTCGATTACGCTCTTATTTTGTGGGATCAATTGTTAATCAGTAGAAGAAGAACCGGTGAGGGTCCAGTGAACACGAGGGTAGAAATGAAGCTAATCATGAGGAAATGGTTTGTTCCATCTCATTATCATCGTGATTTATTTCAGAAATTACAAAACTTGAAACAGGGTAATCGAAGTGTTGAAGATTACTTCAAGGATATGGAAATGGCCATGATGCATGCAAATATCGAGGAAGATCAAGAAGTAATTATGTGACGTTTTCTTGGATGCTTGAATTTTTAAATTATTAATGTTGTTGAATTGCATCATTATGTCGAGTTGGATGACATGGTGCCAGGAAGCAAGAACTACTTAAGATTAAGGAAAAAAACATAATCAAGTAGTCCGAAGCTTCCTGTTGTTGAAGTTGGACATAGAAAACAACATATGCATCTAGAACATACAAGAGACATCCAATGCTTTAAATGCCTTGGTAGAGGGATTGTTACGAGTCAGTGCTCTAATCAAAAGACAATGTTTATGCGTATGGATAGGGATATAAACCCCGTTTAATGGATAATGATGAAGAAGATGACCAATTGCAGACGTGTGCAATGGGTGAAGCACTTGTGGTTAAGAGAAGTTTGAATGCACAACCGATTCAAGATGAACAGTAGTGAGAGAACATTTTTCATACAAGATGTCTTGTCAATAACAAGGTATGTGTTGTGATTATTGATAGTGGTAGTTGTACTAACGTTGCAAGTATTGTTATGGTTAATAAGTTAAGATTGAAAACGAAAAAGCATCCCAATCCGTACAAGCTACAATGGTCGAATAATGGTGGAGAGCTAAAGGTCACTAAACAAGTTCTTGTGCCATTTACCAATGGAAAGTACAAGGATAAAGTGTTGTGTGATGTTGTGTCAAAGGATGCCACTCGTTTATTGTTGGGACGTCCGTTGCAGTTTGATAAAAATGCATTGCTTGATGGTTTTACAAATAGATATTCTTTTATGTATGCAGGTAAGAAGATCGCCTTAGCACATTTGACACCAAGCCAAGTGCAAGAATATCAAGTTCGATTGAAAAAGAATAGTGGAAAAGCAAAAGGGAAGAAAAATATGAGCGTGTACGCAAGCGAAAAGGAAATCAGAAAATGTCTTTCCTCTTAGCAGTCCTTACTTATTTTAATGTATAAAGAACATTGTTTATTTGCTGAAATTCCCACTGATTTTCCTGTGTATATTGCATCTCTTTTGCAAGAATTTGATGATGTGTTTCTGGATGAGACACCGAGTGGGTTGCCACTTATTCGGGCCATTGAGCATCAAATTAACTTTATTCTGAGAGCTACTATTCTAAATAGGTCAGCATATCAATGTAATCCTGAAGAAATGAAAGAAATTTAGAAGATAATCACTAAGTTGATGGAGAAGGGTAACATTCGAGAGAGCTTGAGTCTGTGTTCTGTGCCAGTGATGTTAGTGCCAAAGAATGATGTAACATGGAGAATGTGTGTCGATTGTCGAGTTGTGAATTATATTACTATCAAGTATCGACATCATATTCCTCGCCTTGATGATATGCTTGATGAATTATGTGGTGCGATTATCTTCTCCAAAGTGGATTTAAAGAGTGAATATCATTAGATTCGAATGCGAGAAGGAGGTGAATGAAAGACTACCTTTAAAACAAAATTGGGTTTGTACGAATGGTTAGTGATGCCTTTAGGTTTAAATAATACACCTATTACGTTCATGCGACTAATGAATCGTGTCTTGCATCCTTATATTGGAAAATAATGTGTTGTGTATTTTGATGATATTCTTATCTACAACAAGTCTTTGCAGAAACATGAGGAACATTTGAGAAAAGGTTTTAGCACATTGAGAATAGAAAGGTTGTTCGGTAATTTATAGAAATGTGTATTTTGTACTGACAAGCTTACCTTTCTTAGTTTCATTTTTAGTGCACAAGACGTAGAAGTCGATCTTGAAAAGGTGAAAGTAATTCATGAATGGTGTTGACCGACATCGATAAGTTAGGTTAGATCTTTTCATGGTTTAGCTAGTTTTTATCATCGATTTGTGCCTAACTTCGGTTCCATTATTGTACCCTTAACCGAGATTATAAAGAAGAATTATGTCTCCAATAGGGGTAATGAACAGGTGGAAGCCTTTCTGAAAATAAAGGATTGTTTGACAAAGGCACCAGTATTAGTCTTGCCTAATTTTGATAAAATACTTGAGATTAAGTGTGATTCTTTAGGTATAGTAATTTGAGCAATCTTGTCACAGAAAAAGTGAGCTATTGCATATCTCAGTGAGAAGTAGAGTAGTGCTACCTTAAACTATCCATTTTATGTATTACCCCTAATGGTAGGTCGATGACTATTTTGAAAGAATTTAAAAATTTAAGGGTTTAATTTAATAAATGTTAAAGTATAAGGAATGATTTGAGTAAGACCAATTAGTAAGAAAAGGATAATTGAAAGGGCATTTTGGTCATTTGGAAGGAAATGAAATTAAAACTTATTTGTAAAAGAATAGGCATTTAAGAAAAAGAGGAAAGTAAAAGATTAGTTAAGTTACTTACTTACTCTTCTTCTTCATACAGTGAGTTTTGTTCTCCTCCATAAAAAAGGTAAATTTCCTTCAGCTAGCTCTTCTTTCTGATTCTAGTTTGCTCTTGTAACATTAAGTGATATGTAAGCCTAAGGATTGGTTAAAGAAGATTAAAACTAAGAGGTGGAAGTTTTATTTGAGATTTAGGGAAATGGGTTTTTGAATGATATGTTGATATATTAGTTTTTATAGAGGTTTATTATTATATTTGATTGTCAAGGGAGTGAATAAGAGATTAGAAGCATTGGATATGATTAAAAACATGTTAGAAAAAGTGGTATGATTCTTAGTTTAAGATGTTCTTCGGAGATTTTAGATGTTATAAGAAGCTAAATGAAGAAAAGTTAGTTGGATTAAATAAAGAAGAGTTTAATAGTACTGTTGGAGGTAAAATTAAGAGATTTAAGGGAAAAGTTAGTAAAAATCGAGCTGAAAATGGTAAATCTAGGTAGGTGTATCGGTACTGGAAGAATATCATCAATATTATAGGTTTAAATGGGTATAAATACGATGAACAATATCGATACTAATGCAATTAGTATCGATATTGATGGGGTATCGATACTAAAAAGGAAAGTATTGATACCATGGATTACAGAATGCCAAAATGGTATCGATACTGATAGGGAGTGTCAGTACCATAGTATAATAGTATCAATACTATGATAGGGGTATCGATATTATTGAGCCTAGAATTATAAGATAGGATGAAACTGTTATAGAAATTGAAATAATAGTATTTTTGAGTATTATAAAAGTATAAATGTTAGGGAATATACTAACGTTTGGTATGGTATGTATCTTTAATGGATGCTTGTATAGATTATAACCAAGCTCCTGAATCTAGCAAGAACAATGGTAAAGATAAAGTTGTTAAGTAGCCAGACATCATTACATTTTGTTAGCGAGGATTATCAGGTGAGTACATTTATTGTATTTATTTGAGATGAAAAAGATTCATAATGATTCAAATTAGAATTTTTTAATTTAATGCATGTTTTATTGTATTCAATATGTTTTCATTACATAAATGAAATGAATAATGGTCATTAAAGATATGAAAGGTTGTCATAAATGAAATGCATAACGGTGCATTAAAGGCATGAAAGAATGTCATAAATGAAATGCATAACGGTGCATTGAAGGCATGAAAGGATGCCATAAATGAAATGCATAACGGTGCATTGAAGGTATGAAAGGATACCATAAATGAAATGTATAACGGTGCATTAAAGGCATGAAATGATGCTATAAATGAAATGCATAACGTTGCATTAAAGGCATGAAATGATGCCATAAATGGAAATGATGCATAATTACTAAAGAATAATGAGAATAATGTACATAAAGAAATGTTTGATGGACATACTAAGAATGTTTATGATGATAGCATGGAAGGAATATGGTATATATAATAGGAACTTATTTAATCCTTATGTATGACATGAATTATTTCAAAACCAAATCATTATGATATACTTATGTATACAGTAATGTTTCTTTACAATATTATGTCTCAATAAGTAACTATTTAACGTGTGTTGATTTCTCGCGTATATAAAGGCAAAGATTAGCCAAGTAAGGAGTGCAGTAGTAGCAGAAGCTATAATCAATTAAGGTTGACTAGTCAGTAACAATAGGACAATCCAATTTATTTTGAAAACCTTAGTTGGTATGTAACTAAAGTACGAAAAATGCTCTGAATTGTATTTATGTAGAACCTTGTAACATATTCCAATTAATGTTTTGTTTAAGATAAAACAAGTGTTATGTTTTAAGAAATCTGGAAACAAAATTTTACGAGTTTTCAATTGAGGAAATATTTTTCAAGTGATGTGACATTTGTATCTCGTGTACAGAAAGGTATAGGGAGATGGGTGTTACATTTATTGGTATCAGAGCTACAGGTTTAGTTGATTCTCGGTCGAAACTGATTTTATTTGAAAATAGAAAAGGGATTACATGCCAGTAAGATTGTCATTGTTACTGGGATGTTGTCATTAGAGTATGATTGATGACACTCCTTACTAATTGAAGTGTTATTCTTATTTATGTATTACTAGATTTCAGAATCTTTGAACTCGCGAAGAGCGGGGGAACAAGAGATGAGAGAAGGAACTGATAGCGAAAGTTACGAGACTAATAGTGAACAGTCGATCCCATATGAAAATGCTAGTGCGCCTGCACATCAGGGGATTCTAGTGTCTGAGTTTGGAACTTTTATGCAAGCTCTTGACACCATAATGACTCGATTTTAACCTCCCCCTACTCCTCCAGCACTGAGGATGTTGATTCCAAATGAGTTGAAGAGCTTGGGAGCTCCAGAGTTCCGGGGAGAACAGGGTAAGGGTCCTATTGAGGCTAACTTATGGCTAAATGATGTTATAATAATGCTCGAAAGTCTTCAATGGTTGGATCCAAAAAAATTGGGAAGAGCTGTATCTTTACTTAGAGGATCAGCTCGAGTATGGTGGTCAAATACTATGATGTATGCATCACCGGAGCAAGTGACTTGGCAATTCTTCCTGGATGAATTTAAGAACAAGTATGTGGGTGAGCAGTTCAGATGGGAAATGTTGTTAAAGTTTCTTAATTTGAAGCAAGGTGATCGAGCTATACATGAGTTTGAGGCTGAGTACAACAAGTTGAGCCGTTTTGCTACTGAAGTTGTTCCAAATGATAAAGCACAACATTATTTGTTTATAGAGGGTATGAGGCCAAAGTTAAAAGAGATGATGTTGGCTTTGAACTTGCCAAGTTTGCAATAAGTCATAAACTGAGCCAAAGCTATTGAAAGAGTTCAAGAAGAGACTTTAGCTGCGGAACATAGTTTTCAAATGGGAAAAAAATAGGAATGCCTTCAACTCCCCATCATGTTAATAGAGGAAAGGGCTTAAGTTCCATATATACTGATAGAGATAATTATGGGTAGCTTCACAGGAAAAACAATCCCATACTTTTGCTATTAGCTCGAGTAGAGCATCGAGGGAAAGGACTCCATGTCAAACATGTGGTAAATTGCACCGTGGAGCATGATGACTTCTTAGTGGAGTTTGTTTCCAATGTGATGAGATGGGTAACTTTGCTTGAAAGTATCCTAAGAAATTTGGGGACAATTTGGCTCAATTTTAGAGATTGGTGGTAGCCTCCAATAGAAACAGAGGAAGGGGTAGATCCAGGGGACAATCTGATTCAACGCAGAGACAAGAGACTCAGGGAGTCTCTAGAATTTACAACATTAAGAATAATGAGGATCGGGATGACCCTGAAATCATAATAGGTACTTTTCATCATTTTTATGAGCCTGTATTTGTTTTAGTTGACCTGGGTTCTACACACTCATACATTAGTACAAAGTTGGTTAGAACTAGAGGAATTCTTTTAGAACCAATTGTTAGTGAGATGAAAGTGGTAAACCCTATGGGTCACAGTATGAGAGTAACTCGGATATGTAGAAAATACCCTATAAAGATCCAAGGGATTATGTTCCTCGCAAACTTGATGGGGTTGTCATTCGATGAATTTTAAATTATTTTGGGAATGGATTGGTTGTCTTCACATTATGGATGAGTTGATTGTCACAAGAAACGATTGTTTCTAAAAGATGCAGAAGGTTCGGAAATCGTAGTGATTGGCGAAAAAGCAAAATCACTATCAAATATAATATCAGCCATGATTGCAAGGAAAATGATGTCAAAAGGATGTATAGCTTTTCTAGCCAATGTGATAGATACTCGAATAACAGAAGTTGGAGTAAATGATATCCCTAAAGTTGGGGAGTTTTTTAATGTTTTCCTAAAGAGTTATTGGGATTACCTCCAGATCGTGTAGTAAAATTTAGTATTGAGGTTTACCCAAGCACCGAACCTATTTCTATGGCTCTATATCGGATGGCTCTGACTAAATTGAGAGAATTAAAAGCTCAACTACAAGAGTTACTTGATAAGGGATTTGTAAGACCCAGTGTTTCTCCTTAGGGAGCACCTGTGTTGTTTGTGAAAAAGAATGATGGGTCTATGTGATTATGCATCGATTACCGCTAGTTAAATAAAGTAATAATAAAGAACAAGTATCCTCTTTCGAGGATTGATGATATGTTCGATCAACTGAAAGGAGCAGTGGTGTTTTCTAATATAGATATAAGGTTAGGGTACCATCAATTAAATATCAAAGAGGATGATATTTCAAAGATAGTTTTTCAGACTCGGTATGGGCACTATGAATTTGTAGTGATGCCATCTGGATTGAATATTCTCCTGCAACATTTATGGACTTGATGAACCGAGTTTTCCAACCTTATTTGGATCAATTCATGGTGGTATTTATAGACGATATTTTGGTGTATTCCAAGTCAAGAGAATAACATAATGCTCATCTTCAAGTGGTTCTTCAGACACTTCGCGAGAAGAAGTTGTATGCCAAATTGTCCAAGTGCGAATTTTGGTTAGACGAGATTTCTTTCCTTGGTCATTCAGTCTCTACAGAAGGCATCAGAGTAGATCCTAAGAAGATTCAAGCTATAGTGGATTGGTAAACCCCAAAGAATATTTCTAAAATTTAGAGTTTCTTGGGGCTTGTTGGTTATTATAGATGACTCGTGAAGAACTTTTTAATATTAGTGTTACCCCTAACTGAGTTGTTACGAAAAGATGTGCCTTTTGTTTGAACAGGGAAATGCCAAGATAGTTTTGAAAGGCTCAAGAGAATAGCAATAGAGGCCCCTGTGCTTGTACAATCGGAGTCAAGTAAAGATTATGTAGTTTTCATTGATGCATCCCATAATAGACTGGGGTGTGTGTTGATACAAGATGAAAATTTGTGGCTTATGCCTCAAGATAGTTGAACAATCACGAGAAAAATTACCCGACACATGATTTGGAATTGGCAGCAGTTGTGTTTGCCTTGAAAATCTGGCGGCATTATTTATATGGTGAGCGGTGCCATATTTATATGGATCACAAGAGTTTAAAGTATATATTGACTCAGAAAGAACTGAAGTTGAGACAAAGAAGATGGATCGAGCTTTTAAAGGATTATGATTTAATTATTGATTATAATCCTAGAAAGGCGAATATGGTAGCGAATGCACTTAGCCGAAAGACTTTTGCCATTCTACGGGCTTTGGATGCGTATATGTCTTTAAAGGAAGACGGTGCATTGTTTGCTAAACTTAAGTTAAAGCCAATGCTTTTGGATCGGGTAAAAGAGCTACAAAGTCAAAATGATAACTGCTTGGCGAGGATGGCATATATAGAAAAAGAAGAAACCACAGATTTCGAAATGAGGGTTGATAGATGTTTATATTATCAGGGATGACTTTATATTCCCGATAATGAAGAATTGAAGAAAGATATTCTTATCGAGACACATTGTAGTCCTTTAACAATGCACCTATATGGGAATAAGATGTATCGGGATTTAAAAAGTCGTTATTAGTGACATGGTATAAAAAACGTTGTATCGGAGTTTGAAGCAAAATGTTTGACATGTCAGTAGGTGAAAGTTGAACATCAAGTGTCATCTGGATTATTACAACCGATATTCATTCCTGAATGGAAATGGGAACGAGTTACAATGGATTTTGTTTCGAGGCTACATTTGTCACCATGTAAAAAGGACTCCATATGAGTAATTGTAGATCGATTAACCAAGACAACTTATTTTATTCCAGTTCAAGTAGATTACTCAATGGATAAGTATGCAGAGTTGTATATAAAAGAGATAGTCAGACTACATTGATTGTCGATATCAATAGTGTCTGATCGAGACCCAAGGTTTGCTTCAAGATTCTGGAAGTCGTTACATGAGGCATTGGGTACTGGATTGAACTTCAGCATAGCTTTTCATCCACAAACATATGGGCAGTCAGAATTAGCTATCCAGATACTAGAATATATGCTAAGGGCATGTGTGATTGAGTTTAAAGGATCATGGGAAAGGTATTTGCCTTTAGTGGAATTTGCATATAACATCAGTTACCAATCAAGTATTAGGATGGCCCCGTATGAAGCTTTGTATGAGAGAAAGTGTAGAATGCCATTAAATTGGTTTGAACTAAAAGTCTGAGACCCGGTTGGCCCGGAGTTGATTAAATAAATGGAGGAGAAAGTGAACATTATCCAGGGCAATCTAACGATAGCCTCCGATTGGCAAAAGTCTTAAGCTGATTTGAAAAGAAAAGAAATTGAATTTCAAGTGGGAGATAATGTGTTTCTGAAAGTCTTGCCTTGGAAGAATGTATTACGATTTGGGTGAAAAGGAAAGTTGAGTCTGAGATTCATTGGACCTTATGAGATCATGGAAAGGGTTGGATACGTAGCTTATCAATTAGTGTTGCCTCCGGATATGGACAAGATCCACAATGTTTTCCACGTATCGATTCCTAGAAGGTATAGATCATATCCATTCCATATTATCACGCCTGAAGAGATATAAATCTGACCATATTTAACTTATGAAGAGGAACTAGTACGTATCTTGGCTAAGGAAAACACATAATTGAGCAAAAAAAAGTATTTAGTTAGTTAAAATGCTCTGGCAGAATCATAAGGGGAGAATTTTAATACCCCAAATGGTAGGTCGGTGATTATTTTGAAAGAATTTAAAAATTTGAGGGTTTAATTTAATAAATGTTAAAGTATAAGGAATAATTTGAGGAAGACCAATTAGTAAGAAAATGATAATTGACAGGGCATTTTGGTCATTTGGAAGGAAATGAAATTAAAACTTATTTTTAAAAGAATATGGATTTAAGAAAAAGGGGAAAGTAAAAGATTAGCTAAGTTACTTACTCTTCTTCTTCCTCCTATGAGTTTTTCTCTCCTCTATAGAAAAGGTAAATTACGTTCAGATAGTTCTTTCTTCCGATTCTTGTTTGCTCTTATAACATTAAGTGATATGTAAGCCTAAGGATGAGTTTTAATTAAGATTTAGGGAAATGGGGTTTTGAATGATATGTGGATATATTATTTTTTATAGAGGTTTATTAGTATATTTGATTGTCAATGGAGTGAATAAGAGATTAGAAGCATTTGATATGATTAAAAACATCTTAGAAAAAGTGGTATGATTCTTAGTTTGAGAAGTTCTTTGGAGATTTTAGATGTTATAAGAAGTTAAATGAAGAAAAGTTAGTTGGATTAAGTAAATAAGAGTTTAATAGAACTGTTGGAGGTAAAATTAAGAGATTTACGGGAAAAGTTAGTAAAAATCGAACTGAAAAATGGTAAATCTAGGTAGGTGTATCGGTACTGGAAGAACAATACTGATACTATAGTTTTAAATGGGTAGAAATGCGATGAACAGTATCGGTACTTATACAATTAGTATAGATACTAATGGGGTATCGATACTAAAAAGGAAAGTATCGATACCATGGATTACAAAATGCCAAAATGGTATCGATACTGATAGGGAGTATCAGTACCATAGTATAGTAGTATCGATACTATGATAGGGGTATCGATACTATTGAGCCTAGAATTATAAGATAGGGTAAAATTGTTATAAAAATTGAAATAATAGTACTTTTGAGTATTATTAAAGTATAAATGTTAGGGAATATACTAATAATTGGTATGGTATGTGTCTTTAATGGGTGCTTGTGTATATCATAACCAAGCTCCCGAATCTAGCAAGAACAAGGGTAAAGATAAAGTTGTTGAGTAGCCATACATCATTACATTTTGTTAGCGAGGATTATCAAGTGAGTACATTTATTGTATTTATTTGAGATGAAAAAGATTTGTAATGATTCAAATTAAAATATTTTAATTTAATGTATGTTTTATGGTATTCAATATGTTTTCATTACATAAATGAAATTCATAATGGTGCATTAAAGGCATGAAAGGATGCCATAAATGAAATGCATAACGGTGCATTGAAGGCATGAAAGGATTCCATAAATGAAATGCATAATGGTGCATTGAAGGCATTAAAGGATGCCATAAATGAAATGCTTAACGGTGTATTAAAGGCCTGAAAGGATGCCATAAATGAAATGCATAATAGTGAATTAATGGCATGAAATGATGCCATAAATGGAAATGATGCATAATTACTAAAGAATAATGAGAAAAATGTACAGAAAGAAATGTATGATGGACATACTAAGAATGTTTATGATGATAGCATGAAAGGAATATGATATAGATAATAGGAACTTATCTAATCCTTATGTATGACACAAATTATTACGAAACCAAATCATCATGATATACTTATGTATACAATAATGTTCTTTTACAGTATTATGTCTCACTAAGTAACTATTTAACGTGTGTTAATTTCACGCGTATGTAAAGGCAGAGATTAGCCAAGTAAGGAGTGCAGTAGTAGTAGAAGCTATCATCAATTAAGGTTGACTCATCAGTAACAATAAGACAATTCAGTTTATTTTGAAAAACTTAGTTAACAAGTAATTAAAGTACGAAAAATGGTCTGAATTATACTTACGTAGAACCTCTTAATAAATTTCAATTAATGTTTTGTTGTAGATAAAACAAATGTTATGCTTTAAGAAATCTAGAAACAAAATTTTACGAGTTTTCAATTGAGGAAATATTTTTCAAGTGATGTGACATCTGTATCTCGTGTACGGAAATGTATACGGGAGATGGGTGTTACAGTTTATGATAAGGAGATGTATGCATTAGTTCGAGTACTTAAGACGTGGAAATACTATCTTTTGCCGAAAGAGTTTGTCATTCACACAGATCATGAGGCTTTGAAACATATTACAGGTCAGCATAAATTGAATAAAAAGAATGCTAAGTGGGTTGAATTTTTAGAGTATTTTCCTTATCGCATTCGATATAAAAAGGGTAAAGAAAATGTTGTAGTGGATGCCTTGTCCTGCAGGTATGTACTTCTGAATTATTTAGACTCCCATTTGATTAGTTTTTCTTATATTAAAGATTTATATGCCACTGACCCTGATTTTGGAGAAATATATATGTCATGTGAAAAAGTCGCAAATAAGAAGTTCTATCAACATGATGGTTATCTTTTCAAAGAATGAAGAATTTGCATTCCTCAAGGGTCAATTCGATAAGTCCTTGTTCGAGAAGCATATGATATTGAACTTATGGGACATTCTGGAATAACTAAGATGTTGCACATTCTGAAGGAGGATATATTCTGGCCTAAGATGCGCATGGACATTGAAAGAATATATGAACATTTTGTGACATGTAAGAAAGCAAAATCAAAGGTTCTACCGCACGGTATGTATTTGCTTTTACCCATTTCTGATTCTCCTTGGTTGAATACCTTGATGGATTTTGTGTTGGGATTGCCTAGAACTAGGACAGATAGAGATAGTATCTTTGTTGTGGTTGATAGATTTTCAAAGATGGCACACTTCATTGTGTTTCATAAGACTGATGATGCTACTAATGTGGCTAACTTATTTTTCAAAGAGATTGTTTGTTTACATGGAATTCCTAGGTATATTGTTTCTGACAGGGATGTTATGTTTCTGAGGCATTTATGGAGGTCTATTTGGTGCAAATTTAGGTACGAAACGTGAGTTAGACTCGAGTGTTTGTGTAATATACAGTTTTACTACCATGTAGATAAATTGCACTTTTAGTACCAAATAGATCACTTGCACTATTGGTGCCACATAAATGTACAGGTATTCTAGAACACAGCATCATTGTACCAATAATCAAGAATATCATAATGCCAAAGTCAAACACATCATGCATTCCATATTGCACATTTAGTTCCATATAAACGTACATATACTGTAGAACATAGTATCACTATACCAATAATCGGGAATACATCGTACCATCACCACATATGTGCAGGCACCAATATTACATACATGCCATAAACTGTATCATGCGCCACATATAATGTACAAATATGTACCAATATAATAATCACTCCACCTCATGGCATGTCAATTGTACCAATCACTCTCAATGCACATATAATGGGCATTTTCATCAAAATCATATGTCATTCTTTTATGAAAAGTATCCATATATACATAATGTCAAAATATCATATAACAGTGCATTGGGTAGTTCATACCCGAAATCATTCAAATACCATTTAACAAAATAATATGAAAATATATATAAAATATATCAACATTGATACTTATCAAAACAATATGAAAATATATACCCAAAATAATAATTTATTCATTTATAAAAAATTATTCATAAATATGTATATATCAAAATATCATAATATGATTCAAAACTTTTTCTTACCAAAACATTCGAGGTTGACTCATCGCAAGTCTCCCTTATATCATACATATAATAATAAGTAAGAATGCACTCACCTAGTATACTTAGCATGCAAATCTTTCTTAACAATTCAAGTTCCACTATTGAACTCTTTCCTTAGCCTTAAGCTTACTTTGATATTGATTTCAATCATGATCTATACGAACATCATTAATAGTGCACATACAATTTAAAACACATGTTAGTATCTTACTAACATAGGTGCACATTAGCATAAAAATTTCCAAAAAAAATAGATACTTTTCAGATACTAATTCTATTTCATACAATCAATGTCAACCTTTACACTTCAAAATACAACTTCAAGTCTCTCAATGTTCATTTTAATGAATAATTCACATAGTTATTTCCAATATCATGATGATTATCAAAATGAAATCTTTTAGAATTCATCCTAATATTTTAAATTTATTTGAAATTATCTCTTGCCCTTTTAACTTCAAATTCAAGATTCTAATATCACATTCAAGCATTCTAACAATGTATTTACACAATACACACCAACTTCAAATCAATTTCCATTTCAAACTCACATTTCCTATCATTTGCAATTTGGTCGATTAACCTTTACAAACTTCTGAATTTGCCAAAATAACATTCTAAAGCTTGCAGAATCATTCATTCATTATGTTTAACCCTTGTATAATTTTCCATATTTTTTCTTATTTTTCTTACATATTTAAAACCTATCATGCTACTTATGCATGATTTCCAACTTGATTCAAGCATGGATTCATCTTGTAAACATCATTTTCATGCAATTACAACTAATCCCTCATGAATTTCAATTCAAACATCCAAAATCATCATAAAACCCTAAGTGGTTGAATTCAATATAACCATTTCTAATGGCTTTTCATCAACTTTCAAGTATGGAAACGAATCAACAACGTCAACTTCATCATAAACCAACCTTAGAACATGAAAATATAGCATCCCCTTTATCTTTCCAATTCATAAATTTAGGTTTTCAAGCATGGAAAGCATGAACAAGTGGTACCAAATGATAGAGAATTTCACATAGAACAATTTTGTATTTCAAGCTTTCATCCAAAATCTTAACAAATTGGCTTGAAAATTGAAAAGAAAAATGTTTCTCTTACCTTGTAAAACCCACGACCATGAATAAGAAATGGTGAAGAAAACTTGAAAATTCTAATTGAAAATATCTATGTCATTTGTCTTTTAAATAATCAAAATGAATTAAAAATTCATTTTAATTCCAAATGACTATTTTGCCCCTATAATCTCATGATAATTATCAAGCCACATGTCAATTTTGTTCATCCATAGGTCAAAGATGAACCAACTAATTCATGGCTTTCAACTTTGCCCTTGAAGTTTTCCTCATTACAATATTGCCATTTTAATCCAACGGTCTCGATTTAACATGGAAAATCAACTTAAATCTAGTGGTCCATGTTAAATCCTACTAATTTAAGACATGGAAATGACATTATTAACCTTGACCTATCATCTTTCAAAATATCTCAAAAATCTTATTCGATTCGATTATCTAAATTTTTCTCAGACTTGATCGCTTTATAGCTTTAATATGAAGTCCGAGCCAAAAATCTGAGTGAAACAAAAATTTCATTCTTGGGGGTAAACTATTCATTTAGGGGATAAAATTTCTTTATGGGAAAAATACCATTTTGTCCCTAAACATTTCTTAAATTTATACTTTAGCCATTAAACTTTCAATTTATTCATTTTAGCCACTAGCCAAAATTTTAGGGTATTACAAAAGGGGTCTATAAAAACCCTAAAATTAAAGTGTAAACAGTTGGATTCTGATAGAAAAGAATAATAAAAAACATATTTTGAAGGTATTTTTTCATTTTTCCAGCATCTTCTTACATGTGTTCTATTCAAAACAAAGCATAAAAAGAGATGAGGGGATTTGTTACCTTCTTTTCTGGTGATCTCATCATCGGATTCAGTCATCGGTTGTTGGGATTGTGATTTGAAAATGTTGAAGTTTTTCTTAGTTGTTTAGGGTTTTGGTTCGGTAAACCACCATTAATGGTGGTCGGAGCATGAAAGAGAGCTAATTTAAGACGTTAATGAGCTTTCAAGGGATTTGGTTCGAAGAGAAACAAAGGATTTAGAAGAGAAGTAGAGGTCATGTTTTAGTTTGGGATAGACTTTTGCTTCATTGGTTGTGGTTGAGAAAGGTTTGAGTGATAAGTAATGTCGTTCTACGGTGGAAGAAAGGTGGTCGTGCCCTTTGGGGGTTTCGGTAGAGAGAATGAGAGAGCTTTACTAAAAGGGGATTTGGTTTTTTAGAGTTTAGATACCAAGAGTTGGTTTTTTCTTAGGTTAGAATGAAATTCAAATGAAATAATAAAAAAGTAAGTCATATACCTAGAGCATTTTGGTTATTCATGCATCAGTCCCAATACTTTCATCATGTTTTTATAGTTTAGTCACCAATTTTTATTATTTTGAACTTTTCCTAATTCTACCATTTTCTATTTTCTGATAACTAACCTTTTAAATTTTATTGCAATAATCACTCGATTCGACCTTACATCGATCCGTCTTAGGGTAAGACTTGTATTATATATGGTTTGGGTTAAAATTTAGTTCTAACCACTAACTTTTAAATTACATCACTGAAACAATTATATGACCTCACGAAGACTCGTCTTAGGGTATGACTCGAGTTATTTACGGTCCGAATACAATTAAAATTAACCTTTAACCTTATTTTTGTGCAATTTACATTTATGTTTATTTAAATTCTAATACTTTAATTTTTAGTATTTTTAATTTTTGCCCTTTAATTTCCATTATTTTAATTATAGTCCTTTAAATTTCAATATTTAATTTTCTACATTTTTAACATGTATTACTTTATGTTTTCTTTCATTTTAGTCTTTTTATTAGATGTGTTTTAATTGTAGTTATATCTCTAATTTGCTTCAATTTAGTCCTTTTAAGATTTTATTTTATTTTTTATTAATTTTTATTTTAGTAATCTTAGATAAGCCTTAGTTTAATTACTTAGCTTCTAGATTAATGCTTTAAATAAGAGTTTATTAATTTTAGTCCCTAAACTTAGTTAATTTAGGTGAAATTTTAATTTGGTTCTCGTTTTAATACCTAATGTTCTATATTAATTATTCGATCCAATAATTTGCTAAAATGACTAGGTTTTAATATTAGAGCCTTCATTTTAGATTATTTTCATCTTTACTCCTTTAATTTAAGAAAATTTTTAATTTGGTCATTTCTTTTATGTCTGCAGTTCCATATTAATTATTCGATCCAATAAAGTTCTAAAATTGGTTTGGTTTTCATATTAAAGCCTTCATTTTAAATTAAATGAACCTTATTCCTTTCATTTAGGGGAATTTTTAATTTGATACTCGCTTTTATGCCCAAGGTTCCATATTAATTATTTGATCCAATAAATTGATAAAATTGGCTAGATTTTAATATTATGACTTTTATTTTAGGTTTAATCCTTTAGGTTCATTAAAATTCATAATTTGACACTTTAGTTAGAGGGAATCCTTAATTAATTTAGCTAGTATAATTAGGTTCAATAATTGGTTGTTTGATTGCATAATTCGATTTCAAATTAAGGCAATGATCATTTATTAGAGGTTAATAGTGTATCTTCTACTTATATAGGGGGTAACCACTATTGATTCCAAAAATGAATAAAGATCATTTTCAAAATCATGCATCGTGATTTTAAAATTATTAAGGCAATGTTTATTTATTGGGATTAATAATGAATCCTTCGCTTGTACTTGGGGTATTTGTTATTAGTCTTAATGAATTGACACCCTTTTTAGATTTGCATACATAATAAGTCCTAAATTAAATAAAATTTCGAACTCAAAATTTTCAATTTTAAAACATAGAGTAATCGACTAGGTACCAATTTTCAGGCGCTGTGGGATGCTAATCTTCTCCCATTCGTAACTGACTATCGAACCTAGTTTCTAATTTCGTGGACCAAAGCATTGATATTTTTAGTAAAATAAAGTGTTTTATTAAAATTACTTGGTTTTAGGTGTTTCAATCTAACTTGAAAAACGATTGGTGGCGACTCCCTTATTTTGATACATGCATCACAAGGCTCACATCAAAGGAAGATGGACTAACGCTTACAATTGATCCACACGACCAAGCCTTGGAAAAAAGAATAGAATAACATAAGAAAATAATTTAGGCGTTAGATAGGTGATAATATATGGAATATGGATATGAAAATGGAATTGAAAAATAATGAATGGATAAAGAGAAAACTGAATTTGAAATTTTCCCCTGATATGTATGTGTTGTCGCAAAGCTTGTGGAGATGATGGAGATGGCGTGAATTTGATAATGATGATGATGGATATAATGGAAATAATGGATAAGTGTCTTATCGAACCTTTCTAATTGCAATGAAAAGGCAAACTCAATAATACGACTCTAATCAGCCCACCTAATTGCAATGAATAGCCAAATCGGAGTGTGAAGATATCTCTCAAGAACTCAGAAGAACTAAAAGAAAAAGAAGCTTCGAAGGCACAAGGCAATCAACTCTTGCAAAAATGAACTCTCGTTGTATTGTATAAAATAAATGAATTGGTGATTACAATAGTGGGAAGAGGATCCTCTATATAGGGTGAAGGAGTCCTTGTTGTACTATGACTAATGCTTGAAAATAATTATAAAAATAATAATAACAATATTATCCTAATTCCTAATAACAATAAGTTAAAGATAACTGTTTTAACTCTATCTTAATTCCTAATAAAATAATAAATATAATCCTAAAAGATAATGAACCATTTTATATTAAATTATATTACAAATAATCAATAAATATATTGAAAAATCGTAATATTTACAAAATTACATATTAATCTCGTATAAGAATTTCTGCATGCACTGTCTTCACTACCATGAATGTATCTTGATTTCCTGATATCGAATTGATGCAATTCAAGAGCCATTGGAAAGCTAAGAGATAGCCGGTCGTAACTCCAAAAGACATGTCGACCAAATAACATTAGGATTTAATTCAAAAAGAAGTCGCAAGTCTACTGTTATTCTGTTATGACATGATTAATTTTGCCAAAAACCCTAATTTGGCTAAGTTATCATATCCTATCTTATCCATTATCCTTATATATCATTGTCTTTATATTATCTTTATTTATTCTTATTTTAATCTTTCAATTGTCTCAATTTCCAACAAACCATAAATCTTACATACCATATCCCTGTCGTCGCCTATATCATCTCAATATTTCCTTCTCGTTCTTTGATCGGTCTAAAACCTAGTCAAGCCCGATCCCAAAAGTCGTTACGACAAGAATCAAGTAGAAATATTATCTAATACCCATAACACCAGGCCGGCAGGCCCACCCCAAACGCAATAACCAAACTTGTAAAGACCCACTTCATTAAAATATTACTTTGTCATAAAAAAATATTAAAACAAAATAACTTGTCTATATTAGAGGAGACTGCGACTTCCATTATAAAAGCATCAACAATCTACTTCACCTTACATTATATTTTCTTAATTTCGCCCAAAAAATTCATTTTCATATTAAAATGTATCTGAATATAAATTTTGAAGTTCGGATAAAAAAGCTCTAATGATCAAAGTAGTAAAAGTATGGTAATTAAAGGACTAAAAATGCATTAAGCCATTTAAAAAAATTAAACGAAGAGAGGGAAATGGGAATATAAATCGTGAAAACATTTCCCAGCCAAATCAAAAGATATAGAAGAAACAAAAAGGTTGAAATGGAACTTCATTTTGAGTGCACAGATTTGAGTGTTTGGAAGGAAACCCTCTCCACATACAAATCTCGAATGGAATCTCTAAACAAGCCAAACTTGATTTCTCTCGACGAATTTTACAGCCACGAACTCCCCTTTCTTCTCCACCAAAGAAACCCTAACCCTTTCATTACCACATCCGAACTCTCCCGCCTCATGCAATGGAAGCTCACGCGCGGCAAATGGAGGCCCCGTTTGTTAGATTTCGTTTCCTCTTTGGACGACTCTTCCGTAAAGTCCGCTTCTCAAAAGGCTTTCCATTCCCTTCCCGACACCTCCAAAGCCATCTCAGAGCTTACGGTTTTGAAAGGAGTCGGCCCCGCTACAGCCTCCGCCGTTCTCGCTGCTTACGCTCCTGAAACGGCGCCGTTTATGTCCGACGAGGTAAATGTTTCTCCAATCTTTTTTCCCACATTATTTTGCATTTTTGTTTATTTATAGATTCTTTTGATTTGATCTGAGTTCAATTTAAATTCAAGGCTATGGTGGCTGCGCTTGGAAACTCTAAAGATTATTCGTTAAAACAATACTTGTTATTCACGGAAAAACTACAGATAAAATCTAAGGTTTGTGAGATTCCGTTTTATTCCATTAGGGTTTTTATTATGTTTTTTAAGGGGCATGATCCTTACATGTATTTAGTTTCGATTATAGCTGTTAATCACTTTTAAAGATGGTACATGTAAAATATTCCAGTAGTTTTCCTGTTAGTATAATGGTTGTTTAATGATTAATACTTCAATGTATTGAAATATTGTTGATAGAATTGACCGGGCTTAAAACTTGTTTATCTTTTATATTTAAGATGATATTTGTACTTGTCTTAAACCCGGTTTGGTTCCATGAAAAGATTGCGTCAGGTTGATGAATTTTTCTGATTCTTGTGAACTGTTGGGAGTTAAATTGTGTACATTTGATGGGGAGCTTATTGCAATATCTGGTTGGGTTTTGTATGGTAATGTGTACTACTTTTCCTTTGTCTAAATATGATTCTTTTTCATGTTGTGAAGTTCATTTCTAGTTTACACAGCTTATTTTGATTGAGCACCTCTTTGCATGGCCCCTCAAAATGGTATTTACACAGTCGAGATTACTTGATACAAACTTAGATTTGGGGACATGGGACCAGAAATGTTTTTTTCAACAGAAATGTTCTTTCTGTTGTTGAACCTGTGTTTTTTTAAAAAAAAATTCTTTTTTTGGGGGGGAGGTTGGAGTTTGGGGGATTTTTAAATATATATATATATATATATATTTCAATATAATAATTTATTTTTAAGTATTTTTAAATATAATCTTCAAAATTACCAGAATATAACACGTGTCGCTTAACGGGATTTTTTAACGGCCGTTCTGGTTGGGGACTTAAAATGGTAACGTTTGTAATATTAGGCACTTGGATTAACCGAAAAATAGTTTAGCCACCTAAATAGAACAATGGTGTATTTTGGACACTTATTTTTATATTAAGCCTTATTTTGTAGTTGACATTATTTGTTGAGAACTTTTCTCTGCTGGATGTTTGATTGAAGTACTTAATTCAATCAGTAATCAGTATAGAGTACATTGAAAATTTGGCTGTGTTGCATATACTGAAAATTGATCAATGAAAGATGCTTAATTCATGATGTTTGCAAGTTTGTCAGCCTACTTAGTCAGTCTCGGTTTTGAGCTTATTTGTTGGCTTTATTCATGGGCAAAAGAGAATAACTTCTCATGATATATTGCATATTGTCATGGAGAAAGATCAATTAATTGTCTGTAGGCAGCTTTACTTATGTGCATGATCCATGGAATACATTTGTGAAAAGGAGGAGGGTCTATGTTTTTATTACAGGAATTAAGTGCAAAAGGTGACTCCTTCACACCTTCAGATGTAGAAAGGGCACTGTGGAGTTCAGCTGTAGGCGTAAAGTTGGAATCTTCACAGAAAGTATCGGATAACAAGATCAAGGGAAGCAACAAAAGAAAGAGAAAGCATTGATTTAGTAATGTGGTGGATGATGGAAACTTTTGTAAGTTCTAACTTGTTCAATTGTGTACCTGATACTATCACTTTAACAATGTGATGTTGTGCCTTGGTCAATCGGGCAATACATACATGGAATGTAGCCAAAATATATGGGCATTGGACAACCGATTTCTTACAAGTTCATTTCTTGTATGAGTTGGTATAGTCAAGGTTAACCCTTTGATATTAGTTGAGATATTCAGAGCAACTTTAGTACGGAATTATTCGACAAAAATGGCAAAAATGAAGTTAATGAAAGGTTTGATAGTCTTCTTCTTACCCATACTTTTGCTGATGGTAAATTTTATTTTGGGGTCAAATTGTGAAGAGCAGGCGCTCTTTATATATATATATATATATATATATTTGGAGTAAATACAAGGTAATTTGTGTTTTAAGACTCAACCATTTGACAATAAATGTTCATATCTTTAATATTTGTGGTACTTGAATCCAAGACCTCAAGGTATAACAATAACAAGTCTTTTGACCATTGAGGTCATTTTGTTTGTGTTGAAGAGGAGGCGTTTTAGATTCAAACCACAGCATTGCAGAAAGCTACACTGTGATGAGGGTGGACGCAACTGATTAAAGAGCAAGCAAGAAGCCACGTCTGACCTCACCATTATAAGGATGTACAGATAAGCCATTTAAACCCACAAGCAGATTAGGTTAGGCAGAAGGACAATGTTGTATTTATGGTATGGACTCTTTAATGGTTAGTCTAGCTGTTGGTAAATTGAAAAAAAGAAAAGCTATCTAATTTTAAAAGTAGTTTACACCGAACATATGCCAATGGAATTTTGGTTTTCCTTGGCAAAACAAAATGCATTTTAATATAAGAAAGAAGTTGCACGAAAAGAGCGGGTGTTTCTGGTTCTCGTAACTAGAGATGCACAGAATCCGGATTTCGATCCGGATCGGATAAAAACCGATTCGGTTTTTTCTCCCAACCCAAAAACCGGATTTTAAAAAAATCGGTTTGGATCCTAACCGGTTTGGAGGGTCGGATGGTGTAACCGGTGTAATCGGTTTCGGTTTGCAAAAAACCGGTTTTTTAAAAAAACCGGTTTTTTATCCGGTTTGAAAAAATCGGTTTTTAATCCGGTAAAAAAACCGGTCGTTCAATTTTTTCTCAAACCGGTTATACTATCCGGTTTTTAAATATCCGATCCGGTTTAAAAAAAACCGGTTTTTTCAAAATCCGATTTCGAATATTTTTTACCCAAAATCGGATATTCGGATTTTTTGTACACCTCTACTCGTAACTACATCGTCAACGAAGCAGTCCCCTTTCGATCTTTGTTATTTAAAAAAGCAGGCCACACCAAAAAGAAAGGTCTCATCGGCTGCGATTTATTCCATTTTTAAAAATAAATAAATAAGATATTTACACGTGTCAAATTTGCATTAGCCGCAACACATCTCGGATGAGGTCCGTAGCCAGTATACATCAACTGGGGACTTGATATCTTCAACTTTCAGGTCTCTTCTTTTACCTCATTCAACGGCTTAAACCACCAAACTGGTTCAAAATGGCTATTCTGCCCGCGCTGTCAGACCGTAAATACCGACGGAGTCACCGAGCGGTTCTCCTCCCACAAAAGCTCGGCTACCGAGAATTCGAGTCTCCGGAAGCCAGCTTCCATGGGGCGTCAATTTCAGGAGCCGTTTTCAACCTCTCGACTACAATCGTTGGAGCTGGTATCATGGCGCTCCCAGCCACCGTCAAATCCCCGGTCTAGTGGCAATTATATTCGTCTCTATGTTAACGGAATCATCCATCGATAAGATTCTCAGATTCAGTCGAGCCTCCAAGTCCGCCACGTATTCAGGCGTCGCCGCTGACGCTTTCGGTGCGGTCGGTCGTAACATCCTTCAAGCTTGCATCGTCATCAACAACACGGGCATGCTCGTTGTTTACATAATTATCATTGGTATACTTTGAACTCATAATTATGAATTACGGTTCGTCGAAGGATTAATAGCCGTCTGATAAGAAGTTAATTTTTTAATTGGTGGCAGGTGATGTGTTATCGGGAACATGGAAGTATGGGTTCCACCACATGGGAATTTTGGAAGAATGGTTCGGTGAACATTGGTAGACCACGCGTTCAGCTGTTCTGTTGTTCATCACGCTTTTTGTTTTCGCCCCTCTCATCTCATTCAAACGCGTTGGTACTCCTCAAACTTTTCCCCACTCCCTCTACTTTTCAGACTTCTGAAAATTTAATTCCTCTGCTTTTACTTTCAAAAATTATGATCCTTCTGTTTATCTGGTCGATTTAAAAATTAATGTCGAATCATATTGTTAATGGCCTTCTGTAAAACTTAAAAGCTCTGCTTTAAATAGTAAAGTTCAGTTGGTAACATATAAAAGTGTTGTTGCTTGTAGTTTCATTTTCAAATAAGACAGATAAAGAGAGCAAATTCCTAAAATTAAAGCAGGGGGCTATATTTCAAATTTACAAAGAAAAAGTGTTTTTTTTCTTATTTTTGATTGAATTGGCTTGGTGACTATAGATTCATTGAGGTACACATCAGCATTATCAGTTGGCTTCGCAGTGGTGTTTGTGGCAATAACAGCAGGAGTTACCATCGTTAAGTTGATGGAAGGAAAAATTGGAATGTCTCGTTTAATGCCGAAACTTGATACTCAAGCATCATTTTGGAAGCTTTTCACCACTGTTCCTGTTCTAGTTACTGCTTATATATGCCATCATAATAGTAAGTCATGGCAGATTGTTTCTATATTCTTCGGTACTTCCAAGTCCCAATATCATTTATTTACTATCATACTTGGGTTCTGTTTAGTTGTTGGTTTAAGTTAATTTTCATCCAATTTGCTTGAAACTAGTTTATGTTTAATTGATACATAAATCTCCTCAACGATCAAGTGATCCATTTATGGTTCAACATTGCATAGAATTACAAACATGCACTATCATTTAAGAATGTTAGTATTTTTAGGTTAGCTATCATATGGTGTATTTCTTTGACAAGATCTTTTGTTTATTAAATGATGAGAGATTCAGTTTATATTATTTGGTACTCTGCTCAGCTCTCATTCTTGCGTTGCAAAAGATTTTTAAATTCTTATATATATCATTGCTTGTGATAACCCCCTTTTTTTGGTATTGGATACACTTGCAGTACACCCAATAGAGAATGAACTGAAGGACCCTACACAGATGAAGTTAATTGTTAGCAAGTCCCTCATATTTTGCACTGCTATCTACATTGCTACTAGCTTCTTTGGAGTTCTTCTCTTTGGAGATCATATTTTGGATGATGTGCTTTCTAATTTCGATGCTGATCTTGGGATTCCGTATAGTTCATTGCTCGATGATTTTATCAGACTTGTGTTCTTCTCTCTTCGTCTCAATGTAGATGGACTGTTATTTCCGTATGCCATTCCTATTGCCATTTCTAAAAGGAGATTTGTCTCAACAACAGTTGCTCTAATGGGTTTCGTCTTTATGGGAGCCAACTTTATTCCTAGCATCTGGGATGCTTTCCAGTTCACCGGTGCAACTGCCGCAGTTTGTGTTAGTTATATAGCTCCAGCTGCATCACCCTTCAGTGAGTAATATTTTATATAAGCACGTTTTGTTGAATACGGAGTTATGGATTGTAATACTTGTTAAATGGTAGAGGACTGTATGTTTTATATCAGAGTAGAATACATGAAATCTAGTAGTGGAGCTCATTGGCCCTAAGTAGAGCTTCTTGTGTAAGATATTGATATTGATATGATAGCACGAGTGAAACTACAACCCTATAGAAGAAAATAACAACTTGCATTTAATAAACATGGGTTTTTATCATCAACCTTGTTTGAAATGTGGTAATCAAGTAGTTAATGGTTTCTAATATGCATTTTATGCAGGGACACCCATGGAATTGCAACCAAGAATGATAGACTAATATCATGAATGATGATCTTCCTTGCTGTCTCAACAAGCACAGTGGCTGTGACAAGTGACATTTTAGTGTTGACGACGGAGTTGTAACCTAACCCTATTCAAGGGACTAGTTTGTATCCGATGTTACTCGATCATTGCATTTGTCGGAAACCCTAGCTAAAGCGCAAGCAAATAATCTGGGTTTCTTGCAGATTATCCTCAAAGCTGACTTGAGAAAGGGGATCTGTTTTAAATGAGCTTGCCGTGAGGAAGTGTGACATTTCCAACATCTCATTGGGTTTGATATGACCATTTCGATGTAATTCAGGTGATTTAGCTGTCAGTTCTTGATACTTTAGAATAGTGCAAATAGGAGCATTCTAAATATTTCATATCACGAAATTATAGCCGTACTTCAATGACTCGTTGGTGGTGTCTGAATTTATCAATGGTTGAAACCATGAATCATTGATGATCTAAATTTTGTCAAAACGTATATCAGATTATATACTCAAATGCCTTAACCCAATTTTATGAATTACTTTCTAATCTCAAACAATAGGTCTAATGATATTTTGTTCCTCCAACTTTTCAGAGAAAGTTATCTTAGTCTTTTAACTCTCAAATTTTTAATATTTGTAGAAGTTAATTAATTGACGAAAAACAGTAACATTCCCATTAAGTTGACATCAGCTATTTTGATATTAAATTAGCATAAGTTATTTTGTTTTTATGTTATGTTAATACTGTTGTTCTTTTGTGTAAAAAAAATTAAATAAAATCGTAAAATATTACAAAATTGTGAGAAAAAAAATAAAAGCATTAAAAATGGTAGAACTTATATAAAAATATTAAAAAATGATAAATTTGGAAAAAAATAAATAGTTGATGTCAACTTAACAAATTTATTATGTTTTTATTAATTGGTTATTTCAAGACAAAATGACCATAAGAAAATTAAGAGCAAAATATAAATTTTCTGAAAAATTAGAGGGTAAGAATGTCATTAAAACCTAAACAATCCATCAATAAATCTTTTCTAGATCCTTAACCTTGGCCTCAGAGCGTACCATTCTTGGAAAAGTAGTGTTTTTACTCAAAAATTACCCTAACAATAAATGATTACCTATTGGACATCGTTTTTCCAAATATTATTGATCTAACACCCTTTCTGACAGGTGGACGGAAGGCGCGGGCCAAGAAACACGCCTTCCTAGGGTTACGTTCGAACTGGTCCCACGGTAGAAAGGCGTGGCTCGTGAAGCACGCCTTTGTGGGGTTTTCTGACGCGGGGGGAAGGCACGAATCATGAAACACGCCTTCCATTATTCCCCTTGAATTATTGCCTCCACCATCTAGCTTTCGCGGCTAATTACCCATCCCTCTCCCCTATAAATACCTCTCCAAATCCAAAATATCAAACCACACCAAAATTACTTTCACATTCTTCCTTCTATCAATTTCCTCTATCAAGCTAAGCAGATTTTGTTATAGTTTTTTAGAAGGTGAAACTATTTTGTATTATATTATATTTATTTCATATTTAATTATTTAATTAAATTTTATTGTACTAATTATTTTTATTACTTTTTACAGTTGTAAAATGGAAGGCGATATCATATCTTGAGACAATTTGTCGATACGGTAACAATATTAAATTTTGTTATTTAATGTGATTTTTTTTAATTTTTTTAGTATTAGTTTATATTTTAATTTGTATACAATTTATTTAATTAGGAGAATGATCGTATATTAGAAACAATTATTTGTTTTTGCATATATAAGACTCAATCTTTCAAACTCTCAAAATGAGGTGTATTTCAGCTATTGTTTACTATGATGGAGAAATTCGGGAAGACGAAATCGATGTTGTATTCGCATCAAATCATTTTGTCACCTCATCCTTCAAGAGAAACATCACTCTTGAGGAGCTGGTCACAAAAAGTTCAAGGAAGGTTCATGTTGGGAGTAGTACAAGATTGTTCTCACTTCAGTATAGATTTATGACTGTACTATTTCCTTTAACTTATACAACGTTCGTACTCTCCAATGATGATGATGTTGTTATGATGATTGATACTTAGAATCAAAATCTAGACGTTGAAACACAAATGTATGCCCTATTTGTTGAAGTGTCTGTAATTCGTGGTATGTTATTATGCTCTCACTATGGGCTGGCTCAACAAGCTGATCAAGTTGACAGTCCAACTCAAGTAATGTGTAATGATTTTACCTCGTTAATGGAAAATCCACATCCAAGTACCA
Organism: Hibiscus syriacus; assembly: GCF_006381635.1. Lineage (NCBI taxonomy): Eukaryota > Viridiplantae > Streptophyta > Magnoliopsida > Malvales > Malvaceae > Hibiscus > Hibiscus syriacus. Next base: position 10,758,662 of record NW_024062980.1, on the reverse strand, counting down.
TTCCATCAAGTTCAATGGGCAGACATTCATCAACAACTTGTTACGATCTGTACCAAGGTGGCTCTACGAACAATCCGTATGGCAACATCACTTCTAGTTCAAAGGGAATCATTCATCTACCAATTTATTTGACCTGAATATAGAGATGCCCTCGGCGCAGAAATATATTTAATACCCATTTGACACGATGCCTTCAAGTTCCAAGGGGAGGCATTCAACTGCGAACTTCTTCAACCTCAATGTGGAGATGCTTACGACACAACACTCAGATCAATACCCGTATGCGATGGCTTCAAGTTCAAGAGGAAGACATTCAAGTACTAGCTTGTTCAACCTAAATACCGATATTACTGAGGAACCCTCATCTTCACCACAAGATCCTCTTCGTGAGCCAGTAGCGAATGGTGCTAAGACTAGACTATTCGTTGAGCCAGAATAGGAAAAAAAATATCCATCTCTTTTATCATCATGTAATCGTTGAGCATCACATGTAATTGCGGTTTCTAAAATCTCATTTTATATTATTTCATTTTTGTTTACTTTCAATTAATGTCATTTGAGCATCACCAAACAAATAGAAACAATAAATACATTAAGAAAATTAAATAAAAGCATTACAAACTAAAATAAACAAACAAAAGTCCATAATTCATTATATTTGCTGATAAACAAACAAAATAAAAAGTCCGTTGATGTTTGCATCTTTAATTTGTTCCATAGGACGGTGGTTATCTATTTCGATGAGAATTTCTTCGTGTAACTTGCTCTTCCTGCTCACTCTCATCATCATCATCATTATTAGCTGTAGCAGCTATATTTTGTTGATGAGGGACAGATGACGATGTAGCACCTCCATAGAATAAGGATCATGGAGATATATGTCTAACCATCCCACCGCTCATAGAGAACTGTGAAAACTGCAAAAATATCAACATCGATGACTACGATCCATACTAAGCCAGAGGTGTTTGTCTGTGGTGAAGCACCACCCGCCAAATAAGCAGCATATGAAGCCCATGCTGGATCCATAATTATGCCAGTATAATATCTTCCATGAGGTGTCATAAAACCCTACTGTGGTGGAATCTAAACCAGCTGTGGTGGCGTTTGAAACGACCGTGGTGCCATATGAAATGACTGTCATGTCATCTGAACCGACAGTGGACCAATGTATAGTGGCGGGCTGGGAATGTAAACCGAGTAAATGATGGATGATGTGATGGTTCCAGTACTGCACCTGAAGATGAGCCGAAAGAACATGTTCTCCGTCTATAAGTCGGGGACGATGATGTTGTGACGGTGGATGCTTTTCTCGGCATCGATAAATGCTCCCGCCTCGTGCTTCCTCGAAAAGTAGGAATGGCTTCTCGTTCGTGTTGAACCACTAATAATAGTTAGTTTCAACTGAATAATGATCCACATAAATCAGCTTCATACAGGGAATGTGTCGACATCGATCCTCTCATATCTTTATCCACTCGTTGTGTTTGATTAGCCAGTTAACATCCTTTTTGCCCCATCTATCGACGTTATGCATATTGTCGAGATTCCTAGGTGGTTCAGATATGAAGCCAAATTGGCGGAACATGCAATCAGTATGATGCCACTCGATAATAGCATAACATATCAGAGAGACCACCGCCATATATACATCTAATGAGCCACTCAAGTGAGGTGGAATACAAAGTCTCATTTCTTTAGTAGAATAAGGAGCCCATTGAAAGTAAAACATAAATATATATAATTATTTTAAAATTAATATTCTAATTATATAATGATAATTAAAGGTAAATAATAAAATTTAAATGCATACCTCTGTATCAGCCTTCTAATAAATGAGAAGACGAATTTCTTCCAATTCCCCTGGTATATCACGATAATTTTTCCTTGTACATGACCATCTATTCAATGTAAAAAAACATTTCATTATATACTCATAAAAATATTTATATACAAAATCAGTATTGAAATCACCTCAACAATAACGGGAAGACCAACGGGATATTCACGACCGGACATAAAAAGGGCATGTGATACCACGCCCATGACTAGAGAAGAAGAAGACATCTGTCAATAACATTTTTTTGATAATCAGTCACCCGACAGATTTCTCTATACAGAGATACCAAAACTACGGAGCCCCAACTGAGTGAACCAACAATGTGAAAATCTTCGAGGTGACGCAACCACGTACAATGAACTTGGTTGTGAGATTTTTCATGTAATACCCCAAATAATAGGTCAGTGACTAATTTAAAAGGAATTAAAATTTAGAGGACTAAATTGAATAAAAGGGTAAAGTATAAGAAATGACTTGAGTAAGACCAATGTGTAAGAGATAGAATAATAAAAGGGAATTTTGGTCATTTTAAGTGAAATGAATTTAAATCCCATTTAAATACTAGGGATTTAAATAAAAAGGGGAAAGTAAGTTTAGGAAGTCATTTTTTTTCTTCTTCCTCTTCCCCGTAGGTATTGCTATCCTCCATAGCTCTCAAGGTAAACCTTAATTATTTGATTTTTCCTTTCGATTATGGGTAGTTCTTGTAACCTTAAGTGATATAGAAGCTTAAGGAAGGATTAAATGAGGTTAAAACTATGAAATGAAGGAAATATGGTAGATTTTAGAAAATGGGTTTTGAAATGATATGTTAGTATATTGATTTTTATCGATGGTTATTGGTAGATTTGAATTGTAAAAGTAGTAAATAAGAGATTAGAAGCATTGCTTGAGTTTAAAAACAAGTTAGAAAATTTGGTATGATTCTTGATTTTCATTTTTAGGATGAGATTTTGAGGATAAAGAGGTATTAAATGCATATAAATTGGTTTGGGTATGTATATGTGAGTTAAAAGTAGTAAAGGGGTTAAGATATAAAGGATTTAAGTTGATTTAGAGTGATTTTCGGGCTTAAAAAGTGAAATCTGGGCATAGGGTATCGATACTGCTTCATCAGGTATCGATACCTCAAGTTTGGAATTAGCAAAGACATTCAAAAGGTATCGATACCATAAGGGAGATATCGATACAAGGTAATATCAAGTGTGATTTCGGTATCGATACCCAGGCTTGGTATCGATACCCTTTAGTGGGTACCGATACCTCTTCAAAAGGGAAATGAAAATAGATTTTTTCTTCAGTTTAAGTGATGAAAACTCAGAGTATACTATTTGGAATACTGATATGTATAAATATATGATTATATAGATACCGAGTACAAACAAGTTCCAGAAGGACCGAAAGGTTGAAATTGATCAAGAAGGGAAATTAAGCCAAAGCAGTAATTGATAGCAAGTGAGGCCCATGCGAGTACATTTTATTGTATGCAATCTAGATGAAAATGATTAGCAATAATTTAATATGAATTGTTTAATTGTTAATGTATGTTTTACTGTAATTACTATGTTTTATTGAATATATGGAAATGATATTGGGTATGAGTTCAAGTACGAAAATACTAATGCATATAGGTGAATTATTGGCATGAAAGGATGCCATAGTTGAAATGCATATAGGTACACTATCAACAGAAAAATATACTATGATTGAAATTTATATAGGTACATTATCAACAGAAAAGTATGCTAGAGTTGAAATGCATATGGGTGCATTATCAACAGAAATGTATGCTAGAGTTGAAATGCATATGGGTGCATTATGAAAGAAAAGCATGCTAGAGTTGAAATGTATATGGGTACATTATCAACAGAACATTATACTATGGTTGAAATGTATATGGGTACATTATCAATAGAAAGGTACACTATAGTTGAAATGCATATGGATTCATTATCAATAGAAAATATGTTATAATTTAAAGTGTCTAATGGTGTATTAAAAATATAAATGAAGGTTACAAATGAAAAGAAAAAAATCCTACTAAGGGTATGAATTTATGTATTGGGCACCTTGTGTGCTAAAAGACAAGAAATTCATACTAAGTTTATGAATTTCCGTATGGGAAATATATGGTTATAACATAAGAACTAAATAATAAGGAAATTGATTTTTTTTAGTAATGGGTATGCAAACCCCACATATTTTAGAAATGGTTGATAAATGATGATATTAGCATTAGGGATATAAATTGTGGAATAATTATTGAATTGAGAGAACCCATGAAAGATGAAATTGTCAAAAGTTTATAATAAAAGGGTGAATTGTCGTAATTCTATTGGAGGAATAATTCATGAAAAAATATAGAAAAATTTAGGTATTATTGTATTGACAGTATACCATAGAATGTATAATGACGGAAAGGGGTTAAGTCATATGATGAATGATTAATATAGTAGAGACTACTCAAAAATAAAAGATCTTGAGGCCTAACTGTGCATATGACAGAAAAGTGTCAATTATGCCAGTTAGATGAACGGTTAAGTGCCTTTGAGTAAAAGAATAATGGTCTAGCTGTGCATTTGGCAAACATTTGTCAAATATGCTAGTTAGACGAACGTTAAATACTGTTCAATAAGAGAATAAAGGAATTTTAATGTATTGTGATTAGAAGGGATGATATGTATATAGATATATTGTACAACAAGGCATAATTGTATGAACGAGTGTTATAAATGAAAATTATAATAGTGTATAAAAGACCTGTAAAGATGACATAATTGAAATGCTTATAAGTGCATTATAATCATGAATGGATACTATCAGTGAAAACAAAGAATAATGACTAAAGAGATAAATGGAGAATAAAATATAAAAGAAGATAGGTATGCTAGACATACGAAAAAGAATTATGAAAATTGTGAGCGAAATATGGTTTAAATAAGGAGGAGCATGGAATACTTAAAGAATATACGAGTTAACGCGTAATAAATAAATGTGACATATTTATGTATAATCAAAGGTTACGTTATATTATTGTGTCTCACTAAGTAATTACTTAACGTGTGTTTATTTCACGCGTAGGTAAAGGCAAGGAGTAGGGCGAAAGGAGTGTAGCAGTAGTAGCATCTTGCATCAATTAAAGGTCGACTCCTCAGTAATATTATGACAATCTTATTTAATTTAAGAACTTAGTTGGCATGTAATTAAATTATGGTAAACATTTTGTAATGAATGAAATACTAACACCAAGCGATAGAGAATTTAATGTAGAATATTTTTCTATTTCACAACTTAATTCAAAATCCTACTAAAATAGCTCAAAAATAAAAGAGAATTTTTTTCTCACCTTAGAGGAGTTCATGGCAAGAAATTGATAGAGAACAAGAGTTCTTGATTTTTCTTCAAAACATATGTCACTACACTTGGCATTTAAACCAATTAAAATGAATTTTAAATTTATTTTATTCCAAAAGTCCTTTTTACCCTTAATGAATCTTGATAATTACCTACACGCCATTGGAATATCTTCAAATAAAATATTCCAATGTAAAAAATAAACCAACTTGACTTTGACTTTCTACCTTGGCCAGGTAATTTACGAAAATTGAATATTAGTCACTAAATTTCTCCATTTTCAGCCAAATCTAAAAAATGACTTCAATTCTACTGATCCAAATTAAATTTCACAAATCTAAAATATGAAAATAATATTTCCAACATAGCATCCTTCAATTTTTTTTTTGTGAAATTCATGCTAGAACCAAAAATTTATAGCTTATAATACAAATCCTGTACCAAAATTATGATTCCCACAATAGTTATTGTTTTAGGAAAAAAATTCTCATTTACAGGATAAAATATATAACATTTCAAAATTACATTTTTGATCCTTGAACATTTACAAAGTTTATACTTTCGCTTCTAAACTTTCAAAACTTATATTTTAGTCACTAACCAAAATTTGGGGTATTACAATTCTTCCCCCTTAAGGAAAATTCATCTTCGAATTTTCCTTACGTATTTACATATTTTCATATCTGCTTCTCGTTCCCAAGTTGCTTCCTCAACTTTAGGATTTCGCCAAAGAACTTTTACTAGAGGGGTCGTTTTATTTCTCATTTCTTTGACTCCATATGCTAGGATCTTCACGAGTTCCTCTTCATATGACAAATCCGACTGAATCTCAATTTCCTCCTGTGTAATCACATGCAAAGGATCTGATCGATATTTCAGAAGCATCGATACATGAAACAAAATATGAATTTTGTCCATCTCTGTAAGTAATGTTAATTAATAAGCTATTGGACCAACTCTATTTATAATCTCAAACGGGCCAATGAATCTCAGACTTAACTTTCCTTTGCACCCGAATCTCAGAACCTTTTTCAAGGTGAAACTTTAAGAAATACATTATTAGCTTCTTGATATTCAATCTTTTTCCTTTCCAATTCAGTATAAGATTTATGTCTTTTAGAAACTCTCTTAGGATTGTCTTCAATAACTTTTATTTTGTCTTTAACTTCTTTGATCAGATCTGGACCCACTATATCTCTATTTTTTAACTCATACCAGCTCAATAGTGTGCAACATTTCCCCCCATATCATGCTTCAAAAGGAACCATCTTAATACTCAGCTGGTAACTATTGTTATATGTGAACTCTACCAAAGGTAAGTACTTTTTCCTTAGTCCTTTAAAATCATGACATGTGCTCTTAGCATGTCTTTAAGTGTCTGAATGGTTCACTCAGAATGACCATCTGTTTGTAGATGAAAATATGTGTTGAAGTTAAGCACGAAATCAATGAAATATTAACACCAAGTGATAGCGAATTTAATGTAGAACTTTTTCTATTTCGTAAATTAATCCAAAATCCTACTAAAATAGCTCAAAAATAAAAGAGAAATTTTTTCTCACCTTGAAGAAGTTCATGGAAGCAAGCTGATAGAGAAGAAGAGTTCATGATTTTTCTATAAAAAAATCTCACCACACTTGGCAACTCTACCAATTAAAATGAATTTTAAAATTATTTTATTTGAAAAGTCCTTTTTACCATTAATGAATCTTAATAATTACCTCTATGCCATTGCAATATCTTCAAATACAATATTCCAAAGTCAAAAATAAATAACTTGACTTTGACTTTCTACTTTGGCTATGCAATTTTAAAATATTGCATATTAGTCACTAAATTTCTCTATTTTCTGCCAAATCTAAAAAATTGACTTCAATTCTATTGATCCAAACTAAATTTCACTAATCTAAAATAAGGAAATAATATTTCCAACCTAGCATCCTTCAAATTTTAGTTAAATTAATGTTCGATCTGATTATCTGATTTATACCAGACTTTACGGCTTTATAACTTATAATACAAAACACATACCAAAAAATTTGATACCCAAAAAAATTATTGTTTTAGGACAGACTGTTCATTTAAGGGATAAAATATAAAACTTTTCAAAATACTTTTTTAGCCTTTGAACTTTTACAAAGTTTATACTTTAACCACTAAACATTCAATATTATATTTTAATCACTAACCAAAATTTGGATTATTAATATTCTTCCCCCTTAAAGAAAATTCATCCTCAAATTTTCATTATGTATTTACATATTTTCATATCTTATTCTCGTTCCCAAGTTGCTTTCTCAACTTTATGATTTCGCCAAAGAACATTTACTAGAGGGATCATTTTAGTTCTCAGTTCTTTGGCTCTGTATGCTAGGATCTTTACGGGTTCCTCTTCATATTACAAATTCAACTAAATCTCAAATTCATCCGATTTAATCACATGCAAAAGATATGATTGATACTTCAGAAGCATCCATACATGAAATGAATTATGAAATTTGTCCATCTCTAGAGGTAATGCTCATTGATAAGCTACCGAGCAAACTCTCTTTATAATCTCATACAAGACAATGAATCTCAGACTTAACTTTCCTTTGCACCCGAATATTAGAACCTTTTTCCAAGGTGAAACTTTAAGAAATACTTTATCACCTTCTTGATATTCAATCTATTTTCTTTTCAAATCAGTATAAGATTTATGTCTGTCAGTAACTATCTTAAGATTGTCTTAAAAAACTTTTATTTTATCTTCAACTTCTTTGATCAGATATGGACCCACTATATCTCAATATTTCAACTCGTACCACTCCAAAATTTCCCCCCATATATTGCTTCAAAAGGAGCCATCTTAATACTCGATTAGTAACTATTGTTATAAGCAAACTCTGCCAAAGGCAAATACTTTTCCCATGATCCTTTAAAATCAATGACATGTGCTCTTAGCATGTCTTCAAGTGTCTAAATGGTTCGCTCATATTGACCATCTGTTTGTGGATGAAAAGTCGTGTTGAAGTCAAATAAGAAATCAATAAAATATTAACACCAAGCGATAGAGAATTTAATGTAGAACATTTTTCTATTTCACAACTTAATTCAAAATCCTAATAAAATAGCTCAAAAATAAAAGAGAATTACATCTATAGAGGATTTTATGGCAACAAGCTGATACAGAAGAAGAGTTCTTGATTTTTCTTTAAACAAAAATCTCACTACACTTGGCATTTAAACCAATTAAAATGAATTTTAAATTTATTTTATTTCAAAAGACCTTTTTACTCTTAATAAATCTTGATAATTACCTCCATACCATTGAAATATCTTCAAATAAAATATTCCAAAGTAAAAAATAAACCAACTTGACTTTGACTTTCTACTTTGGCCATTCAATTTTCGAAAATTGAATATTAGTCACTAAATTTCTCCATTTTCGGCTAAATCTAAAAATTGACTTCAATTGTATTGATCCAAATTAAATTTCACTAATCTAAAATATGAAAATAATATTTCCAATATATAATCCTTCAAAATTTTGTGAAATTCAAGCTAGAACCAAAAATTTATAGGTTATAATATTAATCTCGTACCAAAATTATGATTCCCACAATATTATTATTTTAGGAAAAGCTACTCATTTACGGGATAAAATATATAACTTTTAAAAATTACATTTTTTATCCTTAAACTTTTATAAAGATTATACTGTAGACATTAAACTTTCAAAACTTATATTTTAGTCACTAACCAAAATTTGGGGTGTTACAATTCTTCCCCCTTAAATAAATTTTATCTTCGGATTTTCTTTACGTATTTACATATTTTCATATCTTCTTCTCGTTCCCAAGTGGCTTCCTTAACTTTAGGATTTTTCCAAAGAACGTTTACTAGAGGGATCATTTTTTTTTCTCATTTATTTGGCTCCATATGCTAGGATCTTCACGGGGTTCCTCTTAAAATGACAAATCCGACTGAATCTCAATTTCCTCATGTGTAATCACATGCGAATGATCTAATCGATATTTCAGAAGCATCGATACATAAAACACATTATGAATTTTGTCCATGTCCTGAGGTAATGCTAATTGATAAGCTACTGGACTAACTCTCTTTATAATCACATACGGGCCAGTGAATCTTAGAGTTAACTTTCCTTTGCACGCGAATCTCAAAACCTTTTTCAAAGGTGAAACTCTAAGAAATACTTTATTAGCTTTTTGATATTCAATATTTTTCCTTTCTAATTCAGCATAAGACTTATGACTATCAACGACTATCTTAGGATTGTATTCAATAACTTTTATTTTTTCTTCAACTTCTTTGATAAGATCTGGATCCACTATACCTCTATTTTTTAACTCATACTAGTTCAGTGGTTCGACATTTTCCCCATATCATGCTTCAAAAGGAGCAATCTTAATACTCGACTGGTAACTATTGTTATTAGTGAACTCTACCAAAGGCAAGTACTTTTCCCATGGTCGTTTAAAATCAATGACATGTGCTCTTAGCATGTCTTTAAGTGTCTGAATGGTTCACTCAGAATGACCATCTATTTGTGGATAAAAAGTTGTGTTGAAGTTAAGCAAGAAATCAATGAAATATTAACACCAAGTGATAGAGAATTTAATGTAGAACTTTTTTCTATTTCTTAACTTAATCTAAAATCCTACTAAAATAGCTAAAAAATAAAAGATAAATTTTTTCTCACATTGGAGAAGTTCATGGAAGCAAGCTGATAGAGAAGAAGAGTTCGTGATTTTTTTATAAAATAATCTCACTACACTTGGCAACTCTACCAATTAAAATGAATTTTAAATTTATTTTATTCAAAAGTCCTTTTTACCATTAATGAATCTTAATAAATAGCTCTACACCATTGAAATACCTTCAAATAAAATATTCCAAAGTCAAAAATAAACCAACTTGACTTTGAGTTTCTACTTTGGCCATGCAATTTTCAAAATTTGCATATTAGTAACTAAATTTCTCCATTTTCTGCCAAATCTAAAAAATGACTTCAATTCCACTTATCCAAAATAAATTTCACTAATCTAAAATATGGAAATAATATTTCCAACCTAGCATCCTTCAATTTTTTGTGAAATTAATGTTCGATCCGATTATCTGATTCTATACCATACTTTATGGCTTTATAACTTATAATACAAATCTCGTACCAAAAATTATTGTTTAAGGATAGACTGTTCATTAAAGGGATAAATTATAAAACTTTTCAAAATTACAATTTTAGCCCTTGAACTTTTACAAATTGATACTTTAGCCACTAAACTTTCAAAACTTATATTTTAATCACTAACCAAAATTTAGAGTATTATAATTCTTCCCCTTAAGAAAATTCATCCTTGAATTTTCATTACGTATTTACATATTTTCATATCATCTTCTCGTTCCCAAGTTACTTTCTAAACTTTATGATTTTGCCAAAGAACTTTTACCAGAGGGATCGTTTCAGTTCTCAGTTCTTTGACTCTGTATGCTAGGATCTTTACGGGTTTCTCTTTATATTACAAATTCAACTAAATCTCAATTTAATCTAGTTTAATCACATGCGAAAGATATGATTGATACTTCAAAAGCATCGATACATGAAATACATTATGAAATTTGTCCATATCTAGAGGTAATACTCATTGATAAGCTACCGGGAAAACTCTCTTCACAATCTCATATAGGCCAATGAATCTCAGACTTAACTTTCCTTTGCACCCAAATTTCATAACCTTTTCCAAGGTGAAACTTTAAGAAATACTTTTTCACCTTCTTGATATTCAATCTCTTTCATTTTCAAATCAGTATAAGATTTATGTCTATCAAAAACAATCTTAAGATTGTCTTCAATAACTTTTATTTTGTCTTCAACTTTTTTGATCAGATATGGACCCACTATATCTCAATATTTTCACTCATACCAGTTCAGTGGCGTCTGAAATTTCCCCCATATAATGCTTCAAAATGAGCCATCTTAATACTCGATTAGTAATTGTTTTTATAAGCAAAATCTGCCAAAGGTAAGTACTTTTTCCATGATCCTTTAAATTCAATGACACGTGATCTTAGCTTGTCTTTAAGTATCTAAATGGTTCGCTCAGATTGACCATTTGTTTGTGGATGAAAAGCCGTGTTGAAGTCAAACAAGAAATCAAGGAAATATTAACATCAAGTGATAGAGATTTAATGTAGAACATTTTTCTAAATAACAACTTAAGTCAAAATTCTACTAAAATAACTCAAAAATAAAAGAAAAGTTTTTTTCTCCATGGAGAAGTTCATGGCAACAAGCTGATAGAGAAGAACAGTTCTTGATTTTTCTTTTAAAAAATCTCACTGCACTTACCATTTTATCCAATTAAAATGAATTTGAAATTTGTTTTATCCCAAAAGACCTTTTTACCCTTAATGAATCTTGATAATTACCTCCATGCCATTACAATATGTTCAAATAAAATATTCTAAAGTAAAAAATAAACCAACATGACTTTGACTCTCTACTTTGGCCATGCAATTTTCGAAAATTGAATATTAGTTACTAAATTTCTCCATTTTCGGCCAAATCTAAAACTTGACTTCAATTCTACTGATCCAAATTAAATTTCACTAATCTGAAATATGAAAATAATATTTCCAACATAGCATCCTTCAATTTTTTTTTGTGTGAAATTTTGGCTAGAAAAGAAAATTTATAGCTTATAATACATATCCCGTACCAAAATTAAGATTACCACAATAATTATTATTTTAGGAAAAACTGCTCATTTATGGGATAAAATATATAACTTTTCAAAATTACATTTTTGATCTTTGAACTTTTACAAACTTTATACTTTAGCCGCTAAACTTTCAAAACTTATATTTTAGTCACTAACCAAAATTTGGGGTATTACAATTCTTCCACCTTAAATAAATTTCATCTTTGAATTTTCCTTATGTATTTACATATTTTCATATCTTGTTCTCGTTCCCTAGTTTCTTCCTCAACTTTAGGATTTCGCCAAAGAACTTTTACTAGAGGGATCATTTTATTTCTCAGTTCTTTGACTCCATATTCTAGGATCTTCACGGGTTCCTCTTCATATGACAAATCCGACTGAATCTCAATTTCCTCATGTGTAATCACATGTGAAGGATCTAATAGATATTTCAGAAGAATCGATACATGAAACAAATTATGAGTTTTGTCCATCTACGGAGGTAATGCTAATTGATAAGCTACAGGACCAACTCTTTTTATAATCTCATATGGGCCAAAAAATCTCAGCCTTAACTTTCCTTTGCACCCGAATCTCAGAACCATTTTCCAAGGTGAAACTTTAAGAAATACTTTTTTAGCTTCTTGATATTCAATCAGTATAAGATTTCTGCCTGTGAGCCTCTATCTAAAGATCGTCTTCATAACTTTTATTTTATCTTCAACTTCTTTGATCAGATGTGGACACACCATATCTCTATCTATTAACTCATATAAGTTTAGTGGTGTTGAACATTTCCCCCCATATAATTCTTCAAAAGGAGCCATCTTAAGACTCGATTGGTAATTGTTATTATAAGCCAACTCTACAAAGGCAAGTACTTTCCTTATGATCCCTTAAAATCAATGACACATGCTCTTAGAATGTCTTCAAGAATCTAAATGGTTCTCTCAGATTGACCATCTATTTGTGTATGAAAAGTCGTGTTGAAGTCAAGCAAGAAATCAATGAAATATTAACACCAAGTGATAGAGATTTTAATGTAGGAAATTTTTCTATTTCACAAATTTTATTCCAAAAGTCCTTTTTACCCTTAATGAATCTTGGTAATTGCCTCCATGCCATTGCAATATCTTCAAATAAAATATTCCATAGTAAAAATTAAACCAACTTGACTTTGGCCATGCAATTTTCAAAAATTATGTATTAGTCACCAAATATTTTCATTTTCGGGCAAATCTGAAAAATTAACTTCAATTATACTAATCCAAATTAAATTTAACTAACCTAAAATATGGAAATAATATTTCCAGCCTATCATCCATTAAAATTTTGTGAAATTCAAGTTCGATTCGATTATCTGATTCTATATCAGACTTTACCGCTTTATAGCTTATAATACAAATCTCGTACCAAAATTCTGATTCCCACAAAAATTATTGTTTCAGGAAAAATTGTTCATTTACGGGATAAAAATATAACTTTTCAAAATTAAATTTTTGGTCCTTGAATTTTTATAAAGTTTATACTTTAGCCTCTAAACTTTTAAAACTTATATTTTAGTCAGTAACCAAAATTTGGGGTATTAAAATTCTTCTCCCTTAAAGAAAATTCATCCTTGAATTTTCCTTACGTATTTTTATATTTTCGCCAAAGAAAATTATTGATTCCTCAACTTTATGATTTCGCCAAAGAACTTTTACTAGAGAGATCTTTGTATTTGTCATTTCTTTGACTCCATATGCTAGTATTTTTACGACTTCCTCTTCATATGACAAATCTGACTGAATTTCAATTTCGTCTGGTGTAATCGTATGTGAAGGATTTGATCGATACTTCAAAAGCATCGATACATGAAACACATTATAAATTTTGTCCATCTCCAGAGGTAATGCTAATTGATTAGCTACTGGACCAACTCTCTTTATAATCTTATATAGGCCAATAAATCTCAGACTTAACTTTCTTTTTCACCCAAACCTTAGAACCTTTTTCCAAGGTGAAACTTTAAGAAATACTTTATCACCTTCTTGATATTAAATAATTTTCTTTTAAAATCAATATAAGATTTATGTCTCTCAACAGCTATCTTAAGATTTTCTTCAATAAATTTTATTTTGCCTCCAACATCTTTGATCAGATCTAGACCCACTATATCTCAATCTTTTAAATCATACCAGTTCAGCGGTGTCCGACATTTCCCCCAATATATTGCTTCAAAATGAGCATTCTTAATACTCGTCTGGTAACTGTTGTTAGAAGCGAACTCTGCCAAAGGCAAGTACTTTTCCCATGATCCTTTAAAATCAATGACATATGATGTTAGCATGCCTTCAAGTATCTGAATGGTTCGCCTAGATTGACCATATGTTTGTGGATGAAATGCTTTGTTGAAGTTCAGTAGAGTTCCCAAAGCTGCATGGAGAGACTTCCAAAATCTTGAAGTAAAATTCAGGTCTTTGTCAGAAACTATCGAGAAAGGTATTCCATATAAATGTACAATCTCCGTAATATATACCTCAATATACTTACCCATCAAATAATCATCTTGAACCAGAATAAAGTGTGTTGTGCTCGTCAATCTATTTACAATAACCTTGATTGAATCTTTCTTATTGGGTGTCAAAGGTAAACCTGTCACAAAATCCATAGAAACCCTTTCCCTTTTCCATTGAGGAATGAAAATAAGTTGCAGCAAACCAGATGGCACTTGATGCTATACTTTTAACTATTGAAAGTTCAAACATTTAGATACAAACTTAGTTATAACACTTTTCATACATACCCACCATTATCAGTTCTTCAGATCTTGATACATTTTACTTCCTCCTGGATGCATGATCAAAGGATTATAATGAGCTTCAGAGAGAAGATCCTTCTTCAACGCTTCAGCATCGGGTATGCAAATTTGACCCCAATAATATAAACATCCATTAGACTTAACTTAAAAGTCTTTTATTTTATCTTTCCTTACTTTTGATCTTTTCTAAACACTTCTTATCTTTGCTTTGAAGATCTTTGATTTGATCTAACAGTGCAGGCATTCTGCAACAAGTGCACCATCATTTTTCATTGATAATCGAGCACCCAAAGCTCTTAATGCAGAGAATGTATTTCGGCTAAGTGCATCAGTTATCACATTAGCCTTCACCAGATTGTCATTAATAATAATATCATAATCTTTTAGAAGCTCGATCCATCTCCTTTGTCTCAGGTTCAATTTTTTTCTTAGTTAGCATATACTTTAGACTTCTATGTTCTATATAGATATAACATTGCTCACCATATAGGTAGTGGCACCCCGTATTTTTAGAGTAAATAGTACAGCTACTAACTCCAAATCATGTGTCAGATAATTTATTTCATACGTATTTTACTATCTTGAAGCATAGGCTTCCACTTTGCCTTCTTTCATTAATAGGCATCCCAATCCATTATGAGATGCATCACTGTATATCACATAATCTTTACCTAATTTTGGTTGCACTAAAACTAGCACTTCTATCAAAATCTTCTAAAGTATATCGAAGCTTTCTTGGCACTTTTATGTCCAAAAAAATGGAACATCTTTCCTGAGTAGCTTAGTATGTGGAGAATCTCCGATAATAACCATCTAATCCCAAGAAACTTCAAACTTCAGAAACATTAGCCAGAGTTTTTCACTCCACTATTACTTATATATATTTAGGATCAACCCTGATTTCTTCACCTAAAATTACATGGCCAAGAAAAACAACTTCCGGAAACCAGAATTTATACTTCGACAATTTAGTATATAGCTTTTTATATTGCAATATCTGGAGTACAATGCTGAAATGTGTGTCATATTCCTCTTTAGTCTTAGAATAAACCAAAATATCAAATTTAAACACGACCATAAATTGATCCAAGTACAGATGAAACACCCGATTCATCAAATCCATAAATGATGCTGGAGCATTGGTCAGTCCAAACGACATCAATACAAACTCATAGTGACCATATCAGGTTCTGAAAATCGTATTAAAAACATCTTCCTCTTTAATCTATAATTGGTCATACCCAGACTGAAGATCAATCTTTAAAAATACTGAAGCAGCTTTAAGTTGATCAAATAGATCATCGATCATCGAAAGAGGGTATTTATTCTTCACCATCACTTTATTCAGCTGATGGTAATCTAAACATAACTGTGTCGATTCATTTTTCTTTTTAGCAAACAGTATTGGTGCACCCCACAGAGACAAACTCGGTCTGATAAAACCCCAATCAAGTAACTCATGGAGTTGTGACTTTAGCTCTTTGAGTAATTTGGTATGAATACATTGAGATAGGCACAATACCCGAAAAATATCAATCTTAAACTCTACATCTTGATCAGGAGGTAATCTGAGTAATTCATCAGGAAATACATCTAGAAATTTTTGTATTGTCATAATATCCTCCAACTTAACTTCAGGTATTCGAATGTCAATCACATTAGCTAGAAATGTTGAACAACCTTTTGACATCAATTTTATTGTTGTCACTGTTGATGTCACATTGGGCAATGATTTTGGTTTTTCTATAATTACTATTACTTTGGAACCCTTCGCATCTTTCAGAAATAACTGCTTCATGCAAAAATCTACCCATACATAATACAAAGATAACCAATCCATGTCCAATATGATCTCAAACTCGTCAAATGGAAATTCCGTAAGATTCACCAGAAATATAACCCTTGAATCATTATCAGACAATTTCTATTGATCCGCTTTACTCTGGCACTATGACCCAATGGATTCATAGTTATAATATCACTATTTATGGGTTCTAACAAAATATTCCTTTCTCTGACAAATTTTGAACTAACATAGGAATGCGTAAAACCCAGATCTATCAAAACAAAAACATGTTCATCATAAAGATAGAAAGTACCTGCTATGATCTTAGGGTCATCATGATCCTCTCCAGTCTTGATGTTATAAACTCTTCCCATAACACAAACATCAGAGTAAGAAGTTGTCTCTAATATCCCCTCCCTCTATCTCTATTTCTACCTCCTCTTTGAGGCATTGTTACATACATCTTTGTTATACTAATCTCTCTCTTGCCGACGAATGGCCTTTAATAAAATGACCAATGTTTCCACAATGGAAACAAGATCTTGAACCTGATTTACCAGTTCCAAGGTGATATTTACCACACTGCTGACTTAATGGAAACTGACTCTATCACTGAGTTGATCTACCAGCTCTAGTAGTTGTTATCTGTGACTGACAACCTATTTCCTTTCCATCTGATCTATTTCGACCAGAAGCACCACTTTCTGACTTATTTTGGTACTGATAACCCAAACATCGACCTCTTTTTGACTGAGACGAGAATAATGCTCCTGATCTCTTTGACTATTGTCTCTGGTCAATCATAAAATTCTCATTCTGAGCTATTTCCAAATATTTAGCTTTGTTTACCACTTCTTGAAAAGTAAACATATTTGCAGTCATCAGAAATTCCTTCAGTCTGGGGCGAAAGCCTCGAAGAAACTTTTAACACACATCTCTATCTTTAGGGAAAAACTATGAAATTTATCGAGTAAGCTTATTAAATTCACAGTCATACTAATACACTGAACTATTTCCTTGAATCAGGTTGAAGAAATCATGCTTCATCTGAGTGATAAACTGCTAACTGATATATATTTTTTTTAAAAGCCTCCTGAAAGAACTGCCAAGTAATCTGATCTAGAGGAATACGAGTCATCACATTCGTCTACCAAATATGAGCCTGACCTTGGAGTAAAGAAATGATGCCCTCCAATCATTACACATCTGAATAGTGAAGGCTTTCTAACATAATCTTCACGTCATTCAACCACATATCTACCACAACCGATCCTTTACTTGATTCACCTTTAAATTCAAACACCCATAAACTTTTCAATTATTTAATAATTGGCACCCTCAGGGCCGAAAGAGGTGGATATAGATGAGGGTAGATACTGCTACTGGATGATACCGAGCCAAAATAGCCTCTAAAGCCTGCAGAAATATCCCCTGGTATGGAGCTGGAACTCTATGATGTATCTGCGCTCCCTGATGATCGTGCTGAACACGATGTGCATGCTCTACCTCATTGCTACTACCATTACCAGTACTAATTCCATCATTAACCCCCTGTTTGGTAGCTCATCTCGAGTGCCCTCTGAATCTAACATCTAAACACATTCATAAAATTATAAATTAGTAATAAGCAACATCATAAAAAATGCAAACTTTACCATATCAGTAATTTCAACATCCTAGTGGCATGTACATTTTTCCAACATAACATAGGCTCGATTTAGGCCGAGAATCAGCTAAACCTGCAGCTCTGATACCAATAAATGTAACATGCATAACCCATATACATATTGAAATATGAGTTAAATATGTTACATCAAGTTTATAGACATTCGTTAATTGTAAATACTTAAAATTTTGTTTCAACTTTAAAATGATTTCATTAATCGTGTAAAAACCTAAAATAATATTTAATCATTTAGAGTGAATTCAATTTTAGGCAGCAATCAGGAAGTTTAATATTGTTTCATAAACTATTTAAAACTGCCTAAATACTGCTTAATTTGAAAATCAGTTTAAGATTTAAAACGTAAATATAATATTCATGCATAAATTAAAATATAAGTAAAACTACCCAAAATAAATGGTCCTAGTTTACTATTATAGACCATTTTAAATAAAAATGATAAAACAACTAACATGTATAATATACATTCCATTAAAAGCCAAAAAGGAACATCAAAGATGTCTTATTGATATTGATAGTATAGATGATATCCAAAAAGATACTCCAGGAGGCTCCTCATTACACGTCATTTTCTCCATCAGAACCTACGCATGAAAATCATCACGTGTTAAGTATAACTTAGTGAGGTAGTAAAACTCAAGGTGAGATAAAATAATTAAATTAGCATAACTACATTAAAACATGTAGAAAATAACCTAATTAAAATATGAAGATATTCAAGCCAACTATTCAAGTCGGTTTCTTCATCGTAAACCTAAAAGTCAACTTTATCAAATGATTTTATCAAAATCTTGATAAACATTATCAGATAAATTAATAATATCATGTTTCCTGCCAATTTGACAAATTTCTTAACTTTGATATTTCATTTTCATAACCCAATGCATATTTAAGTGAATACGAGGTACGTGAGTATAACATAAGGTGCACATTATGCACTTTACGTTACCAATCATCATCATAATAAGATGCACTCCAAGTGAAATCATAACATATACACCAATGGTGTAATGCATAATGTACACGAATGTGCCATAACTTAACTTAACTTTACTTAACTTAATGGAATGTCAAATGTACCTAGGACTCTCAATGTAATATACAATGGGCTTTCATATAATATTCATTTAATAATCAACATTTCCAAATTAGGATCATTTCAACTTATCACAATAATAAAAATCATAACTTGGTCAGTTCATGTAATAACAAATTTTGGATAGCGACAAAAATGCAATTTTTAAAAGTTTAGTAACCAAAGTATAAACATTGGAAAAGTTTATGGACCAAAATGGTAATTTTAAAAAGTTACAATTTGGCCCCGTAAATAAATAGTTTACTTAAAGAATAATATTTCAGTGGGAATCATAATTTTTGTATGGATTTTGTATTAAAAGTTAAAAAGTGATGAAGTTTGAGAAAAGATTCGATAAATCGGATCAATAGAAAATTCAGGAAAATATGAAGGATGATAAATTATACCTGCAGCTCTGATACCAATAAATGTAACATGCATAACCCATATACATATTGAAATATGAGTTAAATATGTTACATCAAGTTTATAGACATTCGTTAATTGTAAATACTTAAAATTTTGTTTCAACTTTAAAATGATTTCATTAATCGTGTAAAAACCTAAAATAATATTTAATCATTTAGAGTGAATTCAATTTTAGGCAGCAATCAGGAAGTTTAATATTGTTTCATAAACTATTTAAAACTGCCTAAATACTGCTTAATTTGAAAATCAGTTTAAGATTTAAAACGTAAATATAATATTCATGCATAAATTAAAATATAAGTAAAACTACCCAAAATAAATGGTCCTAGTTTACTATTATAGACCATTTTAAATAAAAATGATAAAACAACTAACATGTATAATATACATTCCATTAAAAGCCAAAAAGGAACATCAAAGATGTCTTATTGATATTGATAGTATAGATGATATCCAAAAAGATACTCCAGGAGGCTCCTCATTACACGTCATTTTCTCCATCAGAACCTACGCATGAAAATCATCACATGTTAAGTATAACTTAGTGAGGTAGTAAAACTCAAGGTGAGATAAAATAATTAAATTAGCATAACTACATTAAAACATGTAGAAAATAACCTAATTAAAATATGAAGATATTCAAGCCAACTATTCAAGTCGGTTTCTTCATCGTAAACCTAAAAGTCAACTTTATCAAATGATTTTATCAAAATCTTGATAAACATTATCAGATAAATTAATAATATCATGTTTCCTGCCAATTTGACAAATTTCTTAACTTTCATATTTCATTTTTATAACCCAATGCATATTTAAGTGAATACGAGGTACGTGAGTATAACATAAGGTGCACATTATGCACTTTACGTTGCCAATCATCATCATAATAAGATGCACTCCAAGTGAAATCATAACATATACACCAATGGTGTAATGCATAATGTACATGAATGTGCCATAACTTAACTTAACTTTACTTAACTTAATGGAATGTCAAATGTACCTAGGACTCTCAATGTAATATACAATGTGCTTTCATATAATATTCATTTAATAATCAACATTTCCAAATTAGGATCATTTCAACTTATCACAATAATAAAAATCATAACTTGGTCAGTTCATGTAATAACAAATTTTGGATAGCGACAAAAATGCAATTTTTAAAAGTTTAGTAACCAAAGTATAAACATTGGAAAAGTTTATGGACCAAAATGGTAATTTTAAAAAGTTACAATTTGGCCCCGTAAATAAATAGTTTACTTAAAGAATAATATTTCAGTGGGAATCATAATTTTTGTATGGATTTTGTATTAAAAGTTAAAAAGTGATGAAGTTTGAGAAAAGATTCGATAAATCGAATCAATAGAAAATTCAGGAAAATATGAAGGATGATAAATTATAGCTAAAAATATTATTTCCACATTTTAAAATTTTGGAAAATAATATAAATATTTGGTTTTGAGGATTTAATTCCATGTTTAATATGGATCGTTGGATTAAAGTGGCAAGATTGTGATTTTTGGAAAAATGCAGGGGTAAATCGGTAAATTAATATTTTGTTTGTCCATCTTTCACTTATGGAAGGTGATAAGGTTGAGGTGTCTTGGTTTGATGGTAATTATGAAGTTACATTAATGATAAATTGGTTTTTTCCTAATTTAATGGATTTAATATTCATTCAAGTTTAAATTAAAGAAAAATTAGCAAGAAATTAATCTAAAATTCATGCCAATTTATTCTTCATCTTTTCCAAGTGTCGTGAACTTCCTAAGGTAAGAGAAAAAAATTTTGTTTCCATTTTTGAATAATTTCCTTTGGTTTTCAATTTATGTCGTGAAATAGAAAAGTGATATATTCGAAAAACGCTATCTTTTGGTACAATTATGTTTGCTCAACTTGCTTGATTTCAAATATCCCAAATCTTAGGGTTTGTGTTCACACTAGGTTTCTTGAAATTGATGATGAATCTTTAGTTTTTGAAGTTGTAGGTTCATTTTCAAGCTTGATTTATGATTAAAACATGTTCAAACTTCCTAGAAATGATTCTATGATCCTCGGCCAAATGATGAAATTGTAGAACTTTGTGTTTTGATGATATTTGACTATGGTTTTAATTTTAGAGATGTCTTAAGGTTGACTGGAAGTTGATTTCATGCTTGAATCGAATCAAAATCGAGCAATATCATGAAAACCTAGTTTTAAAGGTTAAAGCATTTGACCATGGTATTTTTGAGTGAGAAAAATTATGGAAAAATTATATAACGACTAGAAATGATGTAGGAAGTATGTTACAAGTCTTGGAAAATTTTAGGGACCATTCTATAATTTTTGAAAAGTTAGGGAACCAATTCAACAATTTTGGAAAATTATAAATGGTTGTGAAATTTGTTAATAGTTGATGTACTATGGTGGAAATTACTATTTTAGAATTCAAATGAGTGTTAATATGTTAAATATGACCATTTTGGAAGTTTGAAAAGTTTGGTGATTTAAGTGCAATATTCATATAGTTGGGGTGCTTAAATGTAATTGTTCCTTTGTAAAAGCACTAGAATATTAATAATTTCAATTCTGGAATTTTGGTATTAAAAATTTAAGTGATAAAATGGTAAATGACCATTTTGTGTAAACTGGAAAAGTTGGTGTCAATATTGAAAGGAATTATTAAGTTTTCAAGTATTTTGATAGAAAATAATTTTCAAGTATATTATGGATTTTGTTTTGGAGATGTGTTTATGTTAGTACAATACGAACATATGTATCGATATCAATTTGTGATTTTGTACAAATTAGGATTGAGTTTTGTGATCGAAGCAAATCGAATATAAAAGGACCTAGTGTGGTGCATAGTGAGACACATCTTTTGATATATATAAAGTGTCAAGATGAGTGCAATACATGCATGAACTTTTACATAGATGTTTTATACATCATCATGAAGACTTACGACAAGTCTACTTTGTTTTATCAGCATGAGATTTTGACATGGATGTTATTTTGGGTATGAACTACCCTCATGTTTATTTCATGGTTATGCGTTGTCATGGATGATTTAATTTATGATTAGATGCACAATTATGTTATTGAGGTTCAGTGGTATTAATGGCATGCCATAGAGTCTAGTAGCTACAAATTTAAGTAGTACTAGAGTGTTTAATAAAGACACATAGTACAAGTTAGGTGGGAAAAGCTCGACCTCAGCACTACGATGCATTATTAGGTCAGCAAAGCCCTCAGCACCATTGTGCAATATTTGACTCCTATATCGGGTTCCTCATGGATTGAGAATTGTGAGCAATAGTTGTTGATAAAAATGATTTCATTTATATTATGTCGTTTTGATTTTGGCATATGAAAATGTATTAAATTTCATGCATGATTTGTATTGTATTGTTTATTGTTTTTAATTGCTTCACTAAGTATATACTTAGCGTGTGAAGATTTTCCCGCCTAGATAAGAAGAAGAAGTAAGGAGTACTAAGTAACATCAAGTATCGAGGGGTATAGTACAATATCAGTAAGACATCCTATGATGAAATTTTGACTTAGTTAGTGGCATGTACTTACGAATGTCCTATTAGCTCTGTTTAACTATTTTGAAAATTGGTTTGTAATGGATAAATTGAATCATTTTATGTTATTTTAAATATATATAATATGAACTAGTATTTTTATTTTGAGTAGACGTATTTAATATAAATATATATGTTTTAAATATCATGTGATAGTTTTATTTAAGATAATATTTTTATAATATCAATTACCATTTTAAGAAAATAAATTTTTAAATCACTTTTGGAATTGGGAAATATTTTAAGGAATTCATGTGACATCTATAATATGTATTGGTATAATTATACAGCTTTTAGGCGTTACATTTATTGGTATCAGGGCTACAAGTTTAGTCTTTTTTGGACATGGAAAAAGTCTATATTAAGTTAATAATGTATACTTGCCACTAGGATGTAAAAGTTTACTGATAGTTGTATATTTAATGTGATGATGCTTATTATTGAGTAAAGTTACTCCTTACTAATTATATATGATTTTGACTATGTTTAGATGTCAGAAACTAAAGACAAAGATAAGAAAGTTGATAATGTTGAAAAGAATGTCGAGATTGAAACTGATCTAAAAGGATATGATATTTCTTCGGCATCACGTCTTAGAAGAGTTAAAGCTGATAGGGATTTTCCTCCATTTTGTGGAAGAAGTACCCCAACATTTAACGAAGTTTATGCATTAGATGAATCTATTAAAAAGGTTAAATTGATTACAAGAGAAGTGGAATCGGATGAGGATCCAAAGAAGATTATTGAATCTATTGATGACTCTGAGGTTTCTTCAGGTAAGCTTAAATAACTGAGGAATGTTTAAGCTAAGCATTAAATTGTTTAAAGCATTTGATTTGAGTAAGAGGAAATAAGTAAGTGCTAAATAAGTTATCTGCTAAAAGTTTAAAGAAAGTTGAGTTATTAGTGAATCAAATGATTATGAGTTTGAATTAGAGTAGATGTTAAGTTCTATGGACTTGATAGAGTTACCTTGCGAAGGTAAATTTGTGAAATTGGATTCTATACCCATTCCATGCTACAATGAATTATTGCTTAGACTGAGATTCATTCTCAAGAACTTGAAAAGTTTCAAGTTCGTAGTGATAGGAAAAAGGGTAAATTTCTTTAATAGTGTGATTTTAACATTAACTGCTACGAAGTTATTGCTACAAATTGTCAAGTTTTCTTATTGAACGACGTGGACATTTAGACTTTCATTTGAGATGGAAAATGTTTAAATTGCTTGAGAATAATTTCTATGGATCTGGAAAAGTTATACAAATTATCTTAATAATGAAATAAGGAATTCTAAAGTAGAGATATTCAATTCTACTTGAAATCAAGTGATATTATAGCGGAAAACCTATGGGTAATTATGTAAGTGTGAGTCGGACATGTATTAAATGTCTGATAAAGATACATGAGCTTATGTTTCTGATGAATCTTATGGGATTTTCATTTAACGAGTTTTAGATCATATTGAGCATGGGTTGGTTATTTCTGCACTATAGTTGGGTTTATGGTTATAAGAAATGATTAATTTAGAAAGATGTGTAGAAATTGAAAATTTTATTGATTGATGAAAAAGTGAAATCATCACTAATTTGATATTAGAAATGGTTACAATTAAATAATGTAAGAATGATGCATAGCTTTTCTAGCTAAGGTGATAGATACTCAAGTATCTGAAGTATGATCGTATAACATTCGCACAACTCGAGAATTTCCAAATGTCTTTTTAGATTAATTATCAGGGCTACCTCCAGATCGAGAGATGGAATTCAAGAATTATGGTTCTTAGGGCATTGATCATGTTTCTATGGTTTAATATCAAATGGATGCGATTAAGTTAAAAGAATAAAGGCTCAATGACAAGAACTGCTAGATTGAGGATTCTTTAGACCGAGTGTTTCATCTAGGGGTGCACCAATGTTGTTTGTGAAAAAGAAAGATGGATTTATGCGATTATGCATAGATTATCGACAGTTAAACAAGGTGACTATCAAGAACAAGTATCCTCTTCTGATGATTGATGACTTGTTTGATTAGCTTAAAGGAGCATCAGTTTTCTCTAAGATTGATCTTCGATTGGGATATCACCAGTTAAAGATTAAAGAAGAAGATATTAAACAAATAGCTTTTAGAACACAATATGGGCACTACGAGTTCGTAGTGATGTCGTTTGGTTTGAAAAATGCTCTGACAATATTCATGGATTTGAGGAACCGAATATTTCAACCTTACTTTGATCAGTTTATGGTGGTATTTATTGATGATATTCTAGTATACTTGAAAAAAAGATAGAGCATGATGTTCATCTATATATTGTGCTCGAGATACTTAAGGATAACAAGTTATATGCCAAGCTGTCAAAAAGTTAGTTTTGGCTATCAGAAGTTGTTTTTGTTGGTCATGTTGTCTCGAAAGAAGGCATAAGAGTTGATCCTAAGAAAGTTCAGGCAATAGTGGTGTGGAAACCTCCAAAGAATGTTATAGAGGTCTGAAGCTTCTTAGGACTTGCTGGTTATTTCGAAGGTTTGTGAAAAGCTTTTCGATTGTTGCTTCTCTGTTGACCAAGCTCTTAAGAAAGGGTGTTTCATTTACTTGGAATGGAAGTGTCAAGAGAGTTTTGAAGCTCTAAAGAAGATTTTGACATAAGTACCTGTGTTGGTATAATCGAAGTCTGGCAAAGAGTATGTGGTGTATAATGATGCATCTCATAATGGTTTGGGTTGTGTACTTATGCAAGAAGGTAAGGTGGTAGCGTATGCTTTCTGACAACTAAAGACGTATGAGAGAAATTATCCCACTCATGATCTTGAGTTAGCAGCAGTACTTTTTGCTCTAAATATTTGGCATCATTATTTGTATGGTGAGCGATGCTACATCTACACGGATCATAAGAGTCTGAAGTACATGTTGACTCAAAAAGAGCTAAACTTGAGATAGAGGAGATGGATAGAACTTTTGAAGGACTATGATTTGATCATTGATTATCATCCAGGGAAGGTAAATGTTGTAGCAGTTGCACTTAATCAGAAAACTTTTGCATCTTTGCGAGTTATAGATGTACGACTATTGTTGAGAAAATGGCGGACTATTGGTTGAATTAAAGATAAAATTGATGCTTCTAGATCGGATAAAATAGCTACAAAGGAAAGACGGGAGATGCTTGGAAAAGATTGCACTTGTGGAAAAAGGTGAGACTAAGGACTTCGAAGTCAAGTTTGATGGATGTATGTATTACCGAGGAAGAATATGCATTCAACATGATGATGTGTTGAAGAAATATATTCTTTCTGAGGCACATTTTAGTCTGCTAACTATTCATCTAGGTGGGAGCAAGAAGTATCAGGATGTAAAGAGTTGATTTTGGTGGCGGGTATGAAAAGAGCCATTACTGAGTTTGTTGCTACATGTCTGATGTATCGACAAGTAAAAGATGAGCATCAAGTGCCTTCGGGATTGTTGTAAGCGATTTCTATTCCAGTATGGAAGTAGGAAAGATGCACTATGGATTTTGTTATAGGGCTACCTTTGACATCAAATAATAAGGATTCCATTTGGGTGATAGTTGACCGGTTAACTAAGTCAACACATTTCATTCCAATACGAATGGACTATTCATTGGATAAATATACAGAGATGTATATAGAGAAGATTGTTCGGCTGCATGAAGTTCCAGTATCGATCATATCCGACAGGGATCTAAGGTTCACTTCAAGATTTTGGAATTCCTTGCATAAAGATTTTAGAAGATATGTTGAGGGCATGTGTGATTGAGTTCAAGGGATCATGGGAAAATATTTGGCTTTAGCAGAATTTACCTACAATAACATTTATCAATCAAGCATCAAGATGGCTCGGTATGAAGCTTTATATGGGAGAAAATATCGAACACCACTAAAGTGGTTTAAGTTAAAATATCATAATCTTTTTCACCCTGATTTATTGAAAGATTTCGAGGATAAAGTGAAGATAATTCAAGATAATCTCAAGATGGCATATGATCGGCATAAGTCTTATGCAGACTTTAAGCGAAAAAAGATTGAATTTCAAGAAGGCGATAAAGGTTTTCTTAAAGTATTATTTTGGAAAAAGATATTGCGTTTTGGGTGAAAAGGAAAACTAAGTCCAAGATTTATTTTCCCTTATGAGATCTTAAAGAGAGTCAGACAGTGGCTTACTAGTTAGCATTACCTACGGAGTTAGGCAAAGTTCATAATGTTGTTCATTGTCGATGCTTAGAAAGTATCGATCGGATCCTTCACATGTCATTGCATCAAAGGAAATTGAGATCTGGCCAGATTTGGCTTATAAAGAAGAACCAATACGGATCTTGTCTTGAGAAATCAACAAAATGCGTAGCAAAATGATTCCTCTAGTCAAAGTGCTTTGGCAAAATCATAAAATCGAAAACGCTACTTGGGAAAGAGAGGATGACATGAGGAAGCAGTTTCCACACCTCTTCATATTAGGTACGTCTTCATATTAGTGTTCAACATTTCTCCCATATAAAGCTTCATACGGAGCCATCTTGTTGTTCAATTGATAACTTTGTTGTAGGCAATTTCTACTAAAGGAAAATATATATATATATTATTTTTATTTTATTTTTCCCTGATCCCTTGAAATCAATTACACATGCGCTCAGCATATCTTACAATATTTGAATAGTACGTTTCGACTGACAATCCGTATGCGGATGAAAGGCTGTACTGATTTATTGTAAGAGGTTAAGAATAAAGTGAAGATAATTCAAGACAATCTAAAGATGGAATCTAATCGGCAAAAGTCTTATGCAGATCTAAAGAGAAAAGATATTCGATCAGATTTAACTTATAAAGAAGAGCCAATACGGAGCTTGGCTTGAGAAATCAAGAAACTGCGTAACAAGATGATTCCTTTAGTTAAAGTGCTTTGGCAAAAACATAAAGTCTTAAAATTTGAGGACGGATTTTTTTTTAAAGGGGGGAAATTGTAATATCACAAACATTGAATCAGTGACCATAGTAAAATAATTTGAAATTTGATAGGTTAAATTGAATAAATGGTATAGTATAAGAAATGATTTGATTAAGACCAATTAGTAAGAATGAATGAAAGGGCATTTTGGTCTTTTAGATTAAAATGAATTTAATATTCATTTTTATTAGGGATTTATGAGAGAAAAGGGGAAAGTTAAAAGGCTAGCTATCTTTCTTCTCTTCTCTTTCTTCACCGTGACCGTGCTCTCCCTATAGCCAAAGGTAAGACTTCCTCTAGCTAGTTTTTCCTTTCGATTTTGGTTTGGTATTGAAACCGTGAGTGTTACAAAGGCTAAATGAAAGGTTAAATAGGATTAAAACTAATAGATGGATGATTTATTAGAGATTGAAGGAAATGGGTTTTTGAATTATATGTAGAAATATGAGTTTTTATTGAGGTTTATAAGCATATTTGACTTGTCAAATAAGTAAATAAGAGATTAGAAGCATTGGATGTGATTAAAAACATGTGTGAAAAAGTAGTATGATTCTTGGTTTGGGTTGTTCTTTGGAGAAATTAGATGTTAGAAGAAGCTAAATGGAGAAAAGTTAGTTGGGTTAAGTGATTTTAAGTTTAAGGGTATTACTTGAGGTAAAAGTAAGAGATTTAAATGGGATTTGGGTAAAAATCGAGCTGAAAAATGGAAAATCTGGGTAAAGGTATCGGTACTGGAAGAACAGTACCGATACTATAGGTTTAAATTTGAAGAATTACGATGAACATTATCGATATTGATGTGGGTATCGATACTAAAAGGAAGGTATCGATACCATGGATTACAGAATGTACAAATGGTATCAATACTGAGGAGTATCGGTACCATAGTATAGAAGTATCGATACCATGGTAGGGATACCGATACTATTGAGCCTGGAAAATTAAGATAGGGCAAATTTTGATAGAAATTGAATATAATAGTACTTTTAATTATTATTAAATGTATAAATGTTAGAGAAGTATACTAACATTTGTATGGTATGTGTACTTAATGGATGCTTGTGTATATCGTAACCAATCTTCAAAGTCAAGCAAGAAAAAGGGCAAAGATAAAGTTGTCGAATAGCTGAACATCGAGTATCTTCCGAATTGTTTCACTCGATCTCGATTCAGAAATGGACAGGGGAAATGAGTCATTGTGGGCTTTGTTACAAGGCTACCTTTGACACCTAGCAAGAAAGACTCTTTATGGATGATTGTTGATAGATTTACTAAGACATCTCACTTCATATTGGTACAAACATATTTTTCGATGGATAAAAATGATGAGTTATGCATAAAAGAGATAATTTGACTGTATAGAGTGCCAGTATAGAGTGCCAGTATCGATCATACCCGAAGAGATCCAAGATTCACTTCAAGATTTTTGAATTTTCTTGCATAAAGTTTTGGGTGTTACAGTCGGCCTAATGGGAAAACCACTTAAACGTTTTAACACCTTCAACAATATTCGAATCCTTTAATACAATCGGATTATGATCGAAGATACCCCTAGGGAGAGTGGTTGAACTAAATTAGGAAATTGTAACAATACCTCAGCCGATAAAAGAAAGCGATCTAGACGACACGCTGTGACATTTTCTCTACCACTTTGCCATGTGTAAGTGTTCCCATATAACGGAAGGTCCATCAGCTTAGCTTCACTTATAAACTCAGAGAATATCTTCATCACATAATTATTAAAAACACCCGCATACTTTTCCTCCGCTGACTTAATACAATTAAAGTCGTCTCGCAAAATAAAGGGAATGTTCACTGCATCTAACTGATTGAGAATGACCTGAAAAAATAGTCTTTCGCCCGAATTGTTTAGAGCATACACATTCAAAAGACAGCATGTAAAGTCACACCAGATATATCTCCCAATTAATAGGATGGATCTATGATGCTTTATACTATTTTCAGCTTTGAACACATTCGAATCCCATATGGAGATAAGCCCACCAGACGCCCTAACTGAAAGAGAAAGGACCAGACTAACAGACTTATTTCCCCCATATTCTTTTAACTAGATTTCAGGGTTCAGACGAGAGTTTGGACTCTTGAATAAACACAACATCAGCCTTGTTTAACGAAATAACTTTTCTAACCGCTCTCAGTTTCTCCTATTTTCATAAGCCCAACATTCCAAGACAAAATTTACATGAGACAAGATAAAAAATCAACACAACTTACCAGTATTGGGACATAAGAAAAAAAACACTTCACATGAGAACCATCAATTTCCTCCAACCGATTAAGCACCACATCATTTGGATCAACAAAGAAAATTCCTACCCTGGAAGCTACTTCAAAAATAGATTCTGCTTCAGTTCTACCTAAATACCGAGCCTTAATAGGACTAGACCGACCATCAAGAGGCAGACACTCCAAACCTTTAACATTACGAACAAGCTCTTTTGGTTATTTGGACTTCCTTTGAGCATTAGAAGGTACCTTCTGCAGTTTCGAATGTGATTTTCTGCGTGCCAATACTGCCAGAAAAAACCCCAACAGGGAGGGACCCATTATTGACACCCACATTCCTTTTGGCTCTGACTTTCCTCTAAAGAAATCGTATATGCAAAAGTAAAAGATTGATTATTTGATATAGATATTGGTCCCGCAATCTTATCCAAAGACTCTGATTCAGATAGAATCAAAACTTCGTGTAGACCAGTTAAAATGATAGATCAATTGGGATGATAGAAACTAAAGGAATATCAGCTGAGGTGGGTGAGCAACCAAACCCATAATTAGATCCTAATCCCCTCCCAAGAAGAGAGGCCCAACAAGGTGAAAAACATCATTGGGATCAATTGGGTTTACAGTGAGTCTATCTTGTGCGAAAGAGTTGCCTTGGGCTTCTAATGGATTAAGGGACAACAGTAATAGAATATCATTATGAAGACTAGCCACCTCACGAGGCAGAATTGAATTATTAAAGAATTTAGATATAGGCGATTCAGAATCAGACGAAATTAAAATATAATTATTATTCTCGGTCATTGCACCTCGAGACACCTGGCCATTAATGCATAGGGAGAAATCCTATAAGGCTGAGGGATGCTCAGACTGAGGGCACCATCTAGAAACAAACGGTCACCTTCAAACTCTACATTTAACCCTGATTTTGTATCGATTTGACAAAATTGATACTGTTTAATTGAATATTTCCCTTTTTAGCATCGTTTGACATATATTTCCTGAAGTGACATTCTTTCGGTTAAGGTGGCGAAAAATGTATCTCCGGGAACGCGTTTTACTTGATTTTACGCTTAGTTGGATGTCACATGTGAAAGTGCATCCTCGGGAACGCGTCTTCACGGGGTTTTGCTGATTCGGTTGTCACGGTGGTATTTTTTTAATAATAAAAATTTTATTTTTATTGTTATTATAAATTAGTAATATATTATGTAAATTGTTTCGGTTATAATTTACTAATTATCGAATGTATTTTTTTAATGTGCATTTTTATTTTATTGTAGTTATATGAAAAATATATAAAATTATTATATTACACATATGGTTATATTATTATTTTTTATTTTGATTATCGATCTATTAATTTTATCACTTAATTATTTAAATATTATCAATATAGTCATCTGTTATTATTATTAACCAAAATATTGATGCATAAGTTAATAAAATTAGTATAATTACACATTTAATATGTTATTATTATTATACATTGAAAAATTATAGAAAATAAAATTACATTTAAATATTAGAAACAAAAACATTCATTTAAATAGATATTAGGTTACATAAGGGTTAACGGTTATGTGATGATAATAGAGCTGGACATTTTTTTTCTATTGTGTCCGATGTCTCTACAAGGCCCACATCGTTTTGGTTCTGTTGACTTCTCCCGAATATCCATATCACAATGTATTCTAGTAGATTTTGGACGACCTGAGTCCCTCAATAGCAATGGATCTGGTACAATTGTAAGCCAAGTTTGAATCTCATCTGGGTCTCTTTCGTTTCCCATAGGCGGAAACTCAAATTCATATACCTTGAATACTTGTGAAAGTTGGTATACGGGATCAACATAATTTTTGTAGTTCAAATGCGAATGTGAGCAAGATGCAATTACATGAGAGCATGGATATTTGAGTGCTTGAAAGAAACCACAATCGCACCACCTCTCATGCAAATTAACTTTGAAAGAGTTAGCTTCAATCCCTTGCAACGGACGTGGCATTTCGGTTACACGAAATAATTCACGGGTACGAGAAAAATTCGTAACCAACATCCCATTTGATGCAGCCACTTTTTTCTATAAATCAGTTACTAATCTTGGGTGGTAAATATGGCTGTTTTGCATCCAAGTAAGAGCTTGTCCACTGAGCTTTGCAAAGAGTTGACCCAAACGAAAATAAGTCGTTTTGACAAATGCCGTGACTGGTAAATGACACGCCCCCTTTAAGGTTGAATTTATTGCTTCAGCCAAGTTTTCACGATCGTTCATAAGAAAGGCATGTGGAACCATGCCCATGATTGCAGAAGTAGGAGACATCCATCGATAGCAGTTTTCTTATAATTCGTCGCCCGACACATTTCTCTAAAAAGAAATGCCAAAATTGCAGCGCCCCAACTATATCTTCCAACTTCATCAAAATCGATCAGATGCTGCAACCACATACAATGCACCTGGTTGCGAGATTTGTCGGGCATCAATATTCCTCCAATTATTTGTAGAATATATGCCCGAGCACATGCCTTTGCTTGATCCTCTGAAGCATTTTCATGTAAAACCTCAAAATTAACTTTCAACCAAGATAAAGCTATTCTACCTACATTAAACTCTGACGGAGAAGCTCCAAGATAATCCATGCACATTGACTGCCAATCACCGTCCGTCATACCACACATCATATTTCCGTCGACGGGAAGCCCCAGATGCATAGAGATATCCTCCAATGTAATTGTAGCATCTCCACATGGAAGGTGAAAAGTGTGTGTCTCGGGCCTCCACCTCTCAATCAATACAGAAATTAGGACAGGTTCGAGTTTGCATCCGCCAATAATTGTTGCAATATATCCGAACCCGGCAGAAGCCAAATATGGCAAAATACGTTCCGGTGTCGGTATACGAGGATTTTTAATAAATGTTTCTAAAATACGATCAGTATCCTAAATAATATGCATTATAAAAAATTAAAATAAAAAAATCATAATAAATTTAAATTAAAAATAATAATAAATATTAACATTAATTATAAAAAAATATCACCATATCGCTAAAATGTCTGGAGATATGGTCATCATCCAATCGCAGCAGCATTTCACTTTCCATTATAACTGTAGGCAAAAAAAATAATTAGCACAAAAAATAATTAATTAATAAATTTAAATAAATAATAATTATATAAATATTATTTTAATAAAAAAAATATTTATATAATTATTTTAATAAAAAAATATTTATATAATTATATTAATATAAAATATAATAACTATTTTAAAAAAAAATACTAACTTAAAAATAAATTTCTTACAACTAATAAGAAATTTAAAACTCAAAGATTTGGAGAATTTTAGTTATATAAGAGAGGAGAAGATGATTTTGGTGTGAAGAATGAGAGGGGTTGAGGGGGTTTATATAGGGGGAGGAGGAGGGGTAGTTGGGGAAAAATCGGATGGGTATTTAAGGCATTTAATGAAAGGCGCGTCCCCGGGGATACGCCTTTCACATGTGGCAACCGAATCAGCAAAACCCCGTGAAGGCGCGACCCCGGGGATGCGCCTTTCACACGTGGCATTCAACTCAGCGTAAAATCAGGTAAAACGCGTCCCCGAAGATACGTCTTTTGCCACCTCAGCCGAAAAGGTGTCACTTCGAAAAATATATATATCAAACGGTGCTAAAAAGGGAGATATTCTGTTAAACGATATCAGTTTGATCAAATTGCCTGGTTTTGTATTGTTTTCTATTTACGAGAACCGCGATTTTATTAGGAATGTCATAAGCATATTTCACATCAAAGAGGATTCTAGAACCGTCGAATCTATCCCGATTAATCGTGGCATTATCGATCGACAAGAACTCACCCCAGCATCTAACAAGATTTTTAAAGAAATTAGGACTCCAAGCTTGGATTGGAACATCTTCTAAAACAGCCGAAACTTTAACTTTTCTTTTACTTTCAAAACCATTTATATGATCTAACGAATCAAACCAAATTGATAAGTGCTCCGAGTTTTTTCACTATAAACGAGTGCACACTTGGCAGATATGAGAATCGGAGAATTACTAACAACTCGCTCCAGGAACATACTTTGACGTCAAACCCATATAAAATAAGAGCTTCCTAAACTAAGTCAATGTTGTACATTCATTTTATTCTACAAACCAAAAACACATCAAGCCACTTCATCTCCATCCAAAGAAACAGAAAAAGATCTAGTTACCTCCTTGAGACCTTGAGCCTAATCGGTAGCTTCTGAGTTTTGATCCAAGATACCAATTCGTACATTTCTAGGAGGGTCCTGCGGGTTGACACTAGAGATAACCACGGCCCCTCATAGCAGCAATTACATTTTCAGCGACCCTTGACGCTAAAATAAATGTTTTTTTTATCAATAACCAGTTGGTCTAATGAGATGAGACACTAGATCTCTTAAACAAGGTTAGAAGTTTGAATCATGATGATTGCGAATGAATCAAACTAGGTTAGGAGAGTTACCCTTGCCTCTACAGTACCCGATCCAAATTAATCAACCAATAGATCGGATACATGTGGTTATACCTAAAAAAAAAAGTTGTGTTTTCACTTCTCTCGCCACTTCGTTATCAGCTTGATTCACAATCATTTTACCAGCATCCAACAGAACTTCTTTGAAGGTTCTATTATCTACCTTCGACCATGGAATCACTCTTTTTTTCTTTCATAGCATTTGGCTCTCCCCTCCCCTGGATGAAACCCATTCTTCTTTGGTCTTCAGCCATGAAAACACTAATTACGAACCCATCCATTCACCTTCTGTCAGCTTTCTGGGCATCTCTTTCTAAATCATATCTAACAATATACACATCACGAACGAGACCATATTTTTGGAAGGCTTCCCTTGGAGCATTGATGTGAATCCTCTTGCTGACCCCATTGACAAACATAGTGAAACCGGAACGACGAGCAAAGCTATCAACCAGAGGTCTCTTTACCACCCATTTACCACCAGCAACCTTTCGACTGCCACAAGTTTCGATCACGTCTTCAAAACCTAGTTTGATGATGTTGATAGATGAATGTTCGAAATGAGTCTCATTAACACCTTTATTTTAAATCAAGCTTCATCCATTAATTGAATATGATCTAATTAACAATCGTACCTTCAGGTCAATGTAAGTCTGAATACACAAGTTCAAGTCCGATCTAAATAAAATATCCAAAATCTAAATTCAAGTTCGAAAGTTCATAGTTCGATTGTTTTTTTCTCTTTTATAAAGTGACGCTATACCCGCTCAAATTCGTAATAAAAAACACAATCAAAACCTCAATTAAGAAAAAAACCAAACTAAAGATTCGACCACAAGATTTCATACATAAATTAACAGGATACATATTCGAACTTTTTTATTCGAGTTTGAATTAAATTTTTTTCTTCAATTAACTTGGACTCAGATCGGATTTGGACTAAATTATTATCCTAACATTTACCAAATATATAATATTAACATAAAAATAAAATTTACTTGGGATACCTTAGGTGGATTAGTAGAAAATTAAAAAGACGCAAAAAAGTGACCAACTTTGTCCAACAAACCAGCAAACATCATCACGAAATATATACCCCAACTGCCAAACATCATTCAAAATCATGGACCAACCTCGGTTTTTATATCAATAACACCACCTTTACTTTAGTTCCTGTTTTTGCTCATTGTATTTTTCTAAAGCAAATAAAATATCAGCTAATTGCCATCCTTTCAATAATTAGTGCTCTTGCTTTTCATTTTTTCTTTCAACAAAGGCAAATGTTGAAAAGTCTAGAATATTATAGATATAGTTTTTATGTATTTTAAAAGAGACATGTTATTAAAATTTTGTTAAAATAAAGTAATTTAAAGTAGATCAATAAAGAATAAATCACATATAAAATAGAAGATTTAACCTGATTTCGTTTTAAGGAATAAGGGTCAACTTTTTTTTAAATTTTATATAGAAGACTTAAAAGCTCTCAGTTGATATATTTTTTCTCTTCTAGGTTGTGGGTTCAATACCCATTGAGAGTAAAATTCTCCTTGCCCCTTCCTTCGTAGAAAATTTTCAAAAAAAAAACTTGATATATTTCAAATCATTATTGAAATTGTAGACACTCATTTTTGTCCGGGTCTTAAAAATATTATTATTATTATTAATTATTTTAATTACATTTTTTGCTGGCCACTTGAAGCCCATATTACATCCCTGTCGACAGTCGTTTTCATCCGAATTTGGTTTCAATATAATTATATTATTATATTATAATTACGTTATTAGTATATTATATTATAATTACGTTATTAATATATTATATTATATTATTATAACTAATTATTATAATTTTATTACAGGCCCAATTGGAAAATAACTACAACCCAAAGGCCCAATTACAAGCAAATCCCGGAAGCCCAGTTACAACCAAGATCCAACAAATATGGACCTGAATAGCCCAACAGGCCCAAGGAGCAAACCCCAAATGCTGCTAGGGTTTTCACACAAGGTTTCAGCGCCGCACGAATCCTAGCCAACCGATCCAGAGACAGATCTAACGGTCACCAATGCAACCAGCAAAACCCTAGGGTACTCATTGTAACCCTAGGGCTATTTCGGTACTGCCATAGTGGTATGATACTTCCACCGCCGAACACTCCAACCAGTGCATGCCATGATGCTGCCATATCTTCTCTATATCGAAGCAATCTGAGTACATTAAATGCACTCAGCCTCTCTACCGCACAACTCACCACCCATAGGGTGAGTCACCACTGTAGCTTCAGTGACTCACCGGGGTTTACCCTTTTAACCGGTCTAAAGAATGACTCAAAGAACCCTATAAATAGGGTGAACCTACAAACAAGAAAGGGACAGAGAGAAACAACGAAGCAACCACCCCAATACATAACAACCAAATTACCAAAATATTGAGAGAAGAAAGAGGAAGAAGCGTTACCTTCGTCGGAGAGCCCCAAGAGTCACCGGAGAAGTTGAACTTCAAAGGTATATTTTCTTAGATCTATTGTGATTTAAGGCTTTTTAGGGCAAAGGGTCGCCAGATTTGGCTTTAGGAAGAGAGGAGGTTTAATTTGGTATATTCGGGTAAATTCTGGCCACCGTGAGTGGTTGCCGGTGAGGGGTGTCGGTGTCGACATACGGTGGCCGACGTTTGCTGAATTCCCTCCGGCGAGGGAATCCTAGAGAGGGATGAGAGCTTCTCTATCTAAGAGAGAGAATTAATTTGATGAAATGAGGCTTGAAGCCTCTTTAGATCGATTTAGGGTCTATATATACCCTCCTCAAAAGGTGTCGTTTTGGGGAAGGAGTGTCGGTGCAATTTAAAAAATGGGAAAATGCCTTCTGAGGTCCTTGTAATTGTTGTAATCATTCAATTTGGTACCTAAAAGCATGTTTGTGTACATTCTGATTTAGTTTTCAAGTATTATTTATTTTTATTTTAGTCATTAAATATTTATGCACTTATATTTATAATAAATGACAAGTCTAGTCTCTTAAATATTAATAAATTTTACTTTAGTCCCGTATTAGTAAATTAGGGTAAATTACATAATTAATACATAATTTTAGTATTATTTCAAATTAGGTTAATTAATTTTAATATTTTATGTTTTAATTATTAACTAGTATCATATGATTAATTATTATTAGTATTTATACTTTAGGATTATTATTATGCATAATTTATAATTTAATCTATATAGTTTTAATATTAAATATTATAATAGGATTAGTAATATTTATATTAAATATTATTTAGTAATTATTTATGTTAAGTTATTTGTAAATTTAAAATTAAATATAAATTTGTTAATTTATTACAAAGACTCTAATTAATAAATACCGATACCAATTTTGGGTGCTATGGGGGTGTTTTATCCTTCCCCATACGTAACCGACTCCCGAACTCATTTTTCTGGTAAGTAGACCTGAGTTGTATTATTTTAATATTATTCTTAGGAATTTTATTAAATTAATATGACATTTTGGTGACCAATCTCACCAAATTAAAATATTGGTGGCGACTCTACAACTTGGTGTTTTATCTGATTCAAGGAGGATAAATACTTACTTTTTCGAGACTAGTTACACTCTTTGAGGTATACTATTTGCACTCTCCGTCGCCGGGCAGAGAAACGTCTCGATAGCTTGGCGACTCTGTTGGGGATTTAAAAAAGAGAGTTCAACCACCAATTTATTAATTATTTATCTTTGCAATAAAATAATAAATTTGTTTTAATTTTGTTATAGTTTTTTTTATTATTTTACTAACTTTTTGTTTTTGTGTGTATACAAATTTAATTTTGGGTTATTAGAATAAAATAATAGGTTGTATATTTATTTTATTCCTTGTTATGCTTTACCTCACCCACTGTGCATTGCATTCATGACATGAGCTAAAACCCCGCTCTTATCCTATTTAAGTGAATGAGAAACTAC
The DNA here is from genome assembly GCF_006381635.1 of Hibiscus syriacus. Taxonomy (NCBI): domain Eukaryota; kingdom Viridiplantae; phylum Streptophyta; class Magnoliopsida; order Malvales; family Malvaceae; genus Hibiscus; species Hibiscus syriacus. The sequence goes on along the minus strand of NW_024062980.1, from coordinate 10,719,765 downwards.
TCTCTCGTGTGGTTTTCACCTCCGTATAGGATAGGGGATCATTATTTGAGCTCACACCTTATGTTCCTCGTGTGGTTTTCACCTCCGTATGGACACAAGGAAGTGTGTTCCTTCGAATTGAACTTAATCCGAAAGTTTGTAATGAATCAGGATTAAGGGCTTGGCAGTCCAAGGGGACACCAACAAAGGATAATTCATTGACCCTTTTTACCTTAGAGCCAAAACCCAGCTTATAATAAACCTAGAACTGGAGTCTAAGCTGAACCTAACCCGATTAAGTATTTTAAGATTAGCACACAAGGAAAAGCATGTTAAGTCTATTATTATTTTATTTTATTTTTTATAAAAACATGGAACTAGAAATCATGCGATTAGGTTTTTTGTTCTAAATAAAGCATGGAACTAGATGGCATGAAATTAGGGTTTCTTAGTTATTATTGATTAATATGCTTCATTTTCTACGTTATGCATTTTCATATCATGGTGTTGATTCGTGACTAATTTCATATAGAAAGCTGGAAATATGGAACAAAGAGTACAATATGAAGTAGAAGACAATGCAGTTGTTTTAAGATGGTCTGAGCAGTCTTAACTTATCAAGGGAAATAGTTTATCACCTGGATACGTGTCAGATTTAGTTAGATATAAACATATCAATGTTCACCATAATAACCTGGGTGAGTTGAAAGAAATCTGAGAAAAGTGGAAAGCAACTGACAAGCAACTATTTTATCATCTATATAGTGACAATGCTTATCTTTTGGACATTCCTATTGACCGACATATGTTCAGAGCTCTATAGCAGTTTTGGAACCCTGCCTATAGTTGCTTCACCTTTGGTAAAGTAGACTTGACACCTACTATAGAAGAATATCGAGCCCTTATTCGCTGTCCAAGATTCTAAAAAGATAGAGTATATATCAAGTCACCTAATATTGCTCCTTTTAAGAAGAAAGTGCTTTTATTAACTGGGATGAATGAAGAATGGGCTGCAAGAAATATCAAAAAGAAATGTGATAGTGAATGTATTACTTGGAGTTCCTTGAAAGAAGTAATCTATCGCCATCTAGACAAAAGAAAGCATATTAATATGTTGGCTTTAGGAATTTATGGATTAATAATTTTTCCAAAGATTCTGGGGCATGTAGATATATCAACTGTAGACCTTTTCGAAAAATTGAACAAGAATGCATATTCGGTTCCTACTGTGTTAACTGAAATATTTTGCTCCTTGAATTCTTGCAGACGCGAACGAGAGGGTCATTTTATAGGTTGTGCACCTCTGTTGTTGGTATGGATGCTGAATCATCTTAAGCATGAGGAAATAGCTCCTGTACGAGTATTCCTAGAAGATTTCTTACCATTGCAAGATTTTCTTTCTTAAAAATGGCCTGGAGGTTATAATGAAGAAAAATGGATGAACATCTTCCGAAATATCGAAGATAATGACGTATTATGGCGAGCCTCATGGAATACTTCTTCAAACATAGTGTATAAGTGTGGAGAGCATGATTTGGTTCCTTTGCCTGGCTATGGGGTTATGTAGGATATACACCTTTGATGGTTTCCAGACAATATGGATCAAGGCAATTTATTCCTACAACATCTGGTTTATCAGAATTAGAATTTGCATTCAGAAGCGATCAGTACAAGGAAAAGAACAGAAAGGTTGCTGATAACTCCATAAAAGACTATATTTTAGGTCTTTTTACTTAAGTTATTGATTGTCTAAAAGCCATTGACATTGCATTTTAGTCACATATAGTTTCATTTAGGACATATTTTCATGTGGTGGATAAGTTTTGTCAAGGCAAAATTTATTTGATTAAACTGATGCTGCTGATGAGAAAGGTTGTTTGTTGATTGTAATGATGCAGGAAATGACCGAGGAAAAATTTATTAGCCAAGACAAATTAATTTGATAAGGCCAATGGAACACAAAAGACAAAAACAGTGAGGAACATATTTTTCTTGCCAAGGCAAGGAAAATCTTGCAAGTCTGACGCAAATCTGACGAACTGCTGACGTCACCTACCAGCAACTTGATTGACCTCACATGTAAGAAATCCCGCAAAAGTCTAACAATAGCCAGTCGCCTTTCCATTTATAGCTGGACAAGAAAAAACGGTTATTTAAGGAGCATTTAATGATGTAAAACCCTAGGAAAATTCCCTTTATAAATACCGAGTCACAGCCGCCAAAAAGATGGGAGAGAGGGAAGAATCACATAGAGAAAATTCCCAGAATTGGGAAAAGGCGGTCGCGCCGTCCTTTTTTCCACCGCCCCACTCGTCCGTCCTTGGCACCCTCAATAGCCAGTCTTCACCGAGGTGGCGGCCAGACCCTCGAGAGAGGCTGGTGCGCTGGAGCGGTCATGGTGGTGGTATGATATCACAACAGAGCTCTGTTTTGGGAGTTTTCGTCCTCTTGTTCTTCATGTTTTATTTTTCTAAGGGCTTGTACTTAATGAATATTTTTGAGATGATGTTAACCACACCATAAACTGGTTTATTTGGTGTTGGGAATGCTTGGATGATATTTTATTTTATCGTTAATGAATGATTAAGTATGTTTTTGTTAAGTGTTGTTTTGTTCACTGTTTTAACCTTTTTCCTTAACACTGTAAGAGCTTCGAGAGATTGCCTGATGCCTAGGCGAAATATTTCTAGACCTTGTAAGAGCTTCGAGAGATTATCGTTTGTCTAGATATTGATTCTTAGATTCGAGAGAATTAAGATAGATCTACGTGAACAATGGAATGGATACCGGATGGTGATGTCCTAACTTGTCTACCTTAGAGATAAGGAGAGGGTTTCAATCGACTAAAAGGGATAGACGCTTGAGTAGGATAGACAACGACTATAGTTCACAGTGAGAGGTATTACCACAACAACAGTTTGACAAACCAAGGGTTGTAGTTCACGCTGAGTAGTATTTCCATAGAAACCGTCTAAGAATACTCAGAATTATTGTCGGGCAGCCTAAGCATAGCATACCAAGTCATTATTAGCATAAATAATTTCTCGCCATAGCAAAACCAACCTAAGTGCCCCGTTAAAAGTCAGATTGTGTGAGGTTTCCAGTTTATTTATAGAGTTTCGATAACTTTAACCTTGACAACTTTTATTTATCTTTGCATATTTTTCTTGCCTCTACAACACTTTTATGCTCACTTCACTTTATAATTTTTTTCCATATTTTCCTTGTTTATATAATTTGACTTAGATACTTAGGATTAGTTAGTGACACCTATTCTTAGCTGTAACAATCTTTTAAAAGCATTCCAATCCCTGTGGAGATGATACTCACTCACTGCTATATTATTTGCATCGATTATGTACACTTGCACAGATTTGCTTGCACAGATTTGCTTTCCTTAGCATATGCATTTACAAGCGATCAAGTTTTTGGCGCCATTGTCGGGGATTGGCAATTGGTGTTTTTAAAAGTTTTGTTATAGCAATATCTTGTTTCTTTATTTTTGTATTTGTATTTTTATGGATTTATTCGCTATGTTTGTTTACCCTTTTCAGGTGTTGGGTGGTTGCATAATTTGTAAAAGTCCCAAGGAACCATTATCTCATTTTGAATCTGAGATTGAAAAAATTTTATGTCAAAGAAAGTATGTTCAAGGAGTTCAAAAAGCTATATACGAAGTTCAAAATGAAGTGGAGGAACCTGAAGAATTAAAGGCCATGACAAATAAAAATGTGACGAATGTTGCAAGACCATGAACTGTTAGAGATCACTTAGATCCCACCTTGGATGACCTTAAGCCTGCTATTGTAGCTCCCAAGATTCAGGCAGACCAGTTCGAGCTCAAACCGGTTATGTTTGACATTTTGGACTTGATTGGACAGCTTGGTAGTGCTCCCCATGAGGATGCAAGGTAACATGTTAGAGCATTTTTGGAGGTCTATGACTCCTTCCGACAGCAAGGTGTGCATGAAGATGTGCTGAAATTGAAGTTATTTCTATATTCTTTGAAAGATCACGCCAGGGCATGGCTTAATGGACTACCTTTCGGCTTGATAAGGTCCTGGGTAGACTTGTGCAAACAATTTTTGCTACGGCATAATCCACCTAATATGAACAACCATCTCAGGAAAGCCATAGCATCTTTTTGCCAAGGTGATGAAGAGTCTATGTATGAGTGCTGGGATCGATACAAAAGTTTGCTTCGTAAGTGCACCAATCGTGGATTCCGTGAATGGGCTCAAGTTATGATGTTCTACAATGGAGTCAATGCATCCAATCGCATGATGTTGGATGCCTAGACAAATGGTACTCTGCTTGACAAATTACGCGAGGAAGCCTTTGATATCCTTGATAGAATAGCCAATAACGATTATCAATTCCCGTCTACAAGGCTTGGAACCGAAAAGGAAAGTGTCTGGGGTATTTGAACTTGATGAAAAGGATTCAGTGTCTGCCAAACTTTCTGCCATAACAAATATGTTGAAAAATTTGCAGCGATCCAACGAGGTGAAGGAAGCAAGGTAACCAACTCAGCATGGAATTTTTTCCACGGTAACCATCATGAAAGTGAATGCCCAGAAAACCAGGAGTCCATCAATTTCGTGGGCAATTTTAATAGAAGTAACAACAACCCCTACTCTAATACATACAATCCTAGATGGTGAAAACATCCAAATATTTCGTGGGGTAATCAAGGGACCAACAATAACCATGCATGCAACCTTAACATATCACAACAAAGCATTTTTGAACCTATAAATTTTCAGCATCAACAGATGCCCTGGCAAAATATTAACAAGGGTTCAACATCTTTCCCAAATTCTAATTCCCTCGAAGCTTCACTGCAAGATTTTATGGCCTCGACAAAAGATTTCACGACTTCAACTAAGGCCTTGCTGCACGAACACTCTTCAACAATTAAGAGACAAGGCATACTGTTGCAAAGTTAGACAACTTTATTACGAAGTCATAGCTCATATTTGAGAGTATTAGAGAACCAAGTGAGCCAAATTGCCATGGTGTTACATGCTCGCCTACAAGGAAGCCTCCCTAGTGATACTGAGGCCACTAAGCCTCATGAAAATGAGCAATGCAGTGCGCTTACAATGGTACCCAGCTCAAGCAAGAAGACAAGTTTGAGGGAAAGAATCAAGAAACTTTTCACTGCGACACTGTACCAAAAGAATCTGAAGGTCAAACTGAACTTGTTGTACAAGAAGAATTGCCTATAGAGAAGGAAAAATACGAGGGTTTAATAAGTCATTCTACTGATGGTGGGAAATTTATTACCACGACAAAATTTTTACCCCCACCTACAACATATGAAGTCAGGCCCCCTCCACCCTTCCCTCAACGATTGAAGAAGCCTAATGAAGAGATCCTATTATACTACGATTCAGCTTCATGCGGAGAGCACTTTAAAGGAGAGAGGACTACTGCAAAGGTCCTACAATTCAGATGTGAAAGACATGAAATGCCAGGGCAAAAATATTTTGAAGGTGGAAATGTTATATGTGTGGGGTGTTTTAGTCTATACTGGTGCTCCGATTGAACGCGACAAAACTACCATATTAATTCAGGATGTTTGGAGTTTTTATCCCTTCAACCCTATTTATTTTATTTTATTTTGGTCATGGCAATTTTTTTTATGTTTCTATTTTTCTTTTCTTTATTTCTTTATTTACTTTTAATATTAGTTTTTTTAAGAACATGCTCCCAAGCATGTAGACAATAGTAAAGCCCCTATGGATGTTGCACCCACTTAGAAAAGACTCAATTGGTGTTGGCACAAAGATGACATTACTGATAATGTCCACCCATCTGCACAAATGCCAAGGCAACTTGCAACACTTCTAATCAAACATCACCTGAAGATGACAGACAATCACGTTTGAACTTCTCCACCTGATGAATCTGCGCAAAACAACCCCACCACCATTAAAGTATATGTTAGTCAAGGTACCTTGCATTACATTTCATTGTTAGTTTAGTCTTTATGCATTGAGGACAATGCATCTCTCAAGTTTCGGGGAGGTGTTGTACTCCATACATAGTTTTTTTTATAATAATTGGTTGAAATATTTGTTGTCATGGAGTTTCATTAGTATAGTTGTTGGAAAAAGTTGATGATGCCCAATGATGAATGCAAATTTTATTGCCTAGGCCAGAATTATTTTTCATGACTATTGAAGACTATAACCGACCTTAGGATTTGATTCTTTGTGACTCTTTGAACACGATTGTATGTTTTCTCTACTTAAGGTGCTTAGAAAATTTTCAGGAAAGAAAATTTTGCACATCGTGGCATTAAATGTTTGAAAGGCTTAATTGAACTCCTTAATGTTTTGAATTGTGTTGAATTACAAATAAATATCTCGGTAGAACTATAGAAGGACACTCCTCTGTGTGATGGCATGACCTGGAAAAATCCCTTAAATAAATCGTTGCCTCGGCATAAGAGTGAATGAAAACAGTCACGAGATGACTCTACTTGACTAGCTCAGGGGTGGAAGGTATGCTCCCTTTCACTTAGAGTGTGGAATGGTAGGTGTGATGGGGTGACTCCCCTCGAAGCAGTGTTAAAAAAAACTCTACTTGACTAGTTAGGGGGTTGAAGGTATGCTCCCTTTCACTTAGAGTGTGGGATGGTAGTGTAAAAAAAGTTGAAGTTACATGTTGGAAAAAATAGGAGTGAAACTATGCTTGACGAATAATTTGATGTCTTGGCAAAACAAAAGTACTTACTTATGAGTTTTCTAACTACGTTAAAGAATAGACTACTATACAATCACGCACACACACCGAAAAAGAATCATGACCTAGGAAAGGTACTTGACTTCTCGTATAGTCTACCATGTTGAGGCTAAACTTGTCCTAAGGGCTGAAATTTTAAACCACATGATTGTCCTAATTTTTTGCTTTTCCATGGCGACTTATTTCTCAACTACTTATTTTCCATTGCTTGAGGACAAGTAATAGCATAACTTTGGGGGTGTGATAACTCTGTAAAAAGACTATATTTTAAATCTTTTTACTTAAGTTATTGATTGTCTAAAAGTCATTGACATTGTATTTTATCCGCATATAGTTTCATTTAGGACATATTTTCATGTGGTGGATAAGTTTTTTCAAGGCAAAGTTTATTTGATTAAACTGATGCTGCTGATGAGAAAGGTTGTTTACTGATTGTGATGATACAGGAAATGACTGAGGAAAAATTTATTTTCCAAGACAAATTAATTTGATAGGGCCAATGGAACAAAGAAGATGAAGACAGTGATGAACATATTTTCCTTGCCAAGGCAAGGAAAATCTTGCAAGTCTGACACAAATCTGACGAACTGCTGATGTCATCTGCCATCTGCCTGATTCACCTCACATGCAAGAAATCCCCCAAAAGTCTAACAACAACCAGCCGCCTTTCCATTTATAGCTGGACAAGAAAAAATAGTTATTTTAAGGAGCATTTAATGATGTAAAACCCTAGGAAAATTACCTTTATAAATATCGATTCACAACCGCCAAAAAGAGGGGAGAATCACAAAGAGAAAATTCCCCAGGTTTGGGAAAAGGTGGTCGCGACGTCCTTTTTTCCACCGCCCCACTCATCCGTCCTTGGTGCCCTCAATAGCCAGGCTTCAACGGGGCAGCGGCCAGACCCTCGAGAGAGGCTGGTGCACTGGAGCAGTCATGGTGGTGGTCTGATGTCACAACAAATCTCTCTTCTGGGAGTTTTTCGTCCTCTTGTTCTTCATGTTTTATTTTTCTAAGGGCTTGTACTTAATGAATATTTTTGGGATGATGTTAACCACACCAAAAAGTGTTTTATTTGGTGTTGGGAATGCTTGGATGATATTTTATTTTATCGTTAATGAATGATTAAGTATGTTTTTGTTAAGTGTTTTTTTGTTCACTATTTTAACCTTTTTCCTTGACACTGTAAGAGCTTCGAGAGATTTCCTGGTGCCTAGGCGAAATATTTCTAGACCTTCTAAGAGCTTCGAGAGATTGTTGTTCGTCTAGATATTGATTCTTAGATTCGAGAGAATTAAGATAGATCTACATGAACAATAGAATGGATACGGGATGGTGATGTTCTAACTTGTCTACCTTAGAGATAAGGAGAGGGTTTCAATCGACTAAAAGGGATAAATGCTTGAGTAGGATAGACAACGACTATAGTTTACACTGAGAGGTATTGCCACGACAATAGTTTAACAAACCAAGGGTTGTAGCTCACGCCGAGTAGTATTGCCATAGCAACCGTTTAAGAATACTCAATAATCCTGTCGGGCAGCCTAAGCATAGCATACCAAATCATTCTTAGCATAAATAACTTCTCGCCATAGCAAAACCAACCTAAGTGCCCCGTTAGAAGTCTGATTATGTGAGGTTTCCAGTTTATTTATAGAGTTTTGATAACTTTAACCTTGACAACTTTTATTTATCTTTGCATATTTTTCTTGCCTCTACAATACTTTTCTGCTCACTTCACTTTACTTTTTTTCTGCATATTTTCCTTGTTTATATAATATGACTTAGATACTTAGGATTAGTTAGTGACACCTATTCCTAGGTGTGCAATCTTTTGAAAGCCTTCCAATCCCTGTGGAGACGATACTCACTCACTACTACATTACTTGCATCGATTGTGTACACTTACACAGATTTGCTTGCCTTAGCTTATGCATTTACAAGCGATTAGTTGTTGAGGCTTGGAAATGGATTCATCAGGTAAATTTATTTACTTTTAGTCAAAAGCTCTTGTCCGAATACGAGCAATAGAGAGTCAACCGAGTCAATGACAATATTCCAGTGGTTAATTTCGAGAGTTATCAACCTATCAAAGAACATTTGAGAAATATACCATCTCCATTAGAGCTGGCAAAGCAAGACTTTGAGATCGAAAGAAAGCAATGGGGAAAACTCTCCAAAAGTTGGAAGAAGAAGTATACCATAAAGAAATTGAGATAGACATCCATAAAGGGCGAGTAGATCAGGTTAGCAGGGTTGAAAAATAGCTCAGGATAGATTTCAATGATCTCCAGTCAACCTATCAGCGGATGGTAAAGACTCAGATTATTGAAGGATCAAGCAAACAAGAGTTAATAGGTCTAAAAAGAAAAGCTAAGAAGATAAAGAGGAGCTCAAACAAAGTAAACACGATACCAAGATACTAGTCAAAGAAAAGGAGGCATTAGAGCAAAGACTATTGGAAAATCAAGCTCAAAACCAGAGACTAAAAGGCAAGATCATAAGATTAGAAACCACACTTAGAAGTGAAGAAAGTAACTCAGAAGTTAAAAAGCTAAGGAAGCAAGTGAATGAGCTGGAAACCAAAGTCCAAGATCTTCACAGAAAGGCGAATCAACTCCCTATTATCTCATACAAAGGAATTTTGCAATGGCGTTATCATTGGGAACACGCTTAATGGAAAGTCAAACAAAGAGACGACCTCATTGCAAAGTATCTGGAGCAAGTTCAGAGAGTGGCACAATATTTAGTGGACTTGGCATACAAAACTACCACATTGAATGAAGAATTGGAAGCATGAACCGAAGAAGCTCATAAGGACTTTGAGTTACTCGAACACATACAACAGTTAAGCGAAGTCGCTCAGATGTATCTGTGATGTTGTATCTGTACTATGTTTTAAAACTTTGTAATAAAACTTTGTTTTAATATAAAAGTTGTTCTAAAGGAATCATCTCAATATCAACACCTTGCATTTTTGCATTAGCATTTTTATACTTGTTAATAAACATTCATATTCATTAAAAAGATGTTTTTTTCTTTTTCGAAGAATACTGGACACCTCTAAGCATCCATATAATACCAGAAAAAGGGCAATGGACGATAAGATCGCTCAAATTGAAAGAAATCAGCTTGAGATGCAAGAGAATTTCAAGAAAGCTCAAGAAGAAATACATGAACAGTTGGTAAAATCCCAGAATGAGATGATGGAAAAATTTGCAAGTATGTTACAAAGGAAAAGTATGGACCAAATAAATGCCACAGTTGTTGGTACTTTCACTGAAGAGCCTTTATATCCTCCAGGTTTTACACCAAGAGCAGAACGTCTAAAGGCTAAAGTAATAGGGGAGCCTTCGTACCCTCCAGGTCAGGCAACCTCTAATGCTAAGACTTAGTTAGGAGCATTTACTCAACCAGGAAGGGTAAACATAAATTTACCTAGTGCTTCTATAAGCCAACAACAAGTTGAGAATGTTCCAGATTTTGATCAAGAAGAAAAAAAGAGTCAAACTAACAATTGGAACATCCAATAGAAGAAGTTAGGGTTATGAAAGAATGCTATAATGTATATGGAATTGAAGCCAAGGAATTGAGTTTGGTACCTGATTTGATATTACCACCCAAGTTCAAAATCTTGGAGTTTGAAAAATTTGATGGTATGAAATGTCCTTCTACCCATATCACGATGTTTTGCAGAAAAATGACGGGTTATATAGGAAATAATCAACTATTGATCCATTGTTTCCAAGAAAGTTTAACTGGTTCCACCATCCAATTGTATAATCAATTAAGTAGAGCTCATATTAAATCTTGGAAAGACTTGGCTATATCTTTTTTTTAACAATATAAGAATGTGAAGGATATAAGGCCTAATCGAATGGTACTACAGAACATGGAAAAGAAATTCATTGAAAGTTTTAGGCAATATGCCCAGAGATGGAGGGACATAGTTATACAGGTACATCCACCCATGGAAGAAGAAGAAACAAATATGCTCTTTGTGAACACTTTGAAAGCTCCTTTCTTTACCCACCTCATATGGAATTCTTTTAAAAGCTTTGCTGACATAGTTACAACAGGTGAAATGATTGAAATGGCGGTTAAAAGTGGGAAATTAGAACGTGGTGAATCTAGTAAGAAGCCATTTATGAAAAAGAAAGAAAGTGAGGTGAATGATGCAAGGAAATATGAGTCCAATAATATTACAGTGTCTCAACCTCAGGATATTGGATCTTCTACACAAACATTTACCAAACAAGGGATAAGGGAACCAAGGATGGAAAGAGAGAAACCTCAGTTTGACTTAATTCCAATGACATACAAAAGAGTTATACCAGATATTATATTACAAGCATATAATATCACCTTATCATGTATCACCCCTACAACCTCCATATCCTAAGTGGTATAATGATAATTTGCAATGCGAATATCATGCGGGAGCTCGTGGACATTCTATCGAAAACTACATCGCATTCAAAAGAATTGTTCAAAGCCTGAGAACAAAGAATATCATAAATTGTGGGGATAAAAAGAAACCAAATGTGGCTCAAAATCCGTTGCCCAATCACACAGGAGCAGGAATCAATACAATTATAGAGGAAAAAGGAAAGAGGTGATAAGGCAAGTCAGTGAAATAAAATTACCTATGTAATGGGTATGGACTCAAATGATCAAAGTTGGCTCACTAAAATCTGATCTGTCAGCAGAACAATCAACATGTTGAAATATATGTCAATATCATGGTTATGAAGGACATGTTATACAACAATACTCACATTTTCAGATTTTGGTACAAAAAATGATGGATGAAAAGGAAAGGGAATTTTTCAAGGAAGTATCAGAAGAAGAAATGGATATTTGTGCCTCTGAAGGATCACCAAGAGAGGTTTACAACTCTAGTCATCCTTTAATTATCACACCATGGACTTAGATACCAGATAAGAAAGCTCCAAAGGTGGTCATCACTTCACTATCCCCGTTCCCTTACAAGAATGACAAGCAAATTCCATGGAATTATGAATGCCAAATGAAGAAGATGATGGGAGGAGATGAAGAGGTAGATGAATTTGGACATTTTACCAGAAGTGGGAGATGTTATTCTAAGGAATTTGAGAAACAAGGTCCAATTGATAAAGGGAAAAAGGTCAAGCTACAATTAAAAGAAGATGAAACTGTCATCAATGAACCTGTAACTGAAAATGAAGCTATAGAATTCTTGAAGTTTCTCAAGCACAGTGAATACAATATTGTTGAACAATTACACAAATTGCCAGCTTATATATCAGTTTTAGCACTTTTATTAAGCTCTGAAGCACATCGTAATGCTTTGTTAAAAGTGTTAAATCAAATTTTTGTACCAAAGGAATCATCTGTAAACAAATTAGACAGGTTGATTACAAATATACAGGCTGATAATTTCCTTTCTTTTTCCAAAGATTAAATTTCTTATGAGATGAATAGTAGCCCTAAAGCTCTGCACATTGCAGTAAAGTGCATAGGACATATTTTATCTCGAGTGTTAATAGATAATGGCTCGGCTTTGAATGTAATGCCATTAGTGACCTTGAAGAAATTACCAATTGATAGCACACTCATGAGAAGTAGTCAGAGTATTGTCCGAGCTTTTGATGGAACCAAGAAGGAGGTATTAGGGAAAATCGATATTCCCTTAATTATTGGTTCGACTACATATGAGATAGAATTCCTTGTAATGGATATTATACCCACTTACAATTGTTTGTTTGGAAGACCCTGGATTCATCAAGCAAGGGCAGTTCCATCTACATTACACCAAAAGGTAAAATTTGTAATAGATGGTAGGTTGATATGTCTTAATGCTGAAGAAGACATCATTGCTTCAGTCTTTACCACTGCTCAATATGTCGAATTGGATGAAGAAGCTATTGAATGCTCCTTCAAATCCTTGGAATTTATCAACGCAAAATTTGTGGCTGAGGGAAAAAAGATGCCTAAACCCAAAGTTTCCAATTGCACAAAAATAGGACTCAGATTGACCCTAGAGAAAGGGGCAAAAACTGGAAAAGGATTAGGAAGCTATTTACAAGGGCCAGTTAATCCAATTTTACCTATTTACAAGAAAAATCGATTTGGTTTAGGATATCGACTGATAATAAAAGAGAAACAAAGGGACATTAGAAAAGAATCAAGAACTGAGAAAAGAAAAGTTAGATGGAGAATACCTTACATGGGAACCAATGACATTTCCACCATTAAATAATACTTTGAGTTAAATAAGTATCAATGTCAACCCTAAATACTACTAGGGTTTTCAGACAAGGTTCCAGCACTGCACGGATCTTAGCCATCTGATCCAGAGATAGATCTAACGGTCACCAGTGCAACCAATAAAACCCTAGGGTACTCATTGTAACCCTAGGGCTATTCTGGTGCCTCCATAGTGGTATGATACTTCTGCGGCCGAACACTCCAACTAGTGCATGCCACGATTCTACCATATCTTCTCCAGATCGAAGCAATCTGAGTACAATAAATGCACTCAGTCTCTCCACCGCACAACTCACTACCCCTAGGGTGAGTCACCACTGTAGCTCCAATAACTCACCGGGGTTTACCCTTTTAACCGGTCCATGAAATGGCTCGAAGAACCCTATAAATAAGGTGAACCTATAAACAAGAAAGGGACAAAGAGAAAGAACGAAGCAACCACCCCAATACAAAGCAACCAAATTACCAAAATATTGAGAGAATAAAGAGGAAGAAGCGTTACCTTCGTCAGAGAGCCCCAAGAGTCGCCAGAGAAGTTGAACTTCGAAGGTATATTTTCTTAGATCTACTCTGATTTAAGGCTTTTTAGGGCAAAGGGTCGTCGGATTTGGCTTTAGGAAGAGAAGAGGTCTAATTTGGTATATTCAGGTAAATTTCGGCCACCGTGAATGGTGGTCGGCGAGGGGTGTCGGTGTCGACATACGGTGGCTGACGGTTGCTGGATTCCCTCCGGCGAGGGAATCCTAGAGAGGGACAAGATCTTCTCTCTCTAAGAGAGATAAGCAATTTGATGAAATGAGGCTTGAAGCCTCTTTAGACTAGATTAGGGTCTATATATACCCTCCTCGAACGGTGTCGTTTTGGAGAGGGAGTGTCGGTGCAATTTCGAAAATGGGAAATGCCGCTCGAGGCCCTTGTAATTGTTGTAATCAATCAATTTGGTACCTAAAAGCTTGTTTTCATATATTCTGATTTAGTTTTCAAGTATTATTTAATTTTATTTTAGTCATTAAATATATATGCACTTATATTTAGAATAAATGACACGTCTAGTCCCTTAAATATTAATAAATTTTACTTTAGTCCCGTATTAGTAAATTAGGATAAATTACATAATTAATACATAATTTTAGTATTATTTTGAATTAGGTTAATTAATTTTAATATTTTATGTTTTAATTATTAATTATTATCATATGATTAATTATTATTAGTATTTATACTTTAGGATTATTATTATGCATAATTTATAATTTAATCTATATAGTTTTATTATTAAATATTATAATAGGATTAGTAATATTTATATTAAATATTATTTAGTAATTATTTATATTATGTTATTTGTAAATTTAAAATTAAATATTTTTTTGTTAATTTATTGCAAAGACTTTAATTAATAAATACTGGTACTAATTTTGGGCGTTATGGGGGTGCTAATCCTTCCCCATACGTAACCGACTCCCGAACTCATTTTTCTGGTAAGCATGCCCGATTTTTATTATTTTAATATTATTATTAGGAATTTTATTAAAATAATATTATATTTTGGTGATCAATCTCACCAAATTAAAAGATTGGTGGAGACTCTACAACTTGGTGTTTTATCTGATTCAAGGAGGATAAACACTTACTTTTTCGAGACTAGTTACACTCTTTGAGGTATACTATTCGCACTCTCCGTCGCCAGGCAGAGAAACGTCTCGACAATCCCAATCCAACAACCCAACTGGAACTCAGACAAGCTAAATTACAAACCAACTGGCCCAATCCAGAACTAAGCTGCTGAACCAGTTGGTAGCCCAACAGTCCCTAAACCCGGATAACCCAACTACCACTCGGCCCAAGATATAACTCCTATTAGGGTTTTAAAACCCTAAAGCAACCACCGCCTTCAACTTTCCAGCTTCCCATTGGCGCATGGACTCCACCACTCATTCCCCCGGTCGCGTGAGCCGCCACCGAGCACTCTCGAGCCGCCGCCGAACATTTCCCGCCCAATGTTATCATCAACAATGACAAAAACGCATCCATCAATCACAAAAACAAATAAAAGTCATAACTCTTTTTTTTAAATAATATGTAATGTTTTTCAAAAAAAATAGTTATGACAGCTTGGCGACTCTGCTTAGGATCGAACCCAGAATCTCTGGTTCTTCAAAAATAGATGGTTATGACAGAAATATTCCTACAATACCCATCTCTGCAATATAAATATCATTACAAAAGGAATTGCATCTTTATAAAATGATTCTTTAAATTATTCTCTCATAATTTTAAAATTAAGATATATTATATATTTATAATAAAAATAAATTTGATGACGAGTAATTCTTATTCCATATAAATTCTTGAATATTTTTAATGGTCAAATACTCTTTGATCTTTAATATTAAAATAAAATTTTATTTTATCTTAAAAATAAAGTTTAATTTAATGAACAATTGAAATTTATTTCACCCCATACAACTCTTATTGATTATACAAAAGAAAATATTAAGTTTCTTAGATTTAGTTTACATATAGATGATCTTAAAAATATTTTTTAATAGAATGCTATTTAATTCTTATTGATCATGGGTTTTACATGCGATGAAATTTCTGATATACAGGAAGTAAGGAACTTGAATTATTTACATGAATCACAACACTTCCACATGCTATATGATTTGGTACCATGTGCCTAGGAAAAATCCAAGAATTATTGAACATGAAAAGAAATTTTCTTCCATGAATAATTCAGATTTTTTTGTCATTTTCTTTCCACTTGTAAACTAAGATTGAAAATTTGACATTTTAGTTAATTTTCTTCTTATTTTTCATGTCATATTCATCAATGATCGAAACAAGAGCGAAAATTTCCATTGAAACTTTCACAAAATCTCCATAGAAACCCCATCATCATATTTAAGTAATAAACAAAAGGAAAATATATTTCCAAACACTTGCATCTTCAAGAAATGATCTTCCTCCTCCTCCTCCGGCTAATTGTTCCAGCATCATGCCTCGCGTAATTCCCATCACTATGAATCAATGGCACGTCGTTGGCTTCCTCACCGTCATCCTCCTCCACCGTTGCTATACGGATGCACGAACATCGTTGTAGAGATGCAAAGAATGCAGTCGCTACCCCGTTGATGAACCACATGGCGACACCATCGAGCTTCCCGCACCCGCCTGCCATCGATGAGGATCGGACCGCCCTCAGCTCATCTTTATTCGATCGGAGGTTGAAGAAGCCAGAGCAGCCACTCGTACTTGAGGTAGTGGCTGCCATGAATTTGGTATAGAAATTGAAAGCAGATAAAAGAGGGGAAATGTTTGGCTAATTAAAGTTCTTCCTGGTGTGCCTTAAGGCCTTGAGTTATTAAAGAGATTTGGATTATAATTGTTGTACTATGCTAAGTTTAATTCCTACATTTGCCCATGACTCATTGCGGAATTACAAACGCAATCATTTTTTTATTTCTATAAATTATATTATAAAATTAAGTTATAATAAAATTATGTTTTACTTCAATTAAAATATAAATATTATTAAACTTATTTAATTTTATTCTTTTTAACTCTGTGGGTTCGTTAACTATTTTTAGTTAAAATTATTTAGAAGGTTTTAATTACAAGATTTAATGTTAAAAAATATTTAAATTATATTTAAAGTTTTTGTCTACGCTATAGAGGCAGTAAAAAAAAATCTGTTAAAAATTAGTTTACCAGTTAATGTTTGACAAGTGATCTAATTTTTTTATTTTTTAAAATAAAATTTATAATTTTTTATAAAAAGCCCTATTTTTTCTTACTTTTTCATAAAACACTAAAAAAATCATAGAACCCTCATATACCCCAAATTCCTGATCTTTAATGTTGTCGTTATTATCACCGTCGACGAACATCCACCTACCATCAGTAGAATCCACTATCGGTCATCCCTTTCCATTACAAACCGTCGTTCTCGCAAATTCGAATTCCAGTAAATTCCCCTGTCGTTCATGATCTAACAAATCCCAGCAAAGTAATTAAATTTATTAACCCCGTCGTTCATGGCCTCTTGCAAATCCCAGAAAAGTAATAAAGTTTATTAGCCCCACAATATTCATTCACGCAAGCACTTTCCTCATCACAGTACCCTTCGTTCATGGAGGTGTTGGGCAAAATCCCTCCCCATTTATGCATTGAAATTTGTCGGGATTTAAGAATTTAGATATTTAGGGTGACGATAGAAATGAGGGTCAGTTAGTGAGTAAACGACGATAGGTGGGTTATCGGTCGACAACGGATTAGACGGAAATGATCGACAGTGACAGTAATGTTTAAAATTAAGAATTTTAAAGTTTTGGAGAGTTTTTGTGATTTTAAAGAAATTCTAGTTTTTTAAATAATAATATTTTTAAGTTAATTTTTAATATATATATATATATATCCGTTAATGGCTTTTTAATGGTTATTACAACATAAACCCTTAAAAGAATAATATTAAAAATATTATACACCTACTTTGAGTAGAAAATTCTTTAAACACTTAAACTTAAGGTATAATTTAAACATATTTTTCATGAGTATAATTATAAAGATATCGATAAGAATAAAAACAAAGAAAATTGGAAATGGAGATATAACTTTAATTAATGAAAATTGATTGAAAACAAACTAAGTTCAACCAATGAAACTAATGTTTTTCAAAATAAACGTTAATTGTTGGAGTGTAATTTTATTTATTTATTTTTTCTTATTTCCATACTTTTCATTTGATCATAATTATTTTACTAAAATTAATATTTAATTAACTTTTTTTTTAATGATAAGGAGGATAGCAGTGCAAGCAAGCAGGCTACTCTTGATAATTGTCATCAGAGAATGCCGCAGAAATCACTGCAGGGGATCGTGATAAAAATGAATTCCCAAAGGAAGATTCTAAGCTATTCGAGCCATTCCGTCGGCCACTCTGTTACATTCCCTTGGGACGTGAACCAATTGAACTCTCCAATCTCCCTTGAGGATTGCTGCAATCTGATAATACAAGGAGGCTCAGACGCCCTCCCCCGATTCCGAAATAGTCTGAAGCACATGTTTATTATCAGATTCCATCACGATCAATCTGAAACCCAAATTTCAAGCCAGCAACAGCCCCTCAAAGATGTTTATATTATTTTATACTATTAAAGTTTGAACCCAAACATTTATCATGGAAATATAATATAATACTTCTTCACTTAATAAAAAATATTTATCAGGATTTAAAAAAATAAAAATAAAAATAAATGAAATAATAAATAGTTAATACAATAATTAACAGAGATAATCTTAGTAATAAATTTTGAGGAAGGTCCCTTTTCCTTTCACGTTACTTCATTGCTTCATATTTTTTTAGGAAAAATTGGTTGAATAATGCGTTGAAAAAAATTTCTTCAGATAATACACTCGAAGAATTATTTGCTCATTTGGGGAGATTACTACAGTTTATTCTTGGTCGCCAGGTCCTCCGAACGACCACCATAGGTCGCCAAGTCCTCTGAACGACCTTTATTGGTCGCAAAGTCCTCCGAACGACCTTCATTGGTTGCCAAGTGCTTGCAGCGTTCAAGCGTCTTGGTCGTTGCTGCAACTCTTCACGTGCATGGGCCATGCACGCTAGGTCGTCGTGTGCTCCATGCGACCTTAGAGGTCGCCATGTGATCCCTGCGACCAAGCTTGGGCCCATGATCTCTGCTCCCCTGCATGCGTATGCTCCCTTGCATGTAGCAACAACAATTGCTGCATTGTAGAAATAATTGATGTTGCAGCCTTCAACCATCGCCCGTGATTCGCTTAATATGCATGCAATAATTGTTGCATTATTGCATCCAGGTTATATATTGGGTATGGGGGGTTAACGGTTGTAAGAAGAAAGAAAGGTAGAAGAAAGACAGGGAGAAGAAAGAAAGGAAAGGGGGAAGAAAGAAAGGAAAGGAAGAAGAAAGGAAGAAGAAGAAAGTGAGATAGGGTGCCAAATTTAGCTCATGAGGTAATTTTTAATGTTTAAATTAATTTGTTAGTTTAAATATTAGTTTGTTAGTTTATGTTATATTATATAACAAAAAAATTTAGTTAATTAGTTTGTTAGTTTAAGTTATATTATATATAAATAAAAAAGTACTTAATTAGTTTGTTAGTTATAAATTATATTAAATTTGTTTGTTGAATTATATTAAATTATATTAAATTTATTATATGTATGTCATTATATTATAAAAAAATAGTTTTAGTTTAAATTATATTAATTTTTTTATTATATGTCCTTTAAGTTATATTAGTTTTTTTTTTTGAAGTTATATTATATAAAAAAAATTAGTTAATTAGTTTTTTAGTTTGCTAATTTAAGTTAGATTATAACAAAAAATTGTTTTTTAGTTTAAGTTATAATTTGTTGTTGTGTAAATTAGCTAGTTAGTTAGTTTATATTAGATTATATTAAATGATTTTTTCAGATATTGTTGTTTATTTTTTTTTACAGATTCATTCAAATGGCTGACCAAAATACTTTGCTTAGACTTGATAATCAATATATTTCTACTCATTTGGGAATAATGGTCTTATTATTATTTAATAAAATAAAATATTTATTTAATGAATTATTATTATTAAATATTTGAAGATTATTTTATGATTTTGATAATTTTTTTGAATTATTTAATTGCAGGAGAACGAGCAGCGAGTCCTTCATCGTCAGCTTAATATTTCGGTCAAGCAAGACCAATTGATAGAAGAAAACTTGCAACAGGCTGGATTTTACTATGTAACATTTGTGCGAGAATACAAGTTGGTCTCAGGTTTGATCAGTGCGTTGATTGAACGTTGGAGACCAGAAACACACACATTTTATTTTCCGTGTGGATAATGTACGATAACTCTGGAGGATGTGGCAATGCAACTCGGGGTCCAAATAAATGGGATGCCAGTGGTAATGACAAATGAATACAATAATGTGGAACAACTTTGCAGTGAGTTTCTTGGGCAAACGCCAGTAAAACCATATTTTAAAGGGTGGCATGTGAGGTTGTCATGGTCGAAGAATCAATTTCAACTCCAACCAAATAGTAAAAAACAAGAATTTATATATGCAACATGAGCATATATATTGCAGTTGATTGGTGGAATTTTGATGCCGAATAAATCCGGTAATCTAGTTCACACTTAGTATCTTCTATTTTTAAGAAATTTTGTGAATACTAGGCAATATAGCTGGGGATCGGCAATATTGGCGTTCTTGTATCGTGAGATGTGCAAGGCGTTATTAATTGTGAATAATAATAATACACCATAAATCAGTGGATGTCTGATGCTGCTACAATCATGGGCTAGGCATAGACTTCCGTTTTTTATACTGATTAGTCGGACTGCGGTTGACTTTCTACTTGCCGAAAGGTATTATGAATTCTATATTTTAATATAAAACCTTAATTATAATTTATTTATTTTGATTAAAATATTAAAAAAATGGCCTTATTTTTGTTTTGATTGATATACAGATGGAGGCATAAAATAGAAGGCACGGGGTTGGTGCATAACAACATTAAAGAGTTTAGGTTGAAGATCCACATTAAGGGCAAAAAGGAGGTATATATAATATGTTATTATTAATTATTATTTAATTTAACTATATTTTTTATTTAAATCAATTTTATTCTTATTTTAATTTTACAGTTTGGAGACCATACGTAGATGTAGAAATTATGGCGTGTGTGTCGCACGATGTTTTTGATGGGTGTCAATATTAGTGTGTTGTTACACCATTGATTAATTTTGCTTTTGTTGAGATCCAATTTGCGGATAGTGTGCTGAGGCAAATCAGCTTCCACCAACCTATTCCGCAGAGTCCATGGGATCATGACCACTTCCATAAATTAGATGGTCGCCGTCAAGCAAAGGTGAATTGGGTTGAGAGGCATGATCACCTCCACAAATTAGATGGTATCCGCAAAGAAAAGGTGAATTGGGTTGAGAAACATTTAAGATGATGACTTTAATTTTGAGACTTCGGCTTACCTTGATTATTATTAGGATAATGGAAAGTCATTCTTGACAACAAGGGTAGAAATGCGACAGTTTTTGAAATTTAAGAAAAAAATTGGTAAAGCTGAATACTCTCTACCGAGTGAGACTGAGAGTTTATCTCAACAACCTGAAGCGGAAACAACCCATGTGGATAATAGCTCACCACAACCGTTTGGCGATATGGGATTACTGTATCATGCATTTGATGATTCTACTATCTCGACATACGTACCAAAGTTTGTGCAGCATCAGACACCCATATACTCTCCCATGTTTGAGTCGATGTATGACTTTGACCAAATGACATCTATGATGTCAAATACCAGTATTTGTCAGTCAACGTTTCCAAGTGGGATGGAAGAACAAACTGGTGGAGTGACAGAGCATAGTGGTTGGAATATATTTATAACACCAGTTGAAATACCCTCAATGAATGAGGAGGATGAGTACTATACTCCTAAGCAACCACAATGACCACAATGCATTAGACGTCCACCTGACATTATCATTCAACAACACCCGACATCGACAACAATTATAAACTCAATTGTTATTTGTTTAAAATTAAAAATATTTAAATTAGACTAATATTTTATTTTGTATACATAAGTTATGTATTTAAATTTTTTTTAACCTTAACTTAAATATATAAATTTCAATTTAAAATAAACTTAAATATTATAATATTATATAGGCGTGCCTTAATGTGAAATGTAAAAAGAAATGGTCAAAAAGATGCTTCAGGCAACAATCACATCCATGTTTAAAGCTGCATGAGAGTAAAAAAGTATAATAATATGAATTTATTCAAATGGTGATAAGCTGCATGCATGTGAAGGATTTTTTTAAAGCTGCATGTCAGCAATAAATTCCAAAAAATGTAAATTAGGACATTTCTTTTAAAATTTAGTCGGGGAGCAAACTAAGCTAGTAGGGGAGTAGGAAATGGGCATGGACAACAATTATATTTTAAAAGTTATATAAAAAACTGATCAAATTGATTAAATTAAACTATTTATTTATAAATAATAATAAGATAAAATAAATATAAATATAAATATTTCAATTTAAAATAAACTTAAATATTATAAAAACATAAATTAGATTTAATAATTATTAGTTATTAAACATAAATTCAACTTAAATTTGAAGATTTAATAATTTAAGATAAAAAAATACATAAATTAAAAAAAATAGGTTCATTATTACAAAATCAAATATATAAATACATAGAAATACATATATGATTACTAATGAGGCCTATATCTTGGTAAATTATGACATGTCTTTTTTGAATGACCTTCACCCCTACGTAATCTGCATCTCTTTAGTTAACCTCTCTCTAGTATGGAAATCCATACTGGTATGAATACGACTAGACTCAGGTCGACCCTTTGGACTTCTACGAAGCATTGGATTTGGCAACAATTCTTCATGATTCTTTTTGGGCCAATATGATTCATTTGGGATCTTACAGAATACATAGTTGTAGACATTTAATATCCTATGTAGGTGAAAGCATTCATCAACATAAGTGTATGCGCTTACACCAGTATACATACATGCAGTGACTGCATGAGCACGTGGATATCTCCATGCCTGAAAGCGACCACAATCACACCATTTATGTCATAAATCAACTCTAAATATTTGGTCTTCTCCTTTTTCGTTACCGTGTATGCATGACACAACAAAAGTATGACCAACCCGGTCAAAATTATGAACAAGCATTGAGGTTGCCAATGGCTCATTTACTTCCATCGCTTCCACCACTATAGGAGCCTAAGTTTGACCTCTATTTATGAGACACTAAATTTCCTTGCTTTTATCGGACCAAACCTTAGCCAACCTAAAGTACATCTCTTTCAGCACACTCGCTATTGGGACATGACGTGTACCTTTTAGTACTGAATTAATGGCCTCAACAAGGGTTGTGGTCATGTGTCTGTATCACTGACCTTCATCGTATGCTTGCGACCATTTTTCCTACGGTATTTTTGAAGCCCACTCCAAACACACTGATTATCATAAAATATCTTCAAATTCTCCAATCTCTTATCAAAATTTGGTCGGCGGCGTTCGTATCATGTTTCATAATAAATTATGTTAAACCTCAATTAAAAAAACCACATAAAAAATGCACACGTATTGAAAATAAAACTTACCCATGCTTACTATCTTGCTACAAACGTGTTATGAAACTGATCGATACTATTCTTACCAATATGACAGATGCGAAATGTCGGATATGCATGCAGAGGTATCCAACGACTTCCTGGTCGTTCAATTGCCGCCAAAATACCCGTTCCTCTATCGGATATCAAGCAAACTTCATCTTCTCGAATGGCATATTGACGTAGATTGGTCAAAAAGAAATCCCAAGCCACTGTTGTCTCTCCCTCAATGTAATTGGGAAGATATTTCACTCACCATCTTGCTCAACTACCATCAAGAGTACATGCCTATATTGACCATACAACCACGTACCATCTGCTTGGATCATACGTTTACAAAATGGAAATCCTTCAATGCATGACTTGAATGCCCAAAAGAGTCGAAATATTTTCTTCCCTAGCACAAGTTGACCTTCTTCATCATATGCGGGCATGGTTTGAGACTTCACTATGGTTCCTGGGAAAAATCACTTCATTGCTTGTAGAAAATGTTTTAGCTCATTGTACGATGTATCCCAATCTCCATACGTCAGCTTCATTGCCTTTATCTTCGTATTCCACACCTTGCCATATTTTACTTGGTATCCAAATTGGATTCGAATAGATACAACTAACACTGAACAAGATATCCTTGGATCCTTTTCAACCATCGTCTTCACGTATTCGCATATTACATCGGAGTCCAATAGTCAGTGGTCTTGTTCGATGGAGTTTCGTAAACATGTGTGAGGACCATGTACCTTTTGATGACCCAAGCATCATGCCTTGAATTTTTGACACTTTGATCTTCCACTTGCACTCTGGGCCATATTTAACAAACTTCGCGTATATGGTTTTATGGTTGGACTCTACAACATGGACATCAACATGGCTTTTGATGCAATACTTTTTAATCGCCAGCGTAGCTTCATTTTTTTCCTCTGAATTGCACCCCAACTGAAAATTCACCACAATTTTTGAATGATTCAGCCATTTGGTACAGAGGTAAATGTGACATGTCTGGGAATTCAGGTGCCCTCATCGCATCATAATCTATCTCGTACATGTAAGGAGTATCTTCATACGGTGTCAGAAATTCATCAATGGCCAAGTCAATTGCACCTCAATTGAAAAAATTATCATCGTCGCCCAAAACAGGTTCTTCGGTTTCTTCATCTTCGCTTGAATCATCATGAATTTCTTCCCATCGATTTTCAGCATCAATATCAACAGTCAATTTCGAATGGTGTATGTTTCTCGTCTCATACTCTACTGCTGCGGATGTCCCACCGACTTCATTTCCACTTTCCAATAGTGCCATAAAACTGTTTGGGAACCTGTATGTCAGGTCCTCAAAATCACTATCGAAAGCCACTTTAGATGGATTTCGAGCCACATTTTTTTATGACCGAGTAACATCATATATGTTACGCACATCAACAAATAACTTAATAACTGCAATATTTGTTGACTCATGTAATCCAATCATGGTTCCAATATCATCATTTTCTTCAAGTGGTACTACAGCATATCTGACTGGGTTGACATATCATAAACCTATACATCAAATCATCAACTGTGGCTCGAATTTTTCTTTCTATCTTCTGCTTCATTTCTAAAAATGTGATGTCTCTTTTGAACATCATATTTATTGGTTATTCAGACTGAAAAATAACTCCGATCTCATTTTCCATAATATGTCCATTATAATGGACAATCATGAAAAAGTTATTGCTCATTTTCTGTATATATATATATATATATATAAATTTAGAATAAAAAATTTTGATAAGATAATTTCATAAATCATTAAATAAATAATATAATATAATATTATATTAACATAATAATAAATAATAAAATACTTCAAATTTAAATTCAATTATTTCACACGTACTTCACTATTTCGAATCTTCCAACAATATAGTTTGAAAATAAAATATCTTCGACCAGACCAAATGTTTTCCCTACAAAAATATCCTATGTATTTAATAAAAAGATTACAATAAAATTATTAAAATAAGAATAACGAAAGATAAATACTTACCAATTTCTTTATTATGCTCCCTCTTTCAATCTTTACAAAATGGCAAATGCTCCCCGTCTATTACTTGCTCACTCTCCCTTTCAATCTGCTCCCTATGTAAACAAAATATTTTTTTTAAACAACAATAAATTAAACAAATTAATTTTATATAATCTTATACTAATTTACACAACAACAAAAAATAACAAATTATAACTTAAACTAATAAACTATTTTTTTCTTATAATATAACTTAAACGGAGTAGCAAACTAACAAACTAATTAACTAATTTTTCATATAATATAACTTGAACAAACAAACTAATATAACTTAAACTAATAAACTAACAAACTAATTAAATATTTTTTTATATAATATAACTTAAACTAACAAACTAATTAACTAATTTTTTATATATAATATAATTTAAACTAACAAACTAATATAATATAACTTAAACAAACAAATTAATATTTTAAACTAACAAACTAATAATTACCAGTTACCCGATCCTTTCTTATTCTCCATTTCTTTATTCTACCTTTCTTTCTTCATTTCCGTTAACCCCCCATACCCATGGCCAATATATAACCCTATATCAGCCCCTTAAACCTGCTACAATTATTCACATGTGCATAGTAACCCGAGCTGTAACTGTTGAAGGCTGCATATAAAAAAGCAATTGCTGTTGTTGCATGCCGAAGGAAGGTCGCATGGAGCACACGGCGACCTCCATGGTCGCATGGAGCACACATCGACCTAGCTTATTCACGCGTAACCTGAGCTTCAACTATTGAAAGATGCCATGCAGCAATTGCTGCTGCTGCATGCCGCATGCAGACGTGATAACGGGCCGAAGGAAGGTCGCATGGAGCACACGACGACCTCCATGGTCGCATGGAGCACACGATGACCTAGCGTGGATGGCTCATGCACACGAAGAGTTGCAGCAACGACCAAGACGCTTGAACGCTACAAGCAATTGGCGACCAATGAAAGTCGTTCGGAGGACTTGGTGACCTATGGTGGTTGTTCGGAGGTCCTAGTGACCAAGCATAAAACTGTAACAATCACCCCAAATGAGAAAATAATTCTTCGAGTGCATTATCTGAAGAAATTTTTTTCAACGTATTATTCAACCAGTTTTGCCTATTTTTTTTATATACTTTTTATATTTTTTCCTTTATTATTAGCAAAAACGGCTAACAGCCTATATTAATAAAACCAACCTATTACACCACTTAAGTTAGTTTTATCCTTTAAAATTCAATATTAAACTCAAAAAAAATATATTCTAATTTTTTAAAGATAAATATATACTTTGGTACTTAAACTTCGTTTTAACATTTCATTTTATTTTAATTTTTTATGTAATTATATATCTTAATTTAATTTTATAATTTTATCTTTTTATTTAATTAAATATATAAAATTGATATTTTTATTTGAATTGACACATGAATTTAATGTTTTGGTACAAATAGGCATTTATAATTTTTAACTAATCTAAACAAGAAATTATGTTTAAGTACATATTTAAATTAAAAGTCAAATTTATATATTTGTTTATGCCAAAAAATAATTTAGATAGCAAATTAAAATTTAAAATCATGTTTAAATACATAATTAAAAAAAATTATACGAATTTTAAATTAAATTTAAATATAAAAATATATTTAATTCCTTTTTTCAACCCTAATTCATTTGAATTCTAATTAGAAAGACAAAGATAATTCAAGAATGTTATGGTTCACATAATATATATGGAAATGCACATAAGTGTAAGTTACGCGGTGACCACCCTTCAATTTTTACTAATAATAATAGTAAAAGCAATAAAATCATATTTTGTTGGTTCTCTTCATATTTATTTTAGTTTGTATTTATACTTATTATTAATCTACAAGGATGAAGCATTGTAGATGCAGACGAAGCTCCATAATTTATATATGATATGAATAATATTTCATGAAATAATTGGCATGATAAGGTGGAGAGTGCGAATGTAATTTACTAATAAGCATAATGATGAGTCGTCCCAAAGGAGAGAGTGAGTGCGATCATAGTTTACACCTCCACTTGACCCATCTATAAAGACAGACAAGAGAATGTGAGATAATTAATATAAAAAAATTTGAATTTATTTTAATCATATTTGCATTCATAATTGATTCAAATAATATTCTTTGATAGAAGAATCCTTTTGCCCCCTTTAAATTTTTCAATGTAGTCATTATAATCCTTAAACTTTTATTGTGTTCTTTTTTACTCTAACTCTTATTTAATCAAACCAGTCCAAATATAACGGAACCAACACAATTTTATTCTTATGTTGTCGGAACGGTCCTTAAGTTTTTTAGGGCTATGGCGGGGAGCGATCCAACTTAATCTTGGAAAATGTTGGGTTTTAAAATAAATGTATAAAGAAATAAAATTGGAGCCGCCATCGAACTTTGGGTTAGGTAGGTCGAATACTTAAAAATACATTTTAAAATAATTTTAAGAAAAATAATTTTAAAAAATAAAAAATGATATGCGTTCAACCATAAATTCGTTTTGAAAAAGGGTTCGGGAGTCAATTATGCGTGGGGAAGGATTTGCACCCCCACAACGGCTGAAATCGGTACCTAAGCGATTATACGTCATCGAAATATCGAAATTGGAAAATTCGAATATACATTTAAATTATGATTTTTTAGAAAAAAATAAAAGGGTTGTTATTTTGCATAAACAATTCTCGAAATACCTTCATTGTCAGTTAAGGGGGCATTTCCATGGATTCCCCATACAAAATAACATTGCCGGATTTTTTAGATAAAACACATATATTAAATATATTAAAAACTAATTCATTCGAATATATATTTTGTTCAAACAATTATTGGAAACGCACTACTTGTCAGTTAAGGCGCGTTTCTATAAATTCCTCGAGTAAAATAATATTTGAAAATATTATAACTAGCAGGAAATTAACAAATATGTAAATGGTGGATCAAAATAATAACGTTATTGACTTTAGGGATTAAACTATACAATCAACAAGAACTAAAGGCAACCATTGCAAATATTTTACAAACTAGGCACTGCGATCGTAAAGAAACCAAAGTGGAAATTATTAAAGTATGGCGCTCAAATTAAAATAATCATAAAATAAGATAACAAGCAGAAAAGGACTAAAACATAAAAATCAAACCATCATGCCATGATTAAAATAAAATAAAGTATAAGACAGAATAAAATGAGCATTTTCAATATTGAGTGTTTAAATTACAAATAATAAAAATTAATAAAACATGGGGACTAAATTAAAATAACTAAAAATTTCATGGTCAAATTAAAATAAATAAAAAAACAAATTCTGGTTCAAAGTACAAACATGCAAAAACTACAAGGGTTATTTCCTACATATTCCATTTTTAGCCTAAAATATACATTTGAAATAAAAGGGAAAATTACTAAATTAGTCCCGAAGCATTTTAAACAATTAATAAAAGCCACTACACATGACAAAAATGCAAAACACAATAAATATACAAGGATCAAACATAAAATAACTCTAAAATATATAACATGCATAAAAGTGGGTAAATTACAAAAACAGTCCATACAGGTGACTAACATGCAAAAATAAGTGGGGTGCTTTGTCTTGCCAACATTAATGCATGGGAAATCACCAAAATAGTGCAATTGTATGTTGTGATGATGGACAAAACAATTATATATAGTAAGCTCCATTGTTCGTGTTTCACTATTTTCATTCTTCACACCTTCTGTCCCATTGAAAACACATATCTTGCTAATTCAATGATCTTGTATTCTTGGATGATATGAGCCTTCAAAAATGCCCCAACATTTATCATTTCCTTGCTCCAACACTGGTTCTCAGCATGAACTCAGCGTTTGAGAGACACGTGTCAACTACCAAGATGTACTCCAAAGAGATTGTATTGCTTGAAAATGTTAATCTTCTTCATTTTATTTTCAAAATTTGAAAATGTTTGATGAAGAATTTTTGAAAAATGGCGTCCTATACAATGGGCTCACAATTGAAGCAAATTTTAAAATAAGAGTTTAATGAATATCAAACAAGTCAACTACTCTTTTAATCTTTCCAAGAATCATAATCCATTGGCAAATGTCAAAATTAATGACAAATTTAAGTTATAGGTTGATTTTGAAAAGGTAAGGTTTCTCAGGTTGGCCTTTTATTATAGCATATCCAGCGCTTTGGGCGTCCACTGTCTTGAGGAAGTGGTTGTTATGCTCGTCTTTTAGAGAAACTCACTAGTTCCAAACTCTCAGGCACACATTTTGGATGTGTGGTGCTTCATCAAGAGGTTTGTAAGACCGCTTCTTATGTAGTAGTTTTACAATTTAATATTTGAGTCGCCCTTTCAGATTTTCAACTCAAATCTTCCTTTGGCTTCAAGACGTTATTCAAAATTTTACGTCTGGAACCCCCTTTATTATTTTACCTATCATGCATTAAATATTTTAGAAAACCAATTTTTGCAAATAAAAATTAATCCTGAGAAGTGGAATGAAATATGAAGATAGTCTCTTTCACTTAGAAATCCATGTATGATTAGAATGGACTTTTCATGCTTGTAACATAGGCCAGGGCTCACAGTTATGAAATAAACGGATAAATAGGCCCAAACAAGTGTTTAAGGGTAATTGAATCAAGGATCAATTCATTCTGATTCCTTCAATATTACCTTACTTGACTTGGATATGCTTACTACTTGTCTTTTATTTTCTCTTTCTTTTTCTGGATCCATCTAGACTGCCCATTTTTTGAGTTTTCACCCTAGAGTTCATCTCTATTTTCTTATATCTTCAGCATTTCTTGCTCTTCTTGTTGAATCTGAATCTTTGAACCATTTGTACTTGATCAACTTCGTGGCTTGAGTCTCAATGAGTCACTCATCTTGAAGTACTTGATTTGTTCTCTTTCTTCTTTTCTTTTTCTTTTTCCTTCTCTTCTCTTCTTTTCTTTTTTTATTTTTTTCTTTTTCCTTTTTCCTTTTTCTCTTCTCTTTTTTTTCTTTTTTCTCTATTATTTTCTTTTCTTTTTTCTTTTCTATCTTTTTTCTTTTTCAAATTCTTCTATCTTCTATCTTTTTTATTCTTTTCTCTTTTTTTTTTATTTTCTTCTCTCTCTTCTTTATCTCTACATTTTTTATGAATTTATTGGATGGATATAGGACTCTAATTTCTTTGAGCACCTTCTTGTCTTTTTTGTTTCTTGTATTTGGAACTTCTTCTTTTGTTGTTCTTGACTGGATCTGATCTCCAAGTACTTTGCCTTTGATGTGCCTTGCGGTTCCTCTTTATTTCACATAAACTTGCCCCTGTAATAAATCATGGATTGATGGTTTTCAGTCTTGCGAGAAAATATCCTTCACCTTGCCCCCCAATATGGAGGGTGGTCCTTGGTTAGGGTTGAATCAGAAGAAAAATAATTCAGGCTCAAATGGGGACAACAAGGGATATATTTTCTCTTTTTGTGAAGGGATAAATGAAAGAAGGTCATTCATCATTTTATACACAGAAGTCCTTATAAAAAGAGTTATCCCCACGGTATGAATATTCATGATTAACTTTTATTTACATGAAAACAATGTAGTTAATGCATGATATAATTATTTAAATCGTTCCCTTTATTTTTTCTTCTTCTTGCTTCGAGGGTGCCCCAATTATTCGAGCTTCTCTTTAAAAGTTGATCCATGATGTCCCATCTCATCTCTTCTGGCAGGAAGATTTAGAAAATGAAAATTTTGCACTTGAGGCCTTCCAGTTTTACTGATATAAAGAAAATTATGGTTTTGTGTTTGAACAGACAAATATGTGACTTTGAAGTCGTGGCGATGGAGAAAGGTAGTGTTATAACCAGATCGACTCTACCCGAGAAGATAAAAGTATGAATTTAGTGTATCAAAAAAGGTAAAGGTATTACTTTGGAGTCTTAGATAAATGTAGTGTCAAAATTTTGTTTTGGTAGTGATCATGAATTATTTAAGGTAAAAAAATTGAGTAATTGTGTTTTTAGCTTTGGAACGGAAATGAATGGTCTAGTTTTGCTACTTGCCAAAGATCTATAATTCTTGAAAAATGAAAATAATCTTTAATTAATATTATACTCAAAGAACTAACATATTAAAAATTTGATTTATTGCTCATAACCTTAAAAAGAAACATAAGTTCAATCATCATACTTTTTTGACAAAATATTTAGGTAAATAAAGAAAAAAAGAACAAAAACAAACTTAAACAAGACAATGCTAGTGAAATAGAGCTTCAAGATGGATGAAATAATCTCTTCCTAATTAGAATGCCCCATTACTCATCAGACATGTCGATGCTCGACTGGATCTTCAGGGTTGTTACAATCTAATTCTTCACTTGTTCATTAAAAGAACATTCCCTGAATCAATTAGATTATGTAACTTATTTCTTCGATACTTCACAGTTCTTAGTGGCATACCCCAAACTTCATATATAGCTCTCAAATATTCACTAGGTACGAACGTGGTGGCCTCAATTTTCCTTCAATATTTCTCTCACAAAATTCCTTGTGAATTACCACCAGGATCCGTGATTAATGCACGTTAAGATGCAATGTATATTATATAATGTATGACATATATGTGAATGTATAGATGCAAAAAATCACATACGAAAGCGAAAATATAGAAATGGGAATGAAAAATGTGCGATGTAAATGCATGTATGCACAAGGCTTCATTCTAGAGTGACCATCTCAAGAGCCAAGTTAACTCTCACTCATGCTCGGGCATTGAGTTGTCAATCTGATCCAATTTTATTGCAAAGCCATCTAAATCAATCAACCTGTGAGTCATATTTCTTGCTTGGAATATAGTTTCTTTTATGACGACGTCTTTTACTCAACTTCGGTGTCAATTCTCAGAGCTGTAGACAATGTTGTTCATTTGTCCTTATAAGAAAGTCTTTATGGTCACGAAGTTCTCATGTAATATATCTATAATCATCTATAACCCTCAACAATATCTTGTTTCTAGCTCTAGTGGCTTCTAGCTCAGTATCAATCTCACGCTTGTGGCCCTGATATGAAGCTTCTATGCTGGCTATGGACATATTCAATATCTGGTTTTTGACTTGGCATCTTTCCAAATCATTAATAGTTGTATTGCGTATTCTTTCTGCAATCTATAAATCATGAGAGGACATATTGGTTTGACCTTCATGCACCTTGTAATTCTTTCTCCATTGTTTAACATTGTTCTTCAGCTTAGTGACCCCTGTTGTCCACTCTTTTGGGGTATTTCCTATACTAATATTTTTAAAGGATTTATTGATCCTTCGAAAACTGTCACACACGGCTTCTATCTCTCTATGCAGTTTATCATTTTCTTGAGCTTCATATTTTAGCAAACCTTCTTCCTCCTAATGCCCCACTGATATCCTTACATTTGAACACTTTTGGCTCTAACCTCAAATGAGAATCAATTACCAAACTAGGTCACATTTCATCTCAAACTCCAAGATTCCATGATCTAAAATATGTTGGACTCGATGCTTGAAAGCAGTGCAATTATAAATGGGATGTCCTTGAGCTTCAACATGATATTTACAACGAACCTTGACGTCATGCCGATTTGGATCCGGAGGTTTCCAAGGTTTCACATAATGCGGGGCCACCTCCCGGGCTTCTAAAAGCTTTTCATACAACTCTATATATGATAAAGGGATATAATCTAAATGAGAGCCACCTCTCAGCTTGAATTGAACTGGAGTCTTCAGGTTCATTTCTCCTTATGTTGGGAGTAGATTCTCAAATGCTAATAAGTTCTGATTGTAGGGCTTCTTTTCATCTTTCTAAATTTCTACAGTTGTCACCATTTCCTTGGGGTCTCTAAATAACTTGTTGATGCGAATGTTGATTGTGCATGATTCCTCAGATTGGCTAGGATTAGCTTGCTATAAAGTAGTACTTTGTGTACTTGACATTGCATGATTGTTTCCCTCGAGCTCTTTCCTTTTTTTTGTAGAAGTCTCTTTCCCCTTGGCCAAAGTAGCTATTCTATCCATCATCCTGGACATTTTATCTCTTATCTCCCTTTTCTCTTCGTCGGACATTTGATCTTTTGGTGCATAGCTCTCCACTATTCTCATAGTCTCCTCTAGATGCCATTTCATAGTTGCGTTATAGTTTACTTAATCATAAAACCCTTTGTCTATCATGAAAACATTTTAATTTGATGCCCACTCACAAATCAACACATTTTGATTATGTAATGGTCATGCGATGCAAGCAACATAAAAACATATTAGCACAAAATGACAAGAATTATTGTAAAAACAATCAAAATAAATTGATAAGTTAATGCAAAACTAGAATGCAAATGCACAAGGTGTTAATTCCCAAAAGAGACCACCATAGAACAACCTTCATCAGACCATAAGTGCATTTTACACTAGACAGACGAGCTTCATTTTCTTCATTTACTAGATATAGGCCTTTCTCATGATTTGATGTTGTCTTTGTAGTCGTTGTTGGACTCCTCAAAGTGCCGACCCATATTTCCTCATTTTAATTCGCCCATTGTGATTATGGGATCTCTAGACTTCCATTTCCGTGGGATTCTCCAAGTGGAAAGATGCTTTGATATCTTGAGAAGAATCTTCTTACTCTTGAATCAACTATCGTCTGGCTATTTGATACCATCTTGATCTTTGTTTGATAGGAGTCTTCGATCAATCTTTGAGCTCTTGTCTCGTCTATCAACTTTGTTTGTAAGTCGTCGCCCTTACGGTGTTGACTATCTAGTTATGTAACTCTTATGTTGATATGAAAACCTTCTGATTTGATCAATCACTTATGAATTAACACCTTATTTGGTTATGATGAGAAAATGCAAACATAAGATATACAAAAATAAGATAAAACAAAAATAAGATAAAACAAAAGAAATTGTAACTCACACTTAATGAAAAGGCAGAAGAAATATTCACGAAAAGAAAAGATCCTACCCAACATGGTATCTACCCTGACATTCTTTTATAACAGTTCTACCAGACATGTTTTCTACCCGCATAAATCCTAACCTCATGCCATCTAGTTAGCATGCTTGTTTGAAAAAAATGAACCTAACCGCATACTCTTCTAATTCTTAAGCTTTTTGAAAAATAAATAAATAAATTCGAGGAAAAGGTTAGAGTGATTTTCCCTTTTATGACATTTGAAGAATAACAAACAAAAATTTACTATGAAACGGGTAGAGTTTCAGTATTACTAGCAGGATCCTTGAATTGTCATTTGCTGGTGCCCCCTTGGGCCTGCCAGACCCTCGATCCTCACCCATTATAGGCATAAACGGATCAAGTTCAATTCGAGTGGATGCATTTCCCCATGTCTATGCAAGGAAACTCAATGTTTTGCTCGTAAACACAAGGCATATGTACCCTAGAGGTTACTTCTTAAAGCACATGCAAAGAAAAATAATTTTTCTCACGTAAACATAGCGTTCACCCCTACCTAACAGGATAGAGCATAGTTAGAAGGCTCTAAATACTTGAACGATTATAACACGAGTGGGGGCAAACTCACAATCCTTTGCCTCAATCCAAAAACCAACAAACTAAAACAAAAAGTCAGAAATCTTAAACATGCATATCAAATGTTAGTACAACTAATAAATAAAAGATGTACAATATGATGCAACCAAAACATGAGGATAAAAATTTAAATATCATTTGAATTTAATATTTTCGACTAAAAAGATGACATAAAATCGATTACGGCCTGAATCTCTAATGTCCCCAACAGAATCGCCAAGATGTCGAAACGATCCTTATACTTTTTAGGGCTATGGCAGGGAGCGATCCAACTTAATATTGGAAAATGTTGGGTTTTAAAATAAATGTATAAAGAAATAAATTTGGATTCGCCATCGACCTATGGGTTAGGTAGATCGAATACTTAAAAATACCTTTTAAAATAATTTTAAGAAAAATAATTTTAAAAGATAAAAAATGATCGTCGTTTAACTAGAAAATCGTTTTGAAAAAAGGTTTGGGAGTCAATTACACGTGGGGAAGGATTAGCACCCCTACAACGCCCAAAATTGGTACCTAAGAGATTATACGTCATCTAAATATTGAAATTGGCCTATTCAAATATATATTTAAATTATGATCTTTTTTAGAAAAAAATAAAGGGTTGTTATTCTGCACGAACAATTCTCGAAATATCTTCCTTGTTAGTTAAGGGGACATTTCCATGGATTCCCCATACAAAATAACATTGCCCAAATTTTTAGATAAAACACATATATTAAATATATTAAAAACAAATTCAATCGAATATATATTTTGTTCAAACAATTCTTGAAAACACACTACTTGTCAGTTAAGGCGCATTTCTATAAATTCCTCGAGTAAAATAATATTTGAAAATAGTATAATTAGCAGGAAATTAACAAATATGTAAATGATGGATCAAAATAATAAAGATATTGACTTTAGGGATTAAACTATATAATCAACAAGAAATAAAGGCAACCATTGCAAATATTTTACAAACTAGGCACTGAAATCGTAAATAAACCAACTTTAATCATCAGAACCAAAAATGAAAATAATTAAAGTAAGGCACTCAAATTAAAATAATCATAAAAACAAGATAACAAGAAGAAAAAGACTAAAACATAAACAATCAAACCATCATGCCAAAATTAAAATAAAATAAAGTATAAGAGTGACTAAAATGAGCATTTTCAATATTGAAATTACAAATAATAAAAATAAATAAAAAATGGGGACTAAATTAAAAAAAATTAAATTACATGGCCAAATTAAAATAAATAAAAAGAAAAAAATTCTAGTTCAAAGTACAAACATGCAAAAACTACAGGGGCTATTTCCTAAATATTCTATTTTTAGCCTAAAATATACATTTGAAATAAAAAGGGAAAGTTACTAAATCAGCCCCTAAGCATTATAAAAAATAAAAAAAAACCACTACACATGACCAAAATGCAAAACACACATAAATATACATGGATCAAACAAAAAATAAACCTAAAAATATATAACATGCATAAAAGTGGGTAAATTACCAAAACAGTCCCTATAGGTGACTAACATGAAAAAACATGGATAAATTAGGGGGACTAAATATAAATTATACCAAAAATTACAAAGGATAAATAAAAATGGGTAAATTATGAAAATGGTCCCTATAAGTGACCATTTTGCAAAAGCAGGCCTAACTTAGGGGACTTAAGTGCAATTTCCCCTAAAGATTTCTATAAATACAATTTTTTATTTTTTATTTTATTTTTTCATTTCTTTTTTTAAATAAAAACTAGAAAAAGAAGGTCTCCCTTCTCTCTAGAAAATCGGCCGTCACCAGACAATTACCCTCACCGCCCACCTTCCCGTCCGCCGCTGTCCTCTACCATCGCTGGTGGTCGTTGGCCACCAAATTTTAGCCGGAGATCCATCTCGACCCCCTCATCTCAAATCTGGGTTCCGTTTTCCATGAAGGGAAATTCATCATCGTCCGCCTTCGGATTGTCGCGATTTCGGATTATGTTGGTCGTTGAAGTTGGTTGCCAACTCTGCTTCTCCCTTCTCACCATTCGGATTGTGCAACTGAGACCCAACCGTCGATGAGGCTCCAACAGAAGGTAAGGCTCCCTCTTTTCTTCTCATTTTTTTGTGTTTATTTTTCTTGATTTCGAACGAAAATTATAATGATATTTTTGTTCTATGTTGGTTTGAAAAAACAATCTGCTGGAAATTATTTTTATTGCTTCCGAAAATTGAGGAGATTTCTCCTTTACAATATTGTTTTTTTCCGAATCCTTTCCCCGCCCTTACAATATGTTTTTGGGGTTTTATATTCCATCCCTTACATGCCCAGAAAAAATAAATATGTTGTTTTGCTGATTTTATGCGACTTTGCTGATTTGGTTGGCGTGGAGTGTTGGATTTGATGCTAGTGGCAGCGAATGGTGGATGACAATTGAGTTGGTGGTGCTGCAACAGGATGGGCATGTAGCAAGTATGGTGTAGCTGCAACTGAGTCCGGGTCGGGTTGTTTGGGTCTGGGTTGTAACCGTGTCGTGTCATTTGGGTTTTTTTGCTCGATTGGGCCTTTTGATGTAATTTGGGCCCAATTGGGCTTGTTGTAATGGCTTGCAAAGGAAATAAATAAATGTTAATAATAATAATAATAATAATTTAGAATTCAGACAAAAATAGGTGTCTACATATGTAATATTGACATCACTTATTTTCTAATTTTCTACCACATTATCAAAACTTTTTAAGAAATACAAATTATGTAAGAAAATGTTAATTAGTTAATTTTTTTAAAAGTTAATTTTTTATAATGGTATAAAAATGTAAAAAAATCGATATCTTAGTATTGGTGATCGACCGTCGGTGATTTTTATTTTTGTTGTTTTTTTTTCTTATTATGTTTTTGTTTTTGTTTTCTTGAGTTTTTTCACTTTAAAATAAGAATTTTTGTCCTTGTGACACGCTTTTTTCTGCTATTGCGGCACGCTCTTTCTCGGCTCTCGTAGCACGTTCCTTATGTTTTCGGTAAGTTTTACGCATATTTTTGCGATCGTGTTGGTGCTTCTTCAAAGATCCTCACGTCATTTGTTTTTTTTTTGTTTGTCGATGGTCACATATTGTCAGATCCCTCTTTTGTAAATGGTCGTTTGCCGATATAATCAAAATTGTGTAGCAAAGTAGACTACCAAATTGTTTGGATCGCTCACCACTCCTTTATCACATCGTAAAGCGCCTCGTTCGAGATAGACAGAGAGTTTTATGAAGGTTACTGTATTATTTTAATGTTTTGAGGTTTCATTCTCTTCGTACATTTAGATTTAATATTTTAATTTTATGTATGAGTTTTAGGTGACGATTATCTTCATTTTTTTTCTTTAGATGCATTGTAATTTTGATTTCTCCATTTTTATTGATGAAATTCAGTTGCTATTGTTAAAAAAAACAAGTTAAACGTTTAAAATGATTAAACTAGTAAAATTTAAGGGCGTAAAGGTCATCTTGCCTACTTCTTTTACTAAAAAGAGATTGCGCATAACCCTTTGCAACTGAACGTCAAAACGTCTCTCTTGTGAAAAGGTTTATGTGAATTTATCAACTGATAATTCTTTTTGATTGAGATCCTCCTCAGTATAGAAGTCAGTAAAAGAAAACAAAGTTTAATAAGTATTCAAATTTTATCATTTTTCTCAAGTGTTTAAATTATTCTTTAGTTAACATTGCAAACATTATTATTATTTTAAGTATTCTAATCATTCCAACTATTAAAAACTCGTTAAATGACACTTGTCATATTATGATAATTTTAAAGATTTTATTTAAAATAAAAAAAACTTTAAAATATATTTTCTTTCTAAAAAAACCTAAATTTTTTCATAAATCTTAACAAACTCAAAAACTATAAAAACAATTATTCTAATCCATATACCTACTTCTTCCACCACCGTTGTTATCCCGAACAAATCTTGATCGACGAAACAGTCACTCGACTATAATCACCGCCACTAATTTTTTCGGTTGCCCGTCACCAAATGTTAATGTTAGGTAAAAGGAGAGGGAGGAGAGAGGATTGGGAGGAAGAAGGAAGGGGAGGGGGCTGACGGGAGGGAGGGTTATTTTGTTAATACTTTTTTAAATATAATAATTTATTTAAAAAAAATTATTCAAAGTTACCAGAACTTGATAGTGTCGCTTAACAAGATTTTTTAATGGTCATTAGATCGGACACTTGAAATGATAATGTTTATAATGTTAGACACATGAATTGACCGAAAAATAATTTAGATATCTAAATGAAAAAATATATAATTTAGATATTTTATTTTTATATTAAGAAAAAAGCATACTCTAGAAATAACTCTTATTAAAGTTTTATTGTGTGTGATCATTTAACTTTTACCGTTCTTTTCAATGTAAAAAAAAACTTTTACCGTTTTAATTTTAGGGTAAAGTATACTAATAGTATCCGATTAAAGAATATTATTTTGTTGAGTACTTCAACTAATTAAAGTTGTAAGTGATCCTCTAACTATAGATTATTGTTTTGTTGGATCCCTCGACTATTAAAAGTTACAAAATGGTCAACCAACTATTCATATGTCATTTTCTGTTAAAAACAATTAACAGACGACTAAGCTAAACGTTAACCTATTGACTAGGATAAGATAAAATCATATTTTAATGATGTCTACTAGCACTGTCGTTGCTTTCAAGCACTAGCTTGATGATATAATGTTTCAAGAATTGACTTGGCGGAATTAGATTTTACCATATCCTAGTCATCAGATTAATGCCCAACTCAGACGACCACTAGTTTTAAACGAAAAATGACAATTTTGAGACATATAAATAGTCAGGTGATAATTTTGTACTTTTTAATAGTGGGAGGACTCAATAAAACTACGCCCTACAGTCTAGAAGTCATTTTGTAACTTTTAATATTCAAGAGATTCAATAAAACAACACTTTGTAGTTGGGGAACTATTTGTGTACTTTACCATTAATTTTATTAAAATGATCTTTATTTAATGATAATTTATTAATTATATTTAGTATTAGTAAACTACGCATTTAGTACTTAAATTATCAGTTTTGGCCTGTTTTAGTATCTAAATTTTCAATTTTTTCAAAACCATGTCTATCGTTTAGTTTTTATTTCATTTTAGTATCATGTCGTTGATAGCTTAACGTGTTTAATACCTAAACTATCAATTTTGGTCCGTTTTAGTATCTAAACTTTTAATTTTTTCAAAACTTCACGTTAAATTTTGAACAGGTACAAAAATGAAATAAAAACTAAACTTTAGGTATGATTTTAAATAGATTAAAAGTTTAATACGAAAATAGACTAAAACTGATAATTTATGTACTAAACACGTAATTTATTCTAAAAGTTATTATTATGTCTCATGAGTAATAAATTCTAACAGTTAATCAATTAAAGAGTTGTATCTAGTCATCTAGAAAAAGTAATTTTAATCAAAACTGAAATATTAAAGATTAAAATTATTTAATAAAAAAAGAATTAAAATAACAACACACGATCCAGCGTTAAGAATTACTTTTAGCATTATATCAAAATAATAATTTTTGTGTGAAACTAGTGTGTATCCAGAGCCGTTCGCTGAATATTTTATTTACTCGGGATGAAATAAAAAACATGACCACCTAATTTTAAATGAAATTTAAGAAATATATAATATAAAATTTTTATTAAATTAAATATATAATAAGTCATTACAATATGAAAAATGTAAAAATATATTTAAGTAAATAAATACTTATAAAAATATTGACTTCAAACATTTGTTGATGTGAAATATTTAATGATAGTATCAACATCAATGCTTTTCAACGTATTTTTCTTAATATATATCATATCATTTGGAAATAAAAGAACAATCTATCATAGAATTTGGATATATATATATATATATATATATATATCAAAAGAAAGAATTTGGAAACATAATTATAGGTATATATATATATATATATATATATATCAAAAGAAAGAATTTGGAAACATAATCTTACCTATAATTTTAAGAATAATCTTCAATATGATTCAAGCACCACAATTAATGATTGGGTTTTCTTTTTCTTTCAAACAGAAAAGCTCTTCTTCATCATTGATCTTTCTTCTTGTTTTTTCAACCGTTATCCATTGTTTCTTGATCCTTGTATTTAATTATTTTTGGAATCAACTTGCTTGATCCTTTATTTAACATTCAAAGTCTCTGAAATGATATTTGATTAAACTTTTCCAGATTTTCTTTTCACAAGAAAAAGAAGGGAAAAAACAGAGAGAGTTCCATATTCATAGTTGTTATCCCCTAAGGAAGCATTGGTCTTTGAAGCAAAGAAAGGTATTGTTGGGCAAAAAATTCCAAAACTTTAAGGGTAAGAAAAGTCACAA
Source organism: Hibiscus syriacus (assembly GCF_006381635.1). Lineage (NCBI taxonomy): Eukaryota > Viridiplantae > Streptophyta > Magnoliopsida > Malvales > Malvaceae > Hibiscus > Hibiscus syriacus. The sequence goes on along the minus strand of NW_024062980.1, from coordinate 10,678,585 downwards.
GAATTTTCTCTTTGTTCGACACTCCCATTTCAATTTTATAATTAATAGAAGTGTTTTCTTCAGGGTGGCCATTGGATGAATGAAACTATTATTCAAAATAACAATCCAGGAAGAAATCAAATCTGAGAAAATAATATAAAAGAAATTAAATTTCTTTAAAAATAAAGAAAAATAAATAGAAAGAAAATAATACTCTTATATTTTGATCTTATGGTTGGAAACAGTTGAGGCCTATCGCTATACAGTTTCCGTAATCTTTGGTCGTCTGTCTCTAAGGATACAAAAAATTGATGATCAGCGAAGAGTATCACAAACTTTTGAGATCATGGACTATTTCTTGCCTTTGCCTATCACTGAAAAACTAGAGAAGGAGAAACTAATTTTCAAGAAAAATAGTTCTTGAATTCTGAGATATAATTAACCTAGAAGATTAACACTCTATTTTCATGGGCTATTCCAGATTCTATTTATACTAAGAATAGTGTTATTCATTAATATTGACTCTAAAAGATAATATATTTTAATTTGAAATATTCAAAAAAAAATATTGATATCTTTTAATATTCAAATTTAAAAAGATAATAAATATCTTTTAATTTAAATTATTCAAAAAGATATTGATATCTTTTAATATTCAAATTTAAGAAGATCATAAATATCATTTACTTTGAAATATTTAAAAAAAATATAATTATCCTATTAATATTCAAATGCAAAAAGATAATAAATATATATTAATTTAGAATATTTCATCAATGAATTCACTTCATTTTTTCAACAAACCCCACATGAATGAAATTGATGATTTTATCAGAACATTTTGACACGATATAGTGATAGACTTCATAGTTGCATAGGATGGGTAGGTGTCCTCCTTTCAACATTCCTTTGTAATAATATATTTACTTTACTAGGTAAACAATAGACACGATGTCCTAGAACTATTCTTTCGTTTGTGTAAACGGTGATATACTTCACACAAGTACCCTTCTGACAATAATTTTAGTTTTCATGGGTATGTTCTTAAAGCCGTGAACATCATTTGGTTCTGCAAGAGTTTAAAAGAACTATTCTCAATAGTCTCCTTGAAGTGACCCCACTTTACTCTCACATAGGTGAATTATATTAATCGACTCACTGAACAGACAATGGTTATTAAAAGTTTTGCTTAGCCTATTAGGTTTAACAATCAAACAAAATACACTAAGAGGGGTGAATTGACTTTTAAAAATTTGTAGTAGAGGCAAATCAAAAATAAAACTTTTTGCACAACAATTTTAGAGTGGTTTTACTTCTAAACCAAGTCTACTTCCACTAGCTTAGCATCCAAAGTAAGGATTTCTCAAATCCACTAGATTTGCTAACCTTTAAGGATAATATGTAACCTTACAACAACACACAAGGTTTATACCCCAAAATCTTGCTTACAATCTCTCCACAAGAGGAATTACAAATTTAGCAAACAAAAGAAAACCTCACAAAGGTAAATAAGTTTACAACAAGTTTATTACTCACCCAAATCACACTTGAGCAAAACAAACAAAGAAGCTCACAAGTGTGTTACAATGAATATGACAAATTTTAGCTCGAAAACTCTGTTGATGTTGGTTTGATCTTACAATAAACTTTGTTGATGTTCTCTATTTGAATCTTGGTTACTGTTATGTCTTCTAATATGTTTCTAGTAGTTTGGTGCCGTTAATGATTGATTAGAGCTATTGGATTCATTAATTTTGAGCATTAGATGATTACCTGCATCTTTGGTATTGATATCGGGTAGCGGATATCGAGATTAAGAATCTCAATAGTAAAAAAATATAACTGTTAAAACCCTCGATATTGATATTGTTCAAGTGAGTATCGATACTCACATATTGGTATCGATACCAACACCTTGGTATCGATACTAGAAAAGAACACTAGAAAATTGGTACTGATACTAGGATGTCGGTTTCGAGACTAAAGGAAGTTTTTAGACAAAATTGGATGTTTTTTTAGGTTTGAAACTGTCAGCTTTATCGATAAACCAAAAACCACCAAGAGGGGTGAATTGGCCTTTGAAAATTTTATGGTGGAAGAAATCAAAATTAAAAATTTTGCATAATAATTTAGAGTGGTTTGACTTCTAAATCATGTCTACATCCACTACCTTATCTATACACACTAAAGATTTCTCAGATCCACTATATTTACAAACCTTTGAGGACAAGGTGTAATCTTACAAACACTTCAAGGTTTATACCTCAAAACATTGAATACACACTCTCCCAATGAGTAATTACAAATTTAGCAACAAAAAAAGAAAAACATCCCAAAGGAAAATGAGTTTGCACAAATTAAGCACTCACTTAAATCGTATAAAGGAAAGATTGTGGAAAGTATGTGGGTCCCTAAAGGACTCGTTGCTACTAAAGATAAGGATATCCTATCTCTATGGATACCAAAGGGAAATAAATTGGTTGAAACTAACATTAATGGATACAAAAAGATTCGAGTGACAAAAGTTGCATAATTGTCTATTGTAGGTGTGTTGGAGGAATGGTGAGCAATGTCAAGGTATTTAGAGGCTTTAGACACACTAAGGAAGGGCACTTAAAGAAAGGTAACTTAACAAATCAACCATATTTTAAGTAGTAAAATATTTCAATTTTCATGCAATCTCATGCTTCTACAATATTTTATATATTTTGAGCTTGATTGCGATTAGTTAAAGGGAGTTAATATTGCATGAATTGTATCTTTGTGGCTTTGTATGCTTAATTTGATATCCTTTAGCCTTAAATTAATCTTTGTAGTATGTTTTGGACCTTGTCTGTTCTAACTAGCAAATTCTTTAAAAAGTACATAATATACACTATAGTAAAGTACCTAGGAAAAACTTTAATTAGTATCAAATTATAATTTTAGGTTAACTACTTCAAATACCACCAACTTTTAAGTGTTGACTCGTTTATACCACCAACATTTCAATTTTTCTAATTTTATCACTCATGTACCTTGCATTCTCATTCAACATACAATGGGCAAATAAAAGGATAATTTGGAAAAATACTGATTGATAGGTATCCTGGGCATACTAAATATTGTTTCACAGGTTATGTGACAGAAACTTGGTTTTCCGAGCCAATTTTAAGTATTATTATGATTTATACGATTTAATTCGTATTTTAATATTTTATGATATACTTATGTTTTGGTTATGTCTCATTTAAAGTTTCATTAAGTCTATCAAAAAATCAAAAAATTTATTTTGACTATAATTGTTTTTTGAAAAATGTAAATAAAACCTTCAAAAAATTTAAAAAACTTTAGTTTAAACCTCCAATTTTTTTAAAGTTTTATGTTATCCCCTAAACTCTATCACCAAATCCCGTCATTGTCGAAGCATATGACTATGTCTATCAAGATTAACATGATGGCCTATTAGTAACCTATAGATAATCAAATATTACCTCTTTACTAAATATCGATATAATACAATAACAATAATCATCTTTTCTTCTCACTTGAACACAAAATACTGAAAAAATTCAATGTTTTTTATTGTCATAAAAATAGAAATCTTTAAATAACTCATACTAAGTGTTATAAACCATATGACATGTAAATTAATAATCAATGAATCAATTAGACAACTATCACAGTTTTAAAAATTCTTATTTTTATTATAAGATAAACATTTATTAATAGTATTGGATGAAATATTTAGTTCGTTTTTACTTATCGGATATGGAAATTAGCATATTTTCATAAAAATATTATATTTCACATTTCAAATATGAGTGTTAGATGCACGAATCAACTTATCTCAGTAGTTAAAGGAATTACTGTTATTTCTATAGGTTACGGGTTTGAGTATCAACGGCTGTAGCAGGGTGATTAAGCATTCATTATTAAATGATTAAGAGTATTTACAACAGTTATTACTTTATAATCACCATAATTTACTAAAAAATACAAATGCTAAATGATTAGAACTGAAATTATAAATTAAACAATGTATACGCAATATCTACATAAAATTGAAATCACATAACATATAAACAAAAATACACACTCAATTTGAAATACACTCACGTAATAAGAGAGCTTAGGTTATTTCTCATATTGAGATGTTATCCCATAATGTTGGATATCATCAGTTCTTTTTAAGTTCCGACTATCTCTAGCTCTTGAAAAAAAAAACTTATAGATGTATGAACCCTAATTTCATTTTAGAGTTTTTAGGTTTCTTACTAAGCCTTGAAATCAGTGGCGGAACACAATCTGAGGGGTGATGCCCCCCAAAATTTAGAAAAATATAATTTAGACCATTAAAATTTTCAAAAAAATTAATTTGGTCTCCCTAAAACTTTTGGAAATTCAGATTAAATTTTAACATTTTTTAGTGTTTTTAATTATACCCGTCTCATAATTTTTAAAAATTCTTATTAAACCTTTAAAAATTTTAAAAAATTTAATTAGACCCTAATTTTTTTGGAAAATAATCTAAACCCTTCAAAATTTTTAAAAAATTGTTAATTTAAACCTCTAAACTTTTTAAAGTTCTCTATCATTAAATTCTGCCATTGCTTGAAACTGAAAAATTGAAGGCGCAAAATGGTAGACAAAAATGGGAGCTTTCAAAAGCTAAGCTCCTTTCCATGAACACTTAAGAATTTTTTTGAAAATTATAAGCGTTCTTTCTATATTTTCGACAAGCTTTCGTCAATAAAAATTTAAAAATATTGGATTTTTTTGCCACAATACCCTAGGCGATAAATTATTTAGGGTATTGGGCCTACCCAAAAATTATTTCAGAAAATACAATATTCTCTATAGTGAACACCGAACTCATCAAGTCGACTTGACGAGTTCCATCTGATATTAATTTTTAATGGTCCTCGAATTTTGGTCCCCACGTGGGCCATTATTTTATTTGGGTTTTAATGACTCGTCACGCCGAGGTAATGAGTTTAATAAAAAAATTTGTAAAAAGTTATATATATATATATTTACTAAAAGGAAAATGAGGAACTCATCACGACGATGTGATAAGTTCCTTTATATTCAAAATTACTAGCTGTTTTCTAGCCGTTGGTCAACAGGCAGTTAAGAAGAAACGGGCAACAACAGTTACATGGAACTCGTCACCTTTCGGTAGGTGAAATTTAAAAAAATAAAATTAAAAATAAAAATTAATTTATTAGTGAAATAAATAAATTTTTACATGAAAATTACAAATAAAATTTATCTATGTCTTCAAAGTTCTTAACAATAACGAGGAGTTGTTGAATGATAATACCACGGGGCACGTCGAGTATGCCAAGGTCGTAGGCATTGGTCGTCGTCGTCATCTTTGTCTTGCCGATGAGGTGTACTTAATACACTCTACGGTCCACCTACATAATACGGCGATGGATTTATGACATTTGACGCTATCATCGCCATAACTGCTTCAACTTGGCTTTGGTGACCATATAGGATATTGTCCCACTCACCCGCAACTGCATGTTCTGTGGTAGATTCTTGAGTGTATTACGGTAGGGCCCATGAATATCCAACCCAATTTGGTCGAGTCTTTTCTGAAGATTGAAATGGAGGATAGAAACCAAAACTGACCTGGGATGCATGATAATACTTTTCAGCGGCAGATACTGAAGCGAAAGCATAAGACGATGATGCTTTTTTCTTGGACTTCAACTTGGCGCGTTTGACCTGATGATTTTACCATTCTTCCCTATCTTTTGGCGTCGTCAGATAAGGTTTCCCATTTGCTTCGTAATTTCAAATATAGGGAGAATAGTTGAAATTAAGGTCAGCGGTGTGATATCCTGACACGGAGGGAGCGATTGGTCACGCTGATTCCATTTTTCGATGTAGAATGCGTGCCTCACCGACCAATTCTCGGTATGTTTCCCACGTGTATCGATTACATGGAGCACATCCATTTCAACCAAAAGCGTAGGAATTGGGTGGTCCGACGCAAACTATTGCATCACGCTGTCTGCGACGTGCCACTCTACAATCGTATAATGTAACAACGACATCATGATACACCATAAATGGGGCCCTTAAAAAATCATGCTGATAATAATTGGTTGATCTCCTCGTCGACATACGAAAGCCAAGAGAACTATAATTATTAAACACCAAAGTTAATATATATAAAGTTAAAATGATTCAAAGAAAATAATAAAAATTTTGTATGTCATACCAAAAATCGACCGATGATGTCGATCCTCATCTGAATGTCTCGCGTAGTGGAACCCGCCAACTTAGTCTCGAAGATTTTATGATGCCGTCTAAAATATTTAAAAATAAAAAATATTATAAACAAATAAAAAAATAATTAAATTTATAAAATTCAAAAAAATTAAATAAATGAAGTTAAACAATTACCTTGCAACCACTGGAAACTCAACTGAGGCATTTGTAACTAGCGCAAAAAATGATAAGTGATACCAAGCCCAGGATTATAGCAGCATCAGAAAGCCTGCTACATCGACTTTTTGACCCGGTTGGGCAAGTGCGCCTTGCAAAGCTCCCTGTAAAGAAACGCCAAAATCATCGAGTCCCAACTAGTATTACGACACATGGCAAAGTCTTCTAAATATCGTAGATACTGCGTGTGCATCATATTATCAGATTTGTCTAGTAATAATATACCTCTTATCACTTGGAGAAGAAATGCTCGAGAGTCGAAAACAACCTTAAACCTCGATAGACTCATTCATGACTTAGAATTGAAATTCCAACCAAGTTATCATCTCTTGATAACCTCTCATGACGTCGGATGGTGTCTATTTCCCTAAAACATGATGAATCAATGTCGGGGGGTTGTACATGTTCTGTGAAACCATGGGGGCTCCATTCATCGGAACACCAAGTTGGTAAGCGACGTCTTCTAGAGTAATTATTGCTTCACCACTCGAGAAGTGGAACGTGTGTGTCTTGGGCCGTAAATGTTCGATCAATCCTTGATCAACACTTGGTACACCTTGAAGCCACGCAAAATAGAGTTGGAAATAGACCGGATTGATGTAGATACATCATCATCCGCTGATATGGCTCTCTAGTTGTTATCCCCAACTACGAATACCACATTAATCGTTGTTAGGCACTCTTTGGATCGATGAAACAAGGGAGTTATCCATTCGCAATATATATTCTTGCATTACCATTTTTTGACAGAACATATAAATTTTTGTAATTTTTTTGAATTTAGGGTTTGGTGAAAAACCAAAACCTCAAACACCTATTTATAACCTTACCTCTAACGGCTATAAACGGATAGATATTTGAAATATCTGCATGAACTCATCACGTCGAGGTGACGAGTGCCATGTGTTGCTGCCCGACTGGTTGTTGACCAACGACAAGTAATTTTGAATTTGAAGGAAGTCGTCACCTCGACGTGATGATTTCCTCTATTATATACATATATATATATATATATATATATATATATTAAAAAGCAAGTATGCATATGCTGCAATTTTGTATCAATACTATGTGTGCTATCGGCACTATGTGTACTATCAACACTATATGTGCAACCCATGGAATTCATAATGAGTTTGTGAATTACCATTTTGGAACTATGTGTGCAACCCATGGAATTCATAATGAGTTTGTGAATTACCATTTCGACACTATGTGTGCAACCCATGGAATTCATAATGAGTTTGTGAATTTACCATTTCGTCACTATGTGTGCAACCAATGGAATTCATAATGAGTTTGTGAATTACGATTTCAACACTATGTGTAAACCTATGGAATTTGTAATGAGTTTGTGAATTTACCATTTCGGCACTATGTGTGCAAGCCATGGAATTCATAATGAGTTTGTGAACTACCATTTCGGCACTATGTGTGCAAGCCATGTAATTCATAATGAGTTTGTGAATTACCATTTAGGCACTTAGGTGCAACTCATGTACCTTGCATTCCCGCATTCCCATTCAACATACATTGGGAAAATAAAAGGATAATTTGGAAAAATATTGATTGATAGGTATGCTGGGCATACTAAATATTGTTTCACATGTTATGTGAAAGAAACTTGGTTTACCAAGCCAGTTTTAAGTATTATTATGATTTATAGGATTTAAATCGTATTTTAATATTTTATGATATACTTATGTTTTGGTTATGCCTCATTCATATTATTATGCCTTACTAAGTGAATACTTAGCTTGTGTTGGCTTACTAAGCCAATTTTAAGTATTATTATGTTTTGGTATTAGTACGAGCAGAGTAAGGAGTGCAACTGACATCGTAAATCAAAGGTTGCCTCATCAGTAACTCCATGTCAATTATGTCTACTTTTGATATTATTAGATGGAATGTAATAGACTTATGATAATGCTCTGGAAAGTATTTGACTTATGTTGATTGTAATATTTAATATGCTAGAACTTTAAGACTATTTTACCTACTAAAGTTAATCAACATTTTATTATGATTACATTAAAATGTTTTAAGTATAGAAATTTTTCTACTAGTTTTCAAAAGCGGAAATGTTTTAAAAGTCATGTGACATATGTGACTTGTTTATGGAAATGTATACGGGAAATGACTGTTACATGGATGCCTCATCTAAATGACGTCGTTTTAACTTTTTATTTTAGTTCTCAAAAGACTCAAAATGACGTCGTTTTGCTTGAACCCTAATTTTCCTATGGACTAAACTTAAAAGTTTCCCATTATTTTTTTCTCTTTTTCCTCCCCATCTTCATCTGCATCTCCTTTTCCATTGTTTTCTTGGTATCCCAGTGGAAGGGCCTGATGTATATTTTAACCACCTCAATTTGTCTCTAAAAAAGTACAAAACTACAAAGGAAAAAAACTTGATAAGAAAAAAAAACCCTAGTGTTTGTTCAAAGCTTTGAGAGAACACCACATCCATGGATGTCACCCTTTTTATGTGTAATTTTCCATGTTATTAATGGGAAAAGCAGTCAGACCAATTAGTTTGAAATTTTAGGGTATCTTTTAGGAATGAAGAAAATGATTTAGCACACCCTTCTTTGATGTCTCGAAATCATCTGATATCACCACAGATCTATCAACTGCAATTCTCTAGTACAACTTGACCCCACAATCTGAGTCCTGAAAATAAAAATAAAAACTTATTGTTTTTAAGTATACCTTTCGGTTAAAATTTCCAAGATTTCAACTTGGGGTGATGATGAGTTTTGATTTTAATTACCAGGTTGGAAAACACAGTCTCAGTATTGCTGTCGTAAAAAAAAAGGAAAAGCTTCCATCGAGATCCTTGACGACTTGATCAGTAGAGTAAAGACCCCTATCACTTAAGGTCATGTATCCTCTAATCACAAACATGGCCTCATTGATCCCTTTTATTTGAATGCCAAGAAAACTATGAAAAAAGAGATGCTGATGAAGATGAGGAGGAAGAAGAGAAAAAAATAATAAGAAAATTTGAGTTTAGTCCCTAGGAAAATTAAGGTTCAAGTAAAACGACGTCATTTTGAGTCTTTTGAGAACTAAAATAGAAACATCAAAATGACATGTTTAGATGAGGCATCTACATCAGTGACGTCACAACATGCCGTTGACACGCCATTTTTCCTTTATACCATTAACGACAGAGTGATATAATTGTACTTAAACGTAAACGTTAGTGTTAAAATTGGCAAAATTGAAACGTTGGTGGTACGAGTCAGTGCTTAAAGGTTGATGGTATTTAAAGTAGTTAACCCTATAATTTTTAGTACTTTAATAAGTTTCTAGTGCATTCTATAGTCTGAAAATTATTAGGTGCTTATTCCACAAGATTTGGAGGGTTAAAAATGTCAAATTCAACATTTCTAAGCTTTGGTATGGAGACCAACATGTTGGTATTGATACCAAATTTCCAATAGACATTTTCGATATCGATACCATGATTCAGTATCGATACACATAGGAGACTCTCAAGACCTCAATCTCATAATCGAGATCGGAGCCTCTATACGAGTGATAAAGTGTAATTTTATTTCAAAAATGCCTATCTCTTCATATTTTCAAAACCCTAATCATTCCTCTCTTAATATCCTTTCAAATCCACTATACTCAAATAAGTTTTCACTCAAATTCTTCATCCATGGTGGATTTGCTTCAAGGGACTCATAAAAAATCCACCATTTCCATAAATAATTGAGGTGTTTTTGAATGAATCTATTTTTTTTCCCAAAAATCATGCTTAAATTCTATCTTTAATCATGTTTTTAAATTGAATTTGGTTCTATAAATGATATATATATTTTTAAACTTTTCTTTATTTCATTAACAACATGCTTTGCTCAAAAAAATTCAAAAATTATTTAAACGGGATTTCAAAAATTTTCTAAGTTGTGTAATTTTGAACAATTTTGATAAAATTGATTAGTTTATTGGGATATATTACGTATGTTTTCATTGTACGAGGTCAACCTATTCATCATTCTTTGTTTAGAATCTTTGTTTAAGGTTTGTCCTCCAAGTGTTCGACAAAATTCCCAAAAGAACATTCCTTTTGTGATACCCACTATTTTGATTAAAAAATGCCTCCTAGAAAGAACCTAAAACGTCCTAAGACTAGTGGTTATTCTTATCAAGGTCAATCCTCAAACTTTGCAAGTTTTGAAAATGCTTGCTTTAGGGACCTTAATGCTCTAGACCTATTCAATCTCTTTTACAAAAGTAAATCTATTTATTCTGAGCTTACCATTAACCCTAATTTTCTTATGTTATGGGATTATCAATTCACTATCTTTGAAACCTTCGTTTCGTGGGGTTCGTTAGACTTGTTTAGCATTTCTACTAAGGTTCATCCAAATCTTGTTCATTCATTCTTCTCAAATTTTATTCTTTTCCATGCCGAAGATGATGAGGATAGAGTCATATCTCATGGGAAAAACATTTACTATTAGTCCATCCTCCATTGCTACCCAGTTAAATATCTATGATGATGATGGTTCTTTCAAAGAAACTACATATGTTCCAATGGAGAGATTCAACAAATTCTTAAGCATAAAATTACCAACAAGAGTAACTCAAACAAAAGTACCAAAATAAATACTATCAAACATAAACAATAATAAATGTGCATAAGACTAATAATAATGCAAATGTCCTAAAAGCAACATAAAAATACCTATTCGTCCGAACACGGTGTCGAAGGAGAGGGAGGCATCAAGTGATGACACATGAAGAAAACTTCATTCTCAACATTTTCTAAGCGATGATCCATGGAAACCATTTGAGCATTCAAGTTCCCAAAGTTTTGAACCATGTAGTAATACATGGTCTTCATAGTGATCTCCTCTTAAGGTGGTGGCATGGGAGGTTCTTCCAATTCGTTGTCTTCTTCATCATTCATATACTTTCTTCTATAAGGAACCCATTCATCGAAATACTCATCAAAATCCAAGTTGGCCTTGTGGGTCGATTTGAGATAGATGACACTAACAAAGGTAACATAAAGGTCAAAAGAAGTGGACATACCTAAAGATGAAATTGAGGATACAACAAGAGGGAAGAGTTTTTGCATAGTTCACCCCTTTTGAGAAAACATTGATCACCTTTAAAAATATGATCATGGAAAAGTTAGGATGAATGTTGTTATTGACAAGATAAAACTACCAATAATCGCAAGCACGCATATTGGTAGCTTTACCACCGAAAGGGCGAGAAAACCAAATAATGAGAAGAAAAAGGAGACGACTGGGACTCTAGGGAAATAGGGTTATCTCTGAGAACTCTAAGGAAGTGGGGCAATCAATGTAAAACCTATCCATTTGTACCTATTGATTTTCCTTGAAGGGACCATCATCATTAATATTTAGATAAGTAGATATGAAGGAGGGACTAAGAGTAAATTTTTTCCCCATAAGGTATGACTCAATCCAGTGACTTTATTTACATCATTTTCCTCATGGACAAGTATAAGTTTGCAAAAGAATGCACAAAGAAGGTTTGAATTCACCTTTAGGAGTGATGCTAAATAAATCAAATCAACCCCAAGAAACCAAAGTTTCAAAAATAGTAAATTGATAAACCCATGACATAAGGAAATTTGGAACAATAGTTCGCTCAGTTCAAGAGCTTTAGTTTAAATAAAAATGGTTGTAAAGATCAAAGTCATTAGAACCCCTAAAGGAAGCATTTTCAAAATTTAAGGAGCTTGAGGTTTGACCCAGATGAATTGTACCAGCAGTCCTCAGACGTTTAAGGTTCGTTCTAGGAGACATTTCTTATTAAAAATACAGTGGCTAAGAGAAGAGATATTTCTTTTGGGAATTTTAACAAATACTTGATGGAAAAACGTAAAATTAAGGGTTCTAAAGAAAAATGATGAGTGAGTTAACTTCCTATATTAAAAACATACATATATGTAACCAATGATCAAAATCCAATTGCAACAAAATATTCAGATATTGCATGAGAAAAAAAAATCTGGAATCCTTATATAAGAAATTTTTGAAATTTGCTTGGAAAAAACATGTAATTAAAGCAATAGAAATTTCTTCAAAAGACATGTAACTCATTTTAGAATAAAGAACAACTTAAAATATGGTTAAAAGCAATTTATGAGCATAAATTTTGAAATATGAATATTTAGGGTTAAAGAAAAATTACCTTAATTTTTGATGAAAAGAATGATGATTTTGAGGAAGGCTTTGATGCAAATCCACATGAGATGATGAAAGGATGAATATTGTGGGTGGAAATTTAACTAAAACCAAGCTTGAATTGAAATGGATGTTAGTTTAGGGTATTAAAGAGGTGATAAAATGGTGAATTTTCGGATTAAAGTAGCCCTTTTAACACATACAGGAGCCCCGATCTTGATACCAAGATTGGCGGTCTCGAGGCTTCCTAATTGTTATCTGTGTTGATAGGTGATATAGATACCGAAAATTGCTACTGAATTTTAGTTTCAATACCGAGTTGGCAGTCTAGATACCAAATGCTTGGAAATATCAATTTTGACATTTTTAATCCTCAAATACTTCCAGAATAATCACGTAATGATTGTAAGACTACATATTGCACTAAAAACTTTACTAAGAATTATGGTTTGGTATTAATTTAGAGATTTTTGCTAGGTACTTTACTAGAATGTATATTATGAAATTTTTGAAGAGATAACTAGTTAGATCAATCAAGTTCCAAAAATATATCACAAAAAGTAATTTAAGGACAAAGAAAATCATCATAAACACATAGGACCAAAAAAATACAATTCATGCAATGTTAACCCCCAAAGTAGCTGCAATTTAGCACTATGTGGGGAACAATTAATCATGCATCTACACATTTAAAAACACAAATTCATGAAGTTGCATGAAATTAGAACATTTGACTACTTGAATTAAGGTTGATTTGTTACGTCTTCCATTCTTAGTGTGATATTGATCGATAGTATTTAATGATGACTTCTATGAGTTTTTTTTTAAATAGGTTAACTACTCAATGGACCCGTGTGACGTTTTAATCCTTCGATTTTCAGGTCGAACAATATTAGGGTGTTACATATTCGAATTATGATATTTGATTTTTTATTCAACTTTTTTTAGTTTGATTTCATTTATGTTAAGGTAATCTAAACACGTACGATATGAATTAAAGTACAAAAATTAAAGAAAGTACAATTATTCAAACCAAATTGAAGATCAGTCTCCTTGCAATTTCACGTTTAGTCCGATGGAATTCTCCACATGTAATTGTAAGAATTCGCAAAGAACACTCTCATGGTGTTCTTGTAAATGAGTGTAAACCTTCAGAACATAATGGCATTCTTAATCATACAAATGAGCAGCACAAGCTGCTTTGTAAGTTGAAAGCTCCAGCATCTCTGTTCCAAAACATCTTATTTATTCATCTTAGTAATGTGATGCTGGACGAAAGTGTAATGTCAAGCAGATTGAATAATGCATGACAAAACGATGATGTCAAGCAGTTATCTCAACCACGGGGTTGTAATTCGTATGTCATCTCAGATAAACAGTAAAGCATTATGGTGTGGATTAACATTGTTCCATGACGGGAAATGGGAGCGCACCTGACGTGATTTCGGATGCGAGGATCTGCTTGCCAAAGGGATGTTTTAACCACCACCTGCAGCGTAATCTCCAAACTTTTCTCACATTTACCTCGGTAAATATTCTTGGCATCCTTTTGTAATAAATAGAGTGATTTGCTTTTCGGTCACACCTGTCTCTATCGAGACATATGGATAGTCGATCCTCTTAGTATTGATATAGGTTGAGTAGGCATGAAACAAACTCCCTCCATGTATCGGACTCTGGAAATGTAGCTTCCACATGCAAAGCAATCATCTCTAAAAGAGAATCCATACTATAATCGCCTGAAAAGACATTGAAATCAAACTTATATATGTATGAGCATCTACGATCAAGTAAAAAGGCAGTGGAAGCGGAAAAAACGATGATAATGAGAAAATTTCTGGGGAATGGATGGTAGTCATGTGTCACGAGAAGGGATAAGAATAGTCATAGAGAAACAACTGCCAAATAAAGCGAACACTGGTCTATCTATGCAAAATAATTAATAATATACCATTTTGATGCATGCTGATAAGCCTTTCTGATGAATGGCAGCATGTCGGATCCTTCTTCAAAATCTCCTCGAAACAATTAGAGAGAATGACGTAGTCGTTAGAATAAAAGTACTCATAAAGACTAGCCCTCAATCTGCATAAAATCAACACAACTGTGTTTGTTTTATATCTACATTAAAAGGGGCTTTCTTACTCCGACTAGTGTGGCGTTTCATAACATTAGTTCCATTACTAGATGCACAAGATATCTTTTGAGAACAATAAATACATTCAACATGATCTTTATCACCCTCGATTGCTTTAAAATGATCCCAACCAGCAGATTTTTTCCCCTTAATTACCTCTTTCATTTGTAGATTCTTCAGCTTTTTTCCTTTTTTTTTTCTCTATTTATTGGAGTCTCTGTCACTATTTCAGGTTCTTTAGATGACTCAGCTGAGGAATATATCTTCCTTAAATTAGCAATATTTTCTTCCACCACTGACATAATCTGAAAAAAAAAATTTGCTATGTTAGATATAAAATTCTGCTGCACATAACCTGAAAATCAATTCTACACATAAAAAATTCTGGTATATTATTAGCTATATAATTCTGGTAGAAATAAAAAAAATATGCACATAAAATCCTTATAAGAAGATGAATTATAACTATGATATAGGTTAAAAAAATTCATAAATATTTTAAGTGATGTATTAAAAAAATCCAGAAATTTTAAACTAAGCAATAAACACGTGTTTCAAACGTTCAACTAAGACAAATATCAACACTTAATTAGAGCAACATAAAAAACCAATTCATATTTTAAATTCCAACACATTATATGGTATTATATTACTCGACTACATATGACTAAATAGTAAATATCAATGATTTAATACTCCATAAATACTAAAAACTTTGCATTAAGGCACTAAGCCACTGCCCAGTGCCCACTAGACACTAATACTGTTGAGTTTTTAACATTAAAATTGTTAGCTCTAATGAACAACCGAAAAATGCCAAGGGGTGAACTGGCCTTTTAAAATTTTGGTGGAAGCAATCTAAGAATAAAAAATTACACAACGATTTAGAGTGGTTCGACTTCTAAACCAAGTCTACATCTACTACCTTAGCTATCCACACTAAGGATTTCTCAAATCCACTAGATTTGCAAACCTTAAAAGGATAAGGTGTAAGCTTACAAAGACACACAAGGTTTATACCCCAAAACCTTGTTTACACACTCTCTCAAAGAGAAATTACAAACTTAGCCAACAAAGGAAAACCTCACAAAGGCAAATGAGTTTGCAACTAATTTAGCACACACCCAAATTACACTTGAGCAAGAATAAACAAGAAGCTCACAAGTGTATTTACAAAGAATTTGATAATTTAGCAGTAAAAACTCTTTTGATGTTGAAATGATCTCGCAATTGACTTTCTTGTTGTTCTCCATTTAAAACTTTGTCCTTTGATGAATTCTAACATCAATCTAGCCGTTTGGAGTTGTTGGGGATTGAATAGAGACCAACAAGTTGGTATCGAGACTGAGCCTTCTAACGGTAAAATTTATAGTTGTTAAGTCTTCAGTATTGATACCCACCCTTTGGTCTCGAGACTGGGCCTTGGTATCGAGACCAAAAAGTATTATGGTATTTTGGTATCGAGACTGAATGTATGGTCTCAAGATTGACACTTGTTTTGGCAAAAAGTAAGTGTTTTGAGCTATAAAATTAATGTTTATAAAAACCAGATTAACTCAAAGACACTTGGGATTATTTTTCACACATAAAAATACTTTAAAATTGTTTATGACAAATTATATATAAATATCGTGAAATTGCAAATTTTAACAATTTTAAAATATTATAATAATCATGTTATATCAAAATCAAAATTTAGTTCAACAATCTCCCCCTCTTTGTTATAACAAAACTTTTGTGAAAATTTACTTTTAACAATTTTAACAATTTTAAAATAAGTCTCCCTCTTAGAAAAAAAACCAATTTTTGGCTAACCAATTTACATGTATACATATTTCTCCCCCTTTTGTTATAGTAAAATCAAATTAAGCTTCAAAAGAGAAAATATGTTAGTGTAATAGGGAAGTCAAATATTCAACATAAAATACTCAATAGTCAAATTATGCTTATCATAAAATAATCAAGTTCAAAAGCATAATATCAACATCAATAATTCAAACATAAATCCATAAAGTACCAACAAATCAAGTATCAAACATAAAATAACATAAAGTTCCAAAATAAGTCATAAAGTGCACAAGTCCAAATCAAAATGCAAATGTCCTAAAGTGACAAATAAATGCCTAATCTTCCGAAGGCGGTGGCAAAGGAGAATGAGGCGACAAGTGATGATGTATCGAGCGAACGTCACTCTCAAGAGCATCCAAGCGAGTATCTTTGCTCTCGAGTCTTTGCATCACGTGATCGTACAAAGTCTTCATTGATATATTCTCTTTAGGTAGGAGCACTAGTTTCTTTTCCATTTCATCCTCTTTCTCTTCGACGTCGTTTAAGTTTCTTTGATAAGGACCCCACTCACTGGAAAAGTCATCAAAATCCCAATTGGCCTTGTGGGCCGATTTAAGATCAATGACATTAATGAGTGGAATAGGAGGATTAAGGGTGGTAGAGACTCTAAGTTTATCCCTAAATATATAGCTAAGAATGTAATCATAAGGAGGTGTCTTGGTGTAATTGGACCCTTTATGGAAAACATCAACAAGTTCTAAGAATATGATCTTTTTAAAGTTTGGGAGGATGTTGTTCTTAATGTTATAAAACCACCAATAGTCGCAAGTGCGCATATGGGAAATCAAGTAATGAGGAGTAGCAAGAGATGATCCGGTAAATCAAGATGAGTAGGGTTATAATAAGGGAATATTTCAAAACTAGTATGGAAAACTTCTTTAAAAGGATCATCATCCCTATCAATGATATTTAAATGGGTGGCGATGGATGGTGGACTAAGAGTATAGGTTTGACCCATGAGGCATGACTCAATTCCAACGATTCTATCCTCATTACCTTGGGCATGGATAAGAATGACGTTAGTAAAGAAAGAACGAACAAGGTTTGGATGAACCTTGGGAAGAATACAAAACAAGTCCAACCATCCCTACAAGACGAAGTTTCAAAAATAGGAAACTGATACACTTCAGAAATGAGAAAATGAGGGTCCATAGTACACTTGGAATAAAATATTTTTTAATTTTTCTAAAATCTATTGAACAAGTAAAGGGCATTGGGGTTCCTAAAACAAGCGTTTTCAAAATTTGAGGAATTTGAGGATTAACCTTGGAGGAGACTTCTACTAGTCATAGGATGCTTGGGATTTGTTCTAGTAGGCATTTTTGAAGATGAAATAACAATACGACAAAAAGAATTTTTGTTTGGGAATTTTATCGAACACTTAAAGGGAAAACCTAAAACAATGGTTCTAAGCTAAAAACAGTGAATGGGCTAACCTCCTGAAAGAAAAACATGCGAAGAATATCCCAATCAATTCAATTTATATAGTTCAAAATTTGCATGTTTTTGAAAAATTTTGAAATCTCAATTTAAAGAATTTTTTAGTAAAACATGTATTTAATGCAATAAAAAATTTAAACATGCATATATCATTTCTAGAACTAAATGCAACTTAAAAACATGATTCAATACGAATTTAAAACAATATTTTTTTTAAAAAATATTAAAAAGGGTTTATTCAAAAATTACCTCAATCTTTGAAGAAAAAGATGGATTTTTGATGAGTCCTTAATGCAAATCCACTTGAAACCTTGTAAGGTTGAAGTATTTGAGTAAAAATTTAATTCCAAACAAGTTTGAGTATAGTACATTTGGGAGAATTTTGAGAGATGGTCGGTTAGGGTTTTAAAAGAAAATAAGGGATTTTGAGATAAAAAGGCTCAGAAACATGCGAACAGACCCCCCAATCTCGATACCGAGAGTAGTGGTCTCGATACTTAATGATCAGTATCATTACTGACTAAGAGGTATCAATACCATTTTTGGCCACTTAAATTTCAATCTCGATACCGATATATCAGTCTCAATACCAAAAGCTTGAAAATGTCGAAAATAACATTTTTAACCCTAAAACTCTTTTGGAATAAGCACCTGATGATTTTAAGGTTATAGAATGCACTAGAAACTTATTTAAGCACTAAAAGTTATAGATTGGTACTAAATTAAAGCGTTTTCTAGGTTCTTTGCTTGAGTGTATATTACAGACTTTTTAAAGTGTTTTCTACTTAGAAAAAAAGGTCCAAAACATACCACAACGATTAATTAAGGCCAAAGAATATTAAATTAAGCATACAATGCCTCAAAATACAATTCATGCAATATTTACCCCTTCACTAATTACAATTAAGCATAACTTGGGGACACACAACCAACAACAAAAACACATGTAATCACGTAAAAGCATACAAATTGCATGAAATTAAAACATTTACCACTTGATTTAAGATTGATCTACTCCCATTCTTCAAGTTCTTTCCTTAGTGTGTCTAGAGCCTTTAAATGCCTTAACATTGCTCACCATTTCTCCAATACACCTATAATAGACAATTATGAAATTCTGGGTACCCATATCTTTTTGGGTCCATTAATGGTTGTTTCAAGCAATTTGTTCCCCTTAGGTATCCATGGAGATATGATATATGATATCCTTACTTTAGTAGAAATGAATCCTTTAGGGATCCATATACTCCTAACATTTTTTCTTTTGAAATATTTAGGGGAATAAACATGTCTATTGTAAAAACTATTTTTTACAAAATTTGATTTTAAGTAATTTTTATTTCAAATTTATTTTTAATAATTTTGTCAAAATTAGCCTTTTCTTTCTTAAGATCATCAATTTTCTTTTGATGATCCTCATGAACTTTGGAAAGAAAATTTTGCAAGTCTAAATTCTTTTTTCTTAAAAGTATTTAATTTCTCTTGCAAATCCTTGACTCTTTTTTCAAGTTCACCATTACTCTTAGAAAGTGAGTCATTTTCAATTTCCAATTTTGAATGAATCTTTTTATGTTTTGAAATCATGACTTCAGAATCTAATAATAATTCATCATAGGCATCTTGTAACTTATCAAATGAATATAAATTTGAATTAAATGAGTTTGAGGATACCTTTGAATATTCTTGGATGGTCATGAGGCAAAGGTTGGCTACTTCTTCATTTTCATCATCTATGACATCTTTATCACTCTAAGTAGCAACAAAAGCCTTCTTCTTTGGCTTGCTAGATCATTTCTTCTTTAAGTGAGGATAATCATACTTGAAGTGTTTCGATGTTTGGCAATGATAACATATGATATGATCTTTATCCTTCTTTGATTCATGCTTCCTCTCTTTTTCTTCGGATGACTTGAAATGCTTGAATTTCTTGGAGTGCTTGGCCATCGCTTCATCTTTTTTATTCACCTCTGTAATAGAATCCTCTTTATCTTCTTTGGTGGACTTAGGAGCAATTATAACATCCTTTTTCTTCTTTTTCTTTAGTCCTTTAGAGTTGTACTTCATGATTGAGCAATAAACCAATGAGCTCATCGAGGGTGTATAACTCCAAATCCTTGATTTATTCAATGGCATTAAGTTTACCTTCACAAGTTGTGGGTAAAGAAGCAAGCATTTTTCTCACCATCTCCTCATTGGGATAAATCTTCCCAAAGTTCGTCAAGTCATTTATGATCATGGTAAACTGATCATACATCGTCTTAATGTATTCATCGGGTTTCATCTTGAATTTCTCACAGTTAAGAGTGAGAGTGCCAATCTTGAACTTCTTCACTTGGCTTGGTCCTTCATGAGTAACTTCAAACTTGTCCCAATATTTTTTAGTATTGGACCATGAGGACACTCTACTATACTAATCGGGGCCAAGTGCACAAAAGATAATATGCTTGGCTTTTGGCATTGAGTTGAGCTAGCTTTCTATCTTCGTTGGTCCATTCTGACTTGTTACTTGGAGGAGTAGGTGAACCATCAATGATGGTATCACAAATCGAGTAATCGATAGCTTGGACGAACATCATCCAATTCTTCCAATATGAATAACTTGCACCATTGAAGTATGGGTGTCTTGTAATGGATTGAGAATCTTCAACATTTTAGGAGCCGATAACACCCTAAAATTTTGGGTTGTGACCAAATGTAAATTTTGAAAGTTTAGTGGCCAAAGTATAAAGTTTGAAAATGTATAAGGACTAAAAGTATAATTTTTAAATGTTTAGGGACTAAATGTGTATTTTTCAAAAATTGTGTATTTTGATCCCGTAAATAAATAGTTCAAACCCAATAATGATGTTTTAGTGGGAATCCGAAAGTTGATATTAAAATTATGTTAAAAGTTATAAGTGTTAAAGTTCGGTAAATCAGATCGAATAAAAATTTGAGAAATATTTGAGAAAAATTTGAGGTAGGTATACAAGTATGCTAGCAAGTAAAGACATAAACATACAAGTATGCTAAACACACATACTGAGGTAGGCGTTATGGTATGGTTAGAGGGTTCACTAAATCTTGGGATAGACCCCTCTATCATACCTAGGGTAAGACAAAAATTTCTGCATCAGAAATTTACACTCGACCGTACTACTGCTCGTGAGTAAAAGGGGAATCTATGCCTGAAAATGACTAAAGTGCCTTGACACTAGCTAAGACAAACAAATATTTTAACCACACAAGACAATCATCATACTATTAGAGTAACCCGGGTGTCCTTGTTGTTTCGTGAGTGTCACACAATGGCTAGTTTTATGACATTCTTATCTCATATTATTCTTAATTCTTGTTGGGTTCATTCACTGTTCTCACTTATAAATTTATTTAAGAAGATATCGTGACGTTAGACTACTTCCCAAAACCTTTGATAAAATTGGGTTTCATGCCTAATTCAAGACAATGGTACTGATACTAGTCACTTTAGTATCAATACCAACCCTTGGTACCAATGTTAAAACTGACTACTGTAATATGAGGAAACTTGACATTATTGAAACCCCTATTTAGAGTATCGATATTTCTATAATAGGGTATCGATTGCATCCTAAGTATCGATACCAAAATTAGGATTGATGTTTAAGAAATAAAACTCAATATTGATACCCCTACTTCATATGGTACCGATACTCCCCGAGTACCGATACTAAAACAAGTTACTAGAGTTTGTAATCTAAAGGTGGTACCAATGCTCCACCTTTGGGCTTCGATACCTTGTTAACAGGGTATCGATAGCACGAGTCAAGCTCCCCTTGTTTTTAGGTAACTGAATAATAGTATTAGTATTATTCACCTAATACTGATACTAAAGCCCAAAAATACTCTGCTATTGTTCAAGTCTGACACCCAACTTTATTCATTTGTCTCTCAAAGGCCCTTAAGATTATTTAAGTCTTATTACAACTAATATTTTTCATAATAACTCATTATATAGATTGTAAAACCTCATAAACTATAATCTACCATGAAATGCACTTATATGCTAATGAACTCAAACAAGCTACCAAGAACATCTAATGACACACAAATGGTATAAAGGAGTTTGAAATGTGTTACCTTAGTTTTAAGTTTATGGGAACAACCTTAACTCATTCAAGAAATAACTTCTCATAGCCTTTGATCTTAAAGCTTTCTTTAACTTTTTTCATTAATCATAGACAAGAAAAATGAGTTACTAACTCATTTGGGAGGTTAGAAAGAAGTTAAGAAGTTTTGCCTAAGTTCAAAACATGTAAAAAAGAACTGGTTTGGCATTGGTTTCGAAATCCCCACTAAACCTACACCTATGACCACCATGACCAAAACCTGTTATTAAAGGCTTGAATGAAAGCTCTAGTGATGGGAATTTGATTACCTTCCTAAAGTCATCCAAGGCTTACAACACTAAAAAGTTTATACATTTGATGGTTCTATGTTGAGAGCAAAAAATAAGAAAGGTGACCAGAGGAGACACAGATAAAAGAATAAAGAAAATGAGATGCTCATTAGTGACCTCATTCTAAATTAATGGGATTCAACCCTTCTAATTCTAAATGGTATAATTAAACTCTTCGTCCCTCAAGTTTTGGTATCAACTCAAAAATACCATTTTTATCTCTATTTAGGCTAAACCCAAGCCCAATCTGTAACACCCATAACCCGTATACGTGAACCAATACGAGTTACATATGTCACATAAGAAATTCAAAACAATTCTTTAATTAAACTGAATAAAAAAATTATTTCATTCAAACATCTTAAGTTTCATAACTTGAATAATTATTATAAAATAATTATCTTGAGAAAAACCATAATATAATATTGTTGGTTACTAATTCAAAACCAATTTCAAGCAGTGATAGACATTTTTGTTCTATTTTCATAAAATAAATAAGATTGTTTAACACATTTGATTTAAAACCCAAATTAATTTTTGCTAATCATAGTTTAATATCATAATATTTATTCAGACTATTAATTATATTTAATACTAAATATATTAAGAAATTGCAGACAATTCATTCTCATATACATGACAGCTAAGACTTTTAGAACACAGTAGAACATCATCATTGTTAGCTGTAAATATTTCCTTAGTGATTGATGCCAAACGCAGCTCCTTACTCTATTTCTTCCTTTTTCCTACGTGTGAAAATCATCACATGCTAAGTATACGCTTATTGAGGCAATCATATAAATATTCAAAGAAATGCAACTTATAAATATAAACGAGTAATAATATTCAATGCAATGTGATCACTTTACCTGTATTCCAGCCATGTTACCATAATTGAACATGATATAACCAGATATAAAGTTTCTTACCAATATACTTGCCATTTATCCCTTAAGCTCGTAAGCTTATTTTCTTGTTTATCATTTATTAACCAATAAACCATAACACAATTTAATCCCTGAGGACCCTGGATATTCGAGTCAAATATATGCACCGTAGTGCTTACACATAAGGTTGTGCCCACCATATGCACCGTAATGCATTACACATAAGGTCATGCCCTCTATATGGACCGAAGAGTGTTACACATAAGGTCGTGCCCACCATATGCACCGAAGTGCATTACATATAAGGTCATGCCCACCATATGCACAGAAGTGCTTAATTGATATGCAACTTCAGCTAGACTCTATGGCATGCCAACTATACCCTGTTCCTCAATGACTTACATGGGCATATATTTTATTTTTTTCCATCAATGACAAAGTATATTATCATAATTTAACATTTGGCACTTGATACCCGAAATATCATTCATGATAAATATCATATATGTTCATGATAAACATCATATGTAATGATCACTGATCAGTGCATTTTATATTAAACTTTTGATATATTTAGAATATGTCAAATATATGATATATGACATAAATATTAGGCCAATATAAATAATGTAGACTTATCGCAAGTCTTACCCAATGATATATAAAACATCCATGTATAATGTTATGTATGCATTGCACTCATTTTTATATTATATACAAGTCATAATGTAAGCCTCACTAAGCTTTAACTTGATTATTTGCTTCTAATTTGGTTAAATCCCAAAATTGGTCATAATTTCATATCTTGGCAGTTTGCACTACCTTTAAATAAATATTATTTTGTATTAATATAAACTTTTAAAAATTATTTCATTTATACCAATAGAAACTAGACTCAAGTAAAAATATATCCATATAAGGAACTCATTCTAGTTAAATTTGTACCGTTTATGGTAAATTTTCAAAGTTGACCAACATAATCTGTTTTGAGCAGAATCTACTGCCCCGTTTTCTGACCTATACTTGGTTAAAAATTAATATCTTTTGGTATACACCTCGAAATTAATTTCTGTTTGTTCTAAACAAAACTATACTGGTATACTAGTCCAAAGGAATAAAAATCATCCTCTAATAATTTTTTAGAATTTATGGTGATTTTCTCAACTTACTCTCCTGAACATAAATTCTTAGCTGGTTTCCCCAATTTGCATTTTCAAGTTGTTCACTAATTCTATTAGCTCACCAAATGCATATATGCATGCATCACAAATCAAATAACATTTTAGAATTCACTCCTTACCATGGTAACTCCATCATTGGCTCATCGTAAGCCAATGTTTGTTCGATAACATAAGTATAAATTAAATTTGCACTCACCTGTTATCCTTAGCTTGCAAACATCCCTTAAGATTTCACATTCCATCCTTAAGCTTTTCCTTAGCTTTGATATTTCTTGATCTTGATTTCAAGAACATAGTCTAAATAAACATCATTACGAAACATATAGAAATTCAAACCAAATGTTAGAATCTTACTAACATAGGCATACTTTGGAAAATAAATTCCTAATAATTTTTCGATTCTTATTCGATATATTTTCCATGTCACAACATAAATGTTGACCTTATACAATCTATACAATCAAAACCCTAACTTAATTTCATCAAAACACATCTTTCCCCTAATTTTAGAATGGTCCCCAAATTTTCCAAGGCTTGAAGAATACTTCCTACATCATTTCAATTCCTTACATAATTTTTCCAATTTGTTTCTCATCCATTTAAGCCAATGTCGAATACTTCAAAGTTCCAAGACTAGTTTTTTCATGATTCTGCTTAGTTTTGATTCGATTAAAGCATGAAATCAACTTCGATTCAACCTTGTGCAATCTATACAATCAAAACCCTAACTTAATTTCATCAAAACACATCTTTCCCCTAAAGGTAGAGTTTGGACGAAACTTTATATATTCATATGTTCATGTACAAGTGATTTTAATCATCAATCATGCTTGAAAATGATTCTACAACCTCAATAACATCAAAATCCTTAAGCAATTCCATAAACCCTCATGCGAACATAAACCATAGAATTTGGGATCTTTAAACACAAACCAAATTAGCAAACAATAATGGTACCAAATGATAGCATTTTTCGAATAGAATAATTTTCTATTTCACGACATGATCCAAAATGGCTTAGTTTTCATGAAATTTCTATTGAATTTCATGTTAATCTAACCTTTATTTTAGCTTAAATGAATAAAATATTCGTTTAATGAGAAATGACCATTTTACCATTAATAAAACTTGATATTTACAATAATACCAAGCCACATAATCCTATAATCTTTCCAAAGAGAATGATGAACAAAATATTTTACTCTTTTCCAAATTTACCATGCAAATTTCCAAAAATTACAATCTTGCCATTTAAAACCAACGATCCAAATTGAACATGGAAATAAATTCTCAAATCTAAAGCTCCATAGTATTTTGCATCTTTTTAAAATGTGGAAGTAATATTTCTAATCTTAATTGATCATCCTTCAAATTTTCCTGAAATTTCTATTCGATGTGATTTACCAAATTTTTATCGAACTTTAACACTTTCCAGTTTTTAACATAATTTCCAGATCAAGAATATGATTTCAATAAAACCCCACTTTCTAGAGTAAATTATCCTTTTATGGAATAAAAATTCTTTTTTAGGAAATTTACCACTTAGGTACCTAAACTTTTTCTAATTTTCTACTTTAGTTACCAAACTTTCAAAATTTATATTCTAGTCACTAACCAAAATTTTGGGGTATTACAATTCTTCCCCTTAAGAAAATTCATCCTCAAATGTTCAATACATACTAGGTGTAAATAGATTGGGATATTGTTTTTTCATATCCTATTTTTTTCGATTAGTTTTTTTAACCTTTGATTTCTCTATCTAACTTTAATAAGTACTGGTTCTTTTTCATAAGTCAAATCTGGGTGAATCTCTATTTCTTATGGGGTGATAATATGTTAAGGATCTGATTGATACTTCTTGAGCATCGACACATGAAAATCATTATGGATCTTGTCCATTTCTGGAGCCACTTCTAGTTGATAAGTCACTTAACCAACTTTATTTATTTATTTATTTATTTCTTTTTTTATAATCTTATAAGGCCGAATAAATCTTTTACTCAACTTTCCTTTGCATCTGAACCACAATATCTTTTTCTAATGTGATAATTTAAGAAATATTTCTTTATAACCTTTCTGGTATTCAATCTCTTTTCTTTTCAAGTCTGAGCAAGACTTTGGTCGATCAGTAACTATTTTGAGATTATCTTAAATGATCTTTTCCCATTACAAGGTCCATTGTAACTAGTTCCTATTCCCACTAATGGGTAAAAACCGGTTACAATGATTTAGAATGCACTTGATGTTTTACTTTAACTCACTGACATGTCAGCCATTTAGAAACAAGCTTGATGATAACTTTTTTCATACTTGTTTGTAAACTCTTTCCTTGATAATATAAACATTCATCAGACTTAACTTTAAAGTCTTTAGTTTCACCTTTTTATGATTGTTCTATCTTTGACAAGCCCAACAATTTTCATCTTTTCTCTGATGATCCTTTATTCCATCTTGCAACATAGGCTTTAAATTTAATTATACAAGCAAAACACCGTATTTCTTTAAAGACAATCACACATTCAAAACTCTCAGAGTAGAAATGTCTTTCGGCTTTATCGTATCATCCATCACATTAGCCTTTTCTATTTACAGTTGATAAGTACATTATTAATCTTCTAGAAATTCAATCCATTTCCTTTCTTTTCACTCCTTCGAGCCAACACATACTTTTGACTTTTGAGATTCATATATATATAGCGTCACTCACCATATAGATAGTGGTGTTATATCAACAAATTAAATGCAGCTATTGCCAACTCGAGATCATGCGTTCGATAATTTCTTTTATGATTCTATAGTTGATTTGAAGCATAAACCAAAACTTTTCCTCTTGTACGAACACACATCCCACACCATTATGAGACACTTTAATATACTTCACATAATCTTTTCTAGATTCTAATTATACTGACCTTGGAGCTTATGTAAATATTCTTTTTAATATCTCCAAGTTTTCTTAGCACTTAACAATCCAAATAAATAACACGTCTTTCCTCAATAGTTTAGTCAGATAGAATTTAATCATCGAAAAGTTTTTTATGAACCTTCGATAGTAACCAACAAATCCCAAGAAACATTGAAATTTGATAACATTCTTTGGAATTTATCATTCGACTATATCTTGTGCCTCCTTGATATATATTCTTATCCCCTTAGCTGAGTCCACATGGTTTAGGAACACAACCTTAGACAACCAACATTTACACTTGGTCAACTTAGCATGCAATTTTTCTCTCGAATAGTTTGAAGAGCTATACAAAAACAAACACTGTGTTCTTTCATGGTCTTACAATAGAACACAATAACATCAATGTACACTACCACCAATTAATCCAAGTGTAACTAAAATACTCAATTTATCCAATCCATAAGTGTAGCATGAACATTTGTTAAACCAAACGACATTATCACAAACTTGTAGTGTTCATATTGAATTCTGAAAATTGTATTAGGAAGATCTTCTTCCTCATCTTTAACTAATAATATTCTGATAGGAGATCCGACTTGGGGGACACCAATTCACCCTTTTAACTTATCAAAAGATTATCACTCCTCAGAAGAAGATACTTGTTATTCTTTGTTACCTTATTTAACAGACGGTAATCCATGCATGATTGCATAGACTCGTCTTTCTTTTTCACAATAACACTGGTGCATCCCAGATGATACACTTAGTCTTGTAAATCCCCGATCTTAAGAATTCTACTACCTATGCATTTAATTTCTAAGCTCAGTCGGAGCCATTTGATACTGCTATAAAAATAAATGCAATACTTGATAACATCTCTATTTTAATTTCTACATCTCAATCTAGAGATAATCCATGTAAGTTTTGCAGCTACACATTTGGATACCCTCAAATAGTTGAAATATTTTCCAACCTAACTAAGAAAGTTTGAGTATCCACCTCCTTTACTAAGAAGGTTTAACAACCTAGTAACAATAACGTTATAGAACTTTATGCTAAAATAACATTAGAAAACAAATTTACTCTCTTTCCCTACCACAAATATCTCAAAACATTTTGAGTTTTATAAAAATTCAATCGCTCTAAGTGATAATTCATTGCAGCATGGTAGGGGTAATCAATCCATTCCAAAAATTACATTCGAAAGCTATCAAGTATATTATAAATTAACACGTTGAATCCTTACATGGTTTTTATTGTCTACTAATACGGTTTTTATTGTGCTAGTTGTAGCGCGCTAGCGCCCCTATAGAGTAAGGCTCTTTTGTGGAGTCGCACTCCACGAGCCTTGTCTTCCCTCTAACGACTACATTTCCTTTCTTGTTCTGACCCCTGCTCATGACTGGTTGGTGTATGAAGATCTTGTGCATGTGATGGGACTTTTGATCAGGTTACACCTATACGGAGGCTGTCAAACTTTCATCACTATGAAGTTTTGATTTGTCTTATGCAACAGATCATTTTTCGCTCACCTTGAACTACTCGTCCATCTCTCCTATATAATCTTATGATTATGACCCAAAAACAAATCACAAGTAAATAGCGAGTCATTCATATTCTTACAGTAAAGGTACACCAACACCGGAGCTGTACTAATCAATGAACCCCCGAAACCCACTTTTGTTTATGACAAAATCAACCAAACTTCACGACATGTTGTTTCTTTTGATTGAGTTTGAGGTGACCAAATCCATCCATTAACCTAGACCCCGGTAACCTTCGTAACCAAAGCATCACGACAACATCCAAAGGTTACCTCACGAAACCGTAAGCTCCCAAGCAGTGGGAGGATCCCAAGGCTCTAACCACGTGCCTGAGGCTTTAGAGCTCATCCCAGTAAGAAATCCCATTCCCCTAACAGCTATTTCTATCAAGGATCCAAAGAGGGAATTCTTTCACAAGCTATTTTTATTTTTACAAAAAGGTTAATTACACATATATCACTTAGGATCAATTGTATCAGAATGTTTCATTCTTTCATAAAAACTCTACTTATGCATAAATGAGGGTTTTCCTTATTCTAACATTGGCACTTGCTATTGTTCCAATACATCATCTTACTGACTAAACAATAGAATAATGGTTAACATCATTACTATAACTATTAGCTTATTTTTGAACCTCATGCTCGATAATGTATTTCAAACCCTCGAATATACACATATTTTTCATTCACTATATTTATTCACTTATATTAGTAAGGAGAGGCGGCAATCGAACTTTAGAATCACCAAACCAGTAACAATTATATCCTAGTGGCATATATACACTTTTTAACTCAAATCAAGCTCGGTTAAGTCCTAGAATCGGCTAACCTATAGCTTTGATATCAATAAATGTAACCCATAACCCGTATACGCGAACCAATACGACTTACAAATGTCATATCAGAAATTCAAAAAATTTCTTTAATTAAAATGAGTAAAATTTTGTTTCATTCAAATATCTCAAGTTTCCAAACTTGAACAATTATTATAAAATAATTATTCAAAGAAAAATCATAATATAATATTGTTGGTTACCAATTCAAAACCAGTTTCAAGTAGTGATAGACAATTCTGTTCTATTTTCATAAAATAAATAAGTATGTCTAACATGTTTGATTTAAAACCCAAATTAATTTTTTCTAAGCATAGTTTAATATCATAATATTTATTCATACTATTAATTATATTTAATACTAACAATATTAAGAAATTACAAATATTTCACTCTCGTATACATGCCAGCTATGACTTTTAGAACACAATAGGATGTCATCATTGTTACCTATAAATATTTCCTTGGTGATTGATGCCAAACTCAACTCCTTACTCCTCTTCTTCCTTTTTTCTACGCGTGAAAATCATCACACGTTAAATATACACTTAGTGAGGCAATCATATAAATATTCAGCTATGCAATTTATAAATATAATTGAGTAATAATATTCAATGCAATGTGATAACTTTACATGCATTCTAACCATGTTACCATAATTTAACATGATATAACCAGATATAAAGTTTCTTACCAATATACTTGCCATTTATCCCATAAGCTAGTAAGCTTATTTGCATGTTTATCATTTATTAACCAATAAACCATAGCCCAATTTAAACCCTAAGAACCCTGTGTATTCGAGTAAAATATATACACCATAATGCTTACACAAAAGGTCGTGTCCACCATATGAATCGAAGTGTATTACACATAAGGTCGTGCCCACCATATGCACCGAAGTACGTTACACATAAGGTTGTGCCCACTATATGCACCGAAGTGCATTACACATAAGGTTGTGCCCACCGTATGCATTAAATTGCTTAATCGATATGCAGTTACTGCTAGACTCTATGACATTCCAACTATACCATGTCCCTCGATGACTTACTTGGGCATATAGTCTATTTTTTCCATCCATGGCAAAGTATATTATCATAATTTAACATTGGGAAGTTCATACCCGAAATATCATTCGTTATAAATATCATATATGTTCATGATAAATATCATATATAACGATTGTTGATCAAAGCATTTTATATTCAATTTTTGACTTATTTAGAATATGTCAAATATATGATATATCATAAATATCATGCCAATATAAATAAGGTAGACTTATCGAAAGCCCTACCCAATAATGTATAAAACATCTATGTATAATGTTATGTATGCATTGCACTCATTTTAACATTATATACAAGTCAAAATGTAAGTCTTACTAAACTTTAACTTGATCCTTTGCTTCTAATTTGGTTAAATCCCAAAATTGGTCATAATTTCATATCTTGGCAGTTTGAACTACCTTTAAAGAAATATTATTTTGTATTAATATAAAACTTTAAAAATCATTCCATTTATACCAATGGAAACTATATTCAAATAAAAATCTATCTATATAAGGCACTCATTCTAGTTAAATTTGTATAATTTATGGTAAATTTTCAAAGTTGACCAAAAAAATATGTTTTGAGCAGAATCTGCTACCCCGTTTTTTGACCTATCATAGATTAAAAATTCATATATTTTGGTATACACCTTGAAATAAGTTTTTGTTTGTTCTAAACAAAACTATATTGTTATAATAGTCCAACGGTATCAAAATCATCATCTAATCATTTTTGTAGAATTGATGGTAACTTTCTAAACTTACTGTCTATAACATAAATTCTAAGCAGGTTTCATCAATTTGCATTTTCAACTTGTTCACTAATTCTATTAGCTCACCAAATGCACGTATATGCATGCATCATAAATCGCATAACATTTTAGGAGTTACTTCTTACCATAGTAACTCCGTCACTGGCTCATCGCAAGCTGTTGAATTATATTTTTATATAAAAAATTTAAGGCAAAATGATTTTGGACTTGAATTGAATTTATTCAAAGTTTTAAAAAGGTTTCAAAAATAATTCAATGTCCATTAAATTTGGATTTGAGCAAAAATGCTAAAGGGTGTCAAAGGGTATCCATACACCCTATAGTGTATCCATACACCCTGCATTATATCCATAAACTGGTGTATCGATACACCCTGCAGGTGTATCCATACACCTATGACTGCTCAAACATCGAATGCAAATAATATACCGATACACTTATGATTGTATCTATACACTAGTGTATCGATACACCTATGAGTGTATCTATACACTAGTGTATCTATACACTAGTATATCGATACACCCTGCAGTGTATCCATACATCCTGGTTGCAAAGGCTAGTAACGTCTAGTCTATTTGAATTTAATGAAAGTGTATCAATACCCTATGAAGGGGTACTGATACACCCTGTTATGGGCAGCCTAGTTTTGTAGAAAATAATCCCCAAATGGCTCCAAAACATCCCCAACAGCTATATACGACTTCAAATTCATTCCAAGCTATAAATACAAGTTGAGGACACTTCAAGAAGTATGAGAACAACTATCCAAGCAATCAAACACAAGAGAAGAGATTTTTATTCTTATTTTCCTTTCTCTTGTAAATATTTGTTCTTGTGAGCTTAATTCCTATAAACACCTACCTTATAGAGGTTTATTTGTTTACTTATTTTATCCTTTTGTAAAGGGGAAAGGTTCTAGCTGATCTCGTAGCCCGTGAAAAACTAGGGAGTTTGTAAAGGTTACTCTTTATCCTGTAAAAAGAAAGAATAAATTAGTGAATTTGTTAGAAAATCCTTGGTGAGGAGCTAAGGCAGTGGATGTAGACTTGGTTGAGAAGTCAAACCACTATAAATTGCTGTGCAATTCTCTATCTTTCAATCTCTTTACTCCCTAAACACAAAAACCGTTCTGACCCCTCTTTATAGACCATTTCAGTTATCGATTCGAGCTTTCGTAAATCCTAAAATTGGTATCAAAGCCTAACTCGTTATAAGGCTTAACATCCTTGAGACGATCCTAGAAGACGCTCTACCAATTCCCGAAGCAACCGACAATAAAATGACTTCAACCTCTGGTGCTTATTACTTAGAAGATTTACCCATTATGGATTCCCAACCGGTCAACAAGCCACCATTATTCAATGGAGCAAATTATGCTCATTGGAAGAATAATATGATGTACTTTATTCGAGCCTACGATCTAGGAGCTTGGAACTCAATCACTTACTCCACTCCACCCGGTGAATACGACGATTGGAGTAATGAAGAGCATAAAAAGTTCCAGCTTAATTCTAAGGCTATACATATTCTCTTATGTGCTTTAGGCCCAAATGAATATGGAAGAATCTCATCTTGTTCAAGTTCCAAAGAGATTTGGGATAAGCTCCAAGTCACTCATGAAGGAACCGATGAAGTGAGAGAATCAAAGAAAAGTCTTCTCAACCATAGCTACGAGAACTTTAAGATGAAACCCAATGAATACATCAAAGCTATGACAAATAGATTTTCCGTGATTGTCATCGGTCTTAGGGGATTTGGAGAAGTAATCCCTGATGAGAAGCTTGTAAGGAAGATGATATACTCTCTTCCAAGTTCGTGGCTATCGAAGAAGTCGGCTATTATCAAAGCTAGAGCTAAAGTCTCTCACTCTCGATGAATTGATTGGTTCTCTTCTCACTCATGAGATAATGGTGAAGGAAGAGGAAGAAGGTGAAAAGAATAAAAACAAGAAGAAGAATGAGGTAGGCATTTCCTTCAAATCCACCAAAGAAAGCTATCAAGATTCAAGTAATGAGGTGGATGAAGAAGATGATTAACAAGAAGATAAGATGGTCAAGATCTTAAAAGAGTTAAAGAGATTCATGACTTCCAAGAAAATTAAAGCATGAATCAACCAAGGAGAATAGTCCCCCGAAGTGCTTCAATTGTCAAAGAATGGGGCATGTCAAGTATGATTGTCCCCTTCTAAGAAAGAAGGGATCTTCCAAGAAGAAGGCATATATGGCAGCTTGGAGTGATGAAGATGATGAAGTAGTCAACCTATGCCTAATAGCCACTCATGAAGAATTTGAGGTATCTTCTAACTCAAATGAATTTAATTCATTTACTTTTGATGAGTTACAAGATGCTTATAATAGGTTGTATTTGGGATTTGAGACCATGAATTCTAAATATATAAAATTAATTTCAAAACTCAAAATTGAAAATAAATAGATTTTGAAAGCAATAGTTGATTTTGAAAATCAAAATGAAATTTTGAAAAATGGTTTAGAACTTTTAAAAATAAAAATAAATGATTTAGAAAAGAAAATTTTTGAGTTAGAAGTTAAGCTTGAAAGCTTAACAAAAGAAAAAGAATTAATTTCTAAAAAAAACTATTATGTTTAGAAATGACAAATGCTCATAGTGTCATTTTCATGGTAATAAGGAACATACTTGTCCTTTGAAGAAAGGAAAACGTTTTAAAATTAGGCAAGTTTGGGTTCTGAAAGAATTAGGGGCATTAAAACTAACGTTCAAGGATCCAAAGCAATTTGGATACCAAAATCTACTTAAATGTCTCTTGTAGGTGTGTGGGAGCAATGGTGATGAAAGTGATGATATTCAAGATGCTCTAGCCACACATGAAAAAGGAATGGGTAACCTCTAAGCTTAATGCTTTTGATTTTAGTTATTTGGTTGCTCATTTATTTTAAGCATACATGAGTTTTATTTTTAAATGATTATACATTATTGTTTTAATCTCATGTATGTCAAAAAGGTTTTATAATGAACATTTTAAAGTTTTAATGATTTTTCAAAATTTTTAGTTCATCATCTAAAAATTTATATAAAAAAATTCCAAATGCATAACATGTTTATAAAACATTATGCATATGTACTTAGTTTCAACTATTGGTATTGCATAAAGTAGTTTAGACTTGGATATATTGAATTTCATGTACTACTAACATGTTTGATATTCTTTGTTAAAATTCAATTTTGTTTAAGTGTCAAGTTCTTAAAAGCTTAATTTTGTTTGGAATACATTTATTGAGGGGGAGCTTTGATTTTTCAAATGATTTTTAAATGTTTACCACTTACTCTCCAAAGTTATTTTGAACTTCAAAAATTGAATTATTTTTTATATAATAAAAAGGGGGAGACGTTTGGTTTGAAAAATTCATTTTCCTATTGAAAAGGGGGGAGCTTAACATTTTCATATTTTTTCAACAATTGGTAACAATTGGTATCTTTTTAACAATTGATATCCTTTTGTTAACAATTGGTATCTTTTTCATTAAACATTTTATTAAGGGGGAGTATTGCCAAAAACAATTTTTCAAATGTTTTGTTATATCAAAAGGGGGAGATTATTGAATTCTGTTTCGATATAACAAATTTAAGGAAAAATGTTTTTGGACTTGAATTGAATTTATTCAAAGTTTTAAAAAGGTTTAAAAAATAATTCAAAGTCCATTAAATTCGGATTTGAGCAAAATTGCTATAGGGTGTCAAAGGGTATCCATACACCCTGCAGTGTATCCATACACTGGTGTATCGATATACCCTATAGGTGTATCTATACACCTATGACTGCTCAAACACCGAATGTAAATAGTGTACCGATACACCTATGAGTGTATCCATACACTAGTGTATCGATACACCCTGCAGTGTATCCATTCACCCTGACTACAACAGCTATTAACAGCTAGTTTATTTGAATTTAATGAAAGTGTATCGATACCCTATGAAGGGGTACCGATACACCCTGTTATGGGCAGCCTATATTTGTAGAAAAATAATTCCCATAAGGCTCCAAAACATCCTCAACGGCTATATACGACTTCAAACTCATTCCAACCTATAAATACAAGCCGAGGACACTTGAAGAAGTATGAGAATAACTATTCAAGCAATCAAACACAAGAGAATAGCTTTTTATTCTTATTTTCCTTTCCTTGTAAATATTTGTTCTTGTGAGCTTAATTCTTGTAAACACCTACCTTATAGAGGTTTATTTGTTTACTTCTTTTATCCTTTTGTAAAGGGGAAAGGTTGTAGTTGATCCCGTGAAAAGCTAGGGAAAGGTTCTAGTTTAGCCCATGAAAAACTAGGTAGTTTGTAAAGTTTATCTCTTTGTCCTGAAAAAAGAAAGAACAAATTAGTGAATTTGTTGGAAAATCCTTGGTGAGGAGCTAAGGTAGTGGATGTAGACTTGGTTGAGATGTCGAACCACTATAAATCGCTGTGTAATTCTCTATCTTTCAATCTCCTTACTCCCTAAACACATAAACTGTTCCGACCCCTCTTTGCAAACTGTTTAGGTTGTCGATTCAAGCTTTCGCAAATCCTAACACAAGACAATGTTTGTTTGATAACATAAGTACAAATTAAATTTGCAGTCACCTGGTGTCCTTAGCTTGCAAACTTCCCTGAGGATTTCACATTCCATCCTTAAGCTTTTCCTTAGATTTTATATTGCTTGATCTTGATTTCAATCACAGAATCTAAATAATCATCATTACGAAACATATACAAATTCAAACCAAATGTTAGAATCTTACTAAAATAGTCATACTTTGGAAAATAAATTCCTAGCAATTTTTCGATGATTCGACATAATTTCCATGTCACAACATAAATTTTGACCTTAATACTTCTAACTGACCATTCAAGTTCCTTTTTATCCCAACTTCACATAACATTTTCACTTAAGCTCCCAACCTTTCCATATTTATGATTTAAACCTCAACTTTTACAATCTTTCCAAAATAATTCAATTTCACATCCTAACTTTAATTTCAATACTCAAACATTAATTTCTAGCATAATACATCAAATATTGAACAATTACATAAAAATTCACAAATTTTCTAAAATTAATGATTTGGTCCCCTTACTTTTCAAAAATTATAGAATGGTCCCCAAATTTTTATAAGGCTTTTAGAATACTTCTTGTGTCATTTCCAGTCCTTACATAATTTTCCAAAAATATTTCTCATCCATTTAAGCCAACTCCAAATACTTTAAAGTTCCAAGATTGGGGTTTTCATGATTTTGCTCGGTTTTGATTGGATTAAAGTATTAAATAAACTTTGATTCAACCTTATACAATCTCTACAATCAAATTCCTAACTTAATTTCATCAAAACACATCTTTCCCCTAAAGCTAGGGTTTGGCCGAAACTTTATATGTTCAAATGATCATGTACAAGTGATTTTAATCATCAATCATGCTTGGAAATGATTCTACAACTTCAATAATATTAAAATTCTTCATCAATTCCATAAACCATAATGTGAACATAAACTCTAGAATTTAGCTTCTTTGAACACAATCCAAATTAGCAAATAATAATGGTAGCAAATGATAGTATTTTTCGAATAGAATAATTTTCTATTTCACGACATGATCCAAAATCCAAAAGAAATTGCTCAAAAATGAAAAATAAAATTTCTCTTACCTTGTTCATGGGGAGCACAAAATGTTGGCTGAAAATGGCTAAGTTTTCAAGAAATTTCTAATGATTTTTATTTAAGCTTAAATGTATAAAATATTCATTTAATGAGAAATGTGCATTTTGCCATTAATGAAACTTGATATTTGAAATAATACCAAGCCAGATAACCCTATCATCTTGCCAAAGTAAAAGACGAACAAAATATTTTACCTTTTTCTAGTTTTACTATGCAACTTTCTAAAAATTGCAATCTTGCCATATAAATCCAACGGTTCAAATTGAACATGAAAATAAATTCTCAAATCTATTGCTCTAAATTATTTTCCATCATCTTAAAATATGGAAATACTATTTCTAAGCTCAATTTATCATCCTTTAAATTTTCCTAAAATTTTAATTCGATCTGATTTACCGAATTTTTACCGGACTTTAACATTTTCTAGTTTTTAACACAATTTCCAAATGAAGAATTTTATTTCAATAAAACCCACCTCTCAAGAGTAAACTATCCATTTATAGAATAAAAATTAATTTTTGGAAAATTACGACTTATGTCCCTAAACTTTTCCCATTTTTCTACTTTGGCTACCAAACTGTCAAAATTTACATTTTAGTTGCTAACTAAAATTTTGGGGGTATTGCACAATCCAACTAAAACTTGAGCCAAGGCTTCCCACAAGGCTATTGGATTTATCCAATACCCTCTTGGGTTAGCTCGAAACTACTAATCCATAATCTGGGGTGTTTCAACTTTCCCCTCTTAATAAGAAATTTTGTCCTCAAAATTTACCTAAATAAAATAGACGTGGATACTGAAGCTATATATATTCCTCGGTTTCCCACGTTACCTTCTAAACACCATGGTTTCTCTATTTCACTTTTATAGTAGAATTTTCTTGTTTATTATCTATTTAACAACAAGCGATAAGATCCTTATCTGCTACTATTCGTAAGTCATGTCCTGACTCATATCGATCCGCTTAAGGGGTAGAGTAATGGGTCAGAATAATACCTCTTAATCATGAACACGTGGAACACGTTGTGACTGTGCTCCAACTCTGTCGATAAAGCTAACCAATAAGCTAATGGTCTAACATTCTCAATTACCTTGTAAGGCTTTATGAACCACGAGATCAACTTTACTTTGCATCCAAACCGAACTACCTTCTTCAATAGAGAAAACTTGAGGAACATCTTGTCCCCACACTATAAACATGATATCCTTACGCTACAAGTTTGCAAATGATCTCTATCTATCGAATTCCTCTCTCATATGATCCTAAATAAATCGAACCTTTGTTTCAGTTTCTTTAATCATATTATGACCAACTATCTTTCCTTCACTGAGTTTTGTTCAACACAACAGAATCCTGCACTTAAGTCCATAAAGTGTTTCATAGGGAGCCATCTGAATGCTAGATTGATAGTTGTTGTAGGTGAACTCTACTAATGACAAGTGATCCTCCCAACTACCCTCAAGGTCTATGATTGTACACTTAAGCATGTTTTCTAGGATGCAAATGATACGCTTGGACTGGTCGTTTGTCTGTGGATATGATAGTACTGTAAATGACATATAATTTTGCTCATGTTTTCACCTTATTATGCTCTGAAATCATGCATATACTACAATTTATTGATAATTTCATTGCATCTCATTGTATGTAGTGTTAAAATGTCAGTACATTACATGTTTACATTTTATTTGCATGTTTACTTAGTTTCTCTAGTTTCTCATTGGTTTTCACTTTCAGGATCGAAAGACCCATGCTGATGTCATTTTCTTGGGACTTTTTGAAGATAAGAATGTATTGCACCCTTGACTAAAGCACTGATCGTTGCCACGATAGATTCAAAGAAACATGTGGGTGCAATCTTTAAATGATAGCAAATCATTCTAGAATACCAGAAGATTATGTTGAGCTTTCCATATTCTAGAATACATACGGATGATCACATAATTTGTGTGAAGGGACAACTGCACATTTTGGAGCTTCTATATAAGGAAGAAAAGAATACCTAGAAGAGAGATTTTCTATCTACCTCTTTCCTTACCTAGTCCTGATCATTCTCTCTAGTCAACACCAAAACCATGGTCATGGTGAGCAATACTACCACCCAGAGCTCTTACGCGGATCGTCTAAACCACCACCTACTACGAAACCAACTGTTAAGAAAACCGACTAAGTTAGCAAAGATCATCGTATAACAGTTATATAGGGATATGGGTTGTTTTAGATGATTCTTTCATGAACTCTTATATTTAGCTATTCTGACTACTAAGTGTTAATATTTATGGTTGGACGAAAGTTAGCCTTGAATATTTCATCCTTTGCAATATGTTAATTCTTCTTTCTCTATGTCTATTAAATATAGCAGTGAAAATAACATGATTATGTTAATCATAGGACACATTTGTGATGGCATAAGTCATTAACCGCAATAAAAGTTGGGTAGTATGTGGGTACATTACTTGCAGTATATATCTTGAAAGGGAATGATGCTTGGGTAGTTAGCTTCATATATCTATAGTAAAAATACTTTATCTAGCTTTATATATTTATAGTAAAAATACTTTAGCTAGCTTGTCGTGCTTTGCGATTTGGTAGATCTGATGAGTGTTCCATTTCTAATCATTAATTTCTATTATTTTATTTTTTATTTCTATTATCGACCGTAATGCTTGAATTCCTGTTAAGATTTTCGTGATACTTCAAATCGGGCTTTAAGTAGACCCATGGCTTATAGGAAGCCTTGGGCCAGGTTTGAGAGAATTTGGGCCAAGTTTGAGAGAATTTGGGCTTGGATTGAGACCAATAAGTGATAAAAGGGAATTTTTAGTTTGCAACCAAAATATGGAGGACCAATGAAGTAATTAAACCATTTTTATTTTGAAAAGTTGATTCCCATTAAAATTTAGTGATATCACATATGAAAGCATGCTTCTTTTTTTTGCTGAACAAAACTTGTCTTTTATTATATTCTTCTTCAACTCATTTCCTTCTCCCTCTTGCAAAAAGAAAGGTGGAAGCTTTTCATTCTATAAGCCTAGTTCAAGAATTCTAAAGTAAGAACCGTTTAGAGGTTTAATTAAAGCCCTCAATCCATTTATTCCACCTTGATTCCAAATATGTGGGTTTATTAGGGATTTTAGAAAACCATAGGAAACCTACTCATTTGGGAAGGATTTAAACCGTTAGAAACATTTTGAATTCCTTTCTAAACTTCCTAACAATATTAGTAACATGTATACTTGATTTTGTCTTTTGAGAAAAGTTGGAAAAAACTTTAAAGGTAAGAGAAAAGACAAGTTTACCTTGGCTTGAGCCTTGGACACTTCTAGTTGTCTAGTTTATCAAGGTAACTCATTTATAACTCAAGTCTACTACATGTAACCCATTAAGTGGTTTTTGGTAGGTTGTATAAGCTTGAAGCAAGTTCATGGTAGATTTTAGTGTTTAGTGTTTTCAATATTTTATGGACTTTTTATGACCCCTTTTATCAGAAATAAAACTTAAACATCAGTTAGGGAACTTAATAGGGCTTTTGGGGGTAGAAAGAATGGATTTATCGTGCCAAAATAAGGCACCACGAAGCAAGAGTATCGATACTGTAAGAATAATATCGATATTGTTATTTATTCAGGGTAAAAACGAGTGTTGTTTTAGAGGGTAATTTTAACGTCCTAAATTTTAGGTTAGGAGTTTTGGGTTAACCCGAATTTGGCTTTAGATAAACCCCATGGCCTGTAGGAATTCTTGAACAAAATAAGTGAAATTGGGCTTGGATTGAGCCCAATAATGGATGAAAATATCATTTTCAGTTTGCAACAAAAACCAATAGGACTAAGGGAGTAATTAGACCATTTTTAATTTCAAAAGATGAAAACCAATTAAGTTTGGTGATCTCACGTCTGAACACTCTTATTTAACTTTTTCTCTACCCTTGATTTCTTCATCCGCTATTCCTCTCCATTGGCCTCCATTGTAGCTAAGAAATGTACGAGCTTTATGAGATTTCAAACCCAATTCAACAATCTAAAGGTAAAATTCATAATCCTCATCATCTCAACTTCAAATTAAGCTTGTAATATCTTTATTCCACTTTAATTTAAAAAATGTGGGTTTAGTGGGGGGTTTAGAAACCCAAGTGATTTTTTTTCATTTTGGGAAAATTCAGACCTCTAGAATCGTTCTAAATTCTCCTATAAGCTTCCCAATAAGGTTAGTAACCCTTTTTTTGGTTTATTACTTAGTGAGAGAGGTTAAAGAAAGCTCTAAAGATAATGGGGATGACAAGCTTACCTTGGGTTGAACATTGGCTATTTCTAGCGGGTAACCCGATCCGATCTTGGTTGTCACATTAGGGCCACCGGAGTGACCTAACGGAAAATTTAAAACTTTTTATCATAACATGTAAACTTATAAAATCATGTATCAATATTAAAATATAAAACAGATTTTTAGACTCGTATATAAAACAAAATACAATTACATGCCCCCTAATCACATATACCATTCTCTGGAAGCAACGCCGGAAGAGCTCCCATACTAATGAAAATAGTTGCACCGGTACAATTTTTTTAACCTGAAATGTTGAGTAATAAAGTGAGCTTTGGAAAGCTCAATAATACAGAACTACCAGATGATGCTGAAGAACGTGCATATACAGATAAACGTATTTTTCCCTATTGGCTCAGATATTTACATATTTCTTTGGCTGAGCTGAGGTCCCATTGATATTTCAGGTATTAACAGATGGTATTCAATTCTGATGGAAAATATTTGGGATGTTTAGGTTCAGGAGATCAAAATAGGTTTTCTAGTGTGTTCCCAAAAATCATGTAACTTTTCAGATCTTTTTAAAACATATATATATATATATATATATATATATATATATATATATATATATATATATATATATACACCCATCCATCAAGTCCAAAATGTGTAGATTCCCCAGAACCATACACCCACATTCAAGTCCAGTAAGGACCTGAGCACACAGCTGAGGAGTCGGTAAGTAAGGCCCTGAGCACACAGCCGAGGAGCCTCCAGGTATACTTCCTCCAACATTACCCCCCAAATAAAACATGTTTCGTCCGTAAACGGATATATTAAAAAATCAAATCATAATCCAGGTCAAGTATCATGTCAAAATCTAGGTCAAGTATTCGATCAGAATCCAAGTCAAGTATCCGATCAGAATCTAGGTCAAGTATCCGATCAGAATCCAGGTTACGTATTATAATAGAAATCAAATCAGAAATTAGGTAAAATATCCAGGTGATTAGGGAACACACCAGAATTTACAGAAATTATTCAGAGGTACTGGATAATCTTAGCAGGTAGAGAAACATGAATCTTCAGTATACCGATAAGATATCGAAATTTAGAATCACTATAGGAAGAGTTCAATAACTAAAGAAATCATGAGTTATTTAGAATATGACTTCGACTGATAAGAAAGAAATGAAGATTCAGGATATTTATAGTCTATGTCGATTTATTTCATTATCAAACAACTTCAGATGAATATCTCCCAGAATTAATGCTTATCGACTGGTCAATTCATTGTCCTTCCAGGGTATTTACACTTTAATACCACAAATTCTTGTCCATAGATCATCTTCAGAATCATCGCTGAATAGATCTTCCAATGGTCTTTATTTCATTTCCAAGCTTCCACGATATCATGAAATACTGACATGCTTGATTTGTAGTTCATGTTCCATAAGCACAATACATCTTATAAACTCATCAGAATTTCCAGACTTATCCAATTCACTTACTTAATCCTCAGTCATTGAGGTTACTTAGCTTATTTAGTAGTCAAGTCCATTCAAGTTACTTTGGGGTTTTCCAGAGTAATTCAGACGTTTCAGAATTTCGGATACATATTGTACTTTCGTTTAGTTTAATTCAGTCTTTGTGGTTGATTTGTCGAACAAATATCCAATTCTTAGTGTTGAATGCGATCTAGAGTTGAGCTGAGCAGAATACTTCCAAAATTATCATCGAGCCAAACTTGAGTAGACAAACACGCATTCAAGTAATATTTATGCCGTTCAGGTACTGATATATCATAAAGGTTGATCGACTCACTTAAGCTGTGTTCCATAACTTTTAAAGGTAGTCCAACACCTATGCTTATTTGGATTCCTTAATTAATCCAATACATTTACTTAATATAGGCTACAACGGTATTTTGGTAATTTTGGTGTTAAGTTTTATTCCATTCATTTAAGAGCTCGAGTATATCCAATCATTCCTGAGCTTGGGGGTATTCTTGGGCCATTTCTATTACAGGGGTATTTTGGTCATTTTACAGATTGATTGTATTTTAATCCTTTTCTTCTGTTTGATCTTACTATTAAATTCAATCTTATTATTTATTTCAGTCCTTTTAAAAAATTCTGACAGCAGAATACCCCGATTAATTATTCTTCAAGTATTTACTCATTACTCGAATATTTTCGGGTCAAGTGCCTTCTTAGATTTTACAAATGAAATATCATGAATTTTTCTGTACTAAGACATGATCTTAACAAT
This sequence comes from Hibiscus syriacus, assembly GCF_006381635.1. Lineage (NCBI taxonomy): Eukaryota > Viridiplantae > Streptophyta > Magnoliopsida > Malvales > Malvaceae > Hibiscus > Hibiscus syriacus. Next base: position 10,634,736 of record NW_024062980.1, on the reverse strand, counting down.
TAAATTCGTATTTAATCGAGTTAAGTACAAATCCTCAAAGTACCTTCTCATTCAGAGTCAACTCAGACTATTTTACCTCTCAAGGGCATTTTCGTAATTTCTTAACCAGATAATTTCGATATTAGCTCTTAATGAAAATAATATAATATAGAGATTATATGATTAATTGCTTCCTCGAACATTCTTTGATCTTGAAATGATTCCTTAAAAGACTTCTAGTATCTAGCATAAACCCTATTGGTGTTAAAAACTGGTTATCCATAATTTCCAAGTAAAACTAACATTTCTTATGCACATCAATAGTTTTATCAGATCAATAATTCTTTTCAGATTATTAATCCACTTCCAGGGACAATACTTGTAATTTAATTTCAAATGTACTCCAATTTCTTATAATAGTCATCTGAGCCATATTCAGTTACCTACTTGCTACCGTATTCGTATCAAGTGTAGATCTTCATTAATTACACATATGAGACCAAACATTTCCATTCATGCGTTTACCAACACCAACATGTTCTATAAAGCACAAAGAGATAGTAAAGTATTACCTCGATTTCTGTGCAATACTGATCAACCATATAAATTCCATTCGAACGTCCTCGATCTTGGAATCATCTTCCAATATTTCCTCGGATCCATATCAACAGAAATTACATAAAAAACAGAGCTTAATTCTGAAAAACGGATCAAATCGGATGATAAATTAGTGAAAAACAGCTTACCGGGCTCGAATTTGGCGAAACGGACTTCGGATTCGGATTCAGGACGTCGAAAGCATAAAATATGACTTTTCAAAAATTTGGAATTTTCGGTCAAAAACAAAGTCAATGGGTTTGACTAGAAATTTCGAGGCCTTCGAGTCCGAATTTCGAAAAACGGACTGTGGAATCGGATTTGTAACGTCAAAAAATGTTAGGATAGGTATACTCGGTCAAAGTCAAAGGTCGTTTAATTCCCGGTCAAAGCCCGTCAAAGTTTTGGTCAACACCGGTCAACGCCCAACAGTCAACGGGTAAATGGGTTGGGTCGGGTCGGGTCAAGGGGTCAGGTCGGGTAAACGGGTCGGGTCAGGTTGGAACCGGTCAAACCGTTCAAAACAGCTCCAAAACTGGTCGAACCGATCATTTTTCCCTTCCCCACACGCAATGGCAGTGCGTGGGGGCGCGTGAACAGTGATACGATGTCAGAAAAATTCCTAAAAATTATTTTAAGCAATTTCAAGGCACTTACAAAGCTCGGTTCACAATTTTTAATGATGGAGTGCTTGATTTCAACGAATCGAAAACTTTGACCGCTTCAACTCCACACGCGCCGCCGTCAACGGAGACCAAGGATGACACCGACAGACTCGGAACGATGCAAGGAACACGATGGTGTGGGAGGTGTCGTAAACGGATGCTCGGATCGTCGTGAATCGACGAAAAACCAATTGAAATCGAGTTATTATCGATGATACTTCCGACTAAAATTAATGACGAACGGCGACGATTCACGATGAAAGGTTTGAGGGGTTTTATTCCTCGGTTGACAACGAACACGGTGGTGGTTTCGGTTCATCGATCGGAGGTCGGACGACGAGTAGATCAGAGTTGAAAGAAGGGTTGAGGGGAAGGGGAAAACTAATCTTTTTCTACAGAAAAACGTACGGGAATGGGTGTTATAATTCATCCCAAAAGAAAAATGGTCAAATCATGAGTTTAGCCACTGAGTTTCTTGCACTTCTTAAAATGGTCTGCCAACTTTGAAATTTTACAATTTAATCCACCGTTTCTTTGAAAAATACCAATTAAATCCACCACTTTATAATTTCTTAAATTTAGCCCCTAAATTAGGGGGGTTACAATTCTCCCCTCCTTAAAAGAATTTCGTTCTCGAAATTTATTCATATCACATTATTACATAAATGAAATTTCCATCAGTTCTTTCAGATCTTTCGTGTAGCTCTTTTAGAAATACGGATCCTCCACTAATCCTTAACCATTTGAGCATACATTCTTATCAGAACTTTTCCTTATTTCAATAAAAGAATCCGAGAAAATTTTCTTGAGTAATCAATTCAATCTTTGTCATGAGAATAGGCTCATAGAGTAGTAGCATATCCCAATTTCATTTTCGGTGTCGGGTCAAAATTTCTCAGATGAATAACTCTCACATGGCTTGTGAGGTACTTTACATCGTTTAGACAGATGTTACTGGTACTCCTTTTTATACAAGTATAGCCTTAACGGATAAAAACTTCGGTTTACTTGTTACAGATAGGGACTCAACCTTGGAGTTCCGGCTCAGAGAGGTACGATTGCAGTCTAGGGGTATGTACTGATTAGACATATTTTGACATTCGAACAGTCGGTCTATCATGAAAATTTTGACTCAAACCATAGCTCTGATACCACTAAATGTAACCCCCCAGACCGATGCGAGTAACCCGATTTGATATGGGTTGTCACATTAGGGCCACCAGAGCGACCCACCGTAAAAATAGCGGAAAATTTAAAACTTTTTTATCATAACATGTAAACTTATAAAATCATGTATCAATATTAAAAAATAAAACATATTTTAGACTCGTATATAAAACAAAATACAATTACATGCCCCCTAATCACTTGTACCATTCTCTGGAAGCAACGCCGGAAGAGCTCCCATACTGATGAAGATAGTTGCACTGGTACAATTCTTTTAACCTGCAATGTTGAGTAATAAAGTGAGCGGAAAGCTCAGTAATACAGAACTACCAGATGATGCTGAAGAACGTACAGATACAGATAAACATATTTTTCCCTATTGGCTCAAATATTTACATATTTCTTTGGCTGAGCTGAGGTCCCATTGATATTTCAGGTATTAACAGATGGTATTTAATTCTGATGGAAAATATTTGGGATGTTTAGGTTCAGGAGATCAGAATAGGTTTTCTAGTGTGTTCCCAAAAATCATGTAACTTTTCAGATCTTTTTAAAACATATATATATATATATATACCCCCATTTGTCAAGTACAAAATGTGTAGGTTCCCCAGAATCATACACCCACCGTCAAGTCCAATAAGGCCCTGAGCACACAGCAGAGGAGCCTCCAGGTATACTTCCTCCAACATTACCCCCAAATAAAACATGTTTCGTCCGTAAACGGATATACAAAAAAATCAAAACATAATCTAGGTCAAGTATCAGGTCAAAATCCAGGTCAAGTATTCGATCAGAATCCAAGTCAAGTATCCGATCAGAATCCAGGTCAAGTATCCGATCAGAATTCAGGTTAGGTATTATAATAGAAATCAAATCAGAAATCAGGTAAAATATCCAAGTGATTAGGGAACACACCAGAATTTAAAGAAATTATTCAGAGGTACTGGATAATCTTAGCATGTAGAGAAACATGAATCTTCAGTATACCGATAAGATATCGAAATTTAGAATCACTGTAGGAAGAGTTCAATAACTAACGAAATCATTAGTTATTCAAAATATGACTTGGGCCGAAAAGGAAGAAATGAAGATTCAAGATATTTACAGTCTATGTCGATTTATTTCATTATCAAATAACTTCAGATGAATATCTCCCAAAAATAATGCTTATCGACTGGTCAATTCATTGTCCTTCCAGGGTATTTACACTTTAATACCACAAAATCTTGTCCATAGATCATCTTCATAATCATCACTGAATAGATCTTCCAATGGTCTTTGTTTCATTTCCAAGCTTCCACGATATCATGAAATACTGACATGCTTGATTTGTAGTTCATGTTCTATAAGGACAGTACATCTTATAAACTCATCAGAATTTCTAGACTTATCCAATTCACTTACTTAATCCTCAGTCATTGAGGTTACTTAGCTTATGTAGCAATCAAGTCTATTCCAGTTACTTTGGGGTTTTTCAGAGTAATTCAGACGTTTCTGAATTTCGGATACATATTGTACTTTCGTTTAGTTTAATTCAGTCTTTGTGGTTGATTTGTCAAACAAATATCCAATTCTTAGTGCTGAATGCGATCTAGAGTTAAACTGAGCTGAATACTTCCAAAATTATCATCGAGCCAAACTTGAGTAGAAAAACACGCATTCAAGTAATATTTATATCGTTCAGGTACTGACATATCATTAAGGTTGATCGGCTCACTTAAGCTGTGTTCCATAACTTTTAAAGGTAGTCCAACACCTATGCTTATTTGGATTCCTTAATTAATCCAAGACATTCACTTAATATAGGCCATAAGGGTATTTTGGTAATTTTGGTGTTCAGTTTTATTCCATTCATTTAAGAGCTCGAGGATATCCAGTCATTCATGAGCTTGGTGGTATTCTTGGGTCATTTCTATTACAGGGGTATTTTGGTCATTTTATAGATTCAGTGTATTTTAATCTTTTTCTTCTGTCTGATCTTACTATTAAATTCAATCTTATTATTTATTTCAGTCCTTTCAAAAAATTCTTACAGTAGAATAATCCAATAAATTATTCTTCAAGTATTTACTCATTACTCGAATATTTTCGGGTAAAGTGCCTTCTTAGATTTTACAAATGAAATATCATGAATTTTTCTGTACTAAGACATGATCTTAACAATTAAATTCGTAATTAATCGAGTTAAGTACAAATCCTCAAAGTACCTTCTCATTCAGAGTCAACTCAGACTATTTTACCTCTCAATGGAATTTTCGTAATTTCTTAACCAGATAATTTCGAAATTAGCTCTTAAAAAAAATAATATAATATAGAGATCCTATGATTAATTGCTTCCTTGAACATTCTTTGATATTAAAATAATTCCTTAAAAGACTTCTAGTATCTAGCATAAACCCTCTTGGGGTTAAAAATCGGTTATCCATAATTTCCAAGTAAAACTAACATTTATTATGCACATCTATAGTTTTATCAGATCAATAATTCTTTTCAGATTATTAATCCGCTTCCAGGGACAATACTTGTCATTTTCCAATATAAGGGTAATTTTGTAATTTTACCTAATCAAAATATTCTCATAATTTATCATCTAAGTACCTTTAATGAGATAAATTATAATCTACATATCCATGACTGATTCTTTTATCACTTAAATCTACATATCCACGGCTGATTCTTTTATCACTTAATTCCCGAACTTGTAATTTAATTTCAACTGTCCTCCAATTTCTTATAATAGTCATCTGAGCCATATTCAGTTACCTACTTGCCACCGTATTCGTATCAAGTGTAGATTTTCATTAATTACACATATGAGACCAAACATTTCCATTCATGCATTTACCAATACCAACATGTTCTATAAAGCATAAAGAGGTAGTAAAGTATTACCTCGATTTCTGTGCAATACTGATCGACCATATAAATTCCATTCGAATGTCCTCGATCTTAAAATCATCTTCGAATATTTCCTTGGATCCATATCAACAGCAATTACATCAAAAGCGGAGCTTAATTCTGAAAAACGGATCGAATCGGTTGATAAATTAGTGAAAACAGCTTACCGGGCTCAAATTTGGTGAAACGGACTTCGGATTCAGATTCAGGACGTCGAAAGTATAAAATATGACTTTTCAAAAATTTGGAATTTTTGGTCAAAATCAAAGTCAACGGGTTTGCCTGGAAATTTCGAGGCCTTCGGGTCTGAATTTTGAAAAACAGACTACAAAATCGGATTTGGAATGTCGAAAAATGTCAGGATAGGTATACTCGGTCAAAGTCAAAGGTCGTTTAATGCCCGGTCAAAGCCCGTCAAAGTTTTGGTCAACACCGATCAACAGGTGTCAACGTGTCGGGTCGGGTCAATGGGTCAGGTTGGGTCGGGTGAACAGGTCGGGTCGAGTTGAAACCGGTCAAAACAGCTCCAAAACCGGTCAAACCGATCATTTTTCCCTTCCCCACGCGCACTGGCGACACGTGAAAAGTGATACGGTGTAGGAAAATTCCCAGAAAAATTCTTAAAAAATATTTTAAGCAATTTCAAGGAACTTACAAAGCTCGGTTCAAATTTTGAACAGTGGAGTGTTCAATTTCAACGAATCGGAAACTTTAACCGCTTTACCTCCTCACGCGCCGCCGTCGACGGAGACCAATGATGACACCGGCAAAATCGGAACGATGCAAGGAACACGATGGTGCGGGAGGTATCATAAACGGATGCTCGGATCGTCGTGAATCGATGAAAAACCAATTGAAATCGAGTTATTACCGACGATACTTCCGACTGAAATTAACGACGAACGACGACGATTCACGACGAAAGGTTTGAGGGGTTTTGTTCCTCGGTTGACAACGAACATGATGGTGGTTTCGGCTCGTCGATCGGAGGTCGGGCGACGTGTAGATCGGAGTTGAAAGAAGGGTTGAGGGGAAGGGGAAAACTGATGTTTTTCTGCTGAAAAACATACTGGAATAGGTGTTATAATTCATCCAAAAAGAAAAATGGTCAAATCATAAGTTTAGCCACTGAATTTCTTATACTTCTTAAAATGGTCTGCCAACTTTGAAATTTTACAATTTAATCCACTGTTTCTTTCAAAAATACCAATTAAATCCACCACTTTATAATTTCTTAAATTTAGCCCCTAAATTAGGGTGTTACAGTTTAGAAACCCAAGTGATTATTTTTCATTTTGGGAAAATTCAGACCTCTAGAATCGTTCTAAATTCTCCTGTAAGCTTCATAATAATGTTAGTAACCCTTTTTTTTGTTTATTATTTAGTAAAAGAGGTTAAAGAAAGCTCTAAAACTAATAGGGAAGACAAGCTTACCTTGGGTTGAACATTGTCCATTTCCAGCGGTCTATACTATCAGGGCAACTCATTTCTAACTCCAACCTACCATAGGTAGCTCATTAAGTGTATTTTCGTAGGTTGCATAAGATAGAAGCATGTTCATGGTAGATTTTAGTGTTTGAGTGTTTTTAGTGTGTTTATAACACTTAATAACAAGTTGGGGACCTCAATACGACTTTTGAGGTAGAAAGATAGGATTTTTCGTGCCAAAACAGGGCACCTCGAAGAATAGATATTGATTTAGAAAAAATAGTGTTGATATTGTTCTTCGTTCTGGCAAAAACATATATTTTTGAGAAGGTAGTATCAATAATCTCAGTTTCGATAACCACAGGGTTGGTATCGACACCAATAATCCAGTATACAAATTTAATATCAGTACTAACATAGAGTATCGATACCAATGTAGAGGTATCGATACAATACTCCCAGTGGGAGTATCAATACTGGGTATTTTTCAAAATATTGTACCTAATTTTGTTATCAATACTCAAGATAGTATCGATACTCCAACACCAGAGTATCGATATTCAACTAGAGTATTGATACTACCTTACTCAGTCAGTCTATATCAGTTAATGGGGTTTAGTATCGATACTGAAGGGCTAGTAACGGTACCAACGAGACGTTTTGGATAAGTAATCCATGAATTAAGTGATCAGATATAAGGGACCCAAATACACTAGAATAACAACAAATAAGACATAAAACTAGCCTTGTGTGACACTCAATAAATAGTCATCACACTTGAGTCTCTTTAGAAGAATACAACAGTTAGTGGATATAAAGTCAATGCTAAGGCACTTCATTAACCAACTCGACACAGATGCCCCAAGACTTGATGAAGTAAATTGGTCTTGTATACATTTCCGATGCAATTTTAGATCTCACCTCAGAGTGTCAGAGGGTATTCTGGCAGGCTAGAGGGATGCATGAGCTCCGAGATGCATAACCCATAGCAACACAATGATACCAGCCATAGTTTAGTATATCAATATTCTTCTCATGTTTTCATACACGTTCCATCGACTAGTGCATTTAGTGAATACATGTAGTATAGTATAGTCATTAGTGAGGCATTGAGCTCGTAAGAACACTGTTTGGAATGTGTTTATTTCTTTAGGTTCTTAGGAGGCCATTTGTGGGGAGTTATCATCCCCAGATATTCTAGTTCAGTATATTAGATCAGTCAATACTTTCAGAGTACATATTGAGTTACTTTTAGAGGGAATAATTGTTATATAGCCCCTTGTGTATTCAGTCGTAACTCTATCTTGCTTTAAACTCAATATTGTTTTATTTTAGATATTTTGGGAGACCCTCGTATGTTAAACATTATTAAGATATTTTATTTTATTTTATATGGATGAACTATTATCAAATTTTTTTATAAATCAATTTTTAAAAGATTTTTGAGTAATCATTTCGATGTCCCGTGTGAATCGTAACCATAGATCTTCGGGTTGTATTAGATTAGGGTATTACATTTAGTGGTATTAGAGCATCCAGGTTTAGTTGGTCCTAGGACTCACGGGTTAGATTCAATCAGTGTTTATACACGTACATGCCTCTAGAAAGTTAAGAGTACAATAATGATTGAAATGACGATATCGACCTCCCGTTTCTTTTAAATTTTGACAAACCCATGGCATATGACCAAACATATAGTCAGAATGGTAAAGACGAAAGTCATGCCTCACTAGAAGCAAACACTGATGACGATATCATCTTGAACATATACCAACAAGATGTACAAGTAGATGCGAGGGTTGAGGAGGTGGCCTTTTTTGGGACCTCACCTTCATACTTATGTAAATCGCTAGGTCCTTATCTAGTTCTTTAGTTGTACCACCTCCCCCACAAGTACCCTCAGTTTAGTCAGTGGTCATACCATATGAATCCCTAGTATAGTGGCTCTGTAGATATAAGATCATTGATTTATTCTGTTTAGGTGATGATGATCCCATAATAGTATATCAGTGGCTTAGAGAGACACTCTGCACCCTCAAAAAGTTGTATCTTACCTCAAAGGGTAAGCTCGAGTGTTTCACCGTCCTGCTCAAGGGTGATTCCATAGATTGGTGGGAGATGATAAAGATTTCTATAGAGCCAAAAAGGCTAATATGAAGCAGTTCTTTTCAAAGTTCAAACAGAAGTTCATCGAAGGCTCGCACTGATGATTTGAGGGAGTAGTTTATGTAATTAGTTCAAGGGGATCATACAGTAATGGACTATGAGTGTGAGTTCTTTCAACTTAGTAGATATGCACCTAAGTTGATCTCTACAGAGGAGAACCACTTTCGTAGGTTCAAGGAGGGCATACACCTTGATATCTTATTACTAGGAAAATATAGAAGAGAGGGTCTTGGGAACGAAGGCTAGACAGACCAGTGAGCTCGTAGGGCAGACTAGAAGAGCCCCCAAGCTAACAAAATCAGCTTAGATTTTACCCATCAGTGCTCCAAAAATCTATGGTTCATTGAGACCCCCAACAACCCAATCTAGTATAGCCAGTCAGAGCTCGGATCAAGGAGGTAGATCTGAGTCTAGGAGGAGATCACTGACCTTAGTCTCTGGAGCTAGTGCCTAAGAGTCAACAATAGGTTTCACCCACCCTATTTGTGCTCATTACGAGAGGAGACATCAGGGGATATGCAATCAGGGGTTCAGGGGTTGCTACAGTTACGGTACCTTAGACCACTTTGTTCGTGACTACCTAGGAATTTCAAGATCGATTCTAGTAGACGACTCAATGGACCACATCATCTAAGAAGAATTGATGGACTTACCCTTTAGATAGTTTGACATAATATTGGGGATAGATTGGTCAATCGAGCGCGATGTCAGATTGAGATGCAAAGCCAGGCGGCTTAAGGTCATAACTATCTATGGGACCAAGTTAGTGATGACCAGTGAGAAACCCAGCCAGTTGAGGATAGTGTCAGCTATAAAAGCCCTAAATATGATTGAATATGGTTTTGAGGCCTTCTTGGTTCATGTGCTCGATGTTGAATTCTAGTTCCAATACTCGAATATATCCAAACAGTGTGAGATTTTCCCGATGTGTTTCTAGAGTAATTATTGGGTTTACCATCATTGAGGTAATGTTGGGTTCAGCTCCACTATCCACTACTCCTTATTGCATGGCACCGACATAACGAAAGAAATTAGAAGCTCAAATTCACGAGTTTCTTGAGATAGGCTTTATCCAACCAAGCATCTCTCTATTGGGAGTGTTGGTCCTGTTCATGAAATAGAAGGATGGGTTGATGAGGTTGTGCATCGACTACAGACAGTTGAACAAGCTAACCATCAAGAACTGTTATCCACTACCTAGGATAGACGACCTCTTCAACCAACTTAAGGGAGAATGCATATTCTCAAACATCGATATGTGATCAGGCTACTTCTAGTTAAAAGACAAAGATACGAATGTGGCAAAGATAACTTTCAAAACAAGTTATGATCATTACGAGTTCTTGGTAATGTTGTTTGGACTCATCAATGCCCTGGTGGAATTCATGAACCTAATAAAATGAATCTTCCACTCATACATAGATCAGTTTGTGTTGGTGTTTATTGATTACATCCTAGTGTACTCCCAATCAGAGGTAGATCATGATCACCATCTCTGTATCGTCCTTCAGATGCTCAAAGATAGATAATTATATGCCAAGTTTTGGAAGAGTGAATTTTCGCTATCATAGGTTTCCTTCTTAGGTCATATCATGTCAGCAGATAATAGAGTTCACCCCAGAAAATTTGGGTCATCATTGAGTGGGAGCTACCTAAGAATGTGTCGGAGGTGCGTAGTTTTCTCGGTTTAGTCGGGTATTATCATTGATTCATTCAGGGATTTTCGATGATAGATTCCCCATTGACAAAACTACTTTAAAAGGGGTACCCTTCATTTATAGTGACAAGTAATAGGAGAGCTTCGAACAGTTGAAGGTCATTTTGACCCAAGCCCAGTGTTAACCCAACTAGATTTGGTTAAGGATTTCATAGTTTTTAGTGATGCTTTGTTGAATGGTCTTGGATGTATTCTGATGTAATATGGTAAAGTTATAGCTTAAACATCCCGACAACTTGAAGCTCATGAGTAGAATTACACTACCCATGACATTGATCTAGTAGCAGTAGTCTTTTCCCTGAAGATTTGGCGACACTACCTCCTTAGTGAGAATTACTACATCTTCACTGATCACAAGATCCTCAAGTATGTACTTATTCAGAAAGACTTAAGCTTCAACAATGTAGATGGGTTTAGTTGCTTAAATACTACGATTGTGTAATAAACTACTCAAGGAATGCCAATGTAGAAGCAGATGCCTAGAGTAGAAAGTCAATAACAAAGGTGCGAGCCCTTCTAGTACGTTTGAGTTTATCTAATAAAGGTGCGTTGTTAGTCGAGTAACGAGTTGAGCCATAATTGGTAGGTAAAACTAAGAGGTTACAGAGTTCAGATGGCAAGCTAACACTTTGGGTTAAGCAGGTTTGCTAGGACGAGATCCTAGGTTTTGAAATTTGTGATGGAGATGTGTTATACTTCAGGTGTCAGTTATGTGTACCCACAAATGCTCACCTTTATAGTAAGATTCTCCATGAGGAATATTTTAGTCCACTTTCAGTAAACCCAAGAAGTTATCAAGAGGTTTTTCAGTTTTTTAGTGGTCGGGCATGAAAAGAGAAGTGTTAGAGTTTGTCGCTAGAAGCCTAGTGTGTCAGCAGGTTAGAGTAGAGCACCAGGTTCACTCAGGATTACTTTAGCCCATTCAAATTCTTCAGTGGAAACATGACAGGGTAACTGTGGTCTTTTTGACTGGGTTACTGATGAACAAAGAAATACATGACACATTTTGGGTTATAGTAGACCGCTTAACCAATTTAACTCATTTTCTCTTAGTTAGGATTGACTATACCTTACAGAGGTTAGCTCTGTTGTATATCCATGAGATAATGAAGTTGCATAGTGTACCAACTTTCATCATATCAGATAGAGAACCTCGATTCACTTCCCTCTTCTAGAAAGCCATTCAAGAATCCTTTGGCACTAAACTACACTTCAACACAACTTTCTATCCTCAGACAGATGGCCAATCAGAGAGAGTTATCCAGATTCTATAGGACATACTCTGAGGTACTATTATCAATCTCGAGGGCAGTTAGGAAAACTACTTGCCTTTAGTTGAGTTTGCCTATAACAATAATATTTGGTCGAGCATTCAGATGGCTCTATTTGAGGCCTTGTATAGGAAAAAATGTTGGACTCATCTATGTTGGATAGAGCTTAGCTAGGGAAAGATAGTAGGCATAAACTAGATAAGGTAAACATAAGAGATGGTTAGGTGTATTCAGAACTGACTAAATTAAGCTTCAGATATATAGAGATCTTACGTAGACTTGAAGTGTAAGGACATCGAGTTCGCAAAAAGAGACAAAGTGTTCCTTAAGGTTTCCCCTTGGAAGAAAGTACTTCACTTTGGGCGCAAGGGAAAGTTTACTATGTACTTTATATGACATGATGAAGTACTAGAGAGGTTTGGACCAGTTGCATATAGGTTAGCCTTACTACAAAAATTGGAGCGCATTCAAAATGTGTTCACACTAAGGATATATCTTTCTAATCCTTTTCACGTCATACCCCTAAAGTAGATTAAGGTCAACCCAAACAAGGCCTATTTATAAGAACCGGTCAGAATCCTATCATGGAACACGAGAGAGTTAAGGTATAAGAGGATTCATTTAGTGAAGGTGTTGTGGAGGGACCATGGCCTCAAGGAAGTAGCTTGGGAAATTGATAAGGACATGCAAATTCAGTATCCTCACCTATTTTATCTAGATAAATTTCAAGGATGAATTTTTTTATAGGAGGAGAGAGTTGTAACGTCCTAAATTTTGGGTTAGGAGTTTCGAGTTAATCTGAGTTGGACTTTAGATAAACCCCATAGCTTGTAGGAATCCCTATCCCAAATTTTAGTGAAATTTATCTTGGATTGAGTCCAATAGTGGGTAAAAAGTGCATATTTAGCTAGCAACCAAAATCAAGAAGACTAAGGGAGCAATTAGACAATTTTTAATTTTAAAATCTGAAAACCAATTACGTTTGGCGATCTCACATGTGGACACTCTTATTTATATTTTTCTCCACCCTTGTATTATTCTTCCACTCTTCTTCTTTTGTGGCTTCCATTATAACTAAGAAAGGAAGGAACTTTCTCACATTTCAGACCCCATTCAACAATCTAAAGGTAAGATTCATAATTCTCATCATCTCAACTTCAAATTAAGCCCATAATCTCTTCATTCCACCTTAGTTTCCTAAATGTGGGTTTAGTAAGGTTTTAGAAACCCAAACGATTTCAGTTCATTTTGGAAAGATTCAGACCTTTAGAAACATTCTAAACTCTCCATTAGTAACTCTTGCTTTGATTTTTAACATAGTGATAGATGTTGGAGAAAGCTCCAAAGGTAAAGAGAAGGAGAAGCTTACCTTCGGTTGAACATTGGATGTTTCCAGTAATCTAGACTATCAAGGTAACTCAATTCTAACACAACTCTACCATGTGTAGCTTATTAAGTGTGTGTTTGGTAGGTTATATAAGCTTGAACCATGTTTATGGTAGATTTTATTATTTGACTATTTTTAGCATTTTTATTACCTTTTGTTGACCCCTAATATAAGACATAACACTTAAACACCAGTTGAGGACCTTAATAGGGTTTTTAGGGTATGAAGAGGATTTTTGTTCCAAAATAGGGCACCTAGAAGAATGGTTATCGATATTGTTCTTTATTCAGGAAAAATGAATGATTTTTGAAATGATAGTATCGATACTCATTCAAGGAGTATCGATACTGGGGTTTCGGTTTCGATACTCACCGGGTTGGTAACAAGACCAATAATCTAGTATACAAATTTGGTGCCTATACTTGCGTAGAGTATCTTGTGAGTATCGATACTAAGGCAGGGTATCGATACTCCCAGTATGAGTATCGATACCAGGGTATTTTTCAAAACTTTGAACCTAATTTTTGTATTGATACTTAGGCCAATATTGATAACCCAACACCAAAATATCGATGCTCAACCTAAAATATCGATACTACCTTACTCAGTATGCCTTTATCAATTAGTGGGTATAGATACCAACATACAGGTATCAATACCAAATGTTTAGTATCGATATTGAAGGGTATGTATTGGTAGCAACGGGCAATTTTGGATAAATAATCAATGGATTAAGATATAAGACTTGAGGGACCCAAATAAGCCATAATAACAACAAATAATACTTCAAGGGAAATCAATAATCAATAACATAACAGTAGAAACATTAACAGATAGGATTATATATGACTATCCTTGTGTGACACTCGAGAAACAGTCAGGACACCAGAGTCTCTTTTGCAGAATATGATTTTCAGTGGATATCCAGTCAGTGCCAAGGCACTTTAGTAGTCGTCTGGGTATAGATGCCCAAGACTCGTCAGAGTAAGTTGGCTGGGTGTAAGTTTTTTTATGTAGTTTTGGATATCACCCCAGAGTACATAAGGGTAGTCCGACATGCTAAAGGGGTGTGTGACCTCCGAGATGTAGAACCCTCAGTTGCACCATGATGCCAGCTACAGTTTAATAGATCAATATTCTTCTCATTTTTTCATACATGTGCCACCAGCTAGCATATTTAGTAAATGCATGTAGTTTAGTATAGTTATTAGTGAGGCACTGAGTTGGTAAGCTCAGCGTTCGATTTGTGTTTTTGTGCATATGTTCTTAGGAGGCTGTTTGTGGGGAGTTATAATAATTAGATATTCTATTTTAATGGATTAGATCAGTCGAGACTTTTAGGGTATGTTTTGAGTATTTTTTTAGAGGACTTCTACTATTATACATACACTTTCTTATTCAGTAGTAATTTTGTTTCATTTAAACTCAGTATTGTATTAGTTTGGATATTTTGGGAGCTCCCCCATATTGTAAATTTTATTACGATGTTTCATATTATTTCATATGGATGAACTATTATCAGTTGTTTTATAAATCAATTTTTAAAAGAAATTTTTGGGTAACCATATTAGTGTCCTGTGTGACATCGTAATCTATGGATCTTCTGGTCAGACTAGATTAGGGTGTTACAGTAGTATTGATACTTATACAAGGAGTATCAATATTGGGTCACGGTATCGAGACCCACCAAATTGGTATCGAGACCAATATTCTAATGTATAAATTTGGTATTGATACTCACATAGAGTATAGATACCAAGGCAGGGGTATCGATACTCCCAGTAGGGGTATCGATACTGTATATTTTTTAAAACATCAAACCTAATTTTGGAATTAATATTTAGGCCAATATCGATACCTTAACACCATATTATTGATACTCAACCTAGAGTAACAATACTATCATATCCTATCAGCCTTACTAGTTAGTGGGTATTGATTAAAAGGTTCAATATTGATACTGAGGGGTCAGAAACATTTTTGGATAAATAATCCAACTAGGAATAACAATAGATAAAACTACAAGCCAAAAGAGTATTTAATATCATAACAGTATCAACAGTAACAACTAAGATTAAATAAAACTAGCCTTGTTTGATGCTCGGGAAACAACCAAGACATTCGAGTCCCTCTTTAGTAGAATACGATAGTTAGTGGATAACTGAGTCAGTGCCAAGGCATTTCAGCACCTGATTGGGCATAGATCCCCCAAGACTTGACGGAGTAAGTTAGTTAGGTGTACATTTTTTATGCAGTTTCGGATCTCGCCCCAGAGTATCTGAGGGTATTCCGGTAGGCTAGAGGGGTGTGTTAGCTCTGAGATACAGAACCCTCAACTGCACCATGATGCCAACCACAACTTAGTAGATTAGTATTTTTCTCATATCTTCGTACTTACGTCACCAGCTAGCGTATTTAATGAACGATTGTAGTATAGTACAATTATTAGTAAGGCATTGAGCTCATAAGCTCAACGTTCGGAATGTGTTTCCGTGGGCAGGTTCTTAGGAGGTCGTTCATAGGGAGTTATCATCATCAACTATTCTAGTGCATCAAATTAGATGAGCCGAGACTTTTAGAATACGTCTTGAGTCATCTTGAGTAATTCAAAGAGGGCATGTACTATTATATAGACCCTTGTTTATTCAGTTTTAGCTCTATTTTGTTTTAAACTTAGTATTGTATTATTTTGGATATTTTAGGAGATCCCCATATAGTAAACTTTATTACGATGTTCTATTTTATTTCATATGGATGAACTATTATCAGTTTTTTAACTAAAATTTTTAAGTAGCCATTCGGTTGGCCCGTGTGACATCGTAATCCATGGATATTTAGGTCAGACTAGATTTGGATGAAAATTCTTGGATTCCAGGTTAGGAATTTTTGGCTAACTCGAGATGGGCCTTGAAATAATTACTTAGCTTATTGGAAGCTTTGACCCAATTCAAATTGGTTTTGGGCTTGTATTAAGCCCAATAGAGAGTAAACAGGGTATTTTTAGTTTGTAACCAAAATCAGGAGGACCAAGTGAGTAATTAGATCAATTTTTTTGGAAGGCTGAATACCCATAAATTTGGGTGACCCCACATCTGACTTTTCCCTCTTTTTCTCAACTCTTCTTTGTCTCTTCTTCCTCTCCAAATCCTCATCTTTTTTCTTTTTGTTCCTTCAAGTTAGGCAAGTTAAAAGTGGTAACTTTGTTAACTTTCCACCCTAGTTTGGTAATTCAAAGGTAATAACTAAACTCAACACCTCTAGAGCTTCTATTTGAGTCCAAAAGAGTAAGTTTTGGCAATGGTTTGCAAAAACGAGTTTTGTGGGGGTTTAAGATATTCAAAGGATTTAATATGTTTTAAGTTATTTCTGGCCTTATGAAGTGTTTTTTAACCATTATTAGCCTCTACATTCAGTTAGTAATTAACTTTTTTGGTTCTTGTTTAGTGAGAAAAGTTAGAGAAAACTCCAAAGTAAAATGAAGGAAAAGCTCACCTTGGGTTGATCTTTGGACACTCTTAGTAGCTTAGAATCACCAAGTAACTCACTTCTAACTCAATTCTACCACGTGTAGCTTATTAGGTGAGTTTTAGTTGGCTTTATAAGTTTGTAGCATTATCATGATAAATTGCATTGTTTGGGTGTTTTCAGCATGATTACAGACTCTTTATGACCCCTAATATCAGATAAAACACTTAAACATAAACTAAGGATCTTAATAGATCTTTTGGGGTAGAAATATAGGATCTTTCATGCCAATACAGGGCACCTCGTATCAGGGATATCAATATTGTATTGTATTAGCAATATCGATACTATTAATCACTTAGGCAAAACTTTTTGGCAAGTTTTAAAGGGTAGTATCGATATTCACTAAAAGAGTATCGATATTGGGACCTCAGCTTTGATATTGGCTAGGCTGGTATCAAGGCCAACAATAAATAATACAATTTTGGTATCGATACTCACATAGAGTATCGATGCCAAGGTAGGAGTATCGATACTGGTGGAATTTCAAAACATCAAACCTAATTTTGGTATCGATACCTCATCACCAGAGTATCAATACTCATCATAGAGTATTGATACTACCTTACCTAATTAGCCAATATCAGTCAGTAGGTATTGATACTAACAAGTGGGTATCGATATTAAGGGTTAATATTGATACTGAAGGGTCAATATTGGTACCCACGAACAATTTTGGATAAATAATCCAAGGATTAAGGAATCAGACTCGAGGTACCCCATATAATTTGAATATCAACATATAATATCAAAAGAGTAGAAATAATAACAACTAGGATTACAAAAAAAACTACCTTTTTTTGCACTCGAAAAATAGTCAGGACAACCGAGTCCCTCTTAGAAAAACACACCAGTCACTGGATATCCATGTCTGTGCCAAGGCAGTTCAGCAGCCGACTGGGCTCAAATGCCCCAATACTCGATGCAGTAACTTGGAGGGTGTACGTTTCTGATACAAATTCTGGATCTCACCCCGGTGTACTCGAGGGTATACCTATAGCTAGAGGGATGTGTGAGGACTGAGATGCAGAACCCTCAGTCGCACAATGATGCCTTCCATAGCTTAGTAAATCAGTACTCTCATGATTCAGTCTTGTGACACTAGTCAATTCATTTAGTGAATAGATTTAGTATTGTACAAGTATTTATGAGGCACTAAGCTTGTAAGCTCAGAATATGGAATGTGTTTACATGTGCAGGTCCTTAGGTGATCAGTTTGGAGTTTTGTAGTCACTAGATATTCCAGCATCGGCGTAGTCGTCCTAATTTCTAGTAGAGGAACTTTGTAGATATAAGTCCATTGAGTTCTTTGATTTAGGGGATGATGATCCCATAGTAGTAAATCAATGGCTTAGAGAGATGAAGCACACCCTTATATAGTTGCATCTTACCTAAAGCGTAAGCTTAAGTACATTACCGCCTTGCTCAAGAGTGACGCAATAGATAGGTTGGAGACGATCGAGATGGATATGGAGCCAGACAGGCCAACGTGAGAACATTTCCTCACTGAGTTTAGACAAAAGTACATTGGGAAAACTCACACCAATACCTTGATGTAGCAGTTTCTACACTCGACTTAGAGGGATTGCTAAGTGATGGAATACGTGCGAGAGTTTCTTAGACTTAGAAATTAGGTTATAGAGATGATTTAGATAGAGGAGAATCATTGTCGCAGATTCATATAGGGCCTATATTTCGACATTTTGACACACCTTGCAGCCGACCCTCCTAAGGTCTTCGCTTAGCTGACCAACTAGAAGAATGCGGTCGAAAGAGTTATGGATAGAAAGGCTAGACAGTCCAGCGAGGCTGCACGACATACTAGGAGACCCTTACGCTAGTGATGACATCTCAAACTCTGGTCAAGAAGGCCAAAGATAACCAGGGTTCATTGAGACCCCCAGAAACACAGTCAATGAGGACTGGGCAAAGTTCAGACCAAGAAAGTAGATCTGACTCCAGGAGGATACCCCCTAACATAGCCTTCGGGGAGAGTTCCAGTGATCCAACTAGAGGATTCACCCATCCAATACATACTCTGTGCAGAATAAGATACCTAGGGACATACCAACAGGGATTCAGGGGTTGCTATATTTGTGGCTTCTTAGATAACTTCGTTCGAGATTATTCGGGAGTTTAGGTTGACTTAGAGATCGGTACCATCAGTGCAGAGGGTCTAAGGGCCAGCTCGAGTGGGTAGTATAATGTCTGGACAGAAGAGCTGAGGGACGGCTAGATCAGTGGTGGGTACAGAGCCGAGAGTAGCCTCTAGATAGTATGCAATACGAGCTAGGGCAGAGTGCGATACGATAGACGTCATATCTGGTACCTTTACAGTCATTTCCATTCCAGTTATCACATTGATAAACACTAGTTCCAGCTATTCCTACATCTGCTCCAACCTAGTTCATGAAATAGAAACTCTAACAGAGGACCTATAGGTAGGTGTCAGAGTATCGAGCTCCCTAGGTCTATACGTCCTTGTGGAAAAAAAATTAGAATATGCCCAGTAATACATGAACAGACCTTTCCATTAGATTCTATGGGGTTGTCTTTCAGAGAATTCAACATGATTTTAGGTGTAACACCCTAATTTAGTCTGACTCATCCATTAATTACAATGTTACAGGACTACCGAAATATTGGCCCAAAATATTTCTTTGAAAACTAATTTAAACCATTAATAATTCCATTCATGATAAGTAAAGTAAAACATGATAATAATCTGAGTTTATAAAATATAGGGGTGCTCCAAAAATATTTCCAAAATAATACAAATTCTAAGTAGAAATCAAAGTTACGACTGAATACACATAAGGGTCCATAAATAGTACATGCTCATTAAGAAATACTCAAGATGTACTCTGAAAGGCTCTACTGATATGATCAATTACACTGGAATGTCTGATATGATAACTCCCTAAAAATATCCCCTAAAAACCTATGCACATAAAACACATTCCAAACTTACGAGCTCAGTGCCTCACTAATAACTATACTATACTACATGCATATAGTAAATGAACTGGTGTGCATTTATTTTTTACCTATATGTTATGATAGGCATATATGCATTATGCTTAATGTATGTATTGCAATTACCGAAAGGGCACTGTGACTGCAACCTCAAGAAATTCATAACGAGTTTATGAATTTCCGTATTGGCAGAATGTATGCAACCTTATAAAATTAATAATGAGTTTATTAATTTTTGTATTGGCACTATGTGTACAACCTCACGAAATTCATAATGAGTTTATGAATTTCCGTATTGGCACTATGTGTGCAACCTCAAGAAATTCACAATGAGTTTATGAATTTCCGTATTGGCACTCTATGTGCAACCACAAGAAATTCATAATGAGTTTATGAATTTTTGTATTGGCACTCTATGTGCAACCTCAAGAAACTCATAATGAGTTTATGAATTTCCATATTGGCACTGTGTGTGCATCCTCAAGAAATTCAGAACGAGTTTATGAATTTCCATATTGGAACTATGTGTGCAACCCCACGTAATTCATAGTTAGTTTGTGAATTATCGTATCGGTACTACGTGTGCAAAAACCACTGAATTTACAATGAGTTGAAATATCAATTTATATTTTGATAGATATGATATATGTATGTTTTAAAAGAACATTTACCTCATTGTTATTTCGCCTCACTAAGTGATTACTTAGCGTGTGTTGATTTCACGTGTAGGTATTAGCACGAGCGAAGTAAGGAGTGCATCTGACATCACCAATCAAGGGTTGCCTCATCATTAATTGTACGACAACCATGTCTACTTTTGATGTATTTAGTTGGCATGTAATAGACCTAGAAAAAATTTTTTGAATAGTAATTGACTTATAATGATGTAAAAAAATAATATGATCGAATTTGAAGATTGGTTTACATATGAAAAGTTAATGAATGTTTTATTATTATTAAATTAAAGAGTTTTATAATTAGAAACAAAATTTTATGCATTTTTCAAAAGTGGAATGTTTTTAAACGTTATGCAACATCTGTGACTCGTGTACGGTAAAGTATACAAGAAATAGGTGTTAGATATATGACGCAAAAATTGTTTTCAATTTTGTTTCTGATGAATTTTATTTTGATGGAGAAACAAAAACGGAGTAACTTTATGTTTTAGAAATATTAGATTTAGATTTGAGTTTTAAATAAAATAATATTTTTAAATAAAAAATAAAATAAAAATATAAAAATATTTTAAAATCAATAACTTTAACTAAACTTTTTATAATATTTATTTTTTAAATATTATGAAAAACACTAAATTCATATTTTATATAAAATTCAGAAATTAAATTAAATAATAACTACTTTTCTACAATGATTTGTTTTTAATTTAGTGTTTTAGAAATTATACTAATGGTAATTGTGTTTTCTAATAAAATTCATGTATTTTTTTGGCTCAATACTTTTATTTCTTTTTATTTTGATCTTGGATGACAATAGTATTGTAGAAACCGCATAAATGACCTGCCATGTAAGGAAAGACATTATAAAAAAACAAGCCTTTCGAAAGATGCCGGCACGTTTGCGTCTTCGTCTTATGCGACCGAAATGGGTGTCATTATGAAAAATAAAGATTTTTTATGTTATTTTAATAAAATTAAAAGAATATTATTTTAATAATTTTGTCTAACAGAAAAAAAAGTTTTTAACTCTGGAATTTGAACCCAAATCTTAAAAAAAACACTTAAAAACATATTAACCAATGGACTTCATTGAGCGTAATAATATATTAATACAATTAATTTAATTAATCCGTTGTAGAAGAAAAAATTTAAAAATTACACGAGCTAAATTATCTCAATGATTAAAGAAATTATTGTTATTTATAGAAGTTCCAGGTTCGAGCACCAACGACTGTAGCAGGGGTGATTGAATGTTAATTGTCAAATTGTTAAGAGTATTTATAACAAATACTACTTTTTAATCACCTTAGCTTAATAAAAAAAGATTAAAAATATCAACTTTTAAGACTCCACTCGAAATCTATAGACCAGGTAACAAGCATTCTTACTAGGGTTGAGCAACGAAGCCGAGAAAACCGACAAGAATTGAGTAAAATGTTTTGATTCGATTCGGATTGACATTACACGGTTCGGATTTCGGGTTAGCTTAAATATCAAAATCTTTTAATTCGGTTCGGTTCAAATTTTCTATATGAAACACATTTATTCCATATTGAACCGAATAAACAAATTGGGTCAGTTCATCCGATTACCCGCTTACCCTTATCCATAAGAGGTAAGCCCAATTAAAGAAAAAAAAAACCCTAAATCTAAATAACAATATTTTCTTTTTCTCCGCTCTCCAGCCCGTTACACAGCAGTTCTTGACTCTCCACTCTCCAATCGCCACCCTCCACCATTTTCATTTCTGCAACGATTCGACAGAGCTTCAAGTCTTCAACTAGAACGATTCGACAGAGCTTCATCTCTTTTGTAATTTTGGGGTGTGAATTTAGGGGTTTTTTGTGGGTTTCAATGTTTCATTGATGATTGCTATTTTGTTTCTTGAAATATATTATTTTTATGTGTGTGTTCTGCTGATCCTGTTTTGATGGTGGATGGTATTCTGGGTTGTTCTCGGGTGATTTATAGATAGGACTAGGACTAGGTTGAGTCACAGGTCAATTATCGTCGAAAAAACTTGATTCGTGGTGTGGACCTAGAGCTATTGTATTTGAGTCAATTTAATGATTCGAGTTTCTTCAGCTGTGATGGTTGCTTTGCAGTGATTTTGAATTTGTTTGATCCATCAGGACTGCTGGTTTTAGATTTCAATATACGGAATTCCAGCTAAACTTTTCTTCCCCATGTTTTCAGTTGTTTAAGATTTAAATTATTTAATGGGTACTTTAGACTTCCTAAGCTTAAGTAACTTAAATTAAATAACATGCCCTTGTCTGTGTATGTGCGTGTTCATGAGAAAAATCTTATAGATTTTGTTAATTAACAGAAAAATTTTCATTTGGAGATAGAATCCACCTGCTTAAATTGCTTTTTTTTTTTAATTTCGTTACTTGAAAGTCAATTAATTACCATAGTCTGTGATCCTAAATAACATTTATCATCATTTGTATTATTGATCTTATCATCATTCACTAAAAATACATATAGTTCAAGCTTTTTGGGGGGTTTTTCCTTCTAAGTTTTTTGTTTAACTTTCTAGCTTTGTGAGCTTATAGTTCAAGGCATAAAATCTATTCTTCGTTTGGTTTCTAGGAAGAATAAAGATTCCGAGCTTTTTTCCCTCTTTTTTTTCCCATGTCACATAAAACAGTGTTTAAGTTAAAGCTGTATTTTCATTTGGAGATAGAATCCACCTGCTTAAATTGCTTTCCAAGATTGGATTAATATAATTATGGCCAAATAATGAAAGCATGCAAATCAGAACTGTGCTCTAGGGTGCTTACACGATGCTTGGATTTTTCAAAGCCTGCCATCTGGATCTAGATAACTAAAACTATCATTGTTTTGTAAATATTTTGATATGACAAGAGACAATTCGCTGGCTCATGGAGCTTGGTGGATTGAGTTTGTTAAAGTGGTATTATCCCACATCAATTGAATCCTAAAATGGGTTTTAGATTGGACGCTTTACAGAATGGTTGCTTTAGTAAATTAACTCCCAAGTAATAAGGGCCAAAGATAGGGGGGAGATCTTGTCTAGTTGATAGTTCATTAGGGGTATTATGCCTTACTGGAACATGTATTAGGACTAGGACTAGGTACGAGTTATTTTGGTGTAGACCTAGAGCTATTGTGTTTTTGGGGTTGTTTTCAAACGTTGTGTTTATGTGGTGGTTGTGAAGATGTACATTTGGTGTTTCCTTCGAGTGTTGTGAGTACTTTAAACTTTTTCGGTATTGTCTTCGAACATTGTGTATTCATGTATCTGTCTAGATACTAGGAAATAAAAAGATAAATTCTCTGAAAATGATTCGAGATTTTATTAAATTATGTGCTAAATATGTGTTTTTACATCCTACCTTATTTGACATGTGCTTAAAACTTTAAATTGTTTTTACTGATTATCTCAATAAACTTTAAGCTCGTTAAGTTGTTTTCAATGTCATTACAAGACATATAGGTAAAGTTCGAATTGATTTATGATAATATCACCTCAAAGTCACAGGCCAACCATTTGTATATGTAAAGATTCGTTTTTACAACTTCTAGAGTATAACCTTAGAATCATTTTAGTAATACTCTTTTGTCTATCTTGTTAATCCGAGCATCAGTGTGTATTTTAAGTTATTCGAGTATGCTTCTTCATGCTTGATATGTAGTGAGGTTAATGGTTTGTGCTGCTTTGACTGAGTTTAGCAAGATGATGATTTCTGTGCGATGAACATAATTCATGTTTTGATTCAACTTCCTCTATTTGCTTCAACTTTCACCTTCAATCTTTTCTTGTCATCATAAAATGTTTTTTTCCTTCAGAAAATGAAATCTTCATCATCTAGTGCTACTCCTATGTTTCGCACTGATGCTGAGACTCCTTGTGATACTCCAAATAATTCAAATGATGTTGTCATAACTAATCAATCAGCTGCAGCTTCTTCAACCATCCCATCGAATCTTCAACGGCCTTTAAAAAAAGAGGAGGCAGGTTAAGTACCACAAGTTCTATAGTTTGGGAACATTTTACAAAATTATCTTGTGTAGTTGGAGATATTCCACAATGTTGCTGTAATTATTGTGGAAAATCCCTGAAATATCCAACTAAAAGTGGAACTAGTGTCATGTATAATCATATGAAACGTTGTCCTAAGTACCCATTTAACAAGGTAGATGAAAAACACCATAATTTGAGTTTTAAATCAGAGGAGGATGGGCAGCAAAGTTCAGGTTCAATTATTTGGAAATTTTACCAAACACAATGTAGAAGATATTGTTCTAGGATAATTATCATAGATGAATTGCCTTTTAGAGTTGTTAAGCATGAGGAATTTTGAGATTTTTGCAATATGATGCAGCCTAAATTCTAAGTTCCCTCTAGGTTCACTATAACAAAGGATTGCATGGAAATTTACTTGGAAGAAAAAGATAAACTTTTTATGTATTTTAAGAGTTGAAATCAAATGGTTTCTCTCACTACTGACATATGGACTTCTAGGCAAAACCTTAGTTCCTTGTGTCTCACTGTTCATTCTATTGATGATGAATGGAAATTACATAAACGAATCTTAAATTTTACACCAATTCCAAGTCATTCTAGTGATGTGATAGGGAAATGCATTGAAAAACACTTGCTTGAGTGGGGAATAGATAAGTTGCTCACAATCACAGTAGATAATGCTAGCTCCAATGATGTTGTGATCAAGTATATAAAAAAAGGTTAAACAAATGGAAACATAGCATTTTAGGGAGTGATTTCCTTCACATGAGGTGTTGTGCACACATATTAAATCTAATTGTCAGAAAAGGTTTAAAATATTTGGATGACTCGATTTTTAGAATTTGTTTAGCTGTTAGATATGTTAGGTCATCACCAGCTAGGATACAAATGTTTAAGTTGTGTGTTGAGCAAGAAAAAATTGAGAGCAAGGGTTTAGTTTGCTTGGATGCTGAAACTAGATGGAAATCAACATTTTTAATGCTAGATGTTTTATAAAATTCGAAACAACTTTTGAATGGTTGGGAGAGAAGGATTTTAAGTATAGAGATGAGCTTTCAAGTTCAAAAATGAAGGGTCTACCTACTGACTTAGATTGGCAGCATGCTCGTGCTTTATTGCCATTTTTAAGAGCCTTTTATTATGTTACATTGAAGATGTCCGGTTCTTCATATCTTACTAGCAATTATTATTTTCATATTGTGTTTTACATTGGAATGAGAATTAATGATAAGCTAAACGATCCAAACTCAAACATAAAACTTATGACTTCAAATATGAAGGAAAAATATCACAAGTATTAGGGGAATGTGAAAAATCTTAATCCACTTTTATTCATTTCTATGATTTTAGATCCTAGACATAAGATAGATTATGTAATCTTTGTGACTGAAGAAGTTTACGATGGTGAGAAAGCTGAGCAGTTACGTGAAATTGTAAAATAAACTTTAAGTGAGTTGTTTGATCATTATAGTTTGTTAAGTGGTAAATCCCAAGAGGAACCAAGTGCTGCTTCTCAATCTAATGTCTCTAGGGTTGAAAATGATGAGCTGCTTGATTTGTTTGCTTATTACAAGACCAAGTACAAAAGGAAGAGGGCTAAAAGTGTGTTTAGTGAAAGAAAATCTGAACTTGAAAAATATTTGGAGGACAAAGTAGAACCTGATGTTAAGAAATTTGATTTGCTTGATTGGTGGAAGAACAAAAGTCATACCTATCTCATAATTTCTGTAATGGCTCAAGATATTTTGGCAATTCCTGCATCTACAGCGGCTTCAGAATCTGCTTTCAGCACAGGAGGTCGTGTTCTTGACTCATTTCGGAGTTCTTTAACTCCAAAAACTGTTTAGTGTCTCATTTGTGCACAAAATTGGCTGAGAGCATCACCTGTATAAATCCAAAAAGAGGAACAAATTGAAGAAACAGAGAACATTGAGAGTGGTAAGTAATAATTATATAAACACTTGTAAATATATTTTCTGACTCATTTCTTTAAATATTCTTACTTCTAAATATTTTTTGACTTTTAATAGGTTTCGAAGATTTAAGGCTAAATGAAACAATGATGACCATTGATGATTAATCGAAGATGGAACACTTACAACGGTAATTTCTATGATTTAACGTTATAAAGCTTATGACATGATAATATTTGAAACCAAACCGATTGAAATTTCTATGATTTAATGTTATAAAGATTATGACATGATAATATTTAAATATTATTTATGTTTGTGATATTAAAATATTGTTTTGATAATATATTAAATATTAGTTTTAAATTTAAATATATTTTAATTCAAATGTAATTATGATTTAAATTTTGTATGATAATCTTATCCATATAATATAGAGATATTGATTGTTATTATAATGCTATTTATGCTTTACCTAATTACTTATATACATTAGGACTTATTGATTGATGAGTGATCGAAGATGGATAACTTCAAGGCTAAATCACATGTAATTGTTAATTAGTTTGTAATTGAGATAACAATGCTAATCTACCCTCTTGACCTCTTATTCGATTCTCTCATATGCATGAGCCATGAAGTGGACTATGTTCATTGCAAAATCTCATTTATTAATTAGGAGGAAAGGGTTAATCAAAATGTGAAATAATGTTTCTTTTAACATAAAATATGGAATGTTATTGATTCGTTAATGTGTTAGTTTAGATTCTGGTCTGGGTTATGGAGAGCTGACTATAAAGCTAAACTTGAAGGATGAAAAAATTTCAACATGTGCAAATGAAAAGCTTGAGGCTGCTGGTTGTTCTCTCATGCATGGATGATTATAGTTTTAAGTAACTTTTTATTTAACTTTTATAGTTAAATTACACTTTGATTTGGTTGTTTAATTAGCAGTGTGAACCGAACTGTGAACAATATGTGGATTATAGTTTTTGCATGGATTATATATGTGGAATGTGGATCATCCATAGCAATGTGGATTATAGTTTTTGTATGGATTATATATGTGTTTACTAAGATTATATATGTGGATTATATATGTGTTTTCAGCATCTGTAAAGTATTTTTTTTAAATTTATAGTTTCAAGTGAATTTTTCATTGAAAATCAAAACAGACAATAAATTTTTTCAAGTATGTCTAATAATGTTTTTCGGTTTATGAAAAACCGAATTATCGAACTGAACAAAAAAAATGGTTTCACATATTCGGTTTTTTAACCATTCGGTTTCAGTTTAAATTTTAAAAAAATCGTTTATTTCGATTCGGTTCGATTTTTAATAAAAAATCAAACCGAATCGAACCGAATACACCTAATTCTTACCATTGGACTACAATAAACTTTTGGTCTGAAAATTATATTGTAATGTCCCTAGTTTTGGTTTGGAAATTATATTTATTAAACTTGAGATTCATTTATAAAGATTATAAATTTTAGGAATTCAATTGAATTACATAGGATGTTCGAGGGATTTAATTGAAGGAAATTAATTATGTTTGTTAAAGTTGAAAGAAATTAGTGAATTTGGGTTTAGGATTTAGAGTTTTAGGAAGATAATTAAGAAAGATGTCAGATTGAGGAGAAGAAGATAAAACAAAAAGAAAAAAAGGGAGAAGATAACTCACATTTTCAAAGATTCATGGAAAAAGAAACATTAGGCTTTCCAATATCCAAAATGAAGATGATTCTAACTCGGTCAATGAAGGTCAAATACTTGACGAGAAGGTTTCAATCTATCTTTAGGGAAATAATCACTTCAATAACAACAGCAACGGAAAAATTTTAAAAAATAATTCAAATCCATAAAACTTGAATTTGAACACAAAACATTTTTCTGGGTAAGTGATACTGACATTGTTATTACAATATCGATAACGTATGAATAGCACCGATATTGTTCTTGTGTGACTGATACCAAAGGTAAGAGAAGTATAAATGCACTCCTGGTAGTATCAATACTAACTAGTATTTTTCAAGTTGTTTAAACTCTAGTAAGAAAATCGGTACCAATATTCTAGGAGCATCAGTACTACTTTACACAGTAGTATTGGTAATGTGAAAACCCAGTATCGATACTGGTCAAACCCAACAGTCTCTAACAACTAGTTTATTTAAATATTAAAAAGGGAGTACTAATACTCCAAGCTTGAGTGCCAATACTCACTATTTTATGATGTTTTGTTTGTGGAACTAAATTTCTCAAGCACTCCAAAACATCCCCAACGGCTAAAAACAACTACAAACTTATTCATACTTATAAATACAACACAAGAACACTTGAAGAAGGTTACAACACATATCCAAGCAATCAAGATCAAGAGAAAAGTTCTTTCACTATTCATTCTTCCTTTTCTCTTGTACATTGTGTGTTTTGAGCTTAAATTTGTAAACATCTACCACTGTTAGGTTTTCTTGTTTACATCTTTTTCTCCTTTGTAAATGGGGAGTGGTTATATCTTAGCCTTTGAAAAGATATGGATTTTGTAAATGTTACTCTTTATCCTAGAAAAAGAAATAACAAATTAATGAATTTGATAAAGATCCTTAGTGTGGAGCTAAGATAATGGATGTAGAATTCAGTAAGAAAGTTGAACCACTCTAAATCTTGTGTTATTTGTTTATCTTTCTTTCCTCTATTCTTAAATTTTTTAAAAGGTCGATTCAACCCCTCTTGGAAACATTTTTTATTATTCATAGAGCCTAAAAAATTCCAATAATTAGTATCAAATCTTGACTTATTACAAGGTTTATCAACCTTGAGATGTTCCTTGAAAAGGCTCTATCAATTTTGGATGTAACCGAGAAGATGACTTCAACCTCCCGTTCCTTTTACCTCGAAGATTTTCACTCCATCACAAGGCCTCCCTACTTCAATGAAGTAAATTACCCCTATTAGAAGAATAAAATGAGTTTGCTCATCTAATCCATTTATCTTTTGGTTTAGGATGCAATCATCGAAGACTCTCCTACCATTCCAAGGAATCAATCAGAATGAGCAAATAGAGACAGGAAGATTGCCCAACTAAATACTAAAGCCATGGACATTCTCTTTTATGTCTTTTCCCAGAAGAATATAGTATAGTATCGTCATGCTATAATGTTAAGGAGATTTGGGACAAAAATGAGGTGGGCCCATGAAGGAATAAGCCAAGATGAAGCCTGATAAAGACATGAAGGTGATTCGATTCACTTTTATCATCAACATGTTTAAAAGTTTTGAGAATGTTTATCCAAATGAGGAAGTAGTGAGAAAGATACTCTATTCCTTGCCAATGTCTTGAGAATGAAAGGCTACCGCCATTGAACAAGCAAAGGATTTAGAGTTGCTCACTTCATGATGAGCTTATCGGTTCTCTACTCATGCATGAGATGAGACTCCAAAGGAAGTAAGAAGATAAAGTGAAGAACAAGAAGAAAGAGGTAGAAATGCATTAAAGTCCACCAATGAGAGTAATCAAAACTCAAATGAATAGATTGATGAAGATGAAGAGATGACGAAGCTCTTCAAAAGAGTCACAAGATTCATGACTTCCAATGGGAAAAAAGTGAAGCATAAATTGAGTAAGAAGAAGGGTCCCCCGATGTACTTTGAATACTAAGGAATGAGACATGTCAAGTTTGATGGTCCCCGTCTAAAGAAGAAGGGATCAAGTAAGTAAAAGGCATTTGTGGCTACTTGGAGTAATGAAGACAACTCCAACGATGAGGATGAAGTAGCCTATGGTCGTCAAAGAAGATTCAGTGGTAACTTCTAACTACTGTGATTTAAATTCTTATTCTTTTAAAGAGTTACAAGAAGCCTATGATGAGTTGTATTTGAAATTTGAGACCATAAATTCTAAATATACGAAATTGCTTTTAAAATTAGAAAATGAAGATGATTTCATTTTGAAAACCAAAGTGAATTTTGAAAAACAAAATAATGTTTTAAAAAATGATTTTGAGATTTCATAAATCAAAATTAACGATTTAAAAAATCTTTATTTAAAATTTAAGCTATAATGATTAACGAAAAAGTAATCATTTCTAAAAATAATTCATTTATTTAAAAACTGGAAAAATTCTCACATTGTCATTTTCATGGTCATAATCTTCATACTTGTATTGTAAAGAAAAGAAAACATTTTAAAATTAGACTAATGTGGGTTTCTTTAGGAACTAGAGACATTAGAACTAATCTTCTAGGACTCATATCAATTTTGGAACCAAAATCCAAATGAACGTCTCTTGCAAGTGTGTTTGAGCAATGGTGATAAAGGCAAAGAATTTCAAATGCTCTAGTCACACAACAAAAAGGATGGGTAACCTTTAAACTAAAAGCTTTTTTACTTTGTATATTGGTTACCTATTGATTTTTATGCTTGCATGAGTGTTAAGTATGAATGTTTACATGTTAACTATCTCATGTATGTTAAAAATATGTTATGATGAACATGTTTTTATAGTTCAATTTTTTTTATTGTTCTAGTTCATCATAATAATTTTTGGACAAGTTATGTTTTTATGTTTTAAATGATTTTTTGTCTTGACTTAATTTGGATGTTTATGAATATGTTCTTTATTGTCTATGATCTCTCTCTAACAATTGATATCTATGTTGAATGTATAACTTTTGTAATGCTTTATGCATATGAGTTATAATGTCTTATTCATGGTATTGCATAAAGTATAATAGACTTGGATCTATATTGAATTTTATGTGTTAGCAACATGTTTACTTATTTTTGTTGAAATTCAAAACTCTAAGTGTTAAAGTTTGTGTCAAAACTTTTTCATAGAATGCTTTTGTTGAGGGGGAGCTTTTAAATTTTGCAAATGATTTTATGATGAATTTTTCACTTACTATCCAATGTTATTTTGACCTAAAAAGTTGAATTATTTTTTGTATAATAAAAAGAGGAGAAGTAAAGGTTTGAAAAATCCAATTTCGAAAATGAAAAATAGGAGATTAAATATTTTCCAAAATATTTCTCGTTTTTATGAAATATTTTATTGAGGGAGATTTTTGCCAATAACAATTTTTCGAGTGTTTTGTTATCTCAAAAGAGGGAGATTATTGAACATATTTTGATATAACAATTTAAGGGTAATTTTTTTGACTTAATTAAATTTCTTCAAAATTTTCAAAAATAATACCCATAAAACTTGAATTTATATACAAAAACGTTTTATAGGTAAGTAGTAATGATATTGTTCTTACAGTAGCGATATCACATGAGCATTACTAATACTATTCTTGTAATAAAGATATCAAAGGTAAAAGAAGTATCAATAATCTCTTGGTATCAATAGTACCTATTATTTTTCAAGTTGTTCAAATTCCATTATGAAAAATTGGTACCAATACTCTAGGAGTATCGATACTACCTTACATAGTAGTATAGATACCATGAAATCCTAGTATCAATGTTCGTCAAGCCCAAAAGTCTCTAATGGCTAGTTTAATTAAATACTACAAAGGAATTATTGATACTCCAAGCTCGAGTTCTAGTACTCCCTATTTTAGGCTATTTTGTTTTGCAAAAATTAATTCCCCAACGACTCTAAAACATCCCCAAAGGCTAAAAGCGGTTGCAAACTCATTTCAACTTATAAAAACAACACAAGAACACTTGAAGAATGTTACAAAACCTATCCAAGCAATCAAGATTAAGATAAAAGCTCTTTAACTCATTATTCTTCCTTTTTTTCTTGTACATAATGTGTTTTGAGTTTAAATTTATAAACACCTACATTTGTAAGGTTTTCTTGTTTACATCTTTTTATCCTTTGTAAAAGAGGAGTGGTTCTATCTTAGCCTTTAAAAAGATATGGATTTTGTAAAGGTTACTTTTGAGCCTAGAAAAAGAAAGAAAAAAATTAGTGAATTTGTTAAAAATCCTTAATGTGGAGATAAGATTGTGGATGTAGACTTCATTGAGAAAGTTGAACCACTCTAAATCGTATGTCATTTTTATCTTTCTTTCCTCAATTCTCAAAATTTTCAAAAGGCCAATTCACCCCCTCTTGGCAACATTTTCGGTTGTTCATAGAGCCTAAAAACATCCCAACAGTTTATTTTATGAATATCTAAATGAGAATCACATCATTAAGATTGTGTCATTGTCTCTGATTGGAGGTGAATAATGTTATAATCAAGGGAATAAAGTTATTACACCTCAAAATTTAAAGTGTTTGTTTAACATACTTTGATATTTTGATATAAAAAAAGTAATTAAATTTTTTTTAATAAATTTGAAGATCATATTCATTTCAGTTATTTGAATATAAAAACTCTTTCTAAAGTTAAAAACTGCATTTAACTCT
This sequence comes from Hibiscus syriacus, assembly GCF_006381635.1. NCBI lineage: Eukaryota > Viridiplantae > Streptophyta > Magnoliopsida > Malvales > Malvaceae > Hibiscus > Hibiscus syriacus. Next base: position 10,602,008 of record NW_024062980.1, on the reverse strand, counting down.
TTACTTTCTTGAATATTTAAGCCATATACTGGATATAATTTTGAAATATTTTTCTAAAGGTGATGCTAAGTGCAACTATATGCCCAAGGCCTCATGAAGCACTCTCTAAAATCTCGAAGTGAAGTGCGGATCTTTGTAAGAAATAATCGTTGTAGGCACCCGTGTAGTATCACTATATCCTGAACGTACAACTAAGCTAACGTTTCTAGGGTGAAATCCATTCGAAGTAGAAGAAAATGAACAGTCTTGGTTAACCTGCCACCAAAATCACATCATGCCTCTGGTGTTTCATTGGTAATCCAATCACAAAATCCATGGTTACTCTGTCATATTTCAAATACGGTATTTCAATGGGCTAAAGTAAACTCGAAGGAACTTGATGTTCCGCCTTTAATTGTTGGCAAGCTAGACACTTAGACAAAAATTCATATACTTTCTTCTTCACACTCGGCCACAAATACAATTATCAAAGCTCTTGGTACATCTTTTTACTCCCTAGGTGAATTCTGAACAGACTGCGATGGGCTTCACCAAAGATCTTAGTTCATAGTTTGTCAATAGCTGGCATATACAAACAAACTCTGAAGAATACCATGTCCTCATCCTTTAACTTAAAAATTGGGTATTTCACCTCGGTGAATCAATCTACTTTAGACATTAAATTCTCATTGATCCTTTGTAGCTCTTTTACCTCCCTAAGCAGATCTGGATCAACACGTAACTCAACTAACAACCCACTATCTGAGGTCATAATCAATTGTACAAACATTGCTCGTAGGTCCGACATTGACTTATGAATCAAAGTGTCTGTCACCACATTTACTTTACCGAGATGGAAATGTATGACGCATTCATAATCTTTCAACAACTCTACCAAGAAAAACTATCTCAAGTATAACGTTTTTTCAGTAAGTAAGTGTTAGAGTATGTTCAAAGACCAATCATGAGATGATTGTAATGATAATTTTATTTACCAGTTGTTTTAATAAATAAATTGTCATTATTTATTTTAGTTATATTTTTGTCTCAAATAAACTGAAAGATAATAAAGTCCATACAATAATATGATTGTTATTAAATATCCTTACTTGATTATTATTATTATAGGCATAGATAATAATAATACGTTGAAGGCTAATATGTTGTTGATTGATGACAATGAGTTGCTATTGACATAGAGATGTCGGAAACATTCCATGAATATGTTGTTAGAGAACGACATATTGGAATGACCCACTATGAGCATGTGTCTTGAATTATTATGTGAAAGTCACAACATTACTCATGGTGATGACTATATGTATGATCCTCATATTTGAGATCATTATTATCTCAACATATATTGTTGTATGTTTTGAAATAGTTAAACGTGCTCCGTAACTGGTTGCACTATAAAGACTGACATTGAACATATCACAATATATGTAGTGTGATGTGAATTATCAATATAGGATTTTCCTTCCCACATAATAGGAAATATATCACAAGCCACTTGATTGAGTGAGACTAGAAATGCTTGGCCATACTCAAATAAGTTGATATAAGATATCACAAATTATTCGTTTATTGTAGTCTACTCTAGATATCAATAAATAATAGATGAGATATACAAATATGACTATTCTAAGTCTTGCGCCTATTCTAGACAAAAAGGACGAAATGATAGAATGCATAAAAGAGTTAGTCACGAAGATGTTATATAAAATCTTTACTTCTTGTATCTTAGGTGACAATGATATATTGCTAGATGTCATTCATTGTTTCTAATATTAGAATGGTTCTAATGATTACTACTAATTTTATAGGAACCTACAAGGTCACAACCTAGGGTTGAAATGAGCAAATATTAAATGGATTTTAAATGTACAATTTATTGTATGTGTTTATAGAATAATTAAAGTTAATATTATATATATATATATATATATATATATATTTTAATTATCCCAAATATAATAAACCAATATTAAAAGAATGTAATTGTGATTACAAATTCTTTTAATGTTTATTAATTTGAAATATTTTAATTCGAAATAATTAAATTTGGATTTAATTAGTTCAGAATTAAAAAAAATGATAGTTAGGGTAACTGATATAAAAGGTTAAGATAGATCTAGCATTCGTTCAAGCCTTTTAGATGAAATATCTCAAAACAATTTTGAGTTTAGAAATTTGCTCTCATTTTTTCAACTGGGTGAACTGAGTAGAGGCTGAGATTGTTTTCATGGAGGCTTACGATTCGATCAACTCGGGATTGTTGTTGTCTTGCTGCTTTTAAAGGAACTCAAGGTGAAATTTTGCATCCCTTCCTCTCGAATTAATTTCATAATTGGATCGCTAGTGAAACCATCAAAATAAATTTTCCATATGCCATGGGGTATGCCCACAATTCCAACAGTAAGTGCTTAAGACTCTTGCGATTGATGAAGATGTAACTTTTCTCTCCAAAGAGAGAGTGCCTTCAAAACTTCAAGGCAAAGACCATAACAACAAGATCTAAATTATGAGTGGGATAGTTGTATTCATGTGGTTTGAGCTATTGGGACAAATAAGTAACCACTATCCCCTCTTGCATCAAGACACACCCTAACCCATTTAACAAAATGTTACTAAACACGGCATAGTTTTTATCAGACCTTGGTTGAGTCAACATCGAGGCCTGAGTTAAGATATCCTTTAACATATCAAAGCTCTACTAATGCCTCTTATCCCAAAAGAAAGACACCTTTCTAAAGTACCTTGGTCAAATGGGGCAATCATCATGAATTCCTTGAAGAAGCGATGGTAGTATCTGGCTAGTCGTATAAAGCTATGAACCTCATATGCATTTTGTATTCGTTCTCACTTAACCCAGGCCTAAATTTTCTATGAGTTTGTTCGAATGTCATATGTGACCATCACATGACCAAAGAAAGATACATCGGTTAGTCAAAACATGTACTTCCTGAACTTGGAATACAATTGACTCTCTTTAAGCATCTAAAGTACAATATAAATATGATGTTCGTGGTCATGCTCTAACTGTGAGTAAAACAAAATATCATCGATGAAAACTAAAAAAAAAACTGATCCAAGAAAAGATGAAAGACTCAGTTCATTAAGTCTATAAATGATGTCGGTACGTTAGGAAGTATGAACGGTATCACTAGGAACTCGTATTGACTGTAATAGGTCCTAAAATTATTTTTCACTATATTATTCTCTTTAGCCTCTAACTATCAATACCACTACGTTAGATCTATCTTATAGAACACTCTCACTCCTTTAAATTGTTCAAATAGATCATTGATCATTGGGAATGGATATCGATTCTTTATTGTCAACTTTTTCATTATCTATAATCAATACATAACCTTATAAACTCATCTTTCTTCCTTACAAATAAGATTGATGCTCCCTATGGTGATATAATCAATTGAATGAAACCTCGTACTAACAACTCTTAAATTTCAATATTAAGATCTTTTAACACAATTGGTCCTATGCGGTAGATGGAGATGAACACCATAGCAGATAATGGCAAAACCTCAATGCCAAATTCTAACTCGTGATCCAATGATAACTATGATAATCCATCCAAAAACATGTCATGAAAGTCTTTCACTGTATAAATATTTTCACGTGTTGGGCTCGAAAATTTAATATTCAATATGCGAGCTAAAAAGCCTCATAACCCCAATTGATTAGCTTCTAACCTAATAAGGCCAAAAAAATCTTATAGGTACAACTAAGTTCCTCGTCGGCCATTACAATTTTAGTACAATCTTCCTTTATATGTTTAAGTTGTCTAGCCTTATATCTTTGGCTCGTAACATGATCCGATAACCAATTCATCCCTAAGATTAAATCAAACTCTTGAATATGTAGTTCTATTATGTCGACAAGAAAGGCATAACCTTAAACCTCAATTGGACACCTATGATGAGCCTTATCCACTAAAACATTTAGCCCTAACGAACTTGAAACCCTGACCTTAACCTCAAGGTCTTTTACTGAAATAAATTACTCTTGGATAAGCTCATAAAAATATAGACATGTGTAGATCTAGGTTCTATTAAAGCAGTAATAGAAGTATAAAAAAGGTAAATATACATGAAATAATATAGGTTGGACCACATGCTTCCTGAAACATCATTGTATACTACCTCGAGGCAACCCTAGCCTCAAATCCAATTGTTGATCTAGTACTGCCCCTACTCTATGACTTGATATAAAACTATCACATCTCCAAATAGATCCTCGACCCAAACAAACTAATTTTTTTAACAATCAATGGTATAAAACTGATCTTTAGTAGCCTTGATTACCTAAGTTTACTTTGAACTTAAGCATATTTAGGAGCATTTTAGGATTAAATTTACTTGATTTTACATATTTTGCATGGTAGGAGCATAGTGGTTTGCTAAGAGTTAAATTTAATTTTTGCTGCTAAAAGTTGTTGCACTGATGCCATAGTTGATGTGATCCTGTCTAGCACTAACTTTCTTGATGACATACTCACATCATTGAATATCCATCAAGTTAAATATAAGGGAGTTCTACCTTACTTTATATTATATTTACTCATTTATGCACTATATAATATTATGAGCATACATTTGCATATTAGACTATACTTGAATTATCATAACATGTGCATTCATTCATTATGTCCTATGGTTGTATCATTGATTGATATTCATGCATATAATATATAGTTATAATAATAATAAAATTCATTCATTTTCAGATGATGCATGAGTTATTATTATACACATTAATTAGTTCATGAACTTAGCTTATGTTATGGTTTCTTTTGTTGGTACATAGGCGGCCACGTGATGGGAGCTAACTTAAGCTAGAATTGGAGCCTAAATAGCTATGTAAACATGCCTAGGACAACTCTAGGATAACTCAAGACCAATTTGGGATAAAGTTGTCAACTACCCTCCGAGCTCATAGCTGACTTGACCATGACTTTTGAGCTAGCTAGACATCTTATTTCAGTTGGAGAGTTTCACCATCACCACCAGCACACAGAGTACTTCAAATATGGCCTATGTCAATAATTGTTGAATCGTGTCTTTTCACGAAGAGTTTCTATTCCAAGAGGTGCCCTTTCACAAGGAGTTGTCTAAAGACTCACCTATATGTCATTCATATATGGCCAGCTCATCTTCGGCTCATACACATAGGAAGTAGCTCAATTGATGAAAGGTTACCTCATACACAATGTGACCTTTCATGACAAGTTGCTGCCCATTGGATGCCATGTAATATAGGTGCACGTTGGAAGCCAAGTAACGCCTAGATTGTTGTCTATCTTCATTCCATGGACGAACCCACATAGCAAGCATCCTATGACCCCCATGTGAGTGCCTCATGACTAGCCCACCCATGTGTCATGCGTGTGGAACAATTAGGTGCCAAAGTCAAGGGATGGCTCTCTATTCGGCTAAAGCAAGATAACTCTTCAAATTGGCGCCAAAATGAACTATCAAGAAGGCCATTCGACGAAGGACATATTTATTCAACCAAACATCATACATTTTCAATTAAAGTCATGTATTTAGCCGAATAGGCATGTATTTATTTGGCCAGCCCTTCCAAACCCTATAAATAGGAAGGCTTGTTCATTTGTAAACTCAACCCTTTTTGAATATAAACTCTTTGTGAGAAATTCTCTCTTTCAAGTTCTTTAAGAATTTTATCGATTAAGTAAACTTTCTAAGTTTGTGGCGTCAACCCCTTCCCTTGATACTTTGAGTTCCTATTTCTTATAACTAGAGGGTTCAAGTCCCAGCATACCACCCTTTACTTATGTTTATAGAGAAAGTGGATAAGCTTTCTATAGCTTTTCTTCTTCTTTGGCTTATTTAAGATACTACTTAAACCATCACCATCATCATCTTCTTTACGCCATCAACATTCCATTATCATTTCCTCACCATTAAAGACGTCCTTCACTCATCATTGAAGCAATATGAAGCAACATCATTGGAGATCAATTCGTGATCTAGTGAAGGATACTTATTCATCATTTTCGTAGCCCACTTTGATAACCATTCTATACTTTCATTTCTTATCATTTATATTTCCTTTCTTAATTATCATTCTACTTAACCATTTCTTTCTTTATTCATGCAGAATACTTATAATTCAATTGTAGCATTTGGTGTCTCTCCTAGATCGGGAAGCAACAAGGCTACCAACTTCTTCATCATTGAAGAAGCTTGGATAGCCTTATATCAAGCGGTATTCAGAGCATAGCTGGATTGATAATCAAAGAGTTGCAACAAAAAGAAAAAGAAAGAAGAAAAAGAAAAAGAAAAAGAAAAGAACTCATACATCAAATTTGGAGTACAAAAATAGAAGAAAAGAAAAGAAGAAATTCAAAAGAAAAAGAAAAAGTGAAGAAAATTGCAAATACACTCAAAAGGAAGCTCATTACAATCTGCCCAACATCAAACTTGGAGGAGGTGTCCTTGTTGTTTCTTGTGAAGGAAGAAGTAAGTGTTATAACTTGGGTTGTAAGTTATCTTCATCTTTCTGTTTTACTTCATTTCCTTTGCTTTCATCATTTCCTATTTCATTACCTTATCTCTTTTTACCCATTCTATCCTACCTTTACCATATCCATTTTTATAACTTGCTCAATCTTGAGTAAGTTCTCTAAAGGACCCATAAGAGAGAATTGAGAGGAAAAAGGCATAAAGAGAGGGTGAGATCAGAAGGGGGATCAGAAAAAGCCAAAAACATATCCTCGAGTGCAAACACGAGTGTGAGTGGAGTGAAATCTGAATTTTCTTTGAAGAGAACAAGTGAGGCTTTTGTGAGCGTGCTGGTAAGGTTTTCAATTTATTTTTATTTTACTAACCATGTCACAAGAGTTGCTTGATTTTCATACAGCTTCAAAACAAGTGCTTGTCGTTAAAAAGGCTTTAAGCACTCAAATCTTAGAAGATGACCAAAGAGAAAACATATTCCATACTCGTTGTCATGTAAACAATGATGTTTGTTTCATGATCATCGAATGAGGAAGTTGTACGAATGTTGCTAGTACCCTTATGGTAGAAAAGCTTGGCCTGAAGATATTTAAGCACCTGCATACAAACTTCAATGGTTTAATGAAGGAGGAGAAGTAAAGGTCACAAAGCAAGTTGTCATTCCGTTTTCAATTGGCAAATACCAAGATGAAGTTCTTTGTGATGTTGTACCAATGGATGTTGGAAATATACTTTTGGGAAGACTGTGGCAATTCGACAAACGAGCAATCAATGATGGGTTTACAAACAGATATTCTATCACCCATAATGGCAAGAAATTCACTTTGACTCCACTTTTTCCTGGTCAAGCGAAAGAAGACCGAACTCATTTGAGAAAAGGCATTGAAGCAATAAAGGAGCAACTTGTAGAAAAACATTTGAAAGAAAATTCAATTGAAGAAAAGCTTTTTGAAGTTGAACAAAAGAGAGTGGATTCAGAAAACATTGGACTTGAAAATGAGAGGAATAAAATTGGAGCAGAAAATGAGAATCAAGAACCAATTTTATCTAACCTTACTCCTTCTCCTATCCTTCCTTTTGTTTTGTAGGGAAATTTAAAAGACGTATCTTTTCAAGGAGACGATTCAAAAATCATGGCTTTTGGAAAACTAAAAGATGTGATTTTTGAAGAACTAATAGTCATGACTTTTGGTGATTCACAAAAACATGTCTCTTGATCATTTAAAGGTTATGCCATTTGAAGTTCCAAAAGAACCATCACTTGAAGTACCAAGAGTTGTGTTCGTTGACATTCCAAGTGCATTGCCAATCATGAAAAGAATTCAACAACCAACTCCCATTAAACATCCATCTTGGTTTGATACTTCCATTTATTTTTTTTATAATTTTTCATATTCTATCTTTGATTCAATTTGTAGGAATTCAATTCATATACATGGTATTATCCTACCAAACGTTGATAGCAAAATCCTTTGTCATTGTAAGATTGATTGGTTGATTGAACTAAACCATTTCATGAGTATAATGCGAGCATTGTACTCAAAAGCTATCATTTGGAAAGTAGCATCAAGCATGAAGGAAACTATTCAGAAAACAAGGGCTTATTCATCTAAGTGCTTGATACGAGAATGCTTGTTATCAAGATGCAAGATTAAGGACAATTATTCTAACCTTGAAAATGCAAAATTTTTCTTTTATTTACGGGACGATTCAATGGACAAAACTTGTCAAGGGAAAGAGCCAAGAGGCGTGAATCATAAAGGCTTAAAGGACGTGACTCTTCAAGAACCTAAGGCTGTAACTCATCAATCAAAGGACATGATCCTTGGAGGACCAAAGAATGTGTCTTTTAGAGTGCCAAAAGATAAGGAGGTTCAAGACAAATCAACAACGTTTGAACAGAAAGACACTAAGAATAAGTTACCATTCGATTTGAGGACAAATCACCTAAAAGAAGGGGAGGATGATGTGATCCTGTCTAGCACCAACTTTCTTGATGACATACTCCAATCATTGAAGATCCATCAAGTTCAATATAAGGGAGTTCTACCTTACTTTATATTATATTTACTCATTTATGCACTATATATTATTATGAGCATACATTTGCATATTAGACTATACTTGAATTATCATAACATGTACATTCATTCATTATGTCCTATGGTTGTATCAATGATTGATATTCATGCATATAATATATAGTTATAATAATAATAATATTCATTCATTATCATATGATGCATGAGTTATTATCATACACATTAATATAGTTCATGAACTTAGCTTATATTATGCTTTCTTTTGTAGGTACATAGGCGACCACATGATGGGAGCTAACTTAAGCTTGCATTAGAGCCTAAATAGCTACGGAAATATGAGTAGGAGAACTCCGGGACAGCTCAAGAACAATTTGGGACAAAGTTGTCAGCTACCCTCCGAGCTCATAGCTGACTTGACCTAGACTTTTGAGCTAGCTAGACATCTCATTTTAGCTGGAGAGTTGCATCATCATCACCATCACACAGAGTACTTCAAATATGGCCTAGTTCAATATTTGTGGAATCATGTCTTTTCGCGAAGAGTTGCCATTACAAGAGGTGCCCTTTCACAAGGAGCTGTCCAGAGACTCACCTACATGTCATTCATCTATGGCCAGCTCATCTTCAGATCATACAAATGGGAAGTATCTCAATTGATAAAAGGTTATCTCACACACAATGTGACCTTTCATGACAAGTTGTTACCCATTGGATTCCATGTCACATAGGTTCACGTTGGAAGCCAAGTCATGCCTAGATTGCTACCTATCTTCATTCCATGGACGAGCCCACATAGCAAGCATCCTATGACCCCCATGTGAGTGCCTCATGACCAGCCCACCCATGTTCCATGCATGTGGAACAATTAGGCACCAAAGTCAAGGGATGCCTCTCTATTCGGCCAAAGCAAGATAACTCTTCAAATTGGCGCCAAGCTGAACCATCAAGGAGACCTTTCAACCAAGGACATATTCATTCAGCCAAGGACATATTTATTCAACCAAGCATCATACATTTTCAATTAAAGTCATGTATTTAGCCGAATAGGCATGTATTTATTTGGCCAGCCCTTCCAAATCCTATAAATAGAAAGGCTTATTCATTTTCAAACTCAACCCTTTTTGAATATAAACTCTTTGTGAGAAATTCTCTCTTTCAAGTTCTTTAAGAACTTTATCGATTAAGCAAACTTTCTAAGTTTGTGGCGTCAACCACTTCCCTTGATAATTTAAGTTCCTAGTTCTTATAACTAGAGGGTTCAAGTCCCAACATACCACCCCTTACTTAAGTTTATAGAGAATGGGGATAAGCTTTCAATAAATTTTCTTTTTCTTTGGCTTATTTAAGATACTACTTAAACCATCACCATCATCATCTTCTTCACGCCATCTCCATCACCATTCCATTATCATTTCTTGACCATTAAAGCCGTCATTCACTCATCATTTAAGAAACATCCATCAACATCATTAGAGGCTAATTCGTGATCTAGTGAAGGATACTTATTCATCATTTCTGGAACCCACTTTGATAATCATTCTATACTTCACTTCTTATCATTTCCATTTCCTTTCTTAATTATCATTCTACTTATCCATTTCTTTCTTTATTTGTGCAGAATACTTATAATTTAATTGTAGCATTTGGTGTCTCTCCTGGATAGGGAAACAACAAGGCTACCAACTTCTCCATCATTGAAGAAGCTTGGATAGCCTTACATCAATAGTGTTGCAGGAAATGCTAATTAGATGTTGTGGCGGTCCTCTAAGCTTCATATGGTTGGAAGAACATTCTGGATTGGGACAGCTAGCGTGGGTAGCTATCATGTGGCTGTATAACACCTGGAATTTGGATCTTTCTTATTGGGTGATGAAATTCTCATTCAAGATATAAAATGGGAGTACTTGGGTGCAAAAAGTGTGACGATTGTGAGAGATCCAAAGTACCATTTTCCATGTTATTTTCTTCTCAAGCCATGAACACCTAAATCCTCACCAGGGATTGTTGCAACATAAGATAAGCTTACTGATAAGCTTCAGCGGTTAGCAAATCATCGTTCAATGCCTTCTATTGAGAGAGGGATTGATTTGAATTAATAAAATTTTATTAGATGTTTATTATGGATTCCTTATTTCGTGTTTACTTATATACTTGATTTATGGGCCTTGAACTTTATGATTGTGAGTAGACATATTTGCAATTAAATATATAGTATTTTCATTTTAATCTAGAAATAGTTTCATTTGAATTGCTATATACATGTGTGAGCATTGGTGTTGCTTAGTAGCACAGGTACACTGAAAAGTGTGCAACCAATGGATTGGTATTGTTAATAGTTTGAGCCTTTAATTAATGAAATTTATTAAAGTAGTTCAAATGGTCTTAATCAATGTTGATCACATAAATTAAGTATACTATTTTTTAATAAAATTTGGGAATCGTAATAACATATTCTTTGATTCGATAGATGACAAATTGTTTTCTAGAATGTTGTAGCATGAATTGGTATTTTTCAATTGTTGATTTCAATTCACTGTATTTAGCATCTCATTTCCTTGATATATCTTACTGTTAAAAATTGAAATGACAACACTCTGCACCATGCTGGTTCGACATCCGAAACTATTATAGTTTCCACTTTATTACTTGATTTACGATACATGCACTTGCGTTGAATGCTATAGCATTTTTTTAGCATAAAGTTTTTGGCGTCGTTGTTCAGGAGCATCAGTTTGATTTAGAGTTCTTCTAATTTTGCTTGTTTGTATTTTTTTTGTAGGTATTTTTAGTTTCTGTTTTTATTAGTGTATACTCGAAGTGACAGCGACTTAGAGACGTTTGACCCAGAGATTAAAATAACATTTTGTAGACGTCAACGTGAAGCTACTATGGTTAGATGAGGGAATGGTATTTTAGCCCCATTGCATAATAGAGAGAATGAGGAGTTGCCATCTAAAATTGGGGCTGAGCAACCACATCAGAATGTAGATGATCAAAATTTCCCAATTCCTGAACATGTGGTGCCGACATTGGATGATTTAAATCCATACATTGTGAGGCCAATTATTAATGTTGCGAAATTCGAATTAAAGGCAGTTATGTTCCAAATACTACAATCTCTGGGAATGTATAGAAGTTCTATTATTGAAGATCTTAGAGCCCAATTGTGAGCTTTTATGGAGGTTTGTGATTCTTTTATTCAACAAGGTATTCCGGAGGGGCCCTAAAGATGAAACTATTTCCCTATTCATTACGTGATAAAGCACGGGTTTGGTTAAGTTTATTATCGCCAGGTGTTGTAATTAGCGCAAAAGTTCTTATTATAATTTAACCATCGAATATGAATGCTAAGCTTAAAATCATTTGTCTTCATTTAAGCAGATGGATGATGAAAGCTTGTATGGAGCATGGGAAAGATTTAAAGATTTGCTACGAAAATGTCTTATGCATGGATTCCCACATTGGACTCAAATGTATATGTTTTATAATGGGTTAAATATACACACTCGTATAGTGGTTGATACCTCATCAAATAAATCTTTTCTGGATATGACATGCAATGAAACATATGATATTCTTGAAAGAATCTGCAACAATGATTGTCTGTAATGGTGAATAAATTGCACAATCTTGGAGGAATGTATGAAGTCAAAGTCTCATCTCTTATCACTAGTGTATATTGTGACGATGATCACATTTTTTATGAGTGCCCCAAAAATCAAGAGTCTATCTACTATGTGTGGAATTATCCAAGGAATGATAATGCTTTTGTAAATACATACAATCTGAATTTCAAAAATATCCCAATCTTTCTTGGAGAAGTCATAATGTTGCTAATCCATAGCATCAACAATATCAGTTGTAACATTACACTTAGCATATTCAAATGTCGTAGCCACAAGCAAAGTAATTTATTGCTCAACCACATCAAAGGCAAAAATACCAGGTCCAATCTTCGAACCAAACTCCAACCTTAACACCTTTTAAAGCCATGATGAAATAGTATATGGTGGGCCAATATGGTTCATTAAGGGCTATATAGAATCAGATGGGACAAATGGCTAATGCTCTAAATAGTCGCTTACAATGATTGCTCTCTAGCGACAATGAAAATCCAAAGTAAAATGATAAGAATCATTGCAAAGACATTAACACAAGAAGTGGAATTGATATTGGCAAACCAAATGAAGAACCGAGGAGAAATAATGGGGAAGCTCATTAACATCGAAAAGGGAAGAGTTAAGAAGTTGAGCCTTAATAACATGTGAGTCAATTCCCATCAACAGATGCAGGGTAGAGTAGTAATTCAGAATCGTTACCGATAACAACCCCTATTGCATCTAATACAGACTCTATTTCATTGCCTCAACAACAATAATAAAAAAATGCCTTCACCAATTCAACAACACTTTAAGAATACAATGAAAAATCAACAATAAAAAACTTTTATTGATGTCCTTCGCCAACTCACAATTAACATTCCATTGATTGAATCTTTAGAGCAAAACCCGAATTATATCAAATTCATTAAGGAAGTTATTTCAAAGAAATGAAAACTTGATGAGTTTGAGACAGTCACTCTTACTAAAGGCTATAACATTATGGCTATAAGTCAATTGGCACCAAACTTAAGGATCCAGGGAGTTTCACCATTCCTTGTAACATTGGTAAGACATTTGTAGGTAAAGCCTTAAAAGATTTGGGTGCTAGCATAAATATAATGCCATTATCAATATTTAGGAAATTTGGGAGTGGCAAAGCAAGGCCCACTAAGGTTACTTTGCAACTTGCTGATAGCTCCACTGTGCATCCTAGTGGTATTGTAGAAAATATGCTTGTACAAGTGGACAAGTTTATCTTTTCTACATACTTCATCATTTTAGATTGTGAAGCAAATAAAGATGTTCCAATTATTCTCGACCGCCCATTCTTTGCTACAAGCCGAGCTTTGATCGATGTTGAAAAGAGAGAGTTAATTATGCTTTTGAATGATGAACATATTACCTTTAATTTCTTGAATAATGTTTCTTACATCAATGAAAATGCTGACTGATATTGACTTGATGTGATTGACATTTTTTCACGTGAGAATTTGGAGGAATGCTATAGCACAATTACAAATCCATGTGATTTCGAAGCATTTGAGGAATTATTGATGGATGAAGAAGTCGAATGATGTAACAAGTATCTCCAAAGCATAGAACCTTTGCAAATACAAAATCATATCATTGAAGCATCGAAGCCATCTATTGAGAGACCCAATTGATTGATGTGTTGAAGCAACATAAGAGAGCTATTTCATGGAGCATTGCTGATATAAAAGGCATTAGTCCGTCATTTTTCTTGCACAAAATTCTTTTAGAAGATCCTAATAGTAGCTCAATTGAACATCAACGGAGTTTAAATCAAATCATGAAAAAAGTGGTTCAAAAGTAGATTATTAAATGGTTAGATGTTGGGATCATATACTCAATTTCAGACATCAATTGGATTAGTTTTGTACAATCCGTTCCAAATGTGGGTGGATTTACGGTGGTGAAAAATGATAAAAATGAATTAGTGCGACAAGAACCACTACTGGTTGGAGGATATATATGAACTATAGGAAGCTGAACATTGCCCTTCATAGACCAAATGTTAGATCGACTTGCGAGTAATGCTTTTTATTATTTTTTAATGGATATAGTGGTTATAACCAAATTGTTATAGCTCCATAAGACCAGTAGAAAACAACTTTTACATTTCTGTATGGAACCTTTGCCTTTCGTAGAATACCATTTGGGTTTTGTAATGCTCCAATGAAATTCCAACGATGTATGATGGCCATTTTCTCTGATGTGATTGAGGATTATCTTGAAGATTTTATGGATGATTTTTCAGTGTTTGGGCAGTACTTTGACAAGTGTTTGAGCAATTTGGTTGCAGTTTTGAGAAGATACAAGGAAACATACTTAGTTTTGAATTGGTAAAAATGCCATTTTATGTTAACTGAGGGCATAATGCTAGGGCATCGAATTTCATGCCGTGGCATTGAAGTGGATAAAGAAAAAAATAAGTCAATGAGAAATTGTCCACCTACTAATGTGAAGGAAGTTCAAAGCTTTCTTGGTCATGCTGGTTTATATAGAAGATTTATTAAAGATTTCTCTCAAATTGCTAAGCCATTATGCTCATTGCTGGACCAAAAGAGGAAGTTCGTTGTTGACGATGAAGTACTTCAATCTTTTGAGATAATTAAGTTGAAGCTAGTGAATGCCCTTGTTATTGTAGCCCAAGATTGGAGTTTTCCCTTTGGATTAATATGTGATGCTAATGATTTCGCGATAAGAGTAGTGTTGGGGCAAAGGAAGGATAAAATGTTTCACACAATATATTAAGCAAGTATGACATTAAATAAAGCACAGATTAACTACACCATAATGAAAAAGGAGTTGCTTGTTGTGGTGTTTGCTTTTGATAAATTTTATTCATACCTTGTGGGAACGAATGTGATTGTTTGTATTGATCACTCAGTGCTAAAGTATTTATTCGTTAAGAACGATACAAAACCTCGTTTGATTCGATGGGTGCTTTTATTCTAGAAATTTGACATTGAGATTCGGGATAAGTGTAACATCCCAAACATCGGGTTAGTGATCATATTACAATATTTTAAAATTTTGTGACCAAATTAGATAAATTAAAAAGTTTAGGGACTTAATTGAAATTTATTTGTGTAGGATTGAATAGAAAAGATTCAATAAGAGAAGGCCAAAGTGGTCTTTTAGAAAAAAAAGAATTTAAAATATATTCTCCTAGATATTTAAGCAAAGAAGAGGGAAAGAAATATGTATCTGAAATATATTTCTCTTCTCCTTCTTTCTTCAGCCGTGAACCCTAATTTAGAAGGTGAGTTTCTTATAAGTTGGTTATTGCTTGAAATTTGAGTTGCTTTATGCTCCTTAAGTGAAACATAAGCTTAAGGAAAGCTTAAGATTTCTTAAAATCAAAAAGATGAAGTAGTTATGAATGATTAAGAATAAAGGATTTTTGAATGAATTGTTAAGAAAAAGTTCGTAAATGAGTTTTAAAATGAAATTTGACTTGTCATGTGCTGGAATAAGAAATCTAAAGTGTTAGAAGGATTAAGAACGATGTTGATAAGTTGGTATGATTTTTGGTTCTAAGCATTCTATGAGAATTTTTGGGTGTTAGAGAGTGTTAAAGTGTTGTAAGTTAATTTTAACAAGTATGCTATAGTTTAAAGATTTTTAAAGGAGTTAAAAGTAAGGTTTATGGCTAGGTTTGGTAAAAATTCGAAATGAAAAGGAGATTTATGGGCAATGGGTATCGGTACAGTATGAACAGTACCGATATTCTAAAGCAAAAAGTATGTGATGTTTGGGTTGGGTATTGATACTAGATGAACAATATCGATACCAGAAAGCAAAAGTAGATAAATTCTTTAAAGAGTATCGATACTGAAGGGGTAGTATCGATACCAAGGGTACCGATACCATTATGTAAGTACCGATACCATTTTTGAGGTAGAATTCTAGAACCGAAAAAGGGTATCGATACTGAAGTATAGTATCGATACCACAGTAAGGAAGTATCGGTACTATACCTTGGGTACCGATACTATTCAAAGTGAAAAGTTGAGTTAAGTACTTCTTTTAGCTTAGGATATCGATGATCGATTCATAATGCTTAGAATTTTGATATTCATATCAAATGTATATATGTGTAGATATCGAATACAAGCAAGTTCTGAAACAGTTGATGAGTTAAGATTGATCAAGAGAGAGATAAAGAGTTATAGGAGTTGATTGGACTAAGTGAGGCTAAGGTGACTGCATATTACTATGACAAATGATTATATGGAAATTAGACTCGCGATGAGTTTGTTTCCCATGTTTTACTTTCTTGATTGCATGAATACTAAAATGTGATTAATATAGTTTCTATTTGTATTTGAGTGCATGCATATTTATATATGTTACTTGCAATGTTATACATGAGTTATGTATTTTTATGTTAGTTTATGTGTTACATGAACTATGTGGATAAAAGAGTATAAGATATAAGTTATGTGATAAGATATCCGTGTTTACATGAAATAATGGTATAAGCTATGAGATATGACCTACGTGTTTATTTGACTATGTGAAATAAGTTATAAGATATGTTGTAAATGGTAAAGCCCATAGTATTTTACATGAGATCTGAGGGTATAATTGGCATGTAAAGAGTCGAGTGTTCTACGCGGTCCTTCGAGACAATCCTACGTGGTCCTTCGAAACATTTCTACGCTGTCCTTCGGGACATATATGTGGTCATTTGGGACATTCTATGTGGCATTTCAGTGCATTTATCCGCGGTACTTCGGTGCAATTTATACGAGCTGCGGTGACAACATTTTTGCACAACCTCAATGCACTCACATATCTTTAGTTCTCAATAATGTACCATGGGCTAATAAAAGATATAACATAAAATAACATTGAATAATGTGATAGGTTATTATTTGTTAAATGTGTGTTCATGTATATTCTTGTTGAGTAGATATATGATGATTTTTTTATACTCAGATATTATAGAATTGCATGTTTCATGATTCCATTATTGTATTATTATATTATATGCCTCACTAAGTTCGTGACTTAACGTGTGAGTGTTTCACGCGTAGGTTCAAAGAAACAAAGAGATCCAAGTTAGTACAAGCGGGCAAGACATTGACTGAAGATCATATCAGAATTTATTTAAGCAGTAGGTACTTTTGTTATATGTTATTTTGTTGGTATGTAAATGAAGGCTTAAATTAAATATGCTCTGGTCAGTTTTGTAAATCTTTTTTATTGTATTTATGTAAAGTATATACATTTTATTTTAATGAAAGATAATTTTCAACTATCTTAAAAATGTAAACATTTTAAAAAGGCAATGTGACACTTAGTATCTTGGTCTGAAACGAGTTAGGGGTGTTACAAGAAGGGATCTGAAAATCAAGTGGCTTATCACTTATCTAGGTTAGAATCATGTAGCGAAGATGGTAGCATTGTAGTAATTCTAGATGAATTCCCTGATGAACGTATGTTAGCCGCTACAACATTACTATAGTATGTTGATTTTACCAACTATCTAGTTAGTGGGATGATGCCACCATACCTTAATTATCAAATCGAAAGGAAATTTATTTGAGATGTAAAGCAATACCTTTAGGAGGAGCCATGTTTATTTAAGCAATGTAGTGATCAACTTATGCAATGATGTATCCCTCAATGCGAGCAGGAAAGCATTATGTAACATTGTCATAGTGCCCTATATGGTGGACATTTTGGTGGTATGCGTACAACAACAAAAGTGCTTCAATGTGGATATTATTGGCCATCGCTTTTTAAATATGTTAATGACGTTGTGAAGCATTGTGATCACTACCAATAGACTGGGAATATTTCTCAGCAAAATAAAATGCCACTACAACCTATTTTGGAGATCGAGCTATTTGATGTGTGGGGATTAGATTTTATGGGTTCATACCCTTCGACAACCTTTTCATTCTAGTTTAGTATACTATGTATCCAAATGGGTGGAAGTTGTAGCCTTTCCAAATAGCAATGCTAAAGCAGTGTAGCGATTCTTGCATAAAAATATTTTCAATCGCTTTGGAACCCCTCATGCATTTATTAGTAATGAAGTATCTTAATTTATTGGTCATTAGCTTGCTAGAGCATTGAAAAAATATGGAGAGAAACTTAAGATTGCTACAACATATCATCCATAGTGTAATGGCCAAGTCGAGGTGTCTAACAGTGAAATCAAGCAAATCCTTGAGAAAGTTATGAACCCTTCTCGAAAGGACTGGTCTCAGCACCCTAAAGAAACACTATGGAATTATAGAATATCTTATAAAACTCCATTGGGAATGTCCCCTTATCATCTTGTTTATGCTAAAGTTTGTCACATACTGGTGAGGTTGGGGCATAAAGCTTTATGGGCATTAAAGAAGCTGAATTATGATATAGATGCTGCAGGTGATAAACGGATACAAGATCTTAATGAGTTCGAAGAAATTTGAAATAATGCTTATGAGAGTTCACACATTTATAAAGACAGGAGCAAGAAGTAGCATGATCAGAATATTTTACCAAGGGAAATCGCTGCTGGACAACAAGTGTTATTTAATTTGAGACTAAAATTATTCCTTGGGAAATTGCGTTCTTGTTGGTCAGGTCCTTTCGAAGTTCTTGAAGTTTTCCCTTATGGTGCAATATTATTAAAGAAATTGGTAGATGGAAGCACATTTAAAGTCAATAGACAATGTTTAAAGCATTATTGCCAGTAACAAAGCCCTATCATCGTTTTAATCACACTAAATGATCCTCATCCTTTTTAATATTTTGTTCTCTTAAATAATTCAATTATTTTGACATTTATTTGTAAGTACTTATTTCTTTATTTTTTTGTGCAGGTGTTTTCGTTTGATCACTCTCAGTCAGCTCTTTCATGTTGAACATTTCTTCGTGCTATAGTATGTATTCATCACTATATAGAAGCCATAACAATACAATGATACTTAAATATATTTGATGGTAAAAACTAGTGTGAGTTGTCTCCCATTTAACCTCTTCCATTTTTCACCGTCCATTTAACCTAATCATAACCACCCATTTAAATCATTCATTATCCCTCTACCCTAGAATTGTAAAATTATTTTTATCCCTTCCTCCACACAAACCATTTAACCCCATTAATTCCATCTTCATCTTCTTCACGACCCTAAAACCCTTGGTAACTTCTCTATCATTTTTCTTCAGCGATCTAGAAACTGCAATGGCACCTAAAAAGAAATCAAGTTCAAAGCAATCATATCGTACACCCATTTTTCCTTCTACTGTAGTTACGCCACTGGCAATGTCCCCGTTGGAGGAAGTCACACGATTCAAGGATGACGAATACAAACGATGTTATGAGGAGGAGTTTGAGGGCCAAGATTTTTATTACGAGCAGGGCTTTAATTTGACTATAGAAGAAGAATCCAAAATCTTTAATTATATCTCTCAGTTGATTACCCAGTGAGGTTAGGGGAAATTCTGTGAGCACCCCGGTGACATAAACCAGCATGTTATTTGGGAATTTTATAGTAATCTCACTGACCAAACAAAGCATTTAGTCTTTGTTCGAGAGAATATGGTGTATTGGTGGGCAAAACTAATAAAAAAATTGCTATGTATCACCGATTAGCACTGTAAGCATACGTCATTTGTGGAAAACTTAATTGAGGAGGAATTCGAGAAAGTAGGGTGAGATGTTTGCTTACCCCGTCATTCGTGGACGAAATCAACTACTGGAGTTTGAACCATGAGGCGCTTAGATCTGCATCGAGATGCAAGGGTATGGTTTATTTTTCTTAGAACTCAATTAATGCCAACCATGCATTCTTCCACTGTTACTAAAGATCGAATCATGCTACTTTATTCTATTTTATATGCAAGAAAAATTGATGTTGGGAAAATAGTTTCTGCTAAAATATTTGCTTGTGGTCAGAAGCTTTCTAGTTATTTGTATTTTTCATCGTTAATTACTGCACTGTGCTCTCAAGCACAAGTAGTTGTTTTGCCTTCTAACACTATTATAGAGAATTGGAACCCAATCACTCCTTCTGTTGTGAGGCAACCACTGTTGACGAAAGGGTTGGATCCTAATGAAGCTCCTAGGGAACCATATGCTCACATGGCTACAACACAATTCCTATATATTGATGACCAAACCTTGTAGGGCCTCAAAATAGCAATAGCATCGATTAGTATTATGTTGGATCGTTCTATGGCATTGCTGAGCCATTCTCTTTAAAATCAATCCTAGATGCACAATACCCAAGTTTAGTATTAGGAGTATGCAGAGGAAAGGGATTTGACGACCAAGGCGATGTTCACGAAGATATTCACAGAGGTTGAATTGTTATTCTTAATCTTCCCAGCAAAGATATTGGAAGTTCTGATATAGCCAATAATGACTGATACTGGTCATAGTACAGCTAGCATGGAGACTCCTAATGCCACACACCCAAGAGGGAAGAATAAACTATGACTACTGAAACCAATTCAATGGAGGATAAAGAGGAGGTTGAAAGTGATGAAGAGAAGGGTGAAAGTGAAAAAGAAGAAGAGATAGAGAAGACCACTTAAGTTCTACCTATGGATGAGGAAATTCTAGAAGAAGAAAAGCATGTAAAGAACGATCAATTGCAAGAGAAGGCTACGGCAGTAAAGCAAGTGGTATCTTAGTTATTGATTTTGAATGAAACCACACCTGTAAGATATGCTAGTGGTGCTAATGAGCCTTAGTTAGATGCAGCGATGGTGATACGTAATATCTTCATCATTGTAGATAAATCAGTTACTGCGAGTCACCAGAAGAGCACTCCCATTGCACAAGCCGCCGACGTTAAGAGACTAGAACCAGAAGCGAAGAAAAAGTTGGATGCCACATCATCCACAACTCTATTCTCTGATGTTGTTATGGCAGGAGCCACGTCAACGTCGGCTAATCAAAAGAGGAAGAGCTCGGTGAATGCAAAAACAACAATAAAGTGTCACCCTTCGAGTATTCTTAGCCCAGGAAAAAGCCTGAGGAAACTCACTTTAGGAGAGTTTTGCTTCCCTTTCTCCTATTTAGTTTGTTTTATTTTATCTTATTTTGTTTTTGTTGCATGCATTAGGGATAATGCATCCTTTAGGTTTTGGGGTGTAATGTTAGGTTAGGTGTTGCATTTAGATATATAATTTACATATATAATTGCATTAGTAATGCCTTACGATAATTTTGAAAAAGAATTACATTGGTAATGCCTTAGGATAATTTTGAAAAAATTTAAAGAAGTAGTTAAGGGAATTTTGATAATGCCTGATGATGAATATTAATTGAAATGAAATCCTATAGTAAATGATGTAGAAACCTTTCAAAATAAGGGTCCTTATAATTTTTTGTTTACACATAGGTGTATGTTTTCAATACTTAAAGAATTTAGAAACTTTGAAGCTATAAACCTCTTGTCTTTATTAGATGTTATAGAAATTATTTCATTAAAAAAATGAGAGACTTAGGAAATAAGTTGGGTAATGTTGTTAATAGCTCCAACATAATTTTAGGAAATAAGTTGGGTAATGTTGGTAATAGCTCCAACATAGTGAGATAAATAAGTTGGAATTCCAACATTGGTGAGGAAATATTGTTGTAGCTTTGAATACTTTTAACAGAGTCAGTGCGAATTTTTGTAACTTAGCTAAGTATTGATTGGATACACCTATATTTCACACACTGCACTCTAAAGATTATTATATTGAGAGGATGAAATGCTACTATTTTCTCATTTGAGATTACATATATGTTTTACAGCATTCGCCAAGGGTTGAAAAAGAAACTTTTCTTCTTGGTTAATTTTTCTTGGTTATTTTATGGCAATACTATTAGTTTAGGTGTTTCATGCATGTTTTGCTTGAAGAGGAGCAAACAATTAGGTTTGAGGGTGTGGTAACTCTCCAAAAGAGTTATTTTAGTAGCCTTGATTACCTAGCATTAGTTTGAACTTAAGCATATTTAGGAGCATTTTAGGATTAAATTTATTTGATTTTACATATTTTTCATGGTAGGAGCATAGTGGGTTGCTAAGGGCTAACTTTGATTTTTGCTGCTCAAAATTGTTGCACTGATGCCACAGCACTGCAGGAAATGCTATTGGATGCTGTAACGATCGTCTAAGCTCTAGACGGTTAACAAAAACCTTCTGGATTAGGACAGTTGGCTCGGGGAGTTGTCATGTGGCTGGATAACACCTGAAATGTGGACCTTTCTTATCGAGTGATGAAATTCTCATTCAATCTATAAAAAATGAGTACTTGGGTGCAAAACATGTGATGATTGTGAGAGATCCAAAGTATCATTTTCCATGTTATTTCTTCTTAAGCCATGGACGCATAAATCCTCTGCCAGGGATTACTGCAGCACAATAGAAGCTCGCTGAGGAGCTTCATAGGTCAGTAGATCATTGTTCAATTCCTTCTATTGAGAGAGTGAGTGATTTTAATGATTAAACTTTTGTTTGATATGTATTATGAATTCCTTATTTTGCGTTTACTTATATACTTGATTTATGGGCCTTGAAATTTATGATTATGAGTAGACATATTTTCTAGTAGATACATAGTATTTTTGTTTCAATCTATAAACACCACAGCAAAACTGTTCTACAGCGGCGTTTTGAAAGTAAACGCCACTAACTTTAAACATATAGCGGCGTTTACATTCCAAATGCCACAAAATAGTAACTTTAGTGACGTTTATATACAAAACATAGCGACAAAACAGTACTTTAACGGCGTTTTTATACAAACGCCACAATAAGGTCATCTATAGTGGCATTTTTTCAACAAACGCCGCAACAAAGTAGTACTTTAGCAGCTTTTTTATACAAACACCGCACTAGGGTTCATCTATAGTGGCATTTGCTCAACAAACGTCGTAATAGAGTAGTATTTTGGCGGCATTTTTATACAAACACCGCAATAGGGTTCATCTATAATGGTTTTTTCAATAAACACCGTAACAGAGTAGTACTTTAGCGGTATTTTTATACAAATGACGTAATAGGGTTCATCTATAATGGCATTTTCTCAACAAACGCCGCAATTTATCAGTACATTAGTGGCGTTTGTATAAAAGCACCTCTAAAGACTCGTACTTTAGTGGCATTTGTATACAAACACCGCTATAGACTCATACTTTAGTGGCGTTTGTTTTTACAAACACCGCAAGTTTACAGTTTACAGTTTCTAAGTGCCGCGCCCCTTTAACCCTTTTTCATTTTTTCCCCTTCTCCTATTTTTTTATTCCCTCCGTTTACCCAAACCGATCTGTTGTTTCTTCTCCAATTGAGGGCTTTTCTTCTCAGCCCTTCAATCAACGTTGATGATTAGGACGCACAACTTCTCCCTCATCAACAAGGAACCTTGGCATCTCAACCTCAACAAGTTTCGCCTTCCCCAACAGCAACGCTCCAACAAATGCTCTTGTAAATGCTCTTGGAGTTTTTTCTTCATAATAAGTTACTTTGGTACAACACACTTAAATATGTTTTGTTATATACGGGAAGCCGTTGCTCGTCTTGAGGAAATTAAGAAATCTATTGAGGGAAAAATGGCTCTTCGTCAAACCAATTTGAATCCTGAAAGGCCTAAATTTTATTACATTTTAGGGTTTTTTATACGCCCATTTCTGGTTATGGAAGTGGTTAAAATTGTTGACTAGATTTGTTTATTTTGTAGTGATTTTAGACTACGTTGGAAATAAAAATGCTTATAGTTGATCTATAATTCATCCTTAATTCTTATTAATTTTTGCTATAAATTAGAAATGACTATAGCTTATAATATGTTTAGTTACAAATAGATCAGTGCTGAGATAAGCTGGATTGGGCTTCCGTGTTAGAAAGTCGGGTTTTGAAGCTTGTAGAGAAATTGTGTCTTCGCATTTAGACAATTCAAATCTTGAATTATGATTCTCATCATTGTTTAGATTTGAATTTCTCTCTTACCACTATCATCCAAAAGATTTTTTGTTATCTCCAGCTCTATTCGCTTTTCAACGTGAATCAACTCAGACTTTCTCCTTGGTGCCATGAGCATATATTGTGAATAACCAAACCATCTGAAATAATCTTCCTTTAGGTTTCCTAGTATGGCTATTTGGAGTACTGGACAGCTGACCTTTCTAAGTTTTGCCCATACTATATATTCATACATACATGTATATTTATATATTTTCTTTCTAATTCATCTTAATCGGTTGTAATTATATATTTTATATTGGTTCTCTACAGCAGCCCTTATATTGTCAAGGAAGCATTTATGTTTGTATCAATTTAAGACTGAATAAATTTCTCTGGATATTGATACTTAATAACTGTCACGTAGGTGTTGATGTTGTTTACCCTTGATTCTAGACTATGGGTTCCTCAGGACTTTGGATTCCAGTATTAAGCGCAACACATCTGTGATTAAAAAAATTAAAACAGATAAATGAAGAGCAGAAGGAAGGATTGATGGAGGAGCTAGGGAGTGTCAATTTAAGTAAATTTGTTAGTGAAGTCGTCTGTGCTATTTGTGATGCCAAGCTTAAGAGTTCGGATATACAAACTGCAGTTCAGGTAGTTTTCATGAATAAGTTTGAACCAAACAAAATTATGATTAAATGTTTTGATAAATACATATTTAGGTTTTATGATTATACATTATCGTTTTCTCTGTTACTTTCCTGTGAGAAGTAGTCTCACAATGATCTATGTTATTTCCTATCCAGACATGTAAATTTAATAGTAGCATATTTGTTTTAGATTTGAAATGTGAAAGTTTCTTATATCATCTTCAGCTGAAAATTATATATGGTTTCACTAGCCCAAACCCAATGACTTGAACGTCATAACTGTCTAAGCAAGGTGATTAAGTAGCAACCATGTAGGTCATTTTGATTTTAAATAAGGAGACATGTAGTCTTTTGATTCCAAATGGGTTGTAGAAGCTTCCCGAATAATTTTTTACTTCCTCCATTGTCCTTGTGTGCTCCTATTGCTAGCCGACTTGAGTTTTAATGAGGATTCAATTATATAAGATATGGAAATTTTATACTGTACAATCCAATGATCTATGGAGTATCCTAGTCTGGTTTATGTTAAGTATAATAGAATTTCTAGTTAGCAATCGTCCAAAATCTTCCCTGTTTCTTGTTATATAGATTTCCTATCATTGTTGATAAATTCGCTTGCTCAATATTAGCAAATATGTTAATGGATATGGGTATGCATTTCTTGGTATCATCAATGATGCGCATTTCTGTGATACTTGTATCTGCATGTATTATTTCATGTTTGCATTTTTTAATGTTGAGTTCTTTTCATATGCTATGATTGATGACGTTGCGTGCTCAAAGCTTGTAAATGTTATATTGGATTAATTCCATCACATTTGTTCTCTGTTGTAATAAGAATATACTTATTTGCAAAATTACTCACCTATATACTAGCTAGCTAGCTTTTTATTGTACACCGAGTCTTTTAGTTTAAGTTTCTCGGTAACTTACAATTATCTATCTGTCAAAGATCTGCTCTCTGCTTCATCAAAGGTACAAAGATTTTTCACCAAGTCTGATGCAAGGGCTTCTGAAAGTCTTCTTTCCTGGAAAATCCGGAGATGATTTGGATGCAGAAACTTGAAGGCAATGAAGAAGCGTAGCACTTTAAAACTTCTTCTGGAACTTTACTTTGTTGGAGTTATGTCTCCCACCTACAATTTTTGTAAGTAAAATCCAAAAATGAAAGGGGATCTTCACCATGCCTGTTCACTTTCATTAAACTACTTATATAACTAATGATTTGCTAATATGGTTGTGATTTGAATCCAGATCGAAGGCCCTCAGCTGATGCAATATGATTTCATAGATGATATTGCAGTTGATTCAATTCACTATTTACAAGATTGAAGCTATGAAGCAGATGATGCAGTAGAATCAAACAAAGAATTCATCATCCTTGTTGTTTTCTTAGGTTAATGATTTGTTTATGTTATTGAAAAATGTTGAACTATATTATATTTAACTTGGATGTTTGTAAACTTTGATTTATATATTTTTTTATGTATTATTACTTAATTATAATCGTAATTAAATTTAAGATGGTTATTAGATATTGTTACAGGTTAAATTTGAGTAATACAAAATAGGAAGAAGATATGTTGAAAATCAATTTCGATTAGCAACGTTTTAGGGGCAAAATGCCATTAACAGAGTGCATATTTGGCAGCGTTTTAGGGGAAAACACTGCTAAATGACCAACCTATTGTGGCATTTGTGTCCAAAATACCGCTAAATATCAAATTTGTTACGGCGTTTGTTACTAAAAATGCCGCTAAATAGCGAACATGTTGCGGGAAAACGCCTATAAATATCAAACCTATTGCGGCATTTGTGCCCAAAACGCTGCTATATGGTGAACATGTTGCAGCATTTGTATAATAAAATGCTGCTATATAACCTGAATTTTAGCAGCGTTTTAGTATACAAACGTCGCTACATAATTTGACTTTTAGCGGCGTTTATTAGTAGAAAGCGCCACTAACAGTTGCGGCGTTAGTATTTGCGGCATTTTGTGCAGCATTTTTTTTTGCAGCGACATCATTTTTAGTGGCGCTTTTAAATGCTACTATAGGAAAAAATATGCCGCTATAGATCAGTTCTGCTGTAGTGAAATAGTTTCATTCAAATTGCTATGTACATGTGTGAGGATTGGTGTTGTTGAGTAGCATAGGTACACTAAAACATGTGCAGCCGATGGATTAGTATTGATAATAGTTTGAGCCTTTAATTAATGAAAATTATTAAAGTAGTTCAAATGTCTTAATCAATGTTGATCACATAAATTAAGTATACTATGTTTACATAAAATTTGGAATCATGATAACAGATCCTTTGATTCGATAGCTGACCAATTGTTTTATGGAATGTTTTAGCATGAGATGGTCTTTTTCGATTGTTGATTTCAGTTCTTTCTATTTAGCATCTCATTTCCTTGATATATCTTACTATTAAAAACTCTAATGACAACACTCTACTCCCTGTGGGTTCGACATCCAAAACTCTCATATTTTCCACTTTATTACTTGATTTGTGATACGTGAACTTGCATTGAATGCTATAGCATTTTCATAACATCAATAATATCTGATAAAGTGCTCTATTGAGCTATATCTGAAGCATGCCTTTGGTAACTCAGTGAAACTCTTTCTTATTCCATGTATCATAATGCCCATACAAGGAAGACCGTGAAACTCTGGTGGATCCTCTGATGCTCGTCATAAAAACTGAAACAAAGGCCTTCTACGAGAGTTTGATCTTTGAAAATGTCCTGAAATTTGCTCTGACATCTAGGATTTCAATGGTGGAGACATACTCTCTCCTCATGAGTCTATGGCCCTCTTGGTTGATGACTGGGAGGATCCAACAAAATTTGGTTCCCTTTGGCTTTTTCATCCATATCCATCCATTAGACAAGCCCTCATGCTCTACATTATCTCTATCAC
The DNA here is from genome assembly GCF_006381635.1 of Hibiscus syriacus. Taxonomy (NCBI): domain Eukaryota; kingdom Viridiplantae; phylum Streptophyta; class Magnoliopsida; order Malvales; family Malvaceae; genus Hibiscus; species Hibiscus syriacus. The sequence goes on along the minus strand of NW_024062980.1, from coordinate 10,574,375 downwards.
CTTGGCCTAGTGACTCAACTCAACAAATACCCTAGGGTCGACCGCTAGATGGGTAAGGATGTCAATATACAACCCCTTTTTGAACCTCTACAACAAAGGTCCTTAATTGCTACCATCTTTGACACATATCGGCTCAAGTGAAGGAAGTCGTGCTCATACTCAAATACGAGAGAGATTGTCAACAATATCCTAAGGAATTCAAAGAACGGAGAGGAGTTGTTTCGTCATTCTAAATATTTAAGTACCATTAACACTCTAGATGTATGTACTCATTAAAACTTATTAACTCTAACTCATAGGTCCTAAGAAAGATTGAACATGATGCTCTGATACCATCAAATATAACACCCAAATCTAATTCGACCAGAAATTCGGAGGATTTGAATATTACAAGAAACCACTAGAGTGACTAACCATTTTAAAAAAAAAAAAACTATTACTTATAACTCATATTCAACATACATAAACTCATAATTCAAACATAAACATATAAGGTTTACAAAATTGGAAGCTCCCAAATATAACATATTAAAATATACGAGTTTAAATAAAATAGAGTTATGACTCAATTACATATAAGGTATATGTAGTACACACCCTCAAAAATAATTGAGACGTACTTCGAAGCTCGATGGAATCTAGAATCCATAACTTGGCGATAAGGTCATCGACTGGAACCTAAGAACCTACGAACGAAAACAATTTTGAACGTTGAGCTAACACCTTAGTGTCACACAAACTCTGCTATACTACATGCATTCACCAAAATAGTATGTTAGCAAGTGTAGTCATGAAGTAACAAAATGTGCCAATCATAGATCACAACAAATCATCGTGTGTAGTTTAGAGCTATAGATTATAGTGGCAATATCATCATATAACTAAAGTGCCTCCGAAATCGTACTAAAGTTTCTCAATACTGATACGAAAGTGCATTAGAACTCATACTGAAGTGTCTTGGTAGTGTTGGAGATATATCTGAATATTTCACAAACATGGACTTTAGACGATCATCATACATTCGAGTATCTCGAGTTTCCTCATCGTTTCTCGAGTTTTAAAAAAAGGCATAAGTCTTATGGAATATTACTTTATAATGTGCTTATGCTTATCACACAATCATTTGATATTCCACTTGCAACTTTTATTATCATTTAGAGTTTTCAGCTTTTAGACCCTTTACCCGAACATTTAAACAAGACAGACTTCAAGGGTTTTTATCATGATGATATCGAGACTTAACCTTGTAATATTGGTACTACTCTCTTATGTTATTGATATTGCCCAAGTATCGGCACCCAAATTAGATCTTGGAATTTGATAAAGCTTCTAGTATCGATACTACTCATGTGGAGTATCAATACTTCTCATTTAAGGGTATTGGTACCCCATGGGTATCGAAACCAAATTTGGATTCAATATTTAGAAATTTCACCCAGTATTAATACCTCTACCTAGAGTACCAATACTTCGTTTTTTTTGGTATTGATACTTCCTGAGTTACCATGTTTTTTACTATTGTAATTGATGTAAGGTAAAGTACCTTCTTGATTGTGGATCTAGGAAGGAAGAATCTGCAAGTAAGTGAATGGTTGAAAAAGAGAACAGCTTTGTAGGTTGATGTAGGATGAAATTGGTGGGCTGAATTTTAAATGAACAAAAGAATAATAAGAATAATAAGGGTTTTGGCGTGATGAAGGGTTATGAAAGAAATGGTGTATTGGTGAATGGTAGTATCTTGCAAAGGACTAAAGATTAACCTATACTATCAAGTATAGACCCATCCTTTATATGCCTTAGCAATGGGTGGTAAAATAGGACTTGGACCCACTAGATGTAGGATCAAAGAACCATAAGTATCAATGGAAATAATAGAGGTTGATGCCACAAGAATAAGATACTTGATAAGTTGATAAAGTCTTCAAAAGACTAAGGATAAGAGAATAATCTCATTTGGATTTAATAATCAAAAAGAGACGCCTTACAAGTGCCAAGGCATTGGCATTTTATAGAAAATGAAGAGCCATGGCCAAATAGACAAGTAGGTTCAGCCAACGGTTGTTACAATGAAAGGACATAGTGTTTGTTTGATATAATACAACCCTTCATGCTTGAATAATGGTGTTGGTTCGGCTAGTCTCTTCAAAAGCCTTTGGAGATGTTGTTTGGCTAAATGGATGCAATAGTTTGACCCTTTGTGTGCTTTGTTGAATGATTTGAATTGCTTGGTTGAAAAGGCTTGATCTTTTCATACTTGGCGCCCAAAATGATTGGATGAGATGATTTTGCCGAATGGTTACATGTCCTTTGGTTTTGGCTCCTTTAATTTGAATTTGAAGCAAGTCACATGTCATTTTAATGAATGCACATGGTTGCTCATTGTGTGTGCTCTCCCATGCCAAATTAGGATACAACCTCTCCCATTAGGTTGTGTTTGGGTTGGTGATGGCCTTGCTTGATGCCCAAGGTGTCAACATAGCTAGGTGAGCATGAGCTAAGATAGCTCAAGCTAGCTAGCTAGTGACACTCCCAGCTACTCAGCTACATGTCTGCTACTAAACAACTTCATTAGCTAACCATGAGCTAGGCTTGTTGTGCTTGAACTAAATTCAATTGCTTGTGACCATTGTGAGCTATCCATGAGCTGTCATGCTTGCCTTTGAGCTATGCCAAGCTGCCAAGTGATGTTCCCTTGATGTTTAACCTATGAATGAAAAGAAAACAATAACATAAGTAGTGTGTGAGCTAGAAACAATGCAAATGTATATTGCAACATATATAAATAATGGAATTGATAAGAGAATAATCTCATTTGGATTTAATAAGCAAAAAGAGATGCCTTACAAGTGCCAAGGCATTGGTATTTTATAGAAAATGAAAAGCCATGGCCGAATAGACAAGTAGGTTCAGCCAAGGGATGTTACAATGAAAGGACATAGTGTTTGTTTGATAGAATACAACCCTTCGTGCTTGAATAATGGTGTTGGTTCGGCTAGTCTCTTCAAAAGCCTTTGGAGATGTTGTTTGGCTGAATAGATGCAATAGTTCGGCCTTTTGTATGCTTTGTTGAATGACTTGAATTGCTTGGTTGAAAAGGCTTGAATCCTTTCATACTTGGCGCCCAAAATGAGTGGATGAGATGATTTGGCCGAATGGTTACAAGTCCTTTGGTTTTGGCTCCTTTAATTTGAATTTGAAGCAAGTCACATGGCATTTTAATGAATGCACATGGCTGCTCATTGCGTGTGCTCTCCCATGCCAAATTAGGATACAACCTCTCCCTTTAGGTTGTGTTTGGCTTGCTCATGGTTCTTGCTTGATGCCCAAGGTGTCAACATAGGTAGCTAGGTGAGCATGAGCTAAGATAGCTCAAGCTAGCTAGCTAGTGACACTCCCAGCTACTCAGCTACATGTCAGCTACTAAACAACTTCCTTAGCTAACCATGAGCTAGCCTTGTTGTGCTTGAACTAAATTCAGTTGCTTGTGACCATTGTGAGCTATCCATGAGCTGTCATGCTTTCCTTTGAGCTATGCCAAGCTGCCAAGTGATGTTCCCTTGATGTTTCACCTATGAATGAATAGAAAACAATAACATAAGTAGTGTGTGAGCTAGGAACAATGCAAATGTATATTGCAACCTATATAAATAATGGAATTTAGCTAGGATAAACTAAGTGTGAGCATGCATAAGATTAGAAATGATATAAACTTTAAATATAATTATGTTTAAGCTAGGAATGAAAGTAAATCATAACTAACATATAACATAGCCTAAGAATAAGGATGTGAGGTACTATTATGCAAACATACTTAATGAAATTATAAATTATGAAGGTATGCATACATTATTAACAACCTAAGTATAAAATGCAGGTCATATGACATCCACACATTATAATAGGATACATCATGATGTATAATTGCATACATTATTAAAATAATGCTATGTTTGCAAAGTAAGAAGAAAAAGATTATAAAGAATGAGAAAACTCCCTTGTCCTTTATCCGAAAGTAAGTTGTAGTGAAGAAGATGAGTAGTAGAAGCATAAATGCAATTGTATTAGTAATCCAAACTTAAAGATGGTATTAATACTATGCCTCAGTATCGATACCTAAATAATAGTATAGGTACTCTATGAACAGAGTATCGATACTACATGACCAATCCCTTTGATTTTGTCCTCTCGGATGAATAGTACCAGTATTGTTCATCTAGTACCAATACGCCAAGCATAGAAAACTATGTTTTCTTATGAGTGAGTTACTTCACTCCTACCTAAAGCCCTCATAAGGCCCTCAAATGTTATTTAAATCTTATTAGAGTTTAAAGGTATCATAATATGTCATTTTCATGCATAAGAAACATCAAAACACCCCATTTCCCTCATGAACACGAAGATACCCATTATGCACTCATACACTCATACAAGCAAGCAAACTACGCATTGTGATCTACAAGAATTATAGACGAGTTATGAGTGTCTTACCTTAAACCTAGTTACTGGAGAACACTTCACGTTCACCCAAGCACAAGCTTCTCCTTGTTCTTGCTTTTGGAGCTATCTCTAACTTCATTCACTAACCAAAAGCAAGGGCATAAGTTACTAACTTACCTAAAGACTTAAAATGAGTAAAAACATGATTCTTGCCTTCTAGAAATGGATTGAGATTGTTCTAGAACCTTAAAACCCAAAACCCCTCTGACATTCCCCAACGTCCATCATGGCTAAACCTTGAGATTAAGAACTTAAACGGAAGCTCAAGGAGTGAGGATTCTTACCTTCTTGAAATTGCCCTATGAATAAAGAACAATAAAGGAGCTTCCTTTTCTCAAGACACAAGAGAGAAGCAGACCGAGTTTGAAATGAGAAGAAGATAAAGGAAACTTGATTTTCCTCCACGATGACATAAGCTAATAAAAATGGGAATCAACCTAAAGAAAAATTCAGGGGTAAATCACTTTCTTAGTCCCTCATCCTTTGATCGTAAATCAAAAATATCATTTTTAATAACATTTGGGCTCAACCCAAGCCCAATCCATACCACACTCAACCCAACTCTTCATAGCATCCTAATAAGGTCACCCAAGACCCATTCGGATCATTCGAAACTACTAGCTGAATATTCGAGGTGTTACATCTAGCATCAATGACTACAAGGTATTTGAACGTTTATTGTCAAATGATTGAGAATCTTTAAAATATGTACCACCGTTAAACTATACTTTTGGCTCTAAAAGAACTTTACGAACAAAAAACTTTAACTTTTGTGTTTAAACAGAGAAATGATCTTTAAATGCACTTTTTATCCAAAAAATATTGTTTAACATAGTTTATTAGATGTAGCCAGGTTCATGTATCAAAGTGTTGGTGAGAAGGCAAAAATTATATTTAGACGTATTATAAATTTATTTATGGGTTGGAGTAAAAAATTATCATTTTTATTACTTGTTGTTTGAATAGTAGGGAAATTTATAAGGTAGTATTTATTCAAAAAAAATTGAACCTATTGATAATGTACATGTATCCTGCAAACACAACTGTTCAAATTTAAATCATAAAAAAAATATTTCTTTTTAGCATGGATTCACTCAAGAAATTCTAGTTTTATCTAATTTTTGAAACAATTAAAGGGATTTTACTCCCTTTGGGGGCTTGACACCTCCACTTAAAGTGTATTTACATCATTTCATATTTTTTAAATATTTTCCCAGATTTATGAATTGGATCTTACATTTCACCTAGTTTATAATAGTTAAATTTTGTTATTGTATTAGATATTAAATATGGAAAATGAGGAAGGGAGGTAGGGGAGTTAAAAAAATTCATAACTATTAATCGTAATCATTAATCGGTATAACCGTTGCATTTAATGAGTTAACTAATTGAATTGTTAATACTAAACAGTATCGATTAACCGAGTCGCTAAAAATTATGATTAACGGTTAAGATTACGGTTTCAAATTTTGATAAACTGTTAAGCAACTGTTAACCGTTAATAAATTAAATTTATAATTATATTTATAATTTATTATATTTTACACAAAAAACTTAATATAGTTTTCTATTTTTCTAATTTATATATATATTTAATAAAATTTATACACAAATAACATAATATATATATTTTTATTGTGTTTAATTTTTTATTTCTTTGAAAATACATAATCATACTTACACTAATATAATTATGTGTTTAATATTAAGTACTAAGATATTGAGAGATGTATATACTTATACCGATTAATAAGCTACTACTGAAGTTTCAACTCAAATTTTGTATTGATTATGAAAATTTAATGTTAACTCGTACTAAAATTATTAAAAATTTGAAACATATATTAAGAATAAATTAGGGATGGCAAACAAGTGGGATAGGTGCGTATACGCTTTCATCCATCTCCATACTCAATATTTTCCTATCTACCACCTACGATTGGTAAAAAATTTAAATATACATCCTCCCACGTGAGTACATTCTCAAATATACTCCTACACCCACTATCCAACTGGTTATCCACTACTCATTCGTACTCGTTTATTTAAGATGGGGAAATGTGTCTTCAATTCTAAAAATGTTTATACCCTAATATTTAGTTAAATTACAAGTCATGTCCTATGGAATCTTAAAATTTATAGAATTTCTCTGAAATAAGACCTAAATTCATAAAGTTCCAAAATTTATACGGTGAGTAGTTAGTGGGCGGGAAGATGTGGGACAGGCATGCGACGGGTATATTTTTTACAGTCACACCCGCCCACTACCCACTAAATATATACCCATCTCCACTCAAATTTGAGCGAGTACGGTGCAAAATCCACGAAATTGTATCTGTCTTCCATCCTTAAGAATAAAGTCGTTCAATTTGGAAAAAAAATCTCAATTATTTTTATTTTTACAGTATTATACTATTCAATTCATTAATGACTAATTGATGTCTTGATTGTAGTCTTGTTGGCTATGTTGATAGTCTGAGACGGACAAAAAAATTTATGTTAAGAGTACGAATTTAAAAGATATATGAAAAATTTAGGGAGTATGAAATTAGATAATTAATATACAATATAAAAAATAAATAAAATATAAAAAAATTAAAATTTGTAGGTACAAGTTTAACCCAACACCCCTATATCCATCCTCGTCCGTAGTTTGCAATTCACATTAACTTTAGAAGTGAATACAAGTCGGTAGTTTGCAATTCACATTAACTTTAGAAGTGGATATATACAAATAAAATACTATTTTATTAATGTTAACGAGGACAAAAAGGATTGAGAGGACAGAAGGGTTGTCCTTTTCGTGTGATCCAAGTCCTTGTTCTAATTCTGAGAATGGCATGGCAAAAGCACCTTCACTTAATAATCTTGAAAGGGAAACTGATCAGCCAAAACAAAACTCAATAACTGCACTCACTGTTTGCCTATGAATCACATTTTTGAGGGTAGTATAGCAGCAAATTTCTAGTTAGATTAACAACTAATTGGTTCAAAGTTGCTTAGTTGTATATATAACCCATGCAAATGTATTACACTGTACAAGGAAATAAAGTCATACAGTCTTCATTCTCGTCTCTTCTATTTAAGTTCTTTGCAAGATATTCTTGTTGTTATATAGTATCAGAAGAAAATAGCATCCCTTCCAACTCCGTCATGCCCGATTCTTTGAGTGATCGTTTTGATAATAGGTAATCCGTACTATCTACATCAGTAGGATAATCCCGGAACTGTTCTTGTCACGCAACTTCTTTCCAATGACAATTTTCATAGTTTGAAAAGATCGATGATGCTTGTTTTATTGGCCAAAAACAAGTTACGAATCATTGATGGCTCGATCATTGTTCCCGATCTTTCTTTAACAGCGAAGTTTTGTATCTATAAGATATTGATGATGGAGTGGTGTTTTTTCTGGCTGGAAAAATGAAGCTTTGCCTATTGCTTCCTTTAACCCACAATGTTTGTTTTTCGGATCTGGATAAACATAAGTCACCAAATGTACTAACCCTATCCAACTGATTCCACCATCAATTACATGGTCCATTCATGGTGGTGTCAAGAAAATAAACTCGAGAAAACAAACCCTATTGACAGAGAGAAATTGATATTCTTTTTAATGTTCTCATGTTGTTTCCCGCTGCATTGACATGATCAAAGAAATAAAAACATTAAAAAAAAGTCCCCTTTGAGATCTAAGGTCTATTTGTTTTTCTTTTAGAACAATCCCTCCCATTTCTCTTTCCAGGACAGCTGAGACAAAAGCTGTTGAAGTTTACCCTTTTTGTCATCCCCTGCTTCTTTCCTGGAAACCACCTGTTCCAAGAGATTTATATCAAGATAGGGCTAACATCAAGTTTCTCTTTTTTCAGGCCACTGAAGAATCTCAATGTCTATGTCAAAGTTGAAAGCAAAAGACTAACTTGCATGCTTTGAACTTGTTTTTCCATATTTCATGAAACCAAGTGTTTTCTGGGATGCAGATTTACCCTGCGGAAAACTATGTATCATATATCATGGAAGGTAAATTGCTTAAAAGAAGGTAATAGTTGGTATTTAGTACCTTAAAATGTGTACCAGAAAAACCCTGTGAAAAGTCCAAGTCTGCTGATGCTTCTCCCTTGAAGTTCTTCTGTAAATACACCAAAAAGAGAGGGGAAAACACCCGTTGTTACTTAATTTTGTCACAAATGAACCCCGACTAGGCGTATTAGTGTGTATGCCTGTATGATATTGTGAAACTTGCCACGGAAAAGCTTATTACAGGGGAGCTGGCAGTATCATCAAGACAAAAACGCTGTTGATTATTACTATAATCATCTTTGATATTGTTAATGTTTCTGCAGCTTTTCTTGTCCGGTTTTTGAGTGGTTGAAGGATGAGAAGAGAAGCAGCCATTTTCTTGGCAATAACAATGTTGTCTTGGGCCAGAAGATGCATCAGACACCATGGATAAGCCCTCCTCTTCATCATCTTCAACCACGAATCTTGCTCCTTTCACCCCATAATCCTCACCGAAGTTCCCAGTTTGAGAACAAGAGGATTGGTCTAAGTAGAAAGTCCAACCAGATTCACAACCACTACCACATTGCGAAGCTGATAAATTCATTATAAAACACTGCTTTTTTTTCTATGGAAAATAAAAGATACTCTTTATATATGCAAAAACCCTTGAAAGCTGTTATGTTTATAAACAGAATAGAAAGAGGGTATGGTGGGATAAGACCAAATGAATCGGACTATTTTTGTCCTTTCCTCAATCATCTTTTTTCTTCGTTTTCTTTTTCTTCTTCGAATTTGCCAGTTGGCTCCAAAAGAGAGATTGGTGAACAGTAGTGATAATGGAACCGATTATAATCAATTCATGCATATAAATGTAATAATACCGGAGCCCGTACATCAATGGTGCTGTCCTTTCAGTAAAAAGTGAATATAATTTTACTATCCTCATTTAATAGCCTCTGTACCTTTGTGTGTGTATTTTGGCTTTCAGATATTTATATTTGGGAACTTGGAAGTGATAGTTAGGGTACAAATTTGGAAGTGATAGTTAGGGTACAAATAGGGTAATTATAAATCACTTCGAGAAGAATGTAACAAGATGGTTACTTTCTGTCATTGTTTAAATGTTATATTTTAAAATATTTTACTATGTTTAGTTAATTTTTCTAAAAATAATTTTAAAAATCTATTTTTAATAAACAAACATACATATTTTTTATTTTTTATTCTTTACCTTGTGTTTTATTAAGTAAATTTTATTTTTATATATTTATATTTTATAAAACTTTGAATTTAAATGTTTTACACTTTTAGATAATATTAATAATTTATGTTGATTGTGTTATAAATAAACTATTCATTAGTATGTTTAGAATTGAATTTCAACGTATAATTAATATTATATAGATTTAATTGATATAATCTTAATAAATTGCTATTTTTGGTTAAATGATTCCTTTTTTTCGTTAAATGTGAATTGTTGCTGCTCATATTAGTCTTTCATCTCCCACACTCTGATAAGAAATACTGTGATTTTCAATACAAGTCTAACATTATTCCTTCTTTTAACCAGTATGTAGATAAATTGCTAATCGTAAGAGATGCAATGCAACCTGGAGATCTTAAATATCACCTAATAATTTTTGCAAACATTTTTGCAAACAATTGAGACTAATAATTTGCGAGAAGTGTATCGTCTAATTGCAATGTCAGACACCAATATCGTAAATATCACCTTTGATGATATTTTCACTGTTGAGTTGTATCACCATGTTGATGCACAAGACTCATCACTTGATAGCAAGAAAGAAAATCCATCAACCTGTCCGAGAATCAAGGATTCAAATGAGCTGAAGAATTGTTTACAAGTTTGTTCACTTTTGCATCTGGCATGCCAATATGGGAATCCTGTGTTAAACCATATTTGGTTAAGTAGTTAAGTATAGAGGTTAATTGGTTGTAGTCGTTTGTAACCAACTATGCAGCAGTTCATGGGAGACTTTAAATAGCTACTTAACTTGTGTAATCAAGATCTTGAATACATTCATAGTTACTTACTATTTTTCTTGTTGTTATTTCTAAGATTCTTCCATAGTTAACATGGTATCATTCTCCATTAGATCTTGAAACGGTTTCTCTGTGCGTTTCTCTTCCTTTATTCTTCTTGTCTTCTGGATCTCAGTTCTCTTGTTTCTTCGAGATTGGTCATGGTTCAAGGCATGTTGATAATAGCTGAGGATGAGCAGTTGACAGAAGCTAGCTTGTATACCTTTGCTAATAAAAGAATCAACGTGTGCTTAACTGATTCGAACTATCTCATATGGAAGCAGCAAGTGATTCTCACGATGAGAGGGCTTGAACTTGAAGGTTTCCTTGATGAATCTATGGCGGTTCCAGTGAAGCTGGTTCTTAACGATGCTGGTGAGCAGGTCATTAATCCAGCCTATTTGCGTTATGTCAAGCAAGATAGCTCTTTGGCTTCTTGGCTTCTTTCTACTATCAACGCCAACATTCTACCTCAGTTAGTTGGTGCTGAATCCATAGCTGCAGTCTATAATGCTATCACCAGGTTATATTCCAAGATGTCTACTACAAAAATTATGACCTTGCATTGTCACCTTAGATCAATGAAGAAAGGATCTCACTCTATGAGAAACTACACCATGGCTATTAAAGAAATATGTGATCTTTTAGCCACGTGTGATAACCCTATTTTAGATATTGATCACATCGCCACCATTCTTAATGGTCTACAAGTTCAATATGAACCAATTGTTGATGCGATCATTGCGAGCAGAGAGACATTTGCTCTCGATAATATGGTATCGGTTCTTATTGATGCTGAGTCACACCTTGATGACTCATTGAGGTTTCCAATATGGGTAAATTTCACACGTTATAGTACCAATTAGGTCTCAGATGCTCAACACTACAATAATCGTGGGGCTTCTAAACCTAATAATACTACAAGTAACAAGTACAAGGGGAGGCCTAAGCAGCAGTGTCAACTGTGTGGAAAGATAGGTCATCTAGTTGACAGGTGATGACATAGGTTTGATCAGAACTTCAAAGGTGTAACTGCTCAACAAAGTTCCTCGACTAATGAAATGAAAACAAATGTTTGTTCATGCTTTCCCCATGCATATGACTGTCATTACATTCCTTTTGTAAATGTTAGTGCATGAGATGAAAATTCATTTGCCATTGAGCCAAGTGGTAATGTACATGTTAATGCATTAATGGTTAATGATCCTTTGACCTATGAAAAATGGTTTCCTGATTCAGGAGCCACGCATCATGTGAATGGCACCATCTCTACTATCTCGAGAAGACAAGCTTACACTGGCAGTGGTAAGGTTCATCTAAGAGATGGTTTTACTATTCCAATTACTCATATTGGTAGAAACATTTTAAAAACTGGCTCTAGGGATCAGATGCTATATGTTCCAAAAATTAATAAGAATCTCTTATCAGTTTCAAAATTTACTTAAGATAATTTAGTTTATTTTGAGTTTCATGAAAGTGTTTGTTATGTTAAGGATGAAAGCACAAGAGTCGTGCTGGTGGAAGGAAAGCTTGATGGAGGTTTATACAGCTTTGACTGCCAAGCTCTGCAAGAAACAACAATAGTTAACAACACTATCGTTAAAGATACCAATGAGTACTGGTTGTGGCACAAAAGGTTAGGTCATCCTGCAGCTGAGGTGGTGATGACAACTCTTAATAAAAGGCTAAATGTAGATAGAAGTGAAGTTTGTACAACTTGTCAGATGGGAAAAAGTAAAGTTCAGCCTTTTTCTGTGTCACAAACCGTGTACAAACAACTATTTGAGTTAGTAGAAGTTGATTTATGGGGTCTTGCTCCTATTGTTTCTAGTGGTTTTAGATATTTTGTGAGTTTTGTAGATTTGTATTCAAGGAACAATTGGGTTTATTTGTTAAGAAATAAAAGTGAGGTTATTGTTTCTTTTGAAATGTTTACTGCTCTAGTTTCGAATCAATTTAAAACAACTATCCTTGCATTACAAACAGACAATAGAGGAGCTAGAGTTTCGATTACTAGAGACGGTCTCACATCGACTTGGTGTTAAGCTCAAGAAATCATGTCCAAATACCTCACAACAAAATGGGGTAGTGGAAAGGAAACACATACATATAGTAGAAACTACTTTAGCTTTACTAGCACAAGCTTCAATGCCTTTAGCATTCTAGTCTCATGCAGTTCTCAGTGCATTGTATCTCATCAATAGGATGCCCTACAAGATTCTTGGTAATATATCTCCTTATCAAAAGCTATATGGTAAGCCTCCTGATTACAATTTTTTCAAGTCTTTGGATGTCAGTGTTTTCCTAATCTCAGGGAGTTCAATACACATAAGTTGGATTTCCGATACAAGGCATGTGTCTTCCTGGGCTACTCTCCAATGCATCATGGTTATCAGTGCATGGATAAAAATGGCAGGATCTATATATCAAGAAGTGTGGTATTCAATGAGAATGTTTTTCATTTTGCTCACAAAACAACATCCCACAGTATAGTTGCTAATAAGGTAGTTCGATCAAGAGCTATACCAGTTGTTTTCAGTCAACATGAGCATGCCAGGGCTGTTCAAAGGTCAATTGTCAACATTGATGTCAATACCGATCAAAGAGTAGAACAGGTAGTGCTGATCAACCTACAGCCACATGCAATGAACTGGATGTGCCATCTGAAGAGAAAACAATAAATAATGTACCTGGTAATACCCTCAGTTCTCTTGATCTTGAAATTACTGGTGATGCTAATGATGTTTCTCATGATCATGGATCTACTGATAATGATTCTTCTGATCATGAACAATCTGCCTCTAGTGAGCAAATCTAAAATCAAGAAAATGCTCAAGATACTAGAATGAGAAACACTCATACTATGATAACTCAAAGCAAGCATGGGATTTTTAAGCCAAAAATCTTCTCCATTCAATGCAAAGAAGTGCCTAGTGATATTCAAGCTACACTAAAAGATGATGATTGGAGGATGGTTGTTATGGCTGCATTCAATGCACTTATCAATTATAACACATGGGATATTATGGAATCGCTAGCTGGTAGAAAAGCCATTGGCTGCAAATGGCTCTTCAAGGTGAAAAAGAATGTTGATGGTTCAGTAGAAAGGTTGAAAGCTAGACTAGTTGCCAAGGGGTATTCTCAGATACCAGGCTATGATTTTACACAGTAAACATATTGATCTCATTGGTTGTTTCAAGTCACTGTCAAATAAGGAATGTGGATGTGAATAATGCCTTTCAAAAAGGTGACTTAAGTGAGGATGTCTACATGTAACAGATTCCTGGCTTTGAAGAACAATCCACTAATGAAGATGTCTTGGTGTGCAAGTTAAAAAAGGCATTGTATGGGTTAAGGCAAGCTCCAAGGAATTGGTTTCTTAAGTTAAGAGAATTCTTGCTTAGCTTGGGGTTCAAGTCTTCAATGGCAAATTCTTCATTGTTTTTTCGCCAAGGGGACCATGAAGTGGTATACATGGTTGTGTATGTGGATGACATTCTCATCACAGGGAGTTCCCAGCTGGAGATTGATCAAATAATTCATGCATTGCATGAGAACTTTTCTTTAAAATACCTTGGGCAGCTTAAGTACTTTCTTGGTATAGAGGTGCATAGATCAGATAGTGGCTTGTTTCTCAATGAAAAGAAGTTTCTCACTGAGTTGCTGTAAAAGAATCAAATGCTGAATGTAAATTCAGTGTCCTCTCCCATGGCAACAACAACCAAGCTTAGTAAGAATGATGGGGAAGTGTTAAGCAAGCCACAACAGTATAGAAGTCTAGTTGGGGCACTGCAATATATTTTTCATACGAGGCCAGACATTTCATTTGCAGTTAACAAAGCTGCATAGTTCTTGCAAGAGCCCACTGAGGTACACTGGCGTGCTGTCAAGCGTATTCTGAGGTACTTACGAGGAACACTAGAAACTGGACTTTGGTTTTCAGCTAAAGCAACAAAATTCATGGTGCTTAATGCTTTCTTAGACTCTAATTAGGGTGGAGATGCTGATGACATAATATCAATTTCTGGGTATTGTGTTTACAATGGAAACCATCTACTGGCATGGAGCTCAAAAAAATAATGTGCAGTATCCATATCCACTGCAGAAGCTGAGTACAAAATTCTTGCAGATGCTACTTCTAAAGTTGTATGGATAAGGGTTGTGCTGCATGAAATGAAAATTGCACTTCCTGGAGAGCCTAAGGTACGGTGTGATAATACCAGTGCAGTAACTATAAAAATTGGGCGCATGCAAGTAATAAACGAACGAATCTACAAAATCATATACACAAGAAATATAATCATTTAAATGTGAAATGCATGTAACTAACAAAAATGAGTCAACAAAATTATATTGATTTACTAACCGCAACACCAATGACGATAAACAACAATGCAAAGCATCCATCTCTATCTGTTTTGATATGAGTTACCGACCCAGGATTTTTCAGCTTTAAATTATGACAATAAGCCGGCAGTTGGGCAAACGATGCTTCTGGAGACCCCCTCAACAATTCCACGGCATAACATTTGGCTCTCCAAGCTTGAGAATATGAGATACTAATCTTGAACCGAGCATTCATGTCAGTCATAATTTCATGTCTCCGATATACCCAACCATTCAAAAACATTAACTCAGCCAGAAAACCACCCAACACATTTTTGTTTGCCTGTCTATGGTGAGGAAAAACTTGGGTTCTTGAACATGTATGTTTATCAATAAAAGTCCTAACTTGAAACATTTTGCAATCTTTTATCCTCTTTGCAATCATACGCCACGTACAGTTTTTGTCAATCATACACCTTGTTTCGAAACGATCTTTGCTTGATTTGTTAACTTTTAGTTGATAGCCATCTTCCACACATTTCGTATACAAAGCTATCTTCAAGTCTTCCTTTGTATCAAAACAATCATCTTTCTTGATACGAATAATTTTTTTGTAACAATCAACTACTATCTTTACCAACTCTTCTTCCGGTATCTGAAGTAATTCTGGCATATTCCAGTTATACTCCCGTGGCATTTTCTTCGGGGACTTTTCTTTGGGGATTTCTTCTTTTTCTTTTTTTTCTTCAGGGTTATATGAACTACAGAATGGATGTTCAACATGTTCATTCACAGTCGTAACTTTCTCCTCATTATCATCAACAACATCTTCCTCGGCAGCGGCTGTTTCATCATCAAAATTCGGGTATTGACCAATATCAAAATCATTACACGCAGGGTCTGTTTGTTCTTCTGAAACATCATCAAAATATTGACGAAGATCAAAGTCTGAGTATTGACCAAGATCAAATTTCGAATACTGACTAGTACTCACAATTTTTTCTGTTGGCTCATCATCATCTAACTGGTCAATACGAAAACTGGAATTTGGTGCTGAAAGTTGATTGAGATTTGGATTAGGGAAAGGTTGTGGGTTTTGAGATTGTGTTTGGTATTGGAAATGTGGTGAAACAAAATTTGCTTGGTGATGAAATTGTGGTGGAACCATTAAATTTTGAGCACCATAAACTGGGGTTGAAAAACTTAGTTGATTACTACCCGCTACTGACCCAACTTCACTACTTCTAGGTTCAACAACATACAATGTAACATCATCTTGCGAAACACTAATGTAAGCAATGAATCGTTCAACATCTTCATTGTCGGTTAACAAATAAATTTTACCTTTTCTCTAATAAGATAGCCTAAATCCACTTAAGGGCTCTAAATTCAATTTATTTGCAACACGTAACATTATAGTTTCATAAGTTAACTTTTTTAATGATAGTTTTAGTTGAATATTCATGGGTAAAGGCATATATTGTAAAACACCATGAACATTCTCCCATGACCCTCCAAAACACAAATCTATCCAAACATGATCAACATTAGATGATTTCATTATTGTAAATTAATTTACTAAACAAACGAGCTGCAAAACTAAAACCTATTGCCGGATGGGGAAGGATGTCGTTGGATATAGGAACGGATATCGCCGGAGAGAGTGATAGATGGAGATAGAATTAGTTGCGATTTAGGGATTTAGGTTATGAGTTGCTTCTGCTGCGTAGTTATATACCCAAACAATTTGTGTTGCGAAACTAAAACCTGTTGCGAATTTGAAATTCAGTGTTGTGACAGTCAGAATCGCGTTGTGATAGTCAGAATCTCGTTGCGATAATCAGAATCGTGTTGGGATAGTCAGAATCGCATTGCGATAGTCATAATCGCATTGCGATTTACATATTCGCATTGCGATTTCGGAAAATCGCAACGCGAATTTGGAAAATCGCAATGCGATAGTCAGAATCGCGTTGCGAATCTGGAAACTGATTTGCGATACCGGAGATCGCGTTGCGAATTATCGATCGCATTGCGATTTAGTTGGTCATTTTGGCAAATCCAAAAAAAATTGATTAAAATCGTATATTATAAGACATTTTTGGTCACTGAAGTTATTTTCTCTAATAAAAATCAACGAACTCAGTCCCAATCAAACGAGAGCCCAAGTCAATGCCTTTTGTTCTATCCTCCAAAGTAATAAAACTAATTTTGTTTTTATATGAAAAAGCGCTTTGAATCCCATTAAAAGCATACGTCTATTTCGTTTTTAATTTGATTTGCACGAATGATTGTGGAATGGCCAACCCAACATGGACTGTTTATTTGTTTGTTTTCTTTTAAACATATAGAAAAATATTATATACTCATTTATGTATTTATAATCATATTTTATACATATACAACATTTTGATGTGAATCAAAATAATTTTGAAGATAATATTCTTTTTCTATCTTAATCTTCTCTCATTAGTAAACAGTCTTTTTCTCTTTTGGTCTTTATTGATCGACGGCGGTGTTAATTTTAATATTTATTATCAATCGTCGATATTTTTTATTCTTCTTTTATTTTCTTATATCATATTTTTTAATAAATTTGCTTGAATGATACGTTTTTATATGATTTTATGACACATTTTTTTTTATCGTTTGGCACGTTTTTCGGTCCTTTAGTCATTGTTTTCACTTATATTTTTCTAATGGTTAATTTAATATCACCAAGACTGATAAATATAATGTTTGTTTGTTATATTGTTGATTAACCATCAAATTAGATTTTGATACCCGTTATGCGTTCATAGATAGCTTTTCATGTCATTCGATTCTGATGTGTCGTTTGTCAATAGTCTTTAGTAGTTTGATACTCTTTTTTTGTTCGTTTATCAATGTAATCATATCTGTTTGTATCTATTTTTCTTTGAGTTTGTTGGTTATGTATTAATATTTTCTTATATGATTTTTATGCGATATGAAATTGTTACTTTTTTTAAATGATTATAGAAAGTTGTTTTAATTATGTAAATATTTATTGTAATTTAAGATTTTTCTATTTTGAATAACATTAGTAATTTTTATCAAAATTTTTTAAAGATAAATTACATCAGTAGTCGACTTATTATCTTTTTGCTATTTTGATCATCAAATTATGTTTTTGATAAAAATATTATAAAAGTTCATTTCTTCGTAACCAGTGTTAATTTATACATGATTTACCTTCCTATATAAGTATGAATAGATACGTACTTTTATGTCAGAGAAATGACGTTATAAAATTTTAGATGAATAAATTTATAAAAATTTAGAAGGTAAATATATATATTTAATAAAAAAATAAAAAATAATCTAAATTATATGGGGGAAAATAAATTTTTTAAAGGGATGATAACCCGACTACCTCCCTCTCAATTTATCACTGTATACAAAGAGTTCCATCGTCCAGCCACAAAACCATTATAGAATGGATCAATTGTTTAATTATTAAATCAAGTTATGTAATTATTATATTTCTAATCAAATTAATATTTAACTTGAAATGTTATTAATACTGAATAGTAAATTAGAATTTTTTTTATTTTATTTAAGAATAAAATATAAATAAATAAATATATGAATATTTTTATAAAATATTTTATCATTTTAAAAATTAAATTTATAATTTTATTTTAGATATTTTTATTTTATTTTTTCAAATAAAATTAACTATTATGTGAATTCATTATTTTAAATATAGTTGTTTTCATATTATACAAGTTTTCAAGATAATTTTAACTACTCGTTTTTGGAAAAATCAAATTGTATATTGCCGTTTTTCACTCGGGCGGGGAAAAGTCGATACTGAATTAGGGGTTTTCTTTTTGAAAAAATTTATTGAAATGTGAGAAGTCGCCACCAATCAGTTAAGGTGCGATTGGAACACCATAAAATCTAAGTGATTTTAATAAAACATTTTGTTTTTATCAAAATATTGAGTTTTGGGGTCTGCGAAAATCTAGAAATCAGGTTCGGGAGTCAGTTACGCGTGGGGAAGGATTAGCACCCCACAAGTGCCCAAAAATTGGTACCTAGTTGATTACCTTATATTTAAAATTGGAAAATTTTAGTTCGATCTTTATTTAATTTAGAAATCATTAAGGATGCAGAGTTTGAAAAGGATATTCGTTTATCGAGATCGATAGCATTCGCCCCCGAGCGTAAATGCGGGAGATCAACTATTGTGTCTAATAACCGAACATTGCCTCGTTTTTAGAAAACATGATGTGGTTTTGAAAAGGATGTCGACTTATTTAAGGAATTACCAGTAGTCACCTCCTGAGCACGATTGCGGATGATATACTATTAACTCCTTAATAAGTTAACAATGTCTTAAGTTTTAAAAACAATGGAATCAAGCCAAAATTTTATTTAATCCTAATTATACTAAAAACGTTAAGGCTTTTTCTAACCTACGATGTCAAATTATGAAAATTAAAGAACCTAGGGGCTCGAGCCTAAGAACGTAGGCTCTAATATTAATCATATTTGATTTTAATTAATTATTAAATAGAATAACCAAAATGGTCCCTTGAACTTTTAAGCGAGAGCCACTTCGAATTATCCCATAAATTAAGAGACTAATTTAAAGTCTGAATTAAAATGGAGGCTCTATTTAACCTATTTAATTATGTCAATATAAAGTTCTGATCGAAGTTTGGGGACTAAAATGTCAAAGAACTAAAATACCGGGATCTAAAAGATTTAAAAATCTAAGGACCTAAATAGTCATTTCTAAAGTTAAGGGGCTAACCTAATTATTAAACTAAAATTTTTAGAAAATAATAATCATTAATTGATTTTAATCGAATAATTGATTTGAGTATTCAGTTGTATAATGCGAAAACTCGATTCGAATTTCCCCTAATTAAACTATAGTGTTATCCTAATTTCTAATTTTGATTCAAATATTAATCCTAATTAAGAAATAAAATTACAAAATAAATTAAATAAATACTAAAATTGAATAAAATAAAAAATAAAAATAATAAAGGAAATTAAAATATTCAAGGATCTAAATATAATAAACTTTAAATGTAAGGACTAAATTGCAAGAAATCAAAATAAAGTAACTAAATAAAAATAAACAGGGACCAAAATACAAGAAATTAAAACTGAGAAGCTAAATTAAGACTAATAAGGACTAAATTAAAATAAAATAAAAAATGCAAACCAAAATTAAAATAAACAAAAAATATAGGTCCAATGACCAAAATGTTAAAACACGCTAAAATTAGAGGGACAGGAACAAAAAATTTACCAAATAATTAAAACATGTATAGTAAACTGGTGAAATAACAAAATTGGTCCCTACAGTGATAAAAACGTAAAAACACAACAAAGTTTCAGGGGTTTTAAGATGTAATTTTCCCATTAATATCCTCTATATATATCACCTTTTAATTTTTTTTCATTTTCACCCTAAACCAAAAAAAAAGAGGAGAGAGAATAGGAGAATTCTCTCCCAACCAGCCGGCCGCTCCGACCACTGTGCACGGTTGCTGGAAATCGAAAATGTTCCCAAATCACACCAAAACCTTCCTCTAGCCTAGATCTACTTCTCTAAACCCAAATCCTAGGCTAGAAACCCCAAAAATCACTCAAAAATTACCCCAA
This sequence comes from Hibiscus syriacus, assembly GCF_006381635.1. Classification (NCBI taxonomy): domain Eukaryota; kingdom Viridiplantae; phylum Streptophyta; class Magnoliopsida; order Malvales; family Malvaceae; genus Hibiscus; species Hibiscus syriacus. The sequence goes on along the minus strand of NW_024062980.1, from coordinate 10,553,864 downwards.
ATATGTTTTGACGTTCGACATTCCTTCACTCATGCCACCACGAATCAGCCCCGATCGGACAGTTTGGCTTTCCCTCGGGTAAACTACTCGAAATTTTCCTTTAATTTTTTTAATACATGCAAAATACTTTATTTATCAATCGAAACAAAACAAAAAAATAATATAATTCCTCGAAAAATCTGATTTTTATTTCTTTCCTGTGGATCTGAAAAATCCTCCTCTATTACATTTTTTGTTCGGGTATTTATAAACCCGATTTTTGCATTTTCACTTGTTTTTCCTTTCCTTTTTTCTTGCTTTTTCTTCAAAAAAAATGATTAAAGTCAAAATAGTTGATATCATTGTGTTTGTTTGGTGGATCTAGCTGTGGCTGTCGGCTGGTGGTGAAAACGGAAGTAGTGGAGAAATCAGTGGCCTACCGGGTCGGGTCAATTTTGGGTCAAATATTGGGCTAAAAATTGGTGATTATAGTTTCCCCTCTTTGCTCGTTGTTGTAAAACAAGAATAGAGCAAAGACGTAAAGCACCAATTTTCATCCAACTTGGTCATCTGATATCTCTGAGCTCCAAGTTCTTCTCATTCTGAACTTTCCACTAGAAATGTTGATATCTCGAGTGATGCGTTGCTGATTCGAAGTGTTGTGAAAAAGGTTGAACAAGTTCTTCATAATGAATTCTCAACTGGCAATGTTGGTCCCTCGAGTGAGGTGTTGTTGATTCAACTCCATATGTGTTGAATCGAGTACTGGAAATGTTGAAAACATCCTACCCAAAGGTCTTATGAATGGCTCGAAGGTTTTATCATTTTTCTCGAAAGTCTTATAAATGGCTCGAAGGACTTACGCATCATGCTCGAAAGACTTACTAATGGCCTGAAGTACTTACTCATCAAGAAACCCTTGAAAATCAAGCTTAGTTTCTTAGTTGTCATTAAGGAGCCCCTACATATCACGTTGGTCCCTCGAGTGAGGTGACGGTGATTCAACTCCATATGTGATGAATCAAGTGCCGGAAATGTTGAAAACATCCTATCCAAAGGTCTTATGGATGGCCCGAAGGACTTATCATCTTACTCGAAAGACTTACAGATGACCCGAAGGATTTACGCATCATGCTCGAAAGACTTATTGCTGGCCCGAAGGACTTACTCATCAAGAAACCCTTGAAAATCAAGCTCAGTTTCTTAGTTGTCATCAAGGAACCCCTATATATCACGTTGGTCTATCAAGCTTAGTTTCTTATAAAAATTCATTGAAAATTGTCATCAAGAAACTCTTGAGAATCAAGATTAGTTTCTTTAAAAAATCTTTTGAAAATATCATGTTGTTTGGGTAATGTTCCCCATATCAAAGTAATGATTCTTCTTGGATTTGTCTCCTTAATTCTTGAGGTTCTACGAATCGGAATATAATTCCCTTCATTCAAGGCTTGAATTCTGTCTTTTTCTTCTGTTATTTTCTTGAAAAATTTGTAAATATATGCTTTGATGCATGAAATGTGAATGCAAAATGTTTCTAAATGTAATGCATGACTTTCTTATGTGCAGAAATATTTATCAGTAATCATCTTTTGATTTCAAAATGGAGATCTTAGTCTTCCTTCACTTGATCACTCTTGTATGGAGTCTGCCCCTACCATTAGCATGGTCAAACTAATCCTCTGGAACAATCACACCCCTCTCATCTTTTATTTTTTGTCTTGCTTCTTCAACATGATTCTAGAAGAAGTGATTCCTCCTTTGAATTCTTGTTGCGATCAGGTAGATGACTGGGACCCCCTTACACGTCTTTGACTCGATTGTTCAATAAGAATTGTTTCTCTAGAATCCTCGGCTAACTGTAGCGTGAATGATTCATTTCTCTGGGTAAGTTCTACTTGTGTTCATCTTTCGACCCTGACACTCCAATCGACGGGGGTCATTCACCATGTCTGTTTGGTTTGAATCTTGTGATCTTAACGATATCTTATTTAGGTAATGTCCCAAGTGTGGGTACTCATGGCTCTCTTTGTGCCAAAATCTTCATCTCGAATGGTCTTGCTCTTGTATCGCTAACCAGTAATGTTAACGAATAGTTTGAGGGCTTCTCTTCATTATGCCACCATCTGATGGAAACTTAAGAAGTAATCAATTCCTCTAACATGATTGTCTTTCATCTTTGCTATGAGATAGGATATGTGTCACCTTCAACTAAGGCAATCATCTGCTTCCTACAATGTCACAATGAAGTGTTAGAAGTTTCGTCCTCTAGTTCTTATGATCTCTCAAACTATATTCTTTCAAGAAATTCTTCATTGTTCTGAGATCGTTTGCTCTTTTCTTCACTGGAGGCAGAATGAGCCTCACTAGCTTCAAGGACCTTTTTCACTTGAGACTGTCATGTTTGAAAATATTTTTCTCTTTCTTTTAAAAAAGTGAAAAAAATGTTGAATAAAATTAAAAAATGTTGTCATTTTCTTCCGACTCACAATTAAAACAAATTGTAAAACAAGACTTCATTGAATATCAAATAAACCAAATTTTCTTTTAATCCTTCAAAAATTATATACATTTGAAAAGTGTAAAGATTAATGCTGATAAAAGGCTCAGGCTGACTTGGGAAGGTAATGTGTTTCAGGTTAACTTCGGGAGGTAATGTGTTTTAGGCTGGCCTCTTACGTTCTTGATTCTGGCGTTCATTGATTCGATGAAGTAGCCGTTATACTTCTCTTCTGGAATGTTCACTGGTTCTCAGCCCTCGTGAGTGCCTTTGGATTGTGCAATGCTTTATCAAGAGATTTATAAGATCGTTCTTTGTGAAGTGGTTGACAATCTTCGTGTTCGAGCCACCTTTTCAGGTTTTCAACTCGAATCCTCCTTTGGTTTCAAGACGTTATCTAAAATTTTACGTACTGAACCCTCTTTTTATTTTTTCCTTATCATGCATTAAAGATTTTAGAAAACTATTTGCAAATAAAATTAACCCTGAGGGGCAGAATGAAATCTGAAGATAGTATCTCCACTTAGAAATCCATGTATGATTAGAATGGACTTTTCAGGCACGTAATGTAGGCTAGGGATCATGGTTATGAAAGAAATAGATAAATAGGCCCAAACACTGTTATTGAACCGAAGATTAATTTATTTTGATGCCTTCAATTTTGTCTTGTTCGATTTTGAATCTGTTCGTATGCATCCTTTATTTTCTCTGGATGCTCCATGACCTTCTGGTGAATTTGACTAGAGGGAGCCTTTGCATGTGCTTCTTTTCCTATTTTTTATTTGTGTTTTTCCATTGTTTTTCTTTGCTCATTTTCTTTTCTTTTACCCTCGCCTTCATTTGATCTTCGCACTTTGCATTTGGTTCATCTTTCAGTGTTTTATGTGAATTGATGATCTTTGCTCATGCGAGCAGATTTCATTCACCTTGCCCCCAATTTGTCCTTAATTTCAACATGAATGAAATTAACAAGACTTTGCCACAGTTACTTGGCATGTTACGAACTGTTGAAAGTAACATGAAAAAGGTTGGACCTAAGCCCATTCTGATGGTCCATAAGGACAAAGGAAAGGGAAAGAAAAAGGTAGTGGCAAAGTCTAAGGGCAATGGTAAGACCAAACAAAAAGGGAAAAATGCATTGAAACCCAAAGGGGGAGTTAGCAAAGAAGGAAAATGTTTCCATTGCAATAAGATCAGACACTGGAAGAGAAACTACCCTGTTTACCTTGAAGAGGTCAAGAAGACAAAGGCAAACAGAACGTTTTTTTTCCAGGTATTTATGTTATTGATGTTAATTTGTCAACATCTTCTTCTTGGGTATTAGATACTGGTTGTGGTTCTCATATTTGTACTTTTGTACAGGGACTGTAGAAGAGAAGGAATCTGGCTAAAGTGGACGTGGACCTACGAGTGGGAAATGGAGCAAGAGTTGTCATATTATCTATATGGACATATGTTTTATCTTTGCCTAGTGGACTTGATTTAAATTTAGAGGATTGTTATTGTGACTAGTTTGACTAAGAACTTTATTTCTATTTCTTGTTTGGACAAGATTGGCTTTGAGATTATTATTAAGAATAATTGTTCTTTTTATCTCGATAGTTTTTTTTATGGTTCGACACAATTGGTTAATGGTCTCTATATTTTGGATCAAGATAACATCATTTATAACATAAATACTAAGAGATCAAAAACAAATGACTTGAATCAAACTTATCTTTGGCATTGTTGTTTACGCCATATAAGTGAGAAACGCATATCAAAACTCCATAAAGATGGATTATTAGATTCATTTGTTTTCGAACAATATGATGTATATGAATCTTGCTTGTTGGGAAAAATGACTAAAGCTCCTTTTAATAGTAAAGGTAAGCGAGAAAGTGATTTATTGGGGTTAATACATAGTGATGTATGTGGACCAATGAATACACAAGCCAGAGGTGGATTCCATTACTTCATTACTTTTACCGATGACTTCAGTTGGTATGTGTATATTTATCTTATGCGCCATAAATCTGAAGCCCCTGAAAAGTTTAAGGAATTTAAAAATGAAGTACAAAATCAACTAGGAAAGATTATTAAGGCACTTCAATCAGATCGAGGTGGAGAATACTTAAGCATAGAGTTTGATGAACTCCTAAAAGAATGTGGGATTGTCTCACAGCTTACACCACCTGGTACACCATAGTGGAATGGAGTTTTTGAAAGAAGGAATCGAACACTGTTAGACATGGTTCGATCGATGATGAATCATAGTGATCTTCCGACTACTTTTTGGGGACATGCACTTGAAACAACCGCTTTCACACTAAATCGTGTTACATCTAAATCGGTTCAAAAGACACCATACGAGATATGGACAGGGAAACGTCCCAGTATGTCTTTTATGAAGATTTAGGGTTATGAAGCTTATATAAACCATCAGATGTCTACAAAGCTCGAACCTAAATCTCATAAGTGTATATTTGTTGGATATCCTAAAGAACCTAAGGGATACTATTTCTTCAACCCTAACGAGAACAAAGTGTTTGTTGCTCGAACATGAGTTTTTCTCGAAAGAGAATTTCTCTCAAAGAAAGGGAATGGTAGAAATATTGAACTTGGAGAAGTTCAAGAGAAACAAATAAATAAACCTGAAGTTGAGCATGTTTCACAAGTTGTTGAGGAGCATTCAACAGATTTAGAAACACAATCACTGCGTAGATCCACAAGAGAACATCGTGCACCTAAGAGATTTGGATTTCTCGTTACGACACATGGAGATGTTCTTCTTATGGATCAAAATTAGCCCAGGACTTATCTAGAGGTAGTGTCTAGCCCAGACTCTGAGAAATGGCTTGAAGCCATGAGATCTGAGATGGATTCCATGTCAGTAAACAAAGTATGGACTTTGGTTGAACCACCTGAAGGGGTCAAACCTATAGGGTGTAAATGGGTTTTCAAGTAGAAAACCGACATAGATGGTAATGTACAACCATACAAGGGGTGATTAGTCCCTAAAGGTTTTCGACAAGTTCATGGTGTAGACTATAAAAAAACATTCTCCCCTGTAGATATGTTTAAGTCCATCCGGATCCTGCTCACAATAGTTGTATTCTATGATTATGAAATCTGGCAAATGGAGGTCAAAACCGCATTCCTTAATGGAAAACTTGAAGAGGATGTGTATATGACACAACCAGAAGGTTTTGTCTTTCCAGGAAATACTGGAAAGGTTTGTAAGCTACGTAGGTCTATTTATGGAATAAAGCAAGCTTCTCGAAGTTGGAACATTCGTTTCAATGATGCAATCAAAGAGTTTGGTTTTATCAGAAATGAAGATGAGCCTTGTGTTTATAAGAAGGTTAGTGGGAGCATTGTTTCTTTCCTAATCTTGTATGTAGACGACATACTCATAATAGGAAATGATATACATACTTTACAGTCTGTTAAGACTTGGTTAAGTAGTTGTTTTTCTATGAATGATTTGGGTGAGGCAGCGTATATCTTAGGAGTTAAGATCTATAGAGATAGATCAAGACGAATTCTAGGTCTGAGTTAAAGTACATATATAGACAAAGTGCTGAAAAGGTTCAGTATGGAAGAATCCAAGAAAGGATTTTTGCCTATGAGACATGGCATTTCTCTTTCTAAGGAAATGTGTCCTTCAACTCCACTAGAAAGACAACGGATGAATAAGATTCCATATGCTTCGGCTATTGGTTCTATAATGTATGCCATGATATGTACTCGACCAGATGTATCGTATGCTCTAAGCATGACGGGTCAGTATCAAGAAAACCCTGGAGAAAATCACTGGGTTGCAGTTAAAAATATCCTTAAGTACTTAAGAAGAACTAAGGATAAATTTCTTGTCTATGGAGGGGAGGAAGAGCTTAGTATAAAAGGTTATACTGATGCCATCTTCCAAACTGACAAGGATGACTCACGATCGCATTCGGGTTTTTTGTTTTGTCTCAATGGAGGTGTTGTGAGCTGGAAAGGTTCAAAGCAAGACATAGTAGTTGATTCTACAACAGAGGCTGAATATATTGCATCCAGTGAAGCAATAAAAGAGGTTGTTTGGATCAAGAAGTTCATATCAGAATTAGGGGTTGTTCCCAGTATATCAGATGCTGTAGAACTTCGCTGTGACAATAATAGAGCCATTGCACAAGCAAAGGAACCCAGATCTCATCAACGATCCAAACATATTCTTAGGCGTTTTCATCTTATTCGAGAGATCATTGATCAAGGAGATTGTTAAAGTGTGCCCAAAGACCAATCATATGATGATTGTAATAATACTTTTATTTACTGATTTTATTGAAGAAAGGCATTGCCACTATTATATTCATATATATATATATGTGTTTAACATAAACTGGAAGATAATAAAGTCCATATAATGACATAATTGTTATTATTAAAAGATCCTTAGTCAAGTATTATTATAGGCATGGACAATAATAATACGCTTAAGACTAACATGTTATTGATTGATGACAACGAGTTGTCATTGACATAGAGATGTTAGAATTGATACATAAATATATTGTTAGAAAATAATGTATTGGATTGACCGACCATGAGCATATGTCTTGGATTATTAGATGACAGTCATAACATTGCTCATGGTGATGACTATATGTATGATCCTCATACTTAAGATCAATACTATCCCAACATATATTGTTGTATGTTTTGATGCAGCTAAACAAGCTCCGTAACTGGTTGCTCTATAAATAATGTTATTGAATATATCTCAATATATGTAGTGGGTGTGTATGATTAAGATAGGATTTGTCATTCCTACATAATAGGAAATATATCACAGGCCACTTGATTGAGTAAGACTAGAAACGCATGGCCATGCTCGAATAAGTTGATATGAGATATCAATAAACTATTCGTTAATAAAAGTCTACTCTAGATATCAAGAAACAATATATGGGCTATACAAGTGTGACTATTCTAAGACTTGTGCCTATTCTAGAGATAAAGGACATAAGGATGTAATACATAAAAGAGTTAATCACCAAGATGATATGTCGAATCATATTTTCTTGTAACTTAGGTGACAATGATATATTGCTAGATATCACTCATTGTATGTAATATTAGAATTGTTCTAATAATTACTGCTAACGTTACAAGAACCTACAAGGCCACACCCTAGGATTGAAACGAGCAAAGATGTACAATTTGTTGTATGTTACTAAAATATGTAGGTAGAGTTAATTAAATATATGTTTTAATAATCCCGAATATTTAATTTCAATTAATTAAATATAGATTTAATTAATTTGAAATAATAAAATCCCTAATATGATTAGGGTAACTTGGATATAAAAGGATTATTAAATTCCAATTAATTAAATATAGATTTAATTAATTTGAAATAATATGATTAGAGTAACTTGGCTGTAAAAGGGTGTGTTAGGTCTAACAGCCGTTTTAGAACACACACACAAAACCTTCAGTTGTTTTTCTCTCAAAACTATTTTGGGGAAGAAAAATATTGCTCTCAATCGAGTGAACTGAGTAGAGGTCGAGACGTGATTTCGTGGAGGCTTATGATTCAAATCGATCTACACCACCAGTACTCACTGTTGTCCTTGCTGTTTTTCAAGGAACCCGCTGTAAGTATTCGCATCCATTCCTCCCGATTTCAGTTTTTCGTACTTGGATCACTGGTGAGACCGTCGATTTTTGTTTCCACTGCGCCATGGGGTGCACCGATGGTCCCAACAGGTTCTGTGTCTAGGAACGAAAATGTTTGACTTTAAAGTAGTACTTTTGAAAAAAGGTAATGTTATAGAAAGGTTATTTTTTCCTGGGAAGGTAAAGTACAAGTTTTGGTGCCTTAGGGAGGATAGAGGCATGACATTATGGTTTTCAGGGAAGTGATGTCAAGGTTAGACCTTTGGTAGTAAGCATATGTTATTTTGGGTAAAAAATAGGCAATGGTTCTTTCGGCTTTGGATGGGGTATGAAAAGTCTAATCTTTCCACTTGTCAAAGATCCATAATTAATGAAGTAGTAAAACCTTTAATTCATTTGATATTCAAAGAATTAGAAGATTTAAACTTGATTATTTGTTCATGACCTTGGAAAACGATGCAAGTTCCTTTAAAAACCTTTACAAAAAGTTGAGAATAAGGACAAAACCAAGTTCAAACAAGATGCTACAAATGATATAAAGTTTCATGATGGGTGAAATGATTTCTACATAATTAAGATGCCCCATTTACTCTTCTGATGCAGTGGAATTTGATTCGATCATATGTTACATATTGTGCTCTGATGCCCCATTAGAGTTCATCATCCATTATTCAACCAACTCTTGAGTTAACGTTCTTACTAACGAGAATCACTATTTCTTTCATCAATTGACTGCAACTCCCTGTAGAATGCCCAGGTGCCCCCATATGGAAATCACATACACTGTCTTCGTCATAACTATGATCAGAGGGGTTCGACATTACTTTCATCGGACTCGGAGTGATATGTTTGCTTTTAACAATATATGGGAATAATTGAGATATGGGTGTTTGGAACACCTCCAACGCTTTTCTAACTCGATGAATCTTCTTTGGTCGATCTGAGTGATTAGTTGTCCTTCATCTCTTATGGTCGTGGGGGCTCTGTACGTGACATTCATTTATCTCACTATCTTTTGATTTTTGAGTAGCTGATCTTTCGGATGCAGTCTTCAAATTCCCATTGGCAATTAAATACTCTATTTGTTCCCCACTTGACATAAGATCTTCAAAATCATTCGTTGAATCTGCAAGCAACAATTAAAAAAAAGAGTTTGGAAGGGTGCTATGAAACATACGTAACATTTCCTTTTATAGCATCATAGGCTATACTTGAACTGCCATGTTTCTCCATCTCAATGCGCATTCTCTAAAGCTTTCAGTAGCTTTAATCTTCAATTTCTGGAGATCTTGACGATTTGGAGCCAATTCTTTGACATATTTGTATTGATCCAAGAAAGCTTTGGCCAAATCAATCCATGACTTAATTTGCTCTCTACTCAAACATTTATACCACACCATTGCTGGTCCAGTAAGACTGTCGTGGAAGCAATAAATTAGTAAATCATCATCATTCAAGTACCCCTCCATCTTTCCATAGAACATCTTCAAATGGATTAAAGGGCAACATATATCATTATACTTTTCAAATTTAGGTACCCTAAACTCGTGGGGACTAAGCTTAGCTCTCTCGCGTCTAAGTTTTCACGGGATGCCTCACCAGCTTTTATTGCCTCAATCGACCCTTCTAACTGCTTAATTTTTCCTTTGACATTCTCGGTAACCGTGAGATCCTTCCCCTTATCCCAATAGGATGCATAGGGTGGTCATCCTACCTTGATGTGATAATTTGTTGACATCTTTCAGCAGACACCTTTTCTTGATTAACAACCAATATAGCCAATACCTCAGTCATCTGACCCAATACTTCTTCTGAGAGACTAAGGCTTGGTTCCTCATCCTCTTTTGCAGCGTGGCCATTTGACATCGCATTTGATCCCGTAACTCTCCTTGGGACTGCTCTATTTCTTCTAACCTCTTATCCATCGAGAGAGGAAGAGAAATGTAAATGAGTGATCTTGGTATTACTATCATGTAACCTTTCAAAAATTAATCTAATGATTTTTTATATTATAAATGTATAAAAATTAAATTAAAATAAATGTAATGCATGAAAAAGAAAGGCGTCAATCCAAATTAACCATCCTAAAATGATTTTCATTAATCACAAAAGGTTTCGGTACATCGAATAACCAAGCTACAGAAAATGAATAGATTTAGCTCCTAATTTTTCTATCTCATTTTGGAGCCAGGTTATCTTCCAGGCATGGTCTGGTGCTGAGCCGACAATCTTCTTCAAATCCCTTGCAAAGGCAGCTAATTCGACCAACTTGTGAGCCATGTTGCTTGCTTGAGTAATTTCCTCATTCACCTCGTTGTCTTTTTTTTTTCAATTTACATTTCAACTCTTGAAGATGTAGGCGATATTGGCCATTTTCTTTCTCAAAAGACTTGACATGGTCATAAAGTTCTCGTGCAAAGTTCTTACAGTCAACTATCAGCTCGGTCAATGTTTTAATTTCAGCTTTACTAGCTTCTAGCTTGGTTTCTGAGTCAATGAAAGCAGTTGTCCACAATTCTTTTTCTTTTGCCAAAGGCCCAAATTTTGTAAGGTTGTCCTACGTTCGCCTTCTACAATCTGCAGATCTCGAAAGTACTTCTTAGCCTATTCTTCGTGCATTTTGCAATTCTTTTTCCATCGTTCAATATCATTCTTCAATTTAGAGTCCTCTTTTGCCCATTCCTCTGGGGTATTGCCTATACCCATACTTTGGAAGGCTTGATTGATTCTGTAAAAACCATCTTTTATGGCTTCTAATTCTTTTTTTAGAATGTCCTTTTCGCTCTGCAGCTGATGTATTAGAGCTTCATATTTTAGTAAATGCTCTTCATTTTGGTTATTCTCATTGATGCTTTTTTTCTTGGACTCCATTGGCTTCACTTTAACCAGATGTTCGGTTATTGAACCAGGATGACCTTCTTTCTTGAATTCCAGTATTTCATGCTCTATCAGGTAATAAACTCGACGCTTGAAGGAAACACAGGTATTAATATAATGTCCTTGAGCTCCTGCATGATATTCACAGTTGGCATTGACATTGTACCACTCCGGATACGGAGGTTGTAGAGGCTTCACATACTGCGGGGTCACTTTTCGTGCTTCTAGCAACTTACTGTACAAATCTCCATATGCGATAGGAACAAGATCAAAGTCAGGTTCACTCCCTCCTACCACTCGGTCATTCATGAGGCTCGTCTCCCGTTTGAAGTGATTATGTGTTTTTTCTTCCTCCATCTTGCCTTGACATTTTATAATTTTCACTGTTTCTTTTGTACCTCCTGATAGCTTGTTGATGCGGGCAATGATTACACGATGCTCCTCAAGTTTGCTTGGGTTACTTTGTTCACAAGTATCCTCTTGTGTTATAGTTTTATTTTTGTCGAGTTCTTTCTCTTTTTACACAAAAACCTCTTTTCCTTTGGCCAACATAGTTATTCTATCCATCATCTTGGACATTTTTTCCCTCATTTGTTGTAGTTCTCTTTGTTCTTCATCAGACATGCAATCTTCGGACGTACAACTCCCTACTTTTATTGGAACTTCTTTCGAATGCCATTTCTTGGTTGTATCGTGGTTTGCCTGATTATGAAACCCCTTATCCATGGTGAAAACTTTTTAATTGGAGACTACTCGGAATTGACACCCTTTTGTGTATGTCATGACCATATGATGCAAGAAAGAGAAAGGCAAAAAGAAAACAAGTTAAGACGTATAAAAAAAAGTAAGGTATAAAGGTTAATGCAAAAGCAATAAATGCAAATGCGGATGGAAATGCAAGCCGATATTGATTCCAAAATAACTTAGTTTATATAAAAAATACCCAACAATATACAACGTCTAAGAACTTAGGCAAAGAGAGTACATCAACATGGAAACTAAACGCAGAATCTTGCCCTATCCCCTAATCTCTCAAGCTCTATCATCAATCCCATGATGCGCCATTCTTCCTCTGATTCTTGGATCACGAAAACTCTTAAGGCTACTGCTTGTTCAGATAATTCGTAGACTTCATGAGCAACATCACTGGCCTGATTCACTGCTCACTCCATTGCTTCATGCTGCCTCTAAATGGTGTCCTGAGCCTGTCATAGTGCGGTTCCAAGTTCTGGATTAGTCAATGGTCGACTCTCCTCTAACTGCTGAATTCGCTGATGGTATCTCTGTATTGTAACTTCTAGCTCAACAATATTGGCTTTTAAGGCCTCATTTTCTTGCCTGGCTATCTATTGTGTGGATGAGTGAATCAACCCTGCTCCTTCTAATTCCACTATCATCTTCTTTAACATCTCATTTTCTTTTAGAAGACGTAACCCATTGTTGTTGTAAGGGTTGTGAAAAGTCTCATCTAAACTAAGTAGCTGTGCTTCGAGCTGCTCAATCTGTGCTCGCCTCTGTGCCAATTCCTGGGTAGACTCATCTTTTTGCTCTCTCAGTCTCTGAGCGTGCTGCAAGGCTCGAATAATTACCTTCTCTGGAAAAATTGATTCTTCGGTAGTGACAAGGCTCTCCCCGAACCACATCTACCTGTACTCCGACCAGGTCTTAACACTGATTGAATTCTTAGTCTCATCAAAAGACATTGCTGCCTTAAGCTCTTTTTATAATAACTACGTAATCTGGGAATCAATACCGTTTAAGAAATGATGTGATATGATAATGATACATGCAATCAGGAAATAAAGCAATAAGTTAGTGATATTAGAAAAAATCAATGAATAATTAGCGAAAATTTAAAGTATCGAATGCGAATCAAAGAAAATTAAAAAAAAACTAACATCATGTGATCTAATTCTTCTATGTTATCCGCACGGCTTTAACGGGGTAGGTTTACTAAATTCTCTATATGGGGTTGGGTTCTAGCAAAGGTTCCCGAGCCATCTTTACAACTTGCTAAGGTTGACCTCGATTTTAGCCCATTACAGACTTGCGAACTGGGTTCAGCTCAGGGGATCACACCACTAAAAGCGTATCTCAGATCTGATATCCGAATAGGAAACTTAGAATGCTTTCCAGAGGTACTTTATCAGACCCATATAAGGAAGCCTAATGCTCATCGTGAGGTATGAAATTTCTCTCTACTTAGGTAAACCGGGTTAGAGCTCGGGTTTAGAGCTATGATATACAATAACCCTAAATAAATTCATAGAAGCGTAAGCATTAACCAGGGAGAAAATCTATTTTTTCTTTTAAAATCACATAATGAACCGTAAATTAAATAAGATCAAACTCGTAATTTCCAAAATCATAAATATAGGACAACCAACTCATTTGAAAAAGATATTCATTTATCGAGACCGATAGCATTCACCCCCGAGCATAAGTGTGAGAGATCAATTATTGTGTCTAATAACCAAACGTTGCCTTGTTTTTAGAAACCCTGATATGGTTTTAAAAAGGATTTCAACTTATTTAGGGAATTACCAGTAATCACCGCTGAGCACTATTGTGGAGAATACACTATTAACTCCTTAATAAGTGAACAATGCCTTAAGTTTTAAAAACAATGCAATCAAGCCAAAATTTTATTTAATCCTAATTATACTAAAACAATTAAGGCTTATTCTAACCTACGATGTCAAATTATGAAAATTAAAGAACCTAGGGGCTCAAGCCTAAGAACGTAGACTCCAATATTAATCCTATTTGATTTTAATTAATTATTGAATCGAATAACCGAAATGGTCCCTCGAGCTTTTAAGCGAGAGCCACTTGGAATTATCCCCTAAATTAAGAGACTAATTTAAAGTCTAAATAAAAATAGAGGCTCTATTTAACCTATTTAATTATGTCAATATAAAGTTCTGATCGAAGTTCGGTGACTAAAATGTCAAAGAACTAAAATATCGGGATCTAAAAGATTTAAAAATCGAAGGACCTAAATAGGCATTTCTAAAGTTAAGGGGCTAACATAATTATTAAACTAAAATTTTTAGAAATATTAATCATTAATTGATTTTAATCGAACAATTGATTCGAGTATTCAGGCATATAATGTGAAAACTCGAATCGAATTGCCCCTAATTAAACTATAGTGTCATTCTAATTTCTAATTTTAATTCGAATATTAATCCTAATTAAGAAATAAAATTACAAAATAAATTAAATAAATACTATAATTCAAAAAAATAAAAATTACAAATAATAAAGGAAATTAAAATATTCAAGCATCTAAATATAATAAACTTTAAATGTAAGGACTAAATTACAAGAAATCAAAAGAAAATAACTAAATAAAAATAAATAGGGACCAAAATACAAGAAATTAAAACTCAGAAGCTAAATTAACACTAATAAGGACTAAATTAAAATAAGATAAAAATGCGTGCCAAAATAAAAATAAAAAGAAACAAAAAATAAAGGTCCATTGACAAAAATGTAAAAACACGGTAAAATTAGAGGACTGAAACAGTAAATTTACCAAATAATTAAAACATGCATATTAAATTGGTGAAATAACAAAATTGGTCCCTACAATGACCAAAACGTAAAAACAAGGCAAAGTTTTAGGGTTTTAAGATGTAATTTACCCATTAATATCCTCTATATATGTCACCTTTTAAGCTTTCTTTTTCATTTTTACCCTAAACCAGAAAAAAAGAAGAGAGAGAATGGGAGAATTCTCTCCCAACCAGGGTCGGCCGACCCACTGCTGGCCGCCCTGCACAGTCGTCGGCCTCCGTCCGACCGCCTCTCCGATCGCCGTGCACGGTGGCGAAAAATCGCAAATGTTCCCAAATCTCATCAAAACCTTCATCTAGCCTAGATCTACTTCTCTAAACCCAAATCTTAGGCTAGACACCCCCAAAATCACTAAAAAATTACCCCAAATATATTTCGACGTTAGGCCTTCCCTCACTCCTGCCACCACGAATCAGCCCCGATCAGACAGTTTGGCTTTCCCTCATGTAAACTACTCGAAATATTCCTTTAATTTGTTTTTTAACACATGAAAAATAATTTATTTATCAATCAGAACAAAACAAAAAATAATATAATACCTCAAAAAATCTGATTTTTATTTATTCCTTATGGATCTGAAAAATCCTCCTCTATTACATTTTTTGTTCGAGTATTTATAGACTTGATTTTTATATTTTTAACTTGTTTTTCCTTTTCTTTTTTATTTCTTTTTCTTCAAAAAATGATTAAAGTCAAAATAGTTGATATCATTGTGTTTGTTTGGTCTATCTAGCTGTGGTTGTCGGCTGGTGGAGAAAACGGTGACCTACAAGGTCGGGTCAGTTCTGGGTCGAATCTTGGGCCTGGTACTGGGCTGAAAATTGGTGATTACATATATCTTTTGTTGGGTTAGGAAAAAGACTGTGTACCCTTTTTTATGATTTTTTTATTATATTGATATATTAATCTTCTGAAATTGATATTATTAACAATAATGTTGACACTTTTATTATTTGATCGAATGATATTTTTATGAATGTCATTCTGAAGGAAAAAAATACCAAATTCCTCTTCTTCTTTTTTCGGTGTGGTTGTTGGAAGACATCAGTCCTCAGGTTCGTTCCACGACGAAATCTTGTCATCTTATCTGCCAGACTATTTTCTCCACGGGGAATATGCTAAATCTTTACGTTCCAGTGCCGGTTAACATAAGGTCTTATCCTTCTGACCATAATAGGCTCATTCGAGTTGGCCTTGGAAGATCCATGTCGGTTCTAGTTTTTGTGCAGCCAAGTTTGAAGTTTTTGATGATGGCTCGTGATGGTCAATAGTGGTCTGACGTATTTTACAGTGGTAAAGTTAAATCTTGAATTTCGACATAAAGCATAAGCAGTGGGTAGAAGTATTTATTATGATCATTTTATGTTGTGTTTATAGTCGATGTATGCTTACATTTGGTATAAGAGCATGGTTAAATCTCTGTCTTATCCGATTTTAAAAGTTTGTATTTTTCTCAAATTTTTGATGCCATTATTTTTAAACTTTGAGAATATTTTCATTGTAAACATATTTCTAAAATCATTGGATTTTGTAAATGATGATTAAAAAAATTATGTTTGAAATAATTTTATAAAATTTTAGAAATGTTGTATGAATTTATGTGCCTAAATTATAATTAAATGTACGTGAATTATATGGTTATTAATAACATATGTTTTAGGTGCATGGAACTTTAGTATAATTATATAAAATATTCAGTAATAAAACCTTATATTATATGTCTAGAGATCTAAATAATTTTATTTAATTAAAGAATTAAGCACAACAATTTTAAGTAATAAAATTATTTATTAGAGTAATGATCTCATTTAGATTATGGACATAAGATTTGCATGATGAATAAGAAATAATTTTGAATAAAATTTAGGGTTAATATCTCACTGTGATTTTCATAATTTTATTTAGTTAAAGATTAGTCAACATCTTCAGTTTAATAAAATTACTAAAGTTAAAAAATCACATAAATAAAGCCTAGGTATTAAATCATATTTTGCTAAGGTAATATTATTAAAATTAATAATTTTATTGAAAGCGGTAGAAATTAATAGAAAGTGATAGAGATTAATTCTATCATAAGATAGTCTAATCAAATTAAAAATTTAACCTATATGCAATTTTTATGTCATTAGATTCATTATTTACATAATTTGTATTGGTAAATTATGATTTATGTTTGCCTCAATTTTTTTGTTAAACATGTATGTACATTATTTCTTGCAGTTTTAAAACCTGTGAATATGTCTGATAATTGAGTAGATATCAATCAATTAACTAGTGAGAACTTTAAGATATGGAAGAAGAGTATTCTTCTTCAATTGAGGTTAATGGATATTGATTATGCCATAAGAAAATCTGAGCCACATATCACTGAAATCAATACTCAAGTTGATCTTGCTCTATATGAAAAGTCAGGCTGATCTAATCGCCTCAACATTGTGTTCATTAAGAGGAAGGTTCCTGCTGATATTTGTGTCTCAATTGAGCATTATGAGAATATACAAGAACTATTAACAGATATTGAAAAGTAATTAAAATTTTCTCAAAAATCCTTAGCTAGCACCCTAATTATGAGGTTCTCATCCATGAGACTCACTACTGTGAAGGTGTACGTTATCACATCAATAAGATGCGAGATTTAGCAGTTCGACTTAGAGCATTATAAGTTGAAATGTTTGATTCTTCCTTGGTGCACTTTATATTAAACACTCTTCCACCTCAATATGGGTCATTTAAGATCTCCTATAACACACATAAGGAAAAGGGGTCTACTGATAAACTTTTAACCATGTGTGATCAGGAGGAGGCTAGGCTCGTACTTGAAATAGAAGAGAGTGCATTGAGAATTACTCAGGGAAAGAGATCAGTCCAAGCCAAGGCAAAGGGAAGGTTAAAAACTACATTAAGAAGGAGTTCAAGTGTTTCTTTTGTAAGAAGAAGGGACACTTAAAGAAGTATTGTGTCAAGTTTGAAAGTTGGCTTGAGAAGAAAGGTAAATCAATCTCACTAATTTGCTTTGAGTCAAATGTGGTTGATGTTAATTATAATAAATGATGGATTGATTTTGGTTTTACAATCCATGTCTCAAATTTCTTACAGTGATTGAGAAACTTGAGGGAACTAGTAGGAGCTAAGCGATACATCTATCCAAGAAATAAGATGCAATTGCATGTGTAAGCTATCGGGACCTGTAAATTAGTGCTTAATAGTGTATTTATTTTAATTTTAGAAAGGATATTTTATATTACAGATTTTCTAAAAAAATTATTTATGTTTCAAGACTTGCACCCTTGGAGTATTGTTTTAATTTTTCAAACAATGAATTTAATTTTCATTGTAAATATGAAGTTATTGGAGATGTGATTTTATTTTATGGTCTTTACTTTTTAAATTTACAAAATGATGTCACTCATAATGTTATGCACATTCAAGTTGGTTCTAAATGTTGTGTTAAAAATGAAGATTATTTTATCCTGTGGGAGATTGGGACATATCTCCATTGAAAGGATAAAGAGATTAGTAAATGTAAGGTATCGCTCATAAATATACCGATAAAGAGGACAGAGGATGGAGCGGAGTGAGCGAAACGAACATCAACTGTCCTTACAAAGAAAGTCTAGTAGAGGGGATGGAGCGGAGTGAGTGAAAACAAAATAAAATTTTCTAGCGCCGCCTAGGCACCGAGGACGTAAGCACATTACCGAACCTCATTAAAATTCTTGTGTTCTTTCGTTTACTTTGCCCGATTTATCAACAATTGGTATCAGATGTCAGGAGCAAAATTCGAAGTCGCGAAATTCGATGGTCTGGGTAACTTCAGATTATGGCAAACGAGGGTGAAGGATCTGTTGGCGCAGCAGGGGATCCTGAAGGCTTTGCGACCTACAAAGCCGGCGTCGATGGAGGAGGAAGATTGGGAAGAATTGCAACAACAAGCGGCAGAAACCATACGATTATGCTTAGCGGACGAGGTTATGTATCACGTCATGCATCTATCGTCTCCAGACGAAATTTGGAGGAAGTTGGAAAGTCAGTTTATGTCCAAATCCTTAACGACAAAACTGTATCTAAAGCAGCGGCTGTATGGGCTGAAGATGCAGGACGATCATGATTTGGCGCAACACGTGAATGTCTTTAATCAAATCGTTTCTGATTTGGCTCGGCTTGATGTAAAAATTGAGGATGAAGACAGAGCGATGATTTTGTTGTGTTCGTTGCCTCCCTCTTACGAACACATGGTGACTACTCTTACATATGGGAAAGAGACTATCAACGTTGAGGAGATTACTACAGCCTTGTTGGCTCACAACCAGCGGAAGCAGAATGCAGGGGAAAACTCTCAAGCCGATAGCTTATATGTCAAGGGTAATCGAGATTGTGGATGGAATCCAGAGAAGGCAGGGTCTGGCAAGCGGAATTCCAGATCCAAATCTAGGGATAAGAAGACAATTCACTGTTACAAGTGCAAGGAGGCGGGACATATGAAGCGAGACTGTCCGAAGTTGAAAAAGAAGACTGATGAGAAGCGTGATGTTTCATTCAAGTCTGTGAACGTGGTCGAGGATGACAATTCTGATTGCAGTGAGGGTGATATGCTTTCTATATCAACGACTCAATTGACGGATGCGTGGATTCTTGATTCTGGATGTTCTTATCACATCACGCCAAATAGGGAATGGTTTTCGACATACAAGTCGGTTAATTCTGGTTCTGTTTATTTGGGTGATGATCGATTTTGTAATATTGTTGGTATTGGTGATGTCAGAATTAAGATGTATGATGGCTCTGTTCGGACGTTGAGTGGTGTTCGACATATCCCATATTTGAAGAAGAATTTGATTTCTTTGGGCACTTTGCACAAGAATGGTTTTATCCCTAAGGCTGATGAGGATAGGGAAACCATTCGGATTGTTAAAGGTGCTTTGATTGTGATGAAAGGAAAGATGACTGCAGGAAATATTTATAGATTGTTAGGGAGTACCGTTGCAGGTGGAGTTCATTCTGTTGAGTCCTGTGATGATACTATAAAACTGTGGCATATGTGTCTTGCTCATCTTAGTGAACGTGGTATGAAAGAATTACACAAAAGAAATCTGTTGCATGGTGTCAAAAGATGTAAGCTCGATTTTTGAAAGTATTGTGTTCTTGGTAAACAGACTAAAGTCCGTTTCAAGACTGCGAGGCACACAACTTAAGGGATTCTTGATTATGTGCATTCTGATGTATGGGAGCCTTCCACAACATTGTCTTTGGGTGGATCTAGGTATTATGTTACTTTTATTAATGATTTTTCATGGAAAGTTTGGGTTTATTTTTTGAAACAGAAATCTGAAGTTTTTGAGAAGTTCAAGCTGTGGAAAGCTGAGGTAGAAAACCAAACAGGACGAAAAATCAAGTGTTTGCGGTCTGACAATGGTACAGAGTACACAGATTCACAGTTCTTACACTTCTGTAAGGAGCACGGGATTAAGAGACATTTTACAGTGAGCAAGACACCACAACAGAATGGTGTTGCGGAACGGATGAACAGGTCGTTGAATGAAAGAGCCAGATGTTTGCGGTTGAATGCGGGGCTTCCCAAACACTTCTGGGCCGAGGCTGTTAACATGGCGTGTTATCTTATCAACAGATCGCCAAGGGCATCATTGGCTGGGGAAGTTGCAGAAGAGGTATGGACTGGTCATGATGTTAGTTTTGATAATTTACGGATTTTTGGTTGTCCTGCTTATATGCATGTACCTGCTGATGAGAGATCCAAACTTGATGCAAAATCGAAGGAGTGCATTTTTTTGGGTTACAAGAAAGGTGTCAAAGGATTCAAGTTCTGGGATCCAGTTGCGAAGAAAATTATGATCAGTAGAGATGTTGTTTTTGATGAACAATCCATGTTGCAACAGAAGAAAGACACGACAGTGGTGGATTTCGAGCAGTTTCCAGTTGAGAAACCAGAAACTTCTCAATCGACTTCTGGTGGTTCCACTACGGATGATTTGCAGGATTATAGTCTCGCCAGAGATAGGGTGAGACGGACGAATATAAAGCCTCCGAGTAGATTGGGTTTTGAAGACTTGGTCTCTTTTGCACTTATTATTAGCAGTGATGATCCGGTTAATTTTCATGAATGCTGTTACTAGTCAGGAAAACGACAAGTGGATGGCAGCCATGGTTGAGGAGATGGAGTTTTTGAATCACAATCGTACATGGGAGTTGGTTCGCCTTCCTGAGGGTAAAAAGCCGATTGGTTGTAAATGGGTGTATAAGAAGAAACCAGCAATAACAGAAAAAGAGGGGGAGAAGTTCAAGTTCAAGGCTCGTTTGGTAGCAAAGGGTTTTTCACAGCAGAAATGAGTTGATTATAATGAAATTTTTTCTCCTGTGGTCAGGCACACTTCAATCCGAGCAGTAATTGCATTGGTGGCCAGTTGGGATTTGCATTTAGAGCAGATAGATGTTAAAACTGCTTTTTTGCATGGTGATTTAGAGGAGCAGATCTACATGCGGCAACCTAAAGGTTTCACTCAACCTAGAAACGAGCATTTAGTTTGCAGATTAAAGAAATCTTTGTACGGGTTGAAACAGTCTCCGAGACAGTGGTACAAATGGTTTGACTCCTATATGATCAAGATTGGCTACAACCGATGTGAGTATGATTGTTGTGTCTATGTTAAGAGCCTTGATGATGGTTCTTTTATTTTTCTATTATTGTATGTTGATGATATGTTGATTGCTGCGAAGAACATGGATGATATTATCGGTTTGAAAACTTTATTGAGTCAGGAATTTGATATGAAAGATTTAGGTGCTGCAAAGAAAATTCTTGGAATGGAAATTTGCAGGGACAGAGACTCAAGGAGACTGTGGCTATCTCAACGGAGTTATATTGAAAAAATGCTAGAAAGGTTTGCGATGAGCAGCGCAAAACCAGTTAGTACTCCATTGGCGAACCACTTTAAGCTCTCATCAAAACAGTGCCCTAAGACAGATAAGGAAGCTGAAGATATGGCAAAGGTTCCGTATTCTAATGTTGTTGGATGCTTGATGTATGCAATGGTATGTACTCGTCCTGATTTAGCTCATGCTGTTAGTCAAGTTTGTAAGTACATGTCTAAACTTGGTAAGCAACATTGGGAAGCAGTCAAGTGGATCTTTCGATACTTAAAGGGTACTGTGGGACATGGAATTATTTTTGGTAGTCAACGAGATAATCCTTTGGTTGTAGGATATGTGGATTCAGACTTTTCAGGTGACTTGGATAATAGAAGATCTACGACATGGTATGTTTTTACTCTTGGTGGAGGACCTATTTGTTGGAAGTCTACTGTTCAATCTGTAGTGGCACTATCTACAACTGAAGCTGAGTACATGGCAGCGGCTGAAGCTGCAAAGGAAGCTTTATGGCTCACTGGTTTAGTGAAGGAGTTGGGTGTTCAGCAAGGTGGAGTTCAGCTGATTTGCGACAATCAAAGTGTTATTCACTTAGCTAAGAATCAGGTATATCGTGCTAGAACTAAGCACATTGATGTACGTTTTCACAAGATCAGAGAGTTGGTTTCATCTGAAGAGATTTTGTTTCAGAAGGTACACACTGATGAGAATACCGCTGATATGTTCACCATGCCAGTTAAGACAGACAAGTTCAAGCATTGCTTGGACTTGTTGAATGTTTCAAGTTATTAAAGAACTAAGGTAACCCAACCCACATTGAATGTTTCCTAAGGGGCAGGATATTCGCCAAGGTGGAGATTTGTAAGGTATGGCTCATAAATATACCGGTAAAGAGGACAGGGGATGGAGCGGAGTGAGCAAAGTGAACATCAACTGTTCTTACAAAGAAAGTCTCATAGAGGGGGTTACGATTATGTGGGTTGGGGGTGCGGGGGTTGTGCCCCCACGGTACGGTACAGGGTTAATTTTGTAATTATATACCAGGGTTTTCTATTATAAATAGAGATGTAACCTAAACCTATGTGAAAAAAAAATAAAATTTTCTAACGCCGCCTAGCCACCGAGGACGTAAGCACATTGCCGAACCACATTAAAATTCTTGTGTTCTTTCGTTTACTTTGCCCGATTTATCAACAGTAAATGATGAGGTACTTAGTACCTTAGATTTTTCTGATTTCGACATTTGTATAGATTGCATTAAGGGTAAGCAGACTAACAAGTCAAAGAAAGATGCCAACAGGAGTTCAGCAATATTGGAAATTATCCATTTTTATATTTGTTGCCCAAATATGGATGTATAAGGTCATAAATGCTTCATTAGCTTTATTGATGATTACTCACGATACATGTATCTCTACATGCTTCATCATAAAAGTGAATAACTATAACCCTTTAAGGTTTTCAAGGATGAAGTAAGGAAACAATGTGGTAAGAAAATTAAGATTGTGAGAACTGATAGATGTGGTGAGTATTATAATAGATATACTGAAGATGGATAAGCACTTGGTCCATTTGCAAAGTTTCTTGAAGATAACAATATAGTTTACCAATATACCATGTCATGATCACCTCATCAAAATGGTGTTGCAGAAAGAAGAAATTGAACTTTAATGGATATGGTGTGAAGTATGCTTAGTAGCTCTAAGCTACATAAGTTTTTATGGGTTGAATCTCTTAAAACAATTGATTATATATTAAATCGACTTCCAACCAATGATGTCCCATCAACACCTTTTGAGTTATTCAAAAATTGGAAACCCAGTTTACCCATATACGCATATGGGGATATCAATCTGAAGTGATAATTTATAACCCCTAAGAAAAGAAACAAGATCTGAAGATAATTAGTGGATAATTAATTGGATGTGTTGAAAGGTCTAAAAGATATAGATTATATTGTTTATCACATAGCACTAGAATTATGGAATCAAGTAATGCAAAATTTATTGAGTACGAATCAATCAACGGGAGTGATCTATCTCGGGGTCCAATTTCTGTGGATTAACCTTATACTTCAAGTGAGATATTGGTTATCATACAAAACATTCCTCAACTACAATCTGGTGTTGAACAATAATTCAATAAAAATTCCATAATCTATTGAAAGATTCCAATAGATCAAGTTGTTTAAGAAACTCAAGAATTTATTAAACAATCAGCTGAACAACATGATCCACAAGAAAATATTGATTCAACATTAAGGATATCTACTACAGAAAGAAAATTGGAAATTTCTAGTGACTACATTATGTATCCAAAGGAGTCTGACTTTAATATTAGAGGTGAAAATGATCTTGGGTAATTTTCACAAGCCATGAGCTGTAATGAATCAAAATTGTGGTTTAATGCTAAGGAAGATAAGATGAATTTCATGAAAAGTAATGATGTTTGGGATCTTGTACTATTTTTCGATGGTGTAAAAGCCATTGGATGTAAATGGTTCTTTGAAACAAAAAGAGACTCAATGGGGAATATTGAAATATATAAAGCAATAATAGTTGTGAATGGATTCACTCGGCGTGAAGGAATCGATTACACTAAGACTTTTAGTCCAGTATCTAAAAAATATTTCTTACGTATTGTGTTAGCATTAGTATCTCATTTTGACCTTGAGTTACAACAAATGGATGTGAAAATCATTTTTCACAATGGTGACTTAGAGAAAGAGGTATACATGAAACAACCTAAAAGATTCTCATATAGGGATGTTGAACACTTGGTATGCAAGTTTAAAAAGTCTATAAATGGATTGAAACAAGCCTCCCGACTGTGGTATTTAAAATTCCATGAAGTTATCTCTTCATTTGGTTTTGCTAAGAACATCATGGATCAATGTATATACCAGAAGGTTAGTGGGAGTAAAATTTGTTTCCTTATCCTATTTGTAGATGACATTTTACTTGCAACAAATGACAGGGTACGTTACACGAAGTGAAACAATTTCTTTCTAAAGTTTTTGAAATGAAAGATATGTGTGATACACCTTATGTCATTGGCATTAAGATTTATTGTGATAGACATCAAGGTATCTTAGGTATATCTTAAGAAACTTATATCAATAAAGTTTTAGAAATATTTCAGATGAAAGATTGTTCACTTGGTGTTACTCTTATAAGGAAGAGTGATAAGTTCTATTTGAATTAATACCCGGAGAACGATTTTGTGAGGGAGCAAATGAAAAATATTCCATATGGTCCAGTTGTTGGAAGCCTGATATATGCTCAAGTCTATACAAGACCTGACATTGCATTTGCAGTTGAAATGTTTGGAAGATATGAGAGTTATTCGGATATTGACCAATGTAAAGTTACAGAGAAAGTTTTGAGGTACCTAAAGTGGACAAAGAACTACATGCTTTCATACAAATGATCAGATAGTTTAGAGGTGATTGGCTACTCCGATTTAGACTTTACTGGCTGTGTTGAGTCACAAAATCAACATCATGTTACATAATTATGTTTTTCAGTGGAGCTATATCTTGGAAGAGTGTCAAGCATACCTTAACTACTACTTCCACCATGGAGGCTGAGTTTGTTTCATGTTTTGAGGCTACCTCATATATAGTATGTATAAAATGTTTCATTTCTAGGTTTAGACTTGTGGACTCAGTTTTTAGGGCATTAGTGATATACTGTCACAGTTCTGTTGCTGTCTTCATGACTAAGAATAACAAAAGTAGAAGTTGAAGTAAACATATCAACATTAAGTATCTGGCTATAAGGGAATAGTTAAAGAAAAGAAAGTGGTCATTGAGCACATTAACACTGAGCAGATGTTAGTCGATCCTTTAACTAAAGGAATGCCATCACATAAATTTAAGGGTCATGTTTTCACTATGGGACTTGTTTACACTTTGTAAATTTTGGTTGTAAGAATGATTTTAATGAAATTCTATTAAGTTTGGTATTTTTCATTTTGTTTTGTACTTACTAATGTTAATTATTTTGAGGAATATCACTAAAGTTTGGACCTAGAATAAACATTTGGTTTATTCATTAAGAAATTTGGTTAAAGTGTTGAGACATGATACATCGTGATACATGGAAGAACTTACTCAACTATAAGACAAAATATTACTATGATTCATGTAGTGTGTTTTAACTTTAACTATTAATGGTAATTATGAATCAAGTGGGAGAATGTTGGGAGTTTGATAATGTTCATAGTTTCCTTTAAGTGTGGGTTATGCATGGCTAAGTAACATGGAGTGGGAGTTAATTCCTACTTTTCACATTCCCATTTTCATGTACGTGGGATATGAGATGAGAAGTTTTTGGTGGTTTTTGATGGCCAAACCACCCTTATAAATACCCATCTAAGTCAAGGTCTGTAAGCATAAAACATCACATTCCAAAGTATTTCATTTGAGACCTTCTGGAAATTTATTCCATCTAAGTACGGTTTTGAGTACTTAAAAGATACTTGGAGGATTTAGCTTTCATGTATCCAAGTTCAAAGTGCTTGACGGTGGTTCGTGATGGTTGATGTTGGTCTGACGAATTTAACGATGGTGAAATCAAATCTTGGATTTCGACATAAGGTTAGGCAATGGTTGATCCTTTAATGATGCGTTTATACTCGATGTATGCTTACATCCAATGCTTGCTCATGTTGTTCGTTTTTTAGCTGCTTGTGTTGTCGCGTTTCATAATGATTCCCGCCCATGCTTAGCTGAATGTATTGTCTCTGTTGTTTAAATTTTCTTGTTAAAAATGAAGTCATTCACGTTCTTTCAAAGTTTCCAGATGAGAGTTCCAAAAAGATTCCTCCAATGCCACTCCTCAGTTTTAGTCCCTGCACTAGTGACAAGGTTAAAATTAAGCCAGTCTATCAATGAAGGAGAAGAGAAGAAACAAATTTTCATGTAACTTCCTAATCCAGTATGACCCGAAGATCAAAGGAGTACGACATTACATGAACCACCAAAGTGACTATCCAAAATTTTTATTTTAATAACATAATTGTTTGTATAAATCCATAATTTGACATGTGAATTCATAAATCATAATATTCATTTTACAAATTCAGGAGCCCCAAAAAATAACTTGAAATTTAATTTATAAATATTTGAACATAAAATTCTAACTTAACAAATACAAGTTCATTTACAATACATGCCACTAGTACAAAAGTCGAGACATACTCAAAAGTTGACGGTTGGTGCTAAACATTCTAGATAAAGGCTCCTCTAAAAGCTTTTGCTCCTAACCTACGTATAGAAACAAATTCTGAATGTTGAACTAAAAAGCTCAGTGCCACGCTAATAACCAACTACACTACATGCATCTTTTAGGGAGGACACTTAAAGCATACATAAAACATATTTGCTAGCATACAAATATGCTAAGCTAAAACATATATACTTAGGTAGGTATCATGGTGCGGCTGAAAGGCTACATCTCGGAGCTCACCTACTTGAAATTTGATTTCTTTTCTTTTCAAATCAGCATAAGAATTCTGGAAATCAAACACTCTCTTTAGATTGCTCTGGATAAATTTCACTTTTTCCTCAATATCTTTCATCAAATCCAGCCCAACTAGGTCTCGATCTTTCAGTTCAAACCAATTTAACGGTGTTATGCATTTCCTCCCATACAAACCTTCATACGGGGCTATCTTAATACTTGATTGATAATTATTGTTATATGCAAATTCTGCTAAAGGCAAATACCTTTCCCATGATCCTTTAAATTCAATCACACATGCCCTTAGCATATCTTCTAATATCTGAATAGCTCGTTCTGACTGCCCATCTGGCTACAGATTAAAAGCTATGATGAAGTTCAAACGAGTACCCAATGCCTTATACAAAGACTTCCAAAATCTTGAAGTAAACCTTGGGTCTCGATCAGAAACAATCGATATAGGTACTCCATGCAGTCTAACTATCTCTTTTATATATAACTCCGCATATTTATCCATCGGTTAATATACTCAAACTGGAATAAAATAAGTCGTCTTAGTCAATCTATCCACTATTACCCAAACCGATCCCTTTTTACCCGATGACAAAGGTAGCCCCGAAACAAAATCCATTGTAACTCACACCTACTTCCATTTAGGAATGGATATTGGTTGAAGTAATCCGGAATGCACTTGATGCTCATCTTTCACTTGCTGACATGTCAAACATTTTTCAATAAACTCTGTTATCGCTCTTTTCATACCAGGCCACCAATAACGACTCTTTAAATCATGGTACATCTTATTCCCGCCTGGGTGTATCGTAAAATGGCTATAATGTTCTTCCCAAAGAATATCTTTCCTCGATTCATCATCATCGGGAATACAACGTCTTCCACGATAATACAAACATTCATTATCCATCATTTAGAAATCTTTAGCTTCTTTTTTTTCGACTTGCGCCAATCTCATAAAACATTTCTCATCTCGACTTTGCAGCACTTTTATCTGATCCAAAAAAATTGGCTTTAACTTTAATTCAACAATCAAAGAACTATATTTCTTTAACAACATATGTGCATCCAAAGCCCTTAAAGCTACAAAAGTCTTTCGACTGAGTGCATCGGCTACCATATTAGCCTTTCCCGGATGATTGTCAATAACCAAATCATAATATTTTATGAGCTTAATCCAACTTCTCTGGCACAAATTCAGCTCTTTCTGAGTTAAAATATATTTTAAACTTTTGTGATCTATGTAAACATGGAAATTCTTGCCGTACAGATAATGGTGTCAAACTTTCAAAGCAAACACTATGACTACCAATTCCAAATCATGTGTTGGGTAATTCCTCTCATGATTTTTCAACTGTCTTGAGGCATAAGCCATAACTTTCCCCTCTTGCATCAGCACACATCCCAATCCGTTATCGGATGCATCACTGAACACGACATAATCCTTACCTGACTCAGGTTGCACAAGAACGGGAGCCTCTGTTACTATTCGCTTTAGCATATCAAAACTTTCATGGTATCTTTCCATCCAAGCAAAAGGCACATCCTTCCGTAACAACTTAGTTAGTGGCAAAGCTAACATTGAGAAATCCTTCACAAATTGCCCATAAAACCAGCAAGCCCCAAGAAACTCTAAACTTCAGAAACATTCTTTGGGGTTGCCAATCTACTATAACTTTAATCTTTTTGGGATCGACTCTTATGTCTTCTACAGAGACTATATGACCAAGGAAAGCAATCTCAACAAACCAAAACTCACATTTGGAAAATATCAAATACAAGTTTTTATCATGAAGTATCTGAAGAACCACTAGAAGATGAGCATCATGTTCATCCCTTGACTTGGAATATATCAGGATATCATCTACAAACACTACCATGAACTGATCCAAGTACGGTTGGAATACTTTGTTCATTAAGTCCATAAATGTTGCAAGAGCATTTGTTAATCCAAACGGCATTACAACAAATTCATAGTGTCCGTACCGAGTTCAAAAAGTTTTCTTGGAAATATCCTCCTATTCGATCTTTAACTGATGGTACCCCGACCTCAGATGTATCTTAAAAAACACTGCTGTGCCTTTCAAATGATCAAACAGATCATCAATCATCGGAAGAGGATACATGTTCTTTATCGTTACTTTATTCAACTAACAATAGTCAATACATAACCGCATAGACCCATCCTTCTTTTTCACAAATAGAACAGGTGTTTCCCAAGGAAAAAAACTAGGTCTGATAAATCCTTTATCGAATAACTTTTAGAAATGTGCCTTTAATTTCCTTAACTCCATTGGAACCATTCGATACGGAGCCATAGAAATAGGGTTGGTACCTGGATAAACCTCAATTCTGAATTCTACTTCCCGATCTTGAGGTAAACCCAGTAACTCTTCCGGAAAAACCTCTGGAAACTCCCTAACTGTGGGGATATCATGAAATCTCACTTTAGACACTCGAGTGTCTATCACATTAGCTACAAAAGCTATGCATCCTTTTGACATCATTTTCTTTTTTGTCATGGCTGATATCACATTGGAGGGCGATTTCGTTTTTTTGCCAGTTACTACTATTTTGGAGTCTTCCGCATCCTTAAAAAATAATCGCTTTCAGTGACAGTCTACCCTTCCATGATTTGGAGACAACCAGTCCATGCCCAAAATGATTTCAAACTCATCAAAGGGCAAATCCATCAAGTTTGACAGGAACACAACCCCTTGAATCTTAATTGGACATTTTCTATATACCCGAGTTACACTTGCACTATGACCCATTAGATTTACTGCTATTATTTCATTATAAATTGGTTCTAAAGGAATTCCTCTAGTTCTAACCAACTTTGTACTAATATAAGAGTGCATAGAAATAAGGTCAACTATAATAAAAGCAGGCTCATAAAAAAGGTGAAATATACCTGTTATAATCTCCGGATGATCCCTATCATCACTGGTCTTTATATTATAAACTCGGGCCACTCTCCGAGCCTCTTGTCTTTGGCTAGCCTCAGATTGACTGCCTGATCTGCCTCTTCCTCTGCTTCTACTAGGTGCTGCTACTGATCTCTCATATTGTACTGATCTATCCCCAGATCTCTGTGGACAGCTCCTAGTATAATGACTCGTTCCTCCACAAATAAAGCATGCACTAGAGAGCACTCTACATACTCCTTGGTGAAGTTTTCCACATTTCTGAATAGGTTACCTCTATCTCCAAAAGCTCTACCCGAGCTAGAAGAAAAAGAATGTGACTGCTTCATTTTCTGTGTAGCTATAGCAGAATCAACCCTATCAGTATACCGGGAACCTGGGCCTTTTCCTCTCTTAGCATGATGTGTTGATGAAGACATTCCAATCCTTTTTCCTGTCTCCATACTCTGCTCTACTGCCAAAGTCTCATCTTGAGATCTTTCAATAGCCTTAGCTCTGTTAATAACTTCTTGTAGCCTAGGCAAGTTTAAGGCTAACATCATCTCTTTTTAACTTAGGCCTTAGACCCTCAATGAACCAATCTCATCATATTTTATCATTATAAACCACATTAGTAGCATACCGATTAAGCTTATTTTATTTGGCCTCATACTCATGCACCGCTCGATCACCTTGTTTCAAGTTAAGAAACTTCAAAAGCATTGATCTCATAAACTACTGCCCGATATACTTGTTATTAAAATCGTCTTGGAAGAATTGCCAGTTCACTTGTTCGGGGGACATTTACATCGTTGTATTTGTCCACCATACCCGAGCTCAACCTCAAAGTATTGATACAGCTCCACCCAATTTTTCATTATCAGAGCATTATAGACTTTCCAACATCATCATCACTCATTCAACCATAAATCCACATCCATCGGACCTTCACCTTATTCTCCCCAGAACTCAGGAGCTCCCAAACTCCTTAACTCCTTAGGAATTAACATTCGTGGTGCTAAAGGAGCAGGGGTAGGCATAGGAGGTTGGAACCTTGTCAGAATAGCGTCGAGAGCTTGTATAAAAGCTCCAAACTCCAAAACAGGCATACCCTGAGGTTCTGATGCATTGGAATTCTTAGACGGAATCGGATGTTCGTTATTTTCTTCATAGATTTCACTACCCGATCCCTCTCTACTCTCTTATCCAGCCGCTCTTCTCGAATTCGTATAATTTGACAAATATTACAACATACACAAAGATAATACTTAAATTAGTAGGGAGTGACATCTATCATATTCATTCTATACCCTATCAGTAACATTGACATATTAGTGGCATGTAAACTCTTTTTACATCACAATACACTTGATTCGATCGAGAATCAGCTAAACCTATAGCTTTGATACCAATAAATGTAACACCCATCTCTCGTATACCTTTCCATATACGAGATACAGGTGTCACATCACTTTCAAAACAATTCCTCATTTGAAAACTCGTAAAAAAAAATTATTTCGTTTTATAAACATTTTAATTTACTTATAATAAAACATACATTAAGCTTAAATAGATAACAAAAAGAAGAGATGTTCAACATTTCATTGTTTTACAATAGTTTAATTTAAATGCTTTTCAGAGCCTTTTTATTAAACCTGTTACATGAAAACTAAAATACAACAAAAGTAGACATGTATGTCATATTGTTACTGACTATGCGACTCTAGCTATATTGTCCGATGATCTCCTTACTCAGCTTGTATTAAACCTACGCGTGAAATAAACACACGTTAAGTGTTACTTAGTGAGGCAAAAACTAACCATACATTGAAATCATTATCTCATTATTTATTATCGATCAAATATCAATTTCGTATTTTCCAATCATTATCATTTCTTTGTAATGCACCCGTAGTACCCATACGGCCATTCTTAAATATATTATGAATTTCGTGGTTTGCACACATAATGCCTAAACGGGTATTCATCAATATATGATGAATTTTTTACTTTGTATATTCAATGTCGAAATGGTTATTTATCAACATATGATGAATTATGTGATTTGCACACTTAGTGCCGAAACGGTTATTGATTAACATATGATAAATTACGTGATTTTCACACTTAGTACCGAAATAGTTATTCATCAACATATGATGAATTCTGTGATTTGCACACTTATTGTCGAAATAATTATTTAACAACATATGATGAATTCCGTGATTTGCACACTTAGTGTCGAAACGATTATTCATCAACATATGATGAATTCTGTGATTTACAGACTTAGTACCGAAATGATTATTCATCAACATATGATGAATTCCGTGATTTGCACACTTAGTGTCAAAACAGTTATTCATCAACATATGAATTTTGTATTTTGCACATTTAATGCCGAAACAATTATTCATCCACATATGATGAATTCTGTGATTTGCACACTTAGTGCTGAAACGGTTATTCATCAACATATGATGAATTCCATGATTTGTATACTTAGTGTCGAAACGGTTATTCATCAATAAATGATGAATTATGTGGTTTGCACACTTAGTGCCTATTTGGTAATCACCACACACATATTAATCAATCATACATATATGCGTAGTATAAAATATAGTTACACAACATATAGTTATACAGTTAAATGCACTCACCTGGCTTTCCTCGCTACTGAATCCAAAATACAAAGCTGATTACTCAGGCACTTGACCTTTGCCCTTCGTTTTGCTGGTCTCAGGAGCTTGGTTTTGATCTACTCAAGCATCCATTAAAAACACATATCATTTCAATTGTTAGTATATTTCCTAACAATTATACTTAAATGATACTCAAAAGGACATATCATTAACTTTCTATATCAATGTCATCCTATTTTTAACATTTCTGGCTCAATAGTATCGATACCCCCACCATGGTATACTATGGTACTGATACTCTTATATGGTATCGATACCATTTTTGCATTATGTTAATAATGGTATCAATACCTTCCTCTCAGTATTGATACTCCACTTTTGGCATCGATACCACTTGAATAGGTATCGATACTACTCAGTTGTTCTTCCCATTTTAAGCCTATAGTATCGGTATTGTTTTATCAATACCGATACTCGTGCATTTTCCAGTTTTCAACACGATTATTACCTAAATATGGTCAAAATTCACTATATTTACATCAAGCAATACTATTAAACTCTTTTCTACCTATTTATACTGAATTTCCTTCATTTAAATTCATAAAACATCTAACATATTCCATGACCATTCAAATCTAAGAATCACACCACTTTTTCTAAAATGTTCTTAATTCTATCTAATGCTTCTAATCTCTCATTTACCTCTCTTACAAGTCAAATCTACAAGTAAACATCAACAAACAGAAATATACTAACACTAATATACTAACATATCATTTTAAAACCCATTTTCAAAAATCTCTAATATTTCCTCATCTCATAGTTCTAATCTCATTTACTCATTCCTTAAGCTTTTATATTACTTAAGGTTGTAAAAACAACCCATAATCAAAAGGAAAAATGGATTAATTGAAGTTTACCTTCGGAGCTATAGAGGAGGGCTTAACCACGAGTAAGAAGAAAAAAATGAAATAGCTTTTGGTATCAACTTTCTTCTTTTCCCCTTAAATTTAATACCTTACTAATAATGAATTTTAAATTTATTTTTCTTTAAAGGACCAAAATGCCCTCTTAATCATCCATTGTTACAATTTAGTCTTGTCCACTAATCAAAATCATTCTCATCTTTTATCTTTTAATCAAATAAATCCTCAAAAATCCTTTCAATAAAGTCCCTAATTCGATATTTGGAGCGTTACAAATAGAATTAGTGAACAAGTTGGAAATGCAAATTGGTGAAATTTGTTTAGAGTTTATGTTTTGGACATTATGTTTAGAAAATCACTATAAATTCTACAAATATTATTAGAGGATTATTTTTATATCGTTGGATTCTTATGTCGGTTTAGTTTTGTTTAGAATAAACAAAAACTAATTTAAAGGTGTATACAAAATTATATGAATTTTTAATCAAGGATAGGTCAGAAAATGGGCAGCAGATTCTGCTCCAAACAGATTCTGTCAGTCAACTTTTAAAATTCACCATAAATTGGACGAATTGAAATAGAATGAGTGCCTTATATGGATAGATTTTTATTTGAGTCTAGTTTCTAGTGGTATAAATGGAATAAGTTTTGAGTGTGTAGATTAATACATAATAACATTTCTTTAGAGGTAGTGCAAACTACCAGAATATGAAATTATGATAAATTTTGGGATTTAACCAAGTTAGAAACAAAGGATCAAGTTAAAGCTTAGTGAGACTTATATTTTGACTTGTTTATAATGTCAAAATGAGTGCAATTCATGCATAACATTATACATGGATGTTTTATACATCATCAGGTAGGACTTGCGATGAGTCTACCTTATTTATGTTGGCATGATAATTGCGTCATTTATCATATATTTGACATATTCTATATATGTCAAAGGTTGAATATAAAATGCATTGATCAATGGTTATATATATGATGTTTATCATGAATATATATGATGTTTATTGTGAATATTATTTTGGGTATTAACTGCCCAATGTTAAATTATGATAATATACTTTGCCATGGATGAATCAAATAAAATATACTATATGCCGAAGTAAGTCATTGAAGGACAAGGTATAGTTGGCATGCCATAGAATATATCAGTTGCAGGTTTATATTAGTACTAGTGTGTAAGGACACTAGGTGCAGATGGTGGGCACAACCTTATGTGTCATATCCGGATTAGTACTAGAGCGTAAGCTTAGTACAGGTTTAACACTATGATGCATGTATTTGACTCGAATACCTAGGGTCTTTGAGGTTAGATTGGGCTATGGTTTATTGGTTAATAAATGGTAAACACACAAATAAGCTTATGAGCTATGGATTGAATGGAAAGTATATTGGTAAGAAGTTTTTTATCCGGTTATATCATGTTAATATATGGTAACATGGTTGGAATGTAGGTAAGTGATCATATTGCTTTGGATATGATTATTCATTTAAATTTATCTGTTGCATTGCTTTAAATATTCATATGATTGCCTCACTAAGTTTATACTTATCATGTGATAATTTTCACGCGTACGAAAAAAGAGGAAAAGGAGTAAAGAGCTGAGCTTGGCATCAATCACCAAGGAAATATTTACAAATAACAATGATGTCATCCTACCGTGCTCTAAAAGTTCTAGCTAGCATGTATACGAATATGAAATGTTTGCAATTTCTTAATATAGTTAGCATTAATTATAATTAATATTATGATATCAAACTATGCTTAAAAAATAATTTGGGTTTTAAATCAAACGTGTTACACAATCTTATTTATTTTATGGAACATAAAGAACTGTCTATCACTGCTTGAAACTGGTTTTGAATTGGTAACCAAAAATATTATATTATGATTTTTCTTTGAATAATTATTTTATAATAATTGTTCAAGTTATGAAATGGGTGATGTTTGAATGAAACAAAATTTTACTCAGTTCAATTAAAGAAATGTTTGAATTTTGATGTGACATTTGTAACTCGTATTGATTCGCGTATACGGGTTATGGGTGTTACACCCCTAATACTATTGCAGATGTTGTTCAACAATAAATGCATGGATGTATTTCTAACACTGCAGCAATGGCAGTCTAAA
Source organism: Hibiscus syriacus (assembly GCF_006381635.1). Lineage (NCBI taxonomy): Eukaryota > Viridiplantae > Streptophyta > Magnoliopsida > Malvales > Malvaceae > Hibiscus > Hibiscus syriacus. The sequence continues at coordinate 10,518,310 of NW_024062980.1, read as the reverse complement.
ATGCAGAAAGATACAAGGCAATAATGATTGTTTGTAACACCAGCTGATGCTGTAAAGCAAATAAAACAATAACAATACAAAACTGAGGATGATGTAGTGATCAAAGTGAGGGCATTACATGAAAAATAAAAATTTCAGATAAAAGCATTAAATGAAACCAATAAAAAAATAGAACCTATCCTCATGTCATAAATGACTTATTGAGAGGAAGTAAAAAAATTAATTTAACATAGTCAAATGGTTGTTTGCGACAACTTCTCATGCGTCCCAGTAAAACAATATTTTTTATAATCGATGGTTTCTGTGACATAATTATGCGACTTTAGGTCATTTTCTCTTGTGGGATCGAAACATTGTTTGAAGTAAAACTCTCACTTGTTGGATTCAGTCATGAAGCTCACTTCTTCAATGAAACCATAAAGATGATGCTCCTTCACAGGGTGAATTTTCAGATGAGAACCTTTATTTCTAGAGTCTTGATAAACCTTCCTTGTTGCCTTCGTTGTTGCTGTATCATTTTGTACCATGGTAGCATTTACAGTTTTGCTCAGGAGCTCATGATGTGATTCTTTGATTGCAGCAAAATTGTATAGTTCTTCAATGCTCCCACATTCATATAATTTCTCTTGTACTATTGCTCGACAATGTCAACAACAAAACATTCTTCTTTATCGCATTGTAGTGGGTCGAACACATTGAATATAATTTGTTGGTCATTGAGGCATAATGTGAGTTCTCCCTTTTTGATGCCAATTAATGTTCGTCTAGTAGCTAGGAATGGTCTCTCTAGTATTATGAGAACCTTTTTGTCGACTTCATAGTCCAAGACAATGAAATCTACAGGATATATAAATTTTTCCACTCGTACAAGCACACTGTCAATATTGTCTTCAGGATGTACAACGGATTGATAAGCGAATTAAAGTGTAACTATTGTGGGTTGTGCTTTCCCAATGCCAAGTTTCCTAAAAATAGATAGAGACATTAATTTAATATTGGAGCCTATGTCACATAAAGCTCTACATATGTATTGATTTCCAATAGTGCAAAGAATATTATAACTCTTTGGATTTTTTAATTTTTGGGGTAATTTACTCATGAAAATGGCTCCACACCCTTCAGTGAGTGCAACAGTCTCAAAATCACCAATCTTATGTTTCTTGGAAAGCAACTCTTTTAAAAAATTAATGTAGTTTTTCATTTTCTCTAATGCTTCCATCAATGGTATGTTAACGTGCAATTGCCACAGCACTTCAATGGATTTTCTAAATTGTCGGTCCTCTTTACTTTTATGGAATCTTTGGGGGAATGGTGGAGGTGGCTTTATCTGTGGTTGTTGTGGCATCGGGGCTGGAACAACATCTGGCACCATTGCTATTGACAATGGTCCAAAATTACTACACTTGCCTAGTTCTCTTGCTGTGGCACTAACAGTGCGTGTTTCAAGATCAACGTCCATACTCTTGCCCTTATCATGCTCTGTAAACTCTTAACATTAGTCTTCTTGGGGTCCTCAACAGGTTTCCCAATGTGGAGACCACTTCGAGTTGTAATGCCCTTGCAATCCTTACTGCAATGAGATTTCACATGTCGCTTTGGATTCTCAATGTTGCTAGGTAGCGCTCCTTACTATCTGCTACTGAGTGCATTAGCTAGCTATCCAACTTTATTCTCCAATGCACTCAATGATGCTATCTGGCTTTCGATCACAACTTAATTCCTCAAGATGTGCTCCTTCAGTAGAGACTTAAGTGTATCAATGTTGAAGCTGAGACTTGGTGTGAAGACTTCCCTTGAAAATTTTGTTGATTATTGCATTGTTGTTGTAGAATTTCCTGATTATATAATTGCTAATGTTCCAGCATTGGCTGCTATTGAGTATATGTTACTATGAATAATGTTGATGTGTATTCCCAAAATTAGATTGCAATGTTATATTGGGGTTATAATGATTCTGGAAATTTGGATTGTAGGTGCCCCATATATGTTGGAATTGTCATTCATGTTATAATTTCTCATGAAATACACAGACTCGGGGTTTTGTGGACATTCCTCAAAATTATGGTTAGCACCACAAGAAACATAAGAAACAAAAGATGTAGCTTTTACCTCATACATACCTCCAGAATATTGCATTATGTTACTAGTCTCTGTGAATACGATACTAAATGCATTAATTTGCATTCACTTTATTACTTGATACAATAGTGTATGCTTGCATTGATTTCTATTACATTATTCGAAGCATCAAGTTTTTGGAACTGTTGTCAGGGACTACCTCTTGATGTTAACTTTGCCCTCACGTCCAACTGCTGCTTTTCCCCAAAATTACCTAAGAGGCCATGACTAACATTGGAGAAAATAAAAGAATAAAATAAAATCTTAAAAAGCTCTCATTTTAATTAGAGGTTTCTTATCCTTTATATAATAATTTAAAACCCTAAAGAGTAGAATTTCAACCCATATTAAATTAAGACTCGTTTTTCATTAAGATTTCTTTCTACTTTTTAGTTATTTCCATAATAGGATTTTGTCCAGCTATCAACAACATTCTGCCTATGTGTCGATTGCTACAGTAACATCCCAACAATCCTACCTCGTATCAATTTACAGCAACAACTGTAACATCAGACCATGTCATAGCATTAGGGTAACAATATCACTACAAAATAGCATACTTAATCCAAAAATTACCAACTCACTCCCAACAATGCATGTAATACAAAATTAACTAAAAACACTCTAAATATGATCCTAATAGGCTAAAGTGAAAACACAAACCTAAGTAAAAGTTCTGAAATAATAATTATTTTGGAGAGTTATCAACCCACTAACTTCCCTTCACTAAGTTTAGTCCAACATAGGGGAGTATTACATTTGCGTCCATACAAAGCTTCACACGGTGCCATTTGGATACTAGAGTGGTTGTTGTTATAGTATGCAAACTCCACTAGCACCATGTGGTCCTCCTAGCTACCCTCAAAGTCTATAATTAAGCACCTAAACATGTCCTCAAGAACTTGGATGACATGCTCCCAGTGGACGTCGGTCTAAGGGTAAAAAACAGTACTATAAAGTAGCTTAATGTCTAAGGATTAGTGAAGAACATTCTAAAATTGGGAAGTGAAATAGGATCCCTATCAGATATGATCAAAACGGGGACTACATGCAACTTTAATACTTAGCGAATATACAACTATGCTAACCTCCCTAAGGTGAAATCCATCCGTAGTGGGAGAAAATGAGTCGACTTAGTTAACATGTCTAAAATCACCCATACTGCATCATGTCTTTGTCTCGTCATAGGTAGTCCAGTTACAAAGTCCATATTCACTCTCTCTCACATCCAATGAGGGATTTGAATCGATTGAAGAAACCCTAAGGGAACCTGGTGTTCTGCATTAACTTGTTGACATACCAAACATTTAGTCATAAAACTGGACACTTCTCTTTTCATACCTGACCAAAAATATAGCGGTCAAAGTTCTTGATAGATCTTATTGCTCCCCAGGTGAAATGAGATCAGACTGCAATGAGCTTCGTGAAGGATCTTGCTACTTAGAGGCTCGACTGCGGGAATACATAATTGACCTTTAAAGTATAACACATCTCCATATCGTAACTCAAAACCTGGAGCTTTGCCTTGATGAACTTGTTCTAAGCGAGCCCTTAAATGATCATCTAAACCTTGCAACCTCATGAATTTTCCCACTAGCTCGGGCTCTGCTCGAAGTTCTTCTAGCAATTCTCCATGCTCAAACAACCTCAATCATGCTAACAAGGCCTTAAAGTCTGTTATCTTTATACTTAGCGCATCTGTCACTATGTTTGCTTTCCCCAGGTGAAAGTCATTCACGCAATCATAATCCTTTAACAACTCTACCCACCTAAGTTGCCCTAAATGTAATTATTTCTGGGTAATCAGGTGATTGAGACTAATATAATTTGTAAAAATATGACAGTTTCCCCCTTAATAGATAATATCTCTATATCTTAAGCGTAAACACTACAACTTTTAGTTCAAAGTTGTGGGTATAGTAATTACACTCGTGCAACTTGAGTTGATGGGAGGCATAAGCTACCACTTTTTCTTCTTGCATAATAACACACCGAAGACCATTCAAGGATGCATTACTACGCTATGAATTCTATACCCGATTTTGGCTGGGTTAAAACTGGTGCTTGGGTTAGAACAGACTTCAATTGCTCAATGCTTTTATGGCTCTTTTTGTTCCAAACAAACGAAACTCCCTTCTGTAATAACTTTGTCAAAGGTCCAACTATCATTGAGAACCATTTTACTAATTGACGGTAATAGCTCACAAGACCTAGGAAACTACGAATTTCCATCACATTCTTTGACAGTTCCCACTCTAATACGTCTTGAATTTTTTTAGGATCTACCTGAATTCCTTATGCTGATACTACGTGACCCAAAAAGGATACTTTAAGTAACCAGAACTCACACTTTTCAAACTTAGCATACAACTTAAGGTCTTGCAAAGTTTGTAAAACTATACGATAGGGTCAGTCGTGTTCTTTTTTAGATCGCGAGTACACCAATATATTATCTATGAAAACTAACACGAACTGGTCTAAGTACGATTGGAAAATGCGGTTCATTAAGTCCATGAATATCGTCGGTGCGTTGGTAATTCTGAACGACATCACAAGGAATTCATAATGACCATACCTTGTTCTAAACGTTGTTTTGGTTGTATTGGTATCCTTAACCTTCAACTGATAATACCCCGACCTTAAGTCTATATTTGAGAAAACACAAGCCCTTTTTAGCTGATAAAAAGGTAATTTATTATATGGAGGGGGTATCGATTCTTAATAATTAACTTATTCAGCTGATAGTAATCAATACATAACCTTATCGACCCATCTTTCTTCCTTATAAAAAAGATCGAAGCTCCCCAAGGAGAGGTACTTGGTCTAATGAAACCTCTCTAAAAGCTCTTGAAGTTGGACATTTAATTCTTTAAGCTCCGTCAGTGCCATGTGGTAGGGTACAATGGACACCGGAGCATAACCCGGTATCATCTCAATGTTAAACTCTAATTCTCTATCTGAGGGCATCCTAGGCAGTTCCTCAGGAAACATGTCTAAAAAAACTCTAACGGTTCTAATTTCCCTAATCAATGGACTTACAACCCGAGCATCAACCACATATGCTAAGAAAGCTTCATAACCTTCCATGTCATCTTTTGAGCCTTGATCACTGAAATCATTCTTGAACACCCAGGTTTTCCACTATTTATCACTACCTTAGTTCCACCATTCTTCCTAAGCTTGAGTAGTCTAGCCTTGCACCTAAAACTTGCATCATGCTCCGAAAGCCAATCCATATATAGAATCATATCAAACTCCCTGAACGATAGCTCCATTAGATTGGCGGAGAAAATTTGACCATGGAAGTTTACAAGACAGCGACGATGGATCTTATAATGTCTAACCCTAACGGACTAGACACTCTAACCCCTATCTTTAAGTTTTGGCTGGAAGGTTTCTTTCTTGAGCTAGGTCATAACATATATAGGAATGTGTAGACCTTGGATCTATTAATGTTGTCACCATAATAGAAAACAAGGTAAATATACATGAAATCACATCGATTGAGCTCTCATAGAATATTGTAGAGAAGCTACAAGTGGCTTTAAATTGGCCATAGACCTAGAAATACCCCCATACTGGTCGAAAGCATAACTACATCCTATAAAGGGTCTTCTACCCCTCTAAACTGACTGGGCTGATCTCTGCATCTGACTCGGTGCAGTTCTATGCTCCTCTGGATAGTCCCAAATAAAATGGTCAAGGGAGCCACAACCATAACTTTTGTCCTAAAGTGGCCTACTCCCAAATGCTTCTTCCTACAAGTCTGACAGTCGTGATATGGTGTTCTCGTTGACCCCCCAGAATTAGCTGCTGACGTGGAAATCATTGGTCTCCTACGAGATCTTGATATACCACCATGATTTGAATTCTATCCCTGTCCCCTACACTGGCCTACTGGGGTTCTCCACGAACCTTGAGAATTCTTGGCCCTTTTGGCCAGTGCCTACGTAGGTCCCGAAGACTCTGCTGGAACCTGATTCTGCTCTAAAACAATGCTAGATACTCTAGCTCTCATCCCCACAACTCCCTCAACCGCCTTAGCTTGACATACCAATTCAGAAAAGACCATAGGTGGTCAACAACAAAATGAGTGAGGATGTCGAGGTAGAATCCTTCCCTAAACCTCCAACAACAGTGATACTCTATCAAAATCATCCCTGATGCATAACGCCTTAACCAAAGAAACTCTACCTCATATTTTATCCCCGAGCAATTATCTTACTTTAGATTAAGGAACTGGTCTCTCAAACTATCAACATGATCTTATCCGATATACTTTGCTCTGAACTCTGATAAGAAAAGCTCTCCCATGTCGGTGTCTTGAGCTCCATAGATAGCTTGATCGTCTCCCACTAGTCGATGGTGTCACTCTTAAGGAAGAAGACGGCACACTCCAAATTACCATCGTGAGTCAGGTGCAACTATCTAATTGTGTAAGGGGTCTCCTTAAGCCAATGATCTGCAACAATCGGGTCATCGTCTCCTGAACCAAAGAATTCATTTATCTTATAATGGTACATATGCTCTATTGGCGATTTTGAGGTGACACTACTGAATGAGCTGGAGGTGAAGGTAGGGGAGGTAGTGTGACTGAAGTCCTAATATGGCTCGTACTATACGTCTCAAATTAGCTATTAAAACCCTAAAAATATCGCTTCATCGGCCTAGGTTCTTCCAAAACCTCAAACTCAATATCCAAAGTGAACTTATCCCCTGAGTCACCTACTAAGAAGGCTTGACTCTCTACTCTCCCCTCCTGGTTCTGATCTGAATCACCTTCCATACTTATATTCTGAACAATTAAGAAAAACGAGGGTTATTATGACTATTCCAAACTCAAAAGTATATCTCAAATTTCTAGAGGCATTTATGTATGTAAACCTTTACCGATTCTAACCAGTAGGTCCTAGAAATGACTCAAACTGGACGCTCTGATACCACTAAATATAATATCCTAATCTAGTATAACCCGAAGGTCAACAGACTATGACGTTACACAATCCACCAAAGTGACTATCCAAAATTTTTCTTTTAAAAAAACATAATTGTTTGCATAAATCCATAATTTGACATACACAAATTCATAAATCATAATATTCCTTTTACAAATTCAGGAGCCCCTAAAAATAACTTGAAGTTTAGTTAACAATTATTTGAGCATAAATTCTAACCTGACAAATACATGTTCATTTACGATACATACCACTAGTACAAAAGTCGAGACATACTCAAACATTAACGGCTAGTGCTAGACGGTCAAGATAAAGGCTCCTCCATAAGGTTTTACTCCTAACCTATGTACGGAAAAAAATTCCAAACGCTGAGCTCACAAGCTTAATGCCAAGCTAATAACTAGCTACACTACATGCATCTTCTAAAGAAAACACTTAAAGCATACATAAAATATATTTGCTAGAATATGAATATATTAAGCTAAAATATACATACTTAGGTAGGTATCATGGTGCGGCTAAGGGGATACAACTCGGAGCTTACACACCCATCTATCCTACCTAGGGTGGAAATTTGGAATTCTACATCAGGTTTCATCACCCGCTAACTTGCTCCGTCGAGCCTTGGGGCATCTACGCCTAGTTAGCAAAGATGTGACTATTGCACGAATCTTAGGGTTGGTGATATCTTAGCATACAAACATTCTCTTATATTCTAAAGTGATTCGGGTGTTCGTCTCGTTTCTCGAACGTCATACAAGGCAAGTCTTATGATTCCTTGAATTATAGAATTTCTAAGTTAAATTTCATTTGTTAATATTATTTTCACTTAATGTCTTATTGAAGGATTAAAGAGTGGTATGGGTCCCTCAACCATGTTTATAAAATTTCCCAGAATTTCTTATCATTAAAAAGGATGTAGTAATAATATCGTCACGCCAATATCAATACTGACTCAGGAGTATCGATATCCCTACTTGAGTATTGATACCAACAACTTAAATAGACCTTGAGAAAATGGGTAGTATCGATACCCCTATAGGGAGTATTGATACTCAACTCATGGTATCGATACTCCCATGAGTATCGGTACCAAAATGACATACTGGAATTTCAGTATCGATATCTTTCCCTCATGTATCGAAGCTAGTCCTAGAATATCGATACACTATGCATGAGTATCGATACGTTAACTTTAAAACTCATATATTTTTCCAACATATGAACAATATCGATACTGACACCCGAAAATGCCCTTTTTAAGCATATTCAACCCTTTTAAACTCTCCTAAAGACCCTAACGAGGTCCAAAAACATTATTAGTATCTTATTTAAGTATATTAGGGTCATAAAGAGGTATCATATAACTTAAAACCACATAGATTCAAAATCTACCATGATCATGCTCTTAAATCATTCAAAACAAGCTACATAAATGTATGGTAATACTTACTATTGACATAAGAAGGTTATAAGGGTGTTACCTTAAGGTCTTGGTAGTTGGAAAGAGCCCCAAATTACCCAAGCTAACTTCTCTTTCCCCTTCCTTTGGACCATTCCCCCACTTCTTTCACTAATGCATAAGGAAATTATGTTACTAACTTATTTATGAGACTATTAAGAGTCTAAAAACATTTCTTAAAGTTCATCATTTCCCAAGAACAAACTAGAATCCTCTATTTCATAAACCCCTACAAAAACCCATTTTTTGGTTTAAAGCTTAAAACTTAAGACATACGGGACTTGAAATGGAGCTCTAGAAATAGAGAATTAACTTTCTTACCTTAAATAATTCAACTAAAAATTGGAATCCTTAGAGCTTCACTTGAAGAAGAGGATTGTGAAGAGAAAAATGAGAGATATGAGGAAGAGTGTTTGGTGAGAAAGATATGGGAGTGGTTCACATTATTATCAGGAAAATAAGGGGGTTTTAGCTCTTGATTTGAAAAATGGTAAAATCACACTTTAAGTCCCCTTCCTATTATTTCATAACAATATTTCCCCCAAGGCTTAATACTTGAGCCCAAACCAAGCCCAAATACTAATTACTTTTGATCCAACCATCTTACTAAGTCATTTGGGCTTTAGTAACGACTCTCAGGTCAACCCGAACTACTAACCAAGGGTTTGGGGTATTACATTTCAGCTATTCCGGAAATAGCTAATTTTGGATGATGCAAGCTTGGTAGCTGACACAAAAATATGTATCATTGTTTCTTCAACTGCATCATAAATCGGGCTACTTTGGTCAGTCGTGATTCCTCATCTTGTCTGTTCGACATTAGTCATCAGTCTTTGATGTAAAACAAGCCAAAGGAATTTTTTTACGCGTTGAAGACCATCGAAATCCCACGATAAGTTCCATCATTTTCTTGCTTGAGTTCCACTCCTCATGTTGAAGGAATTTGAACACAAATCGGACCGTGCATTAGTCAGTATGCTCCAGTTTCAACATCAGCTTGTCATCACCAAGGTTATCGCTCAGGCATGGCATATTCAAATCCATTGGAGCAACTCTTCTTCTAAGACTTGTTTAAGCAGTTCTTGGTTCCAACCTTCTTCGCTAGTGATGAAATCATGCACGACATCATCTTGGGGAAAAGAATCTGTATGGGCAGGACAAAGTTAGCTAGGGGGTCTAATCTGGGCACCCAAGCATATCTAATACAAATGAACTATATTTAAAATAAGTAACTAACATCTATAGGCGCGAAACTCTTGCTGCTCTCCCCTCCCCCTCTTTTTTCTTTAAAGTTTGTGATTTTCTATAGATCATATCAATTTTTTTTCTTTTTTGATTTTATTTAACTGAGGATAGCATCGGTTTTGATGTCCGTTGTTGCCCGTCGATTATTTTTTCTTTTTGTTTCTTTTTTAATATTTTAATAAGGATAATTATGCCTTTGTGACTTATTTTCCTTACCTTTTTCACATGTTTTACGTTTTTTTCTCAATTGTTTGGGCATGAATTTTATTTATGTTTTCTTAGTGTGGGATTTGATGACTTCACAACTGATAAAGATGGTCCTTATTTGTATTCATGTTGATCTTCCCTGTTATAGACCTTCAGATTGAATTTGGATGCATGATTTTTCATTCGTGGATAGTTTCTCATGATGATCGGCTCTGATTTGTGGTTTTCGGTGGTCTTTTAAAAGTTTAATCTCCTTTTGTGGTTAGTTTAAAGATGCAGTCAAATTTGTTCGTATCTATTTTTTTGTTCGTCTCTTTTGGTTAGGTTTTTAACATTTTCTATATATGGTCCTTATATGATATAAAGTAGCTAGTTTCAATGTTATAGAAAATGTCCAAATTATATATTTAGTTTACGATATAGCTGTAAACTCTTATTGTAATTTTGGTTATTTTCAATTTTTAATAATGCTAGTTGTGTCTATTCAAAAATAATAATTAACTAACATATTTATTAATTTTATTCAAAGAAAAATAATAATTATATTTTAAATAAGAATTATAAATTTTATTTTTAGAATGATATGCATAAATTTCATTAAAAATAATAATTTAATTGGTTTATTTATTTTTAAATGAGGTGGGAAAGTAATTTTAGTTTGGTCTTTAATTTTAATCATAGTTTAAGTTAAATACTAGTTTGGTTAAAAAATATAAGAATTGTATATCTTGATTTAGTTGTTAAACATTTGATTTTCTAACGAGGATATCTGATTCGATATACTCTAACATTTTGATATAATCTTAAAATGATGGTATAATATAATTTAAATATAAGTTTTGACAAAAAATAAATAAATATTTAATCTATTTTAATAGTTGGATAATATTTTTATGCAAATTTTTCATGGTTCGATCCTCTATCATCTAAGCTAATTCTTAGCCTAATTTTCCAATGGGATGTGAATATGGTTCTAAGATACATATCGTGAGTTAATTGAGTTTGACTCAGTCAAAGTCCAGTAGTACTCAAATAAAATGGATTCAATTCAAGTTTTTATCGAGACGACATGAGCTACTATTATACAAATTTTTGTCTCGGATTGTTATATTAAACTCGACTTCGAGATTTAATTGAGTTAAGCTTGAGAATTTGTTAAGTTCAAGTTTTTTTCAAGGCTGAATAGAGCTTCAATTTTTTATTTCGAGTTCGAGTTGAACTTAACAATTTTAAGCTCGCAAATTTTCATGCTTGAATCGAGTTTTAATTTTTTATTTCAAATTCAAATCTACTTTAACAATTTTAAACTCACACAATTTCGAACTGCGTCGAGTTTAATTTTATCAACTCAAATTCCACAATACTTAGTTCAATTCTGCTAGTTTACAGCCCTAGAGGTGGATGGATAGACAACTACAAATGAACGAAATGATATGTGTCAATTCTTGTGACTAAAAGTGTGAAAAGAAATGGCACCTATGGCGCATGCTTTAAAAGTCTTGAAGATCCAATAATTCAAAGCTATGAGACAAAAAGGAAAGAAGTATTAAGTGGACTCGCAAAACTTATAAATGCAATTCTCGCCGTCCACACTGTAGAAAAGATAGCATGGTCGGTTTCAAACTCACATGATTTATCTTTTTTAATTATAGTGGGAAATACATAACTTATTATCTTATGGTGAACTATACTAGTAACCACTCAACTATTTCCTCTTTTCTCTTTAATCACCAATGTTTCGATTTGATCAATCAAATCACTCAACTATTTAAATACTTCAGTCAAACCATTAGCAATTAACTTTTAACAGATGAGGTAATGTAGCAGTTAAAAAATTTGGTACAATTATATATTTAGTCCTCAATATTTATACATTCTATTAATTTAATTATAATTTTAATTCAATTTAATAAATTTAATCTCTCAATTAGATAATAAGACATGTCACCACGAGATTGGGAATTATTTTTTAATTTATTTTATTTTATCTTTTATCCACTCAGATTGTGACACGTGTCACCATTAATGGGTAGAAAAGAAATTAAAGAAAAGTATACTACAGAGAAACTTACAATTAAGGGGATTTGAACCCAAGTTCAAAGGAATTTCAAGCATGCATAAAATCATTGAGCCAATCTCTTTACTTAGTATAAACTTTTTTTTATTAAGCTAAGGTAATTACAAAGTAGTATTTGTTCTAAATATTCTCAATCATTTTATAATGAACGCTCAATCATTCTACTGCAGTCGCTGGTGCTCAAACCCGTGACCTCTAGGAATAATAACGATTCCTTTAATCACTGAGGTAAATTGGTTTGTGCTACATAGTATGAACTTAAAACATATTTTATATGACCTATTCTAACTAATGGAAGGGAAAACATTTAAATGAAATTTTTAAGTTAACTAATAATTGAATTGTTTATTTTAATAAAAAATAAAATTATTAGTTAAATTACAAAATTAATTTAATAATCATATATATCATTATAAAATATATGTAAAAAAATCTAGTTTAAAATATATAAAAATTTAATCTCATTTTTATTATAAAAATATACATCTTTATGATTATATATAATGTATAAACTTGATATAATTATTTGGTTTCACGCATGAGTATTGTTTCCTGAACTTGGGTTCAAATCCCCTAGTTGCATATTTCTTTAGCATGCTCTTTCTTTAATTTATTTTCTACCCAATCGTATAGTAGCACATGTTACAATTTCAGTGAATAAAAAAATAAATTAATTAAATTAAAAATTAATTCTCAATCATGTGATGACAAGTGTCAATATCTAATTGGAAAATTAAAATTATGACTAAATTAATAGAATGTATAAATATTAAGAACCAAATATGTAATTATACCAAAATTTTTAATTGTCACGTCACCTCTCTATTAAAAGTTAACAGTTATTAGGTTGATTGAAGCATTTAAATAGTTTTGTGGTCTGATTGATTAAATTTAAGCATCGATGGTCAAAGTGGAATGGGGCAATAGTTAGGTGTCACCTGTGTAGTTTACTCTTATATTATTCAAATCAATTAACTTTTTTTTTTTTTTTTGTTAAATAAATTTTCTCAAAGGTCTCATATGATTATTTGAAGCAAGCATTGGAAAATAGATAGTATTGATTATTTGAAGAAATGAGAGATATGATGAACTTTAAAAATAATATTATGTCACTATAATTTTGAATTTATAAGTCATGAAAATTTCAAATTGTAGGATCGAGACCGCATTGGTATTGCTAGCAGACAACAACAAAAGTTTACTCACACAGTTTGATCGAAGAGCTTTACTCGTGTAGCGCATGAGGAGGTATTCTTTTTTAATTATGATATTACATAGTAATGAACATTTTTCCTATTATTTTTTTGTAATTACTAATTTATATTTTATATTGTAGGAAATTACGTCCGACAATCGAGTTGGACGAATAAAGCTCTTCAAATTGACACATACAAGAAAATATGGCTCTCCTATGCTCCTGGAGCTACATAAATCATGATATATTTACTAGACATAAAATTTGAATCATGTAATCTTATAGTTATAGTATAATAGTTTTATTCTAAATTCTTAATTGATTCTTAGGAAAAATTCAGTGATAAAAGGATGGAGTATGAAGCTACAACTTCATCTCATGGTTCCATTAATGTGGATGAGATTGAAAATCAAGTTATTGCTAAAGTTTTTGGTCCCAAAATATATGGTTAAGTTCGCTGTTAGGGATTATTCGTTATTCCCATCTAAATATTTTGGATCCAGTTCGCCTCAATACATACCATCATAGAGCCAGTTTTATCAATCAGAAGTTATTCAATTAAAAAACAGTTGACTGAAGTGGATGAAAAATTACTCAAATGAAAGTCGAAGTTGAAGCGAGCGAAGTAGAGTGATAAGCAAGAGAAGCAGATAGAGAAGCAACATATCAGACAAAATATGATAAGCTTCAAAAACAACTTGAAGCTATGAAACAGATGATGTAACAAAATCAAGCGTGAAATTCACCATCCAAGGTGATTCTTAGGTTCATGTTGTGTTTATTCTAGTTGTTAACCTATATTACATTTCGCTTGAATGTTGAACTAGATTACATTTCACTTAAATGTTGAACTACATTACTTGAATGCTTGTAAACTTCGATTTATTTATGTCCTGGCCTGTTTCAACTTTTTTATTTACAAATTGTTATTTTGGTACTAAACGAGTAATTTACCATATATTTTAATATATTTTCTTTTACCAAATATTTTATTAAAAAAATTAAAGTACACAAATGGTCCTTTGACTATAATGTGATGCTTTATTAAGTTCTATCACTATTAAAAGTTACAAAATACTCCCCGACTATAGGATTTTGTTGTTTGTCCTCTAACTATTTTTTTTTTGAAAAGACGGACTTCATTAAAACCCGTTCTACCAACACAAGGTTCGGGTCCTATAAGGAGAAAAGAGTACCCACCGTTCATTCATTAATTCGAGAATAAATCGTTCTTTACAGCAGTAATAAGGAAGTCGTAATAATACATCTCAAAGAAAAGGATCCATTCGAATCGAGTGCTCTCTTAGCCAAACCATGAGCCACCCAGTTTGCATCTCTACGAACATAAGAAACAATACAACTCAAATTTTGTTTTACAATTCTCGCGTATGGGACGTATATGAATTCCTAAAGTAGATTCATCAATCTTAGTGATAGATTTAGTACATCGATTATTTTTTATACTGTATTGCTGTGTGTCCAAGTTTCTATTATGGTTTCTATTGTTGAGAAGGATGTTGGGTGATGGTGGTTTGATGTAGAGTTCGTACGTCAACCGAGCTGGTTCTGGTATTTTTCTTTAATAGTAAGATCTTTGCTCTGAAATTAAGGATCCTTGTTCTTCTGTAAGATGGATTGTTGTGGGCGGTCTTGATAAGCTGAACCATAGGGTTTTCAAGGTTTATTTGTCGGTTTGGAAGGTGAATTATAGTGTGTAGGAGGATCCGTGGAGATAAAGTTCGATCAAATTGGTTTCTTTTAGGGGTATTAATCACGATATAGTTTCAAAGAGCATTGTGTTTTCCAAAGAATTGCAAAGTGATGATCATTGTGAGGGAGGGATGTTGGTGTTTATTTAGTTTCTGTTGTGTTGAATCTTAAGTGGAGGTTTCTTAGACATTTTTAGTGAGCATTGTCTTTGATAATTCAGCAGCAGGTTGTTTGTGTTTTTCTTGATTTCTAAAATTAAACTCAACATTAGCTTCTAGCTTGATTTGGATTCTTCTTTGGAGGCTTTAATGATTTGGTTCTTTTTGTGGAGATAGTCGGCTTTGGTTCTAGGTTCAGTTTAATGTTGGATTTTTCAGTGTAATATTGCGATACTTGAATCTTCTTCGAGCATTTCTTGTCTGGTTCCACACTATGGTCCTACTGGTTATGTTACTGATGTCTCTACATGAGATGATGATGTCGAGGAAGCCCTTTCGATTGGTTTTGCTTTATTGGTTTTTAATTTTTTTGGTCTTGTTGGATGTAATGGTGTACTGTTATGAGATGGATGTTCTGGTCTCTGTTTTTTGGTCAGCAGTGCTTGTTGTTGTTCTCTTATGTAGCACTATTTTCCTCCAATATGTTTTAGGGAGGTTTTCAATGAGGCTCATAAGGTGAACTTTGTCTTCTGCTTTAATTTAATAAATTGTTTCTTGCCAAGCAAAAAAAAAACTACCATCGTTGAATCCAACTCAATATTGATGCGTTGTTATCCCTCCTCCAAAGCTAGGTTGATGGCAGCAGCAAGGCTATGAAGCTCCGCCAATCCCAAATCGAAACATCTAGCTGAAGTAGTCGCCAAGCCATCTAAGACCATTCCTCGGTTGTCTCTAGCAACCACCCCAACCGCTGCAATCTTTATGGTAGAATTGTAAGCTCTATCAGCATTAATATTTATAACATCACCACAAGGGGGATCCAGTTATCCAAAGCACCCGAACGACACAATGACATGGTTGTTGCCTGCTGTGCGGAAAAGAAATCCTGAAGGAGAATTCTAGCATTAGCGACTATCACCTATGGGAGCGGAAGTCGTTCCTCACAAACCAGTCCATTCCTTCCATTTCAGATGTTCCACAGTAACATAATAAAACATGCAAAATCATTCAACCCAAGCACAACAATTGTAGATTCTAACCAATGTAACGGATATGTGGAATTAATAGTAAGAATCGTACCTGTTATGCCAACAAGATACAAAGTTTCCTGAGCAAAACAACAATCTCTAACAGCATGTAGGACCGTTTCAATCTCTAGCTTATAAATAGGACACAGTTCATCACTCAGGCCAGCAAATCGTACTCGAGCACCAACAGGAAGAACACTATAGGCCAATCTCCAGGCAGACACGTGCTTTTGGGAGCACTTTTAATTTGGCTATAAGATTCCATAACTGGGGAATTACGTCAGTGGTATGAGTAGGCCTTTGCAGCCACCAATAAGTCGGACACACTGCGTAACACACGTTGCTTATATGTGTTAATGTACACAAGTCAGCAACATCACATCAACCGTATAAAACATTTACAGTTCGAAAAATAAAAAAAATATTTCTTTAAAATAATCAATTATAATTAAAAACTAAAATAATTAATCATATAAATTCAAAATAAATTAATTTAACTTTAATTCAATTCCAATTTTAGGCAGCAACTAGACAATTTTATACTATTCAATACCATAAATGAAGGTGTCTAATTAAAAATCAACCAATTAACTTTTAAAGCATGTCTTATTCAAAAAAACTATTCCTTTATACTACTAATTATACATAAATTTTCCATTTTTAAAATAATATTAATTTTTATGTTACAAAAACATTTTATAACTACCATATAAGAGCAGTTAAAAAACCTCTGTAATATACATACAACTATATAAATTAAAAGTAATACCATATGATATCCTTAATGATTCTGGAGGCAAATTTGATTTCTTTAGGATGATGCTTGCACGTCCTCTACTGTGTTGGTTTGCTTGTATCTGATGCCTCACTAATTAGCTACTGCTACTATCGCTTTCACTCTTGAACTTAGTCCTATCCTTTTTGCGCTCTTTGGTCTCAATTTCGATTACAATATTTAGCTAAGGCACCCACGACAATGATGGAGGAAGAATATTTTTTCTTGAAAATTCTACAAAAATATCTATTACACATCGCATTATAATCTAATAAAATGAATTTAAAATCCATTTTAGTCGAAAAGTCCTTTTTACCCTTAATGAATCTTGATATCTACCATTTTGCCAAGCTTTCATCACCTTTATTACATCATCATATTAATATAAAAATCATGTTTATTGATTTCCATCTTTTCCGTTGCAGTTTTCTATGATTTCAATTTAGTCACTTTAATTTAATTATCCAACTTTAACATGGAAATTCTATTTGAATCCACTGATCCATGTAAACTTCTACTGACAAAATATAAAAATAATATTACTAACCTCACACTATCATCCTTCAAATTTTTATAAACTTCTGATTTTATCCAATCATCCAAATATTTTACCGAACTTTTTTGCTTAATAGATTTTTACCCAATCTCTGGATCAAAATCTGAATTCTATATAAACTCCATTCTTAAGGTTGAATTATTCATTTATGGAATAAAATTTCTTTTTGAGAAAATTAGCCCTTAAACTTTTCCTAAATTTTTACTTTGATCGTAAAACTTTCAAAATTTACATTTTGGTCACTTGTCAAAATTTGGTGTATTACAATTCCCCCTAAGAAAATACATCCTTGAATTTTCAACATGTACTTGATTTAACTTATAAGAGTACCATTTTTCCTTTATCTTTTACATTCCAGTAAAAAAAATTAACCTTGTGCTTCCTTCAAGGAACTTTAACAAAAAACATCACATGATTTCTCAGTACTTTGACTTCTTACTCTAATATCTTTATCCATTTTTCTTTGTAGTCAAATTTTTTTAATCTCAATCTTCTTTGATATGACAACGTGTAAGATCATACCTTTGGAATTTTGATACATAAATATCTTATGAATCTTGTTTCTTTTCGAAGACAAAGCTGATAAATAAGCTATCAGACCAAATTCTTTTAATAACTTCATACATGTTAATGAATTCTCAGGCTTATCTTTCTTTGTTTTCTAAATAATAGTACCTTTACCCTTGATAACACTTTGATAAATACTTTATCTTAACTTGATATTTAATTTTTTTCTTTTTGAGTCCGATTAAAACTTATGTCGATCGGTAGCTATCTTAAGATTATCCAGGATTATCTCTATCTTATTCTCAACTTCCTTTCTATTTCAGAACTCTTATATTTCAATCTTTGAGTATACCAAAATTCAACAACATTTGTCATTTCTTTCCATATGAAACTTCATAAGAAGTCTTCTTAACATTTGTCTAATAACCATTATTATATACAAGCTTCACTAGAGTCAATTACTTTCACTTGATATTATGAATCCAACTTCACTTAACTTTATATGTCTTCTGAAATCTGACTAGTTCCCTCAAATTGTTCGTTCGCCCAAGAATGATAAACAATGTTGACTTTAAATTGAATTCCTAAGGCTTAATACAAAGACTTGCAAATTGTTTTCTAAGTAAACCTTAGATCTTATCAGAGACTATCGAGATAAGAACTTCATGTAATTGAATAACTTACTATACCATTTATTATACATATCCATAAAGAAATCAATTCGGACTAAGATAAGTGCACAAACTTACTTAATTTAAGCACCATCGTTTAGATCGAATCCTTCTTGTTGGGTGTCCAAGGAAATCTCGTGACAATACCCATCCTAATTCTCTTCCATTTCCATCGAAAAATGGAAACAATTACCATAAACTCAGGGACATTTAATACTTTATTCTAATTTGTTGTCAAATCAAGCTTATAAAACCAAACTTAATTATTACTCTAGTTATGTTTGACTACCTATACTGACTCTTTTAATCCATATATATCTTGGAGAAAAGTTCTTTCTTCAATTCCTTGTTATTTTATATATACTCAATCTTTAAGGTATAAACATCCTTTCAATATTTAAAGTCTTTAATTTCACCTTTGTCTCATTGTTTCCATCCTTAACATGCACTTCTTATTCTTTATTTGAAGATCCTTTAGTTGATCTAACAAAGTAAGCTTTAACCTTAATTATACACATAATATGCATCTTCTTTCATTCATAATCTAGTATTCCCTAAAACTTTTTATGCAGAAAAACTTTCGGCGTAACGCGTCAGCTTCCACATTAGCTTTTTCCTTGATATAATTGATAACTCACTTATAATCCTTCAGAAATCCTATTTATCTCCTTTGTTTCAAGTTAAACTTCTTTTGATTCGACTAATATGTCAAACCTTCATTTCTTTATGATCAATATAGTAATATCATTGCTCACCACGATTTAGTTGTGCCACTAAAGTTTTATGTAAGCACGATAAATGTTAACTCTCGATCACAAATCGAATAACTTCCTTCATAAGTCTTAACCTCTCTCAAAACATAATTCATCACTTTCACTTCTTGCATTAATACTCATCTCAAACCATTATGAAATGCATCACTATAAAACATATAATCCTTATAGATTGTAGGGATATCACGTTTTCCTTGCTTTGGCAGTTTGCACTACTCGCAAAGAAATAATATTATGAATTAATTTATACACTTACAAATTATTTCGTTTGTTCCATTAGAAACTAGACTCGAATAAAAATCTAACCATATAAAGCAACCTTTCTAGTTCATCTTATACAATTTTTGTCGAATTTTCTAATCCAACCAATAGAATATGTTTTGAGCAAAATTTGTTGTCCTAATTTATGACCTATCATTGATTATAAAATTCATATCTTCTGTCATACAGTTCAAAATCAGTTTTCGTTTGTTTTATATGACACTAGATTGACTTATTAATCCAACAATATAAGAATCACCTTCTAATACCTTCTATGAATTATGATGATTTTTCCAAAGTTACCTTCCAGATCATAAAATCTTGGATGATTTTACTATCCTACATCTTTAACTTTCTTATCACTTGTCAGTCCAAATAAACAACAAATATTTTCCAATGACTTGGTAAGTAGGGAGGAAGTCATCGAGAAGTCCTTTACAAACCTCTGATAATGAACGAGTTCGAAAAAAATTCCAAGCTTTAGAAACATTTCTTAAAGGTTATATTTACCACTAATTTGTACTTTCTATTGATCCACTCTTATTTCCTCTAGGAGAGTCTGAAATATTACACGAAAATGTGTATATGTTCTTCATTTATCTTCATGTAGATCAAAATATCATTAAGAATATTACTACAACTGATCCGAGTATAGCCAAAAACTCGACTAATCTAATACAAATGCTACAAAAGCATTGTTCAACCCAAATGGCATTTCCTTAACCTCATATTAGTTACGTCAAGTCCTAATAACCAATTAAAATATATTTCTCTTTGACCTCTACTTGATGATAACTAAACCAAAGATCAATCTTATTCCAATATCCAACAATTATTATAATTATACTTTTAATTTCTTTGAATACTTATCGGGAAGTCTTTACCAAAATGACTCACCCTCGCACTCTAACCTTAAAGGTTAGATGCTACTTTATCACTTTTGATTAGTTCTTATAAAATTTATCATCTATGTATTCTATCCTCGATTACTATGATCTCAAAACCCTTCGAGTCTTTTTGAATGAATGGCATTAAGCTACAATCTAGTATGGCTTGACAAGGAAATAACTATTCTACATCGAAAATTATTTTGAATTTTTCGAAGGGTAAAAAAAATTTCCATCAAGTTCACTAGGAACTTGTCTCTTTCTGATTTCTTAGCAGATAACTTATTTACCATTTATCCTTGCCCTCGGGTATAAATGGTTTAATCTTTACTCTATCACTCGAGATCAATTCTATTCAGACGTCCCTCTCTTTTTAATCAACTTAATACTTATATATGAGTTTATCGAAGAATTCAAACATACCCATATAATAATCTCAGAGTCATCTTTAATCTTGAGGTCATTTGCATATTCTTGATACATAATAGCATATTACTCTGAAATAATATCCTCAAGAACATATAAGCTCTAATTATATCTCATATTCCTTCTCTAAATGGAGGAAAACCTCTCACCACATTAACCTTTGTAGGGTGATATCCTAAAGTCTTCTCTGTTTCATTCGGATCTAATACAATATTTCTTTCAGCATTATCAGATGATAATGATGACACTAACACTCCTTACTCTCACTATTAGCTTGATTAGGAAGCTCAAAAATGATCGTTCGAGATGATCCTTCTATTTCATAAATATAGTTTAAACGCATACTATTTTATGTTAGTAAGGAGCAGTATCACTTATCAAATCACATAACCCTACCATATTAGTGACACGTTCATCCTAGTGGCAAGTACAAATTTTTTAACACGCTTTAACTTCGGTTTAGGCCAAAAATCGGCTAAACCTGCAACTCTTATACCAATAAATATAATACTTCTTTCCTGTATACATTTCCGTACTCGAGTCAAAGATGTCACATCAACCGTATAAAACATTTATTGTTCAAAAAAAAAATTGTTTCTTTTAAAAAAAAATTATAATTAAAACACTAAAATAATTAATCACATAAATTCAAAATAAATTAATTTAACTTTAATTCAATTCCAATTTTAAGCAACAACTATATAGTTCTATATTGTTCAATATCAAAAATGAAATTACCTAAAAACTGTCTAATTTAAAAATCAACCATTTAAAACTTTTAAAACATATTTTATTAAAAAATACTATTTATTTATACTACTAATTATACTTAAATTTTTCATATTTAAAATAAAATTAAGTTTTATGTTACAAAAACATTTTATAACTACAATATCAAAGCATCTAAAAAAACTTTATAATATGCATACCACTACATAAATTAAAAGTAATACCATATGATGTCCTTATTGATTCTGGAGACAGATTTGATTTCTTCATAAATTATGCTGGCACGTCATCTACTCTACTTGTTTGCTTGTACCTGATGCCTCACTAATTACTTTTATTGGTACTATCACTTTCACTCCTAAACTTTGACCTTTCCTTTTTGCTCGTTTTGGTCTCGATTTCAATTACAATATTTGGTTATGGCACCCACGAAAAAAGGAGGAAGAAGAACTTTATTTCTTGAAATTTGTACAAAAACATCTATTACACATGGCATTATAATCTAAAAAAATTAAATTTAAAATTCATTTTACTCCAAAAATCCTTTTTACCCTTAATGAATCTTGATATCTACCACTCTGCCATGTTTTCATCACCTTTATTAGATCATCATATTAATATAAAAATCATATTTATTGATTTCCATACTTGCCCTTGTACTTTTTAAAAAATTTCAATTTAGTCACTTTAATTCAACTATCCCACTTTAACATGGAAAATTTATTTAAATCCACTTATACATGTTAAATTATACTGATTAAAAATTTAAATATCATATTATTAACCTCATACTATCATCCTTCAAATTTTTGTAAACTTCTGATTCGATCCGATCTGATCATTTGAATACTTTACCAAACTTTTTTCGCTTTATAGGTTTTTACATCTCCGGATCAAAATCTGAATTCCACATAAACTCCATTCTTAAGGATGAACTATTCATTTAAGGAATATAATTTTTTTTGGGAAAAATACCACTTTGTTCCTTTAACTTTTCCCAAATTGCTACTTTGGCCACAAAACTTTCAAAGTTTCATTTTGGTCACTTACTAAATTTTTGGGGGTTTACACACTGTGATCATACCATAATCATGACTGTCTCACACTACGCTATCATGTGAATGTGGGGCGATGGGGAATTGTAACACTATATTTGTATCTTGAGTCGAGAAAAAGGGCTTCACCTTCTCTCGATCCTATCATGCCTGGTCCTTACACATAAAGTCTCTGCATCGTGGCTCTTGAGTTTCGTCAGTGTTGTTTCGTCAGTGTTGTAGGTACCTGCAAGTTGTAGTGGTTGAATAGCCCCACTTATCGAAAAACACACATGTGGAACTATTAGAGCCCACACACCAAAAAAATGCACCAGACAAGGCTTGGAGGGTTATGGAATCCATTCCATGTATATGATGTTGGGAAATAAACTCGAGTACAAGTAATTACCCTATAACCAGATTAGTGAGAATGCGAAATAAAAGCGGAAAAATAATACCCGAAATTGATAACGGAGTTTAGCCAATTGTGCCTACGTCTTCGGACTGCTGCAAATCTTTTACTAAAGAGAAAATTTACAGGTGTTTACAAATCACTCACTACTCACAAGAAAGCTCTCTAGTATTGGGAGAAAGAAATGATTTGGGATTTTGGGATGATTTTGAAGCTAAATGAGCTAGGGTATTTATAGTTGAAGCTTAGGGACTAATTTTGTAATTACCCTAAAATGCAATGGTTGAATGTATGTTTTATCCATTTCCATTTTCAAACAATTAGGTAACCCACCTTTGAATTATGCGTTTAGTGGTGCCAAACATTTGTTGAAAAATGCTTAGGCGGTGCCCCCCATTTCATCACCTTTTGATTGCCCCCCATTTCATCACCCTTTGACTTTACAATCTCCCACTTGAAGACTGATTTTAATCTGTCTTCACACCTCGATCAATGCAACAGCATTTCTGGTCTTGTTACTCTAGAATGCCAATTGAAGTTGAACACAACTTCAGTTTGTCCGTTGTCACCGTCTTTGTCAACATGTCTACCGGATTTTGAGCTCCACTAATCTTTTCAAGTTTCAAAATCCCATCTTCCAGAAGAGACCGGATAAAATGATATCGCAATTGTATGTGCTTTGTCCTGGAATGAAAAGACGGATTCTTCGCTAGATGGATAACACTTTGACTGTCGCAATACAAGACATTGTTTTCTTGTTTCTTGCCTAGCTCTTCCAAGAAACTTTATAGCCAAACCATCTCCTTGTTGGCTTCTGTAACAGCGACATATTCTGCTTCAGTTGTGGAGAGAGCAACTATCTTCTATAGTTGAGAAACCCAACTCACTGCGGTTCCTCCTAGAGTATAGACATACCCTGTAGTGCTCCTTCTAATGTCAACATTTCCGGCTAAGTCAACATTTACATAGTCCGTCAGTATCGTATCTCCACCTTTGAAACAAAGTGCTTTGTTTGTAGTACCCCGCAGATATTTGAGGATCCATTTGACAGCTTCCCAGTGTACCTTGCCTGGATTATTCATGTACCTGCTAACAGCTCCCACTGCATGAACAATATCTGGTCTGGTACAAACCATGGCATACATCAGACTTCCAATTGTTGAGGCATACATCACCTTCACCATGTGTGCACGTTTCCCCCCGTCTTTGGTGACTGTTCTTTGGAGAGTCTAAAATGAACACCTAAAGGTGTACTTACTGGTTTAGCATCTTGCATGTTGAACCTGGAGAGTACTTTGTTGATGTGCTCAGCCTGTGATAACATAAAAGTCCCCGACTTTGTGTCTCTCTTGATCCTCATCCCTAGAATCTTCTTTGCAACGCCCAGATCTTTCATTGTAAACTGCTTCGACAATTTTTGTTTCAAGTTTATAATCTCTTGCATGTCTGAACCTGCAACAAGCATGTCATCAACATACAACAATAAAATAATGAAGCTGTTGTCAAACATCTTGATGTAGCAACAATGATCTGCATGGCATCTGGTAAAACCACTGCTACCCATGAAACTATCAAACTTCTTGTACCATTGTCTAGGAGCTTATTTTAAACCATACAAGCTCTTCTTCAACCTGCATACCAGGTTTTTATTGTCTGCCTCTATGAAGCCTTATGGCTGGCTCATATATATTTCTTCCTCCAAATCACCATGAAGAAAAACTGTCTTTACATCTAACTGCTCAAGTTGTAGATTTTCTGTAGATACAATTTTCAACACCAGTCTGATTGTAGACAGTTTCACAACTGGAGAGAAAATTTCATTGTAGTCAATACCTTCTTTTTTCTGAAAACCTTTGACAACCAATCTCACTTTGTAGCGTTTGCTCCCATCGTGCTCTTCCTTGATCTTGTAAATCCACTTGTTGTGGAGAGCTTTCTTGCATGGTGGTAATTCAGCTAATTCCCACATCTGATTTGACATAAGCGAGTCTATCTCATCTTTCATGGAAGACTCCCACTTGACTGAATCCTCCACTTGCATTGCTTCATCATAGCACTCTGGTTCACCATTGTCAGTCAGTAATAAATAGTGCAAAGAATGAGAATACCGCTGGGTTGGTTTAGGAATTCTGGAGGAGCATCTTAGTTCCGGTGTGCTTGGTTCTTCTTGAACTGTTTCAGGACTGATTTGAACATCATTTCCAGAAATCTCCTCGAACTCAGCAAATTCCTTTGTTTCAGCTTCGGTATTGGAGCTGCTTGATTCTACAGTTGACCTATCTTTGTACATCACATTCTCATTGAAAATGACATCTCTGCTTCTGATGATCTTCTAATTTTCATATTCCCAAAACCGGTAACCGAACTCATCACCTCCATAACCAACAAAGGTACATTTGTTGGACTTAGCATCAAGTTTACTTCTTTCAGCAGAGTCTATGTGTACATAAGAAATACAACCAAACACTCTTAAGTGTGAAAGGTTTATTTCTTTCTTGCTCCAAACTTCCTCTGGTATTCTGCCATCCAAAGGAACTGAGGGCCCACGGTTGATCAGGTAAGCTGCAGTGTTGATATCTTTAGCCCATAGAAATTTGGGTAATCTGGCATGTATCTTCATGTTTCTGGCACGTTCATTCAAAGTTATGTTCATGCGCTCTGCTACGCCATTCTGTTGCGGTGTCATGGGAACTGTTGTCTCCATCTTGATCCCATTATTTGCGCAGAAATCTCTGAATCTCCTATTTCTGTATTCTCCTCCATTGTCAGACCTCAACCGCTTGACTTTCATACTAGTCTCATTTTCCACCATGGCCTTCCATTTTCTGAAGGTATCAAAGACTTCTGATTTCTTCTTCAGAAAATAAACCCACACCTTCCTTGTAGAATCATCGATGAAGGTGACATAATATAATGAGCCTGCAAGAGATGGAACTGGAGATGGTCCCCATACATCAGTATGAACCAACTCTAACTTTTCAGCCTTGGGTGTCTTACCAATCTTTGCAAATCTGACTTTCTTTTGTTTGCCAAAGATGCAATCCTCGCATAGTCCGACATCTACATTCTTTAGATCCGACAGCTTCCCTTTTGACAAAAGTGTCTTCATCCCTTTCTCGTTCATATGACCAAGGCTTTGGTGCCATAGGTTTGATTTTCCATCAGCAACTGCTGTAGCAATGATATTTTCTAAGTTTGAGGTTACATAGAGAGTACTAGTCTTCTTACCACGAGCAATGACGAGTGCTCCTTTGGTAATCTTCCATTCACAGCCTGAAAAGGTTTTACTATAACCTTCTCCATCAAGCTGTCCTACAGAAATCAGATTTCTTTTGAGGCCAGGAATATGTCTCACTCCTATCACTTTCCAGGTGGTCTGGTTTGACAGCGTTAGTCGGATGTCTCCTTTTCCGACTATCTTCAAGGTTTCATCATCAGCTAGATGAACCTTCCCAAAATCACCACTGACATAGTTCTCCATGATTTCTCGGCATGGGGTGGAGTGGAAAGATGCCCCTGAATCCAAGATTCATGATTCAATCGGACTGTTGACGCTTAGAATCATGGCATCACCTGTCTCCTATGTTACGTTGGCAGATTCTTGTGCGCCAGTATTTTTCTTTGGTGCTCGACAATCTCTTTTAAAGTGACCCTTCTTGCTGCAATTATAACAGGTAAAATCTTTCTTTCACGTTCTGGATTTGGATCTGTCACGATTTGAATTTCTTTCTGAAGTTCTCCCTCTGGACTCCGTGTGCAAGGCTGAGGAGGTTGATACTTCACCCGATTCTCTCCGTCGAATTTCTTCGCTCAGTACCATATCCCGAACATCGTCAAATTTCAATTTACTATTTCCCGATGAGCTGCTAACTGTTGTAACAGTAGCATTCCAACTGACTCGTAAAGAAGATAAGAGAATTAAAGCTCGAACTTCATCATCGAATTCAATTTCCACAGAACTCAACTGGGTTGTGATTGTGTTGAGTTCATTTAGGTGTTGAGCCATTGATGCCCCTTCCGCCATCCGCAAATTGAATAATCACCTCATTAAATGAACTTTGCTTGAGGCCGATGGCTTCTCATACATACTGGAGAGAGCTACCATAATACCCGCTATGGTCTTTTCCTTTGCTATGTTGAAAGCAACATTGCGGGATAACGTCAGTCGGATAACTCCGAGGGCTTGTCTATCGAGAAGAGCCCAGTCTTCATTCTTCATGCACTCTGGTTGCTTTCCTGAGAGGGGTTGATATAGATTTTTCTGGTACAGAAAATCTTCAATTTGCATCTTCCAAAAGCCAAAGTTCGCACCATCGAACTTCTCAATTTTCACCTTCCCTTCATCTGCAGCCATCGCTCCTACTCGAATCTAGCTTCGTTTGGATCGTTTCTGACAATTCTTGCGAACCACCGTGTATTAGAACACCCCCGTCGACAAATTCGTATCGCCGATAATTTTTTTTACTATTCACAAAATTCACTATTCACGTGAATGGTAATGAATAGTAACCTCACAAAAAATTGACAAAATTCACAACCAAAAGCTCTGATACCAGTTGTTGGGAAATAAACTCGAGTACAAGTAATTTTCCTATAACCAGATTAGTGAGAATGCGAAATAAAAGCGGAAAAATAATACCCGAAATTGATAATGGAGTTCAGTCAATTGTGCCTACGTCTCCGTACTGCTACAGATCTTTTACTAAAGAGAAAATTTACAAGTGTTTACAAAACACTCACTACTCACAAGAAAACTCTTTGTATTGGGAGAAAGAAATGATTTGGGATTTTAGGATGATTTTGAAGCTAAATGAGCTAGGGTATTTATAGTTGAAGCTTAGGGACTAATTCTATAATTACCATAAAATACAATGGTTGAATGTATGTTTTATCCATTTCCATTTTCAAACAATTCGGTAACCCACCTTTGAATTGTACGTTTGGTGGTGCCAAACATTTGTTGAAAAATGCTTAGGCGGTGCCCCCCATTTCATCACCTTTTGAGTGCCCCCATTTCATCATCTTTTGACTTTACATATGAGCTCTTGTTACCAATTCGTGCATGAAGAACATCGCCATTAAGATAGTACTTCGCCCAAAAGACATGAGCAAACAATGACTCTTGTTCTTTAATAAGTCTCCATACTTGTTTACCTAGCATGGCTATATTAAATGATCTAAGATCCTAAAACCCTAGGTCGTCAACTCGCTTTGGTCTGCAAATAGTGTCTCAAGTAACTAAGGCCAAAAACACTCAGATATTTTCTCAATCCACCAGAACCGACGCATAATTCCAGTTATTTCATTAAATGATGTTCTGGCAATAAGTAGCAGGATATAGCATATTGGGGCAATGCTTGGGTAATTGCCTTAAGAAACACATCCCTTCTTCCATAGGATAGTAGGTGTTTCGTCCTCCTTGTAACTCCTAACAACAGTTTATCACATAGGTAGCTAAATGTTTGCATTTTATTCTTACCTATATGTAAAGGTGATCCAAGATAATTTCCCAGAAAATCCACTCTTATATTCCAAACATATTCTTAATTTAAGCACAATTTTCTGGAATCATTTTAGGACTAAAATAGATGACCAATTTATCCAGATTTATCTTTTGTCCAGAGGATTCAACATAAATTTTTAACATTTCTTTGATACGGACTGCCTTAAAAGGTGAGTTCTTAAGAATACTAAACTATCATCCGCAAATAACAAATGGGAAACACGAGGCCTATTCTATAAGGCTTGTATTCCTTCAATGGAGTCGTTGCTTTGAGCTTTATAGAACATAGTCGATAGCTCTTGTGTGACAAATACGAACAGGAAAGGTGATAAAGGATCCCCTTGATGTAGCCCTCTACTATGAACAAACACATTAGTTATGTGACCATTAACTCGCGCCAAAGACGAAAAAGTAGTAATACAACTTATTATTAACTCCACAAATTCTTCACCAAAGCCTAGTTTGAGCATAACACTCTGTCGAAACCTTCATTAAACTCTATCATATACTTTCTCAATATCTAACTTTAATGCAGCTCCTTTATTAATACCATTTTTTGAGGAATTTGATAATACAACAATTCATGGGCAACCAGCATATTATTAGAGATTTGTCTCGTCAGAAGGAAAGCGGTTTGGTTATCATTAATACAGGTTGCCATAATTAGCTTTAAACAGTTTACCAGAACCATGGATATAATCTTATAAATCATAGTACATAGGCTAATTGGACGGATCTGCTTCATATACTTCGGTTCTTCAATTTTTGTAATTAGAACTAGAATGGTACTAATCACCGTGGCCATGTCTTTACGACCATTCAATAGGTATAGACATAAATGGATAACATCCTCACCTACTACCAAACTTTCATAACCATTTTTTAATAAAACAATTAAATATTATTTTAAAAACGATTATGACTTTTATTTTAAAAAAATGTTGATTTTGTATTAAATTGGATGAAATTAGATGAGAGTCACCATCGACCTTTAGGTTAGGTAGGTCGAATACCTAAAAACATCGTTTTAAATTTTTTTTAAGAAAAATCACTTTTTTAAGACAAAAATGGTATGCGTTTACCAGAAATGGTATTAAAATGGGTTGGGAGTCGGTTACGTGTGGGAAAGGGTAAGCACCCCCACAGCGCCCAAAATTGGTACTAAAATCACTTACACGTTGTCGTAAATGGTGGAATTTATGAGTTGAATATAAAATTAAAATATGATCCATTTATTGAAATATAATTAATTTGCTTCAAATTAATTAATGTTAGGGAAAATTCTTTAACTCGGAAATAAACCTCGAAATTAGCAATCCCCCATCGGGAAAGCTAACTCGACTATTTCTTATCAATAAAAAAATATTCCCTCATCATTGATTTTAAAAATGCAAATCGAATATAAATGGAAAAAAACGACGTTTACATTTAAAAAATAAATTGATTAACTAAAAATGAATCGAATATAAAATGTAGAATTAAGATCAACGATTTGCATAAAATGAAATAAATTATTATCTATAGACATTCACTGCAATATTTGACTTAAAGTGAAATGAATTAATAATGAGAAAAATACAATTAATTTATTTCAAATTCGTATTCAATTCGAATGTCATATGGGATTACATCACTTCGATCGAGCAGTTCTTTCCATGCCCATTCTACAAATTCCGTTCTCGAAACTATTCGAATAATGTAACTAAATAAGGAAATAAAATAGAAACAAATATGATTGCAAATGACAAATAAAATATTTACAAAATAAAATAACAACATTTATGACATGTACATACATAAAGGATTGAAATGAAAACAAATAAATAATACAAACCGAAATACAAACGAGCAGAAAGTAAGAATATAAACTTACAAGGACCAAAATGTAGAAAAACACAAAAAGGACCAAAATAATACAAACAGGAATTTAAAGGACTAAAATTTTAAAAACAAAAACTTAAAGGGTTGAAACAATAAAAACATAAACTTAAGGGTCTAACATAGAAAAAATAGAAATTTAGGGCCTAAAACAATAAAATAGAAACCTAAAGGATTAAAATGGAAAAAAGTAGAATACTAGGGACTAAACAATAAAAACATAAACCTAGAGGACTAAAATAAAAAATAGAAACTTAAGGACCAAAATTCAAATACAGAAACTTAAAGGGTTAAACATAAATTATAAATAAATCAGAGTTTAGATTGCAAATATTAAATAATACAAACATTAAAAATGAAAATAGCCCAAAAATAACAATAAGGACTAAAATGAACTAAATAGAAATATAAAGGGGCTCAACAGTAATTAAACCAAATGTAAACTAGTGACTAAAATGAAAGGTACTTAAATATCATGGCCAAATTCGAACCTTAACAAAAATACCATACACAATAATAATAGGACTAGATTACAACATATATAAAATAAGAGATCAAAGTAAAAATAAAAAAAGGTTGTATTGATGAATAAAATAAGAAATTACAAGATACAGAGGACCTTTCTTGTGAATAAACCACCCGCGAAAATGCATCCCAGGTCCCCTCAAAACGCCACCGTTTCGATCTAACTATAAATTGCCTAAATAACCCCAAAATGGCCATTATTTCTATTTTCCACGAGAGAGAAGAGAGAGAGAGTCAAAGAAAGAGAGAGAAAACTATCTCTAGGCTTTAACCAAAACCCTGATTTCGATGGGGCTCCATCATGCCAGTCGTACGCTGGCGCTAGAGCGAAGAGAAAAGGTCACTGTTCGAAATGCCTCAACACCCTGCTCATGAAGCCGGGGTTAGTTTCCCTTAGAAAGGGCTCAAATGTCGTGAATCTACGAAGAACCCTTTGGATTCTTCGACTATGACAACCTCAGATTTCAACGGTGAAATGAGGTAAGGGTTTCTCTCCTCGGTTCTTCTCTCTTGTTTTTGTTTTTTAGATTTGGTTCTGGTTTTTTCTCTCCAAAATACTGTGTTTTCTTTTCAAAAATCCCCGAATCCACCGGTGTTTTCCTCTCCCTTTTTTTTACAAACCCGAATGGTCTCCCCTTGTCTTTTCTTTCTTCTATTTTTATTTTGATGCATGAGATGGCTTGCTGATTGATGGATTTGAGCCTTTGTCCTAGCCCGATTTCATCGGGATATCCTTGTCCTTGTTTTTATTTTTTAATGGATTTCTGACTTGGATGGGATTTCTCTCTATTTGAGGTGTTTTCTTTCACTGTTTCTGATGAAATGGCGACTCGATGAGAGGCTATCGGCGAGGTTTGGCTTGAGAGGCTGGATCACGCATCGGAGGGTGTTGGAAAGCCAAGAGGCGACTAGCGGCTATTAGGGTAAAACCCTAGTTTCGGGGTGATATGGATTGTTGGTTGGGTCCAGATCCAACGACTTGCATTCGGGTGGCTATAAGCTACGAGGAATAAAACCCTAATGGGTTTGGGTGCTTTTGGGCCAGTTCGGATCCAGGTTTCGGGTCTGGATCCGGATCGGTTCGGATCCACGAGGTGGGTCATGTATTGCTTTGGGCTGTTAGGTGATAATTGTAATTGGGCTCTGGGTAAGATTGGCCCGAATTGGTTTGGGCTTCGGGTTGTACTGGCTTTGGCCTGCAAAATAATGTAATGCAATATATTAATAATAATATTAATAATAATAATAATAATAAAAGACCCAGACAAAAACGGGTGTCTACAGCTGTCCCTCTTAGCACATTCTTGTGTTAACAAGAATAGGGCAAAGAAGACAAGACAATACGTTTTTATCTGGTTCTCCTCTCTTCTGCTTATAAATAGGATAATGAGTGTTGGTGGGGATGACACTGCTCATACGTGATGAGGAGTTCGGGTCATCTAAGGGTGACACAACTACTACGGGATGAGGATATCTGGTCGAGGGATGACACTGCTCATACGCGATGAAGAGTTCTTGGCCATCTTTAGGAAGGGTGATAACTTGGTTCCTTCGCGATGAGGACGGCTGGTTATCTAGGGGTGACACAGCTCCTATGTGATGAGGATGGTAGGACATCTTTATTGATAAGGTAGATAACACGGTTCCTACATGATGAGGACGGTTGATTATCTAAGGGTGACACGACTCATACACGATGAGGAGGTCTGGTCGGGGATGACACGGTTCCTACGTGATGAGGATGGAAGGCCATCTTTAGGGATAATGGTTTCAACTAAAACCGACTCAAAGATAGGTGTTGTTTCAACAAACTCAAAGATTTTATGTTTCTAAAGAAACTGCGTCAAGGGAGACAAAATTTGTTTCAGTGGAAATGATCTCAAAGATGATGGTGTTTCAAAAGAATCTACTCAAAGATTTTTGTTTCAAAAGAAACGACTCAAAGATTTTTTTCACAAAAAATTGTCTCAAGAGACAAAACTTTGTTTCAAAAGAAATAGACTCAAAGATTTTTGTTTAAAAAGAAACGACTCAAAGATTTTTCTTCAAAAGAAACTGTCTCAATAGAGAAAAAAATTGTTTTAAGAGAAAAAGATTGTTGATTTTGTTTCTAGGGAAATAATCTCAAAGGTGTTTGTTTTTTTTCAAAGGAAACAATTTCAGGATTTGTGTTTAAAGGGGAAACTGTCTCACGAGAGACAAATCGATTTTGAAAATTTCAAGTGAGATTAATTTTATTTCAAGTACAACAAATTTAAATTTGTATCTCAGAGAAAAAAATGTCTCAAGTGAGGCGAAATTTGCATTGATAGAAATTGTCTCAGGCGATACAAAATTTTCTTTTAGAGAAATTTTCTCAAGTGATACAAAGTTTGTTTTTGAGAAAACAATCTCAAGTGAGATCAACTTTGTTTAATGTGAAACAAATTCGAAATTTGTACATCAAAGGAAAATGTCTCAAGCGAGACAAAATTTGTTTTCGAAGGAAATTGTCTCAAATGAGAGAATTTTTTTTTTCAAAAGAAACAAACTCAAATATTTTTTCTAAAGAAATTATCTCAAGAGAGATAAAAATTTGTTTCCAGAAAAAAAACTCAAAGGATACTGATAATCTGCTTGTTCCTGCTGGTGGAGGAAATGCCTTCAAAAGATATGATTGTTCGTTTCAGGATGTTGAATCCCCAAAGATGCCCAATGTTCGATGTTGATTGCTTCAAAGATGCCACAATATTAGATGTTGATTGCTTCAGCACTGATTCTAAGCATGAGCTTTGTGTCTGAGAACTACATGTCAACTACAAGATCTTCTCCAAAGCCATTGTCTTGTTTGAAAAGCGTTTTTCTTCTTCTTTTATTTTCAAAAGTCTAAAAATATCAATTAAAAGAGTTTTGAAAAGTGTTTAATCAAATATTTTGAAAATATTGCCCCTTTTCGAGGTTTCATAATTGACAACTCATAAAACAAGAGTTCATTGGAAATCAAAGAATTAATTATACTATTAATCCTTTAATAAATTATAGCTATTTGACAAGTGTCAAGATCAATGTTATCTTTGAAAAATGGTTAATTAAGTAAAGGATAAAAATGTCTCAGGTTGTTATTGTTGGTCAAAGGTATAATGTTCTTATTTATTTGTTGTTCACTGATATGATGGAGTAGCTTTTGTACTCATTATTGGAAGTGTTCTCCAACTCCCAGGTCTCATGCTCCCTTTCCGTTTGTGCGATGCCTTATCAAGGGATTTGTGTGATCGCCTCTTATGCAATAGTCTTCATATTCGAGCCGCCTTTTCAGGTTTTTAACTCGAATCGTCCTTTGCTTTCAAGACGTTATTTAGGATTTATGTCTTAAACCCCCTTTATTATTTTTTCATCTATCATTCATTAAAGATTTTAGAAAACCTTTTTTTTGTAAATAAAATATTAGTCCTGATGGGTGGAATGAAATATGAAGATAGTCTCTTCTGTTTAGAAGTCCATGTATGATTAGAAAGGACTTCTTAGGCATGTAATGTAGGAAATGGCTCAGGGTTATGAAAGAAAGGGATAAAAGGCCCAAACAAGTGTTTTCGGGTAATTGAACCAAGGATCAATTCATTCTGATGCATTCGATTTTGTCTTGCTCAATTTGAATCTGCTCGAATGTGTTCATTTTTTCTGGATTCTCCATGATCTTCTAGTGAAGTGATTTTGGAATGATTGTGTCTGATCAATCTCATACTTTGCAACTCCATGCGCCATTTAAGTCGAGTGACTCTTTTCATGTGCTTCTTTTCTTTTTCTTTTCTTCACGTTTCTCTTTGTTTTTTTTTTCTCTTTGTTTTTTCTTTGATTTGATCTTTCTTTGCATTTTCTCTTTGTTGTTTTTTCTTTGCTTCTTTTCCCTTTGTTTTGATTGGATCTTCGCACTTGGCGTTTGGTTCACCTTTCGGTATCTCCTCTGAATCAATGTCTTCACTCATGCAATCAGATTTCCTCCAACTTGCCCCTTAGTGTGGAGGGTGATCCTTGGTTAGGGTTGAATCAGAAGAAAATATTATTTAGGCTTAAAGGGGGCACAAGGGATATATATTTTCTCATGTTGTGAAGGGATAAAGAAATAAAGTCGTTCATGATCTCATACACAGAAGTCCTTGCAGAAGAGGTATCCCCAAGGGGATAGATTTTTCAAGATTAATTTTTAGTTACATGAAAATAATGTAATAAATGCATGATACAATTATTTTGAATAAATTCTATTTTTTTTCTTTTTGATTCTTGTCTCTCAGCATGTCTCAATTACTCATGTTCATCTTCAAAAAATTTATGCGAGATGCCTTACATTGTGTCTTCTTTGTAGGAAGGTATATGTTCAAGTGAACATATTATACTAAATGTTTGTAGGTTTTATTGGTAGAAGAAGTGTCGGATTTACATCTAAGAAGACAATGGTAACTTTATTGGCTCAAAGAAAGATATGGTTATGGTTTTTTATGTATCAAAAAGGTAAAGACAATGTTCAAAAGTATCAAAGAGAGGTAATGTCAAAATTTGTTTCTTTGGTAGTGACCATGGATTATTTTGGGTAAAGAATTGAGAGATTTCATTTTGGGGTTTTAAACAGGATAAGAAAAGTATAATATTGTCATATGTAAAAAAACTATAATTCTTAAAGGATTAAAAGAATATGTAATTCATTTAATATTCGAAGAACTAAAGATTAAAAATAGTTCAATTATTCAACCTTAGAAGGTAGCATAAATTCAGTCATCAAAAGATTAAAAATATTTAAGCACATATTAAAGATAGAACAAAAACGAGTTCAAACAAAACAATCTCTCTGAATGCAAATGGTAGATGCAATGCCCCCATCCTTCTCCGATTGTCATGCCCCTGAATTCATCAGGTTCTGGATCTTGTGCTTCAGTGCCTTAAAGCTATCAACGGAATGTCTGGAGCATCCTATGGGATAACTGCACACGAGATCTACATTAAAGTCCTTAGGATATGGGGACTCTTTTCTCAGATCATCCTGGCAAGCTCAGTCCTACAACTGGCTGAACAAGCTCCCACTGTACTGATTTGTTCGAATCTTACTTATATGTTGTTTCACATGGTTAGGACCACTTCATTGAATCCTCCACTGATTAATTCCATGTTTTTATGAATGATGAAATGCAAATGCAAAATGCAAAGATGCAAATTCAGATGCAAAAATGTTGATCCCAACGATGAATATCTTAGAATAATTTTCACCATAAATAAAAGCTTTCACATTACAAGATAGTTCACTTTACAGACATGCCTTCGCTTAGATGTTGAGTTTGAAGTGGATCACTGCTTTGTCTCGGATCTTCTTCCTTGAAAATTATGCCCCTCAATGCTCTATAACCTAACTCGGTTAATGCCCCTGTGGTGGTAAAGTCAGTGCGTCGCTCCTTGATAATTAGCGATGAAATGATTGTAGATGAGAATCTACTGCTGGATTACTCTTTGGCTCAATGGATCATCGTTTCAGTCTCGAATGTTGCACAATCCTCGAGTAAGTCTCCTTCTTGTACTCTAAACTTCTTTCAGCCCTAGATGCATGTTTGTGTATGCAACTACTTGATTGATTTTTTTTTTTCTTTTTGTGAAAATTTTCTCTTGAATATCCCCTTGAGGATCAATACTTTTGCATTATGTTATGACGATGCATTACAATGCAAAGAATGATGAAAAAATGACACAAACAAAATAAATAAATTAGTGTACACAAACAAAAGAGATTAGTTAGTACAAGTAAGACAATCGATATAGATAAATACGTTATTCAAAGATGAATATAACACTTACCCCGACATGATATCTACCCGAGCATGCTTTCAATAGATAGCAATCCTACCCAAACATACTTTTTACCCAAAATGATCTATTTTCATGAAATTGGTCCTAACAACATGGTATCTAGTTCGCATGCTTTTATTCGAAAAGAAAATATATTCTACGAACTTAAAGCAAAAGGTAAGGGTTTATAAACACTCATTCTTTGTGTACATTTATTTTGGGTACCTACTGACGGACAGAGGTTCGATATATCTATACCTAGAGTGATCGTTCTACAGTTCACTATATGCATGGTTTCGGCTCTAACAGGAAAAGGGTACTCGAATTGTCCTTGATGTCGGTGCCCCCTTGGACTGTCAAACCATCGATCCTTACCCATTACAGGTTTCAAACGGAACAAGTTCAATTCGAGGGGATTCATTGCCTTATACACATACGAGGAATAAATCCCCACGAAGGTATAAGGTATGTATCCCATGGGTTATTAGCTAAAACTCATACGAAGAATAAATTCTTATGAGAGTAAAGCATTCACCCCGGCTAACTTGGATCGAATCTCGTGTCTAGAGCTTATGTTATGCGAATGCACATGATGTGTGTGAGGAGGAGCGTACCTACCTTTGACTCAAAAACGGAAACGAAAAAACTTGACAAAAAACTCGGACAAATCTGAAAGAAAAAATTAAAATGTTAGTATAACAATTAAAAATGAAGAAATTAAAAAATTCAATAAACACATCATAAGTTAACTAAAGAATCGAACTCATAATTTCCATCAAACGACAATATATAAGCGACCTACAGATTGACTCTCTAAAAAAAGGTCCCCAACAGAGTCGCCAAGTTGTCATAACCATTTTTTAATAAAACAATTAAATATTATTTTAAAAACAATTATGAATTTTATTTTAAAAAATTGTTGATTTTGTATTAATTTGGACGAAATTATATGGGAGTCGCCATCGACCTTTAGGTTAGGTAGGTCGAATACCTAAAAACATCATTTTAAAAAACAATTTTAAGAAAAAATCATTTTTAAGACAAAAATGGTGTGCGTTTACCAGAAATCGTATTAAAATGGGTTCAAGAGTTGGTTACGTGTGGGGAAGGGTAAGCACCCCACGGCACCCAAAATTGATACTAAAATCACTTACACATTGTCGTAAATGGTGGAATTTATGAGTCGAATATAAAATTAAATATGGTCCATTTATTGAAATATAATTAATTTGATTCAAATTAATTAATGTTAGGGAAAATTCTTTAACTCATAAAGAAACCTCGAAATTAGCAATCCTTCATCGGGAAAGCTAACTCGACTATTTCTTATCAATAAAAAAATATTCCCTCATCATTGATTTTAAAAATGCAAATCGAATATAAATGGAAAAAATGACGTTTACATTTAAAAAATAAATTGATTAACTAAAAATGAATCGAATATAAAATGTAGAATTAAGATCAACAATTTGCATTAAATGAAATAAATTATTATCTATAGACATTCATTGCAATATTTGACTTAAAGTGAAATGAATTAATAATGAGAAAAATACAATTAATTTATTTCAAGTTCGTATTCGATTCGAATGTCATATGGGATTACATCACTTCGATCGAGTGGTGTTTTCCACGCCCATTCTACAAATATCGTTCTCGAAACTATTCGAATAATGTTACTAAATAAGGAAATAAAATAGAAACAAATATGATTGCAAATGACAAATAAAATATTTACAAAATAAAATAACAACATTTATGACATGTACATACATAAAGGATTGAAATGAAAAAAAAAATATTACAAACCGAAATAAAAATGAGCAAAAAGTAAGAATATAAACTTACAAGGACCAAAATGGAGAAAACACAAAGTCAAATGACGAAAAAATACAAACAGGGATTTAAAGGACTAAAATGTTAAAAAAACAAAAACTTAAAGGGTTGAAACCGTAAAAACATAAACTTAAGGGTCTAAAACCTAAAGGATTAAAATGGAAAAAAGTAAAACGAAAACCTAAAGGATTAAAATGGAAAAAAGTAGAATATTAGGGACTAAAACAATAAAAATAGCAACATAGAGGACTAAAATAAAAAATAGAAACTTAAGGACCAAAATACAAATACAGAAACTTAAAGGGTTAAACAGAAATTATAAATAAATCAAAGTTTAGATTGCAAATATTAAATAATAAAAACATTAAAAATGAAAATAGCCCAAAAATAACAATAAGGACTAAAATGAACTAAATAGAAATATAATGGGGCCCAACAGTAATTAAACCAAATTTAAACTATTGACTAAAATGAAAAGTACTTAAATATCATGGCCAAATTCGAACCTTGACAAAAATACCATACACAATAATAATAGGACTAAATTACAACATATATAAAACAAGAGATCAAAGTAAAAATAAACAAAAGTTGTATTGATGAATAAAATAATAAATTACAAGATACAGAGGACCTTTCTTGTGAATAAACCACCCGCGAAAATGCATCCCAGGTCCCCTCAAAACGGACTATTTCGATCTAAGTATAAATGGCCCAAATAACCCCAAAATGGTCATTCTTTCTATTTCCCACGAGAGAGAAGAGAGAGAGCGAAAGAAAGAGAGAGAGAACTCTCTCCAGGCTTCAACCGAAGCCTTGATTACGGTGGGGGCTCCACCGTACCGGCCACCGCCGTACACTGGCGCCAGAGCAGAGAGAAAAGGGCATTGTTCGAAGCGTCTCAACGCCCTGGTCATGAATCTAGGGTTAATTTCCCTTGGAAAGGGCTCAAACATCGTGAATCTACGAAGAACCCTTCGAATTCTTCGACTCCGGCGACCTTAGCTTTCAACGACGAAACGAGGTAAGGGTTTCTCTCCTCAGTTCCTCTCTCTTGTTTTTGTTTTTTAGATTTGGTTCTAGTTTTTTTCTCCAAAATTCTATGTGTTTTCTTTTCAAAAATCCCCGAATCCCCGGGTGTTTTCCTCTCCCTTTTTTTTACAAACCCGAATGGTCTCCCCTTCTCGTCTCTTTCTTCTATTTTTGTTTTGATGCATGAGATGACTTGGTGATTGATGGATTTGAGCCTCTGTCCTAGCCCGATTTCATGGGGATATCCTTTTCCTTGATTTTATTTTTTTAATGGATTTCTGACTTGGATGGGATTTCTCTCTATTTGAGGCATTTTCGATCATTGTTGTTGATGGAACTGCGGCTTGATGAGAGGCTATCGGCAAGGTTTGGCTTGAGTGGTTGGCTCACGCGTCGAAGGGAGTTGGAAAGCCAAGAGGCGAATGGCGGCTGGCAGCTATTAGGGTGAAACTCTAGTTTCGGGGTGATCTGGACCGTTGGTTGGGTCCATATCCAACGGCTTGCATTCGAGTGGCTGTAAGCTGAGAGGAATAAAACCCTAACAGGTTTGGGTGCTTTTGGGCCGGTTCAAATCCGGGTTTCGAGTCTGGATCCAAATCGGTTCAGGTCCATGGGCGGGTCTTGTATTGCTTTGGGCTGTTAGGGGATAATTGTAATTGGGCTATGGGTAAGCCCGAATTGGTTTGGGTTTCGACTTGGACTGGGCTTTGGACTGCAAAAATAATGTAATGTAATATATTAATAATAATAATTAATAAACATAATAATAAAAATAATAATAATAATAATAATAATAATAATAATAATAATAATAATAATAATAATAATAAAAAGAAAGATCCGGACAAAAACAGGTGTCTACACAAACAATGTTGCCTGAAAAAACTGGCAGGCAATCCATCAATCCCTGGCGTCTTCTGAGGATTAATATCAAGAATGGCGTTCAGAACTTCAGCCCTTCCAAAGGGTTTT
This sequence comes from Hibiscus syriacus, assembly GCF_006381635.1. Lineage (NCBI taxonomy): Eukaryota > Viridiplantae > Streptophyta > Magnoliopsida > Malvales > Malvaceae > Hibiscus > Hibiscus syriacus. Next base: position 10,477,573 of record NW_024062980.1, on the reverse strand, counting down.
GACAATTCCTCATTCATTGAAGGTGTAATCACAGTGTCAATGGCATCCAATATTTGAGAGCTAAGATCTACATTAGACGTGGTGAATAGATTCTCCAAGTAATTAACCTCGATGGTTGAAATTCCCTCCTCCTTATCTATCCAACATTCATTCGCATCAAATAGACCTTTAATTTGATTCTTCTTTTGACGTTGAGATGACTGGGCATGAAAAAAATCCGTGTTACAATCCCCGTGAGCCAACCAATTGACCATGGCACGTTAAGACTAATAACATTCTTTAGTTTCTAATAAACCGTGTAACTCTCATTTGGCTTTAATTAATTTATCGATATCTCAATGACATTGACGCTTGTGCAAGCTATCATTGATGAATTTCCATAAATGGCCAATCCATCTTCGTGTTAAAGGCAATCGACCGGTTTGCCATTCTTTAAAGTGGCACCCACCGCATCCAATTTGTCAAGGTCTGTTCCATGGGTGAACTTCCATACTTTTTGTACACGATCACAGTAAGCATTGTCTTTTGACCAGCAGGTTTCATATCTAAAGTAGTCGTTGTTGCGTGATGGAGTATTGCTTTGTTGCTGTGATTTGGTTTTTAGAACAAGAAAACAGTGATCTGAGTAGTCCTTCTAATCAGTGGATATACGAAAATGGGGGTGACTATTAAGCCAAGCCGATGAAGTTACAAAGCCATTTAGTCTCTCAGCTATGGCATTGCTTTCATGAGTACCGTAGAACCAAGTAAATCATCCATTGGTATACTTGCAATCCAACAAACAGTTTCGATCCAATACTTATCGAAATTCATTCAATTAAACTCTAGGTTTACGCCTACTCCTAGTTTTTCAGAATCGATTAATATTTTATTAAAGTCTCCTCCAATCAACCATGGTAACTTGGATGAGTATTTAATTGTATCAATCGTTCGACATATGTTATGTTTGAATTTTTCATTATGATGGCCATAAATTCCAGTGAAGTGAAAGTGTTCATCGGCAGATTTAAGTATTACATCAATATGGTTCGAAGAATACGACAAAAGCACAACATCAACTTTATTATTCTAAATCAACATAAGGCCAGTGCAATTATCACCCTTATCAACTGTAAAACATCCATACATTCCTAACTTATTCCTAATACCATCATTATGACATTGACGTAACCTAGTTTCACTTAAAAAAATAATATCAATAGAACGATAAGCGAAAAATCGCCCTAATCGAGGACAACACAATTCCTGGCAGTTCCAACATAGTAGATTCATGGCGTTAGGGCAACCTCTGCCGATATCTTCTTATTTTTTCCAGTTGTCCCAACGACACTTTCGGAGGTAGAGGACACTCTAGAACGTTTTGAGTTGATAGAATTAGTTACTTCATATTCTTCTTGTAGATGTCTCTTAGAACTCATGCCTCCGAAATCCTTCTTAGTAGACTCTTCGACAAGTTAGGAGTCGGACCATTGTCAACCTTATTCTTGATCACACTGAATTTAGCACTCTTTGGAATTGGGTCGGCAGCCATACCTTTGTCGAAACCATGTTTTCCTTAGGAGACTCCGTAGTCTTATTATCTTGCGAAGCCGTACCAATCGATGTCAAAGCATCCAACACATGGTCACCCATAGTATCAATTTCATCCATTAAGTCATAATCGGGAAATATTTCTTTGAACTCATCCGAGAGGTAACAACCTTCATCACCAAGTTGGCCTGGTTCGACCGTATGAACATGTTCGACTGGATAATCCTATGGTGATAAACTAGTTACATCTCCCACAGGGTCTGTTATACCAGTAGTGGTTGAAGAGCTAGACACCGTCACATACTCGATAGCACTTTTCATCCGATGTTTAGCACTTGGTTGTTGGGTTACAACCTTCAACCAATCACCATACGGTAATTTCGTCTCCGTATAATCCATTGGAATGGCACATTTTATAGTAGTATGACCTATTAACTTACATTTGTCACATACTCTTTTACCGTTACTGAGAAGAACACAACATCGAAGCGGATTGGTGATTTTGATTTCAACCCTCACCCTAAAGAATTCACCACGGCTACCACCTTGCATCCACATATCCACCACTATAATTGTACTGATACGTTTACCCAGTTCAAGACTCATATCCTTTGTCATTGCACCAAAAGACAAATTAACAATCCTAACCTAGACACGCATTGAGTTAAACGAGTAGTCATCTAGTTCTTTGGACGCATCGTATGGAACCAGTGGGAAGTAATCACCTTCGAAGTTCCATGAATAATGATTAATCACCAGCTTCATGTAATCCTCGAAGTTGAATTTGAAGCAAAAGGTACGGTCCCTCAATTCTTATATGTCATCGACTTTTTGAGTTCCCTACACAGCTCGAAACACCCTAGCCAAGGTGTTGCCATCAACAGTCATTTGAGTAATAACCTTGTCGATTAAACATTTGGATGATTCTATCGTTTCCTCAAGAGCATAGCCTCAATGAGTCACAACATCGTAGGCCTCAAGCGAGCTCCTCTAGTTGTTGAAGAATAAATTTAGCCATGGAAATATAATGGGGATCAACTACATGAAAGCACAGTAATCAGGATCTTGTTCGGATAAAGTTAACACCACTGTACGTGAGAGCAAATGAGAGATTGAGAATGACTACAGGCCTACCCTTGCTACGCCTTTTAAATAGATTAGAACCTATCTGAAACCTTGAGGAGAAAGAGTCCCAATCAAAGTTAGAAACGGTCCCACGAAAAGTGGAGTCAAAGTCGGTTATCATATTCATTCGGTAAGGAGTCCTCACCAACCACCTAGTTAAAGTTCCAATGGAATTCCTAATGCCAACGTGTACCAATGAATAGTGTGTTGCCCATATATCAGAACAAGATTGGGCAAGTCTATAGAAATTACATAGACGTTGAATACATGCAAGGCACCGATGTGGTTTAACCCTACCATGCAGGAACATATAAGACAACACCATATTACGACCACATACGTTGAAGATTGCAATCCATCTCGATTGAAAATAGGCCCTATGTATTCTCAAATACATGGATAGCTCATTGGCTCCAAACGCTTTCGTTATACTCATGATAATTGTACATTATGGTTGGACAACAATAACATCGGTTCTTGCAAGCTCATAACCAAAATTGACTGAAAATAGAAGAATTTATTATATTTGTCCAATTGTGTTAAACCCATGCGAAAACGTACATGGTCATGTATATTTTGGAATGTTATTATTATAGATAACATCCTCTTTCTTTCACCTGGAAAGATTTCCACCATACTAAAGTAAACAATTACTTTAACAAGCCATGGGCTGCCAAAGTAATATACTCATGAACCTTCAATGCATATCATTTGCCATCGTCTGGTGATATCCTGTTTGCTTGTAAAAGTTATAGATCTATACATTATAGCCCATCTTGGTAAATCCCATGATGAGAGGAATTTTACAAAAACCAAAACATGATTCGTTTTGTTCTTAAAACATACACGATTGCCCCTGTAGAATCATGATTGTGTGAAACATTTATGGTATAGTTGTTGCATTGATCTGAATGTTCCGTTGCTTCATACAAACAGACACGTTTACATGACTATAAAAACAAAATTACATGAAATTGTCAGGCCAATATTCCCAGTGAAAGCGGTACATCTAACAGGTTTTCCACGTCAGCTCAAAATAAAAAAACATTAGTGATGTAAGCAACCAGGTCTTGATTGAAGCATAACAAACATAGAAACGAGAATCCATACGTACGTACCCATCTTCCTAAGGTTGTGACATCCCGACTCTCCTTTACCTTGGAGAGATTGAGGGGCAAGCGCCGCCATGAAACCAAAGTTCCACCCGAGCAGGACTTTCTGGGGAGAACAACAATACGTTCCAAGTTCTTGTATGCAAGATGATTCCAATCTTGATGATTCACTTGAATAAAACCAAGTCTGCAAATATAGAAACATCCATTCCACAGCTGTTTGCCAATACCTCGTGTCGAACCACCTTCAAAATGGTGTCAACAGCTATAGAACTTCTCATCTATGCTACAAAAGCAATGATGTAAGTCCACAAGAATCGTGCAAGAAATAACACAATGAGTTGAACACTCAAACACTGAACCAACACTCTTAAACAAACCTGTTAGTCTCAAAGTAGTGTCGTAACCGGTTTTTGTCCGGACACGAATTTTTACTTGACGGAGAAAATTAATGTGGATAAAAATGATTTTGATTTAAAATAAATATTTTGGGAGTCGTCATTGACCTTTTTGGGTTAGGTATATCAAATACCTAAAAACAATATTTTAAAATAGTTTTTAAAAAAACAATATCTTCATATAACCAAAAATTTTAATAAAAATGGATTCATGGTTGGTTACATTCAGGGAAAGATTAGCACCCCTATAATGCCCAAAATTGGTACTTTATTAATTATAAATTGTCTCTATCATTAGAAATTTAAAAATTCAAAGATATATTTAACTTATAATAATTTTTATTTCAAATTTATGATTTTATGAAAATATATTAATATAAATAAGATATTTATTTATTTAGAAATATCAGAAAAGGACTTCTAGGTGCTTTAAGACAGTTCTTTTCTTAATAAAAAAATTAAATAAATATTAAAGCATTTATTAAAATAGATATAATTTATAAAAATAATATCTTATTTAAAATATCATAAAAAAGACATCTAGTTGCTTTAAGACTGCCATTTCTTAATATTTAAAAACATAATTAAAATAATTTTTAAAATAATTTATGAAATTTATAAAAAGGATTATAAATAAATATTACTTTTTGTATATATATTTATATGAATTAATAATTTTCAAATATTAAGAACATATAAATATAAATAATAACTAAAATCAATATATATGTACAAAAAATAATAATGATATAAAAGCATTAAATGAATAAATTATAAAATTCTTAAAATTAGATTCCTAATTTACCAATTATTTAATATTCTAGTAACTAAACATGCAATTTATTAGTATTATTAATTTAGTGATTAAAATAAAATTGTATAAAATTTGAACATCAAATTAAAATAAATTAAAACATGTTGTTCAGGATTAAAATATTATTTTTTAACATTATGAGGGCTAAATCAATTATTTGCCTAAAATATATATATTATGATAATGATTAAATTATGAATTAAATAAAATTAAGAGGCCAAATTAAAATGATTGTAAATTTGATTCCAGTGACTATAATATAAAATTACAAAACTATTGGACTGCGGATGGGGTTTAACCTTTAATAAATTACAAATAGACCCCTCCCCAAAACGACGTCGTTCGGGGAGGGGTATTTAAGCCCCAAACCAGACGGCCTTAAGGCCAAAAATTCATTTCTCCTCTCTCTCCTTATCTCTCTTTCTGAGAGAGTTTTAAACTATCTCGCCTCTCTCTAACTTCCCTCACCGGAGGGAAGTCGGTCACCGGCCGGCAGCCGTCTGCCGCTGCCAGCCTCACCGTCGGCCAACGTCGCTGGTGGCCGAAGAATATCAAAATTTCCTAAACACTAGATCCGAGTACCCTAAACTATTTTCCAACATTCTTTCATCCTAAAAAACCATGGATTTTCCTAAATCTAAGGAAATACCTTCGGTATTTTTAGTTTTTCGGTGACGTTTCTCCGGCGAGGTAAGCTCCACTTCTTCTTCTCTCTTTTTTCTTCTTTCTGTTTTGTGGATTCGGTGGTTGCTGTGTTGCTTGTGGCTCGTTGCTCTCTCTATTTTTTTTTCTGTGCTCTCTGTTCTTGCCCTCTTCTTTTCTCTTGTTTGTAGGTGGTCGGCTTTTATAAGCCTCGTCGGGATCTTCTTCGGACTAAGTAAAAGATTGAATCTTGGTGAGTCACTGAACTTCCAGTGGTGACTCACCGTTGAGGGCGACGTGTGCGGCTATGGCTGAGCCTTTTGGATCATTCGGTTGGCGTCGTGGTAGCAGAGGTTGACGAACGGCGACCGCGTGATCCCTAGGGTATCATCACCCTAGGGTTTGTTCTAGATGCGTGTGGGCCGTTGGATCTCTCAGATCCAATGGCTGTGATGCTGAGGCGGCTAGGGTATTGAGATGGAAACCTTAATTTGGTTTTAGGGTTTAGCTTGGCCATCTGGATCTGACCATGTTTGGGACACTGTTGGGCCTGATGTATCCGGGTTAGGCTTGTAATGTATTTGGGCCTGTAATATGTAATAATATTTATTAATAATAAAAGTAATAATAATAATAATAAAATATAAATAATATTCAAATGAAAAAAAATGAGTATCTTCAGCTGCCCCTCTTTGCTTATTCTTGTATTAACAAGAATAGGGCAAACACAAAAAAGATAACAAGTTTTTTTTATTTGACTTCACTTGATTATGATGACAATGTTGAACAAATTCTTCTTTGGGATTAGTTCTTCTCATTATTAACTTTTTCACTGGGGATGACAATTTATCTCCTTTTGTGATGTAATCTAGCAAAAAGTTGAACAAATTCTTCCTCTTCAAATAAATTCTTCTTATTACGAACTTTCTCTGAAAAAGTCGATCCATTGAGTAAAAAAAATTAAACAAGTTCTTCTCATTATGAACTTCTTCTTTCTTCTTCAGATGAGTTCTTCTCATTATGAACTTCTCTGGAAAAGTTGATGTTGATCTATCTCCTTCTGTGATAGAGTCATGCAAAAGGTTGAACAAGCTCTTCTCATTATGAACTTCTTCTTCCTTCTTCAGACGAGTTCTTCTCATTATGAACTTATCTGGAAAAGTTGATGTTGATCTATCTCCTTCTGTGATAGAGTCATGCAAAAGGTTGAACAAGCTCTTCTCATTATGAACTTCTTCTTCCTTCTTCAGATGAGTTCTTCTCATTATGAACTTCTCTGGAAAAGTTGATGTTGATCTATCTCCTTCTGTGATAGAGTCATGCAAAAGGTTGAACAAGATCTTCTCATTATAAACTTCTTCTTTCTTCTTCAGATGAGTTTTTCTCATTATGAACTTCTCTGGAAAAGTTGATGTTGATCTATCTCATTCTGTGATAGAGTCATGCAAAAGGTTGAACAAGCTCTTCTCATTATGAACTTCTTCAGATGAGTTCTTCTCATTATGAACTTCTCTGGAAAAGTTGATCCATCGAATGATGAATTCAAACAAAAGGTTTGAACAAATTCTTCTCATTATGAATTTCTTCTTCCTTCTTCAGATGAGTTCTTCTCATTATGAACTCTCTCTGGAAATGATGATCCATCAAGTGATGAATTTGAGCAAAAGGTTAAACAAGTTCTTCACATTATGGAATTCTTCTTCCTTCTTCAGATGAGTTATTCTCATTATGAACTCTTTCTGGAAATGTTGATCTATCGAATGATGGATTCAAATCTTTGCTAAAATCTTTGAATTTCCTGTCAAATATTTAACATGGATAAAATGGATGAAAATATGATGCATGAATGTTAATTTCATCTTTATTTAATTTCAAAGAGGTGAACTTAGTCTTTCTTCAGTTGTGTAGAAATCCAATAAATCTTTCCTCTTCGAACGGAGAATCTATCATCTTTGAAGAGTGTATATGTAGATATGCCTTATTTTTGTATAATGTAACAAAACCCCTTGAGAACAAAACCCAATGGCATAGGCTCTTGAAAAGTTTGCACTCATGTAACATGTTGATTCTGATAACTACTCATCTGATTATGAAGTGATCTTTCAAGTTGATTTCACAGATATTGATAGTTCTTCTGATACTGAGGAAATCCTGAATTCTGATTATGATGAGGAGAGTAAACTGTTATACTTGACGAAAATGGGATACTCAAATGCTAAGACTTCAATAGTCATAGAGATGTGGTCCTGATTCATCAATTGCAGAGTTGACAGATTTTATATGTGCTGCTCAAATGGTTAAGGCTGCTGACGCACTTATTCCGGTAAAAGATAGGAAGCCATTATGCAATGATCCCAATTACAAGAAAAGGCGAAACTTGGGCTATGATTTTCTTAGAAAAAGAAGAAGAAGACATAATTTGAAAAGAAGCTTCTTAATGAAGACGATCATGCAGTTTATCTTCCTAATCCAATGATTGGTTTTGGAGTTCTTACTGAACCAGATCTGATAACTCAAAGAATACTTCCAGAAGATACTATTGGGCCTCCTTATTTCTACTATGATAACGTGGTATTTGCTCCAGTTGTATTTGGGCTAAAATGTCACGGTACTTATATGATGTAGAGCCAGAATTTGTAGATTCGAAGCAATTTTGCACTGCTGCATGGAAAAAGGGCTATATTCATAATCTGCCAATTGATAACAGATTTCCTCTTGTTCCGCTTCCAAATGACTAATGACTCTATGATGGACATAACTTGTTTGCTTTTCAACAGTGATTGCAAATGTCGATAAGACTTACTTTAGATTCCATGTACTTAAAAGTATTAACATGAAGTAATAGCCAGAAATATTTTGTTTGTTTTTAAGATTATATTAATCTATTTACAGGATGTTTATATGAAACAAATTGAATTTCAAAAATAAATTGAATTTCAAAAAGATAAACTTGGAATAAATGATAAATATATAAAATTATATTTAAAGTCATGACAATCATAGGAATGATAAAAATTCAAATGACTCAACAAATTATCAGCACAAGTATTTCTAAATTAAACAACTTGATATGATTTAGAGTACTGAAGTAAGCTTTTGTCTGGAAGATCTCAAACGTTGTCAGAATGCTTGTAGATGTGAAGTTCCTCCCAAACTATCAAAATCTTAAGAAGGTTTAATTTCCAGATGCCTAATACCAACATGCATTTGAGCAGACCTTTCAGGTTTTCAACTCAAATCCTTCCTTTGGTTGCAAGACGCCCTTTGCGGGTTTTCATCCTGACCTTCCTTTTCTATTTTTTTTCTTTTTTCAACATTTCTTCTCTTTTTTTTTCTTTTTTCTTCATTTTATTCTTTTTTTTCTTCAAGCATAATATTTCTTGACAGAATCTGAGTTTATTTGGGTTTCTCATAACTTTTCCATCCATTTCTGCCAAGATCAACGCTCCTCCGGAAAAGGCATTCTTTACAATGTATGGCCCTTCCCAATTAGGCATCCATTTCCCACGGAAATCTTTATGTATAGGCAAGATCTTTTTCAGCACTAGATCACCCTCTTGGAATTCTCTTGGATATATTTTCTTGTCGTGAGACTTCATCATCCGTTTCTGATACATCAGTCCATGGAAAATAACTTTAAATCTATTTTCATCAATAAGGTTCAATTGATCAAATCGATCTTGGATCCATTCAGACTCATCCAATTTCACCTCTCTCAAGATTCGAAGTGATGGGATCTCAACTTCAATTGGTAAGACTGCTTCCATCCCATAGACTAAAGAAAAAGGCGTTGCCCCAGTAGATGTTCGCACAGTAGTTCGGTATGCATATAAAGCAAAAGGTAACTTCTCGTGCCAATCTTTGTAAGTTTCAGTAGTCTTTGTAATGATTCTCTTGATGTTCTTATTTGCCACTTCAACTACCCCATTCATCTTTGGACGATATGCTACTGAGTTTGCATGCTTGATCTTAAACTGTGCACAAAGTTCAGTCATCATTTTGTTGTTCAAGTTCAGAGCATTATCTGTAATGATCCTTTCTGGTAGCCCATACCGACAAATTATTTATTTCTTTATGAATTTGCAGACTGTAGACCTCTTAATATTTGTATATGAAGCAGCTTCAACCCATTTGGTAAAATAGTCAATTGCTACTAAGATGAAACAATGTCCATTCGATGCTTTTGGTGTGATTGCCCCAATGACGTCTATTCCCCACATAGAAAATGGCCAAGGTGATGTCATTACATGTAAAGGAGATGGGGGTACATGAATCTTATCTGCATATATCTAGCATTTATGAAATCTCCTTTCATAATCAATGCAATCTGTGTGCATGGTAGCCAAATAATATCCATATCTCATTATTTTTCTAGCCATGGAAAGACCATTTGCATGTGTTCCACATATTCCACTATGTACTTCCTCAATGATGCTTCTGGCTTCGCTAGTATTTAAACATCTTAACAGCATTTGATCATTGCTTCTTCTATACAAAGTCTCACCATCAAGAAAGTATCCAGCATCCATTCTTCTCAATGATGTTTTATCAATTTCAGATGTATTTTATAGATAACTTTGATATTTGATATATTGCAGGATATCATAATACCATGGTTTGTCATCTGCCTCTTCTTCCACACTGTAACAATGTGCAGGAATTTGATATACTTGCATTTTGATCGGTATCATATCAACTTTCTTAGTTGCCTGAAACATAGCAGCTAATGTGGCTAAAGCATCTGCCATTTGATTTTCCTCTCGAGGGAGATAATTGAAGGTGATTTTCTCAAATTCTTTTACTAATTCGAGGGTAAAATTTCAGTATTCCAGCAATTTGGGATCTTTTATTTCCCATTCTCCTCGTAATTGATACACCACTAATGATGAATCTCCATATATCTGGAGAAACTTAATTTTCTTTTCTATGGCTGCCTTCAATCCCATGACAAAAGCTTCATATTCTGCCATGTTATTAGTGCAAAATAACTTCAGTCTGCTTATGAAAGGATAATAAATATTTTCTGGAGAAATTAGCACTGCTCTAGTTCCTCGTCCCAAGGCATTGGATGCTCCATCAAAATAAAGCTTCCAGGATTCATCATTCGTTCTGACTTCTTCATTCATGGTTATGCTTAACAAATCTTCGTCTGAAAAATTAAATCTTAGAGACTGATAATCATCGGATACGCGATTGGCCAGAAAATCAGCTATGACACTTCCTTTTATTGCTTTTTGGTTGACATATACAATATCAAACTCGGATAATAACATCTGTCATCTAGCCATTTTGCCTGTCAAAGCTGGTGATTCCATCAAGAACTTTAAAGGATCAAATCTAGATATCAGCCAAGTGGTATGATATAACATGTATTGTCTGAGCCTTCGAGTAGCCTACACCAAAGCACAACATAATTTTTGTATTGGTGGGTATCGAATTTTACAATCAGTAAATTTCTTACTCAGATAATAAATGGCTTTCTCTTTTCTTCCAGATTCATCATGCTATCCCAGTACACATCCCATCGAATTTCAAAGACTGTTAAGTAGAGGATTAACGGTCTATCAGGCACTGGTGACACTAAAATGGGGGCATTGGATAAATATCTCTTAATAATATCCAAAGTTTCTTGACATTCATCATTCCAGACTTCAGGATTGTTCTTTCAGAGTAATTTGAATATTGGATCACATTTTTTCAGTTAACTGAGAAATGAACCGAGATATATAATTTAATCTTCCCAAAAAGCCTCGAACTTCTTTCTTTGTATTTGGTTATGGAAGATCTTGAATTGCTTTTACTTTATCTGGATCAATCTCGATTCCTTTTTTACTAACTAAAAATCCCAAAAGCTTCCCAGAAGTTACCCCAAAAGTGCATTTAGCGGGGTTAAGCTTTAATTGATACTTCCTCAATCTATGGAAAAGCTTTCTCAAATTTTGAATATGTTCTTCTTCGGTTCGGGATTTGGCAATCATATCATCCACATATACTTCAATCTCTTTGTGCATCATGTCATGAATCAAAGTTACCATGGCTCTTTGATACGTTGCCCCTGCATTTTTCAATCCAAATGGCATTACTTTATAGCAGAATGTGCCCCATATGGTTACAAATGTTTTTTTCCATGTCTTCAGGGTTCATTTTTATCTGATTATACCCTGAAAAGCCATTTATGAATGAAAACCATGCATGTCCTGCAGTATTGTCCACCAATGTATCTATGTGAGGTAATGAAAAACTATCTTTCGGACTAGCTTTATTGAGATCTCTGTAATCCACACACATTCGGACTTTCCCGTTCTTCTTTGGTACTGGTACTATGTTGGCTACCCATTCTGGATATTTAGCTGCCTGTAGAAAACCTGCATTAATTTGCTTCATCACTTCCTCTTTAATTTGCAAAAGCATTTCTGGTCTTATTCGTCTGAGCTTTTGTTGAACGGGTTTATATACTGGACTGATTGGAAGTTTGTGCACCACTATATCTGTACTCAAACCAGGAATATCTTGATAAGACCATGCGAAGATATCTCTAAACTCTTGGAGGAGATCTATTAATTCTTGTTTTATCAGGGCTGACAAAGTAGTACCAATTTTCATTTCTTTCATTTCTTCATTAGTTCCCAGATTTACATTCTCAACTTCTTCTTTGTGAGGTAAAATTTGTTTGTCTTCTTTTTCTACCAGTCTTAACAATTCAGTAGGAACATCACATTCTATTTCACCCTCACACTCATTGATTTCCTCCAGACATATGGGACGCTCTAAATTTATCTCTTGATTAAATTTAGGAATAAGCGTGCTATTAACATTGTGACACCTGCAAATTTAAGTCAGACATATTTCCGAAACAATATAGTAAATTTATGAAATAAATGAAAAATAATGAATGTAAAAATGTACAGAATGTAAAGAATGATTGCCATTTGAGAATTTTAAAGAAAATTTCTTATATTTGATATTAGGTGAACTTAACATAATTTTCTTTACAAGATAACAAAAAGTTTTCATATTCTTGGGCTAAACATAAATATTAGTTCTGAATATTACTCTGTGTTAATACTAAAAACTACAGGGAGGTCTTCAGCAGTCCAATTGTTGAGTGTTTCTCCAGGAAAACAAAGGCGAATCTTAGCCAAGCATTTGCCAGTCTTGTTGTCATTCATGATCATGTTGATAAATAATGCTTCCATAGATTCTTCAACTATGCTTTGATCTTTTGTCAACTTTTCTTCTTTAAAGGCATCAACAAGCTGTTGTTCTACATTAATCGTTCCTCCTGATCTGAACGTGGTCTTCAACTGCGGGGAAAACATGTGTTCCCAAGGGATTTCTTCTCCTTTCAACCTTGTCTTTCTATCTTCGCATCTTCTTTTCATCTCTTTGTTCTTTTGCTGAAAATTGGGCTTAAATCCAAGCCCAAAACGATCTTTCTTCATCTTCATACTTATAGGAACTGAACTCCCTTGAAGATTCTTTCCCAAACCTTTCCCAATTTTAGCTCCAATGCCTAAAGTCTGTCGTACAGTCATCTTGGTGCAATCAGACAATTTGGGATGTGGAATTTTGCTTCCCTCAGCAATAAAGGTTGCATTAACAAATTCCAATGCTCGGAAGAGCATTCGAGAGCATCATCATTGGTTTCAATATACGAAACATCTCTTGTTATAGACGCAATGATTTCTTCCTCAGCTCCTACGCATATTAGTTGTCCATCAACAACGAATTTTAATTTCTGATGTAATGAAGAAGGAACAACTCCTGCAGAATGAATCCATGGCCTCCCTAATAAACAATTATATGTAGGGTGGATATCCATCACCACAAAGTCAATATTGTACACGACTGATCCAATCAACAACGGTATTTCCATTTTCCCAAGCACCTCTTTTTGAGTGCCATCAAAAGCTCGCACTACATTCTGATAACTTTTCATGTGCGATTTATCCACCGACATTCTTTGAAGTGCGACCAGAGGCATCAAGTTAAGAGCGGATCCATTGTCAATCAATACTCCTGGAAAAACAATGTGTGGTAATATTCAAAGCTTTTACTGACCCCATTCCACCTTCAGGTATTTCATCATCCGTGAACGTTCTGTAATTTTCAGCGGCTATATGTTCCACAATTCTGTCAAGCTTGTTGAGGGATATATCTTCAGGGATAAAGGTTTGATTAAGCATTTTCATCAAGGCATTTCTGTGTGCTTCTGAATTTATCAATAGATCAAGAATAGAAATCCGCGCTTGATGTTTATGTAGCTGTTCAACCGCACTATATTCGCTATGTTTCAGGAATTTCAAAAATTCTTGCGCTTATTTTTCTGTTACAGGCAAATTGAATGCTGGAGGGGATTCATCATCAAATACCTTTTGGGGTATTACCATAGCTTTTCCTTTTGTTTTTACCTATTCTGATGCATTTGATGTTTCGGGAGAGTAACATCTCCCACTTCTTGTAAAAAATCCAACTTCACTCACTACTTCAGACGTCGAATCCACACTCTGTATTTTCTCTTCTGCTTTTCCCAGAGAAACAGATCCTCCTACCATTGAAACATTGGTAGTATAATTCCAAGGTACCCTGCGGGTATCCTTATATGGAAATTGTAAAGGAGTCGTGATAACCACTTTCGGCTTTGTTGGTGCAGGATTCACTGTAGATGATTTCACATTAATAATCATGAGATCACTTATTCTCTGATTAGGTTTAGAATCTTCTGATGAGCAAACGTCATCTTCTTTTTTCCCTGGTTCTTCTTCAAAGAATTCTATCTCTTTGTTATTCATCAATTTTTGCACCAAATCCCTAAATTCAAGACATAGTTGAATTTCGTGTCCCTTCTCTTGATGATATTCACAATAACTCTTGCCTTCATTATGCTTTGGCCTGAATTCTTGTGGAATCATACCGGATAAGGAGAGTTGTTGAAATATCCAACCAAAAGGATATTTAATCTCAGAAACGTCAGTTTTTGCTTTCTTTCTGTTCTCTTCCTGAATTGCGTTTACGATTTTATCTCCATGATTTGGCAGCGGATGATTTGATGTAGCTGGTGAATTGAATTCCAACTTTCCAGTGTTGATCAAATTTTGAACCACCCTTTTGAATGCCAAACAGATTTCAATAGAATGACCCATAATTCCTTCATGGTAAACACAATGCGCTTTTACATCATACCATGGAGGGAATGGTGGTTGCATGGGAACCAACGGATAGGGCCGTATGACATTTGCTTTTAACAGCGAATCATAGATCTCAACATAGGGTAATGGTAAAGGTGTAAAAGACAACCTTTCACTTTCCCTTCGAGATCCTCTGGACTCTACTCGATTAGTGTTTGTTTCTTCTTTTTTAACCCTTGGTTGGGTTATTGTAACACTTTTTAAAGTATCCTTGTTGTAAAAGTTTGCATTGTTGACTTCGTTCTCTTTTTTTCGGTACATAGGTCTTTTGGAACTAGTCCCCTCGTTTGATTCAATTTTACCACTTTTCAAGACATTTTCAATGAGTTCTCCAGAAATGACCAGATCTGCAAAATTTATGGTCGCATTCCCCATTAGATGACTTAAATAAGGAGCCTTTAAAGTATGGACAAATATTATTGTGGCCTCTTTTTCTGATAGAGGTGGTTGAACTTGTGCTTCTGTGTCATGCCATCTCTGAGCATACTGTCTGAATGTTTTGTTGTTTTTTTTCTCCAAATTTTGGAGAGTCCATCTATCAGGGACCATATCTATCACGTGGCGGTACTGCTCTAGGAATGCCTTTGCCAGATCTTTCCAGGATCTAATGTTGGCTTTGGTCAGTTGAGTATACCATTTTAAGGCTGATCCTGTCAAGCTATCTTGAAAGCAGTGTGGGATGAAGGGTATGTGGTACCATCATATCTTTCAAATTCAGGAACTTTGAACTTGATGGGGAGGATTAGGTATGGAACCAAACTCAACTCGCTAGCGTCAAACCCATAGAATGACTCAGTTATTTCTACGGATTTCATTCGTTCCTCTAAGCTCCTGATCTATCTGGTCAATTGTTCATTTACTTTTTCTTTCTCATTCAACTCATTCAAATCTAGGATTAGATGTTCAGTATTAAAATCCCCTATTTTCACATCTGATATAAGTGGATTTTTGCTTGAAGATGCAGGATCTACTTGTTGATTTTCATGTGGTTTGGCCTCTTGAAGTTCTGATGTGCGGGCATGGATTTGTATAGGTGTAGTACCAGAGTGATAAATTGGTTCCGGTGGGAAAACTAGAGAATACATAGGTTCTTGGTCGAAAGATACAGGATTTTCATGATTTTTTCCAATGGTAGCCTGCTTTTTGAGCATGTCTTCTATTTTCTACATCATGCTGTCTTGTGAGTTTGCAATACTGGCTTCAACTTTCTCTAGCTTCATTCTCATCTCTGCTTGTTCTTTGTTATGTTGTTCCTCAATACGTTGTATTTTATCCTCCATGATTTTCTTAGTAGCTTGTCTAGTACCGTAGTGATGTTGTATTTCTAGTATGGCCAGAATAACTGTGATTGAAAATTCTTTTGATATTATTTTTCAAATTTTAATTAATGAATGTTATCTTAATGTAAAATAAAAATTATACATAAAGAAAATAATGCAATGAATAATGAATGTATGCAAAATGCATGTATGCAAAAGGTATTGATCCCAAAAAGTTAACTGTCATAGAACAACTTCCATCGGTATACAAAAGTTTCTTTATAATAGTTTATAACTACAGATACGTCGTAGCTTTCCTATTAAGCTCTATAATTTCTTTCATCAACCAGGTCATCTTCTTTCCATACTTGGAAACTGGATCAACGTGATGCTCAATTATTTTTGCTTCAACAGCTAGCTCCCCAACATATCTGGCAACTCCGCTCATTTGTACCATGGCCTCGAATACCATATTGCTTCTTTCTTCACTTCTTTCTACATAAAAATCAATCGATTTTTTCCATTGTTCATTAGTTACTTCGAGAGTCTACTCTAACTCAGTGATTCTGATTTGATAATTGTGCAGAGTTTTTTCAAGATCTCTAATGCGTCTTCGTAGTGAAACATTCTCCTCATAACTTTCTTTAAGATCACTAGGTCCTAGATGAACATTTTCTTGAAATAATGACTCTTCAAGTTACAAAATGTAAGCATTAAACTCTAAGTTTTTGTTTCTAGACTGATCCAGATCTTCTTCGAGTTTCGTTCGTGCTTCTTGTGTCCTTTGACTAAGCTTTTGGATTTGAACATTCTTGTTTCTGCATCTTTGCATCCAATTACTAGCCACTTCTTGCTCTACCTCAAGTCTGGTGTTGAAACTCTTCTTCTCCAATTCCAATTTTTCTTTTTCAACATCGAACTCTTCAATCCTTTGGCCCTTGACTTCAAGTTTGGCAATCAGATTGTTCATTTCAGATTCAAATCCCTTGAACATGGTATTTTTCTCACCTTCAAATTTCTCAAGCATGCCGTTCTTCATCTCTTCTCATTCTTTGGCTTGATCCCTTTCTCTCTACATTTCATTCATGATCTCGCGGCTTTCAGCTTTGTGCTTTATAATTCGTTCCCTTCTGTCAACTTCAAAATCCTCCATTTTCTACTTTCCTTTCTCAAGGTTTTTGAGTAGATGGCTATTCTTTCCTTTCAAATCTTCAACTCGGCTTTTCTCAATGTTCAATTCTTTGGTCATCTGTACTATTGATCTGCTCGGTCCTGATGCTTTCCGGGATTTGTATAGCTCATGGTAATTTTTCTTTAACGTTCTGAATTCACCATCAACGTTTTCTTTGTTTTCTCTCAGCTTTGCACATTGTGCTGAATGAAAGTCAACGTCAACACCCAACATAGCTTTATCTCTTCTCATTTGCTCTAATTCTTTCGACCAACCTTCTCTTTCTGCTTCAAACTCAGCTCTCAGGATTTCAATATCTGATGGAACCACCTTAATGCGATCTTCCATAGAGATATCCTCATTTTGGTATAGTAGAGGAATATTTTCATTTTTCCTGACAGATCTCCATTCCTCATAATCGGGAGTTAACATTTCTTTTACTGCTTTAGCTCGAATAAAAAAAGTTATTTTCCAAGCTGTAAAGGCCTCCATGATATTTCTTTTACAATTTTTGTTGTGGAATGCGAACTCATACGAATATAATCTAGCAGTGACAGAAACAACCTTCATACTACCTTATGACCAGAAGTGGTGCATATCCGATTCCTCCCCACAATCCAAGCAGCATCACCCATTTGTAATCACCACATTTGTAAAAGAATTCCCTTTGGATTTGCCACGGGGCTCGCCAAACAATGTCATCGCTTTGCAGATTTTGAAAGGCATTGATCAACATATCTTTCGTAATTTCTTTCAGCCATTCTTGCTCCAGAAATTCTTTCAATGGTGAGTAGTCCGTATTAAAGCGCCGGTATGAAACCTTTTCCGTCCTCCAAAAATGGCTACGGATCCAGACATATAACAATTGGGCACATCCTGAGAATCGTTCACCTCCTAGCTTTCTATAAGTGTTTAACGATCTGAAAGTCTCTGCTAGAATTGCAGAAGCAGGATTGACCCTTTTTGGTAGCTGCTTAAACAAATCTACTACTGCAGCTTCAATATATCCCAATACTTTCGGGAAGATGACCATACCATACATACCCAGAGCAAAGAGATCGAATCGTACTTTATCATCTGGATGACTCTAAATAAGTTCTTTAATGTTGGTCCAAGCAATGCCTTCGCTTCCGCCCTTTTGTTTTGTGCGGGATACCACCCATTCCTCTCGTACTCCGGTAATATTTGCTAATTTAACTCAAAAAGGTTGAGTTTTAATTGACTTTGAATAAATTCGATTTTCCAAAGCCCCTTCTATATGTAGTAAAGTTGTGTACTCTTCAATAGTAGGAACCAAGTCCTCCTTATTGAAAGTGAAACAATTATAACTGGGATTCCAGAATTGAATTAGGGCTCGAAGTAAGTCATCGTCAACTTCGACATAGAGCAAATATGGGATGTCCCCGTAAGTCTGATAAAACTTCAACTTTTTGTTTGAGTCCCAACTCTCCCAAATGCCTCGCAAATCTTGCATATCATTTCTTTTTAGCGAAACCGGAGCATAACTGGCTAACTCAGATACATAGTCATCTTGTAGACTGTCTCCCCCTTGTCTTTGTAAGTCCTCAGCCCACTGTCTTACTTCTGAGTTTGGAACTATTTGATTTGAACACTTTTTATCCATAGATGAAGGTTTTCCAATGAGACGATTAACACTAGGATCAATACCTTTAATCCTATATGATGTTATGCAAACAGAACACACAAAAAGAAATGAATTAGTTCACATAATAAATTAAAAAATTAATTTAATAACATCTATCCAAATATTTCTAATTAAACATGCTTTAAAATAATTTAAATTTGCATGCAATTTATTTAGCAAGAAAATAAAAAAATAAAGGAAAAAGTTAGAAATCATTTCTCCTTTGTGTACGCCTATTTTGGACAAAATTTCGACATGGCTTTAGATCAGAAGAGTTTCTAAGGTTTACTATATGTAGATTTTCAGTTCTAAGAGTAAAGGTACCCGAATTGTCCTTGTTAGTGCCCCCTTGGGCTGCTAACCCTCAATCCTAATCCATCATAGACTAAAGTGGATCGAGTTCAATACGAGGGGATACACTTCTCTATGTCTGACACGGAGAATAAATTCTCATGAAGACATAGAGCATATGAATCCCGAAAGCTACTTGCTAGGTCTGACACGGAGAATAAATTCTCACGAAGACGTCGCTTTCACTCCCACTTAAAAGGGACAAGCTTGATTAAAAAGCTTATGTTATGAATGCATGTGTTGTGTGTGAGGAGAAATGTTCATACCTCTGACAGAAAAATAAATAATGAAAGTTAATACATGAAAATAAAATGAAACATTAATAAAATAATATATATATAAATATTATGAAAATAATAAGTATATATACAAATTTTCGAAAAGAAAGAATTATAAATTAAATATATGAATTTCTAATTTCTAATTAATAGAGACAATTTATAATTGATTTTAAAGCTTGACCAGATCCCCAGTGGAGTCTCCAAGCTGTCGTAACCAGTTTTCGTCCGGGCATGAATTTTTACTTGACGGAGAAAATTAATGTGGATAAAAATGATTTTGATTTAAAATAAATATTTTGGGAGTCTCCATTGACCTTTTTGGGTTAGGTAGATCAAATACCTAAACACAATCTTTTAAAATAGTTTTTAAGAAAACAATATTTAAAAGATAAAACTGATCTGCATATAACCAAAAATTTTAATGAAAATGGATTCGTGGTCAGTTACATTCAGGGAAGGATTAGCACCCATATAATGCCCAAAATTGGTACTTTATTAATTATAAATTGTCTCTATCATTAGAAATTTAAAAATTCAAAGATATATTTAACTTATAATAATTTTTATTTCAAATTTATGATTTTATGAAAATATATTAATATAAATAAGATATTTATTTATTTAGAAATATCAGAAAAGGACTTCTAGATGCTTTAAGACAGTTCTTTTCTTAATAAATAAATTTAAAAAAATATTAAAGCATTTATTAAAATAGATATAATTTATAAAAATAATATCTTATTTAAAATATAAAGACATCTAGTTTCTTTATGACTGTCCTTTCTTAATATTTAAAAACATAATTAAAATAATTTTTAAAGTAATTTATGAAATTTATAAATAAATATTACTTTTTGTATATATATTTATATGAATTAATAATATTCAAATATTAAGAACATATAAATATAAATAATAACTAAAATCAATATATATGTACATAAAAATAATAATGATATAAAAGCATTAAATGACTAAATTATAAAATTCTTAAAATTAGATTCCTAATTTACCAATTATTTAATATTCTAGTAACTAAACATGCAATTTATTAGTATTATTAATTTAGTGATTAAAATAAAATTGTATAAAATTTGAACATCAAATTAAAATAAATTAAAATATGCTGTTCAGGATTAAAATATTAATTTTTAACATTATGAGGGCTAAATCAGTTATTTGCCTAAAATATATATATTATGCTAATGACTAAATTATGAATTAAATAAAATTAAGAGGCCAAATTCAAATGATTGTAAATTTGATTCCAGTGACTATAATATAAAATTACAAAACTATTGGACTGCAGACGAGGTTTAACTTTTAATAAATTACAAATAGACCCCTCCCTAAAACGGTGTCGTTCGGGGAGGGGTATTTAAGCCCCAAACCAGACGGCCTTAAGGCCAAAAATTCATTTCTCCTCTCTCTCATTCTCTCTCTTTCTGAGATAGTTTTAAACTCTCTCGCCTCTCTCTAGCTTCCCTCACCGGAGGGAAGCCGGTCACCGGCCGACAGCCTTCTGCCGCCGCCAGCCTCATCGTCGACCACCATCGCTGGTGGTCGGAGAACACTAAAATTTCCTAAACACTAGATCCGAGTACCCTAAACTCGATTCCAATATTCTTTCGTCCTAAAAAACCATGGATTTTCCTAAATCTAAGGAAATACCTTCGGTATTTTTAGTTTTTCGGTGACGGTTGGGGTTCTCCGGTGAGGTAAACTCCTCTTCTTCTTCTCTCTTTTTTCTTCTTTCTGTTTTGTGGATTCGATGGTTGCTGTGTTGCTTGTGGCTCGTTGCTCTCTATATTTTTTTCTGTGCTCTCTGTTCTTGCCCTCTCCTTTTCTCTTGTTTATAGGTGGTCGACTTTTATAAGCCTCGTCGGTATCTTCTTCGGACTGGGTAAAAGATTGAAGCTTGGTGAGTCACCGAACTTCCAGTGGTGACTCACCGTTGAGGGCAACATGTGCGGCTATGGCTGGGCCTTCTAGATCCTTCGGTTAGCGTCGTGGCAGCGTGGTAGCAGAGGTTGATGAACGGCGGCCGCGTGGTCCCTAGGGTATCATCACCCTAGGGTTTGTTCTGGATGCGTGTGGGCCGTTGGATCTCTTAGATCCAACGGCTATGATGCTGAGGTTCCTAGGGTATTGAGATGGAAACCCTAATTTGGTTTTAGGGTTTAGCTGGGCCATCTGGATCTGGGCCACCATGTTTGGGTCACTGTTAGGCCTGATGTATCCGAGTTGGGCTTGTAATTTGTAATAATATTTATTAATAATAAAAATAATAATAATAATTATAATAATTATAATAATAATAATAATAAAATATAAATAATATTCAAATGAAAAAAACGAGTATCTTCAAGTAGGAACTAAGGAAAGTAGTATATAAAACCTAATATGGGAGCATTGCATAATTTTGAAAGAAAAATCAGATCGAGACCCTAAAATCGATAATAACTTAAAAACCCTATGTTTCATGTATTGTGGAGCATTGTATAACTTTGTACCAATAAGTGGTTTGTAGAGCTGATCCAAACATGTAAAGGAATACTCATAACTTGGGATAGCGTTTCAACAACGAACAATCAGGCCATAGTGCATCGAGAACAAAAAGAGCCTTTTGCGGTCTATTGGATACCAAGATCGATCAACAATAATATTTCCATCCATCATGAGACCATGAGAGTGATCGCGATGGCTGGAGGACATCCTATGCTTGTCACCGGCACAAAGATGGACGTTCAAGGAGGGAGAGGGGCATCACCATAGAGAGAAAAGAGAGAAAAATATAGAGAAAATTTTCTCCATCCTTACCAGAGCAGTTGAACAAGTTAACCCTTCCCCCTGTCTATTAAAAGTTACAAAATGGTCACTCAATTATTCATCCTCCTTGACTATTAAAAGTTACAAAATGGTCACTCAATTATTCATCGTGTTTCAAACTCGTCTTTTTCTGTTAAAAATGATGACAAATTGAGTTGAACATTAATCTACTGACTTAGATATGATAAAATATGATCCCAAAATCTCAAACAACTATCATGTCTCAGTTAACACCTAAACGTTTAGCTCAAATTGCCCATATTTTTTAACCTAAAAGGACGAGTTTGAAAAATATTGAATAGTTGGGCGACCATTTCGTAACTTTTAATGGTCGTGGGACACAAAAAATAATGTCTTATAATCGATGGATAATTTTGTAACTTTTAATAGTTGAGAGACTCAATAAAATAACATCCTATAGTCAATGGACCATTTGTATACTTTACCCTAAAAAACTTATTATTACACGTGTTTAAAAGTTATATGAATATAATTAATATAATGCCAACGAATTACAATAGTAAAATTGTTGTTTGTTGGTTTTTTTTGGCCCATCAGACCAGACACCAAAATTAATTATACCAATTGATGTAATATTAACTACACTCCTCCACTTGTGAAGAAGAATAGGCAGCATTGTTGTTTGTGAGATCTAGGAAAGTTTAAGTGATGAAATATGTTTAGTAAAATGTAATGAAAATGAAAAGATAGATGATCAAAGTATGGTTGTACAAGATTATGATAGATGGAAGTGTTGATGAAGATGGTTGATGATATTGATGAAGATAGTGTCTTAAACTCGCCAAAGAGAGAACTATGCTAGAGCAGCATAACAACGTTCTCTACAAACTTGCTTGAGGGATGGTAAAAAGTGACTTAAAACGTTAGATAGAAATCTAGGAACTTAAAGTATCAGGCTGGATAGAATTATGCCACAAGTAAGGAAACTTGCTTAATCGATATAGTTCTAAAAAGAACTTGAAAGAGAGATAAACTCACAAAGTGTTTGATTGATAAAAAGTTGTATATCTTACAAATGAAAATGATGAACTATTTATAGGCCTAAGTGCATAGGTTGAATACAAAGCATTTAATGGATGAATGTTCATCAACTTGTAGGTTCATTGCACGCCAATGTGAACTCTAACAATGCATTGAATAGATGCATGTTTCTTCATTAAGGCTTTGTATCTACTTGGACGAATACATCTCCCCTTTGATGGCTTGATGTGCACACAAGTTCAACCCCCCTTTTGTATGTCAAATTCAGCCCCCTTGGAGACTTGAAGTGCATGCATTAATGTAGTTGTATTGGATGAATGTATTGGATTAAATTCACCCTCCCTTTCCATGCATGAATGTTGCAAATCCATCTCCTTTGTAAACTCAACCATTCGGTTACTTGCATGAACTTGCTTGGTGAATGAATTTGGATTAAATGCAATCATCCTTCTTGCTTGGTGAATGAATATGGATTAAATGCAATCATCCTCCTTCAGTGTGAACAAGACTCTTGGAACCCTTGGATGAATGTGCATCTTCACTTGGTTTCTTCCATATTAATTGTCATTTCTGGTCCATGCATCTCTTCATTAATGTCATCCATCCATAAATTCAAGGAAGGTGATGAATGATTGTAAATCCCGTATAAATTTCCAGCCTGCACTGTCTTTAGTAATATGGGCATATCTCGAGCTTCCGATGTTGGATTTATGCGATTCAAAGTGCGTTGGAAATATAAGAGACAGGGGATTAGATGTAAAGAAGACAAAATGACCCAAAGATGCTTGGAAAATGTTCCAAATTGGTGAAAAATCTGAGTGATGTGAACTGTCCATTGGATTGCCTTGAATTGTACCTTGCACCAAACACAAAATGTATATAAGTTACATATGCTCAAGTTCATGAATATGCAATAAGTAACATTATAATGTGACACATTATTCCATGCCTAATATAATAATGCAAATGATATGATAACATGAGGAATGTGTATCATAATATATGCATGAATTAAGCTAAGTAAAGATGTGACATGCATGAATATCATATGTGATGCAAGTATAGGACAATAAATGAATATTCAAGCATAGTTAAAAATTTCAAAAGCATATTCATGTGATATGTAATGCATAAATAAGTAGATAAGGAATAAAATAAGGTAAGACTCCCTTAAATCAACAAGGTAGATCATCCATGATGTGAGCATGTGTTGAAGAAGTATGACCCTAGGCAGGATCACATCATCACCCATTCTTTAGGGCGATTTGTCCTCAAATTGAAGGCCATTGTCATTGATTTCTCCATTGGAATAAGAAACGATGTAAGTAGATCGTTCAGCCTTCTTTGATTAACCTCTCCCTTTGAATAGTAACAACTCTATTGAATTTCTTCATGGTGTTCCTTGGAATCATCACATCGATTGGTTAATATATGAAGCTCTTGAAAACCTTCATTGAGTGAATGGCTAGGGTTTGAATGTGCACAAGTTTCATGGACTATTTTAAGTAGGTAAGTCATGACATCTTCAACCTCTTTGATTCGATCATCATAAATAAGAACCACTCCTTGTAGATGATTCAATGTGCTACAAAATAAACATGCATTAGAAAATGAAACACCATTAATAAGATGAGTGAACATAGAAAGTTCATGAATGGAATTTGGCCCTTGACATTCTCAAGAATCGGATTCATTGAGACTTCCCTTTCATTAGATTCTTCAAATGGATGGAGTGCACATGAAATGTCAATGAACACGTCCCTTGGAATAATCTGCAAGTCAAAACAAAAAGTAAGAGGAATAGATTGGTTAGTAGGAAATAAAATTTCCATCTCTTTATATTTTTCTCTCACTCCAATGCTTCTTTTGAACTCTCTCTTCAATCTTACACTATTGTTTTTCAATGTGGTCATTTTTAACCACTTTAAATTGTTTCTCATATGGTTATTCTATGTTTGAACTCTCCTCAAAACATTCTTCTTCAACTGCCTTGATCACTTCAATGCTTCTCTTCACATGGTTTTGTTCATCCTTCACTTGGCTAGGTGATAAGGGTACCAAAATGATTTTCTTGTTTTGGTGGAAGAACAAGTACCAATTTGTGAAACCATCATGTAATGCTCGTTTTTCAAATTTTCAAGGCCTTCCCAACAGCAAATGTCTAACATTCATTGGCACAATGTCATAGAGGACTTCATCTTGGTATTTTCCAAATGAGAATGGAATGACAACTTGCTTTGTGATCTTCATCTCCCATCCGTCATTCAACCATTGTAATTGGTAGTCTTCAATCATAGCTTTTTAAACATTGTAATTAGTAGTCTTCAATCCCATTTTTTTAACCATGTATGTACTGGCAATGTTTGTACAACTTCCTCCATCGATGACCATGATGAAAACTTTGTTGTTAACATGAAAACGGGTGTAGAATATGTTTTTCCTTTGTTCATCCCTCACGGTTTGGAGATTCAAGGTTCTCTTAATGAAAAGAACTTGTTCTGTAATAGAAGAAGAAAATGATGAATCTTGTGACATGGCTAGTTAAATAATTATAGAAATAAAATCTTACCAACACATTCAAAAACCTCTCAGATTTTTCTTCAAAGAAACTTTGATTATGCTCTACTTAAACACTCGTGTTTCACTTGGGAATATGAATTTGGCTTTTTATAATTCCCCTTCTGTTCTCACTTACTATTTTGCCTTTTTTCCTCTTAATCCCTCTTGTTGAGTTATTTGTAGAACTAACTCAAGATTATAGCAAGTCTTCAACCTTGGTTGTAATATTGGTTAAGATAGGCATAAGCAATGATAAAAGAAAGAAAGGCTTGAAAAAGAAAATAAATAAAGAATTTGGAGACTTACAATCCAAAGACAACACTTACCAACCTCCTATCACGAGAAAACAAGAAGGTTGTCTCTTCAAGTTTGGTTGTTTATAGTATGAATGTCTTCAATGTTGTTCTTTATAAAATACCTCTTGTAGGAATTTTCTCTTTTTTTTGGTTTTTTTTTCTTTCTTTGAACTCATTTGGAATGAAGTATGAACCTTCTTTTGTTTGTTTTCTTTGCACTTCTTTTCTTTCTTCTTTTGTGTTGTTTTTCTTGATGTTGTTGCAACTTCAATTAAAATTGTTGTCAATCAACCAATGCTCTGATATCACTAGATGTAAGACTAAGTACACTCCTCCGCTGATGAAGAAGAATAGACAGCCTTGTTGTTGTTTACCCGATTTAGGAGAGACAACAAGTATAGCCCCAGAATTGAAGTTTAGTTGCAACAAAGATAATGAAATGGATTACAAAAGTTTAAGTGATTAAATATGTTAAGTAAAATGTAATGAAAATGAAAAGATAGATGGTCAGAGTATGGCTATAGAAGATTATGATAAAAGGAAGTGTTGATGAAGATGGTTGATGGTGTTGATGAAGATAGTATCTCAAACTCGCCAAAGAAGAAACTATGCTAGAGAAGCATAACCCTGTTCTCTACAAACTTGCTTGATGGATGGAAAAAGTGACTTAAACCCACTAGATAGAAATCTAAGAACTTAAAGTATCAAGGTGGATAGAATGACGCCGCATGTATGAAAACTTTCTTAATCTATATAGTTCTAAAAAGAACTTGAAAGAGAGATAAACTCACAAAGTTTTTTAGTTGATAAAAGTTGTATATCTTAAAAATAAAATGATGAACTCTTTATAGGACTATGTGCATAGGATGAATACAAAGCATTTAATGGATGAATGTTCATCAACTTGTAGGTTCATTGCATGCCAATGTGAACTCTAACAAGGCATTGAATGGCTGCATTTTTCTTCATTAAGGTTTTGTATCTTCTTGGTTGAATATATCCCCCTTTTGATGGCTTGATGTGCACACAAGTTCAGCCCCTTTTGTATGTCAAATTCAGCCCTCTTGGAGACTTGAAGTGCATGCATTAATATAGGTACATTGGATGAATGTATTGGATTAAATTCACCCTCCTTGTTGTGCATGAATGTTTCAAATTCATCTCCTTTCTGAACTCAACCATTCGGCTACTTGCATGAACTTGATT
The DNA here is from genome assembly GCF_006381635.1 of Hibiscus syriacus. Classification (NCBI taxonomy): domain Eukaryota; kingdom Viridiplantae; phylum Streptophyta; class Magnoliopsida; order Malvales; family Malvaceae; genus Hibiscus; species Hibiscus syriacus. Next base: position 10,450,165 of record NW_024062980.1, on the reverse strand, counting down.
GGTGAATGAATTTAGATTAAATGCAATCATCCTCCTTAACTGTAAACAATACTCTTGGCTACCTTGGATGAATGTGCATCTTCACTTGGTTTCTTCCATTTTAATTGTCATTTCTGGTTCATGCATCTCTTCATCAATATCATCCATCTATAAATTCAAGGAAGATGATGAATGGTTGTAAATCCCGTATAAATTTCTAGCCTGCACTATCTTTACTAATCTGGGCATATCTTGAGCTCCCAATTTTGGATTGATGCGATTCTAAGTGGATTAGAAAGATAAGAGATAGGGGATTAGATGTCAAGAAGACACCATAACCCAAATATGCTTGGAACTTGTTAAACATTGGAAATAATTTGAGGTTCGTGAACTATCCATTGGATTGCCTTGAATTTTACCTTGCTCCAAACACAAAATGTATATAGGTTACATATCTTCAAGTTCATGAATATGTAATAAGTAACATTCTAATGCAACACATGATTCCATGCCTAATACAATAATGAAAATGATATGGTAACACAAGTAAGGAATGTTTATCATAATATATACATAAATTAAGCTAAGTAAAGATGTGACACGCATGAATATCATATAGGATGCAAGTATAGGACAATTATATGAATATTCAAGAATAATTAAAAATGTCAAAGCATATTCATGTGACATTTAATGTATAAATAATTAGATAAGTAATAAAATAATGTAAGACTCCTTTAGAATCAGCAAGTAAGATCAATCATGATGTGAGCATGTGTTGAAGAAGTGTGGCCCTAGGCAGGATCACATCACCAATAGGCCACCTTCTTTTTTATTTTGAAAACTATGAAAAATGTTACAGTGCAAGGAAAACTTGTCCTACTGACTTGACAAGTTTGTCCCAAAAATATTTTTTAATAGTCCTTGATAACCGTCGTTTTGCTATCAAAATAATTTCGGCTTCTTAAATAGAAAGGAAAAGGTAGTATAGAGAAGCAGGGTCGATCCATAGGAACTGTGTTGTTTCTGATTTAGTAAAATTGTTTCTTGATTTAAGGAGGAGATAGAATTCCAAGTAAAGTTGAAAAGATTTAATAAAATAAAATAGATAATAATAAATAAAAGGGAAAATAATAAAATAATAAATAATAGTAGTGAAATAAAAAAATGGGGTTTTTAAAAGTTGTTTTTAAAGTAAAAGATAAGAATTAAATAAAAGAAATAATTAAATAAATAATCTAATGAGATAGGGATAAAGAAAACTTATAGTGAAAGTAACCTCAGACTTCAGCTTTGCCTCAAATTCCTCGAATCATCGAAACAGATTTTTTACTTCAAGATTCACGTCGACTTACAATGACAATTCTTCGCTGCCAACTCGGATTGTGTCGTTTCAACAATAACTGATTCTGATCTCAGTTTCCTCTTAGCAAACAATTTTGCAAAGTGTGTTCTCGGGAAGTTGAATATGTTTCAATAAGCAAATCCTTCTTCAAACGTTAACCATAACAATATCCGGACTAATGTCGAAATCGTTTTGATTTGAAAAGTAAGCTCAAAAAACAGAGAGAGAAATCTGAAGCGATTTAAGTACTTTACAATTCTCACGTTTGGAATTGAGTCTCCGCTTTAGCCTTCGGCTTGAAAGAAAATTAGCTAAGCATGACCAATGTCATACTTAGCATAATTGAAAAGTATGCGAAAAATAGAGAGAAAGCTAGAGAGAAAAAGAAGATTTTATTCTTATATGAGAGATATATGTTTTTAGGCTTACCCTGATAAGGTATTTATAGCCTTCAAATTCCTAAAAACAAGCTAAAACATCTTAAATCCTAATTAAAACACTTAAAACTATTTAAACTAAATTACCTAAAAAATAATATTTAAAATAATATTCTAAATCCTAATTAAAATACTAAAACCTATTTAAACTAAAATATCTAAAACAAAGATAAAATATAAAAATAATATCCTAAAACTGAATTAAAATACTAAAATCTATTTAAACTAAAATACAAAGATAAAATATAATGTTTAAAATATTATCCTAAACTTGAGTTTAATTCAAATCTGAATTCCAGAAACGTGCTACCAAACCATTCGTGCTTCTAGAAACGCTAACTGTATCTACTAGAAGGTGCTGACGTCATCACCTTTTCGGATATTTCATGTCCACTATTCCAGCTTTGATTCCAAAATTAAAAAACTACATAATTTTTTCATTTTAGTGCAATTTCCAAACTCTGACGTCCTGCACAGAAAATGAATCAAAATGAACAAATAAGACATAAAAACCAATAATTAAGAAGTAATTTAAAATTAAAATATTAACTAAATTAAGCACTTATCAGATTCCCGTAACTTATTCAATTCTTGTCCTCAAGCATTCATCAATTAACATATCAAAATCATAATTTCCCATCTTCAATTTCATGTTATTTCTCAAACTTCCAATCGAACTAAGTCCATGATATTTGCCGAATTCAAGTTACCATGAAGCAAAGGCATAACTAAGAAAATTTAAAGTAAGCAAGACATCTCAATTAATTGCCAACTTTAATGAAACGTGACTCAATACCTCACAAAGATTCACACATATCCGCTCAAAGTGTTTGAGGTAAATGAAATCGCTCAAACTGAAAGTAACCAAAATATTACCATAGGCTTGGAATCCAATCAAGTCTCCACTACGAAAAATGAACATAATGCAATAATCAAGGGGTCTTTAAACAAGGTGTAATGGGGCTTAGGTTAGGGTAGGTAAAAGGCCAAAAGAAAGGTTTAAAATACTGAAACAAAAGATCAAAATAATTAAGAACAATCCATGAATTAACATGAAGCGCAATGAAGAACAAAACAAGGAAAAAGAATAGATGAAAGATAATTGAAGTGATCGATTTTTCCTTCCCTTTTTTTCTTCGAACAAAGGGTATATTTTTTTCTGCTGTTCAAAACAGTGAATAGCTTTTTTCGATTTTTTTCTTTGAAACATTGAATTTTTTCATTTTTTCTTTTTCGTGGAACAACAATGATACAAGATCTCAAGTCTCGGCAAGAGTGTGAAAAGAGAAGAAAAATAAAAAAACAAGGCTTCATGTTTAATTATGAGGTATAAAACAAAGAAAGGGAAATAAGCTCAAATTTGGTTAACTAGTGGGTATATAAATGGGTAGGCTTTTTGGGAAAAGTGGGTTTATCCTAGGTGCCCCTATCACATTAAAACATTACGTTCAACATGTAGTCTCAATATGCATTGTGATTACAAGTTCTAGAATATCCTAATTAGTTCGGCACATGCAAGTCAAACAATGAGCAAGAAAGAAAATGTATGCTCTTTAGACCCAAATCTCACAAGAAAAGTTTATGTGCATTGAGTCAAGTTCATCTCTATCGACAAAAGCATGAAATATCAATACTCAACAAAAATTTCACCAGTTATACTAATCACCAATCATGCAACTTAAATTCGATCAAAACATGATCACAATTCGAAAGAAAGCAAGAGTATAAAGCGAAATTCAAGACTAGCAACCAACGGTCCCAACATGTCAACATCAGAACAACTCAATTTCAAACAGTCGAATAAGTCAAGGAAAAATTTGACGACATGCTTATCCTTTCCCCCTCACTTATCCCTTTTTGTCCAAAAACGTCTATTAAATTGAAAATCAAAGAGACGGAAAAGGAATACTACCCAATATAGTGGTGACCACGGCGACGTCGAGATGAGCTGTTGTAGAGTAGAATGTCCGATATTGCATTGTTATGTTCGAACTTTTCTGCACAGTTCGAACCAAATCTATTTTTTCTTGCATTTTTTTCTGTATTGCATTGTTAGAATTTGTTGTGTATTTTTCTGTATTGTTCGAACCAAATAAGTTTTTTTCTGCACTGTTCTGTTTGAATTTTTCTGCACAGTTCGAACCAAATCAGTTTTTCTTCACTGCTTTTTCGTTAAATATTCTATCAAAATTCGGATCTGTTCAGAGAAAAATAAAATAAATTTAATTAAAATAAAATAAAATAAAATAAATAGAATGAAAATAAATTTGCTAAAAAAATAAAATAAAAATAAAACGAAAATAAAATAAAATAAAATAAAATAAAATAAAATAAAATAAATAAAATGAAATGGTTGTCTCTCATCAAGCGCTTTTGTTTAATGTCGTTAGCTCGACGATCTGATTCAGACTATAGGTTTCGAGAGAAATACTTACTCCACTTTAATACGTTTTTCCCAACTAAGAACTTCCTTATGAGAAATTCTACGATCGTATAATCCTTTTATTTTTTTCTTGTAGATTTTGTCTTTCTCATAGGCTTTTCTTCGGATCTTTTTTAGCTTTGAAAGCTTATCCAAAATAATAACTGGTGAAGTAGCATTTTCTCCTAAAAAGGCATTTTTTAAGAGTTTCAGCATTTGTTTCAATTCTATCTCAGGTGCCTGCAAAACAGAAGGTAAAATTTTAGTTTTATAGAAAGGTAAAAATAAATCAGAATTGATTAAATGAATATTTTCAAACTCCCTTTCTTCTTCTTTGTGAAAAAGTTCAAGATCCCTAGAAAGATTAGATTCAATATATTCAACAATTAAAGGATCTAAAATATCAACATAATTAATTCTTTCAACTTGATCTGGGTATTTAATTGCTTTGTAAACATCAAATTCAATGATCTCACCATCAAATTCCATTGTCAGTATGCCACTTCTAACATCAATCTTTGTATGTGTGGTGCTTAGGAAGGGTCGGCCTAAGAGTACTTTGGAATAAGTATCCGACCTATCGTGTTCCATGTCAATGACATAGAAATCTACAGGAAAAAATAATACCTCGACCTTCACTAAGACATTTTCCATCATTTCCACTGGATAGATCATGAACCGATCAGCCAACTGTGTGGTCACTCCCGTTTCCTTCAAAGGCTCTTTAGAAATCATTTTATAAATAGATAATGGCATAACATTAATTGAAGATCCTAAGTCACACATTGCACGTTTAATTTTAAAATCACCTATTTTGCAAGGTATAGCGAACATACCTTGATCCATCATCTTTGGTGAGAGCTTTCGTTAAAAAATTACAGAGACATGTTCTCCTAAATTTACCTTTTCGTGCCCCATTAATTTTCTCTTTGTAGTGCAAACTTCTTTTAAAAATAAAGCATACCTTGGTACTTGTCGATTTACTTTAAGAAGAGGTATATTGACTTGAACTTTTTGGAACACCTCTAAGATCTCCCTTTATTCAGCTCTTTTATCATACTTTAGCAGTCTTGATATAAAGGGTGGTGGCGTGATTTTATGAGAAGAAATAGAAAGATGTGAGTTAGATGCACCTTGTATTTCTGAAGATGGCGTACCCTCTTGTTCTTTCTGATGTGCAGTTTTTCTATTGGAACTTCGGGTGAGATAACTTTTCCACTTTGAAGTGTGATGGTACTAACATTCTCTCTCGGATTTGACTCCGTTTGAGAAGGTAGTCTTCCTTGTGATTCCAATTTTCCATTAGTTTGAGCTAGTCGGCTCACTTGGTTATCTAACTCTTGAAGATGTGTTTCGGTTCGGCTTTGGAATTTTTCTTGGGATACAATGAACTTTTCTTGTGAGATTGCTAACTTCCCTATGAGTTCCTCCAATGATGGTTTTTGGATTTGTTGTTGAGGAGGGGGTCTTGGTTGATAAGTTGGTCTTTGATTTGCCGCATAACTGAAGTTTGAGTGGTTTCACCATCATAGATTATAAGTATTGTTGTATGGGTTGTATTATCTTTCTGGAAGTCCTGGAAAGTTTCCTAGGGCATTGATTTCTGCATTACCTCCTTCTTGTATCAACGGACAATAATCAGTCAGATGGTCTAGCTTTGTGCATATCCCACATGCTCTTATTGCTCCAGATTTTCCTGCAACAAGTGAATTAACTACTTCAGTTAATTTGTCTAACTTATTCTCGAGGGAAAAAGTACCTATCTCGTGAACCCGTCGGTTGGGTTCACTTGAAAACTGTTGAGAGTTGGCTACCATGGTTAAAATCAATTCCCTTGCTATTGTTGGGGTCATGTTGACTAATGCTCCTCCACTGGCGGCATCTACCATTTTCATCTCCATAGGTAAAAGGCTTTCATAAAAGTATTGAACTAATGTTTGCTCACTTAATCTGTGTTGCGGACAACGTGTGCAAAGCTTTTTAAATCGCTCCCAATAGTCATAAAGATTTTCTTCTCTCTTTTTTTGAATGGAAAGAATGCTCCTTCGTAACTCACTTGCTTTAGCCGCTGGAAAGAACCTGTCAAGAAAAATTCGATTCATGTCAGCCTATTAAATTAACTGAATTGGGAGGAAAATAAAATAACCAATCTTTAGTCAAGTCAGCTAAAGAGAAAGGGAAAGCTCTCAATTTAATTTGATCTTCGGTAACTCCCTGTGGTTTCATGCTAGTGCAAACCATGTGGAATTCCAACAAGTGTTTGTACGGATCTTCAGTGGGAAAGCCGTGGAAAGTGGGAAGAAGATGAATTTGAAATGGAGTCCCGCCACTAGGAAAATTAATGCATAATAGTGTTTGAGTGACAAGAGATGTGCTAGCTCTCGGATCGTTTGTTCTTCTTCTGCCATCGGGATGTTGTATGTGTCTGATTCAGAGTCTGTCTCTGCATTTGATTCTGCTTCTGAACTCTGCTTTTGTTCTTCTTGTCTTTTTCTCTTTTCTTGAAGCGTTTGTGCATGGATTCTTCGTTTTGGTCCCGGTAACGACGCCAATTTGATAACCGTCGTTTTGCTATCAAAATAATTTTGTCTTCTTAAATAGAAAAGAAAAGGTAGTATAGAGAAACAGGGTCAATCCACAGGGGCTGTGGTGTTTCTGATTTAGTAAAATTGTTTCTTGATTTTAGGAGGAGATAGAATTTCAGGTAAAGTTGAAAAGATTTAATAAAATAAAATAGATAATAATAAATAAAAGGGAAATAATAAAATAATAAATAATAGTACTAAAATATAAAATGGGGTTTTAAAAATTTATTTTTAAAGTAAAAGATAAGAATTAAATAAAAGAAATAATTAAATAAATAATCTAAAGAGATAGGGATAAAGAAAACTTATAGTGAAAGCAACCTTAGACTTCAGCTTTGCCTCAAATTCCTCGGATCATCGAAACAGATTTTTACTTCAAGATTCACGTCGGCTTATAAGGATAATTCTTCGTTGCCAACTCGGATTGTGTCGTTTCAACAATAACTGATTCCGATCTCAGTTTCCTCTTAGCAAACAATTTTTCTAAGTGTGTTCTCGGGAAGTTGAATATGCTTCAATAAGCAAATCCTTCTTCAAACATTAACAATAACAATATCTGAACTAATGTCGAAATCGTTTTGATTTGAAAAGTAAGCTCAGAAAACATAGAGAGAAATCCAAAGCGATTTAAGTACCTTACAATTCTCACGTTTGGAATTGTGTCTCTGCTTTAGCCTTCGGTTTGAAAGAAAATTTGCTAAGCATGACCAATGTCATACTTAGCATAATTGAAAAGTATGCGAAAAATAGAGAGAAATCTAGAGAGAAAAAGAAGATTTTATTCTCATATGAGAAAGATATGTTTCTATGCTTACCTTGAGAGAGTATTTATAGCCTTCAAATTCCTAAAAACAAGCTAAAACATCTTAAATCCTAATTAAAACACTTAAAACTATTTAAACTAAATTACCTAAAAATATTATTTAAAATAATATTCTAAATACTAATTAAAATACTAAAACCTATTTAAACTAAAATACCTAAAACAAAGATAAAATATAAAAATAATATCTTAGAACTTAATTACAATACTAAAACATGTTTAAACTAAAATACAAAAAGATAAAATATAATGTTTAAAATATTATCCTAAACTTGAGTTTAATTCAAATCTAAATTCCAGAAACGTGCTGCGAATCCATTCGTGCTTCTAGAAATGCTGACTGGATCTTCTAGAAGGTGTTGACGTCATCGCCTCGTCGGATGTTTCATGTCCGAATCCATGCCCACTAATCCAGCTTTGATTCCGAAAATTAAAAAAACTACAGAATTTTGTTATTTTAGTGCAATTTCCATAATCTGATGTCCTGCATAGAAAATGAATCAAAACGAACAAATAAGCCATAAAAACCAATGATTAAAAAGTAATTTAAAAGTAAAATATTAACTAAATTAAGCACTTATCAGTCACAGGTAAGTGGGGCCCATATGGGTTAATATTATAATATATTTGTAGGAACACATCACGTCATCGCAATGAGTTCAGTGAAAAGTACTTTTTTAATTCAATAATTAATTTAAATTTTTTTTAAAAAAATTAAGAAAAACTCGGGAGCTCGTCACCTTTGGAATTTAAAATAACCTATTTGTTTATATCAGTTGGGTAATGGTCAAAAGCAACAGGCATATTGGAATTCATCACCTCGATGTGACGAGTTCCATGAAATTTTTTAAAAATATAATTGTTTATGGACTTTGGGTTTAGGGTTATAAATAGGGGTTTGGGGTTTTAGATTTTTATTGTGTATTGTTAAGAAAAATTGATAAAATTGTTTATCTTTTGAAGTTCCTGAAAATGTCTACCCGAGATGAAATGTTATGCCTTGATGTTATCCATATTTCTTCGCTCGAATTCACTCCAGAAGAAGAACGGGACTTTCGTCAACGAGGAATGACACTTAAAGATTCGCATCAACAAATTATTATATATCTACAACAATATGAGTTGTATCCAGCCGTATTTCTTCGTGGTTTTAAAGTGAACCTGACATTGATTTCGGCGCTAATTGAACGTTGGAGGCCCAAAATGCATACTTTCCATTTTCTGAATGGTGAAGCAATGATTACGTTGGAAGGTATCGCTTACTAACTCGATGTTTCGATTAATGGTGCAACACTAGTGAGGCACAACGATTACAACCGATTCCAAATTATTGAGGAATTTTTGGGAAAGTTGCCACCACCAGAGGTCTTAGACAGGTATCAGATATGGATAACTTGGTTGGAGTTTGAATTTCATGTGACTAATAACTCTACCGAGGATGGGTTCATACTTGTAGCTCGATCGTTTCTTCTCCAATTGATTAGAGGGACATTGTCACCAGATAAATCCGGGAATTTAGCGCTAACTCATTATCTTTCGATATTGAAAAATTGTACTGAGTGTCGTAACACTAATTGGGGCTTGGTTATTTTTTCATTTTTATACCAGAAACTTTGCAAGGATACAATCATTGAAATGGGTCAAAAAGTTGATGTAGCGGGTTGTCTAGTCTTGCTACAGTCTTGGGCGTGGTATCGGTTTCCGTTTTTTACACCAATTATAACAGCCTAAGTTGAATTTCTATGGTTGGAAGGTAATTTTTTTACTTCATTTTTTTAGTAAATTTATAAATTTATTTTATCTTTATTTTTTAATTTTTTATTAATTATATTATTTAGATGGCATCATATAATTACCGAGACCAAGTTGTCAGGTGCAAAAAAATGATATACAAATGAGGATCGATATTATCGGTCAATATGTGGTAAATATTATTTTAGCAAATTACTTAAATTTTATTTATTTATACTAAATTTTATAATTTAATTGATGTTTACAGTTTAGTTGGATTCCATATTGTGACGATGACATCTATCGGTTACTGCCACTGAGATTTTTTGAAGACCCAAAGTTATGGTGTGTCGTTATACCTTTGCTTCATTTTGCAATTGTTGAGATGAACTTCGTAGATAGAGTGTTGCGCCAGTTTGTGTCTCATTTAACAATGGAATTGATACACATGGGAAGCATAAAGATAATTGGTCGAGGAAGCATGTTGTATACATTCAACAAATGGAATGAACAACATTTATATGTCATTGTGTTCTTCGAGATTACAGCTGTTGACCTTGATTTCTATATTTCTCCCTACCTCCAAAATTATGAAGCAAATGAGAAACCATATTTAACAACACCGGAAGAGATGAAAAAATTGAAAGAAATAAAGGCCAAATACGCAAAGGGAAAAAAATCATCATCGACATCTTCATCTTCTACTTCTACTTCTGTCGAATATTTTACATCTCAGGCCAGTTATGGTTTTAATCCTCCATATCATGCTTCAATAGAGAGTCAGCCAAATTGGGTTGGAGGTTCATGAGATGCAATGCAAAGCGCTCAAGCAACTTCGACAAAACATGCGGGTGAATGGGATCATATTATATATGGTGTAGAAGGTACTGGTTTCGATGGCCAATTCAAGGCAATGACGGCCTCAAACACCTTAAGTACTCTATCAGTGTATTTTGAAGGTGGATCTCAAAGTGGAGGGATGTTCAATACACCTCCTGTTGAAGAAGCAAACAAATATGAAGACGAAGAAGGAGGACGACCAAGACAAAATCGACAAGTCTCACGCCATTATCATTGGACCACTCCTTGGTATCGTCAAAAATTACGAAATTGTAAGTAAATTATTTTATGGATTGTATTAGTTTGTAACAACTTTTATCATTATATCGCTTTATATTAAATTAATTTCAAAATTACTTTTTTAAATAAAATTCAACGAAACTCTTCACGTCAACGTCGCGAGTTTCAACGGTTATATTTTAAAAAAAAAACAAAAGTTATCTGTTTCCCAACGGTTAATGGAGTTTCAAAGTCTAGAGGAACTCGTCGAGTTTTTTTATTTTTTATTTTTTAAATTAATTACTGAAATTTAAAAAAATATTTTTCACCAGACATGACGAGCTCCTGAAAATATAATTTAATATTGACTCACATGGGGCCTAATTACATGAGACCATTAAAAAAATATTTTTTAGACAAACTCGTCACGTCAACAAGACGAGTTTGCCCTGCAGTGTAGTTTTTTTCATAGTTTATAAAATAAAAAAGGTGGCCTATTGGGCTAATTAACTTCGGTGCCTGGCGTAATGGGCTAAAAAACCGTTGTATGTTGGTACTAAAGTTGTTCATGGACCGGGCTGAGACGCCCCAGACATGATAACATAACCTAGACCCAACTCAACAAATGGTCCTTTAGTTATGCCCATGCCCAACCCAACTTGACAAAAGATCTTCCAAGGCCCGCCCACTTTACCCAGATTTAGGTAGGGTTTAGGTGATAAATTGCTAATATACTTTAGATATTTTTAATATAATTGGGCCAGTTCTAGAGTTTGCATATGGCTAATGTTGTATAAACATACCTCTCGGAGTGGCTAAGAATGTTTTATATTACATATAAAAATAATTATTACATTTTATATTACTATTCATAGAAGACATGAAATATTTTCAAAATAATATTATTCGGATTGGACGCTGGATCTAAAACGTGTCTATAGTTTTATCCAAATCTATTTTTCAGTTCAACTTTTTATTCAAATCTTTCTAAAATTTAGACTAATTATAAGGTTTGAAAAAGTAATTCACTCCTTAAACATATCTAATTGATACCGATAACTGCATTTTAAACGAATCATCTTAGTGATTTAAAGATTATTGTTATATTTTGAAGTCTCGACTTTGAGTACCACGTATGTAAGGGTGTATGTGCATCCTCATTGATAAAAGGGAATGTTATTATTTTTAAAGATCATGAGTTCGAGCAGTTGTATCTGCAGGATGTGTATGTATTACTTATAACTATTTTTTTTGTATAAATCTATACAATCTCTTAATCACTTTAGACTAAATAAAAAAAATAAAATTTAAATATCAAAATAATAATAAAATATAGCTTCAAGGATCAAATAACATTTAACCTAATCAAAAATTGATTGATCATTAATGAGAATGGTTAACTTAGAACAGAGATCAGCATCCATCGAACATTATATATATATCAAAAAGAAAGCTCTATTGACGATAATAATCGTAATTCAACTATAATTATATAATTTATAAACGACTGTCATCTGTTTGTTTTCCACGATCTTTATGGTAATACTTTTAACTGTAACTACAGTTCAAGTAATGGGTCCGAACTAGGATAGCTGAAGAGGGTATGTTTTATAAAAATAAGGCTTCGATTAGTGCTATTCGTCTGATCTTGTGCTTGTAGAAAAGGTTATCGACGTGAAGAGAGTGTGCCACGTTGTTCTTGTTGTTTTCAAAGAGATCTTTACAGCATATGTATCATAGCTCGAATTTATAGATATCGATCAGAAATAATCAAATAGGTAATTGAAGATTTTAGGAAGAAATAGAAGTGATGGTGGTTTTTTTTAGTGTATTTGAATGGATTCTTTTTTAAGGAGGTATTTAATGTTCACCGAAAATAGTTGAATTACGACAGTTATAGATGATTTATATCTTTTAATTTTGAATGTAAAATCATACTCAATAAATTGGTTAGTATAATTATTTTTTATGAAAAAGTATAAGAGAAATAAGTAAGGTGAAGTGGTTTCATATCTCTCTCAATCTTGATATCAAAAAATTACATAATAACTCTTAAAGTTAATATCTTATAGATTAAGAGATAAAATGATTATAATTAAGCTATTCAATTACAATAAATCATATATACATGTAATTTTTTTTATAGTTTTATAATATTATAAATATTTAAAATTATCCTTTTCAAAATTTTCTCTTTATATAAATTCTCAAAAATTGTTGAATGTTTTAGACTGAAGATCCTCAATTAAAATCATACCTACGAAATGATTGGTGCCAAAAGATGACACACGAAAAATATTTGGCGGCGTACACTAATTTTAAATGATTTTATCAATATAATCTGAATCCTTGGTATTTTTAGTTCTTTACGTTATTAAATATGAAATATTATATTTTTAAAAAAAAGTCAATGACATTGGTCCCCGCTAATCAGATTCTAGCACCACTTTGCAAACAATAGGGGACGACCACTTAACACGTGGAAAACCTCCAAAATTAACCGATTGAAATCCAAGGGCTAAAGCGGGCAGTGTGGTAATGTGGAAGAGCCATACCGATGGTGATAGGTGTAGCCACGCATGGGCGCCAACGCCACAGGCGTTTGTAACCGGAGGACGTTTCTGATTGGCGAATGAGCGGTTCAACGTTTTGAGTGTGGGACCGAGTCTGACTGGGATCCCGATTCAATGTACCTGTTTGCTTTTGTGCGTTGGGTTTTAATTATGGTGAGTGATGTGTTAGCATGCATGGACACACTGACTACTGCAAATCCCACATGTCTTTTATCTTTCAACCTCCTCAAACACGTACCCCATCATTCCCTGTCCAAATGTCAATTCTTTCTGACTCGTTGTTTCATGTTGCGTTGTACTCATTGGCTGGTTTCTTCTCCTTAAAACCACCCCCCTCATCTTCTTCTTCTTCTGTTAAGCGATATTCTTTGGTTATTTGCATTTGGCTAAGTTGTTAAACATGATCAAGACGTTGAATCCTTACTCCACCACAGCTAAAACGGCTGAAATCATGTCCAGGTACAGGCCGATAGCGCCGAAGCCTGAGGCGGCAGCGGCGAACGGCATGGATGAGAGCTCGGCTATGTCGCAAAAGATCAGACAGTCTCCTTATCTGAGGAATTTATGGCCTCAGCTTCAGGCTAGGCCTAGTAGGAGTAGAAAGAGAGGTAGAGCTGCTTTGTCACCGCCAACTCTCAAGAGAGTTAAAACCCATGTCTTTGGGCTTCCTTCACATGTAACATCCCCTTCTAAAAACCTTTCTTTGCACGGCTTTTCTCATGGCTTTCTGTCGGTTCGTGGTGGAATGGAGATTTCTTCTACACAACCGGCAAGTTTGGTTACACTTCCCCTTCTTCCATGTCCTCCCCTTAGTTTCATGGAATCTAGTGCCGGTGAGAAGGTAATTGATTTGAACACAGTAGCTGAAATTCCAGAGGAGAAGGATCTGTTGAAGCAGCTCCAAGGTACTCCTTTCTCCAGCAGCGTCATCGCGCCTCAGCCGATTCGACCAGTTGGCTCCAGTATCAGTGTCGGATGCATCAGCGAGAACCCGAAACTAAACTCGCCGATGAAAGTCCCGAAGAAACCAGATGAGGTAGAAGAAGAGGTGGAGTCAGAGGCATTGCCGGTTGTGGTATCCGACTCAAACAACAAAGTCAGACTGGCGAATTCTGCTTATAATGAAATGATTGGTCAACCAGAATGCCCATGGCTCGATTCTATGGTGGCGGGAGGCAGGAAGAGAATATGTGGGGAAGTGTTGCTTGATTTATGTGACGGCATAGTACCACTTGAATCCAAGGGGTTTTCGTGCTGGGTGAGAATCGAGTGGGGAAATGAAGGGAAACAGATGGCGATCAAAGCCTTCTGCGATGTGATGAGGTTATCATGTATGTCAAAAGACTACCTGTACGCTTGGAGGTTCCATACCAACAAGAAAAGGGAACTATCTCATTTTAGCACCAATGTATGAAAATCTAGCTTGATAGATAGTATATTATATATGTATAATATGACATGTATATATTATTATATAGTGTAGTTGTTTTTAGTCAGTTTCTTTTATAAATGTGACATATATTGCTAAGTTCTTTTCAATCCATTTGTTTCATCATTTGTGCCTGGCTCTATGCAATTTGTTCAAGCAACTAGAGGTTCACAAATATCTTTGCATTTATCAAATAAATTATCTACTAAATGTTCACAATTATGTTTATATCTATCAAATTTTGTTGACCAGGGATTTAGAAGAAAAAAAATGAAGAATTTCTTCGGAGGAAAAATCGAATTTTAAAATTAAATATTTTTAATATAAGAGATTACTTTTTTAAGGATAAATAACGTAAATGGTCTTTACTATAACTATTGGTTTATTAAGTATCTCGATTACAACTAATATTTAATTAAGTCTCTCGATTATGGAGTGATGTTTTGTTAAGTCTCTTGACTATTAAAATTTATAAAATTGTCACCCGATTATTCATTATGTTCTAGACTAGTCAAAAACTTGACAGTTGTTTAAGTTGTGTTGTGATAACATGTGTTGACACCCGTTTTCATTTGAAGATCTCGTTAATATTATTATTATTATTATTGTTGTTATTGTTATTGTTATTATTTTGGCAGACATAAACAGTACAACCCAAACCGGGCTCAATCGACTCAAAATTGGGCCCAAACAAGCCCAAAAAGTCCTAAACCTAACCCCAACAAAGCCTCTTCAACTACAGCCGCTGGGTTTGACTATCCAACCACCGATCAAAGCTCGTTTCACCATCACAACCACGCCAATCATCCGCCGTCAAGCCTAGTCAAAACAAATCTGTCAGAGATCTCAATTAAACCCCGAAAAATCCAGGGTATTAAATGGCTCAAAATCATCGAGCATAGTGATGGCAGTAGCTTAGGTTTGATTTTGTAATATTTTAATCTATGTAAAAGATGGGTATAAAACCCAAAATCATTTGTAAAAGAAACCCCTTTTTAGTATTTTTTTCAGAAAGGAAATAAAAACAAGAAAAACTTGAAAGGTAAAATTTTTATCTCGAATATCGTTTTTTCTTCTTTTTTTCATTTTGAATGTAAAAAATATACGCAATTATATTCTTAAACAGAGAGAGAGAGTGGAGAGTTACCTCAGAGAGGGGGGATGAACCAACTCATTTTCGCGGTGATCGGATGTAGGGAGGCCGAAACGTCAAGGTTTTTTTTTTGTGTTTAGGATAAATATTTTATGGTTTTAACCTCAAGTAGGGATCTAGGGTAGTAGATCAAGAAATTTTGGTTATTTTGGGCTAGGTATAGGAGCTCCGACCACTGTGTGTGGTAGCCGGAGCGACAGTTAAGGCGGGAGCGTGGAAGGCCAGAGGGTAGCCCCATCCTAGAGAGAGGGGATAGGGTTGAGAGAAAAAAAGAGTTTGAATCTTTTTTCTGAAATGGGGTTTAAATGGAAAAAAATGAAAAAGTGTTTTATAGAAAACAATTTAGGTAAAATCACTTTTAAGTCCCCATAGGTTTAGCGTATTTTTGCACTTTGGTCACATGCGAGGACCAAAATCGTTATTTACCCTTTATCATGTATGTTATATATTTATTGGAATATTTGATGTTTAGTCTCCCATAATTTAGCGCGTTTTTACACTTTGGTCACATGCGAGGACCAAATATGTTATTTACACTTTTTCCATGCATGTTATAAATTTATTGGAATATTTGGTGTTTAGTCCCTTTTATTTAAGCGTATTTTTGCATTTTGGTCATATGTAGTGATTATTTAATTTTATTTTAATTTTGCTGGACTAATTTAGTATTTTATGCATTTTTAGTTAAAAGAGTATTTTATGCTTGTAAAAAAGGAATAATTATTAACTAGTCCTTACAGTTTAAGCATATGTTTAGATTTTGGTCACTAATCTGTTTTTTCGATTTGATTTAACTTAGTCATCTAATTCTTTTTTTTATTTGGTCCCCATAGCTTATTTATTTATTTATTATAATCTTAGCATGTAATTTCAAATATTTTCATTTTGGTCCGAAATATATGGGTTTATTATATTTTTAGTGTTTGTAATATATGACTTTTGTATTATATTTTATGAAATTTGTTCGACTTGCTGTTATGACACTAAAACTTCCATTTTTATTATTTAATCCTATATTTGTATAATACGCATAATACATGCTTAGAATATTTTCCATGTATAAAATGTATTGGTATCATGAAATATAAATATTTGTGTACTTTGTTACATATAGGTTTAAGATTTAATTTGAATTAATTGCATGAAACCTCATAAGCATTACTTGACTCGAATCGAAATAATTTTACCAAGGGAATATCCGTTATTTTTAGATTAGATGAAGTGATTGTCTTAAAGAATAAGAGGTCGCTTTCAATAATATTAAAATATAATGGTATCCTATCAAGAGAAACAAATAAAATTGATTACATTAAAATTTGGGGACTGAGAAAAAGATCATGTTCTTTAGTTAAATTCATAGAGAAAAGGTTGTTAGATCGAATCTAAGGTCTCGTCTCGATGTATTTAAATAATTGAACATCATTATTCTCATTAAAGGTTGGTAAAAATAATTAATTAATCATATTTGTTTGATGTATGTATTTAACTTTCATTTTATTTTTGTATATGTTTTAATGAATTATTATTGAATTTTAGGATGAAATAGTAAATTTATTTATTTCGATTAGAGTAATAAATGAATGCTTTAAGGTATGAGAGATCATTTATTCTTGATTGGAAATAATTAAATATTACCATTTTCCCTCTTAAAATTCAAAAAACGTGTTTTAAAAAGAAAATCTTAAATTAATTTGTTTTGTTTTATTGTTATTTATGCATTTAAATTTGGAATTAATAATGAACTTTAGGATGAAATTGTAATATTTCTTTATTTCAATTGGAGTAAGAATCGACTGCTTTAAGACATGAGAAGTCAATTCTTCTCGATAGGAAATAATTAAATATTATTGTGCTTCATCCTAATATTCAAAGAATATTATTTGTATGAGATCTTAAATTAAATTAAACTCGAATTCATAAATTTCATTGAAAAGACAACTATTAATCGACTAGGTATCAATTTAGGGCGATGTGGGAGTGCTAAACCTTCTCCAATCGTAACTGACTCCCGAACTCAAATTTTTGGTAACGCAGACTGTATAATTTTTGTTTTAATTAAAATTAAATTTTATTAAAATGATAAAACATTTTGAGTACCCAATCACACCCTAATCAAATATTGGTGGCGACTCCTCAAAGCATGTTTTATTATTAAAAGAAACTACTCCCTCGTGTGGTTTTCACCTCCGTATGAGATAGTAGACCGCTCCTGGAGCTCCTGCCTTATGGCCCTCGTGATGGTTTTCACCTCCGTATGGACAGAAGGAGGTGTGTCCCATCGAATTGAACTCGATCTGAAAGCCTGTGATGGACCAGGATTGAGGGTCAAGGACAATTGGAGAACCATTTACTTTAGAGCCAAACCCAGCATATAGTGAAACTAGAATCCAGGTTGAGCCTAACCCGAACCTTAAGAGTCCTGTAAGGAGAGTACACCAGGAAAAGCTCATTTGAGTCTTTTAATTTTTCTAGTTTAATTTTGTTTTTCGAATAAATGTATGCGAACTAGATATCATGTGGTTAGGTTTATATTTTTAGAATAAGCATCAAACTAGATGGCATGGGGGTAGAAATCATGTTTGGGTAGGATTTGCTAAAGCATGATTGGGTAGTTAACCTGTAAGGGTAAGTTTTATTCAATGCTTATAGTACTTACTATGTTGTTGTTTATCTTATGTGTACTAACCCATTTTTGTTTTGTGCCTATTTTATTTTGATTTTATTTTCTTTCATTTGCATCTTCATGTCATCCAAAGGTGTTAATTCGCAAGTGATTGACTAAGTAAGAAGACTGTTCATAATGAGACAAAAATTATTAGCCATGTACTCAAAACTAGGAGATCCAAAGATGTTCAAACGATCCATGAAGAATGATGTTTGATGAATGAAGAAATTTGAAGTTGGTTGAAGACTTCATTTGAAGACATAAAGGCTAAGATGTTTCCTCAAGAGATAGATGCAATCATACCAAGGACAAGAAAACCCTTCACGAAGACATGAAAACCACTTTATATTGGAAGTAAAAATGGAGATCTCAAGATTCAAACATAAATAATTTAAGAACATACGGTGTCATCAAATGTGAAAAAGTACACCGACAACTTTAGGTGCAATGTTAGATTCAATGAGGAGTATGGCTCAAGAAAATGAAGAAAAGAAGAATCACAATTTTATTTTAACTACCTTGTGTAATGAAACCTTGTTGTCTAAATGAAGATTGTTTTATGATGGTCACATATGGAATTAACACCTTTTGCATTTTCATTTTACATCTATATTTGCATTCGCACTGCTTTAATTTAAACATTTTTTACATGCATCAATCATGAAAATGTAAGAGTAACTCGTGAAGGATATTATTACAGAAGTTCTGAAAGCAAATTGAAGTTACCTGAGGCGTGTCTATAGAAAGATCGAAAATGATGAATAAGATATTAACAAATGTTAGTAGGGTCGAGAGAATCCAGGAACAACTCGTAATGACCTAGTAGAAATGATTAATGAAGCAAGGAAGTTCCAAGTTGAATCCAGAGAATAGATGTCCAAGTTGATTAGTATGGTGGTTACAATGATATATGGGGGGAAATTGTTAGTGGACTATATTATGCAAGAAAATATGAAGACTTTGAGTGAATATCTGAATGTTGGTTGTGTAACCAATGTGATGACAGCAGATGATCAAGAACCTATTAGGGAGTATGGTAATACAAGTTGATCACTTGTGAATGTATATGCTGAGGCAAGCTAATATGTGCAAGTATACACAATCGATGCAAGTCATGTAGTAATAAGTGAGTATCGTCTCCACAGGGATTGGATTAGAAATATCTTTTCACCACAACTAGAACTAATGCCACAAATTAATCCTACTAAGTATTAAAGCTAAGAACTAATATTAAGGAGCTAAGAATAATGATTCAAGGATTGCAGACAAGTGTGGTCGAGACAAAGAAAATATGCAGACAGATAAAACAAAACAAAACAAGTATTGGATTGAATTTAATGCAAATAACCTCACATATTCAGACGTGTCACAGAGCACTGATGCTAAACTATTGTCTCGGCAACAATTATTTTAAGCCCATAATGAATTATTATGACTCACTAAACTGCCCGACAAGATTACTAGGTATTCTTAGACGGATGCTATGTCAATACCTATTTGCATTAACTATAGACGTTGTCTTAACCTACTCTAGCCTTTATCCCTTTTAGTCGTTTGAAACTCACTCCTTATCTCTAAGGTAGACAAGTTTGAACTTCACCATCCCAGATTCATTCCTTTGCTCACGTTGATCTCTCTTAATTCTCTCGAATTCAAGAATTACTTTCTAGACAAAAGGCTATCTCTTGATGCTCTTACAGTGTTAAGGCAAAATATTTAAACTATGAGCAAAACAGTCATAAGAAAACATAATTCATCATTCATAAACATAAAAATATTGTTCAGACAAACAAAGTTTAACACCAAGTAAAGCATTCATGGTGTTATCAAAGATCATCCAAGATTAAATTGTTTAATACAACCCCAAATAAAATTAGAGTTTAGGAACAAAGGAATAATGACTCCCAAATTCGGGGCTCTGTCGCGACAATCCTGATCAGCACCACGCATGCCTTGGTGATCACCCTCTCTCGAGACCTGATTACCGCTCTGCTATCGTTTGGCTATGGAGGACACCAAGAAAGACTGAGGCGTAGATGGAGGGAAAGCACTGTAGCTGCTTGCTCACGCCTAAGGTATAGCTCTTCTTTCTTCTTCCTTGCCTCTCTCTTTTTGCGGCTACGGATGGTAATTATAAGGAGAATCTCATAGGGCTTTGCATGCTTTTGGAGTTTCCTTAATTAGCCGTTATTAATTTCCCAAACTTAAAAAGGAAAGGCGGCTGGCGGCTGTCAGAATAATCAAGGCTTGCATGCACGTGAAGTAGGTCATCCAGTTGGCATGTGACATACGCGGTTTCGCCACATGTGTTTCAGACTTCTTCAGATAAATCTTGCCTCGGTAAGATAAATCTGCTCCTCACGTTCTCATCTGCTCCATTGGCCTTTGCAACTTTTCATTGTCACGACTGAAATGTTCTTCCTCTCTAGAGTTCCTGCACAAGCACAACTCAAACAACCCCTTCTCCTCATTAGCATTAGTTAAGCCAAATAAATCTTGCCTAGGCAAAACTTATCCACCACAAGCAAATATAACCTATATGTAACTAAATGCAACTAAAAATGCAATGCATACTTTGTTTAGACGAGCAATAACTTAAGTGAAAAGACAATAAATTAAGTTTTTTTACGGAGTTATCACAAGTCAACTCCAAAAATCGGGCATGATTCCAGAAAATGTGACAGAGATCATGCTAGGAAAAGTGAAAATTGAGGTTGAAACTTCTAGCACGAAAGTTGAGTCTGAGTTTAAGAAGAGAGATATAGAGGAAATTCAAATGCCAGTAAAGAAGGCCAAAATGAACAAAAAGAAAAAGAGGAGGATACATCTCATTCCAATTCCGGGGTCATATTCAGACTTGTTACCCTTTCTCTTAGAAAGTGTCCTTCTAGCACCTATTCCTCCAAGGCCTAATACTTTATTGTGTCTAGATTGGTAAGGTGTCAAAAATTCATGTAGCTATTATCTTGGAGATTTAAGTCACTCTACGAAAATTTGTGCGGTTATGAGATTAAAGGTTCAAAACCTTATCACGGAAGGGTTGTTATAAAATTATGTTTTGGGCTCCCTAAAAGCTCAAAACTTATCGATAAGGGGAGATCTGCAAGCCAATGTCTCCTACCAGACGTTAGTCAAAATTTGAACCTTCAAAACGAATATCTCAATGATCATTCACTAGGTCTTCAAGATGATAATAATAGTAGCAAAGAGAAAATGAAGTCAAAAGAGCTTCTACTCAATTTCCCTTTATTTACATATAGCAAATTATACCCCAAGTTACTCGGAGCCCAACTTATTACTCCACATCATGTGAAGCCTCTGTTACCCCCTTATCTGAGTTGGTATAATGAGAAAGTTTCTTGTGAATATCATGTCGGAGCCCGAGGACACTCCATCGAGAATTATGGTAACTTCTAACGACAAGTCCAATATCTTTTGTGTAACACCCATTTCCCGAATACATCCCCGTACATGAGTCACATATGTCACATGCCTTTCAAAACATTTCACTACTTGAAAACCAGTAAAATTTTGTTTCTTTAAATAAAATAATTTAATAATATAGTTTATAAAACATTCTTCAAATACATATATATAATAATAATAATAATAATAATAATAATAATAATAATAATAATAATAATGTTAAAATCCATCAAACAATAGTTTAAGTTCGAACATATTAAATACGTCTACTCAAAATAATAATATTAGTTCATATTATCCATATTTAAAATAACATAAAACGATTCAATTTATCCATTACAAACCAGTTTCCAAAATAGTTAAATAAAGCTAATAGGACATTCGTAAGTACTTGCCACGAAACTAAGTCAAAATTACATCATATGATGTCTTACTGATATTGTAGTATAATTCTTGATGCTTGGAGTTGCTTTGTACTCTTTACTTCTAATCCTGGCTTTTACATACGCGTGAAAATCATCACACGCTAAGTATAGACTTAGTGAGGTATAAAAAACAAATAAGATATTTTAAAAGCATGAGTAAACCATTATAAGATCAAAATACGATTTATCGTGTAAAATGCATTAATGCATAAAAACTGACTTGATAAGCCAAATTTCTTTCACATAACCTATGAAACAATATTTAGTAAGCCCAACATACCTATCAATCAATATTTTCCTAAGTATCCATTTATTTGTCCAATGTATGTCGAATAAAAATGCAAGGTACATGAGTTGCACCTAAGTGCTAAACAAAAGCATATGTTCTGTGGTGACATCAACACTATACTAAGGTAACAAAATGGTAATTCACAAAGACATTATGAATATCATTGATGCACACATAGTGCTGAAAGTACACAAAGTACTGATACAAAAATGCAACATGTGCATTAAACAAAATCGATCCATAACCATCATACACAAAGTATGTCGAAATGCACCTATAACTCTCAATGCACATACAATCGGCCTTTAAATCAAATTCACAGATTAAACATTTATTCTAAAACATCGATAGCTGTTAAAATAATATAAAATTTCACCATCTATTTTAGGCCAGTTCATACCTTAAAATCATTTGCAAAAATCATTTTCATAAACTTTATGAAAATATTTCAAAATACGGTAAAACATGTTTTTATAAAAGTGTTCGAGGTTGACTCATCGCGAGTCATCCTCATATCATATAAATATATAATAAATGAACTCACCTTGACACTTTATAAATCAAAAGAGGTGTCTCACTATACTCCACACTAGATCCTTTTATATTCGATTTGCTTTGATCACAAAACTCAATCACAATCAGTACAAAATCACAAATTGATGTCGATACATATGTTAGTGTTATACTAACATAATCACATCCCGAAAACAAAATACATAATATACTTGGAACTTATTTTCTACCAAAATACTTAACACTTAATAATTCCTATTAATATTGGCACCAACTTTTCCAATTTACACAAAATGGACCTTCCCCATTTTATCACTTAAACACCAACTGCTTTTACAAGGTACAATTACATTTAAACACCCCAACTATACGAATATTGCACTTAGATCACCAAGCTTTTCAAACTTCCAAAATGGTCTTATGTCACATCTTAACACTCATTTCAATTCCAAAACAGTAATTTTCAGCATAGTACATCAACTATTAGCAATTCCACAACCGTTCACAACTTTTCAAAATTATCGAATTGGTCCCTAACTTTTCAAAAATTATTGAATGATCCTCAAAATTTTCTAATTCCTGTAAAATACTTCCTTCATCAATTCAAGCCCTTTAATAATTTTTTCCATAATTTTTCTCACTCGACAATACCATGGCCGAATGCTTTAACCTTTAAATCTAGGTTTTCATGATTTTGATTCGATTCAAGCATGAAATCAACTTCCAAACTACTTTACAACATCTCTATAATCAAAGCCCTAATCAACTCTCATCAAAACACAAAGTTCTACAATTTCCTTTTTTGGTCGAAAATCTTATAATCATTTCTATGAAGTTTGAACATGTTCTAATCATAAATCAACCTTGAAAATGAATCTACAACCTCTAAATCATCAAGATTTATCAACAATTTCAAGAACCCTAGTGTGAAAATAAACCCTAAGATTTAGGGATTTTTTAAATCAAGCAAGTTGAGCAAGCATAATTGGTACCAAAAGATAGCGTTTTTCGAATAGATCATTTTTCTATTTCACGACATAACTTGAAATCCAAATAAATTAGCTCACAAATGGAAACCAAATTTTTTTCTCTTAAATTTGGAAGCTCACGGCAAACTTGGAGAAGATGATAACAATTTGGCATGAATTTTAGATAATTTCATGCTAAATTTATCTTTAATTTAACTTTAATGAATATTAAATTCATTAAATTGGGAAAAGACCAATTTACCCTTAATGAAACTTCATATTCACCATCCAACCAAGATACCTCAACCTTATCGTCTTCTTAAAATCAAAGATGAACAAAAAAATCTTACTTTGCCGATTTGCCCTTGCTTTTTTCCAAAAAATTACAATATTACCACTTTAATCCAATGGTCCATAATAAACATGGAATTAAATCCTAAAATCCAAAAATTTATATTATTTTCCAACATTTTAAAATATGAAAATAATATTTTTAGGTCTAAATTATCATCCTTAAGAGTTTTCCTGAAATTTTTATTCGATCTGATTTACCGAATTTTTCCTCAACTTCATTGCTTTATAACTTTTAATACAAAACACGTATTAAAATTATGATTCACACATAAATGTTATTCTTGAGATAAACTATTTATTTATGAGGCCAAAATGTAAATTTTTAAAAATTAGCATTTTGGTTCCTGAACTTTTCCAAAGTTTATACTTTGGTATTAAACTTTCAAATTTCAAATTTTGGTCATTAACCAAATCCATTTATGGAATAAAATTATTATTGAGAAAAATTATCACTTAGGTCCTTAAACTTTTCCCAATTCTCTATTTTGACCATCAAACTTTCAAAATTTACATTTTGTTTACTATCTAAAAATTTAGGGCATTACAACTCTCCCCCTTAAATAAAATTCGTCCTCAAATTTTAAGACTTTATTCTTCTACCAAAGATCTTTAACTAGAAGAATAGTCTTGCTACGTAGTTATTTGATTTCTCGAACCAAGATCAATACTAGTTCTTCTTAATAAGTCAAATCTGGTCGAATCTCAATTTCCTCCGATGAAATGACATGTGAAGGATCCGCTCGATACTTTCTAAGCATCAACACATGAAAAACATTATGAACTTTGTCTAACTCCGGAGGAAATGCTAACTGATAAGTTACCGGTCTGACTCTCTTTAAGATCTCATAAGGTCCAATGAACCTTGGACTTAGTTTTTCCTTTGCTCCTAAAACACAAAATCTTTTTCCAAGGTGATACTTTAAGAAAAACTTTATCGCCTTCTTGAAATTCAATCTCCTTTCGCTTCAAGTCTACATAGGACTTCTGACGATCAGATGCCATCTTGAGATTATCTTCACTTTATCCTCAACCTCTTTCAATAAATTAGGGCTAACAAGATTTTGATCTTTTAACTCAAACTAATTTAATGGTGTTCGACATTTTATCCCATATAAATCTTCGTATGGAGCCATCTTGATGCTCAATTGATAACTGTTGTTGTAAGTAAATTCTGCTAAAGGAAAATATTTTTCCCATGATCCTTTAATTCAATCACATATGCTCTTAGCATATCTTCTAATATCTGAATAGTACGCTCTGACTCAGCATCCTTATGCGGATAAAATGTCATACTGAAATGAAATGTACCGACTTAGTTAACATATCAACTATCACCCAAATGGAATCATTCTTATTTGAAGTCAAATTTAGCCCTATAACAAAATCCATAGTAACTATTTCCCACTTTCACTCTGGAATAGAAATAGGTTGTAACAATCCCGAAGGCACTTGATGCTCAACTTTTACTTGTTGACTCGTCAAACATGTAGCAACAAATCAGTAATGGCTCTTTTCATACCCGACCACTAAAATTGACTCTTTACATCCTGATTCATCTTGCTCCCGCCTGGATGCATAGTTAACGGACTAATATGTGCCTCATAAAGAATATATTTCTTCAACTCATTATCATGTGGAATGCAGATTCTTCCGCGGTTATACATACATTCATTAGACTTAACTTTAAAGTCTTTAGTCTCACATTTTTCCACTAGTGGAAACTTTTCCAAACATCTCCCATCTTTCCTTTGTAATTCTTTTATCCGATCTAGAAGCATCGACTTTATCTTTAATTCATCCAACAATGTCCAATTTTCTTTCAACACTAGTAGCACATCCATAGCTCACAAAGCTACAATAGTTTTCTGACTAAGTGCATCTGCAACAACATTTGCCTTCCCTGGGTGATAATCAATGATCAAATCATAGTCCTTTAAAAGTTATATCCATTTCCTCTATCTCAAGTTTAGCTCTTTTTGAGTCAACAAGTACTTCAGACACTTATGATCCGTGTAGATGTAGCATCGCTCACCATACAAATAATGACGCCAAATTTTTAGAGCAAAAACCACCGCTGCTAACTTAAGATCATGAGTGGGATAATTTATCTTGTGTTTGTTTAGTTATCAAGAAGAATAAGCTACAAGTTGACCTTCTTGCATAAGTACATAGCCTAAACCTTTATGAGCTGCATCACTATACACCACATACTCTTTGCCATATTTCGGTTGTACCAACACTGGTGCTTCCATTAAAATCTTCTTTAGAGCTTCAACACTCTCTTGGCATTTCTCAGTCCAAGTAAATGAAACATTCTTTCTCAAGAGCTTGGTCAATGTAGAAGTAATCGTCGAAAATCTTTTCATAAACCTTCGATAATAACTAACTAGTCCCAAGAAACGTTTAACATCTGAAACATTCTTTGGAGGTTTCCACTCCACTATTGCTTGAACTTTCTTAGGATCAACTCTTATGCTTTCTGTCGAGACCACATGACCAAGAAAAGAAACTTCTTATAGCTAAAACTCACACTTTAATAGCTTAGCATATAACTTTTTATCCTTAAGTATCTCGAGCACAGTGTAGAGATGAGCATCATGCTCTATCTTTGTTTTTGAGTATACCAGAATGTCATCAATAAACACAACCACAAACTGATCTAAGTAAGGCTGAAATACTCAGTTCATCAAATCCATGAATGTTATTTGGGCATTTTTCAAACCAAACGACATTACCACTAACTCGAAGTGTCCATACCGTGTTCTGAAAACTGTTTTTGGAATATCTTCCTCTTTAATCTTTTACGGGTGATATTCCGATCGAAGATCAATCTTTTTTTCACCCCTAGGTGAAATACTCGATCTAATGAATCCTCAATCTAGCAGTTCTTGCCATTGAGCCTTATACTCTTAACGCAATCTCAACCAATGCTAATATCATGCTAATGATGAATTCGCTTTTTCATTAATCACTAAATTCTCTAATTTCTCCTCATTTTTCTAAATTAATCTTTTCTTGCGACCGTAAACCTAACCTTAATGCAGAGACAACCAGCTCATGCTCAAAATGATCTAAAACTCGTTAATGATAATCCCATAAGATTCATCAATAACATAAGATCCTGAATCTTTATCGGACATTTAATATATGTACGACTAACACTTACATCATGACCCATAGGTCTTCCTCCATAATAACACTTGTTATCAAGTCAAATTGAATATCTCTACTTTAGAATTTCTTAATTCATTCTTAAGGAAATTTGTATAACTTTTTCAGATCCATAGAAATTATTCTCGGGCAGTTGAAACATTTTCCATCTCAAATGAAAGCCTAAATATCCATGTCATCCAATAAGAAAACTTAACAAATTTGTAGCAATAACTTCATAACAGTTAATGCTAAAATCACACTAGTAAACAATTTTACTCTTTTTCCTATCATTACGAACTTGACACTTTTCAAGTTCTCGAGAATCAATCTCAATCGAAGCAATACTTCATTCTAGCAAGGAATGGTTAGACAATCTATTTTTGTAAATTTGCCTTCAAAAGGTGACTCTATCAAGTCCATAAAACTTAACATCTATTCTCATTCAAACTCATAATCATTTGATTCACTAATAACTCAACTTTCTTTGAACTTTTAGCGGACGATGTATTTACCGCTTACTCATTTCTTCTTACTTAAATCAACAATGCTTTAAACAATTTAATGCTTAACTTAAATATTCCTCAATTATTTAAGCTTACCTGAAGAAACCTCAGAGTCGTCACTAGATTCAAAAATCTCCTCTGGATCCTCATACGATTCAACTTCTCTTGTAAGCCGTTCAAACTTTTTAATGGATTTCTCAAATGCAGAAACTTCATTGAACACTGAGGCATTTCTTCTACAAAATAGAGGAAAATCCCTAATAGCTTCTACCCTTCTAAGGCGTGATACTGAAGTCATGTCAGATTATTTTGGGTCGATTTTGCTCTTGCCCTTCTTTTCAACATTATCAACTTTCTTACCTTTGTCTTTAATTTCCGACATCTGAACACAGTCAAAATCATCTTACATTAGTAAAGAGTAACTTTACTCCCTAATAAGCATCATCATAGTATATATATACAACTATCAGTAAACTTTTGACATCCTAGTGGCATGCATGCATTCTTAATAAAAATTAAGACTCATTTCATGTCCAAAAACGGCTAAACATGTAGCTATGATACCAATAAATGTAACACCCATTTCTCGTATACATCTTCGTACATGAATCATAGATCTCACATGACTTTCAAAACATTTATGTGTTTGAAAAATAGTAAAATTTTGTTTATTTAAATAAAACAATTTAATAATATAGTTTATAAAACATTCTTCAAATACATATATATATATATAAAATTAAAATCCATGAAACACTAGTTTAAGTTCGAACATATATATATATATATATATATATATATATTAAATACATCTACTTAAAATAATAATATTGGTTCATATTATCCATATTTAAAATATCATAAAACGATTCAGTTTATCCATTAAAAACCAGTTTCCAAAATAGTTAAGCAGAGCTAATAGGACATTCGTAAGTACATGCCACTAAACTAAGTCAAAATTACATCAGAGGATGTCTTACTGATATTGTAGTATACTTCTTGAGGCTTGGAGTTTCTCTATGGTCTTTACTTCTAATCCTGGCTTTTACCTACGCGTGAAAATCATCACACACTAAGTATACACTTAGTGAGACATAATAAAACAGATAAGGCATTTTATAAGCATGAGTAAACCATTATAAGATCAAAATACGATTTGTCATATAAAATACATTAATGTATAAAACCTGACTTGATAAGCCAAATTTCTTTCACATAACCTGTGAAACAATATTTAGTACACCTAGGATACCTACCAATCAATATTTTCCAAAGTATCCATTTATTTGCCCAATGTATGTCGAATGAGAATGCTAGGTACATGAGTTGCACCTAAGTTCTAAACGAAAGCATAGGTACTGTAGTGACAACAAGAATATACTAAGGTAACGAAATGGTAATTCACAAACTCAATATGAATACTATGGGTGCACACATAGTTCTGAAAGTACACAAAGTACTGATACGAAAATGCAACATATGCATTAAACAAAATCGATCGATAACCATCATACACAAAGTATGTCGAAATGTACCTATGATTCTCAATGCACATACAATTGGCCTTTAAATCAAATTCGCAGATTAAACATTTATTCTGAAACATCGATAGTTGTTAAAACAATATAAAGTTCATCCATCTATTTCAGGGCAGTCCATACCCTAAAATTATTCGTAAAATTCATTTTCATAAACTTTATGAAAATGTTTCAATATAAGGTAAACATGCTTTTATAAAAGTGGTCGAGGTTAACTCATCGCAAGTCATCCTCATATCATATGAGTACATAATAATTGCACTCACCTTGACACTTTATATATCAAAAGATGTGTCTCACTATGCTCCACACTAGATCCTTTTATATTCGATTTGCTTTGATCACAAAACTCAATCACAATCTGTACAAAATCACAAATTGATGTCGATACATATTTTAGTGTTATACTAACATAATTACATCCCCAAAACAAAATTCATAATGTATTTGGAACTTATTTTCTACCAAAATACTTAACACTTAATAATTCCTATTAATATTGGCAACAACTTTTCTAATTTACACAAAATGGTCCTTCACCATTTTATCACTTAAATTTTAATACAAAATTTCTAGCACAGAAATTAGTACCATCCAAGTGCTTTTACTAGGTACAATTACATTTAAACATCCCAACTATACAAATATTGCACTTAAATCATAAAGCTTTTCAAACTTCCAAAAATGGTCTTATTTTACATCTTAACACTCATTTCAATTCTAAAATAGTAATTTCCAGCATAGTACATCAACTATTAGATAATTCCACAACCATTCACAACTTTTCCAAAAGTATTGGATTGGTCCCCTAACTTTTCAAAAATTACATAATGGTCCGCAAATTTTTCTAAGTCTTGTAACATACTTCCTACATCAATTCGAGCCCTTTAATAATGTTTCCATAATTTTCTCACTCAACAATACCATGGTCGAATGCTTTAACCTTCAAATCTAGGTTATTATGCTTTTGCTTGATTTTGATTCGATTCAAGCATGAAATCAACTTCCAAACTACTTTACAACATCTCTATAATCAAATCCCTAATCAAATCTCATCAGAACAAAAAGTTCTACAATTTCCTCTTTTGGCCGAAAATCATAGAATCATTTCTACGAAGTTTGAACATGTTCTAATAATAAATAAAGCTTGAAAATGAATCTACAACCTCTAAATCATCAAGATTTATCATCAATTTCAAGAACCCTATTGTGAACACAAACCCTAAGATTTGGGGATTTTTGAAATCAAGCAAGTTGAACAAGTATAATTGGAACCAAAAGATAGAGTTTTTCGAATAGATCATTTTCTATTTCACGGCATAACTTGAAATCCAAATAAAATAGCTCAAAAATGGAAACCAATTTTTTCTCTTAAATTTGGACACTCACGGCAAACTTGGAGAAGATGATAACAATTTGGCATGAATTTTAGATAATTTCATGCTAAATTTATCTTTAATTTAACTTTAATGAATATTAAATTCATTAAATTGGGAAAAGACCAATTTACCCTTAATGAAACTTCATATTTACCATCCAACCAAGACACGTCAATCTTATTGTCTTCTTAAAATAAAAGATGGACAAAAAATCTTACTTTACCGATTTGCCCTTGCCTTTTTCCAAAAATTACAATCTTGCCAGTTTAATCCAACGGTCCATAATAAACATGGAATTAAATCCTAAGATCCAAAGATTTATATTATTTTCCAACGTTTTAAAATGTGAAAATAATATTTTTAGGTCTAAATTATCATCCTTCAGATTTTTCCTGAAATTTTTATTCGTTCTGATTTACCTAATTTTTCCTCAACTTCATTGCTTTATAACTTTTAATACAAAACCCATATTAAAATTTTGATTACCAAAAAACGTTATTCTTGAGATAAACTATTTATTTATGAGACCAAAATGTATTTTTTTAAATTACTATTTTAGTCCCTAATTTTTTCTAAAGTTTATACTTTGGTCACTAAACTTTCAAATTTTGCATTTTAGTCATTAACCAAGTCCATTTATGGAATAGGGTTCTTATTAGGAAAAATTAATACTTAGGTCTTTAAACTTTTTAAAATTCTTTACTTTGACCATCAAACTTTTATAATTTATATTTTAGTCACTATCCAAAATTTGAGGTATTACATTTTGGCTCATGGATTTATAGAGGTAGATGTTAACAATCAGTCGGTTTCAGTCTAATAGTTGGGAGTCAGCCTCCATAATGGAGTTGACAGGGTTAAAACAAATTAAGTGCAAACGAAAAAAGGCATGAAGAAATAAAAGAGCAAAATCAAAGAAAGTAAGGTACGTGAGGTAGAGTTAAAGGATTAATCTCTAAGACTGGCCGCAAAAGATGTCTTTGAAAAATACGACCCTCAAGGTTTTTCAAGTGCCCATTTCTGACTTGTTATCCACTTTAATCAAGAATCGGTACCTCACCCCAAGGCCTTTGAGGATGAGGACTAGCCCATCTGCTTATGGCTATTACCCGAATAGTTCTTGCGATTTTCATCTGGGAGCATTGGGTCATCCCATTGACAAATGCATACCATTGATGGAAGAGATAGAAAAGCTCGTTGACAATGGAGTCTTGACATGAGAAATGATCGAGAGATGGGGAGCAAATGAGGGTAAAGACCCTAATCCAATTAGAAACCCAACATTCTATGAGTAATGAGGTGTTCTAGATAAACAAGTGGAGGTTGTTATCCACCACAGTTACACCTTACGTTGAAAGCATCTTATTTGAATTTGTTTTTTGTTCTTTCTCAGCGTTCTTGTAAGGATATATAAATGAAATTATGCTACTTTAAATATTGTGAGCATGAAATCAAATTTGCAATCTTGAAATTCTCTAAATATCAATTGGATTAAAGGTACTTTAAATAATTAGAGTTATAAATCTTTAACAAAACGACAAGAATGAACTCGTATAAAACAAGATCCCTTGATCTTTCTATAGAAGATACACCATAATAACATGCCCTTCTTTTGCAGGGACCAAGATATCCTTCTCCTCACATAAAGACACAAACAAAAGGTTTGGCATGCATGTATGTATAGGAGCTGACAAAATGGGGTATATTATATATGAGGTTGCAAAGCTAATTAGGTTCTACTTCTATTGATGATGTTTGATGATTATTATAATATATTCAGATGGAATAGTCGAGTAGATGAATTTCGTTAAGGTTAGTTGTTTGGGAATTAAACTCTAAAGATGAGATTTCCTGACCTTCAACGACACCTAGACTATAACAGGTTCTCCTGGACGAGCTTAAGAAATTGAATTGACATACCCATGAACGTAATTATAATATGTATACAATAAAAATTGAGTTGTTCCTTTAAAGCAATTGGTTAAATGCCCCGACTTCATGAATAGATTCAACTAGCCCGATAAAGGTGATTTATAATATATATATATATATATATAGACACACACAATAAAGTTGAATTTAACTAGTAAAACAATGGCAAATGAAATCAAATTTACTAAATAAGGGGTTTTAACAAAATGGACTAAAAGAGTCGAGGAACACCTATTATAGTCGACCTCACACAAGCACTCAGGAATTTTATATTTAGACTGATATTTATGACACTGGTTCTACTAAAGGAGTTTGTAAAACTTGAACAAATGAAAGATTTCAGAGAACTGAAATGGAAGTGTTTCACAAATTCTAGCAATTGAATGTGCTAGTTGCTTTATTTTGTCTGCATCCACTTAATATGCCAAGACGAGAAAGAGGGGCATGTCACAAGGTTCACATGGGTATATAAGTAAATAAGGATATCTCGATTGCCAAAACCTTAGAAAATAGGAAGCTAACTTGAAGCTAACCCATCAGCCTTGACACTCGTCAAAGGAGTATAACTACAAAAATTTAAAGAATAATTGATTTTTTTGATATTCTGTGAACTCAAGCTTATGATTTGCTTCAATTTTAAGCATGAATTAAGGGACAATACTTTACAAAATTCTTTCGTTCTTTGATTTCTAAAATAAAAGAAAAGATAAAAACATTTCCAAACAGGACAATCTCAAGTGAAAAAGGTCCTTGAAGGTAGTAAGGCTCATTTTGCCTCTATTGGAGAAAAGGAATAAACGATGCAAGAATAATATTACATTCCACAATCTTGAAAGTAAATAGTTCGAGAGATCATAAGGACTAGAGGATAGAAATTATAACACTTTCTTGTGACGTTGTCGGTAACCCGTCAAGAAATAGATGATCACCTTATTTGAAAGGGGCACATAACCCAACTCATAGCAAAAATGTAAGACATTTATGTTAGAAGAATTGATCACCTCTCAAGTGTCTGTTGCATCATGAAGAGAGTCCCTCAAGCTATTTGATAACATTGTTGTTTAGTGACACCAGAATGAGACCATTCGAGATTAAGATATTTTGGCACGAAGAGAGCCATGAGTACCCATATTGGGGCATTACCAAAACAAGACCCCGCGGGGATCACAAGATTCAAATCAAATAGACATGGTTAATGAGCCTTGCCGTTTGGAGTGTAAAGAGAAAAATATGAAAGCAAAAAGAGCTTACCTTGAGAAATAAATCATACATGCTTCAGTTGGAAGAACTGTCTTGAGAAAAAAATTTAATTGAGCGGTCGAGTTAGAGACAAAGTGGGATCAAGGTCATATACCTGGCCATGACAAGAATTCGAGAGAGAAAACATTTCCTCCTAAAATAAAACAGATAACAAAGACCATAAAATGATCAGGTTGATCCTGAGAAGATTGCAAACCTAAGCTGGTAAGTTGCTACACCGATATTGAGGCATGTTTCATTTAAATATGATCAAGTGAAGGAGTACCAATGTATCCACTTTGATTCAAGAAGAAGAATGATCAACATTTTTGCATACAAGAAAACCATACATTACATTTCGAGACATTTAAGTGCATTCATCTTGTCATACATATATACATAAATCTTACAGATTTTTCAAGAAAAAAAAGAGAAAGAAAAGTTAGAATTCAAGCATAAAATGGAGGGAATTGCATTAAGAGTAGCAGAAACTCAAGAATCGGGGAACCCAATACATAGAACAATTATCATTTTTGAAGTGGGGCATGTTACACAGGTAATGTTTTTTTTAGAAACTAAGTTTGATTTTCAGAGATTTCTTGACATGATGTTTTCAAATGAATTTTAAAGAAGCTAAGTCTAATTTTCAGAAGTTTCTTGATAAGTTCTCCACATGAGTTTAAAAAAACTAAGTCTGATTTTCGGAGGTTTCTTGGCGATTACTCAACCAATATGATGGTTTCAAAAGTTTTTAAGAAACTAAGCTTGATTTTCAAGGGTTTTTTGATGAGTAAGTCATTCGGGTCATCAATAAGTCTTTCAAGCATGATGCTTAAATCATTCGGGTCATCTATAAGTCTTTCGAGCAAGATGATAAGTTCTTTGGGCCATCTATAAGACCTTCGAGAAGGATGTTTTCACATGATTTTCGAAAAATGAGAAAATGATTTCCAAAGTTTCTCATTTAAATCTTTTCTAAAAATTAATTTTTTGAAAAGTAAGAAAATATTTTCCAAAGTTTCTTACTTAGTAAGTCCTTCGGGTCATCTATAAGTCTTTCGAGCAAGATGACAAGTCTTTTGTGCCATCTATAAGACCTTCGGGCATGATGTTTTCACATGATTTTCGAAAAATGAGAAAACGATTTCTAATTTTTCTCATTTAAATCTTTTCTGAAAATTAATTTTTTTGAAAAGTAAGAAAATGATTTTCAAGGTTTCTTACTTAGTAAGTCCTTCGGGCCATCAGTAAGTCTTTCAAGCATGATGCTTAAATCTTTTGGGTCATCTATAAGACCTTTGGGTAGGATGTTTTCACAATATTTTCAAAAAAGGAGAAAATGATTTCCAAAGTCTCTCACTTAAATCTTTTCTGAAAATTGATTTTTTTGAAAAGTAATAAATGATTTCCAAAGTTTCTTACTTAGTAAGTCATTCGGGCCATCAGTAAGTCTTTCGAGCATGATGCTTAAATCCTTCAAGCCATCTATAAGCCTTTCGAGAAAAATGATAAGTCCTTTGGGCTATCCCTAAGACTTTCGGACGGGATGTTTTCACATGATTTTCAAAAAAAATGAGAAAACGATTTCCAAAGTTTCTTATTTATTATTTTCAGAAAATGAATTTTTTGAAAAGTAACCAATTCATAGTCCCAAAAAGAGAGGTTCAAATGACACTCAAGTCGAGGTAGATTCCCATATTTGGTGGCTACGAGACAAGTTTCCACAAGAGAAGTCAATTTTCAAAGATTTTCTTAAATTTTGAACCTTTAGGTATGTCATTTTCAAATTCTCAAACATATATTAACAAGTGGTAATGTTTAATTTTCAGATTTTATCTTCTTGAAGACAAGTGAAGCAAATCAAACTCGATTCAATATACCATGATAGTTAGTGGAGTGAATCCTTGTTTTCAGATATGATCTACCTTGAAGAGCAGCAGAGCAAATCCCTTTTTCGGATTTGATTTTCCCTGAGTAGCGGAACAAATTCCCTTTTTTTAGATTTGATCTTCCCTGAGAATCAGTGGAACAAATCTACCTTGATTCAATCTACCCTAAAGAGTAGTGGAGTGAATCAACATTTCCATATCTGATCTATCCTAAAGAGTAGTGGAGCAGATCCCTCTTTTTCATATTTGATCTTTCCTAAGGAGCAGTGGAACAAATCTACCTTGATTCAATCTTCCCTGAAGAGTAGTGGAAATCTGATCTACCCTAAAGAGCAACGAATCAGATCCCTTTTTTAGATTTGATGTCCCCTGAGGAGCGATGGAACAAATCTCCTTTAATTCAACTTCCCGTAAATAGCAGTGAAGTGAATCAACGTTTCTATATCTGATATACCTTGAAGAGCAGTGGAGTGGATCCCTTTTCAAATTTCACCTTCAAAAGTTTCTCTTTAGATATTGTTCATTTCCAGTCTCACTTGAGACAATATCAGATTTCAAAGCACGGATTCGACTGGGCGAAAACTCATTTTCTCTTCATCTTTACCTTATCCTTGTTAACAAAAGAATGGGAAAATAAGGGTTGTTGACGACACACGTTTTCGTATGGAGATTTAGTTAATAATATTATTATTATTAATTATTATTATTTAATTATTATAACTGTTATTGTTATTTTTATATTTATATTTATTATTTTGGCAGGCCCAAACAGTACAACCCAAACCGGGCTCAATCGACCCAAATTTTAAACCCAAAATCGGACCCAAACAAGCCTAAATAAAAAATGGCTAAACATAAACCTAGCCCTAACACTGTCTCTTCAGCTGTCACCACCAGATTTGACTCTCCATTGACCGACTAAAGCTTGTCCCACCATCACAGTCGTGCCGATAGTAGCCGTCAAGCCTAGCCAAAACAAATCTGTCAGAGATCTTATTCAAACCCCGAAAAATCTGGGGCATTAAATGGCTCAAAATTATCAAGCACAAAGTTGATAGTAGATTAAGTTTGATTTTTTAATATTTTAATCTATGTAAAAACTGGCTATAAAACCCGAAATCGGTTGTAAAAAAATGTATCCCCTTTTTAGTATTTTTTTTAGAAAGCAAATAAAAACAAGAAAAACTTTAAAGGTAAAACTTTTAGCTCGAATATCGTTTTTTTATTCTTCTTATTTTTTAGTTCGAATGTAAAAAAATATATGTAGTTATATTCTTAAAAAAAGAGAATGGAGAGTTACCCGAGAGAGGGGGTTGAACCGACTCATTTTCGCGGTGGCTAGATGTAGGGAAGTCGAAACGGCGAGGCCTTTTTTTGGTGTTTAGGAGTAATATTTGGTGGTTTTAACCCCAAATAGGAGTCTAGGGTAGTATATCGAGATGTTTGTGTTATTTTAGGCTAGGTATAGAAACTCTGACCATCGTGTGTGGTGGCTAGAGCGGCGGTTGAGACGGCAGCGTGGAAGGCCAGAGGGTGGCCGACCGAGAGAGAGAGGAGATGGTTGAGAGGAAAAGAGAGAGTTGGAATCATTTTTTTTTCTGAAATGGGTTTGAAATGAAAAAAATGAAAAAGTGTGTTTTATAGAAAAAATTTGGGTAAAGTCAGTTTAAGTCCCTTAGGTTTAGCACGTTTTTGCACTTTGGTCATCTACGAGGACCAAAATCATTATTTACCCTTTTTCATGTATGTTATATATTTATTAGAATATTTTCTATTTAGTCCCCCATAGTTTAGCGTGTTTTTACACTTTGGTCACATGCGAGGACCAAATTTGTTATTTACCCCTTTTTTCATGCATATTATATATTTATTGGAATATTTCTTTTTTAGTCCCTCTTATTTAAGCATGTTTTTCATTTTGGTCATATGTAGTGATTATTTAATTTTATTTTAATTTTACTGGACTGATTTAGTATTTTACGCATTTTTAGTTAAAAGTGTATTTTAGGCTTGTAAAAAAGGAATACTTGTTAACTAGTATTTACAGTTTAAGAATATTTTTAGATTTTGGTCACTGGTCTGCTTTTTCAATTTGATTTAATTTAATCATGTAATTATTTTTTATTTTAATTTGGTCTCCATAGCTTATTTATTTTTGTTTATTATAATCTTAGCATGTATTTTCAAATATTTTCATTTTGGTCCTAAATATATGGGGTTATTATATTTTTAGTGTTTGTAAATATATGACTTTTGTATTATATTTTATGAAATTTGTTCGACTTGCTGTTGTGACACTAAAACTTCCATTTTTATTATTTAACCCTATATTTGCATAATACGCATAATACATGCTTAGAATATTATCCAGGTATAAAATGCATTGGTATCATGAAATATAAATATTTGTGTAATTTGTTACATATAGGTTTAGGATTAAATTTGAATCAATTGTATGAAACCTCATAAGCATTACTTGACTCGAATCGAAATAATTTGACTAAGGGAATATTCGTTTATTTTGAGATTAGAAGAAGTGATTGTCTTAAAGAATAAGAGGTTGCTTTCAATAATTTTAAAATAAAATGGTATCCTATCAAGAGAGACGAATAAAATTGATTACATTAAAATTTGGGGACTGAGAAAAAGATCATGTTCTTTTAATTAAATTCACCTAGAAAAGACTGTTAGATTGAATCTAAGGTCTCATCTCGATGTATTTAAATAATTGAACATCCTTATTCTCATTAAATGTTGGTAAAATAATTAATTAATCATATTTGTTTGATGTATGTATTTGACTTTTGTTTTATTTTTGTATATGTTTTAATATGATTTCAAAAATAAATAACACTAAAATTACTATTGAATTTTAGGATGAAATAGTAATATTTCTTTATTTTGATTAGTGTAATAAAATGACTGTTTTAAGGTATGAGAGGTCATTTCTTCTCGATTTGAAATAATTAAATATTACCATTTTCCCTTTTAAAATTCAAAAAACGTGTTTTAAAAAGAAAATTTTAAATTTATTTTGTTTTATTTTATTGTTATTTATACATTTAAATTTGGAATTAATAATGAACTTTTGGATGAAATTGTAATATTTTTTTATTTCGATTAGAGTAAGAATCGACCGCTTTAAGGCATAAGAGGTTGATTCTTCTCGATAAGAAATAATTAAATATTATTGTGTTTCGTCCTAAATTTCAAAGAGTATTATTTGTATGGGATCTTAAATTAAATTAAACTCGAATTCGTAAATTTCATTGCAATGACAACTAATTAATCGACTAGGTACCGATTTAGGGCGTTGTGGGGTACTAATCCTTTCTCACGTGTAACTGACTCCCGAATTCAAATTTTTGGTAGCGCAGACTGTAGAATTGTTGTTTTAATTAAAAATAAATTTTATTAAATGGCAAAACATTTTGGGTGCCCAATCACACCCTAATCAAAGATTGGTGGTAACTCCTCGAACCATGTTTTATTATTAAAAGAAAACACCAAATTATTCGAGACGAGATCTTTTGAAAATCACTTTTAAAAATTAAATTTGTTTTTTTAAAGGAAAAAATCTTTTTGACAATATGATTATTGAGATATAATAGTCGTTTGAGATTTTGGAATCATATTTTATCATATCGCAATAGTCATTTGAGATTTTGGAATCAGATTTTATCTTATCACATTCAACAAGTTAACGTTCAGTTCAGAATATTGTTTATTTTTTCACGAAAAAAGACAGGTTAAAACATAATGAATAATGAGGTGATTAATTTATATTTTTTAATAGTTAAGGGATTTAATAAAGAAACATCTATATTTGGAGGAAAAATTAATAACTTCTATAATCAAAAAGTTTAATAAAATAGTACTCTATAATTAGCATTATTTTCGTTCTTTGTTTTTTTTAAGATGTCAAAATCTTTTTTTTAAGGAATTGTTATTTTTTATATATATTATATATAATATATATACAAGAGAAAGAAGTTTAGAAACTTTTGGGCATATCTCAATACATGCTCCACCTGTGCAATTATCAGCCTGATGTATGAGAAATAAAGTAGATTGTTGATGTAATGCTATGATAAGCTCTGGCTTGTGATATATCATCGGGATTTCTGTAGTGAAAATAGGGGTTTATTGAACGAGTTAATCGTGAGTTAAATAGTGTTTGATTTGTGTTTGTTAAATATTTTTGTTGTTTGATTTAATTTGTTTCTTGTTAAGTTTTTTAAAATTTTACTTGACTCGTGCTCGTTAAAAAAATTTATTGCTCGACTCATTAAAATTTTACTCGACTCGGACTTGTTAAGAAAAATTTGTTGCTCGACTCGTTACTCGTTAAACTTACCAAATTTTTTAGTTTATTTTTTAACTATATATAAAATCAACTAATATTATATATAACTTAATATAAACATAAATTAATAAATTTTAACAAAAAATTATCAAAAGAGTGTATAAAATAAATTCTAATTCTAAACACCAATAACAATGCAAATACACTAAAATAATTATTAGGATTTAATTTTTGGGTGTAATAATTATTAGGTTTTGATTTTTGGGTGTAGTAAAATAATAATAATTTAGTATTTTAAATTATTTATTAGAAAATTAATAGACTAGTGATTTATCATTTTTTTTATTTCCTATTAGTAAATTAATAATTTTTTGAATGAAATATTTTTTGAGATAACTAGTAAAATGTTATAAAAAAATTAACAAGTTTATCACTAATTTATCGATTCGAGTTGGATTTTACTTGACTCAACTCGTTAAGGTCTCGAGTTGAGCTCGAATTCAAATCAAATCAACCCAAGTAAAATTTTTATTAAATTTTCTCTGAATCAAATTTGAACGACTCATAAACTACTGACTCATTAAACACCCATAGATGAAATCAAAATGTTAATCATCTTTCGGTCTTTGATGGGTCCTTCGTATTGCATGTCTAGAGAGAGAGTTGGATTCATTTACTCACGCTTGAAATTGACTTTTAAACATTTTTAATTTCTTCGATTATAATATTAAATTTTAATTTTTAAATTAATTATATTATTCTACATCTAATTAGTATTAATGTCGGTTGTTGACTTAAAATTAATTTTAACTGTAATATTAAACTTTATTTTAAGATTCAATTACACTATTTCATCATTAATTCTTTAACAAAATAATTATTTGAATGTATTTTGATTTGATCATTTGTTTTTATTTAAATAAATTAAAGTACAAACTAAACAATCTAAGTAGTAAAAGAATTAGTATTATTTTTTGAGATTTTGGATTTGAATACTAAGAATATCATATATATATATATATATGAGTATTTATTGTCAAATGATTGAGAGTTACATTTGAACATATATTATCTTATATTTATCTAAATTAATAAAAATTAAAAAAATATATTGAATGCATTTGAAAAGATTTGAGCAAAAACTTTTAGGGTAAAGTACATAAATGACCCCTTAACTGTAGGATATTGCTTTATTTAGGTACTATTAAAAGCTACAAAATGATCATCCGATTATAAGGAGTTGTTTTGTTGAGTCTTTAACTATTTAAAATTACAAAATGGTTGCATGTGTATTCATTATGTTCCAAACTCATCACTTTTTATTAGAAATTGATGACATTCTAAAATATATGTTAACCTACTAATTAAGATATGATAAAATCTAATCTCATAATCTCAAACGATTATCATTTTTTAGTCAGCATGTTAATGTTCAACTTAGATTGCCGTTAATTTTTAATGGAAAATGATAAGTTTAGAATATAATCAATAATCGAGTGATTATTTGATAACTTTTAATGGTCATGAACTCAATAAAGTAACTCCCTATTATCGATAGACATTTTATAACTTTTAATAATCAATAAACTTAATAAAATAATATCCTATAGTCGAGAGACTATTTGTCTACTTCACCCAAAAATTAAAAAAAATAACATCTAACTATTAAATGACTTCAAAATATTATTACTTATCCGAAAAAAGAATTTAAAATATTATTATGATTTTAGCTACTATTAAATCAATTTAAAATGTTATTAAAAATTTTATCTAAAATAATATATAACTTATATTAAGATTGATTTGTTTTATTTAATATTATAAATAATATTTATAATTTACTTTTTATAAATAGAAATACATTAATACTGAATTTTCTATTAAAACAAATTAGATTGGGTTTTATAAACATAAACATACTTGCGACCAATTACGGACCAAGAATTGCAGCGCACGGAAATGTGGACCGAATTCCACGAGTATGGGCAATTTTTGATTTACTTGGCCACGATTTGAGACGAAACACTTTCTTTGAAACCTCCGTCTTGTACAAAACAATCATTCCCTCTTCTCCAAGAATCTCTGCCATTACCACCTCTTTCATTATCAAGCTCTCATCTTAATTTCCTCAGATTAACAACACAGCCATAGAATTGCCTCCCAGAAAACAGTTTGTCACAAAGCTTGCGTTTATGGCTAATCCCAAGGGGTCTTCATTTCCCTTCTCCGACATACCCGAAGACATCCAGCTTTGCATCCTCTCCCTCCTCTCTCCACCCGACTTCGCCAATTTTGCTTCCACTTCTAAACGCTTCGTTTCTCTATGCCGTAACGACGCCAAGCTCTGGTTCACCATGTACCACCGCCGCTGGGGCTCCAAGACCCACATTACCCAATGGGGTGGTGGCAACATCTCTTACATGCTCCTTTACAAGACCCTCACCCGCTGGGAGAATCTCATTGGCTTGTGGCGACACAGCGGTCGAGCAGACCTCTTGGCTCAATGGCCCCGAGTCATCACCTTCGAGTGGGGCCCATCGTTCGTCTCCGGTTCTTGCCTCAACGGCACCTATCACGTCACCAAATCGCCGTTTTTGTGGATGGGGATATCCTCAGACGGGCTGATTGTCAACTTTCTCGATCTTGAAGGGCAAACTGAAACGCCAACAGGGGGTCTCGATTGTTGGTTAGATTCCATCTGCTCGGACCACAATTTGGTTCCGGTCACTCTTAATTTCATGGGCGACAATCATTTTATGGTTGAAGAAAATTCAAACTTTTGGAATTGTTGTAAAAGGAATTCAAGTTCAAAGAATATGATAGAAGCTAACGAGGAAACTATAGTTGTTGGAGCTTACAGTGGGAAGCCCAGGGGCTTACCGGACTATTTGGTGCTGGAAATGTAAGCATATTTCGCGAATAGGACAAGTCCGGGTGCAGATAAATCATGGAGGAGGCAGAGGAAGAAGGACAAGGAAAGACGAGGGAGGAGGAAATGGGAGCCTGAACATTTTCTTAAACTCATTGATTGCTTGCCTACTGGGGATAACCCTATGCAGAGTCTTTGAAAGATGTCCGTTTTCATGTCTTCAAAGGTTAAAATTTCTGCTTGTGAATATAATTGTTGCTGACTAATGAAGTAGATTTCTTTACGTGTAAATGTGTAGGGAAGTGGAATTGAAGTCATTCTTTAACTTATTGAATTGGTAGGGAAATAGGAAGGTTTGCTCTATACTTGGACAGTTGGATTTTATTTCAGTTCATCCTGTCATTTTAGGCACTGATTAAACACCAATTAAACACCGATCAATCCTTATTTGCTCCGGCTTTGTTTCAAGCTTCAACAATTGTGGCATTTGGTTTTTGGGAGATAGTTTTGCATGTATATAACATTCTGACAAGGCTGTGGCTGTGCAATTAAACTACCGGTATGAAAATGAAATGTTTGGAAGAAAGTTATCTTATTGAACGTCATTTGTTCTGGGTGAAGATAGCATGTATGTTGTCTTATAAACATTAATTTGTGGTAGTCATGGCTTCCAGCATAAAGTAGGATTGGAAGCATTGCCCTAGTTTTTTACAGGCCACTGTTTTTTGAGCATTGAAAGTATGGCATGTCAACTGAAGTGCCTGATAAATATTTCTAAACATGTCAATGATGTAATTCATGCATTGGTTTTCTGGTGACACGAAGTTGTTAGGGGTGTAATCTGCCAAACTCTCATTGGCATCAGAATCATTGAATTCCAGAGAAAGAACGCATCTATGATGATCACATACATCTTTAGCCACTGGAGGCTGAGGATGACATGAGGATAGATTTTGAGACAGTTTTCGACATTCTGTACAAGATCTCATATTACAAGTTAGCACTTCCAGGTTTGGTAGGACCTTCCGGTCAGTACAAGAACAGAACATTCGGGTCTGGATTTCTTTAGGAATCAAGACTATTTTGTTATTTACTTGGAACTTGTAAATTCTCATCTTAGATTGTTATCTTCTTGATTCAGTGAATTTGTTGTAAAGATAATTTACATGGTTAGTATAGTAAACTTATGTGCAGATTCATTTGGAACTTGGTGTCACGCTTGCAGCGGCTCTTACATTAATTTTCTTTTCTTTGAACAATAACCACAACTTTGTTGCAGTGTGAAGCTTTGAGTGCTGGTGCATTTGATTTGAAACCCCAGAATTCAGAAATCATCCTTGTTTCTTTCCTTGTTTGTGCTAGGGAATACTTACTAATGAGTACATGGATGTTTTCCCTTCTTGGCATACAAACATCTAACGGCTGCTTGCTTGATTTACCTTGTTTCAGTCCACGAAATGTTTCCCTTGCCCGTTCATGTCGGATTCAATGACTGGCAGTTCTTTTGGGGGGAAAAAAGTTGATCAATCTAAGGCCTGCAGGACAAGACCCTTCAAAGGAAGGGTAATTGCAAAGCTGCAAATGAGATGTATATATGCCAAATAGATTATTTTTAACCAAACCCCAAAGAAATCCTAATTTTTTAAATTATTAGTTTCAAGTTTCCACTTGTCTCTCATGGATAAGAAACATGTACCAAAATGTAAAACAGATGTATACTAATATAATATTGTGTATATTTTAAACAAAGGGGCGTTTGTGGTATGATTCTCGCTTTGGGTGCGAGAGGTCCCGAGTTCGATTCTCGGAACGCCCCTTATTTTTCAATCTGTGCAATTGGCAGACGGTTTCTGGAACGTTCGACTGGGGTTCATCCTCTGTTTCGAAGTCAAATGGTTAA
This sequence comes from Hibiscus syriacus, assembly GCF_006381635.1. Taxonomy (NCBI): domain Eukaryota; kingdom Viridiplantae; phylum Streptophyta; class Magnoliopsida; order Malvales; family Malvaceae; genus Hibiscus; species Hibiscus syriacus. The sequence goes on along the minus strand of NW_024062980.1, from coordinate 10,405,281 downwards.
ACCCAAAACCCCTTGTTGCAACCGTCTTTGCGAAAGTTAGAAACCTTCAACAACCCTCTGGTTCAGGTAAACGAATTTGGCATTTTAGAAATCCCAAGGAATTGTCTCGTTTAAATCCGATTGTTTATGCTATAAGCTTTTAGTTTTTCAATTTGATTCAAGTTTGTGTATGTAATATATTGGAAAATTTATCCCTACACGTTAGTGTATATAGATAATTTATGTACGGTAACCTTAGAGTTGGAAAATCTTTTCAATGCAAATATAAATTACTTATACTGCGAAGTAGGATGGTGTTTGGGCAAATGGTCCACCTGGATCGGGAAAAACTACCTACTGCAACGGCATGTCTCAGTTCCTTAAACTTATTGGAAGGTTTGTTGTTTCTTCGTTTGCTGAAGCACACGTGTTAGATGGATTATTAGTTGCGGTAGAAGTTTGACCTCCCACAATGCCATTGTTTGTGCAGGAAGGTTGCTGTAATCAATTTTGATTCGGTCAATTATTTGTTACCGTATCCTTTCAATTGGACGTTATTTGTTATATATTTTGTCCTGGATGTTATGATCAACATGAACTTCTCGAGCGTGCTATCGATGTTGAGGATCTCATAAAACTTGAGTGATGTGATGACAGAACACTCTCTGGGACCTAATGGAGGTGCATCTTTTCTTTATTTTGGTTACCTCTTTCCTTTCTTCTACTACATTGTTGTTGAAAATTGATTCTGAAATTCATTAGAGAAATCAGTAATTTCGGCATGTGGCATTCATAGACTCTCTATCCAGAAGTTCAGAACTTTAGATGTTGATTCTGTTGATATTTCTGGAAAGATCTTAAAGTGTCTATGCACTGTGCAGTATTTGCACCTTTTTTCGGGCAACGACTTTAGCTTGAAGTGCATGAATTGTGTTTATGCTCATTATGTTTGTGATGTCAGGTTTTTTTCTTTTTCTTTTGTGTGTATAACCAGATCTTGTCTAATATTGTATGGATTATTTAGAGATGAATATTGATTGGTTGCAGTCTAAACAGGCACTTCTTTTGAAAGGTTGGTATCTCCTGCCTTTTCTTCTAATAAAATGTTTAGGCTCTTGATTTTGTTTGATAAGTGTATGCAGAAGGCTTGAGCTTGTCCTTGATGGGGAACCTCAAGCAGTTCATTATCTTCTTTTTTATTTTCCCGGCCAGGTTGAGCTGTTTTTGTTAGAAAAAATGATTAATCCAAGATAAAATAATAATAATTAAATATTATTATATAATCGAACGAAGAAAAATAAATAAAACTTCAAGTAGAGGCAAGAAATTAGTTTACTCGTGTGTAGACACTGAATCAAATGAGTAGAGTATGATAAACCGAAGAAGGATTTTTGTTGAGGCATGTATGAACAGTTTCCTTAAGACAGATTCATCCTCTCCTCGCTGCTTTGAGTAACGTTGGACGTCGGTCTCCCAGGATACAACAACAAACAATCACAACAGTAAGCACAGCCGTACTTATTAGTCGAACACAATCTTACTTTTCTCTATCATCGGAAATAACGAATTTGAAAGGAATTTTCTAAGTGATTTCCTAATTCAACTTTGTGAATTATGTCTCAAAGTTGTGTCTAAGATTGTGCCTTAACTAACCTATATATAGGGGAGAGGAAATTAATCAAAAGTTTATGACCTTTTGATGAAGAGATTTGTTGAAAAGCTAATGGACATAATTGAATTGATGCAATTTTATACCAAATAATAAGTATGTTCACCAAGTGACATAAGTTATTATTTAAAGACATCAATTTTATTGAATTATTTATTAATTTTTCCAACAATCCCCCACATGAATGAAATTGATGATTTCAAACACTGACTCGATATGGTGATAGATTCTACGTTCGATATTTGCAAAGGATAGGTAGGCGTCCCCCTTTGAACTTTCCCTTGTGAAAATATATTTACCTTTCTGGTTGTCCAGTAGACGTGATATCCTTGACCTGTCCTACCGTTGGTGTAAGCGATGACATATCCCACACAAATATCTCACTGACAGGAATTGGTTCTCATGGTTATGTCCATATAGTCGTGAACATCTCCTGGTTCTGCAAGAGTTTAGAGAACTATTCCCCAATAGTCTATTTGAAGTGGCTCCACTTGACTCTCACATAGGTGACTTATGTTGTTCGGCTCACAGAAACACATATTGGTCATTAAAAGCATTGCTTAACCTTTTCCACATTTTAGTCATTGTTTTCATCATAGGGATGGACTTGGGGATAAGAAACCCAACAGTGACCTCACAAGGTCTATGCAAGTAAGTTGTCCCATTGAACTTAGATATTGGGATCTCCAATCAACTAAGTTGGGTTTTCCTTCACATAGCGCCTTAAATATTAATGGGCTTTAGTCACATTCCTTTCGATGTTTATCAACTTGATCTAGATTCAACTCATTGTTTAGCGGATCCAAAATATTATCTTTTGATCTTACAAAATCAATATAGATAACTCTAGTTGAGATCAATTGTTTAATGATATTATGTCGACGACGTATGTGTCTCGACTTACCATTATACTTATACAAGGCACCTCCACACTTTGATGTAGTTGTAGGAAAGTTTTCTACATTTCCATAACTCATATGTTGTCTCGCCTATTTTCTTGTAAGTTACCTTATTTAAAGGTAATTTGCTAATAAAATAGCTTCTTCCACATGTTCTATGACAACTCAGAACATGATCAAATGTCATTCATAATTCTTTAGCAATCTTATGGGTACTATACACTTCATATGGTGTATCTGACAATCCATTCAAGATGTAATTCCGACATAGAAACTTAGAATGCTTTCAAGCTTTAATGACCACAATGTCTATCTCATCCTCTCTATGAATAGGAGGATCATCCTATATTTGACCATATTCAGCATGATTAAATATAACACCTTATGTCGTTATGTCTTGAAATTCTATCCATGAATTTCACATGCTTCTCGTTGTGGCTCACGACCACTGACATCGTTGAATTTTATTCATAGTCTAAAAAGGAATCAACATTTCAAATCACAAGTTAAGTGAATCAGTGGGGTTACCATTGTTTCGTTTAAAACATGTAACCAGAATTTGTAAATATTCCAACAATAAATTGAAAGTTAATTCAATTTATTTTACCATTTGTTTATGTTGAACAACAAAAATTTAATTAGAAATTAAAATTCTAAAACAAAATTTGTAACAATGTACCTCCAAACGATTTCTGTTATCAATAGTAAATCAAATAAATTTTGTTGAACAACATGATTAAAACCCTGAAATAGAATTATAGGCCCGATTTTTGTTCACAGACATATCATAATTCCATTCGGTATCTTATTTATTACAACGAATTTTAGTCAAAACTAAAATCCAACAACTTAGTAATTTCTGTTAAACGGTGGGAATTTAGTAAAATTAAAATCTTGAAACAAAAATTCACAATCAACAATATTTTTGTCGAATTCGTTAAACATCATGATTTAGTAAAACTAAAATCCGAAACAAAACCGACTTCTGTTGGACAACGGGATTAAAACCCATAACATAACCACTTTCTGTTGAACGACGAGAATTTAATAAATTAATTCTCGAAACATAACTAATTTCTGTTGAACGGTGAGAATTTAATAAAACTAAAATCTGAACATAAGTACAATATTTAACACAAAATATTACTGAAAATGAAATACTGAAGATATCATTTACTGATTAATTTCTTAATCGTAGTCATTTGAACCAACATGTGGGTTCAAAGTGCGCCCCCGTAAGTCAATAATCCATAAGCTGCATATTTGAATATCTTTATCAGCATTGTGTCTTCCTTATCACGCTTATCACATGGTAATTTTACATAATAAAAAACTTGCAGACAAATTAACATAGAAATGCCTCATCACACATAAAGGTTAGTGGGAACCCAATATTGTGTCCAACTTGCTTTGAACACACAAACAACTTTTGGAATCAATTGAGAACTTTACTTTGGCAAGGGTTCCTCATTTTGGTGGTTTTCCAACGATGCTTCATAAGTACATAGTTAGGATTAAACTCAAAGAATCGATTTCCTCTCGGATTAAAAAAATTTAGAAAGAATATGTCTTAAGATTGTTAGAAAAAATGATTAATTCGAGATAAAATAATAATAATAAATAAATATTATTATATAATCGAACGAAGAAAAATAAATAAAACTTAAAGTAGAGGCAAGCAATTAGTTTACTCGTGTGTAGACACTGAATCAGATGAGTAGAGTATGATAAACCGAATAAGGATTTTTGTTAAGGCCTCTATGAATAGTTTCCTTAAGACAAATTCGTCCTCTCCTCGGTGTTTTGAGTAACGTTGGACATCGGTCTCTCAGGATACAACAACAAACGATCACAACAGTAAGCACAACCGTAGTGATCAGTCGAACACAATCTTGCCTTTCTCTATCACCAGAAAGAAAGAATTTGAAAGGAATTTTCTAAGTGATTTCTTAATTCATCTTTGTGAATTGTGTCTCAAAGTTGTGTTTAAGATTGTGCCTCAACTAACCTATATATAGGGGAGAGGAAATTAATCAAAAGGTTAAGACCTTTTGATGAAGAGATTTGTTGAAAAGCTAATAGGTATACTGAATTGATGCAATTTTATACTAAATAATAAATTTGTTCACCAAGTGACATAACTTATTATTAAAATACATTAATTTTATTCAATTATTTATTAAATGTTGTCATGAAACTTATTAAAAACTTGGATCTTAGGGTATGGCTCTGCCTTTCATCTTCATGGACAGTGACATTAAAGGCCATTTCAACTTCTTGTTTTGATGTTATTATTGTAGGAAACAAAGTTGTTTATTTTATGCAGTTGATTGCTGTACATTTAGTTTATGCCCACCTATGCAGTGACCCCGGGAAGTATGTTAGCGCTTTGCTTCTCTCGTTGTCTACCATGTTGCATTTGGAGCTTCCGCACATAAATGTCTTGTTTAAGATCGACCTAATCAAGAGCTACGGAAAGCTTGGTGAGTGCGAAGTATCTATTCTATTACAAGTCACAAAGTGCTAGACTTCATGTTGAATTGTCTTATCTGGATGTGTTGCAGCTTTTTAATCTGGATTTCTACACAAATGTGCAAGATTTAGGATTTTTTACCTAAATATCACCCGTACACTTAATAATTAACTGTCAGACACCCTTTCTCCTAATATTACCGATCTATCATCCTTTCTGACAAAGCGCGGATAGTCATATGCACCTTCGTAGGGTTCTGTCTGAGCTGGCACCACATCAAGAAAGGCACGGATGGCGATCCGCGCCTTCGCGAGATTTCTGACATGTACGTAAGGCGTGGATAATGATCCGCGCCTTCCATTGGTACCACCCAAGCAGCTCGGCTTTTAAACCCTCCCTCTCCCCTATAAATAAGAATCCCCTCTATGCAAACATTACCGCATCAAAATTACTTCCTTATTTTTTCTTTTAACAATTCCTTCTATTTTTGTTGAAAGGTAAAACTATTTTTTATTATATTATATTTGAATAAATTTTATTGTACTAATTATTTTGTATTATTTTTTGCGGTTGTAAAATTGGAAAGTGTGATCATTCTTCGAGAGATTTTTGCTGATATGGTAACAATATAAAATTATGTTATTTAAATTATTGTGAAAATTTTAATTTTTTATTAGTTTATATTTTAATTCATATACTATTTATTTAATTATGCATATTTCAACTTTTTTTTACAGATATAAGACTCTTAATCTTTTAGACTCTCAGAATGATGTGTATTTTAGCTATTGTTTACTATGATGGAGAAATTCGGGAAGATGAAACCGGTGTCGTCTTCGCATCAAATCATTCTATCATAATATCTTTCAAGAGAAACATAACTCTTGAGAAGCTGATAATGAAAATTTAAAGGAAGGTTCATGTTGAAAGTACTAGAAGACTGTCCTCACTTCAATCCAGATTTTCAATTGCAATATTTTCGTTAACTTATACAGCGTTCGAACTATCCAATGATGACGATGTTGTCGTGTTGGTTGATTCTCAAAATCATTATTGAGACTCCAATACACAGAGGTGACTCCCATTATTCTCCCATTATGGGCTGGCTCAACAAGCTGATCAAGTTGACAGCCCAAATCAAGTAATGTGTAATGATTTTAACTCGTTAATGGTGTCATCCTATCAAGTTCAATGGGGAGACATTCATCAGCAACTTCTTACGATCTGTACTGAGGTGGCTCCACAAATAATTCGTATGACAACATCGCGTCCAGTTCAAGGGGAAGACATTCATCTACCAATTTCTTTGACCTGACTATGGAGATGCCCTCGACGCAGTAATCTGCGCAGTACCCATTTGACATGAAGCCTTCAAGTTCCAAGGGAGGCATTCAACTGCGAGCTTCTTCGACTTCAATGTCGAGATGATTTCAAGTTCAAGGGGAAGACATGCAACTACCAGTTTGTTCGACCTAAATGTCTACATCGTGGAGGAACCCTCATCTCTACCAAAAGAACCTCTTCATGAGCCATGTGCGGATGGTGCTGAGACTAGACTATTCGTTCAGCCAGAATCACCGCATTTCAACATGGATTCCAATGATGATGATGTAGATGAAGTTCCCACAAATACGGTACACACCGAACCTCCATCACACATGTATGAAGTTTACTATGGTGCAATGTACGGGCCAGAACTTACGCTTACATATTGTCACGAGGGGAAAATATGTATCATCTCAAATCGTAGAGCTGAGATTAAAGCAACAATGAATTCTTTAGGTCCATTTTGGAAACCACCTTATGTCCAACATCAATATTGTATTCAACACATTGCTGCTAACTATCATGGAAGGTTCAAGAAGAATGATGAGCGCCAATTACTTGTGCACATGGGTATGTCAAAATGTTGTTTTTATTTCTCAATCATTTTCATTTTTTATGAAAACTTAACTGTAAGTTCTACATTTGATGCTCAGGTTACGAACTATTACCTGAAACATTTGAGTCCATGCTTCAAGATTTGTGAGAAAAGAACAAGGAATGATACAATTACATCAGCCTCATCAATAAAGAAATGTGGACAAATGCATATGATGCTGGATATCGATATGGACACATGACAACCAACTTGGCTGAGGCTATCAATTCGATCTTAAAGGGGGCACGGCACGCCATTTACCAGTAACAACTTTGGTTAAAATGACATATTTTCGTTTGGGAGCATTTTTTGCCAAGCTCGGGGGACAAACTCAAAATTGGATGCAAAACGGTCATGTCTATCACACAAGATTAGTTACAGATCTACAAAAAAAATGATGCATCAAATGGAATGTTTGTAACAACCTTCTCTAAAACCCATGAATTATATCGTGTCACAGAGATGCCACGACCTCTTCAATGTATTCAAGATAACTCGTTCAGAGTTAATCTACGAGACAAATGGTGTGATTGTGGTTTTTTCAAGCTCTGAAGTATACATGCTCTCATGTCATAGTAGCTTGCTCGCATACCCATCAAGACTATAACCATTTTGTGGATCATGTATACCGACTTTCAGAAGTGTTTAAGGTATATGAATTTGAGTTCCCCCCATAGGTAATTAGAAAGACCCTGATGAGGTTCAGAATTAGCTTCCAATTATACCAGATCTGTCCTTATTGAGGGAACACAGTCATCCAAAATCCACTTGAATTCATTGTGATATGGATATTCAAGAGATATCCATAGAAAACAAAAGATGTGGGCATTGTAGAAACATAGGACACAATAAGAAAAAATGTCCATCTCTTTTTCATCAAGTAACCATTGATGTTGTGATTGATGTAGTTGTTGTTTATGAAATCTAAGTTTCTATTATTTAATTTTCATTTACTTTCAGTTAATGTCATTTGAGCATCACCGATTAATTAGCAACTCAGGAAATTAAATAATAAAAACAATTCCAACAAACTAAAAACAAGAAAATAATACAACTAAAAAATAAAAAGAACTAAATAAAAAAATTCAATAATTAAATAATAAAAAATTAAGAAACAAAATAAATAAAAAGTTCATAATTAAATAAAAACTTTACAATTGCTGATAAACAAAAAAATTAAATAAAAACATAACGAAGTAAACAACTCTATCGATGCCAGCGTCTTGAATATGTTCTGCAGGGCGGTGGCTATCTCTGTCGATGAGGATTTCTTCTTATAATTTGTTTTGCCTCCTCACTCTCATCATCATCATCGTCGTCGTCATCGTCGTCATCATCATCATCAGGAGCATATACATTTTGTTGATGAGGGACGAATAAGGATGTAGCACCTTCATAGAATAAGAACCCTAGAGGTGTATGGCTGTTTATCCTACCGCTCATAGAAAACTGTGAAAACTGTAAAAAAAACTGACATCGATGAGTGCAAAAACTGCACCAGAGGTGTCTATGCATGTGGTGAAGCTTCACCCATGAAATAACCAGTATATGAACCCCAATTTGGATCTATAAGCAGAGAAGTATAATATCCGCCAGGAGGGGTCATAAAACTCCGCAGCGGTGGCTGCATTTGGTATAGAAGCGGTGGCATCTGACATGGCTGCAATGTCATTTGAAAATATTGTGGTGCCATCTAATACGGTTGCAATGCAATCTAAAACATTTTCGGTGCTGCAGCTGAGGACAAGCCAGAAGTGCCTGTTCTCCTTTCATGAGTCGGGGGACGATGATGTTATGATGGTGAACGTCTTTGTCGAATTTAATAAATGCTCTCGCCTCATGCTTCCTCGGAAAGTAGGAACGGTTTCCCATTCGTGTTGAACCGCACATAATAATCATATGTAACCGAGTAATGATCCACATAAATGGATTTTGTACGGGAATGCGCCCATGTCGATCCTCTTATATCATTACCCACTCAATGTGCTTCAGTAGCCAGTTGACTTCTTTTTTGCCCCATCTAACGATGATATGCAAATCATCGAGATTCTTAGCTGCTTTTGGAATAGATTGTACAAAACTAAATTAGTGGAGCACATGATCAATAGGATGCCACTCGACAATAGCATAATATATCAGAGGGACCACCACCATCCAGACATCTAATGGGCCTCTAAGTGATGTGGGATGCAAATCCTCATTTCTTCAGTAGAATAAGAAGCCCGTTGAAACTAAAACAAATATATATAATTCTTATCAAAATAATATTCTAATTATATAACAATAATTAAAAGTAGATAATAATATTTAAATACATACCTCTGTACCAACTTTCTTATCAATGAGTAACCTAATTTCTTCCAATTCATCATATAAATCCTGATGATATTTTCTTGCATTTGACCACCAATTAAATAAAAATATTTTTCATTATATACTCAACAAAATTATTTATATACAAAATCAGTATTGAAATTACCTCAATAATAGCAGGAAGACCAATGGGTTTTTCACCACCTGACATAGAAAGAGCATACGATACCACGCCCAAGACTGGAGAAGAAATAGACATCCACCGATAGCATTTTTTTATAATCAATAGCTTGACACATTTCCCTATACATAAATGCCAAAATTGTAGAGCCCCAACTGAGTGTGTCAACATGATGAAAATTTGTAAGGCGACGCAACCACATACAATGAACTTGGTTGTACGATTTGTTGGGCATCAGGATCCCTCCTATGAGCTGTAATATGCAAGCTTGTGCATACATTTTAACCTATTCCTTGGAGGCGTCGCAACTCAAATGTTTGAAAGTTGTATCCAACCAATTTAACATTGTTCGACTACCGTTGAAATTAGGCGAAACACCACCAAGATTTTCCTCGTACAAGGAATGTTAGTCACCATGTGCCACTACAGAAATCACATTCCCATCCACCGAAAGCCCCAAATGCATGGGAACATCCTCCAACATAATTGTGCACTCTTCACACGAAAGATGGAATGTGTGTGTCTCTCGTCTCCACCTCTCAACCAATATAGAAATAAGGTTGGATTCAAGGTTACAATGCCCTTCATATTTTGCTACATAACTGAATCCATCCTCGACTAAATATTATAAAAATATAAATATAAACTAATACTACACAAATTAAATAAATAAAACATTAACAATAATTAAAGTTACAATAGAATTTAAAATTGTTATAGTATTGACAAAATGCCTCAATATATGATTCCTATATAAACGTAGCAAACCACCTTCCATTTTATAACTAAAAAATTAATAAAAAGTTAGTATAAAAAAATTTAATAAAATAATAAATTATTGATTTATTATAATACAATAAAAATATTTTACTTTCTTAATTGAAAGATTGATACTCGGAAGAATGAGGAAATTTGAGATTTGAGTGTGGTTTGGAGGTTGTGTTTATGGGAAGATGGGGTGTTTATAGGAGGAGGGGAGGGGGTAAAAGGGTTTCCCATAAATGTGGGAGGTGGATGGTTGGAGTATTAAAGGAAAGGCACAGATTATTATTTGTGCCTTACGTACGTGTCAGAAGTCCCGCGAAGGCGCGGATGGCCATTCGTGTCTTTCTTGACTTGGTGTTAGCTTGGATAACGTGCAGATTACAATCCACACCTTTCTTGATGTGGCGCCAACTCGGACAGAACCCGCCGAAGGCACAGAGGCGATCCGCGCTTTGTTAGGAAGGGTGCTAGATCGGTAATATTAGAAAAAAGGGTGTCTGACAGATATTATTAGATGTATTTTGGTAAAAATGCCCAAGATTTATCGTGTTTACAACACCATCTTGATCACGTTCCCTGCTCTGCTAAGTATAGGTTTGTCATGTCAGATTCGTTACTTTTTTTTATTTTTAACCTTCTACAAGGCATTAAGTTGGCGTTTTTACTCAAAAATCACCCAAATAACTAATAATTAACTGTCAGGTACCTTTCTCCAAATATTACCGATCTAGTACCCTTTCTGACAGAATGATAATAAAGCGCGTTTCAGGATACACGCCTTACAGACGTGGATGGAAGACATCGATCATGAAGTGCACCTTTCTAGGGTTCTGTCCGAGCTGTTGCCAGGGTGGAAAATCGCGGATTGTTATATGCACCTTAGCGGGGAATTGACATGTAGTTGAAGGCGCGGACTATGATCCACGCATTCCATTAAATTACCCCCTTAATACCGTCTAACCGCCCGTCCCCCTCCCTCCTATAAATACCATATCATACAACACTCAAACCACACCAAAAAAAATTTATTCTCTTCCTTATCAATTATTGTAGCAAGCTTTATATAAGTTTTGTTATCGCTTTTAGAAGCTATAATTTTTTATTATATTATAATCATTTAATAGTTTTTTATTTAATTATTATTTAATTTACTAATTTTCTTATTACTTTTTACAATTATAAAATAAACGGCGGGTTGTTGCGTTTAGATGTGAATCATATCTCGAGTCATTTTGTTGATACGTTAACAATTTTAAATTGTGTTATTTTAATTATTGTGAATGTTTTATTTATTTATTTTTAGTATTAGTTTATATTTTAATTTGTATTTAATTAGGGGAATGATCGTATATTAGATCCATTTATTCATAACGCTAAATTAGATATATCGAGTTGTGTCTGACCGTATTTAGTTAAGGTTGGATTCAGTTACATAGTGAAATATGAAGGGCATTGTAATATTGAATCCAACCTTATTTCTATACTAATTGAGAGGTGGAGACCAGAGACACACATATTCCATCTTCCGTGTGGGGAGTGCACTATTACGCTGGAGGATGTTTCTATGGATTTGGGGCTTCCGGTAGATGGGGATGTTATTTCTGGTGTGGCAGATGGTAATTGAAATTCCTTGTGCGATGAGTATCTTGGTGGTATCCCGCCTAATTTCAATGGTGGTCGAATACTGTCATCATGGTTGGTTATAAATTTTCAACATTTAAGTGAAGACTGTTCCGAGGAACATGCTAAAATATTTGCTCGGGCTTGCATATTACAACTCATAGGAGGGATCTTGATGCCCGACAAATCTCGCAACCAAGTTCATTGTATATGGTTGAGTCACCTCGATGGTTTTAATGTTATCAGTGGACTTAGTTGGGGCTCAATAGTTTTGGCATCTCTGTATAGAGAAATATGTTGGGAAACTGATTATTGAAAAAATACTATCGGTGGATGTCTCCTTCTCCAATCATGGGCGTGGTATCACATTCCCTTTTTATATCCGATCGTGAAAAACTCGTACGTCTTCCTATTATTATTGAGGTAATTTCAATACTGAGTTCATATATAAATAAATTTTTGAGTATATAATGAGATTGTATAGTTGAAATCAGCACTGCAATAGCTATATGGGAGTTTTCTTTGACCATAGTGATGATGGCTTGGCAGATAATATCGGAGTCCAAGTTGGGATGGTCCTGGTTTATCTCTATAGCACAACATATATGAGGAACATTGTATAATGTTAGTTCCCATATGTTGTTTTTCCTCATCCTCTTTGATACACGAACCATCCAGTTGCATCCGTTATCATGTTGGACATAGTGGCAGACTTACTTTCGGTGGTTGATCGAATGACTTTGGAGTGATCAAAATTAGGAAGTTGTAATTCTTAATTGAAATCATCCATTCTTCTTTGGATGGAAATGTTATTCCGATATATGACTCACCATCATTAACTGATGAGTTAAAGCTGTAGTCACAAACATTAGGCATATCTGCAAATTATGGCTCGTACATTGCATCATATTTAGCTTCATACATGTGTGTTGGAGATTTGGTGTGTACCGTATTCCTAGGAACTTTATATACATCATCATGATCGGAGTCCATATTGAACTGCGGTGATTTTGGCTCTACGAATAGTCCAGTCTCAGCACCATCTGCACCTGCTCACAAAGAGGTTCTTTTGGTGGAGATGAGGGTTCCTCTGTGATGATGATATTTAGATCGAACAAGCTGGTAGTTGAATGCATTCCCCTTGAACTTAAAGGCATCGTGTCATATAGGTTTTGAACTTAGTGATGTGTCGCAGGAATCTCCATATCGAGGTCGAAGTAGCTCGCAGTTGAATGCCTCCCCTGGAACTTGAAGGCATCGCGTCAAATCGGTACTAAACAGATTTCTATGTTGAGGGCATCTCCATATTAAGGTAAAAGAAATTGGCAGATGAATGTCTTCCCCTTGAACTGGAAGCGATATTACCATACAAATTATTTGTGGAGCCACCTTAGTAGAGATCGTAACAAGTTGTTGATGAATGTCTCCCCATTGAACTTGATGGGATGATACCAAGTTGTGGATTTCCCATTAACGAGTTAAAATCATTACACATTACTTGAGTTGGGCTGTCAACTTGATCAACTTATTGAGTCAGCCCATAGCGGGAGCATAATGACATACCACGAACCGCAAACACTTCAATAAATGTGGCATACATTTGTCTAACAACGTCTAAATTTTGATTTTGAGAATTAACCATCATAGAAACATCGTCATTGTTGGAGAGTTCAAATGTTGTATAAGTTAATGAAAATAATGCAGTTGAAAATCTGTATTGAAGTGAGGACAATCTTCTAGTACTTCTAACATGAACCTTCCTTGAAATTTTAGTGATTAGCTCCTCAAGAGTGATGTTTCTCTTGAAGGATAAGGTGACAAAATAATTTTACGTGAAGATAACGCTGGTTTCATCTTCTCAAATTTCTCCATCATAGTAAATAATGGTTGAAATACGCCTCATTTTTAGAGTTTGAAAGATTGAAAATCTTATATCTGCAAAAATGAATAATTATTTCTAATATACGATCATTCTCCTAAATAAATAAATAGTATACGAATCAAAATATAAACTACTACTAAAAAAATTAAAAAACTATTTACAATAATTTAAATAACCCAATTTAATAATATTACCGTATCAACAAAATGACTTGAGATATGATCTCACCTTCCATTTTACAACCGCAAAAAGTAATAAAAAATCATTAGTACAATAAAATTTGGTCAAATAAATTAAATATGAAATAAATATAATATTATAAAAATAATTTTACCTTCTAAAAATTGTAACAAAATCTACTTGATAGAAGGAATTTATAGAAGGAAGAATGTGAATGTAATTTTGGTGTGGTTTGATATTTGGATTTGGGGGTATTTATAGGGGAGGGGGATGGGTCGTTCGGGATTTAAGGAAGCTGTGGTAATAATAGAACGGGCAATAATTGATGGGGAATAATCAAAGGCGCGCTTCATGATCCGTGCATGCCTGACGTGTTATAAAACCATACGAAGGCGTGAATTACAATCCACACTTTTCTACCGTGGTGCCAGCTCGGATAGAATCAGGAAGGCATGCTTCATGATCCGAACCTTCCGTCAACGTCTGCAAGGCGTGTATCCTGAAACACGCTTTATTATCACTCTCTCATAATTGGTTCTAGACCGGTAATATTTGAAGAAAGCGTGCCTAACAGGTAATTATTGATTGTTTGGGTATTTTTGGGTAAAAATGATCATTAAGTTTAGGGTTTTCTTTTAGTTACCTAAATTATACCTTAAATTGACTTTTGATGTATAAAGAATTTTTTTGCTAGAAATAAGTGCCTAACGTTTCTAACGTTACACTAGGCGTCTAAACCATAACGACTGTTAAAATTGCTTGTTATCTGACATGTGTCGCATATATAAAATATCAAAAATAAAATAAAAATAAAAAGATAAAATTATAGGTGCCTAAATTATTCCTTAAATTGACTTTTGGTGCCTAAAGATTTTAAATAGGTGCCCAACGTTTTCTCCGTTACACTTTTATGTACCTACTGTTATTTTTTAATAATAAAAATATTTTTAAAAAATTAAAAAGAAATCAAACCCTCCCCTCATCGTCCCTCTCCCTCCTATCTCATTCCTCCAACGATGATGAAGGGTCACCACTGGCTAGGTTTTGTTCGGATCAGGACGAGGAACTTAATGGTGGCAACATGTAATGTACGACCAGTTGTAGTCGTCGAAATCGTCAAAAAATAACGAAGGAAAAATTAGAAAATCGATATCCCTTTGTGGTGATTTTTACGACGATTGACATAGTTTCACGATGTGTGGGGGATTGGGATTTGGTCACGGCGATGAGAGTTTTGATGGTGTCAACGGTGATGACCACAATGGCCAATCGACGATGCAATTTAGTATTTTTTAAAATTATAATATTAAATCTTTTTTTAAATATTTTTTTGAAATTTTATATTCATGACACGTGTCACATAGCAACCAAATTTAATGGTCATTACGCTTCAAAAACCTAAAAGTGTAACGTTAGAAACGTTAGATACCTATTTTTAGTGAAAAATTCTTTAGGAGCCAAAAGTCAATTTGAGTTATATATTAGGCACCTGAAAGTGTATTAAGCCTTTAAAAAGTAAAAAAAAAATTGAGGGTATGCACCTAAAAGTGTAACAGAAAAAAAGTTAGACACTTATTTTTAACGAAAAAATCTTTAAGCACCAAAAGTTAACTTGAGATATTGTTTAGGCACCTAAAAGTGTATTATGCCTTATGTTTAATTTATTTTCTTAAAATAAGTTTACATGTTAAGAGTTTCATTTGTGAGTTTAAACTTCATCTGAACTAGAATTGGGGTATGCATCCTCAATTTTACATTTTGAAAGGTTATTGTTCAAAGGTTAAATTGAAATGCTTCAATGAGATACAACCATAAGTGTTTGTCATGAAGTTTTATTCGGTCAACAATTCATAATTAGCTTAGTCGGTGATTTATATTCATCCTAAATCTTAACTTCACCCAGTGTTCGAGCTATTTTCACTCACCTGAGGTTTTTTCTTGCAAAAACTTTACAGGGGAACTCTCTGACGTGATCAGAAGCTTCAGTCTTGTCGATTTCACAACCTTAGATATTTAGGCATGCTAGTAATTCTAGCTTTCTCGAGTTAAATTGTTTTCCTTCTCTTTATTTTATAGTTTTATGAAGATTGCTGTTATGCAGATTGTTGTTTCAGGATAATGAGAGTGTGGGGAATCTTGTAAAGCTAATTGACAAAAGCAATGGATACATGCTTGCTAGTACAGATGCGAACGCAACTAAATTCAGCAAGATTTTAGTTCAACAAGTTGATTGAGATTATTATAGATATACTTTTATCTCTATACATGCAATGATATACTTAAAAATGCATTGCAAAACATCTTAGATAAATCAAAACTAATTTTCTATTCACACTTTTTCCAATTGTGTGGCCAATTCATTCCTTGATGTGATAGATCCAGCTGGTAGGCTTAAGAACCATGTCTTTGTTCTACCCTACAAAGAATACAGAAACAATTGCATTTTTAGGGCATCATTTGGAACACCCTGTTGTGAAAATGAAACACAAATCAGAAGAAAAGATTTGATGTCCCTAGTATCCTCAAGTGGTAGACTAGCGTATTCCTCGTTTGAATTTAGCATCTAAAACATGACCAGTTTAAGTTCAAAGCTGCCTACTTAGATGGTCGGTCGCACCACCCCAGGTTGCAGGTAATCTAAAACAGGAACAACAAAGTAACTAATCAGTTTATGCACCATCTCTCGTCGAGCTCGATCTTGTGCTTGCTTTCGCTGGTTGAGAGTTCTTTCAGGTTCATGTCGAAATCTAATAGATCACCAGGGTTGCTCCTGACATGCACTGTGACTGTAATTGTTGTCATTACAATAAGGGTAAACAAAGAAAAATAAAATGAGTTAGACAACTACTAAAGATATACAAATAGAGTAAAAAAAACAACAATAAGAACAACGACGCCAAGACTTGATCGATATGTATATATGACTGCAATAGGTGCACGCGTAGAATAATGATAGCCTTTTGGCTAAGGATGTCAAACCCACAGGGAAAGAAGTTAAGGATTTTATGTTGCTAGATCTAACTCTGTAAAAGGAAAGATAAAAGTCAAAGTTGCATGAGTTTGTTGTGAATGTGAATATTGTGTCGACAGTGCAAAAAGTAAATAAAAACTAAATCAATGGGAAGAATGGGGCATTCAATAGATCGTACACCACTAGAGCAAACTTACCACTAGACAGTTTTTTTTATTATTTACAAGTTAAGCTCTTGCAACTATACTAAGCATATCTTTCGTTGATATCTAAAGAAACCCGCTAAACCAAGTGTCATTCCCTCTCAGATTCTACTTCTAATTTAATGCGTTCACAACCTACCCAATTCTCGTCGTCAAGGTTGCATCTAAAGTTGTCACCGTAATGTTACTCTATAAGCACTACGCACCCAGATTCAATAGATTAACCAACAAATGAAGACTTAATATTTATAGCAAATCCAAAATATGTTCAAAGAATTCTCATTCACAAAAACCAAAATATGCAAAGAGAAGATCCTTGTATATACCCGAGTCAGATATCAATCCAACCAGAACCTCAGCCAGTACCCATTAACTCTGTAATTGTCGTGAAGTTTTGAAACAGGTAGAGACTTCCCTAGAGTCAGAAAATGACTGAAATACCCTTAAGTAGCAAATAACCAAATCAGTACAGATTAACAGTAATAACAGATTAATTAACCCTTGTATAGCGTGCTAAATGAGAGAACGAGCGAGATATCAGTCATTAAAAAATAAACGAGATCAATAATAACATATGATCAATAATAACTCAGAACAACTAGAAACAATAACAATTAGGGTGTCATAAAACTAGCCTTTGTGTGGCACTTAGGAAATAACAGGACACCCAAGTTACTTTAGTAGTTGGGCGATTGTCTTGTTTTTCAGTATCTTCAGGTATATACCAATCTGTGCCAATAGTACAATAAATTTTTTTATTAGTGGCATCTAGGTTATTGGCACTAAAACTTCAATTTATGTCACTAGATGTATTTTGTGACGTAAAAGTTAATGTCACGACGATCGTCACCCTAGGTGTGTCACTAAATGTAAAAAGTGACGATGTATGTGTTATCGTCATGTATTGTTAAATATATAGTGACTCTAATGGATAACGTCACAGTTTAATTTACATTCAGTGACAATTACTTTTGTCATCAAATGATGTACATTTTCGTCATTAATAAATCATATCGTCACCAATGACACAATAATTTCATTGTATACGTGACAAAAAGAAAATTGTCACATTTTTAATAACGTAGTATATCGTCACCTAGTAGTAGCATGGATGGCATTTATATACAACATCACTATATAATTAATATTCAATGACAACTAATTATGTCTCTAAATTATGTACAATTTTGTTATTGATGATTTATATCGTCAAAGATAATACATTAAAATCAACCTATATGTGACGAAAGAGATATTGTCAAACTTTTAGTGACATAATATAAATGTTACTTAATAATATTATGAATGACATCTATGCATAGCGTCACTTTACAATTTATATTCTATGACAGTTGATTACGTCACTAAATTAAATAAGATTTCGTTATTGATAGTTTATATTGTCACAAATAATGCATTAAAATCAACTTATATGTGACGAGAAATATAGTCACATTTTTAGTGACATAATATATTGTTACCTAATAATATTATGAATGATGATTATGCATAACGTCACCATATATAATGTCACCAATATAGTGGCAAAACTAAAAATTGTCACATTTTTAATGACAATATATATTAAACTAAAATTATTTATACAAATCTAAATAAAAAAATAGCTCAATTATTACAAAATAATAAGATTTAAACAAATATTTCACTAAAAACATAATAATTTCATTTCTATCACGAACTGCTTCAGTTGATGGCTAAGAACGCCTTCAACAATTTTGCAGTCATAAGCTGCAGCTACCTTCTGAATTGCATCCATTACATCTTTATTCTGCCATTAAAACCATAACAAAAGACATTAAGTACAACAGATAATATCAATTGAAGTATGGATGCATGTTGTAAACAATATAAATTACAAAGGAAACTAGTAACTAGTAATACTTCATCAGAAAAGGAGGAACATTAAAAACATTTCCCAATCACAGTAACTATGACAAAAGCCTCACTTGGATGTTGGTCCATAGCTTTTGAAAATTATTAATCGCCTAGGGAAAATAGAATAGAGGAAAATTTGAAAGTCCAGACTATGTTTGATAATTTAAGTGTGAAAAAGAAAACAATTGATCTCCAGTGAGTTGTCTTCCCACTGCAACATGAGGGTTGGATGGTCAAAACAGATGATAGAAAGCGAGGCACAAAGGGAGATCACACATGATTCTCTATCAATGTAACTATAACTAAAAGAGGCTACATTGGAACTAAATCCATAGCTCAAGATTTTCTTGATCACATAGGAATCATGTGAACAAACAAAAGATATATATATATATATATATATACATGAAAAAGAGTTAAATAAACCAATATTTCTAGACAGGGTAAAACTTTGAAACAATGAAAAATATAGCATTTACTTGACAGTATTTCTCAACAGTTAAATAAAAACAGCCATGAGGTTGTACTCACTTTGTGTTAGTTATAAAGAAAATGTTGGTCATGTAGGGCAACTGGCATAAACCAATAAAAGATGGACTAGCCTAAGGCAGCCTAACATGACAAAACATAATATTGGCAACAGGGAAAAGAGGGGCTAAATAGAAGATTGAACACCTCGGCAAAGTTGCCTATCCTTCAAATTTATATTATACATCTCTCAATCACCTCTACGAGTCAAATCAAAAAGGCATTGTGTGTTGTGAGATCAATTTCCCTATCAGATTAACTATGACAAAAAACTTCATTTGAATGTAGATCCATGGCCAGTACAAGACATTCATCATTTAGGGAACCAAAATTCAGAAAAGTAAAAAATTGGTTCAAGAATTATAAGATAAAAATGCACAATAGCTAAAGAAAACACAAGAATAACAAAGAATATTGAAATCAACCTATATGTGCCGAACGAGATTATGCTTTTAACTCTAAAGTTACAAACATGCAGATTACTTATGTGGAGAATTATTTTTACTCCCTGATTCAACACGAAAATAGAACATACCAAAATCTGAGTCTAATTTCAAAAAAAAAATAATGATATCAAGAATTATTTTCCACTGTTGAGATCAATATTTAAAACAAAAGAGCACAACATTTCTTTAGCTCATGAAGAAAGGAAAAAGTTGATCAAAGTCTCACTGTATTATGCATTAAATCCTTTTATGTTAGTTGAGTTTTCCATTTTACCTGAATAATAAGCAGAATATAAAAGAGAAAGAAGAACCAAACCAAAAAGAAAAAAAAGCAAAAACGAAAAAGTAAAGTACTATCCATCCATATTCTTTTTGTTTTCTGAGCTATCAAACAGAACAAGTAGATAAAAGAAAGATTAATTTTTTTGGAGATATTACGGTTGAAATGAAGTAGAATGCAAAACAAGAACAAAAATAGAAAAAACAAAATGTAAATATATACAAAAAAACTCACCTGTGAAAGGTTGGTGAAGGAACAAAGAGGAGAAGATAGATTACTACTTTCAAAATTGCAGGCGAAAATGTATGGGCTGTAGACAAATAAACAAATTAAAGCTTAAACCATTAAGAAGAAAGCAACATAAGCCGAGAAACTCAGAAAGTAGAAAGGAGAAATAAATCCACGGGGCTGGGTTTTTCTCAATGATTTTTCACAAGTTTCACCCATTTGATAATAAAATTTCTGGGCAGTCCTTAAATGATTGGTGGGTAATAGTCTAAATTCTGATTTGATCACAAATGCTAATAGAAAAGCCTGTGCAATAGTGGTTTGTCTAGATTGTGTTTGGTACTCAAGTTATACAACTAGAGGGATAGTATTACTTTCTCCTTTTAAACTCAACAAATCTTCTCTTGTCATAAAGGCCCTATAACAACCTCTGCAACAGACATTGCTTGCAATGAGAACTCTATTTGGTATGGCCACTCTAGTATCTATACAAATATATCCTTATTTAATCATGTTAATTTTTTTTTTGGTGACATTCTATAAATTAGAAAATACATAGAGGAAATCAATGTCAAGAAAAAAATTAGAAAAATAACTGTAATGCAAGCTTATTCCTTCTTGTGTTCTCATAAATTTGATTAGCAAATATATTGGAGAAAACACTGCTCCATTATGCTTAAGATTTTCTTTCAAACAGTACAAATCAAACACCAGTTTTTCTACTTTGTAAAATGCAAAACAAATATACACATAAAACCTGGAAGCTTCAATTTTAAAAGATGAAACCTATACATTCTTAAAGAACTCCATGAAACTAATATACACATAAAACATAGATTGATGCTACAAACAGGGACCTTCATCTGCACCAAATTCAGATGAACTTATGAAAAACCAGATTAAAACTACTTAAAACGCCGTTCAAATCATGCTTTAGCGATCCTCAAAAACACCCAAAAAGTAAAATGTGTTTCTTTTTTTTTTAAAACGAACAATTTAAAGAACAAAAACTTACCCAGAATTAAACATCTTAAAGCAAAATCAGAGTGACCGATGTAGAAATTATTATTCGAAGAGAAGAAAGAAGCCGAACATCAATTCAACTACAAATAAGTTACTAATAAGAATTAAACTACACATAAATGAGAGGGAAAAAAGGAAAGGTAAACCTGTAAGTATATCTTTTGCGGATGTCTCCTGGGATGCACCATTTTGTTTATGTTCATATCCACAATTGCAAATTTGACCTCTTCTGGCTACGCTAAGATTCAAAGGCGTAAGACAATGGGTTTAATTAAAAAAACAATTATTTTTTAAGCACACAAAACCTATTTATAAAGATCATACTATAAAAGGAGTACCTTTTCAGCACCTGAACTAATTTGCATTTCAATTCCATGCAAAATCGTGAATAAATAGAAAAACCCTTGAAGATGAAGCCGTATTTGATGAAACAATGGAGAAAAAACCCAATCATATGTAATTCTAAAAGAAGGAAGGGGAAAAAGAAACCTAATTTACTTTCGTTTATAGAAAAAATGGAGAAACCAAACGAGTAAATTACCAGATATCTTCGATGAAGCCATATTTGATGAGCTCCGCGTTTTCGTACTTGTTAAGAACCATGAGGATGGTGTAATTGCCGACTTCTAGTCGGGATTTAAAGTAAAAAAAAAACCATCTTTTCCCCTTCAAGATTTCCCCTTTCGATTTTGATTTGTCTTTTGGGAAGACAAGAGACAAAATTAGGGATGCAGTCAAGAAAGGGTTTTAAATTTGACGGTTAAGTGTTTGAATTGGGAAAAGAGACGGAGCATTGTGCCGGCGTATGTACGTAAAAATACCAACAAAGTACAGAATAATTGCGGCATTTGATACACAAACACCACTAAAGTATGTGTTTGTTAAAAACGCTATTATAATACACGTTTATAGTTGCTTTTTTTTCCAAAAAAACTATATATCAATTTATAGCGTCAGTTTTTATTCGAATGCAACTAAAGTACGTGGTTGTAGCGGCGTTTTCACACACCACTATATATTCGTCTATTATGACGCTTTTCTAAAAACGTCACCATATGTGCAAAAGTAATGGCGTTTCTTCTAAAACTCCACTAAAACCGTCGCTATAAACCTTATTTGCTATAGTGATCTAATATAGAATAATGTCAATAAAAAAAAACTCTATAAATTTCATTATTTAATAAGGTTGTTAGATTATCTTATTTTTTAACATTAACTGACATAATTTCATGACGTCTTTCAAAATCGTCGTATAAAACAGATATAAAAACAACTGACAAATAATTGATTTTGTCGTACTAAAACTATTTTTTGGGACAATAATAAAATGTCACTTTTAGTGTCTTATAAAATATAACAAATTAAATTGCCACGAATAAAACTTATTAGTGACAAATGTGTAATACCACTAATTCAAATTCAATCGTCATTATAATAAATCGTCACTAATACCTATTTTTCATTGGAGATGATTTTATAACGTCATTATTTTATCTAAATGTCATTAAAAGGTTTCCCACCAAAGAATTTGGTGGGAAGATTTTGGTGCCAAACATATAGTGACAAAAATCAATGACTATTTTTAAAATTGTCATAAAAGATATATCGTTAATCAATAAATATGTCGAAAATAAAAAAAATGTCACATTATAGTATGTTTTGTGACGATATATGTAATGTCATATATAAATTTTGTCATAAATTTACAAATTTGTTGTAGCACTTCTTTTACCAGTTGGGCGCAGAGTCCCCAAGACTCGACGGAGTAAGTTGACCGGTGTACGTTTCTAATGTAGTTACAGATCTTACCCTGTTGTACCCAAGGGTATACCGACACTCTAGAGGGGTACGTGAGCTCTGATATGCATCCCCTCAGCTGCACCATGACGTCTGACATAGCTTATCGTTTTTGTTGTGTATCATATATTAGTATCTGGTAGGATAGAGGGGTGTGTGAGTTACGAGATGTAGCCCCTTAGCCGCACCATGATGCCTACCTCAGCTAGTGTATGAGTCACAATAGAGTCAATATTGCATTCAGATAATGCATAGTAAAACCAGTATTGTATTCAGATAATGCACAACAGAGCCAGTCATATATTAAGATTAGAGACCCTTTAGAAGTGTACTTATGGCTAAACCCTTAGTAGATTTAAGGAAGTATGAGACCCCTACTTCAATGATAGGACATCTAATCTTTAAGTAGGTAGCACTTGATCTAGATCATGCATACCTACTGCTTAACACCATGTCTTCAACACACTTGCATTTATTATATCCTTATGCTACTCTAGATTAGCGATTATATTACTAGGCTTTGTAAACCTAGCCTTCGGATGTTTTCATTGGTAGGTTAGTAGAATGAGCAGTTTGTGAAGCATTGTCGCAATAGGATTTCTAGCATATCCTTCAGAGTATTGTACCATAGCTTAGTGGGCATATGTATTCATAGAACCTTACTCATGTATTCAGTTATTTAAACTCATAGTCTGTATTATTTGGTTATAAATTATGTATCATGGAACTTCAGTTTTGTAAAATATTTTACATCCAATTATATATGTTTTAACTATGATACTATTCGAAAGATTTGAAAAAGAAAATGAATAGGTTTTAAGATTCAAGGGTTGCCTCGGTAGCCTAATATGACACTTTAGGCCCAATCGGGTTTAGGGTGTTACATTTAGTGGTATTAGAGGGTTAGGTTGAGTCGGTTCTAGGACTAGTAGTCAGTATTAGTAAGGTGTCAGTGAATACATACACGTAGGTACTGAAAGTACTTGTATAAGTCTGGAATCCTGATGGTGCTTCTTTCCTTAACTTATGTTGTAGAAATTGCGACGATAGATAGCCTCGAACGTAATTCATAGAATCAGATAGAGAGGCGAGTCTCTCACCCCAATAAAGTCATTAAGGGATTTCTACCAAGGGTAGCAATTTTTGGAGTCCCCGTATCGCAAAGGCAACCTTTTTCAAAGGTATAAATTCCACTCTCATACAGATAGTAGACGCTATTCCTAGAGCACAAATAGTTCAGTCAATCACCCAGGGCACGTTAGTGTTAACAGAATCCCAAGTAGAGAGGCTATGGAGGTATCAGAAAGTCGACTTCTTTGGTTCATGTGATAATGATCAAATTTTAGCCGATCAATGGTTGAGAAAGACCATGAGATTTTCAAGTAGATTTACCTTACCTTAGAGAGTAACTTAGAGTGTGTCACCGTTTTACTCATGGGTGATACTATCGATCAGTGGAAGACCATATAGATGGCTCTACATCCAAAGGTACCCACGTGGAATCAGTTTTCGAGTGAGTTTAAAGCAAGTATGTATGATTTGAGATTTCAGTTCTCTCAACAAGTTCAGGGAGATCACCCAATGTTCGAAATAGGAGAAAGAGACCTTCTTTTAGTGAGTCATGCTCCAGAGTTGTTTATGACCGTGTTTTGAGGTACAAGAGGTTCCTTGGGAGATCCATTTTGATATCAGTGTACAATTACTGAGGCACATATGGATGATTTGAGATTTCAGTTCTCACAGCAAGTTCAGGGAGATCACCAGTGTTCGAAATAGGATAAAGATACCTTACTTGAGTGAGTCATGCTCTAGAGTTATTTGTGACCAAGTCTTGAGGTACAAGAGGTTCCTTGGTAGATATATTTTGATATCAGTGTGTAATTAACGGTAGATCCACTTAGGGTGTTTCAGTGTAGAGTATGAGAATGAGTTCTTTGGGTGAGTCAGGCATCTCGAGTAATAAAGAATTGTGTATCAGTAGGTCTATATCAGGTAGTGGCATGGAGGACCTGAGGTCCGAGTGAATGGATAAGAGTGTCGCCAGTTCAGTCATTTCAGCCAAGTAAGAGGTGGATTATAGGGTTTTTATAGAAAACTGTCAACTCCACCATCAGTGGTGAGCTTTATATGCTTCAATAGAGTTTTTGATTATCTAGAGTGCAAGCTTTGTGGTAAAAATCAGTTAGAAAGGTTCTTTAAACCCGCAAGAAAATGTTATGGATGTGAATCCTTAGCTCTTATGGTAAAAGATTATATTAGTTCGAGTGGCAGTGCTTCAGCTCGATTGAGGGGAGAGATCCCCGTAGCTCAATATGGTTAAGAACCTTCTTCTGGAGGTGGCAGTTCTATGTTTAGACATGAGAGCAGAGGAGCGGATCATCCAGTTCTTGACCTAACTAAGTATGTTTAGGTGCCTTAGATTAAAGGAACCAAGTTCGTTAAGGTATGTTTGACTAATGTTAGATGTCATCAAATAGCTCGATTGTGGTAAGCGATAGTGAGTATCAGCCATAGAATCTCATAATCCTTAGTCAGAGTGTGGGTGTGAGAGATCTCTGTTTTGTGAGGGTACTCTCTGAGAGAGCAGATATTGCTAGTTTTTCTTAGCTAATGGTTGATTCCCAGTTGTGAACACCTTTGATGCTTGATCAGGTGACCATAGTGTATTATAGTTGTAAAGTAAACGAGAATCAGTCAGGTGCTATGGATGAATATTAAATTAGAGTTGCACAGCAGAACCATAGAGGTCGACATAGTCGAGAATTATCAGCATGTCTTCAGTAGTTGGTATCGAGACAAATTTGACAAATGCCACAAGATCTTAAGGTATGAAGCGATGAGATGTATATGTTCAGTATATAAAAGAGGTTATTGGTTACGCAGAGAATTAATCCGATTGAGTAAGATTATTCAAATAATAATTTAACGCTAGTAATCATATTTGGACTAGTGTCATCCTTGTGGAATGATTTGAGTGTACAATATTAGAGAGCCAGAATGTGATTTCCTTAGGTTCATGCTTCTCAAAGGTTTTTGCTTAAAGTTTAGAGTCGAAAGTGCCCTCAGAAAATTGTAGACTGATTTTTTTGAATTCCAAACAACATGTCAGGTTGTGAGGTCTCTTTCTTCGGGATCAGATTGGATATGAGTCTTAGTGTTTCACCATAGAATAAGTTGCTTCAGTCCAAGTAAATTTTGAAGACAAATTTTATTTTAAGGAGTGGAGAGTTGTAGCATTCCAAATTCTGAGCTAGCGGTTTTGGGTTTACCCGAGAGGAAAGTGGATCCTGTAAAAATTATAATTGAAGTCGTTGGGCTTAATTGGGTTGGTCTTGGGCTCAATTAGCCATAAAAGGGGATCTTTTCATAGTAGGAAGATGAAGAGGGACTAACAATGTAATTAGCCCATTTTTAAAAAGATGAGTGCTTTTATTTCTTCATCTTCCCATTCTCTTCATTTCTCCTCTTATTCTTTTCCCTCTTCTTACTCTCAAAGCCATAGTAAATGTAAGTTTTTTTAGCCTCTTTTATATTCAAATTCTTCCTAACTAAACCCCTAACAACATAGTTGTAAATATTCAAGCTTGGGTTTTATTTTGCAAGAAAATAGGGATTTTATCATCCAAGTCGTGGTGGAGGATGATTTCTAGCTAAATGAACTCTATTTTGGGATTCAATCACCGCAGTAGTGTATTTCTAATCTTTTGCAGTATTAAGTTTCCATAAATTTCAAGAAATTTCTAAGATTTGAGTAGTTGAACATTTTAGGGTTCAAATTTTATTCATGCCTTAAATTATATTTTAGTTGTTAAGGAAGTGTTTTTATGATACTTAAAGACCCTAAGTAACTTAATAAAACTTCAAAATAAGTTTAGGATCCAACCCAAGTCACTTAGGATGATTTTGGGTGTTTTCACGATCCTAAAATATCAATTTAGTGTTTGAGTATCTATACTAGGATGAACAATATCAATATTTGTTGAATTGGGGCTAAAATTAGGGTTTTCAGGGGATATCGATACTGCCAAGGTGAGTATCAATATTGTCCCTTCAGTATCAATACTCGGGGTAGCAATATCGATATTGAGGCTTTATTTTCATAACAGAATGCATTTTTGGTACCAATACTCATAGGGGTATTGATACTTTACCTTAGGGTATCAATATTATAGCAAGAGTATCGATACTACCCACCTCAGATGATCAGATTCGAAATGATTAAGGTCCATAAGAGCTTGGGATGGTTCGTATGGATAAAGTTTAGTCCGTAAGAGACGTAAAGGGCCAAAGGGGCCCAGAGACACTTGTGGGAGTGGGTTACAACCATAGTAACTGTAGCAGGCATAATGCGTCCAAGTATCTTTAGTGAACACATAACAAACATTTATTAATGGAGAATCAATGCACAGGGTGTAATGATGAGAGGTATGACAAAGTAATCAGATTAAGATATAGTAGTGTTGATTACCACTAGAATTGCCGAGAATGTTGGACGCACAATTATTGCTTTTAATTCGGGGGTAAATTGAGGGAAATCATAATAATAACGAATAGAGTATCGCTATCTAGAAATAAACCCAAGTTAGATATCATGCCAAACTAGAACCTCAACCAATAATCAGCAAACTTTGTAATCATTGTGAAGTTTTGAAATGCTAGAGACTTCCCCGGAGTCAGAAAATGACTAAAATGCGCTTAAATATCGAATAACCAGATTAGTACAGATTAACTGGAATAATAGACTAATTAACACTCACATAGCAAGCTAGATGAGAGAACGAGAAAAATAGTAGCTAGTAAAAAGTAAATGAGATCAGTAATAACTCAGAACAACTAGAAACAGTAACAATTAGGGTGTCATAAAACTAGCCTTTATGTGACACTTGGGAAACATCCAAGACGAGATTGTCTTGTTTGTTAGTATGTTCAGGTATATACCAGTCATTGGCAAGGCACTTCTTTTGCCAGCTGGGCGTAGATGGCCCAAGACTCGACGAAGTAAGTTGGTGGGTGTACATTTTAGATGCAGTTCTAGATCTCACATTGGTGTACCAGAAGGTATACCAATAGGCTAGAGAGGTGCTTGAGCTCCGAGATTCAACCCTTCAGTCACACCATGATGCCTCCCATAGCTTATTGTTGTTGTTGTGTATCATATATTAGTATCTGGTATGATAGAGGGGTGTGTGAGCTCTGAGATGCAGCTTTTCAGCCATACTATGATGCCTACCTCAACTAGTGTACGAGTCACAAAAGAGTCAATATTGCATTCAGATAATCCACATTAGAACCACTATTGCATTCAAAAAATGCAAAGCAGATCTAGTATCACATTTAGATAATGAAAAGTAGATATAGACTTTAAGGTTAGAGACCCTTTAGCGGTGTACTCGTGACTAAACCCTTAGCAGAGGATTTAAGGAAGCATGAGACCCCTACTTTAGTGATAGGAAAACTAAGCCTTAAGTAGGTAGCACTTGATCTAGACCATGTATGTACCTACTGCTTAGTACCATGACTTCAGTACACTTGTGTTTATGATATTTTTATGATGCTCTAAATTAGCGATTATATTGATGGGCTTTGTCATCTCAGCCTTCGAATGTTTTCTATTAGCAGGTTAGTAGCATGAGCAGTTCGTGGAGAACCATCACAGTAGGATTTCCAACATCTCCTTCAGAGTATTGTACCGTAACTTAGTAGGTATATGTATTCATAGAACCATACTCATGTATTCAATTACTTAAACTCAGAGTCTATATTATTTGGTTTTAAATTATGTGTCACAGAGCTCTGATTTTGTAAAATGTTTTACATCCAACTATATATATTTTAACTATGACACCACGTAACAAATTTGAAAAAAGAAAATGAACATGTTTCAAGATTCAGGGGTTGCCTCGGTAGCCCAATATGGCACTTAAGGCCCAATCAGGTTTAGGGTGTTACAACTCTAAATAAACTTCCTGCATTAATCAGTTAAGCCCGTTAATCTCCTCAAAGATTTTACGATTTTTGGAAGACACCATCTCCTCATATATTCATTTTCGTTGGATTAGTAGATACTTTGTTATGAGAAATTAGGTGAACCAAATATTCAAACTGTAGTTGTCCAAAAAAACATTTCCCTTTTTTGCAAATAATTGATTAACTTCCAATATTTGCAAAGTTGTCTTTAAATGTCTTACATAATATGTCATGTTTGTACTATAAATAAGGATGTCATCTGTAGACATCTATATTCGTTAGGCGTTTCTTTGGGAATTTGTGTATTTCCTATATTATTTATATTTTTATATAGTATATATATTATATAATAAATTAAATTTAATAAATATATATAAAGGTATATATATTATTTTTATAATATATTATATAATATATATTAATATGAATATATATATTAGTATATATATTATTTTTTAAAATATAATTTATATTTATATATAATATATATGTTATATTTAAAATATGTTATATATTTAAAAATATATATTAGTATATATTATAATATATATTATTATTATATTATATTTTATTATTTTTAGGTTCAAGAGTAGTTCAAAAGTCAAGATCCATGTCTAGATCGAGTCCAAGGTCTAATAGACAAGCCTGACCCAACAAGCAAACCCGTCTGACCCAGCAGGTTGCTCTACTTGGCTTAGAGAAGGTCCAAACTAATTAGGTTTTTGGTATTTAGCATGAGCACCGCATAAAGAAGAACAGTTAGACCATAGAGGAGATCAATGACCCATATCACCCATCAACTCGGGTTTTCAAACCCTAGCAAACATATCATTTGCATAGGTCATCAAGGGCTATTGAATAATTGGATAAAATTGTTTACAATTAATATTAGAACCTTCACTTTAGGCTTAATATCACTTTAGTTCTTAAAATTGGGTGAATTTTTTGTTTGGTCTTCGCAATTATGCTCGAGTTTCCATTTCAATTATTCGATTCCATAATTGGTTAAAATTGATTAGGGTTAATATTAGAGTATTCATTTAAGGCTTAATTTCACTTTAGTCCTTAAAATTAGGTGAATTTTTTTATTTGTTCCTCGTGTATATGTTTTAGGTTCCATTTCAATTATTCAATTCAATAATTGGACAAAATTGGTTAAAGTCGATATTAAAGCCTTCACTTTAGGCTTAACTTCACTTTAGTCCCTTAGTTTAGGTGAATTTTTTATTTGGTCCTTGTATTTATGCATGAGGTCCCATTTCAATTATTCGATTCAATAATTTGATAAAATTGGCTAGGATTATTAATAAAAGCCTACATTTTATATTTAACTTCTAGGTCATTTAAAATTCATAATTATACTCTAGTTAGATGGAAGCATTAATTAACGTACTTAGTGTAATTAGGATTAATAATGTATTATTTGAGTGCATGACTCAATTTCAAAACAAGGCAATGTTCATTTATTAGAGAATTGATAGTTTATCTTACGCTTTTCCCTGAAGGTGACCACTATTAGTCCCCCAAAGTAAATCGACATCCTTTTAAAGACTTTGCAACATATTTTAAAGTTATTAAGGCAATGTTCATTTATTAGGATTGTTAGGGAAACTCTCGCTTGTGTTAGGGAAACTCTCGCTTGTGTCCGGGGGTGGTCATTATTGGTCTTGGTAAACCAACATTCTTTTCAAAATTTGCATACATAATGATTTTAAATTAAATAAAACTCCAAACTCAAAATTTCCAATTTTAAAATATATGGTAATCAACTATGTGACAATTTTTGGATATTGTGAAGTCCTAATCCTTCCCCACGTGTAATTGACTCTAGAACTTAATTTCTTATTTTGTTGACCAAAACTTGGTATTTTTAGTTAAATAAAAATGTTTTATTAAAATTACTCGATTTTAGGTTTTCAAATCTCACCATAAGAATGATTGGTGATGACTCCTATATTTTTCATCAAAACTCTTTTCCAAAGAATATTTCAAAGAAAATTCCATCATCGTAACTAGTCAACTTTTTCTTGCGAAAGGGCCGGTTGCGAGATTTGACATATACTTGCCAAAAAATCCTTTCACTTGTACAAAAACAAATAAGGAATATTTTTTGAAAGCCCAGTTTTTTCGCATCTCGAATTGGAATTATGTATGAGTAGTTTATTCACATTGAAATCATTGTTTATTACTGTACAAAAATTTCCTAGAAAGTACATGTGTTTTAAAGGTTGATAGGAGTTCTGATATGAAACTCGTAGCAATGGTTCAGATATCATTTCAATGACCCCTATGCTCCAACTTTCGAAAAGAATGAGTATAGGTAAAAACTCGTTCCTATCAGTAGTTTCCACTACTTGAAAATATTTTTTGCTCGGCATAAGGATTCATAAAATTCGTGACTTCGCAAAATGTAGTGAATGAATCCTGACAAGACATTAGAAGTTCTAAACTTAGGAGAATATCAAGATTAGTAGAAGAAGAGGCTTCTCTTTGAAAGTGAAAATGCCAAAAGACACATTTGCATTTTAGGCATACCCAAAGACATTACATTCATGACATTACATACATGTATTCAATTATAGAGATTTTTTGAGTCAATTTTGAGTTCATGATGAAAGATATTGAAATAAAAAACTCGGGATCGACCTAAGTCATAATGGAGGAATCATCCAGAACACATCTTAACTCAATGACGAGGAGCTATATCCCAATCAATTTGGCCTACAGAAGGTTGACGGATCTTTGAGCCAATTTTAACTTCACGGCGAATGATATTAAGCTTGAAAGATGCCCATGATTGACTTTACTAGCAATGGAGTAGTCATCTGTAACATAGCTTAACTCAACGACGATGATCTATATTCTAACCAAAGTCTTCAAGTCAAATTTTAAATTCGTGACAAAGAATATTAGACAAGAATGAGACCTAAATTCAACTACAATTTAGCTTAACTCAATAACGATGAGCTACTTCCCACCCTGGATTTTGAGTTAGATTTCAACTTCATCACAAAGGATTTCAAGTTCGAGTCATACAAGACTGACTTAACTCGCAATGGATGAGTCATGTACAACATAGCTTAACTCAACAACGATGAGCTATTTCCTAATTGGTTCTAAGTTAGATTTCAACTTCACGATGAAGGATATTGGGCTCAAATAACATTTCACTTTGATTTCACTCGTAATGGAGGAGTCATCTACAACATAACGGCTAGGAGATATTTAGAGTTGAATTAACCCATAGAGGATTCACAAGTCTTTTGGACTTAAAGAAAAATCATCTATAACTTTGAGTCAGATTTCAACTTCACGGTGAAGGATATTAGGCTCGAAGAACACCCAATCTTGAATGAAAAAGTATTCACTCGACTTAATCCGCAGAGGAGAGTCACCCAAAATTTGATTAGACTTTTAAGGAAAAGCTAAATGCTTCAACATCATGGGAGCAGGCTTACTTTCAGAATCTATCTATTTTAAAAACCGAATGAAAATGTGTTTGTTTCTATCTTTGTCCTATTTTCGTATAAAGGACAAAGTGGGACAACTATATCACATATTTTTGTCTGGGGTTACTTTAGGAATTTGTGTGTATTTCATATATTATTTATATTTTATATAGCATATATATTATATTTAAGAAATATATATATATATATTATTTTTAAAATATTTATATGTATATAATATATATTATATTAGTACATATATTATTTTAACTTCATGATGAAGGATTTCAAGTTCGAGTTATACAAGACTGACTTAAATCGCAATGGATGAGTCATGTACAACTTATCTTAACTCAACAACGATGAGCTATTTCCTAATTGATTCTAAGTTAGATTTCAACTTCACGATGAAGGATATTGGGCTCAAATAACATTTCACTTTGATTTCACTCGTAATGGAGGAGTCATCTACAACATAACGGCTAGGAGATATTTAGAGTTGAATTAACCCATAGAGGATTCACAAGTATTTTGGACTTAAAGAAAAATCATCTATAACTTTGAGTCAGATTTCAACTTCACGGTGAAGAATATTAGGCTCGAAGAACACCCAATCTTGAATGAACAAGTATTCACTCGACTTAATCCGTAAAGGAGAGTCACCCAAAATTTGATTAGATTTTCAAGGAAAAGCTAAATGCTTCAACATCATGGGAGCAGGCTTACTTTCAGAATCTATCTATTTTAAAACCCGAATGAAAATGTGTTTGTTTCTATCTTTGTCCTATTTTCGTTGCACAATAAAGGACAAAGTGGGACAACTATATCACATATTTTTGTCTGGGGTTACTTTAGGAATTTGTGTGTATTTCATATATTATTTATATTTTATATAGTATATATATTATATTTAAGAAATATATATATATATATATATATATATATATATAATTTTTAAAATATCTATATGTATATAATATATATTATATTAGTACATATATTATTTTAACTTCATGATGAAGGATTTCAAGTTCGAGTTATACAAGACTGACTTAAATCGCAATGGATGAGTCATGTACAACTTATCTTAACTCAACAACGATGAGCTATTTCCTAATTGATTCTAAGTTAGATTTCAACTTCACGATGAAGGATATTGGGCTCAAATAACATTTCACTTTGATTTCACTCGTAATGGAGGAGTCATCTACAACATAACGGCTAGGAGATATTTAGAGTTGAATTAACCCATAGAGGATTCACAAGTCTTTTGGACTTAAAGAAAAATCATCTATAACTTTGAGTCAGATTTCAACTTCACGGTGAAGGATATTAGGCTCGAAGAACACCCAATCTTGAATGAACAAGAATTCACTCGACTTAATCCGTAGAGGAGAGTCACCCAAAATTTGATCAGATTTTCAAGGAAAAGCTAAATGCTTTAACATCATGGGAGCAGGCTTACTTTAAGAATCTATCTATTTTAAAAACCGAATGAAAATGTGTTTGTTTCTATCTTTGTCATATTTTCGTTGCACAATAAAGGACAAAGTGGAATAATTATATCACATATTTTTGTCTGGGGTTACTTTAGGAATTTGTGTGTATTTCATATATTATTTATATTTTATGTAGCATATATATTATATTTAAGAAATATATATATATATATTAGTACATATATTATTTTTTAATATATATATATATTATATTTGAATATATATATATATATAGTATATATTATTTTTTAAAAATATATATATTATATATTATATTTATATATAGTACACATGTTACATTTGGCCATTGAATTTGGCCCTTTGATCCGATAACCAGAAAACATCATAGAGCTCAAAGGTCTGGGATCGAGCAATGAATGACACATGAAGATCATCCGCAGGCGTAAATATCCCCATACGTCTAACCAAAATCCATTTCTATATTTTTTCTGAACGATTTCAGGAAAGAAACATATTTCCAAAACATGCAAGATCAAACCAAATAACACCAAAGGCAGGATCAACCGAAGTCAACAGAGAGCAAAAAGGAAACACTTTCCTCTAAAATGTGACTTCATACTAAAATGGCAACAAAAACAAAAGAATTGTTACACCTCATACCCGGTCTAAGAGTCCAACCCGGGTACCTCATTGTACATTCGGTTTCAATCATGTTGGACAAAATAAAACTCTAAATTATGCAAAATATGCGGAAGCTTACAATTTAAATTTGAATCAGCATGTGACACACGGCAATGTAACCTATTATATAACATGAAATCATGCATTAAAAGAAACGAAACTTAAATATCGCAACAAACAGTTAGGGGTAAAACCATTATTTTAACACATGAAGAATTTAAGGTTAATTTGTCAAATTGAATTTACCAATCCTTAATTTTAATCCTCAATTATCAATACGCAAATTTTCAGGTCATTCAGACACCAAACGAGTACTTAATTAAACATTCAAGTCTGAGGACTAAATCATAATTAATCAAATCTTACGTACGAACAACAACCATGCAATTAATATTTCCATTATGAAATTAAATATATTTTAAGAGTGATAAAATAAGTCCCAACAAATTTCAAATTACCATCTATTCCTAATTAGTAGTTCAGTTTCTGGACCAATCTGAACTCACACAAGCATCTAGGGAACATTCTAACACTAGGGAACACTTCAGACCTTTAATGAATGTAATTCGACCTTTTTTTCATCGGGCTCAACAGCTAAGGTATCAATCCTTTTTTCACGGGGGATCGATCCTTTGCTGGACAATAGGTTTGGGATCGACCCTTTAAGCAAAGGGATCAATCCTTTCCCCCAAGGGATCGATCCTTTTGCTAGAATATTGCAAAATTCTCAAGAACATGCATTTTCAAGTTGCTAAACATCCACATAAAAGTTACTAGAAGCTAGGATCATGCTTGAATTCTATCAAACCACTTCATAAATACCAAAATACATGTGCAACATGCTTAATAACATAAGTCAACACAACATACAAGATTTTGGCATCAAAAGTCAAATATTGCATAATGATCATCTTTAGCACAAGTCACATACTCCAAATTCTGCTTTGGTTATCTCATGTTACCTAAGAGTCTAACAAGTTTGGTTCACTTAGTTACACTTGTCTAGGCACTTCAAACACTTATTTAAGGTTCAAGTCACCATTTGAGCATTCACATGCATCAATTAACCAAGATCATGCATATCAACTCCAAAATAACAAATCAAATCATCGGCAAATCTCCAAACACAAAATCAACACCCATAGAATAAGTGCAATTATTACAAATCAACATAACATCAATTGTCTAAGTCTCAAAATGTCTCCCACATTGCCACCATTTATTTTTCGAAAACCACATACACTTCTCTTGAACTTTTGCCTTGCTTGATCACTTTCGATGCTAGCCCCTCATCTCCGACTCGATTCTATTCCTCTGAAAAATGGTAAACGATGAGTGCGAGCTGAAAAGCCCAATGAATAACAATCATTCTAAGACAATGCATATAGCCAAGATGAAGTAAAGCCCTATATGCACACACCTCACTTGTTTTTACCTCAACAATTGTAAAGTTGTATCATGCTAAAATGATTATCTATCGTGCACTAAATGCACACAACTTCCAAATATTCAGGTGTCATTTGTTCACATAACTCAACATCAACCACAAACACTCATGCATAATTACCTTTTTTGGCAAGGCACACACAATGCGCACATATGTTTCATTAAAAGTTCAGTGGCCATTGTTTAAAACACAACTCCCTCGTTAGATAAACGGACTCCATATGACTCCCATTTTATTTACGAGCTCACACAGGTCCAAACCCACAAAATTACGGAGCAAAGCTAATGCTCAACCTTAGCTCGTGACTTCTCGGAGCATAAATCAACACCCCAACCGAATCTCGTATAACCCGATCACACACAGATATAAAACACATAAAGTACTCTTTTCTAGGCATGATTTTCATATCCAAATGACCCATTAAGAACAAATAGCCAATTAATCCAAGTTCATCAAGAGTGGTTGTCAATGATACATAATTTTTCACATATATCAATTCAAACTCATTTTGAAACAAAATCACAATTGGTTGTCATGATCAACCCACATCATGGTCAGCGAGAATGTTCGACTCGTCCAAACACACATTCACATTATATATAGATTTTCGGAAAGGTTTCAAAATCATATGCTACATTTACAACACATCACATTCACATTTTACATTCTTATCTCCGACATATGTTGCATCACATACAATATAACACAATTCACATTATCAATAGCATCATTAATTGAGTCATAAAATCAGAGTTAAGATCAAGTATCAAACCAGCCTACATTTTCCTTAACCTTGAACACATCTATTCTCAAAGAATGAAAGTCACTCACCTTGTTGTCCAGTAACCGAAAATGCTTCCAAACTCTACTCAAACGCTCACCAAAACACAATGCACAACTCCACCTCAAAATCTAATAGATTGAGCACCTTGAAAAGGAAAATAAAACATCAAAACTAATACTAAAACAAAGTAGAATTTTATGTTTCTAAACAAAGCGAAAACATCAAAATTACCGAAGTCCTTATCAAAACAACTCCTCGTAACCTTCGATCCGATTGGCATCACTTATCCTCAACAAAAGTGATCGACAACACCTAGAATCAATATCTAATCCAACTAGAACCGCACAATTGAACCTCTACAACTCTTAATTCTCCGATTCTCGAAAAATGCCAAAATTAAGCTTGTTTCAATAAATCGATATCCAAATCAAAAGAACATGAAAATTTGTTTTAAAGTGGTAATAATCATCCCAAAAAAATCTCAATTCAATTAAGAAAACCTCATAAACACCTCAAGAAAATAGCTCAATAATTAACTCCGAAAATCAATTTCAACTCATAAAATCCTTTTCAATAGATTGATAAATCAATGAAACCATTAACAAAAAAGCACTTGCCCTCGAAGCATGAAAGAAAACCAAGGAAAGGAGCATTACCTCGTTGTTAAAGATTGAAAAGAGAAGAAATAGATCAACAATGGCACTCCATTATGATCAAGAATAAAATCAACAATGAGGAGAAAAGAGAAACCATTGAGAATTGAAATCAAGTTTAAAGAAAATAGAATTAGGAATCAATGAGAAGAAAAAAGGAAGAAAATGCTCAGCAAAAAGAAAGAAAAATGAAAGAATTTAGGAGAAGCTACAAAACGGTTGAAGAGAAAAAAAAAGTCGCGTGAAATGAAAATCAAAAGTGGAAATGGATTTTAATTAAAAGATGAATCTAGATGGAATTTTAGAAAAAAGGAAAGATTAAAATAAGGTTGATTTAGGAGGGAAAAACTCTAAACACATGCCTTGGTAAAATGAGCTTCATAGATTTTGGATTTGTGATAATTTGCAAAATAGTCACTAAAATCATAATTTCCAAATAATTCAATTTAATTAATAAATCGAAACTCTAATTAAATTCCAAAATAAAAAGTCAATAACCAAAAATCATTTAAGATCCCTCAAAAATATTTCTCAAATAAAAATCCAAAATTTTATTATCAGAAATCTAGAAATCGACCCGAAAATCAACCCAAATTACTGACCAAACTTTGGGACGTTGCAAGAATGCAACCAAAATCATAATTGGAAGGCATCTTTGATTCAAGATAAATCAAAACAAAAATGGCAATGAAATCAAATCGCATCAGAATCGAGAAATAATCCCTTCATCAAGCCCACTAATTTTGGGACGAGGGATTACACATCTTCGATCAAGGGAAAGAATCTCCGCCCCCGTGACTATGTAGACCTTGCAAAGAAGAATGACAGGGGCATCAACTTTCATTCAAAGCCCACAAAAAAAACAACAGAAAAAAAAATTCTTGAAGAGCAAATAAGGGGAGAGGCACTTAGCTTTGGTTATCTTCGCTGCTAGGAGAGAGCAAACAACGTCTAAAAGCTTTAGTTATCTTCGGCTACAATATGGGTTGTGTAAGTGTTTGAATGCTGGATTCAGATTTACGGTTTTGAGAGGAAGCCTTTGGGGCTATTTTTGAGTATCTGACCATCGTGTGTGGTGATCGAAGTGACGATCAACACGACCATCGAGGGACTTTAGTGGTAAGTTTCTGGAAATGGTTGGGGGATTTAAATAATTTTGACAAGGTTTTTTTAGGGAGAGCTTAAATGAAAAAAGAAAGTTGGGCCTTTTATACTGTCATGTTTTGGGCATTTTAAGGGTTATTTATTTCCTCAGTCCCTTTTAATTATTATTTAATTCATTTTGGTCCCTTTTTTTAATTTAGTTACTTAATTTAAATCCTAATTCAATTTAATTACTAATGAGCATCTTAGTTTTATTGCACTTATTTTCTTTTAATTTATTTCAAAAATGGTACATTGATCCTTTTGTTTGTTTTGTAGAATTTATCATTTATTTTATTTTTATTATCATTTTTATTTTTAAGGGATCCTTTTAATCCCGAAACTTCTTCAAAGATAAGCAACTCGGATCAAACTTTTAAATTTTCACTTAAATTTCAAACTTCGTAATTAAGACAACCGATAATCGTGTTGGTACCGAAAGAGCAGTACGAGAGTGTTCAAACTTCATTGTTTGTAACTGACTCATGAATACGATAGTTCTTTGGAAAGACACAAATCCGATAAAAATGGTAAGTTCAAGGTATCTGACCTACCTAACTCAAAAAGGTCGATGACGAGTCCATCATCCAATTCAAGTCGAGACGTAAACCCGGAACCACCCGAATGACCATTGCGACATTATCACAAAAAAAAAACAAGTACATTTTTTCCAAATATGACCCAAACAGCTCATTCATTAAGGATTAAATTATGGCTGGAGCATTCGCTAAACCGAAGTGCATTACTTTAAACTCAAAATGGCCACGGTGAGTTCTGAAGGCTGTCTTTGGAATGTGTTCCTCCCTAATTTAGATCTACCAGTATCCAGTTCTTAGAATAATTTTTTTTTAAAAAAAATTTGTTCCAGCAAGTTCGTCCAATAAATCATCTACCATAGGTATCGGAAATTTATTCTTCACAATGAAATTGTTTAACTGGCTGTAATCCATACACATCCTCCATGTGCCATATTTTTCTTAACCAACCCGCAAGGGGAGACAGAAGGGCTTTTACTTGTTTGTATCATTAAAGCTGCATATCTCCTTGATTTGTTTCTCCACTTCTGCTTTTTGGTGGTAAGGATATCTGTAAGGCCTTAGAATGATAGGTGGTGCATCTGATTTGAGTGATATTGCATGATCATTTGATCTCTTTGGGGGCGGTCCTTTATGTTCATCAAATATTTCTTTAAGTTCTTTCAGCAATGGTTGCAATGCTTCTGAGACCTCAGCTTATGTGGCTTCAGCACTAAGAAAATACAACTCCCCAATTAATTCAGGGTCTTGAGCCAGTTTCTGCATTTTGTCTCTAGAAATCATTTTGACAACCTGAAATTTTCTTCCTCCTTGCAAAATTATGTCAAGCTCTCCCCTTTTAAAATAAAGTATCGTTGCATTGAAGTCCATGGTTATGGGATTGTATTTTTTCATCCAATCAACCCCCGATATCGTGG
Organism: Hibiscus syriacus; assembly: GCF_006381635.1. NCBI lineage: Eukaryota > Viridiplantae > Streptophyta > Magnoliopsida > Malvales > Malvaceae > Hibiscus > Hibiscus syriacus. The sequence continues at coordinate 10,364,990 of NW_024062980.1, read as the reverse complement.
CACTCCCTTCCATTTAGTGTAATCTAAAACCGTGCTTAAAAATAGTGTCCTTGTGTTTTTCAGCCAAATTTCTTACTTTTTATCGTGCTATGAAGCTTTTCTGCATTAGATACGGTGATAGTTAAGGGATGAGTTTGAACTAACTTCAATCCTTCCTTGGCCTATCCCGTGGTAATAAATCTGTGGGTACTACCAATGTCTACCAATATGCTCAGGTTCCTCCTTTTTATAGTGCCCTGAATTTTGATAGTGCCGTGTCTTATATTGCCAGTAAGGGCATTGATAGAAATCTCCAACTTTTCTTTCTCTTGTTCTTTCTCCTCAACATTTGATGCAGTTATAAGATCAATATTTTTTCCTTTCTCAGCTCCTATCAGGGTTGTATCTTATTCCCCTTCCATCATATTAAGTTGTTTCTTCTTACAAGGGTGACCTGGTTCGAATTTCTCTCCACACCTGAAGTAGAGGTTATGGGCTCTTTTATACTCTAATAGGTTTTGTCTTGGATTGTTTGAAGGATTACTTTTCTAGTAACTGTAGGTGGGTGTTTGAAAAGGTTTTTGGACAAGTGATTGGAATCCAGTAGGGTTTGTTTTGAAGGAGTACTTGTACTTTTTGCTCTCTATTTCCAGTGTCAGTTCACATAACTTAACCTTTTTATATGCATCCGCTAAGCTTATGGGTTCATGCATTCTTACCATATGCTTTATCTCATCCTTCAATCCATTAAAAAAACTGGAGATAAAGTAATCATTCTCTAGGCAAAGACTGTTGCAACACCAATGGCTTCAGGTCATCAAATATTTCTTGATAGTCCTTAACACGGGATTTTCGCAACAATTTATTGAATTCATCAATCACATTTGTGTATATTTTATCACAGAATCTATGATACAAATTTACCACAAATTCATGTTATGAAATCCTACTTTCTACTTGTACCTACCCATAAAAAAATTCAATAATTAATATGTGTCTACCACCCTAAAAAATATTTCTGTCTGCCACTATTATCAAATAGTTGAGAGTGTCCGAAGTGAAGAATATAATAAAAATAATAATTGGCAGATAAAGGGTGGAGGGAAATCGATTATTCCGAAGGTTGTATGGTAGTTTCCATAAAAATGTTTTCTGGGAAACTCCGAGTATGCCACCTTTGGGTCTTTGACTATTCTTCCATTGCATTGCATTGCCTTCCTTTTCTTTTCTTTTGGGTTAACAAAGAGTAGCTTTCTAGCACGCCTAACACCAAGCATATCCACCAATACTACATTCCTTTCCTACAAAAAATATGATTTCTTTATTTAAATTTTCTCATGAATTCACTGATATTATGTATGTCAGCTCATCGTTGTTGAATGTTAAGAAATCACACATCTATGCATACAAACACCTGTTCCAAGATCTTCAAATCACTATCATCTTTTGTTATCATTCTCGTGGTCAATTGCTTTTGTTTCCCCTTCAATTATATCATCTATAATAACAATAATTCAATCTACTCCAGCTTTATGGCGATGTCCTTTTTACTTGTTAGAAATAGTAACTCGAATTCTGTTTTTGCGATGCAATTTATTTGATGAAAAAATTGAGGGAAAGATGAGGATTTGTGATAAACGTGGAGACTCTAAACTAACGGATTTAAGCTCGTAGTTTATTACTGATTGTGTTAAGGGTACGATACAATTTAATCAAATTAAAATTCATGTCCTTTTAAATTATATATAATTAGGATTTTAAGGTTTAATAAATCTCTACAAATTCTTTTCACGTTTATCACCGATATAATAAATTTTTTTATATGTACTTTCTCTCATATAAGGTTGTTCATATAAATTATTCATATGTTATTATTTATGATCTCATTTTCAACGTGGTTTATTGTACAAATGGTAATAATTATAATCCAGTACAGTTGCATCATTGTTGTGATGATATGTGAAAACATTAATCCAAGATGGACCGTTTCTAGTCTCGTTCTTCAAGTAATTGTCCTTAAATTTATTACATTTCCACAAGTCAAACTAGACCGAAATCCATTAGGAAACTTCTATTACTTGGAAGAACTTTTTGTTTGTTTTTCTTAAATCATTCAATTTGACTACCTTCGGATCTATTCTTTTCTCATCCCATCATTTAAGTCCTTTGCCTCTCCTTTTCAATTTTCTCTGCTTCCATTACAAAAGAATGCACTTTCAGATGCTTCAGCCTTTCTTCTGCGGCGCTTTCGACCCTGGTCGAAAGAAACCGAGAGGAAACAGCTTCCCTAAGAAGGAGAAGAAGAACCCGTATTCCGATCATGGCCTCGACAAGTTCTCCGAACTTTTAGCTAAACTCGAAGAGAAGAAACAAAAGATTTACTCGCAAACAGGCTCACAAGATATATCATTGGTTCGTTTCAGGTTTAAAAACTCGACGGATATCGTACCGATCGTGGTGAAGCTCAAAGACAAGAAAGAAGATGGAAACAATAAGAGTCTTGATCGTGACACCACCAATGATCATCACCCTGTAAACAAAGTTGTTGATTCGGAAAACTCAGTCGAAGGGAAACAAGTAATCAAGAAGATACCATTGGGATTGAAATCATTTACCGACCAAAAGAAGAAAGAAGAAAGCTTCTCGTGGAATTTGGAGCTGCATCAATGGAGGCGGCCTTCTTACTACGTACCAACAATCATAGTTTCGATTTTGTTGCTGCTGCTGTTCTTCGGAAGATCGGTTTCGACACTATTTACAAGTATTGCAGTGTACACGGCTCCTGCAATACATGGAAAGAGTTACAGTAAGAAGAAAGTTCATGCGAGAAGGTTGAGTGGAAACAAATGATCACCATTCGGGAAATTTGATCATTTTATCGTCCTTTTTCCCCCCTTCTGGAATTGATTTTTTTTCTTCATGTAAATTGCTTTCATTTCCCCCCCTTGTTTTGGGGTTTATTTTTCGATGGCCATGGGTATTCCAGATGTTTGTTTTTCAACGTAGTATTTTTATTCAAGCCAAGCTGGCCTACGACCTAATTAAACTACAGCTCAAGTCCGGCATAGTCTGTCTAGTCCATGAACATGTTTGGTTTGGTTTGGATTATTGTATAATGCAATCGATTAACAAATTATATATGATTAAATTTATTTGATATGTAAACATTTGTATTATTCAAGAAATTTCTGAAATTAAGGATTTCTTTGAGATTATATATATATATATGCTAAAATGTTAGTCTAAATTATTTTTTTTTGGATAAGTAAAACTGTATTCATCCAAAAAGAAAGCAACCAAGATGCTACAAGTAACATAACAAACAACTAGATCAACCCCCAATCTATGCATAATTACCTATTTACACCATCCAGCCTATTCATGCAACATATATACAACTAAATCCTAACAGCTTCCTTTATTATATTGACAATTGTATCAGCCGAACAAATCAGCCCTCTAAAATGCCTATGATTACGTTCTTCCCAAATGAAATACACAAATCTAGTCCAAGCTAATTTAAGAATATGCACCAAGAGAGATTTACCCTTCAGATTCATGATCATCCAACGAAGAGCATCATCCCAGCAATTCAACTCCTGTTGTAACCCACAAGAGTGCATAACAGCACCCCAAACCTCCCTCGCATAGGAATAATCCAAGAAAAGATGATTTTGAGATTCCACCCCAATACCACACAAACCACATACATTATCAGTCACCATACCAAACCGAGCAAGTCTGTCCTTTGTAGGCAATCCATCAAGAATCGCCATCCAAGAAACTAAGGAAAACTTTGGAACATGAGTCGGAAACCATATAAGGCGATGCCAACTAACCTTCTCCTTCCTTTCCCAAATATTATCCCAAATCTAACCTCCTTTAGTCTGAATCCAATTAGCATAAGAATAGAATAATTGTCTAGCCACCTCTCACATCTTAATCAACTTACTAAGGATTCAGCTAAAATGTGGCCTACATTCAACATTCCAAAAATCCAAAAATTTGAAACAATAGTCTTTAACCCAAGCAAACCACAGTGAGCCTTCTCCAGCCAAAATATTTTTCACAAGCATAAGACAACAAGCTCTACTCAGAACAACAAGATTTCTTAGTCCCAATCCACCCTCAGATTTTAAGGAGCATACCTGACTCCAACTCACCCTATCTCCTCTAGCCGAGGTGTCACTACCCTTCCAAAAGAACTGCATACAGAGTCTCTCAATGTATCTAATAACACCCTTAGGGAGGATAAGTTGCATACTCCAATAGTTAAAAATGCTAAAAAGAACAGTTTTAACGAGCAACAAACGTCCACCAAAACTCAATTTTTTACTGGACTATTGAGTAAGCTTCTCTTTAATCCTCACCAGCAAAGTTGAGTAGTCCTTCCCCGTAAGCTTCCAAGTCACCAAGCGCACCCCAAGATAACTTACAGGTAGTTGTCCCACTCTAAAACCAGTAGCTCTCTGAATTTTCTCAAGATCACCCTCAGACAATCCATAAGCAAAGAGCTCAGTTTTCAAAGCATTCAACCTAAGTCCAAAGAGCTCATAGAATTTTTCTAAAGTACTCACAACCCCCAACACAGAATCAAGAGACCTATGACAAAACATAACCAGGTCATCCATAAAATAAAGATGAGTAAGAGAAACCCTCTTACATTAATGATGAAACCTGAATATACTATTCTTGGCAGCTGCATCCAACAAGGAATAGAGAACATTCATAATAATAACAAATAGGTAAGGAGATAATGAATCTCCTTGGCTAACCCCTCTTGCACCTTTAAAATACCCTACCAAACTTCTATTCAAAGAAACTGAGTACCTAGGTGTAGCAACACAAGCCCTAATCCAGCCACAAAACCCATCAGGTAGACCCATAGCGTCAAGAACAGCCAACAAAAAATCCCAACTTACTGAATCAAAAGCCTTTTGCAAGTCAATTTTTATGGCACACCTAGGAGAAAGACTCTTCCTAGAATAGCCTCTAACAATCTCTTGAGCAACCAAGGTACTATCAACTATGTTTCTACCTTTAACAAATGTTGACTGACTAGCAGAGATCATACCAGGAAAGAAATAAGCTAGCCTAGTGACTAGAATTCTGGTAATTGTTTTATAAACCACTGAGTAGCAAGAAATTGATATAAATTCCTTTACCATACATGCATTCAAGGACTTAGGAACCAAAACAATAGTTGTGGCATTAAAGGCAGACATCAAGGAAGATGACTGAAAGAAGTACCTCACAACAGCCAAGAAATCTTTACTTACAGTTTCCCAAGCAACTTTGAAGAACCAGGAGGTGTACCTATCAGGTCCAGGGCTTTTATCTTTACCTTGCCTAAACAGAGCCTCCTTAATTTCATTATCAGTAACCTCTTCAGTAAGAATATCCTCAGCTCCAATAGGTAAGGAGTAATTTAGAAGAGGCTTTAAACACTCCACAGAGCATTCTTTAACTAAAAGATCAGCAGTGCCAATAAGGTTTGTGAAGAAGTTCACTAACTCAACAGCCATGGAATCAAAAGACTCAAGGTACTACCCATTCTCATATTTGATGACTTTAATAGTGTTTCTCTTCTTATTAGATTCGACTTTCTGCTGAAAGAATCTAGTATTCAAGTCACCCTCTTGAAGCCAATGAATCTTAGCTTTTTGCCTATAAAAATATGATTCAGCTACTTCTAAATCCACCAACTCTGCCTGTATTCTCTTCTCCTCATCCAATCTCTTTTGATCAGCATGTGCAAGACTAAAGAGTTGAATCTGTTCAAGCTAAATCCTCTTACCAGCCACTCTACCAGAAATATCAGAGAAATAACTCTTGTTAAGTTCTTTTAACAAAGGCTTTTTCCTCTTTAACTTACTAAACAAAACTTGCATAGCATTCCCCTCACAATGATCCTGCCAAGATTCCTTAATAATCCTAAAAAATTCTCATTAGAAGTTCACCAATTGAAAAATTTAAAAGACTTTGGTTTATTAACCTTAGCGCCCTTTTGAGTCCAAACAACCCCAGGAAAATGATTAGATACTCCTTGAGCCTTAAATTCAACAAAAGAATTTGGAAAGTCCAGCAACCACTGAGAGTTAATGAGAACCCTATCAAGTTTTTGAGCTAAATAAGAACTCTCTTGCTTATTAGACCAAGTATAAAGAGCTCCAAGGAAAGGATGATCCTGAAGCTTCAAGTCCTTTAAACAACCCTGAAACTCCTCCATATCAGAAGTATTATGCAACTCCAATATATCAAAGTCAGAACTTTCATTAGCTCTACCTATAACATTAAAATCTCCTCCAATCAACCAAGAAAAAGAGCCTATCTCATTCTCCAAATTCTTCTAATGCTCCTATAAACCCCTTCTAATCAGCCAGTTATTTCTTCCATAGATAGCAGTAATCACTGTCATGTGCCCATCAATATCCCCCACAATAGAGAGGGCTTGATCACGACCCCTCAAAACATAAAAAGACAACCTCTTCTTCCACAAAATCCATAATCGACCCCCATCATTAAAATCATAGTTGGTAGTACAATGTCAATAATCAGACAAAACAATAAATGTTTTAGCAAAATTGACCCTTCTAATTCTAGTCTCCTTAAAACAAACTACATCCACTCCTAAATTCTCTAACATTCTTAACACCTTTACCTGCTTTAGAGTATTATTAATCCCTCTAACATTTCAAAAACATACGATCATCAAGTAGGAATAGGAGGAACACCACTGCCAAAACCATAACTTACCTCATTACCTTTAGCCTTCTCAACATGATATTTCTTTTTAGTTTTTATCTCATTAAGCAACACAGCCACTCCCAAAGAGGCTTCATGAGTCTTCCTCAAACCATCAATAGTACCACCCCTACAAGTGCTTTCATCTTACTAGATGAGCCAACATTATCCTTTTTCCTACCCGAACCTTTTTCTTCTAGAGCATGGAGTCTTGCAATGAAAGAAACTCCCCACCAGAACTAGAATTCTCCTGTAATGTTTTAGATGTAGCCTCCTCAATTGCGACTATCTTATCTTTCTGTACATCACCACCAGAGCTAACACCCTTCTGTATCTCCTCCACATCAAACTTCACCTTTTTGGATTCATGTAAGGAATCACCAACACTCTTTAATGTATCCTGTAAAGTGGCACCACTACTCTCTTAAAGAGCCTGCACAGTAGTCTCCTCAGCAATACCAGCCTGAAACCTCGAAACCTCGAAACTACCATTACCTCACCACTGATATTGCTAGTCTTGTCAGTAGGACAAGAAGAACAAACATGCAAATCCTTACCTGAACTTTCCTTTCCAACTAACCTCTCCTTATCATAGAGATCAACAGAACTAGTAGTCTCCTCCTTCCTCCAAACTTGAACTTCCTTATTTTTCAAAAGAACCTTCATTGCCTCAACACACATATTAACATGATGCTCAAAGGTTTTACACAACACAAAACTTTGGTAGCCAAGGAACATACACCTTAATTTTCACTATGGATCCATCCTTTAAAACCACATGAATCACATCAGGAATCACATCACCAGCTTCAATCTCAACACCTACTTTGGCAAACTCAAGCCTCTCCTTCGAAGTAGTAATCGAATCCATATATAATGGATTACCCACAACACTAACAATGTAACAAAGTCCCCTCTTAGAGTAAAGCTCCAGAGGGGCATTGTACAACTGCACCCAAACTGGCATGTATATAAGATCGAAATCCAATTTCTGCAAACAAGGCTCCCATTTACTCAACACAAGTGGCTTATTCTGGATGTGCCAAGGCCCGTTCTCAAGCACCCAATCCCTCAAATTCGCATTAGAAAACAAAAATACATAGAGATTAGGTCCAGCTAAACTAACCTTAACAGGCGAGGACTTCCCCCATGAGATTTCAACAATTCTCTACATAGATCCAAAATTTGGAATAACACCAATGAACTGACCCACCACCGCATGTTTCCACTAAGCAATCCCTTCCTCAATCACAACAGGTAGAGGCGTAACAGTAGAAATTCCATCTAGAACCTCAGGAGGAAAGAAATCAAGGGATTGCTCTTTCGCTCCCCCAAATAACTTCCTCCAATCAAGATTCAAGGGCATAAAATCCATACAATAAGGTAGAAAATGAACCAATAAAAACCATAATCAATGAAATAAAAGCTAAAATCAGCAACGAAGAAGAAAATCTGAGAACCCATTAGTCATGCTAACGTGCGTCCAGAGAGTTTTCACCGAGCTTTTTTAATTTTAACTCATAATTTCCATACAAAAATATTCTCTTTTATCGCTAAGACCATGTATACCATTGAATTTAGAGAATCATTTGGTATGTTAGTCTAAATTAGAATTAGTAAATATACTAATATTATAAATAATTATATTTAAATGAAAATAAAATTTAATAAATATATTAAATTGACTCAAATTTTTATGAATTCGATTTAATTTCAAAAAATTAAATAAAAAATTCATAAATTTGATTAGTTTAAATGTTTATCATTTAAATCAATCTAATTGAATATTGATATATAACTTCAACTCTGAATTGAGTCCATAAAAATTTATTTTCTTTCAAGAACATGCAAGGTACATTGCATGGTTGTTGGTCCAACGTTAGGGGTCTTGAAGGCAAAAGCTGATCTCTATGGGGCCGAAGACCCACCCAATAAGCCTATCAAATGAAGAGTGTTGCCCACTTCCTTTAGGTGGTCTCTTTTTAACTCTTCGATTCATACAATTATCGGTTTTCTTATATATAAAACTGCAATTACAACCCTATTGATATATAAATAAATCTATAAATAATAATAAAATCAATTATTTCAAAACATAAGTAAACTAACAACTTAGGTATGTCCAAACTCATCAATGCAAGCTTTCTTTAACGTATTTTCTTAATTGAAACTTTGGGTATATCAGCAACCGTGCGTTGCAATCGGCATATGTTGGTGCTACTTGCGCTCTCCCGATAGTGTTAACCTCCAGTGGGGTTCCATAATGGTCAACGTTAATGGTGCATTGTCGATCACTACTGTATCCTATGCTATAGGTGTGAGACGATCAGGGCATGGTCATTGCAGGCCACAAATTGCCGATTGTTAGCCTAAGCAATGCGAGTATTGTCGAGGCACACAATCTTAACATCGGGTATTCATTTAGCCTGTCCACCGTTTTATTGATCTCCGTGTGACGTCCTTTCACCTTGTCGAGGCCAAACATCTCCTCGATGCTAATGCCCATGTTAATGCCTCCTATGTCCGACGCTCAGCGAATAATGTTACGCATTCTTTAGCGCAGTGGCCTTCCTTGAGTATGATAGCCCGACTTTTATCGCTTATGTTGTAGTCTCCGATGTCACTTTCGGCTAACGCAATAAAGAGCATTTTTATTTTGAAAAGAAGGCAACCGATTATGAAAGAAATGGGAGACTGCTTTTCTAAAACATCTTTCAACCTCACGGGCTGTGTTTTGACTGCTGCACGAACTATACGTTATGGCAATGATCCACAATTCTTGCGTTGTGTAAATGAGACTTCCATGTTTAAAATTATTCATCATCGAGCCAAGGTCGAGGTATCAAATGTGTTGAATTTACCTGGCATATCTCATGCGTGTATAATATTTCTACACATTTCTTTCTGCATAAATGCTCATACCAGTCACCTCATTATATAAATCTGCAGTTGTATTTCATCAGTCTCGAGCCTAAACCCTCTTTATTTCAAATCAAAATTAGCTATGACAAACAAGTGAAGCTAAGGGATTTTTAATTGTTCAGATCTCTATGATAAATTAATTTAATCTAACAGTTATAATTGGACCTTGATCAGTGAGCGGCCGCACCATTGAAGAAGAATCACTGTCGGTTCGGTTCAAAACAGTCGACAAGCGAATTCCAATTCACATCAAATTTAAAATTAACATAGAAAATTGGAACTCAGTGTCAAAATAACATACATAGGAAGATACTTGAACCTTCTGAAAAGTAGCATATGATATATCAGTCTTTCACAACTCTGATTTCAATGGTTTTTGGTACATTATGGTGCCCTGAAAGTCTAGGAATGTATACTGCAGAAATTTTGATCTTTCGTTGCCTGTCATCCGAGAAAACCCAAAGCTGGTAATCCACATGTCCACCACACCAGCCACTGCAGGTAAAATTAGCCTCTGCACCCCCAATTTCGCTAGATTCTTTCGAAGTTCATCAATCAAAACTCGACACATACCGCAGTGTCGGTGGCTGAACCTGGTGGCAACAAGGGGCATTTCAGCCACCGTTTCACCTTGTACCCTCACGGTAGCCACCATAACAATTTCATCATGTTCCTCCATGATCACAGTATAGAATCCCTTGAAATTCAATCGTTTCAGCTTTGATCCTTTGCTGAAAATCACATCTTGAACTATCTCTCTACCAGTGTAAACATCGCTACTAGGCTCGAAACACTCATGCATCACATCAAGTGCAACATTCAACTTACTGTGAATCTCTGCAGAAGAATCCAGGCTATAACCATGATCAGTATCGCATCGCGATTGGAGCAGGCGTCGGTCTTCAATAATGTCCAAGTCAGATTGTTCCCCAACGGAATTGGCTTTTCCATTAGATTTTGCAGGCCAGAAAAGATGCTTTCACAGCTGTGGCTGCAGAACCAATTGCTCTTCCCAGTCTGATAACCACTCGGTTCGTATGATTCCTTCAGCCTCAGGCATCTATCATGAAATTGACGCTCACATTGTTGACAAGAACAAAAACTATCACCATTGCTTAAAGGTCCAACACAACAGATGCCACAACAGCAGGAAGGGCAAAACCAGTAGCCATCCGGAACTTCCTTGAGGCCTAAGCAATTCGCATGAAAAGTAGAAGGGCAACTATCACAGCAAATCAACTCTCCCCAATTACAACAAACACAACAAATATCGTCACTGTTATGTGGATTTGAATCTCTTTGGTAGGGCTCTCTACCTTGGAACTCTCATCGAATCTCGAACTTGTCTTTGACAATAGGAAAGGGACCTGCCACTGCCATCATCCAAGATTATATTAGCCGCTGTCCTATGGTTGCTACTACCAGCATGAGCCTCAAAGACAGTTAGAGCAAAAGCCTTTAAGAAACAGTCACAATGAATCCCAGAACGAGTTATCCTTCCTTTCTTCGATGGCATCCCTGCCTTACTGCAGTAATACACTTTTCCCAGATTTGAAACCACATTGTTATCAATCAACCAAGAGAGAATGGTTTTAGGATTACCTTGAGAGGAATTCTGCACCGGACCCTCTCGTATTCGTATACTCGATCGCTTGATTAACCGAGGCTTGATTTGATTTTCTTGTTTTTTCAACTTCTAGAAATAAAATCTTCTTTTTCAATAGTTGCTTGGTATCCAAGTTTCCAGGCGCAATGCGTATTTCTTCTCCAACCCCTGATCTTCTGTCGATACCACGTTTATTCTCTTATTTTTTCAACTTTGTTTCTCTTGTTCGTGCTTGGGGCCGAACAGATTTAGCAAAAGGTTGATTTTCTAGGACCAAACTCTTCCTTTTTAATGGTTGCTTGGGCTCCAAGTTCCTATCGGCCACCCCTTTTTTTCCTTTCCTAGCCCCGAATATCGTGTTGATATAGCCTTTGCAAGCCGCTTCGAGTGTATAGAAAACTTTTCCTACCGGTGATTGATACCGGAGTTCATATCGACCGTTCTTCGGAGCGAGCCAGAAATTCCATCCCATCGCAGAAAGATGTTTTTTGGCTTTTGATGAAAGTTCACTTCTCTTGCCAGACACTCCTGCACGTGCGTCGTTGTACACCTGAATACGGCTTCTTCACATATTTCACCTTTGATCACAAACTCCACTCGTTTAGCAGTCATGGACGACTTACTTCAAAGTGAAAAAGATAAACGGTGATTGTGGGCGGTGAAAGATAAGAGGAAGGGATTTAGGTCTATTTTTAAATGCAGATTAATATTAAGATTATATTATTTTAAAAGATTCATAGGGTTCATCTTAAAACGAAAAAAAAATTCTCTACCCAAAAATAAATAAATATTTATTATAAAAAATAATTTATTATATTTCCATTTATTATTTTTTTTTTCAAAATTAGCTATTTTTTATTGACCATCGATATTATTTATATAGTTAATTCAAAATTAATCATTTTTAGATCAATCGTTAGTATTTAATTTATTGATTGACTAATCTAGATCAAGTACTACAAAGGTTTATTATTGGAGGCTGGAGCGACTCTTGCTTTTAAGTTTATTTTATTCATAACATCAAGATTTAAACTTTTTAACATTATTTAAAGGATTTGATACCTCATCCAAATAAACTAAATGATTCAATGAAATTAATCATTTCTTTTATTTATACGTGTAAACGAGCAGTGGCGGAGCCACAACTTGGTGAGGGTGGACACGTGCATACCCTGAAATATGAATTTTCTTTGATTAGTTATTTATATTACTATTGGCGTCCACCTTGAAATCTGATTTTTCTTCAGTTAGTTACTTATTTTATAAGACAGTACCCACCTTGAAATTTTATTTGTACCTATCTCATTTAAAAAATTTATGTTGTTAACATATGTATGTCACTTTGAAAAATATTTATGGATTTGTCACTGTACAAGAGTTATGGTTTACTTAGATAGTATAATTTTTTTAAAAATTTTATACAAATTTAGGACCGTTGGATGAGTGGAAATAGAAATATCAACGCTATGATTTACTTACACAGTGTATTTTTTACACAAATTTAAGACGTTGGATGAGTGGAAATAAAAAACTAAGATTAATAGTAGAAAACGAGAATATATTCACTAAAACAACAAAGAGTTAGTCTCAACCTTCTTTCTACACTCATCCAACGGTATTAAATTTGTGTAAAACTAAAAAACAATTACATTGTGTAAGTAAATCATAATCATATATAAATATCTGTGTGTATTCATTCATCCAACAGTCCTAAATTACATAGAGTTGTTATCCAACTGCCCAACAAAAATAGATGGATGAGATTACACATATTTGGTATTCAAAGGTCTTAATTCATCCAACAGTCTTAAATTACATAGATTTAGTATCCAACAAATAAATGGATGAGATTACACAGATTTGGTATACAATAGTTTTAAATCTATGTAAAAAAATGTATCATAATATTCAATATATATATACAAAAATTTGAAGTACCCCATCATTGGATGAGTGGATATATGAAATGGAAAGATATTTACTAGAAAATACATGTATCAAACAATGTAAAGCTTTTTAGACATCAACATTTCTTCTGGAAAATACATAATAGAAAACAAACAATGTGAGATTAATGTAAAATAAAATAGACGCATGAGACAAGATTTAACATTCAAACTTGTCTACTCTACATATGAAAATAATAATAACTCAATATTAACTTAGAGATCATAAAGGGTACAAATACATGATGTCTTATATATCTTAATATCTGATGAGATTCGATGAAGCTCAATTTAACAACTGAATAAATTGCTAAGAGAGGGTGAATTGACTTTTTGAGTTTAGGGAGTAAGGAGTAAAAAGATGAAACAATTTGCACAAGGATTTATAGTGGTTCAACTTCTCAACCAAGTTTACATCCACTACCTAAGCTCCTCACTTAGGATTTTCTAACAAATTCACTAATTTGTTTTTTCTTTTTCTAGGACAAAGTGATAACCTTTACAACTCCCTAGCTTTTTAAAGGCTAAGCTAGAACCAATCCCCTTTACAAAAGGAAAAGAAATGTAAACAAGAAAATATCTCAAAAGGAAGGGTGTTTACAAGATTTAATCTCACAAGAAAACAATTAAAAAGAGTTGCAATGAGCTCAAATCACTAATATTTACAAGATAAAGGAAAATAAGAATGAAAAGTTATTCTCTTGCGTTTGATTGCTTGGATAGGTGTTTTCCAACCTTCTTTAAGTGTCTTCAACTTGTTTTTATATGTTGGAATGAGTTTGTGGTCGTTTCTAACCATTGGGGATATTTTGGAGCCGTTAGGGATAAATTTTCTGCAAAAATAAAACTGCCTAATACAGGGAGTATCGATACTACCTTTGTAATATTTAAATAAGCTAGCCATTGAATTCCGTTGGGCTTGACCATTATCGATAGTATGCTTTATAGTATCGATACTGTCGTAACCGGTTTTCGTCCAGGCACGAAATTTTTACTCGGCGGGAAAAGTGATGTGAATAAATGATTTTTTAAAATATTTTGAGAGTCGCCATCGGCCTTTTGGGTCAGGTAGGTCGAATACCTAAAAATTATCTTTTAAAAGAGTTTTAAGAAAACATCAGTTAAAAGATGAGCTGATCTGCGTTTATAACCAAAAATTCTTTCTTTTTTATAATAAAAAGGGATTCGTGGTCGGTTACGTTTAGGGAAGGATTAGCACCCCTACAACGCCCAAAATTGGTACTTTTTAATTATAAATTGTCTCTATTATTAGAAATTTAAAAATTCAAAATATATTTAATTTATAATCTTATTATTTCAAAATTATAATTATGAAAAAAATATTAATTTATATACATTTATAAATAAAAATTTTATTTATTTAGAAATATCAGAAAATGACTTCTAGGTGCCTTAAGACAGCTCTTTTCTTCAATATTAAAAAATAAATAAATGACAAACATTTTTTAAGACAAAAATTTATTTTAATATAGTAAGATATTTATTTATTCAAAAATATCAGAAAAGGGCTTCTAGGTATCTTAAGACAGCTATCTTCTTTGATATTAATAAATAAAAATATATTAAAATTTTAATATTTTAAATAAAACTAAATTATAATTTTTATAATATTTAATTATTTAAAATACCAGAATAGGACATCCAGTTATATTAAGACTGCCCTTTTCTTTGATATCGAAAATAAATAAACATTATTATTTAAAAAATATATACATATATTTATGTGACTAAGATAATAATAAAATAATAATTAAAGCAATAATTAAAATATAAAAGTAATAAAAAAATAATATTGTAATTAAATAATGATCAAAATAAAAGAAATTCAAAATTATAAAACTAAATATAAAGTATTAAAAATAAAGATAATAATTCAAAATATTATGAAAGATAATGATTAATAGTGTAATTTAACCTAATTAATTAATACGTGATTAAAATAATAATTAATAAACTATGAGGGACTAAATTTGATATTTTCCTAAATATATATATGCTGATAATGACTAAATTAAAATAAAATAAAATTATAAGACTAAATTAAAATAATCAAAAATTGCTTTTAGTGACTAAATTAAAAGATATACAAACTTGGAGCACTACGGACGGGGTTTACCCCTGATAGAAATTACACGCACACTCCTCCCCCTTAAACGACGTCGTATGGGGGAGGGTTTATAAACCCTAAACCGGCTGGCCCTTCGGGCCAACCTTTCATTTCTTCATTTCTCTTCTTCTCTCAAACAGACAGAGAGAGAAGATTTCTCTCTGGTTTCTCTCTTAAATTAGAGAAAGCCGTCCCGGTCAGCCACCGCTGCCGGGCTCCGACCACCGCTGCCGGCCACCGTTAACGGTGGCCGAAAATTACAAATCGAAGCCCCTATTTTTCTATACCCGGATCTAAGGTTGTTTTAGCTTAAAACCTTACCAATCGTCGTAGATCTAGGATATTTCTCTTCGACGTTTCGGTTCTCCGATGACTTGTGGAGGCTCTCACGACGGCGATTTCCTCGGTAAGTCTCTTTTTCTCTTCTTTCGGTTTGTATTTTCTGGGATCGTTGGTGTAGTTCTTGCTTTGTTGGTTGCCCCTCTGTTTTGGTTATCTCCGATTCTTCCCCCCTCTTTTTTGTTTTGCAGGATCCGGTGGCTTTTATAGCCACCACCGAGCCATGCTCGGACCGGTCTAGAGGGGGAAGTTCGGTGAGTCACCGAGCTATTGGTGACTCACCCCATAGCTGCGACATGTGGGGGGCAGCTGGCCTTTTGGAAGCTTCTGGTGAGGCAGCGGCTTCGTGGCTGTAGCGCTGGCAGCTGGAACGTCTGGAAGAAACGGCGGCGGCCGTGTGGTCCCTAGGGTTATGATACCCTAGGGTTTCAAGCTGGACAGTTTTGGACCGTTGGATCTTGCCAGATCCAACGGTGGAGATCACTGGCGGCTGGGGCATGAGATGAGAAACCCTAGTTGGGTTTTAGGGTTTATGTTTGGGCTTTGTAAATGGGTTTGTAATAATTATTTAATAATAATATAATAATAATAATATTTAATAATAATAAATTTAATAATAATAATAAAATTTAAATGAAAAAAATGATGTCTACAGCTGCTTCTCTTTGCTCATCCTTGTGTTAACAAGAATAGAGCAAAGACGAAAAAGACAATAATTTTTTCATTTGGCTTCTTTTGAGCAGGATGGAAATGTTTGAAAATATCATGCACTGAAGGGCTTACAGATGACCCGAAGGCTTTGAAAACATCAAAAAGCTACCGAAGGCTTTTTGGAAACATCATGCACTGAAGGACTTACAGATGACCCTAAGGCTTTGAAAACATCAAAAAGCTCCCGAAGGCTTTTTGGAAACATCATGCACTGAAGGACTTACAGATGACCCTAAGGCTTTGAAAACATCAAAAAGCTCCCGAAGGCTTTTTGGAAACATCATGCACTGAAGGACTTACAGATGACCCTAAGGCTTTGAAAACATCAAAAAGCTCCCGAAGGCTTTTTGGAAACATCATGCACTGAAGGACTTACAGATGACCCTAAGGCTTTGAAAACATCAAAAAGCTCCCGAAGGCTTTTTGGAAACATCATGCACTGAAGGACTTACAGATGACCCTAAGGCTTTGAAAACATCAAAAAGCTCCCGAAGGCTTTTTGGAAACATCATGCACTGAAGGACTTACAGATGACCCTAAGGCTTTGAAAACATCAAAAAGCTCCCGAAGGCTTTTGGAAACATCATGCACTGAAGGACTTACAGATGACCCTAAGGCTTTGAAAACATCAAAAAGCTCCCAAAGGCTTTTTGGAAACATCATGCACTGAAGGACTTACAGATGACCCTAAGGCTTTGAAAACATCAAAAAGCTCCCGAAGGCTTTTTAGAAACATCATGCACTGAAGGACTTACAGATGACCCTAAGGCTTTGAAAACATCAAAAAGCTCCCGAAGGCTTTTTGGAAACATCATGCACTGAAGGACTTACAGATGACCCTAAGGCTTTGAAAACATCAAAAAGCTCCCGAAGGCTTTTTGGAAACATCATGTACTGAAGGACTTACAGATGACCCTAAGGCTTTGAAAACATCAAAAAGCTCCCGAAGGCTTTTTAGAAACATCATGCACTGAAGGACTTACAGATGACCCTAAGGCTTTGAAAACATCAAAAAGCTCCCGAAGGCTTTTTGGAAACATCATGCACTGAAGGACTTACAGATGTGGGAAATAGTTTATTAAGTACAAAAAACTAAGGAAATCGTTTTCTTACTTTTCAACAATTTCATTTTTAAAAAGATAAAATGAGAAACTAAGAAAATCGTTTTCTCATTCTGTTTTTTTTTTGAAATAACATGTTGATTGGGTAACATGACCCAATCTGAAGATAATGCTCATTTTTGTGGATTGCATCCATCTCTTCTTCAGATGTTTGCATGATTCCTGTATTTGTGGTTTTGAATACCTTCTTTGTAAGGTATTTCTTACCTTAAATCTTTTTGTTCTTCCGAAGCTCTGTAAAACTTTATGTTTGAATGCACTCAGATGTATCAATGTAATGCATTGTCTATGATGTTTTTATGAATGCATGAATGTTGATGCAATCTTCATTTGACTTCAAAGTGGTGAACTCAGTCTTCCTTCAGTTCATCATTTATTGCCAGGATTGCATCTGGATGTCAGTGTAGAGCTTGCATTTCTGCAGAATCATCTGATTAACTTGTATCTTTATATCTTCGTTGCTTCATGAAAGTCTCTGAAGGAATGTTTCATTTGTGGAACTCTTGCCGTAGTCAGAACTATGACCTTGATGTCCCATTTTGTCTTGGATAAAACCAATTTTCTTTGCTTGGACTTGTGCAGAAATCCGATAAAGCTTTCATCTTTGAAAAGAGAATCTGTCATCTTTAAAAAGGGAATCTATCATCTTTGAAGAGTGTAGATGTAGATATGCCTGACTCAGCAAGGATTAATTGGGAGAGTAGAGTCTGTTCTGTTTTAACTCTTGAAACACATCATAAGGAAGATTTATTCCAATTCCTTTCATATTTCCATATATAATCAGATCTCGAATAAGGCAACTTGGATCATATCATATCGAGATGCTTAACAACAACATGTCATTCAACCTTAGTTGGTACTACTAGTTTCTTGTTTAAAATTTTAATTCTCCTTATGTGGAAAGAAATCTTCATCTTGTATCAATAAAGGAAAACCATATGATAACAACATTATTTTAACACCATAATCACTGGTTCATAAAACATTTGACAACAAATTCTTCATCTCCTGAGGCTTCTGCTCGAATTGCTGGTCAATAAAGCTCTTTGCATGGTTTTCAAAGTTTTTGTATGATGTCACAAAACCACTTGAGAACAAAACTCAGTGGGAATACAGGTGAAATACTGGTATGACAAAAAATAGTTGGTCAAATTCACAAAATGTGCTAGTGTCGAATTGAATAGGATACACTAATTGATCTCGATATCATCCTGGGCAAGGGCAAATGTAATACTGATCACGTTTTCTTCTGTAATGAGCATTGTAGAAAGTAGAAGTACTTCAGCTATAAGATCCATGTACAGAAAGATATCTGTGGAATTCTTGCTGCTGGGGATGAAACGCACATGATAAAACCCAAAATAGATAAAAATTCAGTTCATTCCTGGCTGGCAATAAAAACCCCAGTAACAACGGGAATAACAGTAATATAAGTGAATCGAGTCTCCCTTTCCAATGTCATCGATTAAGCGAAAACTATTGTGAAAAACAGCTTCGTAATTCCAACAGTATGGTATGAAACTAACTGCCAGGAAATCTCAAAGAAATATTTTCAATTGTCACCGACACAGAGAATACAAAATTCAAAGCTGAGATCTCGAGGAACTGAACCCTGGATCGAATAGTCTGCATGGGGACCATCTTTATTCATGCAACCATGATGTAGCTTAACAAAGAACACGCTATCATGTGATACATGGTTAAGAAGATTGGGTACTTGAAACCATACTTGCTGAGTAGATATTTGTTCAACAACATGATCATAATATAACTGCTTGATGAACGACGCAATTATGTATAGTCAGCTCGACTATCACTGTTTCACCATTTTCATTCTTCACACCTTTCTGTCTCATTGGAAATATTTTTTTCAAGTCAATGATCTTGACACAAGATGTTGTGGGCCTTCAGCATGCCCCAACATTGGCTAATACAAGTGTTCAAAATGCATTAACAGTTCTGATTCTGATTGAAATGGGCTTTCAGCATGCCCCAACATTTGCTTCTTGTTAATCTGAGCCTTCAAAATGCCCCACATGGATCTGTCTGAAGGAATCTTTAAAATGCCCCAACATTTGCTGATACAGATGCTAAAAGTATGCTCAACATTACTTCTTGTTGAGATGAGCCTCCAAGAATGCCCAAATATTCATATTGTTGGTGGAAATGAGCCCTCAAGATGTCCCACATGAAATATTTCTATCTGAAATGGGCTGTCGAAATGCCCCAATATTCTGCTTCTGGTTTACTCTCAATGTCTGTTTGACTTGAATATCATGATCCCAAGAGGTCTAATTTTGACAATACACTGTTGTAGGTACTTGTGGCTTTATTCGTGCCCCAAATCTGTTTATCTTGAATGCTCTCATTATGGTGTTACTAAACAGCAGTGTTGTCTAGTAACTGGAGGAAATCTCTTCATGTTGTCACAAACTTAAGAAGTATTCCATCATTCTGACAGAAACGTCTGAGATATGTGTCTTCTGAATGAGGTGATCATTTTCTGTATCTGGAGGGATTTAGTCAGACAGAGCAGTGAAAATAGCTTGGTAATCTGTTCCAGGCTGACACATTGGCTTATCATCTTTTAGTGAAAACCATCTCTGAATTATGCTTTTCTGTGGGAGAGAAACTGATTTATGCAAACAGTAATCTGATGCAATAGCAAGACTACATATACAGTGGTACAGGCTCATCAAAAATCCACACCCATGCAACATGTTGATTCTGATAACAACTCATCTGATTATGAAGCGATCTTTCAGGATGATTTCACAGATATTGATAATTCTTCTGATATCGAGGAAATCATGAATTCTGATTCTGATGAGGAGAGTAAACTGTTATACTTGACAAAAATGGGATTCTCAGAGGCTGAGGTTTCAATAACCATGGAGAGATGTGGTCCAGATTCATCAATTGCAGAATTGACAAATTTTATATGTGCTGCTCAAATGGCTAAGGTTACTGACACATTTCTTCCGGTAAAATATAGGAAGCCATTATACAATGATCCCAATTACAAGCAAAGGCGAAACTTGGGCTATGATTTGTGGAAAAGGAAGAATCAGAGGAAGCTTGAAAAGAAGCTTCTTAATGAAAATGATAATGCAGTTCATCTTTCAATTCCAATGATCGGTTCTGGGGTTTTTATCGAATCAGATCAGATAACTCAAAGAACACTTCCAGAAGATGTTATTGAGTCTTCTTATTTCTACTATGAGCAAATTCATCTTTCAAATCCAATGATTGGTTTTTGGGGTTCATACCAAACCAGATCAAATAACTCAAAGAACACTTCCAGAAGATGCTATTGAATCTTCTTATTTCTACTATGAGCATATGGCACTTGCTCCAGTTAATGTTTAGACTGGAATATCACAGTACTTATTCGATGTAGAGCCAGAATTTGTAAATTCGAAGCATTTTCATGCTATTACACTGAAAAGGGCTATATTCATAATTCTGCCAATTGAGAACAGATTTTCTCTTATTCTGCTTCCTCCATGTGCTGATGCTTTTCCATTGACAAAGAAATAATGGTCTTCCTTCGAGTGTCCAAAAGTATGTTCTTGATGAGTGCTTGAAAATGGAATCTGGTATGGATTGGAAGGAATAAAATGGTTCCACTTGAACCTGATGAGGTGGAAATGCTTATAGGTTTACCTAAAAACCATACACGAGGAGGAGGATCTGCTAGAGACATATTGCCCGGTGGTATCCATGTCCTGTCTTTTTCCTTCTAGGATCAGTAATGCAGAGGCTATCTTCTACTGTCTTGGCATATTTTTAAAAACATATGTGCAAGAACTGAATGATGATCGGTTGGAGCAATTGATGAATAGTTTTAACGGACTCGACCTTGTTGTCGGTGGTATCTAGCGTAACAACCTTACTGGAAGAAATAAACATCATCAGGATGAAATAGAAGATTTTTGTTGGTGAATTTTCTTGCAATGAATGCTACGACAACTATCTCTTCTGCTGTTCCAATATATCCCGCTCTTTTCAAATTATGGAACGGTTTAGTTGACAGTAAAACTGGTCATCTTTAACTTTTGGAATCCGGTAACCAATGTTACCTTATATAAAAGGCCTATAAGGGTAGATTCTGTTCCAATGTCTTCTTCTGTGCCCTAAGTCCTCAAATTCAAATTCAGCAATCTTCTGAAGGACATAATGGATATCATCTTGACAAAGAAAATGATCGTCATAGAAAAAGTAGCAATGATGTATCAAGACTTGAGCCATCACCAGAGTGCAGGTAATGACTTGTTCATGGCTCTATGATGTAATCTTCTAGAGAACATGAATTGATGGTTGGGGAAAATAATCTTTCTGGTGATGCTTATCGCCCTCAGCATGAGATAAACGATAATCTTTCTTGATGAATTGCTAATGTCATAGGAGAGTGTCACAAGTTCAATTCTCCAGACTTTCTGGCTTCTCAGACCACTTGCTTTCAAAAATGTGAAGTGCTTCATTATTTTGGCCTCGTTCATTCTTTTTCTACAACAGAGGTAGAATAAGCAACAATTGCTTCAAGGACCTTCCTCATTTGAGACTGTCCTGTTTGAAAATGTTTTTTCCTCCTTTGTTTATTGAAGAATGAAAGACTTTTACAAAGTATTGCCCTTCTTAGGTTCACAATAGAATCAGATCATAAACAATGAGTTTAATAAATATCAAATAAATCAACTACACTTTTAAATCATTCAAAAATCATAGTCCTATGGCAAGTGTCAAAATTATTGACTGATTTGAGGTGTAGGTTGATTCTGATAAAGTAAGGTCTCTCAGGTTCTCAGGTTAGTCCAGCATATATGTCTCTTTGGGCTTCCATTAATTTGAAGAAATGGTTGTTATGCTCATCTTGTAAAGATGCTTCTCGTTTCCAGACTCTCATGAACGTCTTTGAGATGTGCGGTGTTTCATTAAGATCATCTCTTATGTCATTGTTGCACCATTCATTATTCGAGCCGCCTTTTTTAGGTTTTCAACTCGAATCTCCTTTGGTTTCAAAATGTTATTTAAAAATTTACATCTTGAACCCCCCTTTATCATTTTTCATATCATGCATTAAAGATTTTAAAAACCAATTTTTGCAAATAAAAATCAATCTTGGAAGGCGGAATGAATTCTAAAGATATTGTCTTTTACTTAGAAAACCATGTATGATTAAAATGGACTTTTCAGGTACGTAACGTAGGTCATGGCTTATGGTTACGAAAGAAAGGAATAAAAAGGCCCAAATAAGTGTTTAAGGGTAATCAAACCAAGGATCAATTCATTCTGATTCCATCAATCTTGCCTTGCTTAACTTGGATCTGCTTTGTTGGGGATTTTTCCATCATTTGGATCCCTCTAGACTGCCAAATTTTGGATTCATTTCCAATTTCTCATATCTTCAGCATTTCTTGCACTTCTTGTTCGTACTTGATCAACCTTGTAACTTGAGGCTCAATAAGTCACCCATCTTGATTCAATTTTCCTTTTTTTTTCTTTCTTTGTTGGATGAGTATAATACTTCAATTGCTTTGAGCAACTCCTTTTCCTTTTGCATTTTGGAGGTTTTCCCTTATTCTTGATTGGATTGATCTTCAAGCACTCTGTATTTGACATACTTTGTAGTTCAAAACTTTCATGACTTCATGGAAACTTGTATTCGTAATAAAACTGTATTGACAATCTTTATTCTTGTGAGCCAATATCCTTTACCTTGCCCACCAATGTAGAGGGTGATTCTTGGTTAGGGTTGAATTAGAAGAAACATTATTCAGGCTCAAATGGGGATAACAAAGGATATATATATATATATATTAAAGGATAAATGAAACAATGCCGTTCATCATCTCATACACAGAAACCTTTGTAAAAAGAGGTATCCACAGGGGGATGAATATTCAAGATTAACTTTATTTACATGAAAAAAATGTAATTAATGCATGATATATTTATTTCAATCAATCACTTTCCCCTTCTTCTTTGAGTATGCCCTAATCACTCGAAATTATCATTAATGAGTTGGTCCCTGATACCTCATCTCGTCTCTTCTTATAGTAAGATTCACGGATAATTGAAAGTTTGGTTTTTTTGAGGTCTTTTGGTTTATGATGGTTTTGTGTTCGAAAAGATGAATGTGTGACTTTTGAAGTCATGTATATGGTGGAATGTAGTATCATCAATCAACTATACCCAAAAAGGTAAAAATCTGGAGTAGGTGTAAAAACAGGTGGAGACATTTCTTCAGAATCTTTGTAGTGTCAGGATTTGGTTTGAGTAATTGGCATTGGATGGGATATTAAAGATATAATTTTACCACTTGCCAATAGATCTATAACTCTTGAAAAATTAAAAGAACATTTAATCTACTTGATACTCAATAATCTCAAGATTAAAATTTAACTCCTTGCTAATAACCATAAAAGCAACACACATTTATTTATTGCACAAAAGGAGGAGAAAGGAAAAAAAACAAGTTCAAACAAGATGCTGAAAATAGAAAGTACTACAGTGGTAGATAACACTTCCACTTGTTTATGCATCATGTCTCATTATTCCTATAATGTTGGGTATGTAATAAGATCAAGGTTCTTTTCTTCATTTGCCCCCCATTTATTGATCATTTCTTGTGTCAAAACTCCTTTGTCAACAAGCATCTCAATTTCTTTTAACAGTGGCCTACAATTGCCTGTAGAATGCCCCTTTACCCCCAAGTGGAAATTACAAACATTATGTTGATCATAGCTATGAGCAGAAGGGTTTGATGTCACTTTAGTTGGTCTTGGTGTGATGTATTGACCTTTAACCAAATGAGGATACAAGTCTGAAATGGAAGTTTGGAACACTTCCAAAGTTTTTCTTGATCGCATGACTTTCTTTGGTCGATCCGAACAGTTACTTGCTCTTTTTCTTTTGCAATTGCGATGACTCTGGATGCGACACTTATTCACATGATCAACTTTTTCTTTTTGATCCGTTAGGCTCTTGGATGTGACTTTTGAGTTTTCTTCACTAATTACATTCTCAATTAAATTTCCACTTGTCATAAGATTCTCGAATTCCTTTGTCGGATTTGCCTGCATTAACTTGCAGAAAGGAGCGGGAATGGAATCCCGAAACATATGTGATATCTCCTCTTCTAACATGGGAGATTGAACTTGTGCTGCCACTCTTCTCCATCTTAAGGCATATTCTTGAAATCTTTCATTGGTTTTCTTCTTTACTCTTCGAAGATCCATACGTGTTGGAGCTAAGCCTTTAACATACCGATATTGTCCCAAAAATGCATCAGCTAAATCTACCCATTTCTTGATCTGTTCTTGTGTCAACTGATTGTACCAGACTACTGTTGGGCCATCAAGGCTATCATGGAAAGAGTGAATTAACAAATCATCAGAACTTAAATATCCTTCCATTTTTCTGCAAAACATTCTCAAATGGATTAAGGGACAACTGGTGCCATCATATTTCTCAAAATCAGGCATTTTAAATTCATGGGGAATAATCAAATCTGGAACCAAGCTAAGCTCTCTTGCTTCTAATTCTTTGTGGGAAGTATCAACAAATTTCATATTTTTGATTGTTTCATCCATCTTCTTGAATCTTTCCTTATATTGCGAATAATGAACAAGGCTATTCTTTGGGTTCAATTGGGATGCCCCAGAGGGTTTTACCATTTTCGATTCTTCAATCTGACAGCATGGTTGCTCTTTATCAAATATCTCTTCTTTATCAGATGTCACATACTGAATAATTTGATTTGATCCATCTGGTACTGAATCTGATGTTTCTTTCCTTATATCCGGAGGTAACCCTGTCAATTGTTCTGGCCACTGGTCTTGTAGTCCCTTATAAGATTGCTCCACTGTTTTCATGATGACAGTAAAGTAATATGAATGAATGACCTTGGTTTTACTATTACAAAACCTTTCATTAATTATTAACATGTTTTTATAATTAAAGTACATGACAATACTTAAATAAAAATGTGAAAAATGCATAAATGGAAAAATAAGAATGCAAAATGTGCAATTCAAAGATATAAAAAGTAAAAATACAAAATGAAAATGCACAGATACAAAATGTAAATACATGTATGAAAAGGTGTTACTTAAGAGTGATCATCTTAGAACAGATTTCATTGAACACAAAAGCTTCAGTACATCAAACAAAACTTTTACATGTAGGGGACAACTTTCAGTCCTAACTTCAACAAAACTTTACATATAGGGAATAACTTTCCCATTTTCTTCTCTAAAACCAAGTTAGTTTATCAGCTTATGGGCCATATTGCTTGTCTGGATTGCAGCTTCTTCCATGACATTCTGGGGTTCTTTCATCTCCTATGTCAATTCTTAGAGTTGATCATTTTCCTTTGTGAGAGAACATTTGTGTTCAAAAAGTTTTTGGACAATATCTTTATGTATGTTGCAACTCTTTTTCAGTTTGGTGACCCCTGCTATCCACTCTTCTGGGGTGTTTCCTATACTAGCATTTTGAAAGGCTTGACTGACCTTCTGAAAGTCTTCATGTATGGTTTCCATTTTGGTGCTCAATTTATCATTTTCAATCTTCAAATGACGTATTTGAGCTTCAAACCTCAGCAAATCTTCTTCTCTCTGGGCGCCCCTACTGATATTCTTACCTTTGAAGACTTTTGGTATTAATCTATCAGGACCCTTGGTTACCAAACTAGGTCGATCATTTACCATAAATTGTAAGGTTCCATGATCCAAAAGACTTTGGACTCGGCGTTTGAAGGCAAGACAATTCTCGATGGTATGTCCTTGAGCTCCGGCATGATATTCACAATGAACGTTGATGTCATACCAATTTGGATACGGAGGTTGGAACGGTTTTATGTAATATGGAGCTATTTCTCATGCTTCAAGTAACTTTTCATACAAATCTTTATATGATATAGGTATAGCATCAATATGAGAACCGCCTTTTGTCTTGAATTGAACCTGAGTTTTAGATATCTGGAGCATACTAAACTTCGATGATTTCAGATTACATGATTTCTTCTCTTCTCTGGGAGCTTGTACAGTTGTCACCATTTCTTTGGTATCTCCAGACGATTGGTAAATACGAATGATGACTGTCTGTAATTTCTCCAATTGGTTAAGATCCGAAGTCCCTTGCATATATGAAATTGCAGGATTATCTTCATTAAGCTTTCTCTCTTTCTGTGCAGGAATCTCTTCTCTTTTGGCCAAAACAGATATTCTATCCATCGTTTTGGACATCTACTCTCTTATTTCTCGTATCTCCTTTTGCTCTTCAATGGGCATACAATCTTTGGGTGCATAGCTCTTCTCTATCTTCAGAGTTCCCTCAGGATGTCTTTTCTTGGCCGCATCATATTTTGTTTGATCATAGAACTTTTTGTCCATTTATGATTTCTTTCTAATTTGATGAACAGTCTTTTCAGTTAACACCTTTTGGTCATGATCATGCAATGCAAACAACAGAAAATAATTTAAACAAATTAGAGCAAAAATAACATACATGGGAAAATAAGAAAAAATAAAATGGTTAATACCAACTAATTGAAAGAAAAAATTTATTTATCATGGTATATAATAAATCCTAACCTCATGCTTTCTAGTTACATGCTTTGTTTGGAAAAATTAACCTAACCGCATGATTTCTAGTTCGCATGCATTTATTCAGGGAGAAAAAATAATAATAAATTAAATAAATTAAAAGCTAGAGCTTATTTCTCCTTTGTGTACACCTATGAACAGAGGTTCATTATTGTCTTAGATTAGGTGAATTTCTAGGGTTTATTATATGCAGAGTTTCAGTTCTAGGAGTAAAGGTACTCGAATTGTCCTTGTTGATGCCCCCTTGGGCTGTCAACCCTCAATCCTAGTCCATTACAGACTTAAACGGATCGAGTTCAATTCGAGGGGACACATTTCTCTATACCTGACATGGAGAATAAATTCTCACGAAGATATAGAGCATATGAACCCCGAAAGTTACTTGCTAGGTCTGACACGGAGAATAAATTCTCACGAAGACGTCGCTTTCACTCCCACTTAAAAGGGACAAACTCAATTATATAGCTTTATGTTATGCAATGCAAGTGTTGTGTGTGAGGAGAAATGTTCAAACCTCTAACAGATAAATAAAATAATTAATATCTGAATAAAAAAACAATATTAATATAAAAATAATAAATAATAAAAATTTGAAAGAAAAGAATTAAAAATTAAATAAATGAATTTTTAATTTCTAATTAATAGAGACCATTTATAATTGATTTTAAAGTTCGACAGTCCCCAGCGGAGTCGCCAAGCTGTCATAACCGGTTTTCGTCCGGGCACGAAATTTTTACTCGGCGGGAAAAGTGATGTGAATAAATGATTTTTTAAAATATTTTGAGAGTCGCCATCGGCCTTTTGGGTCAGGTAGGTCGAATACCTAAAAATTATCTTTTAAAAGAGTTTTAAGAAAACATCAGTTAAAAGATGAGCTGATCTGCGTTTATAACCAAAAATTCTTTCTTTTTTATAATAAAAAGGGATTCGTGGTCGGTTACGTTTAGGGAAGGATTAGCACCCCTACAACGCCCAAAATTGGTACTTTTTAATTATAAATTATCTCTATTATTAGAAATTTAAAAATTCAAAATATATTTAATTTATAATCTTATTATTTCAAAATTATAATTATGAAAAAAAATATTAATTTATATACATTTATAAATAAAATTTTTATTTATTTAGAAATATCAGAAAATGACTTCTAGGTGCCTTAAGACAGCACTTTTCTTCAATATTAAAAAATAAATAAATGACAAACATTTTTTAAGACAAAAATTTATTTTAATATAGTAAGATATTTATTTATTCAAAAATATCAGAAAAGGGCTTCTAGGTATCTTAAGACAGCTCTCTTCTTTGATATTAATAAATAAAAATATATTAAAATTTTAATATTTTAAATAAAACTAAATTATAATTTTTATAATATTTAATTATTTAAAATACCAGAATAGGACATCCAGTTATATTAAGACTGCCCTTTTCTTTGATATCGAAAATAAATAAACATTATTATTTAAAAAATATATACATATATTTATGTGACTAAGATAATAATAAAATAATAATTAAAGCAATAATTAAAATATAAAAGTAATAAAAAAATAATATTGTAATTAAATAATGATCAAAATAAAAGAAATTAAAAATTATAAAACTAAATATAAAGTATTAAAAATAAAGATAATAATTCGAAATATTATGAAAGATAATGATTAATAGTGTAATTTAACCTAATTAATTAATACGTGATTAAAATAATAATTAATAAACTATGAGGGACTAAATTTGATATTTTCCTAAATATATATATGCTGATAATGACTAAATTAAAATAAAATAAAATTATAAGACTAAATTAAAATAATCAAAAATTGCTTTTAGTGACTAAATTAAAAGATATACAAACTTGGAGCACTGCGGACGGGGTTTACCCCTGATAGAAATTACACGCACACTCCTCCCCCTTAAACGACGTCGTATGGGGGAGGGTTTATAAACCCTAAACCGGCTGGCCCTTCGGGCCAACCTTTCATTTCTTCATTTCTCTTCTTCTCTCAAACAGAGAGAGAGAAGATTTCTCTCTGGTTTCTCTCTTAAATTAGAGAAAGCCGTCCCGGTCAGCCACCGCTGCCGGGCTCCGACCACCGCTGCCGGCCACCGTTAACGGTGGCCGAAAATTACAAAACCCACCCCAAATCGAAGCCCCTATTTTTCTATACCCGGATCTAAGGTTGTTTTAGCTTAAAACCTTACCAATCGTCGTAGATCTAGGATATTTCTCTTCGACGTTTCGGTTCTCCGATGACTTGTGGAGGCTCTCACGACGGCGATTTCCTCGGTAAGTCTCTTTTTCTCTTCTTTCGGTTTGTATTTTCTGGGATCGTTGGTGTAGTTCTTGCTTTGTTGGTTGCCCCTCTGTTTTGGTTATCTCCGATTCTTCCCCCCTCTTTTTTGTTTTGCAGGATCCGGTGGCTTTTATAGCCACCACCGAGCCATGCTCGGACCGGTCTAGAGGGGGAAGTTCGGTGAGTCACCGAGCTATTGGTGACTCACCCCATAGCTGCGACATGTGGGGGGCAGCTGGCCTTTTGGAAACTTCTGGTGAGGCGGCGGCTTCGTGGCTGTAGCGCTGGCAGCTGGAACGTCTGGAAGAAACGGCGGCGGCCGTGTGGTCCCTAGGGTTATGATACCCTGAGGGTTTCAAGCTGGATAGTTTTGGACCGTTGGATCTTGCCAGATCCAATGGTGGAGATCACTGGCGGCTAGGGCATGAGATGAGAAACCCTAGTTGGGTTTTAGGGTTTATGTTTGGGCTTTGTAAATGGGTTTGTAATAATTATTTAATAATAATATAATAATAATAATATTTAATAATAATAAATTTAATAATAATAATAAAATTTAAATGAAAAAAATGATGTCTACAGATACCACTGTGTAAAGTAGTCTCGATATCCCTTGAGTATCGATACATGTTTTGCATTCTAGAATTTGAGCAATTTGGAAAACAAATGGTAGTATCGATACAACCTAGAGAGTATTGATACTTCTCTTACCTTTGCTACCGGTACCACATGAACAATATTGGTATTGTTCATGTAGTATCGATACTGTAATAACAATATCGGTCTATACTGTAATAACAATATCGGTACTACATACCCAGAAAAACTGTTTTGTGCTCAAATTCTAGTTTAATGGACTTTGAATTATTTTTGAAAACTTTGAACAAATTCAATCAAGTCCAAAAACATTTTACCTTAATTTTTTATATCAAAATATTATAAAATATGGTTCAACAATCTCCCCTTTTTGGTATAACAAAACATTTGAAAATTTGTTTTGGCAAAACTCCCACTTAATAAAATATTTCATGAAAAAGAGAAATTTTTGGAAAATATTAAAGCTCTCCATTTTTCACTGAGAAATTGAACTTTTAAAACTTGTATTTCTCTCCCTTTTTGTTATATGAAAAATAATTCAAATTTAATGGTTCAAAACAACAATGGAGAGTAAGTAAGAATTTTAGCATGAAATCATTTGAAAAATCAAAGCTCCCCTCAATAAAAAGATTCCAAACAAAAATTTGAGTTTAAAAGCTTGACACTTAAAAACAATTGAATTTCAACAAAGATGAACAAACATGTTAGTAGCACATGAAATTCAATATATTCAAGTCTAATATACTTTATGCAAAAACAATTGAGGTATTTAAGTTCATGTGCATAAACCTATCCACAAAATTTTATGCGTTTGAAAAATTGATATCGATTGTTAGAGAGATATCATCTGCAACAAATCACATGCATAAACATTTAAATTAAGGTCAAAAATTAAAATTTTTAAAAACAAAGCATTAAAACCAATTTTGACAAAAAATTCATTATAATGAACAAACATTTATGAAAAATCATTAAAACTTTAGAAAATGTTCATCACAATTATTTTTAACATACATGAGATAGAAAAGGTAAATCATTTAAAATCAAAACTCATGCATGCTAGGGATGGCAATATGACCCGAACCCGACGGGGAAACCCGAAACCCGGTCAAGTTCGGGTCGGGTCGGGTTGAATGATATCGGGTCGGGTTCGGGGATATTTTTCGGGGATATCCCCGCCCCGATTATATATATATAATATTTTATATTTTTTATATTAATTATATATATAATATTTTATATTAGTTATATATAAAATATTTTAGGGTTCAGGTTCAGGTATAATATTTTGGGTCGGGTTCGGGGACGGGGCAAAAAAAAACCCGACGGGGCGCCCCGATAAAAAACCCGTCGGGGATCGGGTCGGGGACGGGGACAGGGATTCATTTCGGGTTCGGGGACGGGGCGAGCAAAACCCGCCCCGAACCCGACCCGTTGTCATTCCTAATGCATGCATAAAAATCAATAGGTAACCA
This sequence comes from Hibiscus syriacus, assembly GCF_006381635.1. Lineage (NCBI taxonomy): Eukaryota > Viridiplantae > Streptophyta > Magnoliopsida > Malvales > Malvaceae > Hibiscus > Hibiscus syriacus. Next base: position 10,333,517 of record NW_024062980.1, on the reverse strand, counting down.
ATTTACAAAATCAAAAAGCTTTTAGGTTAGAGGTTACCCATTCTTCTTTTGTGTGACAAGAGCAATTGAAATCATTTACCTTTATCACCATTGCTCCAACACACCTACAAGAGACATTCATTTGGATTTTGGTACCCAAATTGCTTTGAATCCTAGAATGTTAGTGCCAATGTCTCTAGTTCCCAAAAGAACCCATACTTGTCTAATTTTAAAAGGTTTTCTTTTCTTTATAGGACAAGTATGTACATTGTGATCATAAAAATAACAATGTGAGCATTTTACCTTTTTTAACATATATGAATTGTTTTTATAAATGATTTCTTTTTCTTTTGTTAAGCATTCAAGCTTAACTTTCAATTCAATATTTTCTTTGTTTCCAAATCTTCAGTTTTGGTTTTTGAAAGCTCAAAATCATTTTTCAAAATCCAATTTTGCTTTCAAGAGAAAATATTTTTCAACTTTGTATTTTGAAATCAATTTCTTATATTTGGAATTCATGGTGTTAAATTCCAAATACAATTCATCATAGGCAACTTGTAACTCATTAAAAGAATAAGAATCGGATTCACTAGAGTTAGAAGTTACCATTGAATCTTCTTCAATAGCCATGAGGCATAGGTTGGCTATTTCATCTTCATCATTGGAGTAATCTTCATCACTCCAAGCCGCCACAAATATATTCTTTTTACTTGATCCCTTATTATTTATGAGGGGACAATCATACTTGACATGCCCCGTTCTTTGACATTTGAAGCACACTGGAGGACCCTTCTTTTTTCTTGATTCATGCTTCACTTCCTTAGAAGTCATGAATCTCTTGATTCTTTTGAAGAGCTTGGTCATCTCTTCATCATCATCGTCATCCACCTCTTCACTTGAGTCTTGATTACTCTCATTGGTGGATTTAAAGGCAATGCCTACCTCTTTCTTCTTCTTGTTTTTCTTTTCTTCATCTTCTTATTCTTTTTCTTATTCTTCTTTTACCATAAACTCATGAGTGAGAAGAGAACCAATAAGCTCATCAAGAGTGAGAGTCTTTAGGTTCTTAGCTTTGATGATTGTCATATTCTTCGATTGTCAAGACTTTGAAAGAGAATAAATCATCTTCCTCACAAGCTTATCATTTGGGATAACTTCTCCAAATCCCTTGAGACTGTTGACAATCATGAAAAATCTATCTGTCATAGATTTGATGTCTTCATTCGGGTTCATCTTGAAATTTTCATAGCTATGATTGAGAAATACTAATTTTGGTTTCTCTCACTTTATTGTTCCTTCATGAGTGACTTGGAGCTTGTCCCAAATCTCCTTGGCATTATAACAAGAGGATACTCTTCCTTATTCATCTGGGCCTAATGCACAAAATAGAATGTGCATAGCCTTCGCATTGAGTTAGAACTTCTTATTCTCTCCATCACTACAATCATCCATCTCATCGGTTGGAATGAAGTATCCCTTCATAATTGAGTTCCAAGCTCCTAGATCGTTGACTTGAATAAAGAGCATCATCATATTCTTCTAATAGGCATAATTTTCTCCATTGAAATAAGATGGCTTGTTGACCGGTTGAGAGTTTTTAATGTAGTAAGAGCGGAGGTCGAAGCCATCTTCTCGATTGTGTCAAAAATGGATAGAGCTTCTTCAAGGATCATCTTAAGGCTGTTAGACCTTATAATGAGTCAAGCTATGATATAAATTGATGGGATTCGATGAAGCTCAATTTAACAATCGAATAAATTGCCAATAGGGGTGAATTATCTTTTTGAGTTTAGGGAGTAAGGAGTAAAAAGATGAAATAATATGCACAAGGATTTATTGTGGTTCGCCTTCTCAACCAAGTCTACTTCCACTACCTAAGCTCCTTACTTAGGATTTTTTAACAAATTCACTAATTTGTTCTTTCTTTTTCCAGGACAAAGAGGTAACCTTTACAACTCCTTAGCTTTTCAAAGGCTAAGCTAGAACCAATCCCCTTTACAAAAGGAAAAGAAATGTAAACAAGAAAACCTCTCAAAAGAAAGGGTGTTTACAAGATTTAAGCTCACAAGAAAACAATTAAAAGATTTGCAATGAGCTCAAAACACTAATATTTACAAGACAAAGGAAAATAAGAATGAAAAGCTTTTCTCTAGTGTTTAATTGCTTGGATAGGGGTTTTTAACCTTCTTTAAGTGTCTCCAACTTATTTTTATATGTTGGAATGAGTTTGTGGCAGTTTCTAGCTGTTGGGGATGTTTTGGAGCCGTTAGGGATTAATTTTCTACAAAAATAAAATTACCCAATACAGGAAGTATATGTACTCCTTTAATGGATATCGGTACTACCTTTTTAATATTTAAATAAACTAGTCGTTGAAGACCATTGGGCTTGACCAGTATCTATACTATGCTTCATGGTATCGATATCACTGTGTAAAGTAGTATCGATACCCCTTGAGTATCAATACCTATTTTACATTCTGGAATTTGAGCAATTTGGAAAACAACTGGTAGAATCGATACTACCATGAGAGTATCAATACTTCTCTTACCTTTGGTATCGATACCACATGAACAATATCAGTACGGTTCATTTAGTATTGATACTGTAAGAATAGTATCGGTACTACATACCCATAAAAATGGTTTGTGCTCAAATTCTAGTTTAATTGACTTTGAATTATTTTTGAAAACTTTGAACAAATTCAATCAAGTCCAAAAACATTTTGCCTTAATTTGTTATATTAAAATATTATAAAATATGGTTCAATATTCGATATATATCCTAAAATTTGAAGTACCCTAAATCAATTTACCAATATCCCTACAAAATTTATCTATGCAAAATAAACTTCAAAGGTTAAAAAGACCGCAAAAGGATTACATCTCTCCAAACTAATAATCTCATAATTTTAAAGGCTAAGACATACAAAATAGATAAACATACTCTTTATTTTAGAGCCAAGTATTTAGTCACCAAGAATCTTTGCTCAATAAGAAATCTTAACTAAAAGACTTAATTATCAAATAATCTTTAACTAGTAGAATTATAATAAAATTCAACTTAATTTCTAATCAGAATTTGAATCAACACTCAACAATCTCTCTATCATATTATCAAATTGCGGTTGTGGATTTTTTCGTGGATGTGGTTGCGGTGTCGTGATTACGGATATTGCGGAAATTACGTAATGTATCGCGGCTGTCACAAGTGTGATTTCTTCCTCAAAAATCACAATAGGCCTAAAATATTATATTTATGCATTTTACAGCTACTTTGTAATATACTAATATTAATATACGCTTTTAATATTTCATTTTGAAAATAAAAATTCAATTTCGTAGATAATTTTTTTTTAAAAACAAATATAAACCATACAAAAGCTATCATATTGGATAATGGGTAATAAAAATTATAATGCTAATGAATAAGATATAAATAATTTCACTAAAAACAGATTAAATTTCTCATATTTTAACATAAAAAGTTTATTTTACATAAATTAAAAAGAAAGAAAAATACATAAATACAAATATAAAAAATTTTGTTTCTTATAGTTCACCATCGAAATGAATGGTGTGGAGGATCTAAAGTATTTCCATCTTCATCATTGTCTTGGTTTTGATTATTTCCTATTTCGTATTAAGAAGACATCACATTATGTTCATCATATGCATCATTGGTAAATGATGACAAAAAAATCCATAAATTGGATTTTGTTCAAGGTAAGGTTGATGATATGCATTTGGTTGGTAAGACTGAGAACTATGAGATGATTCACTAATTTCATTATCATTTGTAGTTGAACTATTTGATGATGAACCTACAAATGAATCATAAAAGTGTTCTCCCATCCTTCTATGAGTTCTATCATCCTCATCTCTTCTATTTATGCATTTGTTTTATACAAACCTGAATTATCAGCATAAGGCTATATGGACGTTCCTTGATCTCCATGAAAAGTATTAGAATAAATGTCTCCATATTCTGGTTGGTACGTACCTTCATTATCATTACCATCACCACCATCATCATCGTCATCATTACTTGACATCGATAGTTGAACATTTTCCTTATTAGATGGAGCATGTGAATTGTTCATGTCTTCAATTTGAGTTTCTCAGTTTCATTAAGTAACTTCTCAGGTAACCATGAGAAATTTTGTTCACTATCAAGCGTAGCATCCTCTCTTTCTTCAATCCATGCATTAATTAGATCATATTATTCTAAAATATCTTCAAGATTAATTGGATTAAAACTCATTTCTAACTCTTGTGCACTTTTTCTTTGCATGTGTCTCATCTTCAACCTCATATTATAATGGACATAAACCAATTTTTAAAGATTTTTATGCTTGAGCCTATTTCTCTTCTTTGTATGGATTAAACAAAATGTACTCCAATTGCACTCACAATTTGATGATGAAGTTGTTTGACTCAAAACTTTGACAACAATGCGTTGAAGTTGAGGTGCACAATTTCCATAATTAATTCATCATTCAAATACAAAAAAAACATAAATTTTAAGATATATTTCATAAAGTATTTATACATATAGTTAAAACATTATAGTCTTCAAAATTGCAGCTTTAGCTAATGGTGTTCCAAAAAGAATCCATTTTATCTTGATATAGAAACAACTAAAAAATAAATGAATTAGTAGTTAAAACATGATAATTTATGATTTTTCTCAAACAATTTAAGTATATAAAATACATACATGGTTCATTTTCAAAATTTGATTAGTCAAGTTGGGTTCTATCATTTGTATGACATTTCTAACCTCATTCATAGTTTCACGAATCACTTCACTTGTGGAATTTCCTCTGTATAGAAATTGTATATTTAGGAAAAATCCAATATAAAAAACTATATAATAAAGATCTAAACAAGATATCACAATTTAAATTTAAAAATTTTATAATGTACCAGCAGAATGTAAATCAATATGAAGTTGATTACTCCATTGCCTATCAATTATTTCCCAATATTTCTGGTAATAACGACAATCTCTCTAAATCACTAATTTTGCTATGTTCATGGCTTCATAAATAAACTCATAGTTGTTTTTTTCATCACCATCACACATCATTAATACTTTAACCTACGGTTCTTAGATCTTTATGACACCATTCTCCTTTTTCCAAAATTGTGTCGAGTTAATGACTTCCATCATCTCTAATCCAGTTGGTTTTCTTGTATATTTGGGCCTTTTTCATTATGAAGAAGCCATCATTTCCTTAAGTTATTGTTCACTTCTAACAATGCTATCAAAAGCAATGAAATTGGTAGCGAATCTAGTGATCCTAGGACGTAAGAGTTTTATACATTTGATATACCTCTTCATATAATCAATCGTTTATGTATAATTGTATATGAGAAAAGTGATCTTTTTTGCTTTATCTAAGACATTTTTCTCACCGTTTTTTTATCAATTTCTTCCAAAATAAGATCCAAGTAATTAGCAGAACATGCTGAACAATACAAGTGTCTTTTCTTTTACATCAACAGTTTACTACCAGCTTTGATTGCTGCTTCATTATCTATAACAAATTGAACAATAAATTCTTCACCAATTCCATCCACCATTTTGTCTATTATGTCAAAATAATACTCAGCAGTACGAGAGGTAACACTGCTAGCATCAATCGATTTTTTAAAGATAGTACATCTAGGACCATAAATCAAGAAATTGATTATATGTTGATTTCTAGTCCTTTTCCACCTATCACATATAATGGTCGCATCTCTTTCTTCCCAGATAAGTTTAAAGTTATTCACCCAGTCTTGTATTTCTTTATACTCTTCATCCAAATACACTCTTGTTACCTCATAAGTTGAAGGATCTCCAACCAATGTTTTTAACTTTATCTGCAACTTGAAGTATAGACTGTAGAAATGGTGAGTCTGCAATTCTTGCTGGTAAAACTTCATGCAATATTAACTTTGAAATTACTTTCGATATATTTTTTCTTGCATTTTTCAAAACGCTTTCAGCGAGTTTTGGTTGCTTTGAACTCTTTGATTTTTCAAGAACGAGATCCATATTGACTAATCTAGCTCTAGGAGAGTCAAAATTACTCCACTGATGTTCTCTCCCACTTCTTCTTCAATCAACGATACTGAATGATCTCCTAAAGTCTTGAGTCTCAGAAGTACTACCACCCTCAGGTTCATAATGTAACATTCGGATCCCAGATTAGGAGATTTGGGCTAACCCAAGATAGGCCTTGAATTTAATTATCTCGTCATATGAAGCTTCGACCCAAGTTGATTTGGTTTTGGGCTTGGTTTAAGCCCAATAAAGAGTAAAATGGGTGATTTCAAATCTCAAACAAAATCAGAAAGACCAAGGAAGTAATTATACTTTTGTTCAAAATAAGACTAAAAACCAATTAAGATTAGTGATCTCACGTTAGAACCAAGCTCCCCTTTTTCATACAATTCTTGTCTTCTTCTCTTTTCTTCTTTTCATCTTCATCTTCTTCCTCTTCAAGCCAATATTAAAGGTAGAAACATTTTAGATTTCTACTTGTTGCAAGTAGAATTTAAGGTAAGAACCATCATCCTCACACATTCAACTCTAATTCAAGCTCTAATTTGTGAGTTTTGGTGAAGGAAGAACGAAAACAGGTTTAGTGGGGGGTTTTAGAAACTCAAGTTTTTTCAGTTCGTTTTGGGGAGATTTAGGCCTCTTAGAATGTTTTAAATTCTTCTTTAACCATCCTAGAAATGTTAGCAATTTATATGTTTGATTTTGTCCAGTGAAAGAAGTTAGGGAAAGCTCTCAAGCAAATGGAAGGAGTAGCTCACATTGGGTTGACCTTTGGGCACCCTTAGCAGCTTAAAATCATCAAGTAACTCACTTGTAACTCATCTATTCCACTTGTAGCTCATTTAGGTGAGTTTTGGTAGGTTGCTTGAGCTTGAAACACGCTCATGGTAGTTACATTGTTTGAGTGTTTTCAGTATGTTTAAGACCTTTTTTTGATCTCTAATATCAAATAAAACACTTAAACATCATATGGGGACCTCGATAAGGCCTTTGGGGGTAGAAAAATAGGATTTTTCATGCTAAAATAGAGCACCCAATAGCGATGTTATCGATATTGTATGAATAATATTGATACTTTTGTTTATTCATGCAAAAATTAAACAATTTGGAAGGGTAATATCGATACTTATTCGTAGAGTATTGATATCACGACAGGAGTATCGATACTCCCCATAGGGGTATCGATACTAGGTATTTTTCAAAATATCGAACATAAATTTGGTATCGATACTCAATCAAGTATCGATAATCCAATATGAGAGTATCGATACTCATCCCAAGGTATCGATATTGCCTCAACCAAACAATCCACGCCAGTCATAGTGTATCAATACCAACATGTAGGTATCGATACCAACATGTAGGTATCACTACCAAAGGTTTAATATCGATACTGAATGGTTAATATTGGTACCCATGAACATATTTGGATAAATAATCCAATGATTAAGAGATCAGACTCGAGGTACCCCATACACTCAATATAATAGTAAATAAGACTTCAAATGAGAACAATAATAAGTATCAGAATAGTATAAACAATAACAACTAGAATTACATAAAAATAACCAGGACACATGAGTTCCTCTTTAGCAGAATATGATAGTCGGTGGATATCCAAGTCAGTGTTAATGCACTTCAGTATATGACTGGGAGAAGATGCCCCAATACTCAACGGAGTAAGTTGACAGGTGTACATTTTCGATGCAGCTACGAATCTCACTCTAGATACCCGAGAATATCACAGAAAGGCTAGAAGGGTGTGTAAGCTCTTAGATGCATAACCCTCAGCTACACCATGATGCCTACTTAGTAGTTAAAGATAGTAACTTTGCATATTTAGAACTGTGTTACTAGCCAACTCATTTAGTGATCATACGTAGTATAGTATAGTTATTTATGAGTCACTGAGCTCGTAAGCTCAGTGTATGGAATATGTTTTCATGCGCAGATGCTTAGGTGATCAATTCGGGAGTGTCGATGTCACCAGATATTCCAGCATCATCAGAAGCTTTTTAGAGTACGTCTTGATTTATGTTGGAAGGCATGTACTATTGTAGACCATTTGTATTCAGATGTAACTCTATTTTGATTTAAACTTAGTTTATTTATTTGGATGATTTGGAGCTCCCCACATTTTGTAAACCCAAATTTATTGTCACATCTCCCTTTGTTTAGATTGATGGTTATCAATTAATTACAAACATGTTTTAAAGAAAAATTTTGGGTCATTATTTTAGTAGTCTCGTTTAGCATTATAATCCATGGATCTTTGGGTAAAACTAGATTAGTGTGTTATATTTAGTGGTATCAAAGTGTCCAAATTTAGTCATTCTTAGGACCCACAGGTTAGAATCAGATAGTGTCTATCAGTGTACATGCCTCTAGAGAGTCAGGAGTACTACAACTAAGTCTCTTCCTAGTTCTTCAGTTGCACTATCTCTCCCACCGTTACCCCTAGCTCAGCTAATGGTCATTCCCTATGAGTCCCTAATAGAGCAACTTTGTAGACATAAGATCATCGAGTTCTTTGGTTCTAGGGATGATGATCCTATAGCAGTAGACCAGTGGCTCAGAGAAACGTTCTACACCCTCAGATAGTTACATCTTACCCCAGCGGGTAACCTGAAGTGTGTCACTACCCTGCTTAAGGGTGACACGATAGATTGGTGGGAGACTATTGAGATGACGATAGAGCCAAAGAGGTTAACTTGGGAGCAGTTTCTCACAGAGTTCAGACAAAAGTACGTCAGGCAGACCCACACCGATGACTTCATAGAGCAGTTCCTATACTTGACACGTGGAGATCACCCTATGATAGAGTATGAGTGACATGTTCTTAGGCTTAGCAAGTATGTTACAGAGCTGATCCTGACAGAAGAGCATCAATGTCCCAGGTTCAAAGAGGACCTTCGCTGCGATATTTTGACACACCTTGCAGCCGATCCACCAAGGGATGAGGTTTTACGACAGACTAAGAGTGCCCCTTAGCTAATGAGGCCATCTTAGACTATGGCAAAGAGGGCCAAAGACTATCATGGTTTTTTAAGACCCCCAATAACATAGTCGATGAGGACTAAGAAAAGTTTTGACCGAGGAGGCATGTCCGATTCCAGGAGGAGACCATTGAATTTTTCCTACGGGGGTGACACCAGTGTGTCGACCCAAGTTTTTACTCACCTCATTTGTGCTCAGTGTGGGAGAAGGCGCCCGGGGACATGCCAGCAGGGTTCAAGGGGTTTCTAGAGTTGTGGCTCCCTAGACCACTTTATTAGAGACTGCCCAGGAGTTCAGGGTGTAGCATTAGCAGTGACTCAGGGATCAATACTTTCATTGTAGAGGACCAAGGGCTAGCTAGAGGTGGAAGTAAAATGTTTGGGAAATAGAACTGAGGGACAGCTAGATCGATGGTTGTACAGAACCTAGAGTGGCCTCCAGACAGTATGCGATGTGAGCCCGAGAGGAGGTTGATACGACAGATGTGATATCAGGTACATTTATCATTTTTTCCACTCTAGTTACCATAATGATAGACCCCAGTTTCACTCACTCTTACGTCTTCTCTGACCTAGTTCAACAAATAGAAATCCCGATAAATGATCTTAAGATAGGTGTTTGAGTATCAAGCCCCTAGGCCTAGATGTCCATGTGGACAAAATTTTCAGACAATGCACAGTGAGAATTCAAGACCAGGCTTTCCCAACAGATTTAATGGAGTTACCCTTCGTGGAGTTTAACATAATTTTATGGATAGATTACTAACTGAGCATGATGCCAGTTTTAGGTGTAAAGCAAGACGACCTAAACTTAAAATAGTTGATGAGACCAAGTTAGTAGTGACCAGTGAGAGATCCCACCAGACAAGGATAGTATCAGCTTTGAAAGCCCAAAGGATGATTGACTGTGGGTGTGAAGCATTCTTGGCCCACGTAGTCGACACTCGAATTTCAGTACCTACACTTGGGGATATCCGAACAATACGATAATGTGTCGATGTATTCCCAAAAGAATTATCGGGTTTACCACCCGAGCGTGAGTTAGAGTTTGATATTGAGGTAATGCAAGGTTCATCCCCGGTGTCCACTACTCCATATAGCATGGCACTGATAGAATTAAAGGAGTTAAAGGCTTAGATTCAGGGGTTACTACAGAAAGGGTTCATTCAAACGAACATCTCTCCATGGGGAGCGTCGATATTTGTAACACCCATTCATGTATACCTTTCCATACACTAGATACAGATGTCAAATCACTTTTTAAAACATTTTTTCATTAAAAAAACCCGTGAAATTTTGTTTCAAATTTTAAAACCACACAACAGTATAACATTCATAGAAGCATATTACTAGAACAATAACTTTAAATATATTACAAAATATTTTCTTAAGTTCAATTACATGCTAGCTAAGTTTTTAAAATGAATAAGATTATCCCAATGTTACTGACAAGTCAACCTTTAATTGATGAAAGTTGTTGTTACCGCACTCCTTACTCGGCAAATCTTTGATTGTTACCTATGCGTGAAATTAACACACGTTAAGTATTTACTTAGTGATGCATAACCTTGTAAAAGAATTACAATTTATTCATAAATATGTCCTGACTATCAAAATAATGATAAATTGTCTACTTTATGGGATTCATTTACAATCCTTTTAGTCAAATCAATAAATAACACTGTTTATGTCAAAATGCACTTTTAAGCATTTAGTCTTTTACCCAAAGGCATTTAGCCTTTCATCTCACTTGCATGATTGATGCATTTATGCCAAATGCACATCTAGGCATTTAATCTTTAACTCAAAGGCATTTAGCCTTTCATCTAACTGGCATGATTGACACCTTTCTGCCAAATGCACAACTAGGCAATTAATCTTTTACTCAAAGGCATTTAACCTTTCATCTAACTGGCATGATTGACACCTTTCTATCAAATGCATAGTTAGGCAATTAATCTTTTACTCAAAGGCATTTAACCTTTCATCTAACTGGCATAATTGACACCTTTCTGTCAAATGCACAACTATGTAATTAATCTTTTACTCAAAGGCATTTAACATTTCATCTAACTGGCATAATTGACATCTTTCTGTCAAATGCACAACTAGGCAATTAATCTTTTAATCAAAAGCATTTAAACTTTCATCTAACTGGCATAATTGACATATTTTTGTCAAATGCACACTTAGGCAATTAATCTTTTATTTAAAACAATTCTTACTCTAAAAATCATTCATAATATCACTTCCACACACATTATAAACATATATAATATAAAGTAAAACATACATTAATTTAAACAGTTGAGTTGGACTTATTGTGAGTCTCCCTCAACCCATATACATACATTATATGCACTCACCTGATATGTTGTAGTGATGTCCAACTACTAGGCAACTTTTTCCTTTCCCTTTTTCTTGCTTGACTCGGGAGCTTGGTTATAATCTACAGAAGCACACATTTAGTACACATACCATACCGATATTAGTATGTTATCTAACATTTATACTTTAATAATACTCAAAAGTACTATTATTTTCAATTTCTCTAATAATTTTAGCCTATCTTATAATTTTTGGCTCAATAGTATCGGTACCTATACCATGGTATCGATACTTCTATACCATGGTACCGATACTCCCTTTCAGTATCGATACTATTTCGGTATTCTGGAATCCATGGTATCGATACTTTCCTTTTAGTATCGATACCCCATAAGTATTGATACTAATTACATTCATACTGATATTGTTCATCATATTTCTACCCATTTAAACCTATAGTATCAGTATTGTTCTATCAGTATCGATACCCTTACCTAGATTTCTATTTTTAGCCCGATTCTTACCCAAATTTGATCAAATTTCCTTATGCTTACCCCCAACAATACTATAAAACTCTTATTTACTTATCCCTACTAACTTTCCTTCATTTACCTACTTAAAACTTCTAAAATCTCCCAAGAACATTTCTATCTAAGAATCATACAACTTTTTCTAACATGTTTTTAATCTCATCCAATGCTTTTAATCTCTTATTTACTTCTTTGACAAGTCAAATATACTAATAAACATCAATAAAAACTCATATTCTATCATATCATTCAAAAACCTATTTCCTTAAATCTCAAATATTACATTCATCTCCTAGTTTTAATCTTATTTAACCCTTCCTTAAGCTTACATATCACTTAAGGTTGCAAGAACAAACCAGAATCTAAAGGAAAAAAACTAGTTTGATGAAGCTTACCTTATCTGTGGAGAAGGACACGTGAAAAACAGAAAAAAAGAAGAAAAATAGCCAAGGTATTAACACTCTCCCTTTTCCCCTTTACTTTATTTTAATACCATAATTCATTTCCCTATTAAAGGACCAAAATACCCCTTTCATTCTTTAATTTGTTAGAAATTAGTCTTAACCAAATAATTTCTAATTTATTTTCTTATACTTTACCATTTATTAATTAAATTCTCAAAATTTAAATCTTTTCAATAAAGTCGCTGGCCTAACATTTGGGGTATTACAATTCTCCCCCTTAAGAAAATCTGTCCTCGAATTTAATGAAGTTCTTAGAATGAAGAGGTGTGGAAACTGCTTCCTCATGTTCTCATCTATTTCCCAAGTAGCTTCTTCTACCTTATGATTCTGCCAAAGCACTTTAAATAACGAAATTCCTTTGTTACGCAATTCCTTGTTTTCCTTAGCCAAGATTCGTACTGGTTCATCCTCGTAAGTTAAATCTGATCGGATCTCTATCTCTTCAGGCGCGATGATATGGGATAGATCTGATATGTACCTTCTAAGCATCGATACGTGGAAAACATTATGTATCTTGTCCATATCTAGAGGCAACGCTAATTGATAAGCTACGGGTCTGACCCTTTTCAAGATCTCATAAGGTCCAATGAATCTTGGACTCAGCTTTCCTTTTGGCCCAAATCGCAATACCTTCTTCCAAGGTGATACCTTCAGAAATACTTTGTCTCCCACTTGAAAATTGATTTCTTTTCGTTTCAAATCAACGTAAGATTTCTGTCAATCGGAGGTTATCTTCAAATTATCCTGGATAATTTTTACTTTCTCCATTTTTTTAATCAAATCCGGGAGAATTAGATTTTGATCTTTAAGTTCGAACCAATTTAATAGTGTTCCACATTTCCTCCCATACGAAGCTTCATACAGGGCCATCTTAATACTTGATTGCTAACTGTTGTTATAAGCAAATTCAACTAAAGGCAAATACCTTTCCCATGATGCTTTAAACTCAATCACACATGCCCTTAGCATCCTCCAATATCTGTATAGTTCATTTGGACTGTCCATCTATCTGCGGATGAAAAGTTGTCCTGAAGTTCAATCAAGTACCTAATACCTCATGTAACGACTTCCAGAATCTTGAAGTAAACCTTGGGTCTCGATCTGACACTATTGATATAGGCACTCCATGCAGTCTAACTATCTCTATTATATACAACTCCTCATACTTATCCATCGAGTAATCTACTCGAACTGGAATAAAATGAGCTATCTTGGTCAATCTATCAACAATTACCCATATCGAGTCCTTTTTACTGGTGTCAAAGGTAGCCCCGAAACAAAATCCATTGTAACCCATTCCCACTTCCACTCAGAATGGATACGGGTTGTAGCAATCCGGAAGGCACTTGATGTTCAGCTTTCACTTGCTGACATGTCAAACATTTTGCAACAAGCTCTGATACAACTCTTTTAATACTAGGCCACCAATAACGGCTCTTCAAATCCTGGTACATATTATTCCCGCCTGGATGCATTGTCAAAGGGCTACAATGTGCCTCGGTAAGAATTCTTTATTCAATTCATCATTATCTGGAATATAAAGTCTTCCACGATAATATAAACATCGATCGACTCTCACTTCGAAGTCATTGGTCTCTTTTTTCGACTTGTGCCATTCTCACCAAGTATTTATCATCTCGATGTTGCATCTCTTTTACCTGATTCAAAAGCATCAGCTTTAACTTAAGTTTAGTAATCAAGGCACCATCTTCCTTTAAAGACATATGCGCATCCAAAACCCGTAAAGCTGCAAAAGACTTTCGACTGAGCGCATCCGCTACCACATTAGCATTTCCAGGATGATAATCAATAATCAAATAATAATCTTTTAAAAGCTTAATTCATCTTCTATGTCTAAAATTCAGCTCTTTTTGAGTCAGTAAGAACTTTAGACTCTTGTTATCCGTGTAAACATGACAACTGATCGCTTGTAAATGTATATGTTAAGGCAAGCAAATTTATGCAAGTATACACCATTGATGCAAGCAATATAGTAGTGAGTAAGTATCGTCTCCACAAGGATTGGATTATAAATATATTTTCACCACAGCTAGAACTAATGTCACAAACTAAATCCTACTAAGTATTCAAACTAAGAACTAATACAAATAAACTAAGAAGAATGATTCAATGATTTCAGAATAATGTAGTCGAGACAAAGGAAATATGTAAATAGATAAAACAAAACAAGTATTGGATTAAATATAATGCAAATAACCTCTCATATTCAGACGTGTCACAGAGCACTGATGCTAACTTGGACGGTTGCTATGGTAATACCTCTCAGCGTTAACTATAGACGTTGTCTTAACCTACTCTAGCAATTATCCCTTTTAGTCGCTTGAAACTCACTTCTTATCTCTAAGGTAGACAAGTTAGAACTTCACCATCCCGAATTCATTCCTTTGCTCACGTTGATCTATCTTAATTCTATCGAATCTAAGAATCACTATCTAGGCAAAAGGTTATCTCTCGATGCTCTCACAATGCCAAGACATGTTTTACCGAAACCCCAGGCGATCTCTCGACGCTCTTACAATGTTAAGGCAAAATATTTAAACTATGAGCAAAACAGTCATAAGCAAACATAATTAATCATTCATAAACAAAAAATATTTAGGCAAAACAAAGTTTACCACCAAGTAAAGCATTCATGGTGTTATCAAAGATCATCCAAGATTTAATCGTTTAATACAACCCTAAATAAAATAAAAATTAAGAACAAAGGAAGAACGACTCCCAAAATCGGGGGCTCTATCTCGACAATCCTGATCAGTACCATGCTTGCCTTGGTGATCACCCTCTCTTGAGACCTGATCACCGCTCTGCTATCGTCTGGCTATGGAGGACACCAATGAAGATTGGTGGATAGACGGTGGGAAAGCACTGCATTTGGTTGCTCACGCCTTAGGTAAAGCTCTTCTCTCTTCTTATTCCTTGCCTCCCTTTCTTTTTACGGCTACGGCTGAATATTTATATGGAAAAATCTTCTAGGGCTTTGCATGCTTTTGGAGTTTCCTTAATTAGCCGTTATTAATTTCCCAAGCTTAAAAATGAAAGGTGGCTAGCGGCTATCAGAACAATCAAGGCTTGCTTGCACATGAAGTAGGTCATCCAGTTGGCATGTGACATAGGCAGTTTCGCCACACCTGCTTCAGACTTCTTCAGATAAATCTTGCCTCAGCGAGATAAATCTGCTCGTCACGTTCTCTTCTGTTCCGTTGACCTTTGCAACTTTGTATTGTCACGACAGAAATGTTCTTCCTATGTAGAATGCCTGCACAAACACAACTCAAACAACCCTTTCTCCTCACCAGCATCAGTCAAGCCAAATAAATCTTGCTTAAGTAAAACTTATCTACCACAGGCTAATGTAACCTATATGTAACTAAAAATGCAGTGCATACTTTGTTTAGACGTGCAATAACTTAAGTGAAAAAACTAGAAATTGAGTCTTTTTACGGAGTTATCACACCCCCAAACTTAAGTTATTGCTTGTCCTCAAGCAATGGATAATATCTAGAAGAAAATCAAAATTGTCATGGCAAAACAGTATCAAGAACATCATCAGGTTTGAGATTTCAGCCCTCAGCAAAAATATTTAGCCTCAACATGTTCGACAGTCATATCAGTCAAGTCCCTTCCCTAGTCAGGATCCTTTGCTATGGTGTGTGCGTGATTGTAACCAGTATATGCATAAAGGTAATTAGAAAACTTAAAGTAAGCACTTCTAGGTTGTCAAGGCAACAAACTATTCATCAGGTTTAGTTTATACTCCTAGTTATTTATCAACTTTTATTCTCTTTATTCACACTTTTTTTTTATTTTTTATAGGGAAGTCAGCTCATCACACCTACCGTTCCACACTCTAGGTGAACGGGAGCATACCTTCCATCCCCAAGCTAGTCGGGCTGAGTCAACCTGTGACTACTGTCATTCACGCATATGCCTTGGCTACTCTTAATTTCTTTTGGAGTTTTTCTTGTTCATGTCTTTGCACAAAGGAGTGTCCCTTTGTGTTTTTCGATTTTTTCAAGTTTTTAAACACTAGAGAGTTTTTACTTTACCCTTAGAATATTTTTTTGAATTCTCGACAATTAGAAAGTTCTTTCCTAAAAATTTTACAGATTACCTAGAGTAAAGACAACCTACAATTGTGTTTATAAATTTTAAAGAATCAAGGCTAGGGTTGGTTCTCTTCTTTAGACAGTCTTAACAATAATTTCTGGCCTAGGCAATAAAATTCTGCTTTCATCATTGGGCATCCCTAATTCATTCCTAACAATAATCTTAACCTGCTTATGTCATGATAACCAAAATTTTCAACCAATAAACATCAATTACTATTTAACAAAGTATGGCAGAATGGTACAACACCTCCCCCAAACTTGAGGGGTGCATTATCCTCAATGCATGAAAACTACACTATATGATTTTATATGCAGATGCGTAAAAATTAAAAAGAAAATGATAACTAAGAAGAATAAACTCACTTTGGTGGGGTGGCTTGACTGGTTGCCCTCGTGCGGTGTCGTTTGGGAGGAGAGGGACTCTCGGATCCGGAGTCTACTGCTGCTGGGGAGGGAGATGGCTAAAGTATACGTCTTGTTGTTCTCTTCTAGCACTTCTTGCTAGACAAGGCGTGTGCTGGAGTGGACTGCTCGGTCATAGGAGTCTGTTGTGCTGGGACGGGTGGCGGACTAGGAATTTTTTGTTGGGACTGGTGTTGCTGATTGAATCGGGGACAAAATAGGATCATGCTCGGGCTACTTCGGTGCTGGCGTGAAATTTTCATCAGTGAAGAAGTGGGGTGGAGTATCATCACTACTTTCGGTGGTCGATAAGGATGAGGAACTGAGGAACTCTTCTGTGTCGCCTTGGCCTTCTTCTGGTACGGGTGGGACATGGGTTGCCAGTGGTGGCACATCGGTGGGCACTTCTGGTGGAATGTCTGGAGGGACATAAGTTATCGAGGCATGGAATGTGATGCCACATGCATTGTAGTTGAGGATAAAACTGGGAAAGGTTTGCAGTCTGATCATTGTGCTCGGTAGCAACTCTTTAATGAAGGCGTTGAGTTGCATGTCCCTTGCCTTGGCATACTCGAAGTAAATTTTCATGTGGTCCTCCAGGAGTCTGATCTTTTCACGCATCTCTTGTGTGTGCGTTACCACAATAGCCATTCTAGCTGCGGTAACTAATTTTGCACCCCGCTCTAGACCTTCATTTGGGTCATCATCATTGAAACTCATCAATTTGGGGACCTTTTTCTTTGTAATACCCTCATTGGGTTTGATGAAATCTTTGAATTGTTTCTCATGAACCTTTTTCTTCCTGCACAACGTGGTTATAAGGTTTGGAAACAATAGGTTACCCCAGTTCCGTTTGGCATAATCATGGATCTGCTCAAAGATGATTTTGCCCACGTCGATCTTCCTACCATATATAATTGAGTGTAAGAGCATCAGTCACTTGACGAGGATAGTGGTGTTGTGGGACGTTGGCATCAGCTTGCCTTTGAGAAAGTGGTTCTATAATTTCACGTGTGGTTTTAAGGATCGGCGATCTACTCATTTCCTTGTGGGGGCATTCCCTTAGAACTTGGCCCACCCAAAGCATAAATCCTATAGAACTCTGTTGTACGTTTCTAGATCTACTTCCGCCACAAATCTCTTGTGTTGGTTATCCACTTTCCCCAACTTAAATTATTTATTGAGTACAGAGGGGGAGAAGCGAATGAGTTTTCCTCGAACATATACTGTGTGTTTAGAGGGGTCCTCGAGATGGGTATAGAACTCCCGCACCATTGTTGGTGCTGCGGCGTTAGGATTTCAAGCAAACTTCTCCCAGGTATGCTTCTTTATGATGTCCATCACCTCGGGTCCAAACGGCTCCTCGCCCTTGGATGGAAAAATGAATGCATCTTCCAAATATACTTGGCATTGCTGAATGATTTTGAAGCGTGCTTCTGTTTTGGCTGTTTGGAAATATTGAAAACTCTGTTTGGGGGTTGGGTCGGTCTTGATCTCATCATTTTTCTTGGCTAAATTTAGTGGTGGCGATAAGGAGGTATTTTTTAGAGAAAGAAAAAAAATTATGGTTTATAGAGAAAGAGGGAAACATGATGAAGAATAGGTGGATGGGTAGTTTTTCTTGGAAAGTGATGTGTGGTTTCGGGGTAGTTTAGTCTTTACATGGTGAGGAAAAGATTTCTCATTAAATGAGAAATATGTGATTTGACATAAAGGAGGAGAAAATATTTCTTTCCCCCTTTATTCTACCTCCAAAACCGTGTGCCCTAGTTTGTCATTTTTCCTTCATGCATGCTTCAACTCCCCATATTGCCATGTGTTCATTTCTTGCCTACATTATGAAAGAAGAAAATAATAAAATAAAATGGATTAAAGCATAAAATAACTTAACTTATTTATGTACAACTTTTAGATTTTTGTTGCCTAGGCAACGAATATTTGCTCAATTAAGTAAAGCAAACTCTTGGGCGTCATGTGCCAACGATTCCGGTTTGTCGCGCATGACTGGGGCTCCTTTGTACTCCTTAAGTCTCTGTTCGTTCACCTTAAAGATAGAACCATCATTTTGGTTATGGATTTCAATTGCTCCATTTTCATGGACTTGGTGAACAATGAATGGTCCTGACCATCTCAATTTTAGCTTGTCTGGGAATAACTTAAGGCGTGAATTGTATAGCAGTATTTGTTGTCCAAAATAAAATTGTCTCGGCAATATTTTTCTATCATGCCATCGTTTTGTTTTCTCCTTGTAAAGGCGGTCATTCTCATATACATGTTCTCTAAATTCATCTATCTCGTTTAGCTCCAAGAGTCTTCTTTCTCCAGCAAGCTGAGCATCCATGTTTATCTTTTTGATGGCCAATAAGATTTATGTTCAAGTTCAACCGGTAAATGATATTCCTTCATGTAGACCAGCTTGAATGGAGACATTCCCAGCGGTGTCTTGGATGTTGTGCGATAAGCCCATAGTGCTTCATCTAGCTTCGGTGACCAATCTTTTCGACTTGGGTTGACCACTTTCTCAAGAATCTGCTTGATTTCTCGGTTAGACACTTCGGCTTGTCCATTTGACTGAGGGTGATACGCCATAGCAATTCTATGTCGTACTCCATATCTTTTTAGTGCCTTGGCAATATTGTTGAAATGAGTGCCTTCATTGCTAATGATAGCTCGTGGTGTTCCAAAGTGGGTGAATATATTTTTGTACATAAACTTCAACATCGTCTTGGAATCGTTCTTAGGTGTTGCAATGGCTTCAACCCATTTTGATACATAATCTAGTGCCAAGAGAATGTACATATCTTTGAATGATGTTGGAAAAGGTCCCATGAAATCTATTCCCCATACATCGAAAAGTTTGATTTCCAGAATGTTTTGCCATGGCATCTCATGCTGTTTCAAGATGTTTCATGTTCATTGTCATATATCACATGACTTATAGAATTCATGTGCGTCTCTGAATAGGGTTGGCCAATAAAATCCGGATTGAAGCACTTTTGATGTTGTTCTCATTCCACGAAAATGCCCTCCATATGGTGACGAGTGGCATTGGCGTAGGATATCTTGTTGCTCTTCTTCTGGAATGCATCTTCGGATTATTTGGTCTATGCATTGCTTGAATAGAAATGGTTCGTCTAAGAAGTAATGTCGCACATCATGTCAAAATTTTCTTTTACCCTGGATAGATAAATCAAGAGGAACAATACCACTAACAAGAAAATTAACTATGCCAGCATACCACGGTGCAGCCATGACAAATAATATTTTCTCATCAGGGAAATCCTCTTTAATTTTTGTAATGTCAGGACAATCAGGTTTGTTATCTAGCCTGGACAAATGGTCTGCCACTTGATTTTCTATACCTTTTCTATCCTTGATCTCTAAATCGAATTCTTGCAGTAATAATATCCATCGAATTAGTCTAGTCTTTGAATCTTTTTTATTAATCATATATTTAATGGCTGAGTGATCTGTGTGCACAATTACCTTAGTGCCTATTAGATATGGCCTAAACTTATCGAATGCAAATACTACTATTAAGAGCACTTTTTCAGTGGTGGTATAGTTCAGTTGTGCATCATTAAGAGTTTGGCTTGCATAATAGATAACATGAAAAAAATTACTTTTTCGTTGCCCTAGCACTGCTCCGACTGCATAGTCACTAGTGTCGCACATGATCTCAAATGGTTCGTTCCAGTCTGGTGGGATAACAATTGGTGCTGCCGAAAGCTTTTTCTTCAAATCTGAGAAGGCATTCAAACAATCATTAGTAAATTCAAATGGATGATTTTGTTGAAGCAAAAGACATAAGAGTTTAGAGATTTGAGAAAATTCTTTTATAAACCACCTGTAGAATCCTGCATGTCCAAGGAAACTGCGTACACCTCGCACATTAGTAGGTGGGGACAGATTTGTAATTTCATCCACCTTGGCTTTGTCGACTTCGATGCCATGGCATGAAATTTTGTGACCCAAAACTATTCCTTCGGTTACCATAAAATGACATTTTTCCCAATTCAGTACTAGGTTAGCTTTTTCACATCGTTTTAACACCTTGGATAAATTGTCGAGACATCGGTCAAAGTCATCACCCGAAACGGAGAAGTCGTCCATAAATATTTCCATGCACTCTTCCACTATATCTGAAAAGATTTCCATCATTCATCTTTGGAATGTAGCTGGAGCATTACACAATCTAAACAACATTCGTCGAAATGCATAGGTACCATACGAGCATGTGAAAGTTGTCTTTTCTTGGTCCTCGGGTGCTATGGAAATTTGGTTATATCCCGATTATCCATTGAAAAAGCAATAAAATCTTTTCCCGCTAATCTATCCAACATTTGATCAATAAAAGGGAGGGAAAATGATCCTTCTTTGTGGCTTTGTTGAGCTTCATATAGTCCATGCATATGCGCCAGCCCGTGACTGTTCTCGTGGTGAGTAACTCATCCTGCTCGCTTTTGACCATTGTCACACCACCTTTCTTTGGTACGCATTGTACTGGGCTAACCCATGAACTATCAGATATAGGATAAATTACTCCTGCATCCAGCCATTTTATTATTTCCTTCATGACTACCTTCTTCATGATTGGGTTGAGCCGTCTTTGGGGTTCCACCGAGGTGATGTGGCTATCATCGAGATTGATTTTGTACATGCATATGGTTGGACTAATTTCCTTCAAATATCCATCGTCCAACCTATAGTTTTCTTGTGTTGTGTAAAACATTCAATAAACTATTCTCCTGTTCGGAGGTTAGGTTGGCTGAAATAATCACTGGTAGGGTTTCATCAACTCCTAGATAAGCATATTTCAAATGTGATGGCAAAGTTTTAAGTTCCAATTTTAGTGCATGTTGTGAAGATGACTCTTCAGACTTAACTTCATTATAATCTAAAGGTTCAAATTTCATACCTGACCTATGAAGAAATCTCATTTGGTCATTTGTCTTTAATTCACATCTTACCTTGGTATCGCTTTCAGGGTGTTCATTGCTCAGATTTCTATGGTTGGAGCCATAATTTTCAGAATCGTCTTCTGAAAATAATTCATCTTGGCCAAAGTTTTCTACTTCATGCATCTCGATTGTAGGTTTATGGTATAAAGTATTGTATTCATCGAGCCTTAGGGATTTACCTCGTCCAAGGATTGTCTTTTCTTCAATATTTTTAATGCATTGGCATTCCTCTGGATCATCCGCGTATTTCATATAGTTGAATACATTGATTGCGACTTTTTGTTCTCCAACTCTTATGGTGAATTCTCCTTTTTCACAATCTATTAAAATTCTGTCGGTGGCTAAGAATGGGCGTCCCAAAATGTTTGGTGCGTTTTCATCGGCTTCATAATCCAGGATGAGAATATCAACTAGAAATACAATTTATCCACCTTTACTACAACGTCTTCAATTCTGCCCTCGGGTCGCACATAAGACCGATCAGCTAGATGTAGGATGATTGATGTGGGATGGGTGTTATTTCCATCTAGTTTCATGAATATGGACTTTGGTATCAAGTTTACACTTGATCCCAAATCAATAAGAGCTCGTCATATGAAGTCATTACCAATGGAACATGGTATCACAAAGCTGGCAGGGTCTTTTTGCTTTGGTGGGAGTTTGCTCATTGCTGAGATGATTTCTGTTGCCGTGGCGACACGTTCTACCTTCCTTTTCTTTGTAACAATTTCTTTTAGAAACTTGGCATAGGAAGGTATTTGCTCAATGTCTTCAAGTAGAGGAACATTGATACACAACTAATCCAGAATATCAACGAATTTCTTGAACTGGATATCATCATCATACTTCTTCAACCGTTGAGGGAACGGTGGTTGAGATCTTACATCTACTGCTGATGGTGCTGAGGAATCGCTAGCTATGACCATGAATTTCTTGTTATCTGGTTGATGTTTTTTCGAGCCTTCACTTCTTTCCTTCTCTTCAGGCACGTGCTCTCGTTCAACATTCTCAGATTGATCAGGTTGTGTTAGGCCTTGGCAAGACTTGTTCAGGTGATCTCCCCTAAACTTGTCATCTTGGTCGACTTGTTTTCCACTCCTTAACGTTAATACATTGCATTGCTCCTTCCCATGATGCTTGGTGACTTTAGTATCACTAGGGAGATTTCCGTGTGGGCGAGAATGTAATACTGTGGCAATTTGTCCCACTTGATTCTCCAGCGCTCTGAGAGATGAATTATGGCTTTGCAACATTGTTGCTTGGCTTTGTAATAAATTTCCTTGATTTTTAATTGTTGCAGAATATCCGTGCATCAAATCTTTATAGAAGCCATGAAATCTTTTGTCGAGGCCATGAATTCCTACAAAGATGATTCCAAGGAGTTAGTATTGGAATGAGTGTTAGAGAAAGAAGCTATACCTTTACTGTTCTGTCAGGGCTGCTGATGATGCTGATTTTGAAAATGTTGATGGTTGGAATTATTTTGTTGTGGCCTGTAATTTGTGGCTTGATTGTTGCTTCCTTAATTATTCCATGAGAAATTTGGGTGTTGTCTCCAACCAGGATTGTACGTGTTCGAATAGGGACTATTGTTGTTCCGATTATAGTTGCCCACAAAATTGGTTGACTTATGGTTTTCAGGACATTCGCTCTCATGATGGTTGCCATGACAGAACATGCATATATTATTGGTTGCTTTGACTACTCTTACCTCATTAGGTCGTTGCAAATTTTTTAACATGTTGGTTATGGCAGAAAAATGAGCTGCTACCGAATCTTTACTCTCTAATTCATATGCTCCAAGGGATTTTTTTTCCGGTTCCCAATCTTGCACTTGGAAATTGATAGTCATTATTTTCTATTCTGTCGAGAATGTCAAAAGCTTCCTCGGGTGATTTGTCTAGTAAGGTGCCATTCGCTAAGGCATCTAGCATCATTCGAGTTGGTGCGTTGAGTCCATTGTAAAACATCACCACTTGTGTCCAATCGTGGAATCCATGGTTAACACATTTGCGAAGTAAACTTTTATACCTATCCCAACATTCGTACATTGATTCATCATGTCCTTGGCGAAAACTCGCGATGTCGTTCCGAAGCAATGTGTTCATATTGGGCAGATTATATCGGAGTAAGAAACTCTTGCATAAATCTGCCCATGACTCCATTGATCCGGAAGGAACT
This sequence comes from Hibiscus syriacus, assembly GCF_006381635.1. NCBI lineage: Eukaryota > Viridiplantae > Streptophyta > Magnoliopsida > Malvales > Malvaceae > Hibiscus > Hibiscus syriacus. The sequence continues at coordinate 10,309,492 of NW_024062980.1, read as the reverse complement.
CCACTGAGCCAAGCTCTTACTCTATCACGTAAGGAGTAAGGAAAAAGCTTCAGTTTGAGCACATCTTCATGTACTCCTTATTGTCGAAATGAATCGCATACTTCAAGGAAAGAACGTACATGCTATCTAGCATCTTCATTGGGTGTACCACCAAATTGGACGATAGAGTTCAGCATATTAAACACCACTGGTTTAAGTTCGAAATGAGTGGCTTGTATCTTGGGTGCCACTATGCTAGGATTGAGGTCATCGAGAATTGGGTTCAAATGATCTCGTATCGCACTTGGTCTTACAACTTGGAGATTAATCGCTGCATCTGGGTCTCCTAGATCTCCCATGTTGTTTTGCATTTGATTCAAATGTTCTCTGGTTCTTTAGGCACTCAACCTTTGTCTTAACGATTGCTCAACTTCGAGGTCGAATTGTTCCAAAGGTTTACCAGCAGATCTCAATGTCATGCAATAAAAACCTATAAAAGAAAATAAAAACTACATTAGACTAAATAAATATAAAGTGACAAAAAGAACTTGTTATGGAAAAAACATTCGTCAGTTGCCAATCCCCGGCAACAACGCCAAAAACTTGATCGCTTGTAATTTATATGCTAAGGCAAGCAAATCTATGCAAGTATACACCATCGATGGAAGTAATATAGTAGTGAGTGAGTATCGTCTCCACAGGGATTGGACTAGAAATATATTTTCACCACAGCTAGAACTAATGTCACAAACTAAATCCTACTAAGTATTAAGAACTAATACGAATAAACTAAGAAGAATGATTCAATGATTTCAGAATAATGTGGTCGAGATAAAGGAAATATACAAACAGATAAAACAAAACAAAACAAAACAAGTATTGGTTTAAATATAATGCAAACAACCTCTCATATTCAGACGTGTCACAGAGCACTGATGCTAAACTACTATCTTGACAACAATTATTCTAAGTTCTGAATGAATTATTATGCCTCAATAAGCTGCCTGACAGGATTACTAGGTATTCTTAGATGATTGATATGGTAATAGCTCTCGGCGTTAACTATAGACGTTGCCTTAACCTACTCTAGCAATTATCCCTTTTAGTCGCTTGAAACTCACTCCTTATCTCTAAGGTAGACAAGTTAGAACTTCACCATCCCGGATTCATTCCTCTGCTTACGTTGATCTATCTTAATTCTCTTGAATCTAAGAATCACTATCTAGACAAAAGTCTATCTCTCGATGCTCTCACAATGCTAAGAAATGTTTTACCGAAACCCCAGGTGATCTGTTGATGCTCTTACAATATTAAGGCAAAATATTTAAACTATGAACAAAACAATCATAAGAAAACATAATTCATCATTCATAAACATAAAAATATTGTTTAGGTAAAACAAAGATTAACACCAAGTAAAGCATTCATGGTATTATCAAAGATCATCCAAGATTTAACCATTTAATACACCCCCAAATAAAATAAGAATTAAGAACAAAGGAAGAATGACTCCAAAAAAATAGGGGCTCTATCGCGACAATCCTGATCAGCACCACGCCTGCCTTGGTGATCACCCTCTCTCGAGGCCTGATCACCGCTCTGCTATCGTCTGGCTATGGAGGACACCAAGGAAGATTGGTGGGTAGATGGCGGGAAAGCACTGTAGTTGTTTGCTCACGCCTTAGGTAAAGCTCTTTTCTCTTCTTCTTCCTTGCCTCCCTTTCTTTTTACGACTACGGCTGAATATTTATAAGGAAAAATCTCCTAGGGCTTTGCATGCTTTTGGAGTTTCCTTAATTAGCCATTATTAATTTCCCAAGCTTAAAAAGGAAAGGCGGCTAGTGGCTGTTAGAACAATGAAGGCTTGCTTGCACGTGAAGTAGGTCATCCAGCTGGCATGTGATATAGGCGGTTTTGCTACACCTGCTTCAGACTTCTTCAGATAAATCTTACCTTGGCGAGATAAATCTGCTCTTCACGTTCTCTTCTGTTCCGTTGACCTTTGCATTGTCACGATTGAAATGTTCTTCCTCTGTAGAATTCTTGCACAAACACAACTCAAACAACCCTTTCTCCTCAGCAGCATCAATCAAGCCAAATAAATCTTTCCTAAGCAAAATTTATCCACCACAGGCTAATATAACCTATATGCAACTAAATACAACTAAAAATGCAGTGCATACTTTGTTTAGACAAACAATAACATAATTGAAAAGACTAGAAATTGAGTCTTTTTACGGAGTTATTAGCAACGCTCTCCATACAGATAATGGTGCCAAATTTTCAAAGCAAACATTACTGTTATCAATTCCAAGTCATGTGTCGGGTAATTTCTCTCATGATTCTTCAGTTGTCTTGCGGCATAAGCCACAACTTTCCCTTATTGCATCAGCACACATCCCAATCCATTATGGGATGCATCACTGAAAATGACATAATCTTTACATGACTCAGATTACACAAGCACTGGGGCCTCTGTTACTATTCTCTTTAGCAATTCAAAACTTTCTTGGCATTTCTCCAACCAAACAAAAGGCACATCTTTCCGCAATAACTTAGTTAGTGATAAAGCTAACATTGAGAAATTCTTAATGAACCGTCTATAATAACCAGTAAGTGCCAAGAAACTTCTAACCTCAGAAACATTCTTTGGGGGTTGCCAATCTACTATGGCTCGGATAATTTTAGGATCTACTCTTATGCCTTCTGCGGAGACTATATGACCACGGAAAGTAATCTCAGATAACCGAAATTTACACTTGGACAATTTGGCATACAACTTTTTCTCTCGAAGTATCTGAAGAACCACCTGAAGATGGTTGGCATGGTCTTCTCTTAACTTGCAATACAGCAAAATGTCTTCTAAAAATACCACCATAAATTGATCCAAGTAAGGTTAGAATACTCAGTTCATCAAGTCCATAAATACTGCAGGAGCATTAGTCAGTCCAAATGGCATTACCACGAACTCATAATGTCTGTACCGAGTTCGAAAAGTTATCTTAGAAATATCCTCCTTTTCGATCTTTGATTAGTGGTACCCCGACCTCATAACTATCTTAGAAAACACTAGTACATCTTTCATTTGATCAAACAGATCATCAATCCTCGGAAGAGGATACTTGTTCTTTATCGTTACTTTATTTAACTGACGATAATCAATACATAACCACATAGACCCATCATTCTTTTTAACAAACAGTGCAGGTACTCCCCAAGGAGAAACATTGGGTCTGATAAATCTCTTATCAAGTAACTCTTGCAACTGAGCTTTTAATTCTCTTAACTCTATTAGAGCCATTCGATATGGGGCCATAGAAAGAGGTTCGATACCCGGATAAACCTCAATCCTAAATTTCACTTCACGATCTGGAGGTAACCCCGATAATTCCTCCAAAAAAACCTCTGGAAATTCCTTAACTGTTGGAATATCGTTTAATCTCACCTCTGGCACTCGATTATCTACCACATTAGCTAGAAAATCTATACGCCCTTTTGACATCATTTTCTTTACAGTCATGGTTGATATCACATTGGATGGTGATTTCACTTTTTTACCGATCACTACAATTTCTGAGCCTTCCGCATCTTTTAAAAATAATCGCTTCTAGAAATAATCAACCCATCCATGATGTGGAGACAACCAGTCCATACCCAAAATGATTTCAAACTTATCGAAAGTCAACTCCATTAAGTTTGCCGAAAACAAAATCCCTTGGATTTTTTATTGGGCATTTTCTACACACCCGCTCTATTCTCGCACTATGACCCATAAGATTTACCGCTATCATTTCACTAAAGATGAGTTCTAAAGGAATTCCTATAGCTCTAACCAACTTTTTACTAATGTAAGAATGTGTAGAACAAGGGTCAACTAATACAAATACAAGCTCATCAAAAAGATGGAATGCACTTGTTAGGATCTACGGGTCATCCCAATCCTGATTGTTCTTAATGTTATAAATTTTGGCAACTCCCTGAGTCTCTTGTCGCTGCATTGATTCAGCTTGTCCCCTAGATCTACCCCTTCCTCTGCTTCTATTAGAGGCTACCATAGATCTTTCAGGTTGCGTCGAATAGTCCCCAAATCTCTTTAGTTTCGGGCAAAGTGACCAATCTCGCCACATTGGAAACAAGCTCTACTAAGAAGTCTGCATAATCCCCGATGTGCTCTACCACATATCTGACATACATTTCTTTCTCCAATAGCTCTACCCGAGCTAGCAGTAACTAACTAAGGCTGTTTAGTTTTTTGTGAAGTTGTAGTAGAACCCTCTTTATCAGTGTATCTAGAACTCGAGCCCTTGCCTCTCTTAACATAATAGGGAGTTAAAGGCGTTCCAACCCTTTTCCCCATCTACAAACTCTATTCCGCTGGTAATGTCTCCACTTGAGCTCTTTCGATAGCTTTGGCTCGGTTTATAACTTTTTGCAAACTAGGTAAACTCAAAGCCAACATCATTTTCTTCAACATTGGCCTCAATCCCTCAATAAACCAATCACATCGGGCCTTATCATTGGGAACTACCTCAGCAGCAAAACGACTCAACTTATTATACTCAGCTTCGTACTCATGTACTGCTCGGTTGTCTTGTTTCAAATTAAGAAACTTTATCAGCATCACTAGTCTAAACTGCTCACCAATATACTTATTGTTAAATTCTTCCTAGAAGAACTGTCAGGTCAATTGTTCCGGTGGTGCATATATTGTAGTATTTGACTACCACACTCGAGCTAATCCCCTTAGCAACGATACAACTCCACCCAGCTTCTCTAAATCCTAATAGTAAAGACTTTCAAGCATTATCGTTACACCATTCAGTCATACATCGGCCTCTATAGGGCCTTCATGCTTTTCTCCATGAAATTTGGGTGCTACTAAACTCTTCAGCTCCTTTGGGATCAACATATTTGGTACTGGAGGAGCAGGGGGAGGCGGAGGAGGTTAAAAACGGGTCAATATATCATCGAGAGCTTACATAAAAGCTCCAAACTCTGGTACTGGCATCCCTTGACGTGCAGGCGCACTAGCATTTTCAAATGAAACCGATTGTTCACTATTAGCCTCATAACTTTCGCTACCAATTCATTCTCTCATCTCTTGTTCCCCCGCTCTACGCGACTTTGAGGATTCTGACATCTATTAGAACATGCATAGTAATAACATTACAATTAGTAAGGAGTGTCATAAATTACACTCTAATGACACCATATCAATAACCTTGACAATCTTAGTGGCATGTAATCCCTTTTTCTAATTTCAAGTGAACTCGGTTTCGGTAAAGTATCAGCTAAAATTGTAGCTCTGATACCAATAAATGTAAAACACATCTCCCGTGTACCTTTCCGTACACGAGATACAGATGTTACATCACTTTTTAAAACATTTTTTCATTTAAAACCCCGTAAAATTTTGTTTTAAATTTTAAAACCACACAACAATATAACATTCATAGAAGCATATTACTAGAACTATCACTTTAAATTCATTACAAAATATTGTCTTAAGTTCAATTATGTGCTAGCTACGTTTTAAAAATGAATAAGATTATCCCAATGTTACTGACGAGTCAACCTTTAATTGATGAAATTTGTTGCTACTGCACTCCTTACTCGGCTTTCCCAGCAGATTTATAAGGACAAAATTTTCAGACAATGCACAGTGAGAATTCAAGACCAGGCTTTCCCAGTAGATTTAATGGAGTTACCCTTCGGGGAGTTTAACATGATTTTACGGATAGATTGCTAACCGAGCATGATGCCAGTTTTAGGTGCAAAGCAAGACGACCTAAACTTAAAATAGTTGATGAGACCAAGTTAGTAGTGACTAGTGAGACATCCCGCCAGACAAGGATAGTATCAGCTTTGAAAGCCCAAAGGATGATCGACTGTGGGTGTGAAGCATTCTTGGCCCACGTAGTCGACACTCGAATTTCAGTACCTACACTTGGGGATATCCGAACAGTACGATAATGTGTCGATGTATTGCCAAAAGAATTATCGGGTTTACTACCCGAGCGTGAGTTAAGAGTTTGATATTGAGGTAATGCAAGGTTCATCCTCGGTGTCCACTACTCCATATAGCATGGCACTGATAGAATTAAAGGAGTTAAAGGCTTAGATCCAGGGGTTACTACAGAATGGGTTCATTCGACTGAACATCTCTCCATGGGGAGAGTCGATATTTGTAACACCCATTCCTGTATACCTTTCCATACACTAGATACAGATGTCAAATGCACAGCTAGGCAATTAATCTTTTACTCAAGGGCATTTAACCTTTCATCTAACTAACATGATTGACACCTTTCTATCAAATGCACAACTAGGCAATTAATCATTTACTCAAAGGCATTTAACCTTTTATATAATTCGCATAATTGACACATTTCTTTCAAATGCACAGCTAGGCAATTAATCTTTTACTCAAAGGTATTTAACCTTTCATCTAAATGGCATAATTAACACATTTCTGTCAAATGCACAGCTAAGCAATTAATCTTTTACTCAAAGGCATTTAACCTTTCATCTAACTGGCATAATTGATATCTTTCTGTCAAATGCATAGCTAGGCAATTAATCTTTTATTTAAAACAATTCTTACTCTAAAACTCATTCATAATATCAGTTCCACACACATTATAAACATATGAGGTGGACTTATTGTGTGTCTACCTCAACCCATATAATTACATTATATGCACTCACTTGATATGTTGTAATGATGTCCAACTACTTGGCAACTTTGTCCTTGCTGTTTTTCTTGCTTGACTCGGGAGCTTGGTTATAATCTACACAAGCACCCATTTAGTACACATACTGTCGACACCATTGTTTACCCGGGTGGGGAAAAACTTAGTACAACTTGAGGTTTTCTTTTGAAAATGTTTTGAAATATTTTGGAGTCGCCATCAATCTTTTAAGTTAGGTAGGTCGAATACCTAAAAATTTCTTTTAAAAGAATTTTTAAGAAAAATCATTTTAAAAGATAAATCAGTCTGCGTGTGACCAGAGATTCATTATTTTTTAAATAAAAAAGCGGGTTCAGAAATCAATTACGTATGGGAAGGATAAGCACCCCCACAACGCCCAAGATTGGTACCCCATCGATTATAAATTATCTCTAATAGTGGAAATCTAAGAATTCGAATATAAATTTAAATTACGATCCCATTATTCCAAATTCAACCATATAATTTTTATTTAACGGGATATTCTAAGGAGAATAGAAAATATTCTAATATTTCCAATCGAAGAGAAATAATCCCTAAAATACTTTAGGACGAATATTTATTTTTACAACTAAAATGAAAAGAATATAATAGTTTCTCCCAAAAACTTGATATTAAGAAAATTTGATTTGACCAAAGAAAGAAATTAAACCAATTGATCCAACTTATATCTTTAATTAGAAAAGATAAGGGATGTTCAATTATTTAAAAATGTCGAAACCAAATCTCTAATAAAATTAGATGAATTGTCTCGACAAGTTTAAAAAAAAGAACATTTTCTTTTCCTTTCATTTTTGATTTAATTTATGCATACTTTATTTTTTAGGTTTTTCTAGTATGGTAATTATTTTTTTTAAATATCAGAATAGGACGTATAGTTACTTTAAGACGGTCCTTTTTAATATTTTAAAATAAATAAATATTGCTTGTAATCCAATTATAAAATCGGTCGAGTTATGCCTGTGAGGTTTTCATATATATTTGAAATGTCTAGATTTATATGTACAAACAAATTTACATGGAAAAAGGTAAAAAAAAAATAAAAATACCAATTAGGAACAAATAAATGGAAATTAAAGCGAAGATGAAAATTAAATGATATTCAATACTGGAAATAAAACTTTGACTAATTAACAAGTGAATACTTAAAATATAAATATTATGTTAAACATGCAAAGAAAATATAAATACTAAAATGAACATTACAAAAATTAAAGTGCTACATAATAAAGCTTAAATAATAAATACTAAAATGAACATTACAAACGTAAATAAAGAAATTAAAGTGCTCAAGTTAAAAATAACAGAAAATTGTATAACAAGGCAAAAAGGACTAAAACAAAATAAACATAAAATAAGGCACAATAATTAAAGGACTAGAATTAAAGTACTGAAAAGTAAGGGACTAAATGATAAAAAAAATAGTTTCCCAAATCATAAATAAGTAGTGACCAAAATGCGTAAATTAAAGCTTTAGTATCAGATTCATAAATAAATAAAGGAACAAATTTAGTCAGTGGCTAGAATGAAACATAATAAAAATCCATGACCAATTTCAAAATAAACAGAATCCAAAATGATGACCAAATTGAAATAAAATGCAATTGAAATAAAATGCAATAGGATGTCAAAATAGAAATAAATAAACAAAACAGACACTTAATGACTAAAATGAAATAAAATAAAAATCAGTGACTAATTTCAAATAAACAGCATGACATTGTAATGACTAAATTAAAACAAAATAAAAGCAAATGTCAAAATCAGAAAAATAATCCTAAAAATATATAACAACCATAAAAATGGTAAAATTATAAAAGCAGTCCCTACAGGGACTAACATGTAAAAAATGGCTAAACCAAGAGGACTAAACAATATTTAAACCAAAAATTATAAAGTACAAACATAGATGGTGAAATTATGAAACGAGTCCATACATGTGACTATTTTGCAAAACACGCCAAAGATTGTGACTATAAATATCAACCTTTTTTATATTTTTTTCAATTTAAATAGATTTTAGAGAGAGAAGGTCTCTCCTCTCTCTAAAAAATCAACCGGTGGCAGGTGGGTTACCTTCACCGGTCGCCGGGCCAGCCGCCGCCACCTCCGGTGGCTGATGGTCACCAAGAGGTCTGTCTTGGCCTCCCCGTCGTCGATCTGACCTCCGTTTTGTGAGACTCGGCTCCATTCGTCGCAAAAAGGCCGAAAACTGCTCAGCCTTTCCGAGCTATGATCGTCACCGTTCGTCGTCTGATCAACCCCAAATTTGAGTATGTTATTCTACGGCTCCCTTTCTCCACTTTGACCTTTCAGATCTTCGAACAGAGGTCCTGATCGCCGTGAAATGCCGGCCAAATGGGTAAGAATCTCTTTTTTCCTTATCTTTTTCTTTGTTTCAAATTTATAGGATAGAAAAGAAAGAAAAAATACATATATATATATATATATATAATACTGGAACGAACAAAAGAAAAGGAAAAAATACTTTGTTGTTGTATTAATTTAGCCCTTGGGAATTGATTACAAAATTTGTTTTAGAGAAAAGAAATAAATAGGGGAGAATATTTTGGGGGGGTGGGGGAAATATCCCCTCCCCTTACATTTTTTCCAACCGAGAACCCCTTTTTTATTCCATTCCCTCTCTCTTTTTGGTCCCCCCGTTACATTCCTTTTCGTTTGGGTTATATAACCTATTTACATAAAAAAGAAACTGTTGTTGATGGTTGATGCATTTGGTGATGAAATGATGTTGTTGCAGAGCATGGTGGGGGTTAGTGTGCAACAACAGGGTATGGCAGCGTGTTGGTGGTGTCGTGTGGCACGAGGATTGAGCGACAAGGCATGGGAGACAAAAATGGTTGTGGCAGGGTGGTTCACGTGGGCATGGTGAATAAGAATCGGGTCTGGACCGGGTCGGGTCATGGGTTGGAGCTGGGTCTGGTCTACTGGTTATCTGGGCCTCGGGTTGGGCTGAAAATTGGTGATTACACATACCATACCAGTATTAGTATGTTATCTAACATTTATACTTTAATAATACTCAAAAGTACTAATATTTTCAATTTCTCTAACAATTTCAACTTATCTCATAATTCCTGACTCAAAAGTATCGGTACCCATACCATGGTATCGATACTTCTATACCATGGTACTTATAGTCCCTTTCAGTATCGACACCATTTTGGCATTCTGGAATCCATGGTATCGATACTAATTGCATTAGTATTGATATTGTTCATCATATTTCTACCCATTTAAACCTATGGTATCGGTACTGTTCTATCAGTACCGATACTCTTACCCAGATTTTCCATTTTTTGCTCGAGTTTTACCCAAATTTGATCAAATTTCCTTATGTTTATCTCCAAAAATACTATAAAACTCTTCTTTACTTATCCCTACTAACTTTCCTTCATTTAACTTCTTAAAAAATCTAAAATCTCCCAAGAACATTTCCATCTAAGAATCATACCACTTTTTCTAATATGTTTTTAATCTCATATAATCCTTCTAGTCTCTTATTTACTTCTTTGACAAGTTAAATATACTAATAAACATCAATAAAAACTTATATTCTAACATATCATTCAAAACCCCATTTAGTTAAATCTCAAATATTTCATCCATCTCCTAGTTTTAATTTTATTTAACCCTTCCTTAATCTTACATATCACTTAAGGTTGCAGGAACAAACCAGAATCTAAAGGAAAAACTAATTTGATGAAGCTTACCTTATCTATGGAGAAGGCCATGAGAAAAACGGAAAAGAAGAAAAAAGATAGCCTAGGTATTAACACTCTCCCTTTTCCCCTTTACTTTACTTTAATACCATAATTCATTTCCCTCTTAAAGGACCAAAATACCCCTTTCATTCTTTCATTCTTAGAAATTAGTCTTAACCAAATAATTTCTAATTTATTTTCTTATACTTTGTCATTTATTAATTAAATCCTCAAAATTTAAATCATTTTAATAAACTCACTATCCTGACATTTGGGGTATTACAATACTGTTCGTTAAAATGAAAGATTGGTCGATGAGGCTGTGCATCGACTAAAGGTAGTTGAACAAGTTAACCATCAAGATTTCTCTAAAATAATTGGGTGAAGATCAAATGCTCGCAGTTATGTACAAATCTCTTCATTCAGCAGGTTCTCTTGAGCTTGACCAGTATGGGTATAATGGCGAAGTTGATTGTAGGTTCGGTCTTCATGCATAAGCTACCGCTCTTGGTAAATCTTTAAGTCGTAGATATCTTGTTATATGCCTCGAGGATATAGGGTACGGCATGCATGATACTTATTGGTTTGGAAACATTAACGGAGATCATTACAACTATTCTTATATACATTTAAGAACAAATCTTAAAGAACTGAATACAACTATTCTATTTAATGTTCAATCATGCAATCCTTACATGTAACACCCATTTCCCATATACATTTCCGTATAAAAGTCCTAGGTTTCACATTACTCATAATAACATTCACTCATTTGTAAAACCATTAAGATTTTTGTTTCAAAATTCAAACCAAACATTTTAATACAATAATAAAACATTCATTGAAATATATTACTAAAAATTTTCACTTTAAATCCATTACAAAGCATTTTTCTTAAATTTGATTACATCTCAGCTAAGTTTCAAAATGAACATGATTGTCCTATTATTACTAACAAGACAACTTTAAATTGAAGATAGTTGTTGCTGATGCACCCCTTACTCAACTACTCTTTGATTTTACCTACGCATGAAATCAAGATACGTCAAGTATTTACTTAGTGAGGCATAATACTGTAAATGAACTATAATTGATTCATAAGCATGTCATGACTATCCAAAATCTGAGATCATTTGTATACTTCATGAGAATCCTTTACAATCTTTTTAATTAAACCAATAAGTAGCACTGTTTATGCCAATATTCATTGTTTTTCATCTAACTTGCATTAGTGGCACCTTTCTGCCAAAAATGCTCAGTTAGGCATTTAACTTTTCATCTAACTTGCATTAGTGGCACCTTTCTGCCAAAATGCACTGTTAGTCATTTAACTTATCATCCAACTTGCATTAGTGACACTATTATGCCAAAATGCACATTTAAACATTTAACTTATCATCTAACTTGCATTAATGGCACATTTCTACCAAAATGCACCGTTAGGCGTTTAACTTATCATCTAACATGCATTAGTGTCACCTTCCTGCCAAAATGCATCGTTAGGCATTTAACTTGTCATCTAACTTGCATTAGTGACACTTTTCTGCCAAAATGCACCGTTAGGCATTTAACTTATCATCTAACATGCAATAATAGCACCTTTTTGCCAAAATGCACCGTTAGGCATTTAACTTTAATTTTAGACCATTTCATGTTCTAAAAATTATTCATAATATCAATTCCATACACATTATAAACATATATCAAATACGGTAAAACATACATTAAATCAAAATATTAGAGGTTGACTCATTGTGAGTCTCCCTCATCCCATATAATTACAATAGATGCACTCACCTCATATACCTCCCTAATATGCTGAGATGTCATCCAGCTACTCTGGAACTTTACCCTTGCCCATTTTTTTTGCTTGACTCGGGGGCTTGGTTACGATCTACACAAGCATCCATTAAGTACACATATCATACTAATGTTAGTATACTCTCTAATATTTATACTTTTAATAATACTTCAAAGTACTATTATATTCAATTTCTATTAAAAATCTGTCCTATTTTAATTTTCCATACTCAATAGTATTGGTACCCCTACTATGGTATCGATACTTCTATACTATGGTATCGATACTCCCTTGCAGTATCGATACCATTTATGTATTCTAGAATCCATGGTATCGATACCTTCCTCATAGTATCGATACCCACATCAGTATCAATACTCATTGCATCAGTATCGATATTGTTCATCTATTTTCCCCAAATTAAGACCTATCGTATCGGTACTGTTCTTCCAGTACTGATACCCTTACCCATATTTTCCATTTTGTAGCTCAATTTTTACCCCAAATTTGGTCAAATTTCCTTTTTTTTTACCTCCAACAATACTTCTAAACTCTTATTTACTTATCCCAACTAATTTTCCTTCATTTAGCTTCTTATAATATCTAAAATCTCTAAAGAACATCTCAAACCAAGAATCGTACCACTTTTTCTAACATTTTTTAATCACATCTGAGGCTTCCAATCTCTTATTTACTTCTTTTACAAGTCAAATATACTAGTAAACATCAGTAAAAACTCATATTCCAACATATCATTCAAAAATTCATTTCCTTTAATCTCAAATATTTCACTAATCACTTAGTTTTAATAATCTTTGAACTTTCGTTAAGCCTCTATATCACTTAAGGTTTCCAAACTTGTCCATAAACTAAAGAATAAACTAACTCAAAGAAAACTTACCTTGGCTATGGGGAGAGCACGTGAACACGGGGAGAGCACGTGAACACGAGAAGAAGAAGATGATGATTAAATGACTTAGTTTTTGTTTTAACTTTCCCCTTTTTAAATCCTAATTAAAATGAATTTTAAATTTATTTCCTTTTAAAGGACCAAAATGCCGTATTTATTCATCCATTGTTACTAATTGGTCCTAAACACTATTTTTAAGTCATTTCTTATCCATTATCATTCATTCAAATTAATCCTCCAAATTTTAAATCTTTTCAATAAAATCACTGACCTGATATTTGGGGTATTACAATTCTTCCCCTTAAGAAAATTCATCCTCGAATTTAAAGAAGTACTTGAAACGAAGAGGTGTGGAAACTGCTTCCTCATGTCCTTATCTCTTTCCCAAGTAGCTTATTCTACCTTATGGTTCCCCCATAGTACTTTAACTAAAGTAATCCTCTTGTTACGCATTTCTTACTTTCTCTAGCCAAGATTTACACTGGTTATTCCTCATAAGTTAGATCTGGTCGGATTTCTATTTCTTCAGGTGTGATGACATGGGATGGATCTGATCAGTACCTTCTAAGCATCGACACGTGAAAAACATTGTGGGTCTTGTCCATATCCAGAGGCAAAGCTAATAGATATGCTACTAGTCTGACCCTTTTCAAAATCTCAATACTTTATTCGAAGGCGATACCTTCAAAAATACCTTATCTTCCACTTAAAATTCAATTTCTTTTCTTTTTAAATCATCATAAGACTTTTTTCGATCGAAGGCTATTTTTAGATTGTCCTGTATAACTTTCACTTTCTCCTCCATTTCTTTATCAACTTCGGGCCAATTAGGTCTCGATCCTTTAGTTTAAATCAATTTAATGGGGTTTTGTACTTCCTCCTATACAAAGCTTCATACGGGGCCATCTTAATACTCGATTGGTAACTATTGTTATAAGTAAATTATGCTAAATGAAAATACATGTCCCATGATTGTTTAAATTCAATCACATATGCCCTTACCATATGTTCTAATATCTGAATAGTTCGTTCTGACTGCCTATCTGTCTGTGGATGAAAAGTTATGTTGAAGTTCAATCAAGTACCTATTGCCTCATGTAAAGACTTCTAGAATTTTGAAGTAAACCTTGGGTCTCGATAGACACTAACGATATAGGCACTCCATGCAACCTAACTATCTCTTTTATATACAACTTTGCATACTTATCCATCGAGTAATCTACCCGAAATAGAATAAAGTAATATGTCTTGGTCAATCTATCTATAATTACCCATATCGAGTCCTTTTTACCTGGTGAAAAAGGTAGCCCCGAAACAAAATACATTGTAAATCGTTCTCATTTCCACTCAGGAATGGATATCAGATGTAGTAATCTTGATGGCACTTGGTGTTTAACTTTCACTTGCTGACATGTCAAGAATCTCGTAACAAACTCTGATACAACTCTTTTCATACCAGGCCACCAATAATGACTCTTTAAATCTTGATACATCTTATTCCCGCCTAGATGCATCGTCAAAGGACTATAATGTGCCTCAGAAAGAATATCTTTCTTCAGTTCATCATTATTTGGAATGCAAAGTATTCCACGATAATATAAACATACATCGACCCTCATTTCAAAGTCTTTGACCTTTTCTTTTTCAATGTGCACCATTCTCACCAACCATTTCTCATATCGACCTTGTAGCTCTTTTACCAGATCCAAAAGCATCGGCTTTAACTTAAGTTCAACAATCAAGGCACAATCTTCCTTTAAATACATACGCGCATCCAAGGCCCGTAGAGCTCCAAAATTCTTTCGACAGAGTGCATCAGCTACCATATTAGCTTTTCTTGGATGAAAATCGATGATCAAATCATAATCTTTTAAAAGCTCAATCCATCTTCTCTGTCTCAAATTCAGATCTTTTTTAGTCAGCAAGTATTTTAGACTCTTGTGATCCGTATAAACATGGCAGCGCTCATTGTATAAATAGTGATGTCAAATTTTTAAAGAAACCATAACCGCTGTCAATTCCAAGTCATGTGTCGAGTAATTTCTCTCGTGATTCTTCAACTGTCTTGAGGCATAAGCCTCAACTTTTCCATCTTGCATAAGCACACATCCCAACCCATTATGAGATGCATCACTAAAGACTACATAATCTTTACCCGACTCAGGTTGTACAAGTACTGGGGTTTCTGTTATGATTCTCTTTAACATTTCAAAACTTTCTTGGCATTTCTCCGCCCATGAAAAAGGCACATATTTCCGTAATAACTTAGTTAGCGGTGAAGCTAACATTGAGAAGTTCTACACAAACCGTCTATAATAACAGCAAGCCCCAAGAAACTCTAAACTTTTGAAACATTCTTTGGGGGTTGCCAATCCACTATAGCTTAAATATTTTTGGGATCTACTCTTATGCCTTCTACGGAGAATATATGACCAAGAAAAGAAATTTTAGCTAACCAAAAATTCACACTTGGACAATTTGGCATACAGCTTCTTTTCTTGAAATGTCTGAAGAACCACTCGAATATGAGAATCATGTTCCTCTCTTGACTTGGAATACAACAAAATATCATCTATAAATACCTCCACGAATTTATCAAAGTAAGGTTGGAATACTCGGTTCATTAAGTCCATAAAGGTTACAGGAGCATTAGTAAATCCAAATGGCATCACCACAAATTCGTAGTTTCTATACCGAGTCCGAAAAGCTGTCTTTGAAATATCATCCACTTTGATCTTTAATTGGTGTTACCCTGATCTCAGGTCTATCTTATAAAACACTGTTGCACCTTTCAATTGATCAAACATATCATTAATCCTCGAAAGAGGAAACTTGTTCTTTATCATTACTTTATTTAACTAACGATAGTCAATACATAACGGCATAGACCCGTTATTCGTTTTCACAAATAGCACAGGTGCTCCCCAAGGAGAAACATTGGGTCTTATACATCCCTTATAGAATAGCTCTTGCAATTGGGCTTTTAATTCTCTTAACTTCATTGGAGCCATTCTATACAGAGCCATAGAAACAGGTTCAATACCCGGGTAAACCTCAATCCTAAATTTCACCTCACGATCTGGAGGTAAACCTGATAATTCCTCTGAAAAAACCTCAGGAAACTCCTTAACTATTGGGATATCGTTTAATCTCACTTCTGGCACTCGAGTGTCTAACACATTATCTAGAAACCCTATGCATCACTTTGACATAATTTTCTTTACAGTCATGGTCGGTATCACATTGGATAGTGATTTTGCTTTTTCGCCGATCATTACTATTTCGGAGCCTTTCGCAACCTTCAAGAATAGTTGCTTCTTACGACAATCAACCCATCCATGATGTGAAGACAACCATCAAATTCATCAAAGGGAAACTCTATCAAGTTTTTCGAGAACACAACCCCTTAAATCTTTATTGGGCATTTCCTACATATCCGAGTTACTCTCGCACTATAGCCCATGGGGTTTACCGCTATCATCACACTAAAAATTGGTTCTAAAGGAATTCCTCTAGCACTAATCAACTTTGTACTAATATAAGAGTGTGTACAACCAGAGTCAACTGAAATAAATACATGCTCATCAAAAAGATGTAATACACCTATTATGATCTCCGGGTCATCCCGATCCTCATTGGTCTTAATGTTTTAAATTCTGGAGACTCCCCGAGTTTCTTATCGCTGAATTGATTCAAATTGTCCCCTGGATCTACCCCTTCATCTGCTTCTATTTAAGGCTACTACAGATATTTCATATTGCAATGAATTGTCCCCAGATTTCTTAGGACAGTTTCAGGCAAAGTGATCACTCTCGCCACATTGGAAACAAGCTCCACTGAGAAGTCTGCATACTCCCCGGTGCACTCTACCGCATGTCTAACATAAAATTCTCTCTCCAAATGCTCTACCCAAGCTAGCAACAAAAGACTAGGATTATTTAGTTCTCTGTGAAGCTACAGTAGAACCATCTCTGTCAGTATATCAGGAACTCGAGACCTTGTCTCTCTTAGCATGATAGGGAGTTGAAGGTGTTTCAATTCTTTTCCCCATCTGCAAACTCTACTCCGCTGCTAATGTCTCCTCTTGGGCTCTTTCAATAGCCTTGGCTTGGTTTATGACTTCTTGCAAGCTAGGAAAATTCAAAGCCAACATCATCTCTTTCAACTTTAGCCTCAAACCTTCAATGATCCAATCACGTCGAGCCTTGTCATTGGGAACCACCACAGTAGCAAAACAGCTCAACTTATTATACTCAGCCTCATACTCATGTATTGTTCAGTCGCCTTGTTTCAAATTAAGGAACTTCAGCAGTATCGCTCGTCTAAACTGTTCACCAATATACTTATTGTTAAATTCTTCCAGGAAGAACTATCAGGTCAATTGTTCCGGTGGTGCATACATTATAATATTTGACTACCATACATTAGTTGATCCCCTTAACAACGATACAGCTCTACCCAACTTTGCCTAATCTGAGCAGTGAAAACTTTCAAGCATTATCTTTACATCATTCAGCCATAAGTCAACCTCCATAGGACCTTCATCCTCTTCTCCCCGGAATTCTAGAGCTTCTAAACTCTTCAGCTCCTTTGGGATTAACATCATCGGTACTGGAGAAGTAGGGGGAGGCAAAGGAGGTTAGAATCGTGTTAGGATGGCATTGAGAGCTTACATAAAAGCTCTAAACTCAGGCACCAGCATCCTCTTATGGCACGCGCACTAGCATTTTCAGATAGAATCAGTTGTTCACTGTTAGCCTCGTAACTTTTGCTACCTATTCCTTCTCTAATTTCTTGTTCCCTTACTCTTCGCGAGTTTAAGGATTCTGACATCTATTAGAACATAAATAATAATAACACTAAATTTAGTAAGGAGCGCCATCAATCACACTCTAATGACACCATATTAGTAACTATGACGATCTTAACGGCATGTAATCCCTTTTTCTAATTCAATTAGAACTAGTTTCGGCCGAGAATCATCTAAACCTATAGCTCTGATACCAATAAATGTAACACCCATTTCCCATATACATTTCCGTATACAAGTCCTAGGTGTTACATGACTCATAATAACATTCACTCATTTGTAAAACCAATAAGATTTTTGTTTCGAAATTCAAACCAAACATTTTAATACAATAATAAAACATTTATTAAAATATATTACTAAAGATTTTGACTTTAAATCCATTCCAAAACATTTTTCTTAAATTAGATTACATGCCAGCTAAGTTTCAAAATGAACATGATTGTCCTACTGTTACTGACGAGTCAACCTTAAATTGATGATAGATGTTGTTGCTACACCCCTTACTCAGCTACTCTTTGATTTTACCTAAGCATGAAATCAACGCACGTTAAGTGTTTACTTAGTGAGGCATAATACTATAAATGAACTATAATTGATTCGTAAGCATGTCATGACTATCCAAAATTCGAGATGCTTCGTATACTTCATGAGAATCCTTTACAATCTTTTTAGTTAAACCAATAAGTAACATTGTTTATGCCAATATGCACTGTTTTTCATCTAACTTGCATTAGTGGTACCTTTCTGCCAAAAATGCTAAGTTAGGCATTTAACTTTTCATCTAACTTGCATTAGTGGCACCTTTCTGCCAAAATGCACCGTTAGGAATTTAAGTTATCATCTAACTTGCATTAGTGGCACCTTTCTTCCAAAATACACAGCTATACATTTAACCTATCATCTAACTTGCATTAATGGCACTTTTCTACCTAAATTCACCGTTAGGCATTTAACTTATCATCTAACTTGCATTAGTGGCACCTTTCTGCTAAAATGCACCGTTAGGCATTTAACTTATCATCTAACTTGCATTAATGACATCTTTCTACCAAAATGCACCGTTACGCATTCAACTTATTACCTAACTTGCATTAATGGCACTTTTTTCCAAAATACACCATTAGGCATTTAACTTATTATCTAACTTACATTAATGGCATCTTTCTACCAAAATGCACCGTTAGGCATTTAACTTCCATTTTAGAGTATTTCTTATTCAAAAAATTATTTGAAATATCAATTTCATACACATTATAAACATATATCTAATACGGTAAAACATACATTAAATAAAACATTAGAGGTTAACTCATTGTAAGTCTCTCTCATCCCATATAATTACATTAGATGCATTCACCTTATATACTTCCCTAATATGCTAAGATGTCGTCCAACTACTCTGGAACCTTACCCTTTCCCTTTTTCTTGCTTGACTCGGGGGCTTGGTTACGATCTACACAAGCATCCATTAAGTACATATATCATACTAATGTTAGTATACTCTCTAACATTTATACTTTTAATAATACTTCAAAGTAATATTATATTCAATTTCTATTAAAAAAAATTCCTATTTTAATTTTCCAGACTCAATAGTATCAGTACCCCTATTATGGTATCGATAGTTCTATACTATGGTATCGATACTCCCTTGCAGTATCGATACCATTTCTGTATTTTGGAATCCATGGTATCAATACCTTCCTCATATTATCGATACCCACATCAGTATTGATACTAATTGTATCAGTATCGATAGTGTTCATCTGTTTTCCCTGAATTTAGACCTATAGTATCAGTACTGTTCTTCCAGTACTGATACCTTTACCTAGATTTTCCATTTTTTAGCTTGATTTTTACCCCAAATTTGGTCAATTTCCTTATTTTTACCTCCAACAATACTACTAAACTCTATTTTACTTATCCCAACTAACTTTTCTTCATTTAGCTTCTTATAATATCTAAAATCTCCAAACATCTCAAACCAAGAATCATACCACTTTTTCTAACATATTTTTAATCATATCCGAGGCTTCTAATCTCTTATTTACTTCTTTGACAAGTCAAATATACTAGTAAACATCAATAAAAACTCATATTCCAACATATCATTCAAAAACTCATTTCCTTCAATCTTAAATATTTCACTAATCATTTAGTTTTAATCATCCTTGAACTTTCCTTAAGCCTCTATATCACTTAACGTTTCCAAACTTGTCCATAAACTAACTCAAAGAAAACTTACCTTGGCTATGGGGAGAGCACATGAACACGAGAAGAAGAAGAATAAGAAATGACTTAGTTTTTTGTTTTAACTTTCCCCTTTTTAAATCCTAATTAAAATGAATTTTAAATTCATTTGCTCTTAAAGGACCAAAATGGACTCTTTATTCATCCATTGTTATTAATTGGTCCTAAACACTATTTCTAAGTCATTTCTTATCCATTATCATGTTGGGACCGTCGGCGTATCCCACAGAGCAGCAAAAACAAACTCGACGGTCTCACCGGCAATCCAAGTACGTAAAACCGAAATCGGGAGGAAATGATACGAATACTTACAATGGGTTCCTTGAAAAACAACAAAGACAGTAGCGGGAAGTGGTGATCAAGAACGGTTCGAATCGTAAGCCTACACGAAAATAAGTCTCGGCCTCTACTTAGTTCACCCGATTGAGAGAAATTTTTTTTTTCCAAAAAACGGTTTTGAGAAAAACGGCTAAAGTAAAAAAGTGACTGCTAGACCTTACCTCCTTTAAATATATCAATTACCCTAACATCTTAGGGTTTTTAAAGTTATTTAGAATTAACAAATAAAATATTATTTAATTAATTCAAATTAAATATACATTAAAGACTTATAATCCGAATTACAATCTTTAATGTTTATTTAAAAACTTATTTAATTATTCCAATTATATATCAATTAAAAGAGTTGTAATCTAAATTACATTCTTTTAATGTTTACTTACTATATTGGGGATATTTAAAATCATATGTATATCAAATATACATATCTTAACTCTAGATATATTTTAGTAATATACAACAAATTGTACATATTTGCTCATTTCAATCCATTCTAATATTACATACAATGAGTGATATCTAGCAATATATCATTGTCACCTAAGTTACAAGAAATTATGATTCAACATATCATCTTCGTGATTAACTCTTTTATGCATTACATCCTTTTGTCCTTTATATCTAGAATAGGAACAAGTCTTAGAATAGTCACACTTGTATAACCCATCTATTGTTTCTTGATATCTAGAGTAGACTATAATTAACGAATAATTTGTTATATCACATATCAACTTCTTCGAGCAAGGCCATGCATTTCTAGTCTCAGTCAATCAAGTGGCCTGTGATATATTTCCTATTATATAGGTAGGATAAATCCTATCTTAACCATATACACCTCACTACATATATCGAGATATATTCAATAACAGTCTTATAGTGCAATCAGTTACGGAGCATGTTTAACTGTATCAAAACATACAACAATATATGTTGAAATGACCTTGATCTCAAGTCTGAGGATCATACATATAGTCATTACCATGAGCAATGTTATGACTTTTACATAATAATCCAAGATATATGCTCATGATGGGTCAATCCAATATATTGTTCTCTAACAATATAATCATGTATCAATTCTGACATCTTTATGTCAATAACAACTCCTTGTCATCAATCAATAACATGTTAGACTTAAGCGTATTATTATTGTCCATACCCATAATAATACTTGACTATGGATCTTTTAATAATGTTAATATATGGACTTTATTATCATTCAGTTTATGTTAAACACAGACATATAACTGAAAATAATATTGGCAATGTCTTTATTCAAAAAATCGGTAAATAAATGTATTATTACAATCATCATATGATTGGTCTTTGGGCATACTCTAACAGTCTCTCACTAGCACTAAGACCAATCACTTACATATCTAATATCGAGTGACTAAGTGTGATGATCATGCCTCTGCTATGTAAGAGGCTTCGTTAGGGGATCAGTAATGTTGTCATCCGTGTGTACTCTGCATATTTCCACACCTCCTCGATCTATGATCTCTCGAATGAGATGAAAGCACCTAAGAATATGTTTGGATCGTTGATGAGATTTGGGTTCCTTTGCTTGTGTAATGGCTCCATTATTGTCAAAACGAAGTTCTACAGCATCCGATATGCTATGAATAACCCCCAATTCCAATATGAACTTCTTGATCCAAACAACCTCTTTTACTGCTTTACTGGCTACAATGTATTCAGTCTCTATTGTAGAATCAGCTATTGTTTCTTACTTCGAACTTTTCCAGTTCACAGTACCTCCATTAAGATAAAAAACAAAACCCGATTGCGATCGTGAGTCATCCTTGTCAGTTTGGAAGCTGACATCAGTATAACCTTTTACACTGAGCTCTTCCTCCCCTCCATAGACAAGAAATTTATCCTTAGTTCTTCTTAAGTACTTAAGGATATTTTTAACCGCAACCCAGTGATTTTCACCAGGGTTTGCTTGATACTGACTCGTCATGCTTAAAGCATACGATATATCTAGTCGAGTACATATCATGGCATACATATAGAACCAATAGACGAAGCATATAAAATCTTATTCATCCATTCTCTTTCTTGTGGAGTTGAAGGACACATTTCCTTCGAAAGAGAAATGCCATGTCTCATAGGCAAAACTCATTTCTTGGATTCTTCCATACTTAACCTTTTCATCACTTTGTCTATATATGTACTTTGACTCAGACCAAGAAGTCATCTTGATCTATCTCTATAGATCTTAACTCCTAAGATATATGCTGCCTCACCCAAATCTTTCATAGAAAAACAACTACCTAACCCAGTCTTAACAGATTGTAAAGTATGTATATCATTTCCTATGATGAGTATGTTGTCTACATACAAGATTATGAAAGAAACAATGCTCCCACTAACCTTCTTATAAACACAAGGCTCATCTTCATTTCTGATAAAACCAAACTCTTTTATTGCATCATTGAAATGAAGATTCCAGCTTCAAGAAGCTTGCTTTAGTCCATAAATAGACCATTGTATCTTACAAACCTTTCCAGCATTTCTTGGAATGACAAAACCTTCTAGTTGTGTCATATACACATCCTCTTCAAGTTTTCCATTAAGGAAAGCAATTTTGATGTCCATTTACCAGATTTCATAATCATGGAATGCAGCTATTGTGAGCAAGATCCGGATGGAATTAAACATATCTACAGGGGAGAATGTTTCGCCATAGTCTACACCATGAACTTTTCGAAAACCTTTAGCGACTAATCACCCCTTGTATGTTTGTACATTACCTCCATGCCAGTTTTCTTCTTGAAAACCCATTTACACTCTATAGGTTTGACACCTTCAGGTGGTTCAACCAAACTCCATACTTGGTTTACTAACATGGAATCCATCTCAGATCTCATGTCTTCAAGCCATTTCTCAGAGTCCGGGCTAGACACTGCCTCTTGATAAGTCCTAGGCTCATCTTGATCCATAAGAAGAACATGTCCATGTGCAGTAACGAGAAATTCAAATCTCTCAGGTGCACAACATTTTCTTGTGGATCTACGCAGTGGTTGTGTTTCTAAATCTCTTGAATGCTCCTCAACAACTTGTGAAACATGCTCAACTTCAAGTTCATTGATATGTTGTTCTTAAACTTCTACAAGTTCAATATTTCTATTCTTCTCTTTATTTGAGAGAAATTCTCTTTCGAGAAAAACTCATGTTCGAGCAACAAACACTTTGTTTTTGTTAGGGTTGAAGAAATAGTATCCCTTAGTTTCTTTAGGATATCCAAAAAATATACACTTATGAGATTTAGGTTCGAGCTTTATAAATATTTGATGTTTTACATAAGCTTCACAACCCTAAATCTTCATAAAAGACATACTAGTACGCTTCCCAATCTATACCTCATATGATGTATTTTGAACCGATTTAGATGGGATACGATTTAGTGTGAAAGCGGCTGTTTCAAGTGCATGTCCCTAAAGAGTAGTTGAAAGATCACTATGACTCATCATCGATCGAACCATGTCTAACAGTGTTCGATTCCTTCTTTCAGAAACTCCATTCCACTGTGCTGTACCAGGTGGTGCAAGCTGTGAGACAATCCCACATTCCTTTAGGAGTACATCAAACTCTATGCATAAGTATTCTCCACCTCGATCTTATTGAAGTGCCTTAATACTCTTTCCTAGTTGATTTTGTACTTTATTTTCAAATTCCTTAAACCTTTCAAGGGCTTCAGATTTATGGCGCATAAGATAAATATAACCATACCGACTGAAGTCATCGGTGAAAGTAATGAAGTTATCGAATCCACCTCTGGCTTGTGTATTCATCGGTCTACATAAATCACTATGTATTAACCCCAATAAATTACTTGCTCGCTCACCTTTACTATTAAAAGAAGCTTTAGTCATTTTTCCCAACAAGCAAGATTCACATACATTATATTGTTCGAAACAAATGAATCTAGGAATCCATCTTTATGGAGTTTTGATATGCGTTTTCACTTATATGGCCTAAACGACAATGCCAAAGTTAAAGTTTGATTCGAGTCATTTTGTTTTGATCTTTTAGTATTTATGTTATAAATGGTGTTTTCTTGATCCAAAATATAGAGACCATTAGCCAATTGTGCTGAACCATAAAAACATTATCGAGATAAAAAGAACAACAATTATAATTAATAATAATCTCAAAACCAATCTTGTCCAAACAAGAAATAGAAATAATGTTCTTAGTCAAACTAGGCACAAAATAACAATCCTCTAAATTTAAATCAAGTCCACTAGGCAAAGATAAAAAATATGTACGTATAGCTAATGCAACAACTCTTGCTTCATTTCCTACTCGTAGGTCTACGTCTCCTTTAGCCAGATTCCTTCTCTTTTGCAATCCCTGTACGGAAGTAAAAATATGAGAACCATAACCGGTATTTAATACCCAAGAAGTAGATGTTGACAAATTAACATTAATAACATAAATACCTAAAACAAACATTTCGTTTGCTTTTGCCTTCTTGACCTCTTCAAGGTAAACAGGACAGTTTCTCTTCCAGTGTTGTCTTATCGCAATGGAAACATTTTCCTTCCTTGCTAACTCCCCCTTTGGGTTTCAATGTTTTTCCCTTTCAGTTTGGCCTTACCATTTCCCTTGGACTTTGCCACAACCTTTTTCTTTCCCTTTCCTTTTTCCTTGTGAACAATCAGAATGGGCTTAGATCTAACCTTTTTCATGTTACTTTCAGCAGTTCGTAACATGCTAAGTAATTGTGGCAAAGTCTTGTTAATTTCATTCATGTTGAAATTAAGGACAAATTAGCTAAAGCTATCTGGCAACGATTGCAGGATAACATCGGTAGCCAATTCATCTTTGAGAGGAAATCCCAACTTTTCCAACGTTTGGATGTAGCTCATCATCTTGATGACATGAGCTCCTACAGGAGTTCCCTCTGCCATTTTGCATTGAAAAAGAGCTTTAGAGGTCTCATATCTCTCTTAACATGCTTGCCCTTCGTATATTTCTTTGAGATTTTGAATAATCTTATATGAAACCATGTCCTCATGTTGCTTCTGAAGCTCAGGAGTCATTGTGGCAAGCATTAGACATCCAACATTTAACATGTCATCTATATGTTTCTTGAATTTGTCTTTGTCGGCTCTTGAAGCATTAGTTGTCGGTTCATCAGGAATAGGTTCTTCAATGACTTATTCCTTTCTTTCCTATTTGAGAACAATTCTTAAATTATGAAACCAATCAAGGAAGTTTATGTCATTAAGTTTATCCTTCTCAAGGAGTGATCGCAATGATAAAGTGTTGTTTACCATTAAATCTAAAACAATGGAAATATTAAAGTAAGTAAATTTACCGAATTAAAATTTATAAATAGGTCTTTATTTACAAATTAATCTCACTATTTTATTCAAAATTAAAAACCCTCTCTGTTTTAATTTCGGAAAAAATCAACGAAAATTTTTCTAGTGGGTGAGGATCCATAATACATCAATTTCCTAAATCAGCTTTGGCTTTTCTTTTAGGATAGTGATTATTTAGGTAAGTAACACTTTACTAGTTACATCTCATGTAACTCCTCATTTTAGTGAACAACTCTTGTTCAAGTCATCTCATGACTTATCCAAATATTTAACCTCTAGGTTTATAATCCTATTAGAATAACCTAGCTAAGTTATTACCAATATCTCAACCGGTGAATATCACTTGCTTATTCTTCGCGTTTAACCAAGATATATTTATGTGCCAATGCTTTGGAAAAGCCCACACAATATCGATCGAAACCTTAACGAGGGTAAATATTGGACGGTTAAATTAACTTAGATTATAAAGAGGGATTTGCGCAATTATCTCATCATTGCTCGTTTTAATATTAGGCCCTTATTGATCTCATCAATATTCATTCTTATTTTATCATTTGATGCATTGCATACATAACAGATATAGCAATAAATAAGATGCAATGGTTATAGCCCAAAACAATGACTAAGGTGGCCCATCCCAAGCCAATGGGATAACCAAAAAACCCTAAAGCCTAAGACTGCTCTCTAGGTATCTTCACGACATTCTTCTGCTCCTTGTGAATCTTTATAGGATTACAATTTTAAAAGAAACTCGTTTTACATACAAGGGGGTAGGATGAGAAGAGAAATACAACAGAGATATAGAAAGGCACGGCTCGTAGACCGTATTTCAAATTAAACCATTGTAAATTGAACAAGGGCTATAACCATGCATGTCAAACACCTTGCAAAACAAACATATAAAATATATACACGTTGTTATGTCTTTTTTAAAAATATTAATATGGGCCTTCAATTTGTATTACCGATGAGGGGTCAAGGGGCGATCTGCTATTGCACTCCCGGTGGGATTTTTTTTGAAAAACAGTACTTCCGTTTCTATGGAAAAACCTCACAATTTGATAACACTTATCAACAGAATTGTGCTTTTAGGATTTTCAATCCTGAAGGTTTTTTGCATCGGAACAACCATTGTTCCACTACCAAACGCGATCTACTATCTCACTCCCACGGATCATCATGTCAACGATTGACATATGGATTTCATAAAATCCTTGCAGCAACAAATCAATTGAAAAACAAATTAACAGATTACCATATTTATCGTTGTGGTTATCGATCCGAACAATGATATCATGCATATTTACCGAAAACGATAAAACTAGAACATGCATCTCATACATATCGCATCAACCAAGAATTTAACTCGAATTTGGATCGTACAAGTGGCTCTGATACCACTATTGGGATCGTCGGTGCACCCCACGGCGCAGCGGAAACAAAACTCAACAGTCTCACTAGCAATCCAAGTACGTAAAACCGAAATCGGGAGGAAAGGATGTGAATACTTACAATGGGTTCCTTGAAAAGTAGCAAAGATAATAGTGGAAAGTGGTGATCACGAACGGTTCGAATCGTAAGCCTCCACGAAAATACGTCTCGACCTCTACTTAGTTCACCCGATTGAGAGCAAAATTTTCTTTTCCCAAAAACAGTTTTGAGAAAAATGGCTGAAGTAAAAACAGCTACTAGACCTTACCTCCTTTAAATATATCAATTACCCTAACATCTTAGGGGTTTTAAAGTTATTTCGAATTAATAAATAAAATATTATTTAATTAATTCAAATTAAATATACATTAAAGACTTATAATCTGAATTACAATCTTTAATGTTTATTTAAAAAATTATTTAATTATTCCGAAATATATATCAATTAAAAGAGTTGTAATCTAAATTACATTCTTTTAATGCTTACTTACTATATTCAGGATAATTAAAATCATATGTATATCAAATATACATATCTTAACTCTACATATATTTTAGTAACATACAACAAATTGTACATTTTTTCTCATTTTAATCCTCTGGAGTGACCCTGTAGGTTGTTGTAATGTTAGTAGTAATTATTAGAACAATTCTAATATTACATATAATGAGTGACATCTAGCAATATATCAATGTCACCTAAGTTACAAGAAATTATGATTCGACATATCATCTTCGTGATTAACTCTTTTATGTATTATATCCTTTTGTCCTTTATATCTAGAATAGGCACAAGTCTCAGAATAGTCACACTTGTATAGAACATCTATTGTTTCTTGATATATAGAGTAGACTATAATTAACGAATAATTTGTGATATCACATATCAACTTATTTGAGCATGGCCATGCATTTCTAGTCTCCATCAATCAAGTGGTCTGTGATATATTTCCTATTATGTAGGCAGAACAAATCCTTTCTTAACCATATACACCCTACTATATATATCGAGATATATTCAATAACAGTCTTTATAGTGCAACCAGTTATGGAGCATGTTTAATTGTATCAAAACATACAACAATATATGTTGGGATGACATTGATCTCAAGTCTGAGGATCATACATATAGTCATCACCATGAGCAATGTTATGACTGTTACATAATAATCCAATACATATGCTCTTGATGGGTCAATCCAATATATTGTTCTCTAACAATATAATCATGTATCAATTCTGACATCTCTATGTCAATGACAACTCCTTATCATCAATCAATAACATGTTAGCCTTAAGCGTATTATTATTGTCCATGCCCATAATAATACTTGACTATGGATCTTTTAATAATGTTATTATATGGACTTTATTATATTTCAGTTTATGTTAAACACGGACATATAACTGAAAATAATATTGGCAATGCCTTTATTCAAAAAAATCGGTAAATAAATGTATTGTTACAATCATCATATGATTTATCTTTGGGCATACTCTAACATATCATTGATTCAAATTAATCCTCCAAATTTTAAATCTTTTCAATAAAATCACTAACTTGATATTTGGGTTATTACATTAGCTGGGAGGGGTTGAGTTCAATGACCCTCAAAGAATGTGTGTCTTACCAATTCCTAGCTTACCATTTAGACCCTAGAAAGGGGTTTTATTGGCTATACAGTCAACATGATTAACCTGGATAATCCCAATTACAGAATTGATTTCGACCACGACTTGTGGGAGACTCTATTCTACAGACTGTTTGGCAAGGTTCAAGTACACGATACAAGGGAACATATGGAAAGGGCTCGTAGTTGCATAAATCATGGAGGGATTCTAAGAAAGAATGAACTTATTCGTTTACATTGTTAATTTACCTATTACTTTAACGTACTAGGTTTTGAAATTCCAAGTATCGATACTCCAAGTATCGGTTTGAAGTAAGCAATTAGTGCATTGACATCCCCATTAACGATTTCCTTTGCTTTACCTCTTTGACGTGCATTGTAGATGTCTTATGTGTAAGTTCAACATTCTGATAACCCATATATAAAAAGCACCGTAGAAGTAATAGATAAATTTACAATGTAAACGGTAACAGTATATCGGTATAATAATAATAGCGTAAACACATCATATCAATACTTTGTTATTTCGGTATCGATACTTTAATTTCAGTATGCTTCACAAACAATTTGCACGCAAAATGGATCGACACACAAACACACACACACACACAGAGACATATATATATATATTCCAACTTATAATTTCGAAACCTATCACTTTAAAGTAATAGGGTAATTTCCAATGAAAATGATAAAAGTCAATCGGTATAATGATAATATACGCAAACATCAAGTATCGATACACATGTATAAAGTATCAATACATGGAATTTCGAAACCTTTTACTTTAAAGTAATAGGTAAATTAACAATATACACAGTAAACGTTTCTACCGATACAATGAAAATAGTCGTAAATGTACAAGTATCGATATTGTCATATAAGTATCATTTCTTATAATTTTGAAACCTATTACTTTAAAGTAATATTTAAATTAACAATGTACACGGTAATATGTTAAACCTCGGTACCTAGTAATAGGCGTAAACATAAAGTATCGATACTCTTTGTATAGGTATCGATACTTTTAATCCAGTATGCTTCTCAACAATTTGCACGCACAAAATGTCGATACATGTATAACAAGTATCGATACTTATAATTTTGAAACCGATTACTTTAAAGTTATAGGTAAATTTACAATGTAAACAGTAAAAATATAACGGTTTAATGATAATAGTCGTAAACATAAAGTATCGATACTCTTTGTATATGTATCGATATTTTTAGTCTAGTATGCTTCTCAAACAACATGCACACAGAAAGTATCGATACACGTATCACAAGTATGGATACTTATAATTTCGAAACCTATTACTTTAAAGTAATAGGTAAATTTATAATGTAAACGGTAAAAATCTACCGGTTTAATGATAATAGGCATAAACATAAAGTTTCGATACTTTTTGTATAGGTATCGATACTTTCTATCTAAACAACGTCGATACTTTCAACACAATTACCGATATTAAACCAATTAACTGGTTAGGTTAAAAATATTTTATCGTTTACAGTACTATTAACCTATAAACAAATCGGTACCAAGGTTCAAGTAAAAAGCAAATTAACAATGTACACGATAATATGTTGATAATACTTATAACATATCAAGTAATTAACCTATTTTATTATCGTCGGATTTCTAAGGCTCCATCATCTTTAAACTTTGGTAACATTTTAGGTGCTACCTAATATGTTGATAATATTGATAACAAATTAAGTAATTGACCTATTTTGTTATCATCGGATTTCTAAGGCCCCATCAGCTTTAAACAACCGCTACCTATTACATTAAATAAGCGATACTTGTTATGTTATTATGGTTGATAATGTTTCCAGTAATTAACCTATTTTGTTATAGTCGGATTTCTAAGGCTCCATCAGCTTAAACTTTGGTAACATTTTAGGGATTACCTAATATGTTGATAATAATGATAACAAATTAAGTAATTAACATATTTTGTTATCGTCGGATTTCTAAGGCCCTATTAGCTTTAAACAACCGCTACATATTACGTTAAATAAACGCTACTTGTTATGTTATTATGGTTGTTAATGTTTCCAATAATCAACCTATTTTGTTTTCTTCGGATTTCTAAAGTTCCATCAACTTAAATTTTAGTAACATTTTAGGTACTACCTAATATGTTGATAATATTGATAACAAATCAAGTAATTAACATATTTTGTTATCAACAGATTTCTAAGGCCGATCAGTTTTAAAAAGACACTATCTATTACGTTACATAATCGCTACCTAATATGTTATTATGGTTAATAATGTTTCGAGTAATTAACCGATTATGTTAAGGTCAATGTTTTTGACACATTTTACATACGACGATAACATTCTCGATTATTATCATTATTATTACCAATACAAATAATATTTCTTGTAAAAACATATAACATTTCTAATATTAATTATAACCGATCATTTATTTAATTAATCACACTATTTTTTAATCGTATTTTAACCCCCTCACGTCACGTCATAACCTCCTTCACAGACAATTGGATTTTTAAGCGTTTAAGAATTGGCTAACACCAATTGCTTTATCCCTACGCTCGCCTGGTGTCTCGCTCGGCGCGTGCATCCGACAGTCCCAAGCAACGGCTACCAAAATGCCACACATAGGTCGCGCGATCACCAAATTCCCAAATCCAAGTTAAAACCTTTCTCAAATTCTTCTTATATAATTAGGGTTCCTTAACAATTTTTAACACCCGATTCGTTTCTTAGGTTATTTAATCCAAAAGGTGTTCCCCTCCGTACATTAATTTAATGGCTGTATCGTCCTTTGATTCACTTTTGCTGTCGTCTTTTCTTTTCTGTTTGGATTCTTGTTCGGTTTTTCGTTTTGTTGATCTTTGTTTAATCACAAACCCATCTCATTCCCAGATTTTTAGTCAACCGTGTAGTTTCTGACATATTAAAATCGGCGGCGGAGAAGTAATAACCAACATGGGTAAACGCAAGAAATTTTGTTCCAAATATCTTTTTGTTTTGTTTCGATAATTTCTGCCAATGAATTTGATAAAACTTTTTATTTTAGTTATTTCAACAGGGTATTGTCTTTCTAAATTGTTATGAATATTATATTATTGATTGATTGGCCGAGTTGCGTTTGAGCACTCTTCTATCGTTTGTTTTGGGTGTGTTTGGCGTTGCTTTTTATTTATATTTTATTTACGGGTTTTTAGCTGAATAAAAAGAATTATATGAATTTGACAGGTAAAACTCAGCGTAAGAATATGACCATGTTAGATGGTGCTGATGATAGTAATAGTAGTATAAGTTCATCGTCAACCATGCGATCCGATCGAATGCGGTTTCTGGTATTGAAGAAGTAGAAGTTAATAAGGATAGTTTACTTGATGAAGCTGTGGATGCTTTATACGAAAAGAAGTCAGATACTGTTATTTAATATATTTGTTTATTTATGTTTTGGGTGAAATTTTGATGCATTCCTAAAATATCATTGTGAATGTGATTAGGGAAGAAATGTTTGGTTAGGTGAAATTGGTTAGACAAGTTTTGTAGATTTCTCAATTTTTTTTGAGAATTATTATGCTTTTGAGTTGGATAAGACTCCATTGGTGTTTTTCACCTTTTTTGAAGGGGTTCTACCCGAGAGAAGGCCTTGGCCTTGATTATTGAGGCTTTCAACTGTGACTTGCAGCATCAGTTCGTGGAGAAGAAGTAAGTTGCACTTTTCTAAGTGTTTTTTAATCATGGTTTTGATTTATGTTATTGCAAGAATTGCCCAATGTATTAGGATCATGGTTCTATAAGATTTTATGGAGTTGTGATTGGGTGGCTAAAATTCATTAATTGGTTAAATCATTGGGGCACCAAAAATTGGGAATAGCACTCATTTAGTAGGATTGATTTGTTAATCAGACTTCAGATCACATACATGGCATTAGATTGTTATTTTCTATTGCCAAGGACATTTGCAGTTGGTGGTGAAAATGATTCTTATGATTTAAAAATATGGTTTGAGTACATGAATCTACGTGCTTCTGATGCTCGAATTATCTTTTGCTGTTCAGGTTTGCTACATTACTGCACCAGTGTGTGAATTCTATCAAAAAGGGGTCCAGCAAAGAGATATCTTTAGCTTCCCATGTCATTGGTTAGTTTTGAAAGCTTTTGCAAATTTGAGTGCACACATGCATGGAAGAGACCACAAGGCTTCAGTATTCAAGCTGATAAATTTCTTTTTGTAGGTTTGCTGGCATTGACTGTTGGCCCTGGAGATAATGCACAGGAAATAATGGTGGAGTCAATCACTCCTATTTCACTGGCTTCTAAATCTGGTTCTGAATCTTCTAAGATAGCTTCGGTATGCAAGAAGTTTAATTGGAATTTGTTCTACCTCTAATATTTTGTTTGTATTATGACGCTCAATCAGTTCTTTCGCATTTACCTGGTTACTTGTTATAGTTACTGAATTGCTTGGCTATCATCACTTTTGTTGGGGGGATTGATCCCGAGGAAACAGAAAAATCAATGCAAATCATGTGGCAAACAGTTCATTCCTAAACTAGGCTCTAATATAAGTATCCTGATTTTCGTTAATTGGTGAAACATCCAAATTCTGATAGCGTATTGAGGTTCACTGAATCGGTTATTGCTTCTATTTTGTCAATGTGAAAGCATGATTATTTGTTTATGCTTCATAATTTTCTTTATTTGAGAATTAATTGTTTCTGCTTGACTCGTAGGTTGTTACTGTCAAACCTTCTGCTGTTGTAATAACAGCAGTTGTATCTGCATCTGCCTGGTCGTTCCTTTTGACAACCATGGATTGATAGAGACTCGGTCCCAATCTCTGGCAAGAGTGAGTCAGCTCTATGGATCATTTTTTTTGGGGGTACTCTTAAATCCTCTTCATATATACTTTGGTTATGAACCAACTTACTGTTGGGTTTAAATCTCAGAAAAGTAGGTTAAACAACCTTGTGATACTTTGATGCTTCCACAATATATAAGGCTGAGACTGATCGATCATGGAAAATTATGCAGATCCATAGCATATTTGTCCACTTTGCTAGACAAGGATGACCGATCTGTTCGCATTGCTGCAGGGGAAGCATTGGTAGTAATTTTTGAGATGGGAAGCTTAGAGATGTTTGCTGCTGAAGCTAAAGGCTCAAATGATGGCTCAATATCCGAAGGAAATAAAACTGAAGAAGCATTCTCAGATATACTAGGACTGAGGGGGGTAATTCTGAATCAAGTCAGAGACCTCTCTATGGAAGCTGGTGGTAAAGGTTCTGCCTAGAAAGATCTGAACAACCAGAGAAATTTGTTTAAGGATGTCTTGGAGTTCCTTGAGGTATTAATATTGTCTTTCATTTTCATGACTTACAATTCTAGGACATCTCATGTTAATGTTTATTATCTTGGTAATGTTAGGATGGTTATTGTCCCGAGACATCAATGAAAATTGGCGGGGATTCACTGCAGACATCAACATGTTCTCAGTTAATTCAGGTTTCCTTTCTTCCTCTAATTCTTTAGTTTCCTATAGGAGTTACGTGCCATGAATTTTCAAAGTAATTTATAAAAGTTCAATGCGACAGTTGAACTTTTTGAAGCACTTTCTAGGTGGAGGTTTGACCAAACACATGCAGGTCAGTCTTCTTTTTCTGTGAAGTTTACACTTGTTGATTCGGTTTGCTCGTATTTTGTTTTCTGGTTGATTAAGATTGACATGACTTGTGCAGGAATACGGATTTCTTCAAGAGGTTTTTGGTTTTACGCCAAAAAGGAGGAATCTTCTGGGTAGTGAGGATATGTCCAACAGTCAAAAGGTTGGTTTTAACCATGTTGAGTGTTTCGTCTTTCAATTACGCCTCCTTTAAGATTCAGGTCTATAATTCATTAGGTCATCATACCTCTTAAAGCTCGTTATCCGGTCTGTGCCATGAACTGCTATGGTAATTTTTTTTTATAGACAATGGTGTGTTAGATGGCTGGTTATAATTATTATGTTATTGGTTGATATATGCGTGTCTTGAATTACCCAAAGATATGAAATTGATATTGATTTATTCGGATTCTGTGGTACAGAGAATGTACAAATCACCAAATTCAGCGATCAGCAAAGCAAGAACCCAGATATTGAACAAGCGGCGGATGCAATCCAAGGTAAGCATTTCTAATCACTAGTAAAATTGGCCTCCTGGTTAATGTTTGTTCTCTCTTTTTTGTTTCTATTCAGGATAGAAACTCTGGGCACTTTGCTATCTGCGCTGGTGATGAAGATTCATAGACTTCTGCAGGCAGAAACCGACTTGAGAACTTGGATATCATTTTGGTTTAAATTTTCGATGGCTCATAAATATACAATTGTGTAACGTTCATTGTACTCATTTTGTGCTTTCTACACAAGTTATTTGAGTTGAAATGAATTCATTCATGGCCTGTAATGAATATCAGCTTCAGTAATAGCCTAGGCCTCAGCCCTCAGATCACTGAATGTCCCTTTCATTGAACCAGCAGTTCCGCTTTAGTCAGTGATTGAGCCAGCAGTTATTTGAGTTGATCGAATTGGATCAGTTCAAATTTTCAGTAGGGAGAATGCAAATTTGAGTTCATACCGTATTGACACTATGTATCAAGTAAAGAAATTGCCAGCAAGATTCTACAACGAACAAAAAATATAATTAATAAGCAAGCCTCTAATCTTGGTTTGGTTACAAATAGATCATTTCTTTCTTTCTATCTAAAACTCATAGTTTAGTTCAATTAAATTATTGCTAAAAATAATTAATGATCAATAAAATTTAGATAGGATAGTGATCTGATCTTGTATAATAATAATTTTAATCTTTAAATCTTATAAAAGTAGTTAATTTATTCTTAAATCAAAATAAATCAATAAATTTAACCTTTCATATTTTAAAATTTCATCAATTCATTCTTTGTTCTTATCCTAAATATTTTATATTAATTTTTTGTTCATTTCTTAGTATAATAACAGTTTAACAATATCTTCTTGTTGCTTTACAGTAGAATGTAACTATTTAATTATTTTGTATCCCTTAGATTTATTTTATTTGATAATATTGTAAAAATGTTTAAATTGATGGAATTTTAAATATGTGAGATAAATTTTATTGAATTTTTTGAATTTATAAAATATATAAATTTTAGGACTAAAAATATTATCATATCGGTCATATGGATATTTGTTTTAATTTCAATGATAAAATTATATATTTATAATAATATTTTAATAAGTAATTAAAATAATCATGTATAACTAAATTAATAAATGAGTAATAGTTTTATGAAAAGAAAATAAATTTAACCGATAAGCTATAATTAAAAAGTCTAACAGTACACATGTTTTTATATTATTACTATTTTTTATGGATTTTATAATAATAAAAATTATAATTTATTAAATAGATAAGAATCACGAATGTACTCGTGCCATGATTTATAAAATAATAATATAGATGACGGATTGTAATATTATAATTTGAGTGAAGGTGAAGGTGAAGGTGAAAGTGAGAGTGAGGTAACCCAAATTTGTTATAAAATGTAAAAGGAGAGATTGATTATGTTAATTAAAATTGATGGTATTACAGGAAGTGGGATGAAATTTGTGGACCCATTTTGATAAGTTAAAGTGAGTAGAGATATGCATTCGATCGAATCGAATTAAAATAATTTAAATTATTTAAATTGACGAATTATATTTTATAATTTAAATTTAATTTAAATTTTTTTAATCGAGTTAAAATTAAAAATTATTTCAGTTTCTATACAATTTATGTTCGCGGAGAGTTGTCAAATTCAATTTCTCACCGCGTTTGATTTTGACGGCTTTTGTTGACTTGGAAGCCGCCGCATTTGAGAAAAGAGAAGATCGATCTCTCACTCGCTCACTCGTTATTATAATAAAACCATCACTTTCTCACCACTTTCCTTCTACTCCCCCTTTAAAAACTCTCACTCGCTGCTCTTCAACTCACAGTTCTTCAATTCCAACTCATTTTACAACGAACCCATCTTCTTCCGATTTCCATGGCTCTACAAGCTCTCAACTCTCCAACATCCTCTCCCTTTGACTCCCATGTTCATTGCCTCCACTCTTTCACCAAGGGCAAGCGTTCCAAACGACCACGTCTCGACCAGGACGACGAATACCTCGCTCTCTGCCTCCTCATGCTCGCACGCGGCGCTACCGACAACTCCTCCACCCTACACCCACCGCCGGAGGAAAAAGTTGGTTTCAACTGCAGGGTTTGCAACAAATCCTTTCCCTCCTATCAGGCTTTGGGTGGCCACAAAGCCAGCCACCGTAAACTGATGGCCGCCAGCGAGGACTGTTCAACCTCTTCCACATCGTCGAACCCCAGCGGTAGATCCCACGAGTGTTCCATCTGCCACAGAAGCTTCCCTAGCGGACAGGCCTTGGGTGGGCATAAGCGACTTCACTATGAAGGCGGCAAAGCTAACAGCGGGACAACATCTGAGAAACAAGGCTCCAGCACTAGTACCACCAGCCAGAGGGGCTTCGACCTGAACCTGCCGCCTCTGCCGGAATTCTCGAGGCCCAACTTCTTTGTTTCCGGCGGAGATGATGAAGTGGAAAGCCCACACCCTTTGAAGAAGCCACGCCTCGTGATACGGATTCCACTCAAAATTAAAGTCAACTAAACAAATACCGTGGTCCTTTTAGGAATCTAGAGTCTTCTTGATTTGTTGGAACAATATTCTTTCCCCTGTATATAGCATTTGAAGAATTCCCCACTCTCTCAACAGCTATTGTTCAATTAGTTTTGTTTTAATTCAGATATTCATTCATAGTTTCCAGCTAATTGGGAATCTTCATATAATCAAGTTTGTTACATTCGTTTTATCATATTATATCCAAGGGTTACTTATAAATAAGATAAGATGTGCATCATTCATTACGTGAAAAATGAAAGCAACCCAATACAGAGCTTATATACGAAGAATCATTGTCCAACATCATTTACACGTATATATTTACACACTTTCATTGGCAGGCCCATGCAAAATGAAAACCAAAGGCAACCTATTACCTAACCTAAGGATAGTTCCTTTCAAACTACATTTTAATGTATCGATAAAAAGTCCAAAGTATCATCTCTCCATGCTTATGACATTCAATCAATTATCGAAACCTTTCTTCGAATCATAATTTCAGTTGGTATTGAATTTAAAATCAGACGATTTTGTTGTCAAAGGTGGGAGAAACCTGGTTTAGTTGTAAATGAGCGTTCTAAGGCTACATGTCTTCACCTGCTAATTACCCAACCCGTAAGTTTTGAAACGAGCCCGAATAAAACACAACAGAAGAGAAATTTACCCGCATGGCTGCAATTGCTGGTAATACTTGTTTGCATCGATAGAGTGAAGGAATCTCGTTTGTGCTTAAATTTCTAAGTTCTGCCACCATTGTGTTAACTTTTGCAGCCTATCCACAAAAGAAGATACAAAAATTACATGCAAGCTTATAGGAACAGATGAAATTGATAAAATCTGGCTTTAAAGGGAAGATGTATTGTAATTAGGTCATCCACAATTCAGATGAGCGAAACCAAGATGTGCAATTGGATCGACTTGTAACACTTTTACTACTGGTACACTCGTTTGAGCAAACAAGCCGTTAAAGCTAACATCATATCAATTTGATTTGCTGCTGTACTTGAATGGTTCTATTGCGGTCATACCTATCTGTTTGATAAAGGCTACAAAATTACGTAAACATGGAAACAACTAGCTAAAAAATAATCTGGTTCCTGTACTATGGATGATTATTTTCATTTCGCCTGGTTAACAAAGTAAACCAAATGGCAGCTAATCATTCAGAAAGATCAGGTATCAAACTAAGAACACACGAGTAAACCTAGCAAGCCTTTTAGACAAAGTCTTTTTCTAACTAGCTAAAAGATAAAAGCACTTGAAAAAAGATAACGCCCACCGTGGGGCTCGAACCCACGACCACAAGGTTAAGAGCCTTGCGCTCTACCGACTGAGCTAGACGGGCTTGGTTGGTACTGATCTATGCATATCTATGTTGATAATTTATTGATTTAATCCGTGGCACCAGAAAAGAAGCCACCTACCCAATCCCATTATACAGAAGTAAACGCGAAATCGTAAACATGGTTCAACACATAACAAACCTATCGTATTTATCATAGGTTTTATTATGAGAGAAGATGTGCATCAAAAGCTAAGCCCATCATCATTCATTATATGAAAATGAAAGAAACAAAAAACAAAGCTTATATACTAAACATCATCGACTAAAATTCCAAAAACCGTTTTAATCATAGAGCATGATACCCACAGAATAAAAAGGATTAATCTACCTTTAGATATTTGTCAAAAAAAAAAAAACTTCCAATAGATAGCAATATATTACTATTAAATTAACTTTTGTCTGAACTACTGCTTAAGAAAAAGGGAGTTTGAACATAAAAGGGGAACGAAGGAAACTTCGATCTTTGGGCATTAAAGAATGAAGGGTGAGGGGAGAAAAAGGGATGAGGTAAAAAAGCAAGAATTACCTTCGATAATAATGAGCATATGGAGGATGTTATTGCCTGCATTACATACTGCTGAAAAAATTGCTTCCTTCAGTTTTGGGATATCAGCCTGTACAAATAAAGCGACAAAGCAAATTTTTCTCCCCTTTCTTTTTAAGACCCAAATAAAGTAGAGCATTGACAGCGGAGATGCTAAAGCTTGAAGGAAATTATCAAATTTCAGAATAAGAAACTTACCCTTGCCCCACAAACCAGTGGAAGGCGGAGTATGCTAGCCGTCAGAGCTTCGATAGCCCCAGACAAATAACTGCAATATTCATGGTCCAGGACAGCCCATTCATCCAACAATATCATCTGCACTTATCAATGAAAATAATATGTAGTAGTCGATAGATAAAAAAAAAAAAGCATTCAATTTGCAATATGCAATTCAAATAAGATACGGCAGACAGTGAAAAACTAGTAACAATCGAGTTAAGATAAAAACAAATGGTTAGAAGTCTTAAAACAAAGAAAGAAACGAAGCCAACAATAAACACAACTAGTAGGGAGCTATTGTTCTTACCTGCCCTCGAGGATGGAATTCAGCTTCAAATTTTGTCTCAGCAATTGTAACTCATTTCTTTTGGCTCTAACAGATTCTCGCAGTTTTGAGGTGGTAGTCCAAGCATTATAGAGTCTTTTCTGTAATAGGAACATGTTGATAAAAGAATTCATCCTCATTTTTACTAACTTCAATGAAGATAATCGAAAAAATGAACTGTAAGTAAGTAAACTGAAAAATATGATGACAAAGGATTCTTCATCATATTTTAACATGATCAAACTCATTTTAAGCCACAAAACAACTCTGCTGCTTGCACGCTACAGAATTTCTACACCGCAAAAGTGGTTAGAACCAAAAAGACAGAATGCCAAGCACTATAACAGAAGTGGCCTGAATAATTTCAGTTCTACCACGAACATTTTTTCCCCATAGCACATAATTCAAGTCAATTTTGTTGGCCAGGTTCTAGAGTTTTTGAATGAAAAATTAGAAATTCCAGGCAGTAAGAGCAAGATAAATTGCGAGAAGCCAGGCAACTTTCTCACAATTTAACATAACAAGAAAGCATGATATATAATAACAAAAGTAAATCTTAGCCATAACCCTGAAAAGGTAATGGCGTGCAACATTTACAGCTGCGAGTTGTGCAGCCAAATTACACTACGAGTGAATTCTATGAATGTTGAGTTACAGTGAAGCATGCAAACTTGAAGCATACAAACAACAAGGTAGCAGTAGCGCAAAGTGCGCAACTTAGTTTTGCGCTACTTAGTTGAATACAACAAGAGAGAAATTCGAAGTCAATACCTCTGTATTAGACCTTTTGGAAGACAGAGTCGCATCTGCTCTAGCATTAACAAAACGCCACTGCAACAAATGGTTATGGAGTAGCCTCAACAAATGAGCATCTGAAACTTTGTTCTCCCCAATCTTAATAGCATCACCAACTAAGCTCAAATTCGATGGCCTATTTACGAAATTACCACTCAACCCAAGCTTTCTTGGTGATGCAGGCCGAACTGGCCCCTGAATTTCCCATAACTGGCCTCTGCTGTTCAATGCACCTTTTGGAGACGACAAAGGACTGTCAGTTCCGTACTTGTCTCGTACAATTTGCTTAGAGTGCGCGGTATTTTTCTTAGGAACCGGATAACCAGGATCAGACCGGCATAACCGATTAGCAGTCTCTTGCCAGGACCGAGCCGAAACCAATATTCCCCGAGGCCCGCACTTAACATATATGTCGCCAGAAGAATTTTCTGGAATTCCTGGAGTACTACCAGAAGGAACACTTCAGGTATCAGAAGCCGCGAGATTATATTGAAGCTTAGGTACCAGAAGGAATTGGGCCAACATTTTCAATAAATCACGTCATTAATATGTATATAGCAGCTTGAATTTAAATCTTTTCAATAAATATATCAACGACAAAATATAGTATGCTTACAGAGTTGGATTGGATCCAAACTTCAAAGCCTCGACTCGACTT
Source organism: Hibiscus syriacus (assembly GCF_006381635.1). Taxonomy (NCBI): domain Eukaryota; kingdom Viridiplantae; phylum Streptophyta; class Magnoliopsida; order Malvales; family Malvaceae; genus Hibiscus; species Hibiscus syriacus. The sequence goes on along the minus strand of NW_024062980.1, from coordinate 10,267,962 downwards.
TCTAATTTTCTTAAAATCTCAGTAACAAAACAATCTTTCTATAATAAATAATTCACGACTTCAATATTGACATGATAAAATCATTCTAATCTATTTTTTCAAATAAAATGATTTTTATGGTACACAATGGAAGATACATCGGGTAGTTAGCTTTTTACGAAGACGTGTCGTAACCGTTTTTCGGTTTGAGTCTCGGAATTGGGCTTCGACTTGAAAAATGTGGATTGGAGTCGTCACCGACCATTTTAAAATGAATTTAGGTGGGTCGAACACCATCTTATCTAATCTGTGTTTTTACCAGAAATGTGTCGGGTTCGGGAGTCGGTTACGGTCAAGGAATGATTAGCAACCTTAAACCGCCCTTTCGATACCAATTAATTTGCTGGTTGTATTAGTTGCGAAAATTCGAAATTTAAATTAAAATTTAACAAACCCGATTCAAATTACTTACAATTAATTGATTTGAATACCCTTAAAAGATACAAACGTTAGATTCGTAGTGTAGTATAAAATCGAATTAGGATAGCAAGTGTGCAAACGTGAGAATAATAAATAAAACGCGTAAAAATAAAAAATAACAAAACACGTAAAAAAAATAATAAAAAATAATAAAAATAAACAAAATTAATAAAATGTTAAAAAAACAAAGACACAGATAAAGGGAAAAATTAATAGAGTAAAAAAATAAAAAAAGGTAAAAGAAATAAAAAAGAAATAAAAAATATGTACATATAAAGTAGCATTTATTAAAATAAATAAAAATAATAAATATATAATACTAAGTAAAACAAATAAAAAAATGAAGATATACATGATATTAAGGAAAAAAATAATAGAAAAAATAAAATAAAGTAAAAATATAATATATAAATAAATAAAAACGAAAATATAATATTAAGAAAATATATATAAAAACGTATAACATATAATATTAAGAAAAAAATATATACCTAGTAAATGGAGAAAAATTAATACATCTTATACATATATATATATATAATGATATAAGATATATATAATAAAAATAATATAATATAAAAAAAGAGGAATATAGTAAATAAATAAATAAAATATAATTAAAAATATATATATAGGGGACGAAATTAATATAAAAGTAAAATTAAAGGGTAAATTTCAAGGTAAATTAAAGATTAAGATTGACTTAGGGGGAATATTAAATTTTTTCAAAAAAATGAACATGTCTCGGGAGTAGATCTAGGTTCGAAACTTCGAAATCCCACCCCTTTTTGGTTATCGGCGCAACCCACGCTTTGGGTTATTCAAACCAAATCTCAAGAAAAATAACATGTACATGCGAGAAATGAACGAATCAATGTAAAAAAAGATACTACCTTTTATTTCCTTTTCGAATCATTTACAATAGCTTTGTCTTTGTATTTTTTCGTGCTTTTCTCTGTATCTTGTATGTAAATCCGTGTGTTACAAATGGGGAGGATTATATATATTTATAGTGAAAAAAAACTAACTATTTTTAGAATCAATAGAATCCTAATGCAACTAGACTCCTTGCTCGGTTTTTGCACGTTTGTTGGTGTGGTTGTTGCTTTAAAAGATATGGTGGTGGAAGAGTCATCTTAGGAGATGAACTCTTGCTAGTTCTATCTTTTAAGAAAATGGGTGTCTACAGCTGCCTCTCTTTGTCCTTTTTCGTGGAACGAAAAATAGGACAAAGATAAAAAGACACAAATTTTCGTTCAGTGGAGTTGAAGAATAACTCTCTGTCGAATTGAGTTGCGGATGGCTCCTCCATCGCGAAGTCGAGTCCATATTGAAATGATTTGAATCAGAAAGTGGCTTCTCGTTGTAGTCCACTTTGGTATTCTTCTCAGTTTAAAGACCTTGGCTAAAAATTCGACTGGAAAGTAATCCCTTGACTCCACAATGTGGTTGATATGCTCTCGAGCTGAATGAAACCGAACTCGAAAAGTCTTCGTTGACAGATAGCTTTTCTCGACTTAAGCTATACTGACGAAAAAAAGGCTTCTTACTACTAAGGTACGGCTAACCCCGATCTTCTTCTCGACTTGAAAACCACGATTGTAGTCGGAAAATAGTGTGATTGAGGTGTCATCGAGCTGAATGGAATCGAACTCGACAATTTTCGTTGACAGATAACCCTTCTTGCCTTGAGCTATGTTGTAAATTTGATTTACGTCTGAGTTGAATGTAATCGAACTCGAAGGTCTTTGGTGATAGATAATGAGTTGGATATCCTTCGTCATGAAGTTGAAATCCAATCTAGAGATGGATGCTGCTTGTGTGCACGATTCCCCTTCGTCGTGAAGTTGAAACCGCGGGTGGCCCCTTCGTCATGAAGTTGAGCCTGGTAATTGGATATCCTTCATCGTGAAGTTGAAATCCAAGTAGGTAGTATTGTTCCAAGTCCAATATCCTCCGTCGTGAAGTTGAAATTGGCTCTAGAACTGGGAAATTATTTGTTGACAGCCAGCCGCCCCTTCGCTGTGAAGTTGAGCTTGTGTTGTCTCGAGTTCAATATCCTTTGCTGTGAAGTTGAAATTGACTCTGAATGAAACTGAAAAGTTGTTTGTTGACAATCAGTCGCCCCTTCGTTGTGAACTTAAGCTTGTGTTGTCTTGAGTCCAATATCCCTCGCTGTGAAGTTGAAATTGGCTCTGAAACTAGGAAGCCCCTTTGTCGTGAAGTTGAGCCTCAAATGGCACGATATCCTCCATCGTGGAGTTGAAATCGTGGATGTGCGGGTACGATATCCTCCGTCGTGGAGTTAAAATCGCAGATGGCTCATTCGTCGTGAAGTTGAGCCTTGACTTGAATATCCTTCATCGTGAAGTTGAAATCCAAGTATTGTATGTTGCGGGTGGACACGATTCCCTTCGCTATGAAGTTGAAACCGTGGATGACCCCTTTATTGTGAAGTTTGGCTTCGAGTTAGATATTCTCCTTCGTGAAGTTGAAATCTACTCTCGAGCAAATTGTGTCGCTTTGAGTTCAATATCCTTCGCCGCGAAGTTGAAATTGACTCTAGCTAAAACCTGAAAAAGTTATGCATATATGTGATGCTATGGATGCAATGATCTTATGTGTGCCTAAAATGCATACGTAACATATGTTATCTTGGGGCTCTGGAGAGAAATCTCGATCTTCGGTTGCCTGTCTGGAATCTTGATTCTTGAATCTTCAAGTTCTGATCCCTGATCTTGAATTCTTTACATGTTCAAATCTGATGTGCATATTCTATTTTTGATTTGAGAAATGCTTCTCGACCATCTCAAGTATGTGTCTGAGCTGAGTGTAACGGTTCAGATGATGCTTCAAGAGAAGTTGTCTCGAAAGAGATAGAATTCGTTTCAAGGGAAACGATCTCAAAGATATCTGTTGTTTCATGAAAACGGTCTCAAGGGAAACAAAATTTTGTTTTAAGGGAAATAAATTTGAAGATTTTGTGTTTCAAGAGAAACTGTCTTAAGGGAGACAAAATTTGTTTTAGGGGAAATAAATTCAAAGATTTTGTTTCAAGGGAAACTGTCTCAAGAGAGACGAAATTTGTTTCAAGAGAAACTGTCTCAAGAGAGACAAAACTTAGTTCCAAAAGAAACTGTCTCAAGGGAGATGAAATTTGTTTCAAATAAAACATATTCAAATAATTTGTTTCAAGGGAAACTGTCTCAAGAGAGACAAAATTTATTTCAAAGGAAACTGTCTCAAGAGAGACGAAATTTATTTCAAGGGAAATGTTTTCAATGTTTATGTTTCAAGAGAAACTGTCTCAAGGGAGACAAAATTTTGTTTCAAGGGAAACTATCTCAAGCGAGATAAAATCTTCTTTTTAAAAACAGTCTTGAGTGAAATGAAATGACTTCTTTCGAGTGAAACGGTCTCAAGTGAGACAAAGTCTGTTTTAAGAAAAGCAATCTCAAGTGAGATAATCATCTGCATTAAATGAGACTGTCTCAAGGGAGACAAAAGTTATATTGGAAATGTTGAATCTGAAGATGAATGTCGATCTTTCAATATGTCGAGTTAGTTGAAGTGTGACTTCTTGCTGCTGAGTTAAGCAACCACCATCGATTTTTGCACACTCTTTTGAATCAAGTATATTTCGCCTTGAAGTTGAAACTTGACTCTAAAGCTGCAAAACTTATGTATGTGAAAAAAATGATAAATATGATGCTCTAAAATGTATGCATAATGAATGAGTTCTTGTTTTATTCCTTGGACAGAATCTCATTTTTTACCTGTTGGTTCCTACATATGGAGGAAAAGCCTTCGGAAGATATGATCGTTCACATCAGGATTTTGAATCCCCAGAGATGCCCCAATATTCAATGTTGAATCTCCAAAAATGCCCCAACATTAAAAGTGCCCCTATTATTCCTCATTTCTTGCTTCAACATTAATTCTAAGCATGAGATTACTGTTTGAGAGCCACATGTCATTTACCAAGATCCACTCTAGAGAGATTGTCTTGTTTGAAAAAATGTTTCTCTTTTATTTTCAAAGTTCTGAAAATATCAATTAAAAGAGTTTCAAAAAATGTTTAATCAGAAGTTTTGAAAATATTTCCCCTTTCACGATTTTACAATTAAGACGAATCATAAAACTAGAGTTCATTGGATATCAAAGAATTAATTACAATGTTAATCCTTCAATAAATTATAGCTATTTGACACGTGCCAAGATCAAAGCTATTTTTGGGAAATGGTTAAGTAAGGAAAGGATAAAAAGTATCAGGTTTTTTTGTTTAGTCAAAGGTTTGGCATTTTTTGTTTATTTGATGCCTAAAGGTTTGATGGGGTACCTTGTATGCTCCTCTACTGGAAGTGCTCTCCGACTCCCAACTTTCATGGTCATGCTCGGATTGTGCGATGCCTTATCAAGGAATTTGTGCGATCGCCTCAGCTACCCGATTTTCGTATTCGAACCGCCTTTTCAGGTTTTCAACTCGAACCCTCCTTTGGTTTCAAGACGTTATTCGTAATTTACGTCTTGAACCTCCCTTTGTTATTTTTCTCTTTCATACATTAATTACACTGTTTTTGCAAATAACGATTAGTCCTGATGGGCGGGATGAAATCTGAAGATAGTCTCTTCTGTTTAGAAATCCATGTATGATTAGAAGGGACTTTTAAGGCACGTAACGTAGGTCATGGTTTATGGTTATGAAAGAAATGGATAAAAGTCTCAAACAAGTGTTTAAGGGTGATTGAACCAAGGATCAATTCATTCAGATGTCTTCAATCATATCTTGCTCAATTTGAATCTACTCGTATATGTGTCTCTCTTGATGCTCTATAATCTTCGAGTGGAGTGATTCAGTAATTCAGAAATGATTGTGCTTGATCAATATCATTTGATGCTCTATGATCTTCGAGTGAAGTGGTTCAGTGATTTGATCAATCTCATAGTTTGAATCTCGATGAGTCGTTTGAATCGAGAGAATCTTTGCATATGCATATTGTCTTCTTTTTTCATCAATTTTCCTTTGTTTTTCTCTTTGCTTTTTTTCTCTTTTTTCTCTTTTTTTTCTGATTGAATCTTCACACTTGGCATTTGGTTCACCTTTCGGTATCTCATCTGAATCAATGTTTTCTCCACCTTGCCCCCAGTATGGAGGGTGATCCTTGGTTAGGGTTGAATCAGAAGAAAAATACTATAGGCTCAAAATGGGACACAAATGATATATATTTTCTCTTGTTGTGAAGGGATGAAGAAAGAAAGTCGTTCATCATTTCATACATGGAAGTCCTCATAGAAGAGGTATCCCAGGGGGATAGATTTTCAGGATTAATTTTATTCACATGAAAACAGTGCAATTAATGCATGGTAGAATTATTCCGAGTTAATTCTTCTTTTTGCTTTTTGCCCCCAACATGTCTCAATGTTCATGCTCCCTGCGAGATGCCCCAAGTTGTGTCTTAGAAGAAGGCTCATGTTCAAATGAACAACTCAATGCATTGGGTTTTAATGGCATAAAAATGTCAATTTTGAGTCTAAAAAGACAATGGTGTGACTTTATTTGACTCAAAGAAAGGTATGGGTGTATCAAAAAGATAAATGCAATGTTCAAAAGTTTCAAAGGGAGGTAATGCCAAAATTTGGTCTTTTTGGTAATGACCATGAGTTATTTTGGGTAAAGAATCAAGATATTTTATTTTATGGTTTGAGACAAGATAAGAAAGGTCTAATCTTGTCATATGTCAAAAATCTATAATTCTTAAAGAATTAAAAGAATCCTTAATTCATTTAATATTCGAAGAACTAAAGATTAAAATTTGTTCAATTGCTCCACCTTAGAAAGTAGCATAAATTCAATCATTTAAAAGATTAAGCAAATATGAAAGATCAAAGACGTGTTCAAACAAAATAATCCTATAAGTGCAAATGATATATGCAATGTCCCCTTCTTCGGCTGTCTATACCCCTGAATCCATCAGGTTTTGGATCTCGCGCTTCAGCGCCTTATAGTTCTCAGATGAATGTATGGAGCATCCTATGTGGCAACTGCAAACAGCTTCAACATCGTAGCCCTTAGGATATGTGGACTCTTTTCTCATATCATCCTGGTAGGCTTAGTCGTATAACCAGCTGATCGGGCTCATTCGTTGTGATTTCAATTTTTTTTTCTTTTGATGTTACAATCTTGCTTCCATGTGGTGTCATGTGGTTAAAACCACTTCATCGAATTCTCCATGAAGAAATTTCATGTTTATCAAAATGCTTAAAAAATGAAATGTAGATGCAAAATGCAAAAATACATGAAATGTTCGAGGCATTGATCCAAAAAAATGTTTGTTATTATAAATAATCTTTATTGGGACAAAAGTGTTTTATCTTTTAAGAGACAATAAACATATTTAAAGGTACATCCAGACTAAATCCTCTAGACCCTGAAACAAGTTAACTAGTCTTCTACCTTCATTTGTCACCGGTCGAATACCATGCCGAACCGCTCCGGCTTCTCTGGCTAAATCGTGCAAGTGACGAGCTGTTTTTTGTACTTGTTCCCAAAAGTATCGAATGACTGCATCTCTGGCTTTCATCCTTTGTTGAACCTGTTCTATAACGGAAACATCATTGAAATCCTCCATCAAATGGATTATCTGAAGTTCATTGAATTTGTTGACAATGGCTTCCAATGCAGCTATCGTTTTGTCATCTTGTTCTTGTTGTCTTTGAAGGGACTCTCGAGGTCAGTAACCTTTTTCTCGTCTTGCCCCTGCCACATTTGTCAACCTATTTTTGAAAAGTTGACTTTTGATCTATTTGATTGTGGGCACCATGTCTTCTTGATCGAATGTGACACATAGTTGTCTTCCAGATTATCCTCATTTTCTTTCTGAGTCTTTTCTGACCATAGCCAGACCCCCGTGTTTTTCATCTCTTGTATTACAACCCCTTTGTACATTAATACAGATCATTCATGTTTTAACAAACACGTTTTTTGTGGATCAACACCTCTTTTAAATGATGCGAATGATGAAAACAAAAGTAAAATAGAGTTAGTGAGGTAAATTGAAAAATCCTACCCCACATGATATCTACCCCACATACTTTAATTCCTACCCTGACATTATCTCTATCCCGCTGCCTAGTTCGCATGCTTTGAACAGAAAGTAAAGCATGAAACAAAATAACCTAGGGTTTGGAATGAGGTTTTGGGGTGGGCTCTAATTCTCCATAGCCTCCCGGTTTAGGTTCTAAAAAAGATACTCGAATTCTCCTTACTGGTGCCCCATTGGGCTTGCCAGACCCTTAGTCCTAATCCCATTACAAGCTCGTGTGGACTAAGTTAAACTCAAGAGGAAACATTCCCTTATGTTCGCACGGTGAATAAATTCACACGAAGACATAAGGTATATGAATCCCGAAGGTTACTTGCTAGGCCCGCACAGAGAATAAATTCTCACGAAGGCGTCGCTTTCACCCCCACTTAAATAGGGTTCGGAGCTTGGGTATAGAGCCTTAGATGAAAAACTTTGAAAATCTGAAATCATTGAAAAAACGTTAGTACAACTATTTATTTGAAAAAAATAATCAAAGATAAATAATTGGAATCGAATAAATAAATTAAAATTTAAACTTGTAATTTTCGCTAAAAAAAAGACAACCGAAAATTAATTTCGACCTGACTCACTTACCTATCCCTAGTGGAGTCGCCAAGCTGTTGTAACCGTTTTTCGGTTTGAGCCCCGAAATTGGGCTTCGACTTGAAAAATGTGGATTGGAGTCGCCATCGACCATTTTAAAACGAATTTAGGTTGGTCGGACACCATCTTACCTGATTTGCGTTTTTACCAGAAATGTGTCGGGTTCGGGAGTCGGTTACGGTCAAGGAAGGATTAGCACCCTTAAACCGCCCTTTCGATACCAATTAATTTGCCGGTTGTCTTAGTTGCGAAAATTCGAAATTAAAATTAAAATTTAACAGACCCGACTCAAATTACTTACAATTGTTTGATTTAAATACCCTTAAAAGATAAAAACATTAGATTCGTAGCGGAGTACAAAATCGAATTAGGATAGCAAGTGTGCAAACGTGAGAATAATAAATAAAACAAGAAAAAATGGAAAATAACAAAACACGTAAAAATAATAATAAAAATAATAAAAATAAACAAAATAAATAAAATGTTAAAAAAATAAAGACACAGATAAAGGGAAAAAATTAATTGAGTAAAAAAAATAAAAAAAGGTAAAAGAAATTAAAAATGAATAAAAATAATATGTACATATAAAGTAGTATTTACTAAAACAAATAAAAATAATAAATATATAATACTAAGTAAAACAAATAAAAAAATGAAGATATACATGATATTAAGGAAAAAATAATAAAAAATTAAAATAAAGTAAAAATATAATATATATATATATATAAATAAATAAAAACAAAAATAGAATATTAAGAAAATATATATAAAAACGTATAAAATATAATATTAAGAAAAAATATATATATAGTAAATGGAGAAAAATTAATACATATATATATATAATGATATAAGATATATATATATAATAAAAATAATATAATATAAAAAAAGAGGAATATAGTAAATAAATAAAAAAATATAATTAAAAATATATATATATGGGACAAAATTAATATAAAAGTAAAATTAAAGGGTAAATTAAATATTAAGATTGGCTTAGAAGGAATATTAAATACTTTCAAAAAAATGAACATGCATCGGGAGTAGATCTAGGTTCGAAACTTCGAAACCCCACCCCTTTTTGGTCATCGGCGCAACCCACGCTTTGGGTTATTCAAACCAAATCTTAAGAAAAATAACATGTACATGCGAGAAATGAACGAATTAATGTAAAAAAAGATACTACCTTTTATTTCCTTTTCGAATCGTTTACAATAGCTTAGCCTTTGTATTTTTTCGTGTTTTCCTCTATATCTTGTATGTAAATCCGTGTGTTACAAATGGGGAGGATTACATGTATTTATAGTGAAAAAAACTAAATATTTTTAGAATCAATAGAATTATAATGCAACTAGACTCCTTGCTCGGTTGTTGCACGCTTGTTGGTGTGGTTGTTGCTTTAAAAGATATGGTGGTAGAAGAGTCCTCTTAGGAGATGAACTCTTGTTAGTTCTATCTTTTAAGAAAATGGGTGTCTACAAGACGCATAGAAATTTTAACATCGAAGAAGACAAACACAATAACTAATGTAAAAATACGTGGTATCTTTCGTGTATTTTCCAAAGGAACCAAATAATATATACGACTTTTGATTGATGTTATACCATTCATCATATTTAAAAAAATAATTATTAACATGAACAAATTTATTTTCCCACTGCATTATCTCAATAAATTTATCTTATTGACAGTGAATATTTATAAAAGAAACATATCTATTATGTTAAGTAATGTGTAATTAATTGGTGGACTATTTGTACAGTTTTACAAAACGGGTACATAAAAAAATAGAGTAAAAGATACAAATGGTTCCTCAATTATAAGACATTGCTTTATCGAGTCTCTCAACTATTAAAAGTTATAAAATGGTCACCCGACTATTTATTTTGTTCCAAACTTGTCCTTTTCCATTAAAAATTAACGGCAGTCTAAGTTTGATATTAATATGTTGTATGAGATATGATAGCCGTTTGAGATTCTGAGATCAGATTTTATCATATCTCATACAATATATTAACATCTAGTTCATACTGTCATTAATTTTTTAACCAAAAAAGGAAGAATTTGAAACATAATGCGTAGTCAGGTGACCATTTTATAACTTTAATAGTTGGGAACTCAACAAAGCAACATCCTATAGTCCAGGGACCATTTTGTAATTTTTGATAATCGAGAGACACAACAAAGCAACACCCTATAATCAAAGGACCTTTATATACTTTACCCTAAAAATTATTATGTATTTTTAATTAATATTTAAAAATAATAGAGGTATGAATATTTATTGTCAAAAGATTAAAAATCTTTGGACATATACTACTTTGTATTGCCTCTAAATTTATAAAAAAAAAAATTATGAACCGTTAATTTGAACGAAAAGTTAAGATACATAAGACAACCATTGCTTATGATAATCTTTATTTAATGTTGAATTTAGTTAAACTAATGTATTAAGGGTTTGCTTGTTAAACATTTTTCTGAAATTTTTTTCGTAAAATGATTTACATTTTTGGAAAAAAAATTGCAGTGTTTAGAAGAGGTTGTGTAAACCATTCTCCATTAGTTGATAATTTTTTAGAAAGTATTTATTACAAATATTAAATATAATAAAATTAATATTATTTATCATAAAAATTTAATATTATTATTTTTTAAATATTAAAATAATTTATCTATTTATTATGAAAATATTATTTCTATGATTTTATTAATAAAAATATTAAGATTAGTACATTCTAATGAAATAAGAATATTATAAATTATATTAATTATTTATTAAAATAATAGTATTATATATTTTAAAAAGTATTAATTAATATATTTTAAATATCTTTATTAAAATATTATATTATATTAATATTAAATACATAAATAATATTATTCATTATTAGTAATTTAATAATATTATTTCTATGAAATTAATAAATAATATAAATTTTATTAATAACTTATTATATATTATTAAAATAAAAATATAATATCTTATATTATTATAATATAATTGATTCTATTATTATAATATTAAAAATATAATATTATATTATTAGAAAAATTAATAAATATATTTTAAATATTGTAATAATTAATATTTTGATTAAAATGATATTAAAATATTATATGCATATCAAATTCATAAGATAAAATTATTTTTAGTATTTATTCTTTGAAGTGAAAAGTTCGAAAAATGACTTACTAAATATAATATTGTAAGTCATTTTTTCAGAAAATGCAAAGGAAATTCTGTTGACCAATCAATTTTCCTCTAACCAAATACTGAAAAATGAGGAAAACATTTTTTGAAAAATATTTTATGTGAAACAAATAAACCTTGAGTATAAAAAGTTATGTACAAACTAAATCACTTCAGTGGTTAAAAGGATTATTGGTATCTCCAAGGTCTCAGGTTCGAGCTTCAACAAATATATGATATTTGAGCGTTCATTGTCAAATGATTAAAAATCTTTAGGACAACTACTACTTGTAATCACCTTATTTCAATATAAAAATTTCTAAATAAATAATTTATGGAAAAAAGAAAAGGCTAACTAAAGTGCAATTGAGGCATTCCTTAATTGATCGCACCATCCATCCGAATAACTAATCTGGTAGATCTCATAAAGCAAGCTTACAGAGTTCTTCTAGCTCTTTAATTTTTTTCCATTTGCCACATGTCGCGACCGTCTTTTAGGTGGGCCCAAAATTAAAGATCGACTTGAATAATTGGTTTAGAGTCATCATCGATCACTTTAAAAATATTTAGGTAGATCGGACACCATCTTACATGATCTGCGTTTTACCAGAAATGTGTCAAGTTCGGGAGTCGGTTACAGTCAAAAAATGATTAGCACCCTTGAATTATCCTTTCGGTACAAATTAATTTATCGATTGTCTTAAATTGAGAAAAATTTTAAAATTAAATTAAAATTTAAAACCCGATTCAAATTACTTACATTCGATTGGTTTGAATTTCTCTAAAAGATTCGAAAATGTTAGAAAAATAATAATGATAATAATAATAAATAAAATATTAAATAAATTAAAGAAAAACATAAAAAATAAAGTAATCAAAAATAAATTAAAAATAAACAAATAAAAACAAAAATATGAAAAAAAAATCAAAGAAATGCACAATGCACAATAAACACCAATAATAATAAAATATACACAATACACGAAAAAGAAATGCACAATGCACAATAATAAAATATGTATGTATGTTATGAAATGCACTGAAGAAAAAATTAAGCAAATTTGGTCAAAAAGAAGGGACATAGGGGGCCTAGGAGATGATAAAAAATAAATATAGGTATAGTATAGTATCAAATAAGTAAAAAAATAAAAAAAATAAAAAAAAGAGTAAGTATCATGATAAAAATATTAAAGAAAAAGAAAAAGAAATAAATATATATATATACGTTAATAATAAATAATAAAAAAATAGAAATATATATATATATATAATAACGTATAAACAAAGTAATAAAACAAAAAATAAAAATAAAATAAACAAATAAAAATAAATAATAAAAGGATTAAAATAAATAAAAATAAAAATAAAATATATATATAATATCGTATAATAAAAATAATAAGAAGTAAAATAAAAAAATAAAAATGTATAAAAATAAATAAAAGGATTAAATTAAAAAAGAAACAAAATTAGGTGGTGAAATTAAAAGGAATTAGGGGTTAAAATATAAGATTTAAAAAAACAGAAGGACCAAAAACATAGTTTACCCTTTTTTAAAGAAAAACGCACAGACCCTTCCTGATGGGTCGGGTCGCATGTGAGTCACCTATGCTCCATGGGTCTCGCATAAAAGCCAAACTTTTGGCTTAAAATTTCATTTTTCTCATTTTAAACTCAACGTCCTCCCCTCTCTCATCTTTTCTCTCCCTTGTTATCCAAAACAAAGAACACGGTACCATGATTTCCAGATTCCGGTGATACGCCACCTCGTCAGTCGCCAGTCATCGACGGTGAACCCTCAATATTTTACATCGTTTGAAAGCCCGAACCCTCCTCATCTCAAAAATAGCCATAGTTTTCCAAGATTCGCCTCGTAGGGGTGTAGATCTAGAGAAAACGATTTGAACACCCCATTTTTTGTCATCACCAATCGATTTTAAAATCGAGGAAAGAGCAACATGCAAGCAACGAACACGAATAAAAAACAAAGGTAAAAAAAAGATACAATTTTAAATTTATTTTTCGAAATACAAGCTTTGAACGCCTTAGTCACACACTGTTTTTTTGCTTTCGTAATCTCATGTATTTGCTAGTGTAATCGTGATCTCTTGTGTGTCAAATACATGGGTATTTATAAGTACAAAAGAAACCTATTTTTAGAGTTTGATTTCGAGTAAAACTCGATTGTTTGATGTTGATGAGTCCACGACTCTGATTTGTTGTTTTATGGGTTGTTACCGAGGAAACTGGCGTTGGTTATGGGTTGTTGAAAAAGTGGCGTTAAAGAGTCTGGGGGTGCTAATGCGACGCTCGAGGGTAAACAGGGGTTTTAGAAACCCTATCTTCAATAGGTCCTGATCCGATTCGGGCGCTCAAGCGGGTCGCGGGTTCTAGGCCATCAACTGCTTTGGGTTTCTGCTGGGTGGTGTTGGGCCAACTAGGTTTCGGGCCTTGCACCGTTGTTGAATCTGTAAAAGAAGAAAGAAATGAAATAAATATGATGTATATGTATCATACAATAATAAAAGAATAAAAGAATAACATATAGTCAAACGAAAATTAGTGTCCACAACTGCCCCTCTTTTCCCATAGTCGTGTAACGGGGATATGAAAAGATTTCAAGACATAATTTTCGTCTATGAGTGTATCACTGAGTTCAACATCTTTCATATTATTGAATGTCCTCTGTCGTGCAGTCGAGTCAGCCTTGAAATGATGAAATTGGAACCGTAGTTCAGAATTTGAATTGGAATATGGCTTCTCGTTGCCAAATTGTAGTCAATTTCAGTGTTCTTCTCGATTTAAAAACATTGGTTTAAAAATTCGACTGGAAAATAGTTCATTGACTCCACCAAGTGGTTGATAGGCCCTCGAGCTGAATGAAATCGAACTCAAAAATGTCTTCTTTGACAGATAGCTTTTCTCAACTTAAGTTGTGATGCCGGAAAATAGTTTCTTGTCACTATGGCACAGCTAACCCATGTTATTTTCTCAACTTGAAAACCTCGGCTGCCACCAGAAAGTAGTGTGATTGATGTGTCATCGAGCTGAATGGAATCAAACTCGATAATTATGTTGACAGATAGCCCTTCTTGCCTTGAGCTATGCTGTTAAATGACGTGTCTTTGAGCTGAGTGTAATCGAACTCGAAGGTCTTGGTTAACAGATAGCCCTTCTCGCCTTGAGCTATGCTGCAAATGATGTGCCTTGGAGCTGAGTGTAATCGAACTCGAAGGTCTTTTGTTGACAAATAACCCTTTTTGCCTTGAGTTATGCTGCAAATTATGTGCCTTGGAGCTAAGCGTAGTTGAACTCGAAGGTCTTTTGTTGGCAGATAGCCCTTCTCGCCTTGAGTTATGCTACAAATGTTGTGCCTTTGAGCTGAGTGTAATCGAACTCGAAGGTTTTTTGTTGGTAAATAGCCCTTCTTGCCTTGAGCTATGTTGCAAACGATGTGCCTTGGAGCTGAATGTAGTCAAACTCGAAGGTCTTTTGTTGGCAGATAACTCTTCTAGCCTTGAGTTATGCTGCAAATGATGTGTGCCTTGGAGCTGAGCGTAGTCGAACTCGAAGGTCTTTTATTGGAAAATAACCCTTATTGCCTTAAGCTACGTTGCAAATGATGTGCCTTGGAGCTGAGTGTAGTCGAACTCAAAGGTCTTTTGTTATCAGATAACCCTTCTAGCCTTGAGTTATGCTGCCAATAGTTTCTTTAAAAAAAAATGGCTTCCCTTCGCGGGTCTAAGCCGGTCATAATTCTTCAGGTGGTTCCTCTGAGTGGGTCTGAACCAAGTAATATGATTTTTGGATGACTCCCATTCACGGGAAAGCCCACTGATAAATTTTGTCAGTCAGATATCTTCCTTCGTGGAATTGAAATCTGGCTTGAAAATGTTAACTGGAATCCTACTACTCGTTATTGAGTTAAGTTGATCTGGATTCATTCTGAATTGGCTCTCGAACCCATCTGAAATTGATTCTGAGATCTGTAGATATGTCAAGTTGGTTGAGATGTAGCTTCTCATTGCTGAGTCAAGCAATCACCATCGATCTTTAAAGGAGTTTTCGAATCGAGTATCTTACATCATGAAGTCGAAACTTGACTCTGAAAGCTGCACAAAATTATGCATGTGAAAAATTATAAATGTAATGCTCTTAAGTATGTCTAAGATGCATGCAATATGAATTAGCCTTGAACGGAGTCTCGTTCTTTATCTGCCGATATGATCCTTGGAATTGATCATGCCTCATTTTCTTCTCAGGTTGCAACCTTTCATATTCGAGACTGTCCTGTTTGAAAGTGTTTTTCTCCTTTCTCTTATTTTAGGAAGGAAAAAATATAAAAATTCTGTAAAACATTGCTCCCAAATTCAGGCTTGCAATCGAATCAAATCATAAACATGAGTTTAGAAGAATATCAAAAGAATCAATAGCTCTTTCATGCTTTCAGAGTTATAGTTCTTTGACAAATGTTCAAATGGATGAGTTGACTTTAGGTTGGCCTCCTATTTTCTAAGGTTCCGGCCATAAAAAATGTATTTTTTCGATCATTGCAACATGTCTTTTTCTTAGCTTGGCATTTTAATTGGATGCGGACAAAATGACGCAACTAGCATTATCAATTACGAGACCTTCTATTTCGGTTCACTGAATCTTCCATTTGTTCAAGTTTTGTAAGTTTCTCTAGCAAAGGTAATGCAGAAATATCTGATCCTTAGAATCGATCATGCCCCATTTTCTTCTCGGGTTGCAGCCTTTCATATTCGAGACTGTCCTATTTGAAAGTGTTTTTCTCCTTTCTCTTATTTTAGGAAGGAAAAAGATATAAAAATTATGTAAAACATTGCTCCCAAATTTAGGCTTGTAATCGAATCAAATCATAAACATGAGTTCAGAAGAATATCAAAAGAATCAATAGCTCTTTTATGCTTTCAGAGTTATAGTTCTTTGACAATTGTTCAAATGGATGAGTTAGCTTTAGGTTGGCCTCCTATTTTTTAAGGTTTCGGCCATAAAAAATGTCATTTTTTCGGTCATTGCAACATGTCTTTTTCTTGGCTTGGCATTTTAATTGGATGCGGACAAAATGATGCAACTAGCATTATCAATTACTAGACCTTCTATTTCGGTTCTCTGAAATCTTCAGTTTGTTCAAGTTTTGTAAGCTCCTCTAACAAAGGTAGTATAGAAATATCGGTCTAAAAATGAAATTCTTGAGTGCTCGTGTGAATTTGACTATAACAGACATTCCTTAACTCCCTTAGTCCATTTTTACCGAAACTTCTTATTTAAATTTTCCATTGGCTGGCTAGCTGAATCCATAAAGCCGGGGATTTTAACTAATTGCTCTAGAGGGACAACTTAATATCATTGTATAGATATTATAATCACCTTTATCAGGTTAGCTGAATATTATCCATAAAGCCAGGGTCTTTAACCAATTGCTCTAGAGGGACAACTCAAGTTTTATTGTATATTATAATCACCTTTATCAGGCTAGCTGAATCTTATCCATAAATTCGGGGCATTTAACCAATTGCTTTAGAGGGACATCTCAAGCTTTATTGTATATATATAATATTATATTTTGGGTATACGAGTCCAATTTCTTAAGTTTGTCAAGAAGAACCTGTTATAGTCTAGGTGTTTTTAAAAGTCAAGGAATCTCATCTTTAGAGTTCAATTCCCAAACAATTGACCTAAACTAGATTTGCTTACTCGACTATTCCATCTGTGAATATCATTATCATCACTGAACGTCCTCAAAAAAAGTATAGTACTGTCATGTGCAAAAGATGCCCCATGTTGTCCGCACCTATGTACATCTAAATACCAAGCCTTATGAAGTGAAAAGGCTATATTGGTTATTTGTAAGAGAAGGGTACGGCGTTTGAGCGCATCTTCTGGGTAAAACCAAGGGTCATTATTTGATCATGTCAATTTATCAAAGATCTGTAACTCCGATCATTTACAAAATGTCTCAATTCATTTGATATTCAAAGAATTTCAAGTTGTAGATTTGATGCAATGCTCAACATAAATTCATTGAAATATCCTTATAAAACGAAATATGAGAAAGTTCAAAAGCAAGTTTTAAAAAAATATGAGAAAGTAAAAAACAAAGTTAAAACAGGATGTTGCAAAATGGAATAAAGCCTCATTAGGATGCCCCGATAGTTGGATTAGGGCCTTAATCTGCACTTGCTCCCCATTTCTCAATTGTTTCACTTGGCATGACTTCTTTTTGAAATACTCTCAGACGCACGAATTTCTGCTTCGGAAGTGTCCTTGTTTTTATCCTTTTTTATGAGACATCTCTTGTTAGTTAATGTAATGAGGAAAAAAAGAAAGGAAAGAAGAAAAAGAAGGAAAGAAAAAAATGCGAAATATGCAAGAATGCATGATGCATGAAGTTTCGAGGCACTGATCCAAAAATATGTCTATTACTGTGAATAATCTTTATTGGGGACAAAAGTGTTATTTCGTAAGAGATAAAAAATCGTTAAGTCTTCAAGACCCTGAACAGCTTCTAACAGGTTGACTCATCTTCTGCCTTCGTCTGTCACCGGTTGAATGCCCTGTTGAACCGTTCCGGCTCCTCTGGCTAAACCGTGCAGGTGACGAGCTATTTTTTGTACTTGTCCCAAGAAGTCTAGAATGGCTGCATCTCTGGTTTCCACTCTCTGTTGAGTCTCCCCTCAACGAAAGCGCCTTTGGAAGCCTCAATTGAAGGGAAAAGCTCACTTGTTTGCTTCTTAAATTGGTTAATAATGGCCTGCTGTCTTTGAAGGAGCTCTGCAGATCAATAACCTTTTTTCTTGTCTTTCCCCTGCAACCATTGCCAACTCAAAAAGTTGACTTTTGGTGTGCACAGTGTAAATCTCGGTCCATTCTGAGTCGTCTCTGACCATAGTCGGACTTCTGAGCTTTTCACCTCTTGTATTATAACCCCTTTCTCCATTAATGCAGATTATTTACGTTTAACAAACACGTTTTTTTGGCGGATCAACACCTCTTTTGAATGAATGATGCAAAATATAAAAATAAAATAAAAGAAAACAAAAATGAAAAGAGTTAGTGTAAAAAACAATCATGAAAAGAAAAGTCCTACCCCACATGATATCTACCCTAAATGCTTAATATTCCTACCCGAACATGATCTCTATCATGCAAGTTGATTTTGAACAAGTCCTAACCGCATAAATTTCTAGTTCACATGCTTTGAACAAAAAATAAAGCATGAAATAATATCGAAGCAGTCTAGTGTTTGACATGAGGTTTTGGTGTGGGCTCTACCTCCTTGTAATCTCCCGGTTTAGGTTCTAAAAATGTACCCGAGTTCTCCTTGCTGGTGCCCCCTTGGGTTTGCCAGACCCTTAGTCCTAAGCCCATTACAAGATTGTGTGGACTAAGTTAAACTCGAGAGGAAACATTCCCTTATGCCCATACGGAGAATAAATTCACACGAAAGCATAAGGTATATGAATCCCGAAGGTTACTTGCTAGGCCCATATAGAGAATAAATTCTCACGAGAGCGTCACTTTCACCCCACTTAAAAGGG
This sequence comes from Hibiscus syriacus, assembly GCF_006381635.1. Classification (NCBI taxonomy): domain Eukaryota; kingdom Viridiplantae; phylum Streptophyta; class Magnoliopsida; order Malvales; family Malvaceae; genus Hibiscus; species Hibiscus syriacus. The sequence continues at coordinate 10,249,057 of NW_024062980.1, read as the reverse complement.
TTCGGGGCTCGGGTATAGAGCCAGAGATGAAAACTTTGAAAAATCTGAAATCATTAAAAAATGTCAGTACAAATATTTATTTGAAAAATAATCAAAGGTAAATAATTGGAATCGAATAAATAAATTTAAATTTAAATTTACTATTTTTCACATAAAAAGGCAACCGAAAATTAATTATGGCCTGACTCACTTACATGTCCCCAGCGGAGTCGCCAAGCTGTCGCGACCGTCTTTCGGGTGGGCCTATAATTGGGCTTTGACTTGAATAATTGGTTTAGAGTCGCCACCAATCACTTTAAAAACATTTAGGTGGATCAGACACCATTTTACCCGATCTTCGTTTTACCAGAAATGTGTCGGGTCCGGGAGTCGGTTACAGTCAATGAAGGATTAGCACCACTGAACTGCCATTTCGATGTCAATTAATTTATCGGTTGTCTTTAATTACGAAAAATTAAAAATTAAAAATAAAATTTAAAACCCGATTCAAATTACTTACCTTCGATTGGTTGGAATTTCTCTAAAATAGTCGAAAATGTTAGAAAATAATAATGATAATAATAATAAATAAATATAAATAAATAAATAAATAAAAATGAAAAAAATAAATCAAAGAAAAAACAAAAAAATGATAAAAAAAAGTCAATCGAAGAAAATAAAAAAAGGAAAAAGAATGAATAAAAAAACATAGTAAAATTAAAAGAGAAAAAAAGTATACACCAATAATAATAAAATATACACAATGCACAAAAAAGAAATGCACAATACATAATAATAAAATATGTATATATGTTATGAAATGCACCAAAGAAAAAAATTTGGTCAAAAAGAAGGGATATAGGGGGCCTAGGAGATGATAAAAAATAAATATAGATATAGTATAGTATTAAATAAGTAAAAAAAATAAAAAAAAGAGTAGGCATCATGATAATAATAATAAGAAAAAGAAATAAAAAAATAAAAAATATATATACATTAATAATAAATAATAATAATAATAATAAATAGAAAAATATATATATATAATAACGTATAAACAAAGTAATAAAACAAAAAATAAAATAAAATAAACAAATAAAAAGAATTAATAAAAGGATTAAAATAAAATAAATAATAAATAAATAATATATATATATATATATATATAATATCATATAATAAAAATAATAAGAAGTAAAATAAAAAAATAAAAATAAAAATGCATAAAAAATAAAAGGATTAAATTAACAAGGAAACAAAATTAGATGGTTAAATTAAAAGGAATTAGGGGTTAAAATATAAGATTAAAAAAACAGAAGGATTAAAACGTAGTTTACCCTTTTTTAAATAAAAACGCGTAGACCCTTCTTGATGGGTCGGGTCGCGCGCGAGTCACCTATGCTCCATGGGTCTCTCATAAAAGCCAAACTTTTGGCTTAAAATTTCTTTTTTCTCATTTTAAACTCAACCTCCTCCCCTCTCTCATCCTTTCTCTCCCTTGTTCTTCCAGACGAAGAACACGGCGCCATGGTTTCCAGATTCTGATGATACGCCGCCTCGTCGGCCGCCATTGATCGACGCCAGTCGTCGGTTATCGACAACGAACCCTCAACTTTTTTACATCGTTTGAAAGCCCGAACCCTCCTCATCTAAAAAATCACCATAGTTTTCCAAGATTCGCCTCGTGGGGGTGTAGATCTAGAGAAAACGATTCAAACACCCCCTTTTTTGTCATCAGCGATCGATTTTAAAACCGATGAAAGAGCAACATGCAGGCAACGAACACGAATCAGAAACAAAGGTAAAAAAAAGATACCTTTTTAAATTTATTTTTCGAAATAAAAGCTTTGAACGCCTTAGTCACACATTGTTTTTTTGCTTTTGTATTCTCCTGTATTTGCTAGTGTAATCGTGATCTCTTGTGTGTCAAATACATGAGTATTTATAAGTACAAAAGAAACCTATTTTTAGAGTTTGATTACGAGTAAAACTCGGTTGTTTGATGTTGATGAGTCCACGACTCTGATTTGTTGTTTTATGGGTTGTTGTCGAGGAAACCGACGTTGGTTACAGGTTGTTGGAAAAGTGGCGTTGAAGAGGCTGGGGTGCTGATGCGGCGCTAGAGGGTAAACAAGGGTTCTAGAAACCCTAACTTCAATAGGTCCTGAACCGGTTCGGGCGCTCCAGCGGGTCGTGGGTTCCAGGCCATCCACTGCTTTGGATTTCTGTTGGGTGGTGCTGGGCCAACTAGGTTTCGGGCCTTGCACCGTTGTTGAATCTATAAAAGAAGAAAGAAATGAAATAAATATGATGTATATGTATCATACAATAATAAAAGAATAAAAGAATAACATATAGTCGGACGAAAATTAATCTCCACACCCCCAAACATTTTACTATTTTAACTTAAAATAATTATTCGACATATTAACTGTCAAACATGTTTTCCTTTCATGAAAATCTGAAGCACTCAATAATATATATATTTTGTGGAATGATAATGTTAATTGCGGTTGATTTTGTCTTTTTTTGAAACGGATAAGGAAAAGAAAAGCAAACTTGCCCGTCCCCTAAATCTTCCAATATTTACATTAAGTATATAAATGGTGCCATGATTATAGAGTAATGCTTTATTGGATTTTTTGATTATTAAAAAGTTATAAAATGGTCCTCTAATTATAAGATGTTATTTTGTTGAGTCCCTTGATTATTAAAGATTACAAAATGGTCACTCGACTATTCATTATGTTCTAAATTCATCATTTTTCGTTAAAAAATTAAATGTCATTTGAGTTGGATATGTTTACTAAGATATGATATCATATCTTACTCAACAGTTTAACGTACAACTTAGATTGTTGTCAAATTTTTAACGAAAAAGACGAGTTTGGAACATAATTGATAGTCGGGTGATCATTTTATAACTTTTAATAGTCAAAAGACATAATAAAGTAATATCCTATAATCGGAGACCATATGTATACTTTACCCTTACATTAATTACGTTTTATGCACTATGTCATGTCCCATAATTACATATGAACAAGAACATTAATGGCCAATCATTAATCTACTAATACAATACTATATTATTCCTTTTCCTTTCCCGCGCATTTACATCAAGTAGCATAACCTTTCTTGACAAATCTTAATCTTATAAATTGTATTTTAATGAGAGAATTCTAATTAGGATCAGCGTTTAATCGAGTTGAGTTGAGTTAAAAAAATTGAGTTGAAAAGTCATATTTTATAACTCAAATTTTATTTGAAATTTTTTCGAGTTGAGTCGAGTTGTTTGATTTTATGTTTAAATTTTAATTACAGTTATGATATTATTTGATTTCAATTTAAACATTTTTTATAATTATATACAATACATATATATTTTTTCATATGTGATATACATATATCATGCATAATTGAGAGACTCGACTTAAACTTGAAAATTAGTTATTTGATAACTAAAAATTTCGAATTATTCGAGTTATATTTTATAACTTGAGTTTGGATTTTTTTTTTCAATCTAGTTTATAAAATTACGAGTCAAGTCAATTCGTATTAAATTTTTTCAAGTCGAATTGAATAAAAAAAGATACGTTTTTCGAGTTAAGTTCAATTAAACTCACCCCTAATTCTAATTTAGATATTAGAAATAACATTATTAGTATATAATCTACAAATTAGAATTGCCTATAAATCGGATCGAACTTATGTATGAGATTAACACTTCATGTTACTCAAGTCCAACTCGACTTGAAATATATGCCTCAAATTGTATGTAAGTTCAGCAAAATTTATAAATTATTAACCTAATTCTATTTTTAATATAATCTTATAAAAAATATTTATTCTATTTTTAATTTAGTATTTATTTTTATGTTTCTATTTCTATTATTTTTTTTCTCTTTTATACATAAACAACCTAACATACTTTTTAATGTTTAAATAATACTCCAGAATCATTTAGTGTTATAAATTTAAATTTTATATGATATATATCATATATCACATATTAGATAAAGTAATACCTTAAACCAAATATGAATACATTCTAAAATTATGACAAGTGATATGGCAATAAGAATGAAAGATCACCATTCGTGATAAAATAAAACAAATAATACAATTAATATAAATATTAGATAGGTGATTGTTATAAATAAAGAAAACCTATTAAATTATCGGAAATAAATTAAATTATTGTAAATAAGAAACGATATACTTTTAATTAAATTAGTAACTACACGTTATAATGTGATTAATAAAACAAAAAATTAGTATTTAAAATATAAAAGCAAAGAATATAAATAAATAATTTTTTAATTATAATAAAAACCTAAATTTATAATGATGTTAATAAATATATTTTATACTAATTTATAACACTATTAAATATATATCAAGATTAAATATTTTGAATCTATTTATAAAATAAAAATATTAAATATAATTATTTCGGGTGTATTTGGAAATACAAGTTAGTCAATAATATATGATGATAATTCAATGCATTTTAAATTTAGAAAGCGAGTTGAGCGAGATTTAAATGTTAGTGTTCAAGTTAAACTCGTACATTAAATGAGTCTATTTATTTTTTATGTAAGTTTATTTTTTTAAATCTAATATTATTATTTAAAAATCCTTTTAAATTTCGGAGATAATTTAACCTTTTAAATATATCTAATAAGAATTCTAAATATAGATGTTGAAACGGATACGAAAAAATTAAAAATATTAGGGTTTATATGAATTGCAAAGCTTTGTGAATTTAGGTGTATGCATGTATGAACCGAGGGGAAGTTGGGGGTACGATCGCATCTTCTAGAAATTCAAGATTCTCTTGCATTTTAGATATTATTTTTTATATTTTATATGAATTATTTAATTTTACACTTCCGAAATTTTGTAGTCTCACAACCCTTAAGGTTTTAATATACTTATTTATGTTTGCACCTCCTACACAAATTCTTACGTTCGTTCATGAGCGCATGAAAAGCTCGTCAACTTGCAACAAGCGCGAAAGCAGTAGTGAATTTAACGCCCATTTTCCTGTGCTTTGCTTCTGCTTTGCTCAATAATATATATATTTTATTTGTTAAGTTAAAATCGATGTTTCTTGTAAATTTGAATATATAATAAGACAACAAATTAATTTCGTCGGTTCTTGATCCACTCGAATAAATTTATAAAAATATATCTGTTTAAGTGAACCATGTGCAATTTTTTGAGTAAACGTGGCTTCTTTTAAATTATTATTTAATTGATTTTATTCCATCAGCATTTTTAATTAATTTTTGAAAATTTAAATTATTTATTTATTAAATTTATTTAACTAATAAGGTGATGAAATGTGTCACCACTTATTGCAAATAAAACTATGAAATGAACTTCGAAGGAGTGCCTCACCAGGAATCGATCCTGGGTCTTCTGGGAGGAAAATAAAGTGCTCAACCGCCTAAGCTTGCAGATGTGGTTGGCTATAAATTCCAAAGTATTTATTTAACTTAAAGCTATCATTATAAAATGAAAGGAATTTGTTAGATCTATGATTCCAACTTAGAACATCTCACAAAATATTCAAGCATTTAATTATTAAATAAGATTAAAAATTAATTTAATCATACCAAAATTATTACTTAACATAAAAATATTAAATTAAAATAAATAATTTCTCATTTTAATTTAAAATAAAAAATAATTAAATAATTAAAATTACATGTATTGTATCCTAAGTGGTTTAAAATATATGTATTTAAATATTTAAAATTTTAGAAAATAGAAACTTCTATTTTATAATTATTTATGAAAATAAATAAATAATTTATATTTAAAATTACTTAAATAATTTTAAGGATAGAATAAAAATTTAATATTATTAATTAAATATTTAATTAAATAAATTAATATAATAATTTGAAATAGTTAATTAATTATTTTCTTATTTCTAAATAATATTTTAATTCAGAAATTATTTATTTTAACTTAAATTTTTTATAAGTTGAATAATAATTTTGGCATGTATTAAATTAATTCTTAATATTTTTTAATAATTAAATGCTTAAATATTTTTTGAGATATTCTAAGTTGGAATCATAGATCTAACAAATTTCTTTCATTTTATAATGATAGTTTAGTATAGGTTAAATATATACTTTGGAATTTAAAGATATCTATTTCTGCTGACTTTATAGTTTTGTTTGTAGTAAGGTGGTGACATGCGTCACCATCTAATTAGTTGAATGAAATCAATTAAATAATAATATAAAAAATAATTTAAAAAATAAAATATCACATTTTTAAAATTTTTAACCGCAGATACTAAAATAAAAATTAAATATTAGATATGATTTTGTAAAAATTAAAAGTTTAAGTGTTAAAACGTATAAATTGTTAAACGTTAGGTTCTAAACTCGTAATTTATCCTTTATTTTAAGGTCCAATTATCGATAAATGCTGCTATTCCAACGCCGATGCCTATGAACTTGTGCGTCCTTTCTTTCCAGCCGTTTTAAATAAATCGGTCTCCGCCTCTCCTGCTGGTAATTTCTCATTCATCTACCAAATTCAAATCTTAATAGATTTCGTTGATCACCGCCTTCAGTTCCGGAATTTTTGTAGGAACTTCATATTTTCATTTTCAAAAAAAAAAAAAATCGGATAATGTTCATTTGGTTTCATTTAATCGTTCTTAATTGATTAATTAATTGAAACGGAGGATCCTTTCTTCTCTGTTTCTTTTAATTGATTAATTAATTAATTAAAAGATTTCTCCGTTTCTTTTGAAATGGCTTCGAGTTTTGATCGGTGGGAAAAGGATCCTTTCTTCTCTGTTGCTGAAGAAGTACAGCAGTCCGCTGACAGGTAAATCTCTTCCTCTTATTATTTAGGGTTCATAATTTTTATTAATGTTATTTGGTTTATATTCGTAATCCGAATCTAAAGAAAATTTATAACTTTTAATCATGAGTTTGATTCCTAAATCAGAAAACTAAGATTTAAAATTTCAATTAATCCATTATTTGATTGAAAATTGTGGGTTGTTTCTGCGTTTCAAAAGGATGGAATCGACATATAGGACATGGATACACGCGATAAAAGACGATTCATCTGAGTGGAATTTAGAGGAACTTGGTAGGGATCTACGTACAACTATTAGCACTACCAAATGGCAGGTCATCTTATGCATTCTATCATTATTTTCATGATTGGTTCGTTCATGAATTGGTTTAGGATCTTGAGGAATTTGATTTTTTTTGCAGTTAGAAGAGTTTGAAAGGGCTGTTCAATTGAGTTCCCCGAGCGAGGAAGCTAGAGATAGGCATTGTGATTTCGTCTTAGCACTTAAGGATCAGATTTTAAAGATTGAAAAATATTTGCAGGAATCAGCTTGTTCAGAGGTTAAATCATCAATGCATTTGGATGAAGGTGAACGGAATGAACTTGCTTTATTTTTGTCCGCACCGCCTCTACCCAGAAGCTCTACACGTCCTAAGAAACAAGTTAGGGGTAATGAAATTCGACGAGGGGTCAATAGAGAATCGGGGCCAGATTTTTTGAAGAATGCAGTTCAGTCTATTGAGTTGAGCTCATCTGAGGCTAACAGCGAGAAGTCAGTTGGGATCAGGAGAGCTGCTAGTGCTGCTGACATTGGTGCTTGGAAGATTGCAATTTTAGATGATGTTTCACAGAAAAACTCTTCCAATGGTCGGTCCTTTGTTCCACCACGAAGGGCTCCAAGCTCTGGTTCCCTAAGTTCCAAGGAATCTGCAGCCATTGCGGAGTGGTCAAAGAATAGCATCAAGAAGTCAAAGGTAATGTCTTGCCATCAAGGGTCTAATGCAGGGTTGTTGAGATCTCCTGAGTTTCCTAGGGTGAAATTCTACCGCTGTATTAAATGAGTTGTAGTTTTTTTATTTTTCACTTTTTGTTACCATATTCTATGCAGTTCCATTAGTGTTTATCTTTTCCTCTTGCAGGGAAATGATGAATGCTATGAAAAGAATAGTGGTGGTGTAGATTGTGATGATAAGCAACTTAATGGTTGGTATGAGTCTATTCAAAGACAGCTTCGAAGGTCTCAGCCTCAAACGAAAAGTAACCCGTTTACTAATATAGCAGTTGGGGCTTTAATGTTCATCTGCTTGATTGGTGAGCTTTCCTGATGTTCTCTCATTTTCTTTTTCATCCCTTTTGGGGTTTGTTGCGGATATTTTCTGCTTATCTGTTTACAAGCGAAGTTTACATGTTCTTTCCCATCAATGAAATTTCCTTCTCTTTTCTAATTTGAGCAAAATCTTTACCAATGTTTACATCATTAGTAAAGGCATTTCATTCTTTGGCTGTTATCTGTGCTTTGTGCTGCTTGGCTTAAATGGTGAATTCTCATTGCAATGGGGCATAAGGCAGTGTGATCTGGAGAGTGACCAGAAGAAGAAAACTTTATGTGAAGAAAATGTACCCCCAGAGACCAGTAACAAATAGATATGCATATCTAAGCCCATAGGACCTTAGATTCCTTAGTTCATAATATTAGTGAATCAGTAGAGCTTGAGATTCCAAATGCATACTAAATGTGGACAAACCATTAAAGTAAATGATACTGACATCAGGTGCATAGTACATCAAAAGCTTTGCAGTTTATGAGATAAAAAATGGAGTATAAATTTTCAAATTAACAAATTTCATAAATGCACCATTTTTGGTCTCTAAGATTGATTGTTCTTAAGAGAAGAGAAAACTAGTAAGTTGTTATTGATAAAGATACAGCAGGTTAAATATAACGGAGAATTCCTGGTGGATACACAAATAATGGTTTTGAATCTATCTGGTTGAAGGATTTCAAAACAATTTGGTTTTGCTGTTGGAGTTTTTGGCAATTAGATGGTAAACAAGTTAAAGTTGGATTACTTCAATGGGATAGCACAAATAGGCGTAGGGATTTATTATGTGAAGGATTAACCCTATGCTGGTAGAAAACAATGGCAAGCCTGAAATCATATGGGATGTATTAAGATAATTAGAATCAATACTTAAGTGCCTGATATGTTACTGCAATGAAGTCGTTTGCTTCACCTTATGCAATATTATGTAACCAAATTCATATTTTTGAAATTTAGTTAGCCAAGTTTATGAAGCTTAAACTTCTTTTTTATCCTATGCAGTTTTGATCGTATTGCATAATATATGAATAGGACACTCTTGGACCAGCAATTTATAATCAGTGACAAATTATTTGGTCTGAAGTGCTTGAGGTGTATATGTTGCACATATTATGCTTTCACCAGATGATATGCCCGTTTACGTCTAGGGCGAGAGGTAGCATGACGAAAAGCAAGAGCACCTTTTGTTCCTTCTCTTTCCCTTGACCACTTCTTGCCTCTCCCTTCCAACTTCGGTTTTTCAGATGAAGGGCAGATCCTGTAGTTGAGTAAGGATCTGGGGGAATTAGGGAGTTGAACTGAGCCTGTCGGATCATTTAATCCATGTTATTTCTGTTTTCCTTGGTAAATTGTATTAATAGCCTGTATCATTTGAATCCCCCCCCCATTTTTTCCCACCTTTTCCTTTTCTTTTTTATTTGTAACCAACTAGGATATGGAAGGGGAAAAGAGAGAACTTCTGTTGCTACAACATTTACCAATTGTAATAATAATCGAAATATGGTAAGTTGGTAACACATTGCAATAACCTGAAGGGACAATAATTTTACTAAATTTTGAGTAAAATTATAACATTACTACCATTCAGACTGAGATTTATTTCAAGGGAAGAAATGGGTATTTTGAGGTTGACTTGATGATGGTTCATCTTGAAAACCAAATCGATTACAACATTTATGAGCCTCTTGTCAGGTATCTGTAACAGAAATAGGAAACAGAAACCAACAGTGGTATGATGAACTCGAGAAGGCCGGCAAATTTAGGTTTATGCTCATCCCTGATAACGAAAGCACTCATCTCTCTCTTCATAGGTTCCTCAGTTGAAGTAACCTGGAAATGTTCATTGTTGTTTGAACTGTAACCCTGGATAACACCAACCTGGTACTCGAAGACCAAGCTCTTAGCCTTATTGCTATGTCCGATGTCGTTGAATTCTTTTGTCGCTTCCTTCCCAGCCGATTCCAACAGCACCTCTTCTCCTCCCGGATGTTCTTCCAAGAACTTGGATACGTTCAGAACCTGAAAGAATTAGCCTAGTCCCTGATTATTTATTACATAAAGATGAGTTTATAATAGGTTGGTTTGGGTGAAAAAGAAAGCAGGGTTACTCAGCCATGGATGACGAGCCAACAGTTGTTCTTGGATTTGTGTTGAGCAACCTGTTGGAGGGTGAAGAGGGTGAAAACCGTGTGCTCAGCCATTGTTGTTGTGAGAAGAAAGTTGACACAATACAGGAGAAACTGATTTACTTTAAGAAACAATGGGGCTGAAAGCTTGGAAATGGTACTCAACCTACCAATCTTGGTAATGGTAGAGGGGAAAGAACAACAAATCCCTCATGTCTGTCTTGTGAGTTGGTGATGGGTTAAGTGAGTTGTAGGGACCGAGATCAGAAGGAATATATGGACAACTTATCTTGGAAAGGTAGGTTGGTAAGCCACTCCACTGGCGTTACCTGGAACAAGCGGAAGTAGCACAAGTTAATTCAAGATTTCAACTTTGTAACTTCTTTACTCCATCTCTCATAACTGTTTTAAGATTTATGAGTTATAAATCGGGTGTTTCTCATTCAAGCTTTTCGAACTTTTTTAGAATGTTCAAGGTTAAAACCCTCTTAAATGTAAGACTTAATATAAAAAAAATGTCTAAACTATATATTCTTTATTTAGATATCTAAACTATATATACTCAAGACCTGCTTAAGTGATATCAAGTTACTTATCATTTGAACGAACCCCATTAGTAGATTTATTTTAGTGAACCAGGTGCTTTTATTTCTCAATTAAATTAGATATAAGTCCTTACTTATTCATTTTTACTATTAACTATAGTATATGATATATATAAATGTAATTAATTTCCAAGTATATTATTTAGTCTAGTGATGAAGGTAATGCATAATCTCCATTGAAGTCTTGAGTTCAAATTCATTGCAAGTCATTTATGGTTTCTTTTTCTGCTTTAAGTTTTAATGCATTATATAACATATGTATTGGCGGCCTTCCTCTTAAAAACTTGTTTTCTATGGAAGTCGCTGATATCCTCACCCTGGAAGCAAATGCTGCCCCTCCGGTTTTCGACACCTGAATGTCGCCTGCTGTACTAGCCCTTGAGCTTTAGGCTTCTTTCAATTCAAAAAAAAAAAAAAAAACTTATTTTCTCCTAGATTGATGTGTTAAGTTCTGATCGGATTGAAAATTTATTAAATTAATTAGATTAAAATAATTTTTTTTTGATACATGTCATAATTTTATTAAAGAAATAAATTTATTAAATAAAATTATAATTAAGATTAAATGTTTGAATGTGTAAATAATAAGAAACAAATGCATAAATATACATATTTATTTTAAATGTCACATCAGTTCCTCTGTCAAATGTTAACGATCGAGGGTTTTATTGAAACATTTATATAGTTAAATGATCTGATTAATAAAATTGAAAAATGAGTGATCAAAATGAAAATGGAAAATAGTTAAGTGGTTATAGGCATAGTTTACCCTTTGTTTTTATAATAGTATATTCGTATATAGTAATTGAAGGGTAAATTACACATTTACTCATTTAACTTTACTCTCTCTCCTATTTCACTCATCGTACTTTCAATATTTTCAATTTGCTCATATAACTTTAGACATTGAATTTTGTTGGTCACTCAACCGTTTACTCAGTAACGGGGTGCTCACATGGCTTATTTTAATAATAAAACATGTTATATGTTTACTCACTGAACTTTACTCTCTCTCCTATTTTACTCATTGTACTTTCAATTTTTTTCAATTTTAATTTAACGACATTAGAAATTTAACGACCGAGTGACCAAAAAAGTTCAATGTCTAAAGTTCAGTGAGCAAATTGAAAAAATTGAAAGTACAGTGAGTAAAATAGGAAAAAGAATAAAGTTCAGTGAGTAAGCGTGTAATTTACCCACAATTGAATTAAGTTTTTAAAAAGTTTAATGTTTGTTTTAAGAATTCAGTGATTAAGAAGCAATTTTCTTAAACGTTCAGAGAGTAGCAGTGTAGTTTACCCTAAACATTAAATATACATCGAACTAGAATTATTGTACGACAGTAGTAGTAATTGAAGAGAAATAATACCGCAGGTTCCAAATACTCTTGTTACAAAAAATCTGGAAACTAAGAGGATTGAATGATCAAGGCACAAACTTGAAAGCCTTCATCTTATCAATCCAGGTTATGAGCGAATTCTTGGAATTCCGAAACCCCAAAAACCCATTCTCCTTACTCTTATTCATACTAGACAGCGGCGCCTCCGCCGGAGCCGACAATATTATATCCACAAACCACCACGCCGCCACCTCCTCCAACCTCGTCTTCTGCAACTGCTTCACCTTCACCATCTCTTCCCACACTTTCTCCTTCCCTTTCATCATCTTCTCCAACCCCGCGTTCTTCCCTTCCTCAAATCCATATTTCTCTATCCCAAACTGCTCCGCCAGGGTTTTCCACAGATGCTTCCACTTGAAGACATCGCCATTGTTCACGTTGAAAGCTTCGTTCTTCGCAAACGGATCCACCGCCGCCCATATATGTTGCTCGGCAATCAAATCCGCGTCCGAAGTATCCCAGTAACATTCCCAAGCGACTTTGGTTCCGGGGAACAACAACGGTGACCCTTCGTGTTTACAAATGGCGGCGTAAACGCAAAGAGTTCCGACGATGTTCATTAAACTGTAAGGCGAGAAGCCGAATATCACGTCGGGTCTGTGCACCGACCATGTTAAACCTTCTTTCTTCTTGATTTCTTCGAGGAGGATGTCTTCTTGGGTGTAGTAAAAGTTGGGAGCGTTTAAGCGTGAAAAATCTTCGGTGAAAGGCGAATCGTGCGGTTGGATTTTACCGAGCAACTCGAACGGTCCGATGTAATGCTTGGCTCCGGTTTGGAGGCAGATATGGCGGAGATTGGGTGCGTTCGGGATCAAGGAACGCAGGACGTTGCGGAACATTGAGCCGTTGATTTCACAGTTCTCCGCCTCGGTTGGTCGCATGATCCAGCTGACGTAGAAGATGTGTGTGACATCGGTGAGTTGGGAGAGCTTGGACTCGGTTTCCTTGGGATTGGATACGTCGCACTGGATGTACTCGATTCGATGCTCGGCGTTCCAGTCCGGCCTTGGGCGACGAGCCACGCCGTAAACTTTCCATGGGCCGCCTGGGGTGTCGGATAATGGGAGGATTTCGGCCAAGCTGTTGCCCACAATTCCGGTGGCTCCAATTACCAGCGCAACGCTTTGGAAACCTCTCGGCGTTTCATCTTCCTAAAATTTCTTCTGTAAAAAAAAATCAGAAAATTGGTAAAAGAATTTGCAGAGAGTAATATTAATAGCGAGAAAACTAAGGGGTTTTTACATTTTCTTCTGAGTTGGCAAAGGCGCGTCCCCGGGGCGCGCTTTACTCGTGTTTTTCGCTGAGTTGGATGCCACGTGTGAAAGGCGCGTCCCCGGGGACGCGCCTTTGCCAACTCAGCAGACACGTATTTTGTTTTATAATAAATAGTTTATTTTTATTATTATTATAAATTAATAATATATTATGTAAAATGTTTCGAATATAATGTAAGAATTATCAAGTTTCGAGTATTTTTTATTTTGATTATCGATCTATTAATTTTATCAGTTAATTATTTAAATGTTATCAATCTAGTCATCTCATATCAATATTTAACGAAAATATTGATGCATAAGTTAATAAATTAGTATAATTACATATTTAATCTTCAAGACTTACATATTTTATAAAATTAGTCTTATTGAAAATTTAATTTAATAAATTTAAAAGTTATAACGAAAAAATTATAACTAATAATATTAAATATTATATTAAATAATTATATTAAATATATTTATGTATTTAAAAGTTAAAAAAATTTATTTAGGTGTACATACATTGACAAATTATATAAATGCAATAACATTAAATTATTAGAAATAAAAACATTCATTTAAAAACTTTAATTACATAAGAGTTAACGGTTATATGATGATAACAGAGCTGGACATTTTTTTCTATTGTGCCCGATGTTTCTACAATGCCCACATCGTTTTTGTTCTGTTGACTTCTCCCGAATATCCATATCACAATGTATTCTAGTAGATTTTGGACGACCTGAGTCCCTCAATAGCAATGGATCTGGTACAATTGTAAGCCAAGTTTGAATCTCATTTGGGTCTCTTTCGTTTCCTATGGGCGGAAACTCAAATTCATATACCTTGAAAACTTGTGAAAGTTGGTATACGGGATCAACATAATTTTTGTAGTCCAAATGCGAATGTGAGCAAGCAGCAATGACATGAGAGCATGGATATTTGAGTGCTTGAAAGAAACCACAATCGCACCACCTCTCTTGCAGATTAACTCTGAAAGAGTTAGCTTCAATCCCTTGCAGCGGACGTGGCATTTCGGTTACACGAAACAATTCACGGGTGCGAGAAAAATTTGTAACTAACATCCCATTTGATGTAGCCACTTTTTTCTGTAAATCGGCTACTAGTCTTGGGTGGTAAATATGTCCGTTTTGCATCCAAGTAAGAGCTTGTCCACCGAGTTTTGCAAAGAGTTGACCCAAACGAAAATAAGTCGTTTTGACCAACGCCGTGACTGGTAAATGACGCGCCCCCTTTAAGGTTGAATTTATTGCTTCAGCCAAGTTTGTTGTCATATGACCATAGCGATACCCCCCGTCATATGCATTTGTCCACATTTCTTTGTTGATGTCCATAATGTACTCGCACCCCTTCTTATTTTTGCCAAACAGCTCTTGTAGCATCGACTCAAACCTTTGAGGTAAGAGTTCGTAACCTAAGCCATTAGGAATATGTAATAGTTAATATGAAGTATAAATAAGTAATAAGAAATTGATAGAAAAATTGGGAAAAAGTAACATACCCATCCGCACGACTAACTGACGTTCATCGTTCTTCTTGTATTTTCCGTAATAGTTTGCAGCAATATGACGGACACAATAACGATGTTGAACATGTGGAGGTCTATACATTGTACCCAAAGAGTCCATTGCTGCTTTTATCCCGGCTCCTCGGTCTGAAATAATGCATAGTCGTTCCCTGGTGACAACATGTAAACGTAAATTTTTAAGGAAAAAAGCCCAAGACTCAGTGTCTTCTCCTTGAACGAGGGCAAACGCAACAGGAAGAATATTGCGGTTTCCATCTTGGACCACAACCAATAATAAAACTTGCTTGTATTTCCCATACAAGAAAGTACCATCAATTTGGACAATTGGTTTACAGTACTTGACTGCATTAATACACTGAGGGTAAGTCCACAAGACTCGGTAAAATTGGCAGCGATCGCGAACCATTCGATCATTCACGTAATGATGTTGAGTTTCGAACTCAACAATTGTCCCGGGATTAAGTCTTTGCACAACATGAAACCAACTGGGCAGCTCGTTGTAAGAGGAATCCCATTCGCCATGAAGTTTGCAAATGGCATTCTGTTTTGCCAACCACGCTTTTTTATATGAGACAGTGTATCCATATTGTGACTGTATAGCAGAAATCAACACTGCAACAACTATATGAGAGCTTTGCTTCACAATGGGCATGATTGCTTGACAAATAATGTTGGAGTCCAAGTTGGGATGATCCTGGTTTATACCTGTTGCACAACATGTATGAGGACCGTTGTATCTGGTTAGTTCCCATAAGTTGTTCTTCCTCTTCCTCTTTGATACACGGACCATCCATTGACATCCGTTGTGACGTTGGACGCAGTAGCAGACATATTTCTCCGTGTTAGATCGATCAACTCGGGACTGAACTGAGTTACGAATATTGTAACTCTTTATTGCCATCATTGCTTCCTCCTTCGATGCGAACTCCATTCCAATATGTAAATTACCGTCATTGACTGATGATTGAAGTCCATAGTTGCCAACATCAGGAAGATCTGGAAATTCAGGCTCATACATTGCATCATAATCAGCCTCATACATATGTGCAGGAAGTTCGGCTGGTGTTGTATTTATCGGAACGTCATCCTCGTCATCATCAGAATGTACGTTAAACTGTGGTGAGTCAGGTTCAACGAATAATCCCGTTTCAGCACCATCTGCACCTGGCTCCCGAAGAGGTTCTTCTGGTGGAGATGAGGGTTCCTCCGATAATCCAATGTTGAGGTCAAATAAGTTCCCGCTTGCGTGTCCTCCCCTTGAACTTGAGGCCATTGTATCATGTGGGATGTGAATAGACTGTCGTCTCGATGGCATTTCCATATGTAAGTCGAAAACATTGGCAGATGAATGTCTGCCCCTTGAAGTAGAAGAGATGTTGCCATATGGATTATTGGTGAAGCCACGTGGGTTGAGATCATAAGCAGTTGCAGATGAATGCCTTCCTATTGAACTTGATGGCATGGTATATGGCGTTGGATCCGCCATTAATGATGTGAAATCATTACAGATAAGTTGTGTCGGGCTATCAACTTGATCAGTTTGATATGCAATGCCAAAGTGAGAGGAATATGAGAGACCACGAGTTACACGAACCTCAATAAAAGTGGCATACATTTCAATAAGAGATTGTGAACTCCCCATATGAGCATCAACCATCATAGAAACATCATCATCGTTTGAAAGCTGAAATGATGTATACGTGAGCGGAAAAAGTTCAGTAGGAAATCTGTATTGAAGTGAAGATAGTTCTCTGGCCTGCTACACGAATCTTTAACGAAATATTTGTGATTAACTCCTCAATTGTGATGTTTCTCTTCAAGGTTAAGGGGATATAATGATCTGACTCAAAAACAACCCCCTCTTCAGCTTCCTTAATTTCTCCATCATACAAACAACAGCAGAAAGACGACTCATTTTCAGAGAATTTGAGAATTTAGAGTTTGGGAATTTGAGAATTTGAAAGATTGTGAACTGAAGTTTGTTTTGAAAGTTTATAATACGTTGCATATAATAGTTTCTATAATCGGTTCACTATTCACGTGAAGGCGCGTTCCCGGGGGCGCGCCTTCCATTATTTCGTCAGAGAATATTATCATTGCCCTATTATGTCATTCATGTCCCTCGGGGACACTATATATATCAGTACCTATTATTTCACTATTCACGTGAAGGCGCGTTCCCGGGGGCTCGCCTTCCATTATTTCGTCAGAGAATATTATCATTGCCCTATTATGTCACTCATGTCCCTCGGGGACACTAGATATATCAGTACCTATTATTTCACTATTCACGTGAAGGCGCGTTCCCGGGGGCGCGCCTTCCATTATTTCGTCAGAGAATATTATCATTGCCCTATTATGTCATTCATGTCCCTCGGGGACACTAGATATATCAGTACCTATTATTTCACTATTCACGTGAAGGCGCGTTCCCGGGGGCGCGCCTTCCATTATTTCGTCAGAGAATATTATCATTGCCCTATTATGTCACTCATGTCCCTCGGGGAATAACTTAAATTTAACTTCTTTTGAATGTTCAACAAGTTAAGAATAACTTAAATTAAAACGTTATGTGAAGTTTGAATAAATTAGATAAAATGTTATTGATAAATTGAATAAATGTGAAGTGATAAGTTGATTGTGACATTGAAATTGTATGGAATGAGCATTGAAATGTGACATTAAATAAATTGCCAATTCACCCCCCTCTTGGTTGATTCCGTCGATCGATGAACTCAACATAAGTTGATTTTAATGTATACGTTTTAATATATATGTTAATGATAAATCATATGTATGGAGTCCTTTAATTTCAATTTAAGTATTGTGAACTATAATTGGAATATAACTTTAATTTCGAATACAATTGGAATATTAAGTTGAAATTTAATGTTAAATTTCGAATACTATAATTTATATTTTAAATTTAAATTTGAATAATATTATTTTTATTTTTATTTTAAATTTCGAATAATATAATTTGTATTTTAAAACATTTATCAAACATTTAATGTTAAATGTGAATAAAAAATAACATAAAAAATATGTATGTAACAACCATGAAACATTTAAATAACATAACCAAATTACATAAAATTCTGAAATTTAATTATTTAAATAACATTAAATATAACTGGATCACCGATGTCGTCGTCTCGAATGAGTTCCACATGGCGGTGGTTGCCTATTTCGTGGAGGATTTCTTCGTGGAACTTGTTCTTCAGTCTCCTCATCTTCACTATCATCATCAGCAGCATTTTCTTCATTTGGTGCAGATGACGCTGAAGGGGCTGAAGGGCCTGTATAAAATAACGACCCTGGAGGAGTGCTAGTAACAATCCCACCGCTCCCCGGGAACTGTGGAAACTGTGGAAACATTGGCATCGATGTATGTGATCCAGATGAAGATTGAGGTGTCTGCGGAGAAGCACCACCAGCCAAATAAGATGCATATGAAGCATATGCTGGATCATTAAACATAGTCGTATATGCACCTCCATATGGTATAAAACCCTGCGGGCTAGGCATGTAACCTGGCGGGCTAGGCATGTAACCTGGCGGGCTAGGAATGTAACCCTGCGGGCTCGGAATGTAACCCTGCGGAGATGGCATATAAACTGGTGGGCTTGGCATATGAAGTGGAGGGCTGGGCATGTACCCCTGCGGCATCGACGAATAAGGATGTTGTGGTGGGACTGATGCAGAACCGGTAGCGCCTTCTCTCCGTCCACGCGTCGGGGGACGATGATATTGAGACGGTTGACGTCTTTCTCGGCGCCTAGGAATGTTAACCCCTCGTGCTTCCGCCGAAAGTAGAAACGGCTTCCCATTTTCATTAAACCAGTCCATATAGTTATCCGTAACCATATGACCAGTTTCAGCGTAATATTGTCGAGGGGCCAACAATGTATATCGGTTCTCCCAAAGCGCAATCCAATCTCTGTGTCTCACCACCCAGTTAACATCTTTCTTTCCCCGTCTATCTATGTTATGCACGTCGTCTAAATTTCTAGGAGCTCCAGGAATATATTGCGTACAACCATACTGACGGAGCACGCGATCAACTGGATGCCACTCAATAATAGCATAACATATAAGAGGTATAACCGATATCCATACCTCTAATGACCCTCTAAGGTGGGGTGGGATGCAAGCTTTCACTTCATCGCTCGCATAAGGTATCCACTGAAACTGAAATATAAATATACAATTCAAATAAATAAAATATTCTAATTATATCTAACATTTTAAATTAAAATATTAATAATTAAACAAATTTAAAAACATACCTCAGACCCAGCTTTCGTATCAATAAGTAAACGAATTTCCTCTAAAACAGTATGTATACTTTTATGGTCCTTTCTTTTCATCGACCACCTATGAAATATAATATAAACTAAATATCACCCTATTTAATTGAAAATATTTAAATCAAAATTTAGTTCGAAAATTACCTCAACAATAAGGGGAATACGTATGGTTCATTCACGATCGGGCATAAGAAAGGCATGCGGAACCACGCCCATGATTGTAGAAGCAGAAGACATCCACCGATAGCAGTTTTCTTATAATTCGTCGCCCGACACATTTCTCTAAAGAGAAATGCCAAAACTGCAGCACCCCAACTATATCTTCCAGCTTCATCAAAATCGATCAGATGCCGCAACCACATACAATGCACCTGGTTGCGAGATTTGTCGGGCATCAATATTCCTCCAATTATTCGTAGAATATATGCCCGAGCACATGCCTTTGCTTGATCCTCTGAAGCATTTTCATTTAAAACCTCAAAATTAGCTTTCAACCAAGATAAAGCTATTCTACCTCCATTAAACTCTGGCGGAGCAGCTCCAAGATAATCAATGCACATTGATTGCCAATCACCATCCGCCATACCACACATCATATTTCCGTCGACGGAAGCCCCAGATGCATAGAGACATCCTCCAATGTAATTGTTGCCTCTCCACATGGAAGGTGAAAAGTGTGTGTCTCGGGCCTCCACCTCTCAATCAGTGCAGAAATTAGGACAGGTTCGAGTTTGCAACCGCCTATAATTGTTGCAATATACCCGAACCCAGCAGAAGCCAAATATGGCAAAATACGTTCCGGTGTCGGTATACGTGGATTTTTAATAAAAGTTTCTAAAATACGATCAGCATCCTAAATAATATATATTATAAAAAGTAAAAATTAATATAAATTCATAATAACTTTAAAATAAAAATAAATTTAAATATTAACATTAATTATAAAAATATTACCATATCGCTAAAATGTCTGGAGATATGATCAATATCCAATCGCAACAGCATTTCGTTTTCCATTATAACTGTAGACAAAACAATATAATTAGCAAAAAAAATAATTCTAAATAAATAATAATTATATAAATATTATTTAATAAAAAAAATATTTACATAAATATATTAATATAAAAATAATAACTATTTAAAAAAATACTAACATAAAAATAAATTTCTTACCACTAATAACAAATTTAAAACTCAAATAGTTGGAGAATTTGAGTTATATAAGAGAGGAGAAGATGATTTGGTGTGAAGAATGAGTGAGGGTTGAGGGGGTTTATATAGGGGAGGAGGAGGGTAGTTAGGAAAAACGGATGGGGGCATTTATGACATTTAATGGAAGGCGCGTCCCCGGGGATGCGCCTTCCACACGTGTCTGCTGATATGGCAAAGGGCGTCCCCGGGGACGCGCCTTTCACACGTGGCATCCAACTCAGCGAAAACACGGGTAAAGCGCGTCCCCGGGGACGCGCCTTTGCCAACTCAGCAGAAAGGGTGCTAGTTTTGGAAATATTGGTCGAACGGTGTTAGAAAAGTAAAATTAAAAATAAACAGTGTCAGTTATGTAATTTAGCCGAAAACTAAAGCTTGCTCTAGCAGCACCAATGGCGCCAGCCCACCACCAGCTCATGCTTTTGTTTAAGGATTATTAGATTGTGTTTTGTATGGAAGGAAAGAAGATGTGTGCAATTTATAGATTCGTTTACTCCATTTTCTTAAACGGGGAAGAAGATCGATGGGACTGCGAACTGCAAACTAATAATGTGGGTCCGGTCATTTTTTTTAATTAAATTTGGATTGCAACAATGGCGCAATTTTTGCGATGTTCCCTTTAGATGCCCTATAAAGTTGGACAATGTCATATCAGGGGAGGACTTATTCTTATATTTTTACGTTACTGGCAAGGGTCAACAACCCATTAATTGGTCGGTTACTATTTTTTGTTTTATTTTTCAAATTAGGTTGTAGATAGATTTAAGCGTTAACTACTTCAAATATCATAAACTTTTAAGCGTTCATTTATATCACTGTTTTAATTTTATCAATTTTAGCATTAATGTTTACTTTAAGTGTAATTATATCACTCATTCGTTAATGATTTAATGGCACGATGACATGTTGTGACGTCGTTGACATGGATGTCTCATCTAAACGATATCGTTTTGATATTCGTTTTGATATTTTTGTTTGAGAAAATAACTTCAGTGACCAAAAATCCCATATAATATACGATTTTAACCAACTTTTTCCGGATTTGCCAAAATGACCAACAAAATCGCAATGCGATCGCTAATTCGCAACGCGATCTCCATTATCGCAAATTCGCGTTGCATTTTCGCAATGCGATAGTTGAAAATCGCGTTGCGATGGTCTACAGTATCGTTGCGATTTTCCCAATTCGCAATGCGAATAAGTAAATCGCAACGCGAATTGGGAAAATCGCAATGCGAATAAGTAAATCGCAACACGAATTGGGAAAATCGCAATGCGATACTTACTATCGCAATGCGATAATAAAAAATCGCAACGAGATACTTACTTTCGCAACGCGATACTGACTTTCGCAACGCGATTTACATAGCGTCATTCGTATTAACGCGTATTTTTTTTTTCAAATTCCAAACACGTATTTTTTCTTAATAAATCGGAAAATGAACCGTCCACAGTAATCGCAACTCATAACCTCAAACCCAAAAACACAACACTCAGTCCCATCTCCATCTCTCACTCTCTATGGCGAAATCCGTCCCCATCTCCGAAGATTTCCGTCCCCATCGCCGGCGAAATCCCTCACAACCATTCACAGTCCAAAATCCCTCACAATCATTCAGAAATGGAAAATCAACCTCCGAGGGTTAGTTTTTTTATTTTTATTTTGAAATTTTTGCATTATTTTAGGTTTTTCATATTGAGATTGATGATAAGTTTACTGGTAATTTCAATAATAGATTAACCATTTCACTTAGATTTCTTATTAAATTCATTCGATTGCTGCCAATACTGCTAAACTGTTTAGCCTGTGAAGTTAGTATTTGTCTTTGCTTTGTCTTTTGGTTGAAGTAATACAGAAGAAGAATAGTTTCGAGAATGAAAATCGCAACGCGGAAATAACTATCGCAACGCGAAACCAAAATCGCATTGCGATTTTCATTTCGCGTTGCGATTTTCATTTCGCGTTGCGATTTTTATTTCGCGGTTGCGATTTTCATTTCGCGTTGCGATTGTCTGGTCGCGATAGTCATTTCGCGTTGCGATTCTCTCGTTGCGATAGTCACTTCCGCGTTGCGATTCTCATTATCTCGTTGCGATTTTCATTTCAACCAAAAGACAAAAACAGTGTTGCAAATTTTAGTTTCAAGAATAAACTACTATTTATGTTTATTGTTTTGTTTTTGGTATATCTTGACAGTGTAATTTTTGGTATATCTAACTTGGTATGTTTATTGTTTTTTTGTAGAAATTTTTTTCGGCTTCATTGACATTAAGGAATAAAGTTAGCCTAGCCACTACAATTGCTTCGAAGCTTTCACCTGCACAAAGAAAATTGTTTGAAGAAACCTGCTTCGGGCCATGGCTGAGAGTACAGCATCCGGGTGGAGATGCTAGTTTGACCCATTTGTGGCTTCAGACCATGACTAGCGATCTACCCGACAGTATACAACGTGGTGAGGAAGAGATATGGTTTCATTTTCCACCGGCGTATACTTGTTTTGGGCGGAAGGAGTTCTGCTTAATCACTGGTCTACGATTCGGACACGATGATGTAGGCCGGTACACTCGTCATATCACCCGCCCATCATGGTTATCCAGGGTTTTTCCTGATGAGTCAATAGAGAAGCCGAACTTACACGTCAACGACATGAAGAAATTGTTTAATAAGAAAGATGGTTTTACTCGGATGAATGACGTCGATGTTGTCCGAGTATGCCTTCTACTACTTTTGTATGCCGGCTTTCTAGGCAGAGAGGCCAGACAACCTATTCCTCAGGAGCTAATATTATTGGTAGAGGACCTAAATGCATGGAATCTGTTTCCGTGGGGTTCGTATATGGAAAGCTACCTGGACTAAGTTGTCGTCTGCCTTTGATGACCGCAAAAGTTTGCGGGGCGATGGGTCGAAATACACTTTGTCAGGCTTTGTTTGGGCCTTTAAGGTAAGAATTTCTATATAATGTTTTCAAAATTATAATTAATTATTTAACAATTACTAATGTTTGTTATTATATTGTTTGTAGATTTGGATATTCGAGGCTTTCCCCAGCATGCGGACATATGCATTAAAATCCTCAGATGATATTCCTAGGGCTATTTCCTAGAAGAGGAAACGTATGTTGGATTGGGAAGACTTAATACCATATGCGACAATAAATAATGTAAGTTAACATAAATACTATCATATATAAACAAGTTATTAATAGTAGACGTTTAACTTTGTTTTAGTTTTTATATTTTTAGGAGGCCAACACTCCATTAATGAGACTGACACCCACGGAGGCTGAGCTTGCCACTGATTGGTGGCAAGCTAGTCAGCGTTTTTTTGATGGCACGAATGATGAGCAGCCTCCACTTCCTCCACTTCGAGAGCCATCACCTCACCCAGAGCCATCACCTGATCGACCCGACTATACACCTCTACAACGAGAGCCATCACCTATCCCGTCACATCATCGAGTCTCTTCTCCACCATCACCTCATGATAGGCGACCGACAAAGATGCCACGACTTCTATATCCCTGTTCTCCACCTCCACGGGATGAGTCAAGGGAGTTACGTGATGAGGTCAATGCCTTGCGTGAGGAGATCGGTACTCTACGCGATAACGATGGTGCATGGCGTGTGGAGGTGTCTACTTTACGTGGTGAGGTTGCCGCTCTACGTGAGATGGTAGTATCGTTGCAGAATGAGGTTCATACTCTACGCAACGAGGTAAGTTTAAGATTTTCCATATTTAACTTGATGATAAATTTACTCGTAATTTCACTTAAATTAACCATTTCACTTAGATTGCTTAGTAAATTTATTCGGTTGCTACCAAAACTGCTAAACTTTTTACTTTAACACTGTGAAGTTAGTATTTGTCTTTGTTTTGTCTTTTGGTTGAAAGTTTGAAATATATTTATCTTTGTTTTCACTGTTTAAATATCATGTCTGTTTATTTACTGATATTTGTATTTTTATTTAGCGGACCGATAAGGTGGATGCTTTACGTCGGGTTTTTCTTGCACGACAGAGTTCACGCATCAGACGGCGTGCACGTGCTATTAAGTCTCCGTATACCCCAATAGTGCGAAGACACCGCAAGAAGAAGCCCGACTCGCCTATCATCCCTCAAGAGTCCACTCCTATCGTTGAAGAGGCCCCTATCATTCCTCGAGAGTCCCCTCCCACCGTTCAAGAGGCCACTGTCATCGTTGAAGAGGTCCCTCCCACCATTCAAGAGCCCGATTCACATGGCGTCATATGTAGGATTCTTGAGAAACCCTCTGACGTTCCGGACATGATGGATTCAAGTTGGCTCTCGTATGAGTTACCGGCCAGTACCATACCGGTATCTGAAGAGGAGAGGAAACAACTACCGGACACAATTCTGGATAACACCCTTTGGGCTAAGACCGCAGTTGATTTTTATCTACATGAGCGAAGCCAGGGGTGTTTCACTGACATATGCAAGCTCAATGATGATATCTATTTGTTGCTTGATCGGTCTTGGTGGGGCGTATTATTAGGGGTCGAAGACAATGGCTATTTCGATGGAAGGGTAAGTCTTATATTTTTTCTTATATTTTCATTTGATTAATTTGTTTAAAAATTAATGTAATTCACTAATATATGTATTTTTTTTGTAAAACAGCATATCGATGCGTGGGTGTCACGTCTACTAATAATTAGGAAACTTAAGGAAAATAAAAGAAATACACGGTATACAATAATGCCGACGGCTTTTAACGCAGTTCACTTGAAGAATCAACGAGATGAATCATTTGCGTTGGGCAATGGACAAGCTAAACTTTATCCTGCATGGTGGGAGGTCGATAAGGTTAGTGTTTATTTTAGATTGAGTTTAAAGGTATTCATATAAATAAGTGCGCAAATGAATGAATTATTACTTATGATTGCAGGTGTTTATCCCTGTTTTGGAACGTAACCATTGGCTTCTCGTCGAGCTTCAGATCCCATCCCTTAAGGCAATAGTATATGACAGCATGATAAATTACATATCATTGGCTGATTTAAGAGATATTATTAAGGGATGGAGCTCTTATTTGGCTAAATACTTGGATGCGATAAATTATTGGACTCGTTCTGGAAACAAGAAGCCAAAGAAGCTCAATATTACAGTTAGCAGAGACGAGACCGCACCACAACAAACGAAAGGACCCAGAGGGGATTGTGGTCCTCTCGTATGCTTGGCGTTGGACCGTTTGATCACAGGAAGTATAAAGTATCTACCTCCCACCGATATAGATAGAGCTGCAGTAGGCTTGTGGTTTCGACATTATATGGCTAGATCGATATATACGAGACGCTGCCTACCTGCATCCGCGTTATAAAAATGTCCATAAACAATTAGTATGTTTATAGGCTTGTGGTTTGAAAATGTTTGGTTAAGTACCTAGAATTCAATAATTTGCTGTTTGTAGGTTTTAGAAGTGTAGAAAGTGTTGTTTGAGCAAATGTTTGGTTTATGCAGGTTAATCTCAGAAGTGAGCTGCGTAAAAATGATGTATGGCTGCAAAAGTTGATTCAATAGTAGAAGTGTTATTTTCTCTAATAATTATTGCTTATTTTTTGATTGTTTAATTGATTTGTAAAAGGTGATTTGTAAAAGTTGATTTGTTTAATTGATGTTAACATAATTCTTATTTGTGCTTGTTTAATTGATTGAAATGTAATGGTTGATTTTGTTGATTTCAATCTGCATTATGTTGAAGGCAAAAAGTACTATCGCAATGCGAAATGAAAATCGCAACGAGAGAATCGCAACGCGAAAATGAATTCGCATTGCGATTCCCTCGTTGCGATTTTCATTTCGCATTGCGAAATTAGCATTGCGATTTTCATTTCGCATTGCGATTCTCTCGTTGCGATTTTCATTTCGCATTGCGATAGTAATTTCCGCGTTGAGATGGACATTAAGATGATTGCCTATTAAGTGATAACAACTGGAACAGATCATAGCAATTTTCAAACTCAAGTTATTAATACATGCCTAACTGAAAATGTTAAAAGTTCACACATAAAATCTACATAATACAATGTTTGCATTTAAAAATCACCTAAGTTAACAGTCCCAAAAGGTGAAGCCAGTTGTGATTGGGATTTTAAAGATGATTACGATTTTGATTGCCTTTTTCTTGACACCATATGAGCTTTGGATTTTGATGATGATCCATATTTTGGTAGAGGAAAAGATGATTGTGATGGCACTGGTGATCCACATGTCAACCTTGTATGACCACTTTCCTTGCACCGACTACATGTCGATCTCTTCTTCTCTTCACCCTTAGACGGTATACGATCGTGACTTTTTGGTCGGCCAGGTAGCCTTCTGTCCATGGCTGGTGGCAAAACTGTTTGTAAGTCATCTGGTATGTCCCACTCAGAAGGATGTGAAATAGGGTAGACAATCTCGGCATAAGTCTGTCGATATACTTCTGTAGTGTAGCAATCCATAGCGTATGTGCTTGAATCATCTTGGTTTAGATGAAGAGCAACTTTTATAACATGGCCACATGGATAACCAGATGTTTGCCATTTCATACAACTACACGTCCTTGCATTTAGATCGACAAGCCCATTTAAGTTATTATCCAGTACTTCAAACAAAGTGTTTGAACATGGTTCAACTCTCCATGACGTTGACTTCACAACACGTTTCGTTATCTTTTTTTCAGTCCATGGTGTAACACGATGTTCCAATGTTCCTGTAAATTTAAATAAATAATACTTAGTAAAATATATGATAAGTTACGAATTCAAAGAAATAATACATGCATGGTTTCTTTTCTTGTAGTACCACTGTTGAATAGAGGCTCGAAAAAACTCCATTAACATAGTAATAGGTAATTTCCGGGAATGACGACTTAGAGCGTTAATTGATTCTGCACTATTAGACGTCATGAAACCATATCTTGCTCCAAGTTGATGTACTCTTGACCATCTTTCAAACCCGACATCTTCTAGTGTTTGAGCACACTGAGGCAAAACACGTCTTAAACAGTTTATATGCTTATTGAAATCCACTTCCCGATAAGCCTTTACAGCCTTCCAGTATGTCCATTTGTGCTTTTTTATACCAGCAGACCTTGATTTTAGATTTCTATACAAATGAACACCACAAAGTCCATGAAAAGCATCTGGGAAACACCTTCTAACAGCGTTGTCAATTGAGTTTGCCCTATCGAATATGATTGTCAGATTGCTAATAGGACCTATGCAATCCCTAAGATGCCCCATAAACCATGTCCATGAATCAGAGGTTTCAGATTTGCCAACCCCGTAAGCTATTGGCAATATCCCATTGTTAGCATCCATGGATACTGCTAATAAGTTTACTCCAAGGTATCGACCTTTCAAATGTGCTCCGTCAACTATAATAACTGGGCGCATGCAAGTAATAAACGAACGAATCTACAAAATAATATACACAAGAAATATAATCATTTAAATTTTAAATGCATGTAACTAACAGAAATGAGTCAACAGAATTATATTGATTTACTAACCGCAGCACCAATGGCGATAAACAGCAACTCAAAGCGTCCATCTCTATCTGTTTTGATATGAGTTACCGACCCAGGATTTTTCAGCTTTAAATTGTGACAATAAGCCGACAGTTGGGCAAACGATGCTTCTGGCGACCCCCTCAACAATTCCAAGGCATAACATTTGGCTCTCCAAGCTTGAGAATATGATATACTAATCTTGAACCGAGCATTCATGTCAGTCATAATTTCATGTCCCCGATATACCCTGCCATTCAAAAACATTAACTCAGCCAGAAAACCACCCAACACCTTTTTGTTTGCCTGTCTATGGTGAGGAAAAACTTGGGTTCTTGAACATGTATGTTTATCAATAAAAGTCCTAACTTGAAACATTGCGCAATCTTTTATCCTCTTTGCAATCATACGCCACGTACAATTTTTGTCAATCGTACACCTTGTTTCGAAACGATCTTTGCTTGATTTGTTAACTTTTAGTTGATAGCCATCTTCCACACATTTCGTATACAAAGCTATCTTCAAGTCTTCCTTTGTATCAAAACAATCATCTTTCTTGATACGAATAACTTTTGTGTAACAATCAACTGCTTTCTTTGCCAATTCTTCTTCCGGTAACTGAAGTAATTCTGGCATATTCCAGTTATACTCCCGTGGCATTTTCTTTTCTTCGGGGACTTTTTCTTCTTCTTTTTCTTCTTCAGGATTATATGAATTATAGAATGGATGTTCAACATGTTCATTCACAGTCGTAACTTCCTCCTCATTATCATCAACAACATCTTCCTCGGCAACGGGTGTTTCATTATCAAAATTCGGGTATTGACCAATATCAAAATCATTACACGCAGGGTCTGTTTCTTCTTCTGAAACATCATCAAAATCCGTGTATTGACCAATATCAAAGTCCGGGTATTGACCAAGATCAAATTTCGAATACTGACTAGTACTCACAATTTTTTCTCTTGGCTCATCATCGTCTAATTGGTCAATACGAAAACCGGAATTTGGTGCTGAAAGTTGATTTGGATTTGGATTAGAGAAAGACTGTGGGTTTTTTGACCCACTTAGTTGATTACTACCCGCTACTGACCCAACAATACTACTTCTAGGTTCAACAACATACAATGTAACATCATCACTTGAAACATTAATGTAAGCAATGAATCGTTCAACATCTTCATTGTCGGTTAACAAATAAACTTTACCATTTCTCTGATAAGATAGCCTAAATCCACTTAGGGGCTCTAAATTCAATTTCTTTGAAACACGTAACATTAGGGTTTCATAAGTTAACTTCTTTAATGACAGTTTTAGTTGAAGATTCATGGGTAAAGGCATATATTGTAAAACACCATGAACATTCTCCCATGACCCTCCAAAACACAAATCTATCCAAACATGATCAACATTAGATGATTTCATGGTTGTAACTAAACAAACGAGATGCAAAACTAAGACCTGTTACATGATGGGGAAGGATGTCGTTGGATATTGGAACGAATGTCGCCGGAGAGAGTGATAGATGGAGATGGAATGAGTTGCGATTTAGGGATTTAGGTTATGAGTTATTGCTGCTGCGTATATATATACACTAAAAATTTGGCTTGCGAAACTAAAACCTGTTGTGAACTTTGAAACTCGCATTGCGATTCTGTATTATCTCGTTGCGAAAGTCAGAATCGCGTTGCGAAAGGCAATCATTTGACCATCGCAATGCGAAATGCAAATCGCAACGATAGAATCGCAATGCGAAATGAAAAAGGCAACGAGGATTAACATGCATAAACTTTTAACAATTATTATTGAATTCTAGGTACTTAACCAAACATTTTCAAACCAAAAGGAGTATATATGTTAACAAAACTTGCATTATGTGTATTTTATGTGTGCACTTTTAACATTTTCAGTTAGGCATGTATTAGTAACTTGAGTTTGAACATTGCTATGATCTGTTCAGTTGTCATCACTTATTAGACATTCATTTGACTATCGCAACGCGAAAATGGCTATCGCAACGCGAAAATGGTTATCGCAACGAGAAAATCGCAATGTGAAATGAAAATCGCATTGCGATTTTCTCGTTGCGATTTTCATTTCGCATTGCGATTTTCATTTCGCATTGCGATTTTCTCGTTGCGATAGCCATTTCGCGTTGCGATAGTCTGTTTTGCCTTCAACATAAAGCAGATTGAAAATCAACAAATCAACTATTACATTTCAACACAAATTATTTACACATCAATTAAACAAATCAAGATTTACAAATCATCTTTTACAAATCAATTAAACAATCAAAAAATAATAATAATTCTTATTTCTTCATCAATTATTGAATCAATGAATCAACAACTTTGTGACCCCGTACATCCATTTCACGCAGCTCACTTAAGGATTAACCTGCAGAAACCAAACATTTGCTCAAACAAGACTTCCTACACATCTAAAACCTACAAACAACAAATTATTGAATTCTAGGTACTTAACCAAACATTTTCAAACCAAAAGGAGTATATATGTTAACAAAACTTGCATTTGACTTACCAATTAACAATGGACACTTTCATAACGCGGATGCAGGTAGGCAGCGTCTCGAATATATTGCTCTAGCCATATAATGCCGAAACCACAAGCCTACTGCAGCTCTATCTCTATCGGTGGGAGGTAAAAACTCTGTGCTTCCCGTCGTCAAACACGCCAAGCAAAGGCATATGAGATGACCACAATCCCCTCTGGCTCCTGGCGATTGCTGTGGCGTGGTCTCGTCTCTGATAACTGTGACATTGAACTTCTTTGGCTTCTTGTGTCCAGAATGACTCCAATACTTAATCCCATCCAAGAATTTAGCCAAATGAGAGCTCCATCCCTTGAAAATATCTCTCAAATCAGACAGTGATATGTAATTGATCATGCTGTCATACACTATTATCTTCAGGGATGGGAGCTGAAGTTGGACGAAGCCAGTGACGACGTTCCAAAACAGGGATAAACACCTGCGATCATAAGTAATAATTCATTTATTTGCGCACTTATTTATTAACACCTTTAAAAAATTTAAAAAATAAACACTAACCTTATCGACCTCCCACCATGCAGGATAAAGTTTAGCTTGTCCATTGCCCAACAAAAATGATTCATCTCGTTGATTCTTCAAGTGAACTGCGTGAAAAGCCGTCGGCATTATTGTATATAGCGAATTTTTTTTATTTTTCCTAAGCTTCCTTATTATTAGTAGACGTGACACCCACGCATCGATATGCTGTTTTACAAAAAAATACTATATTAGTGAATTACATTAATTTTTAAACAAATTAATCAAAATCATATATAAGACAAATATAGTCTTACCTCCCCATCCAAATAGCCACTGTCTTCAACCCCTAATAGCACACCCCACCAAGACCGATCAAGCAACAAAAACATTTCATCGTTGAGTTTGCTGATATCAGTGTAACACCCTTGGCTCCGCTCATGTAGATAAAAATCAACTGCGGTCTTAGCCCAAAGGGTATTATCCACAATTGTTTCCGGTAGTTGTCTCCTCTCCACTTCAGATACCGGAAGGGTACTAGCCGGTAACTCATACGAGAGCCAACTCTCATCCATCATGTCCGGAACCGGTGGGGGTTTCTCAATACTTCGATATATTACCCCATGTGAATCGGGCTCTGGAATGGTGGGAGGGACCTCTTCAACGATGACAGTGGCCTCTTGAACGGGGGGGGAATCTTGAGGGAGAATAGGGGCCTCTTGAACGATTGGAGGGGACTCTTGAGGGATGACCAGTGAGTCGGGCTTCTTCTTGCGGAGTCTTCGCACCATTGGGGTGAACGGAGACGTAATAGCACGTCCACGCCGTCTGATGCGTAAACTCCGTCGTGCAAGGAAAACCCGACGTAAAGCATCCACCTTATCGGGCCGCTAAAAAAATTAATACATAAATCAGTAAATAAACAGACATGATATTAAACAAAGACAAATATGTTTCAAACTAGCATTGTATTCACCCAAATCATTATTCTATCATAGTTCACAAAATGCTCAGATAACATTCCAGAAGTAAGCACTTATATAAACATTTAAAAGGACAACATATATAAACATTCCAGAAGAAGAATAGTTTACTTTCGCAACACGAAACTTAAAATCGCAACGCGAAATGACTATCGCAACGCGGAAATGGCTATCGCAATGCGAAATGAAAATCGCAACGACAAAATCGCAACGCGAAATGAAATCGCAACGACAAAATCGCAACGCGAAACACAAATCGCATTGCGATTTTCATTTCGCGTTGCGATTTTGTCGTTGCGATTTCATTTCGCATTGCGATTTTGTCGTTGCGATTTTCATTTCGCATTGCGATAGCAATTTCCGCGTTGCGATAGTCATTTTCGTGTTGCGAAAGTAAACTATTCTTCTTCTGCAAATTGAAACTTGAATGGATTGCATTACTTCAACCAAAAGACAAAAACAAAACCAAAAACAAATACTAACAAAAACAGATTGACAGTAACCGAATGAATTACGAGTATGAAAAATCTTAAACTTACCTCGTTGCGTAGAGTATGAACCTCATTCTGCAACGATTCTACCATCTCACGTAGAGCGGCTACCTCACCGCGTAATGTAGACACCTCAACACGCCATGCACCATCGTCTTTGCGTAAAGTACCGACCTCCTCACGCAAGGCATTGACCTCATCACGTAACTCCCCTAACTCATCCCGTTGAGGTGGAGGTGGAGAACAGGGAGATAAACGTCGTGGCATCTTTTCCGGTCGCCTATCTTGCGGTGATGGTGGAGAAGAGGCTCGATGATGTGACAAAATAGGTGATGGCTGTCGTTGTGGAGGTGTATAGCCGGGTCGATCAGATGATGGCTCTGGGTGAGGTGATAGCTCTGGGCGAGGTGATGGCTCCCGAAGTGGAGGCTGCTCATCAACCGTTCCATCAAAAAAACGCTTACTAGCTTGCCACCAATCAGTGGCAAGCTCAGCTTCCGTGGGTGTCAGCCTCTGTAGAGGAGTGTTGGCCTCCTAACAATATAAAAGCTCAAACAAAGTTAAATGTGTACTAGTAATAACTTGTTTATAAACATATGGTAGTATTTATGTTAACTTACATTATTTATTGTCGTATACCGTAGTAAATCTTCCCATTGCAAGGTTCGTTTCCTCTTCCAGGAAATAGCCCTGGGAATATTATTTGAAGTTTTTATTGCATATGTCTTCATGGCAGGAAAGGCCTCAAATATCCAAATCTACAAACAATATAATAACAAACATTAGTAATTGTTAAATAATTACTTATAATTTTGGAAACATTATATAAAAATTCTTACCTTAAAGGCCCAAATAAAGCCTGTCAAAGTGTATTTGGAACCATCGCCATGCAAACTTTTTCGATCATCCAAGGCAGACGATAACTTATTCCATGTAGCTTTCCATAAATACGAGCCCCACGGAAACAGGTTCCACGCATTTAGGTCTTCTACCAATTTGATTAGATCATTTGGAATAGGTTGTCTGGCCTCTCTGCCTAAAAAGCCGGCATGCAAAAGAATTAGAAGGCATACTCGGACAACGTCGACGTCATCCATCCGAGTAAAACCATCTTTATTATTCAAAAATCTTGTCAGGTCTTCTACGTGTAGACTCGGCCTCTCCAGCTCAGGAAAAACCCGGGATAGCCATGATGGGCGGGTAATGTGTCTAGTGTACCGACCTACATCATCGTGTCCGAAGCGTAGACCGGTGATTAAGCAAAACTCCTCCCGCCCAAAACACGTATACGCCGGTGGAAAATCAAACCATATCTCTTCATCACGACGTTGTATAGTCTCTGGTAGATCTCTAGTCATGGTTTGAAGAAACAAGTGTGTCAACATCGCATCTCCACCGGGATGTTGTACTTTCAGCCATGGCTCGAAGCATGTATCCTCAAACATTTTTCTTTGTGCAGGTGAAAGCTTCGACGCAATTGTTTTGGCCAGGCTGACTTTATTTCTCAAGGTCAATTGAGCCGAATAAAAGTTCTACAAAAACAATAAACATACTAAATTAGATATACCAAAAACTACACTGTGAAGATATACCAAAAACAATAATAAACATAAATAGTAGTAGTTTATTCTTCAAACTTAAATATGCAACACTGTGAATTTCGTATTTGTCTTTGTTTTTTGGTTGAAGTAATGCAATTCATTCAAGTTTCAATTTGCAGAAGAAGAATAGTTTCTGAAAATGAAAATCGCAACACGAAAATGACTATCGCAACGAGAAACTAAAATCGCGTTGCGATTTGCATTTCGCGTTGCGATTCTTGGTTGATTTAATAAGCAAT
Organism: Hibiscus syriacus; assembly: GCF_006381635.1. NCBI lineage: Eukaryota > Viridiplantae > Streptophyta > Magnoliopsida > Malvales > Malvaceae > Hibiscus > Hibiscus syriacus. Next base: position 10,214,606 of record NW_024062980.1, on the reverse strand, counting down.
CTAAGTGAAATGGTTAATCTATTATTGAAATTACCAGTAAACTTATCATCAATTTCAATATGAAAAACCTAATAATAATGCAAAAATTTCAAAAAGAAAATAATTAAAAAAACTAACCCTCGTTGGTTGATTTGGTTGATTTTCCATTTCTGATTGTGAGGGTGGCTCTGAGAGATTTAGATAGACGGATTTCACCGGAGATGGGGACGAATTTCGTCGGAGATGGGTGAGAGAGTCAGAGATGGAGATGGGACTGAGTTGTGATTTTAGGTTTTAGGTTATGAGTTGCGATTACGGGATATACTGTGGACAGTTCAGTGTTCCAATATATTAATATTCATGTTTGGAATTTAAAAATAAAATACTTGGCCAGGATACTAATGGCGCTTTGAAAATCGCATTGCGATTATGTATTATCGCGTTGCGAAAGTCAGTATCGCGTTGCAAAAGTAAGTATCTCGTTGCGATTTTTTATTATCGCATTGCGATAGTCAGTATCACATTGCGATTTTCCCAATTCGCGTTGCGATTTACTTATTCGCATTGCGATTTTCCCAATTCGCGTTGCGATTTACTTATTCGCATTGCGAATTGGGAAAATCGCAACGATACTGTAGACCATCGCAACACGATTTTCAACTATCGCATTGCGAAAATGCAACGCGAATTTGCGATAATGGAGATCGCGTTAGCGATCGCGTTGCGATTTTGTTGGTCATTTTGGCAAATCCGGAAAAAGTTGGTTAAAATCGTATATTATATGGGATTTTTGGTCACTGAGGTTATTTTCTCTTTTTGTTTTTGCGCTCAAAAGACTCAAAATGTCATCGTTTTGCTTGAACCCTAATATTCCTAGGGACTAAACTCAAATTTTCCCATTATTTTTTTCTCTTATTCCTCTTCATATTCACTCGTATCTCCTTTTTTCATAGTTTTCTCGGCAACCAAATGATCACCATTTGGCATCTTTAAGATTCCTTGTCATTTCTCTTGTCAGGACCGTCGTATCCTTTTCCGGTCATCATCTTCACTATGTCGTTCATCGCTAAATCCAAGAACTTATCCTTCATTTGAACGACAACGACGTTTTTGTTCGTCATAAAATCAGTGTATATGTTTCCGATTCATTCATTGGCAAATTTTGGACCATTGTTCTCGGATCCTTTCAATTATCCAAGTATATATATATATATATATATATATATATCTTCATAATGCCGTGCATGTTTAGCTAAATTTCAAATATACTATATGAACAAAATCAATAACATGTGATTTCAACCAATGATCGGTAAGGAATGATAATCACAATGTTGATGACTTTACTTCCACCGTTGTACCCTCCGCCGTGTGCTAACGAGGAACTACAACTCGACCAATGCATACCCTACAACAACGCCCAACTCAACATTTTGGTTATCGAAATATTCTGGTTATCCATCGGAAACAACATAATCAAACCTTGATGTGTCCCCTTCGCTGTCGATCAATTCGATTTGACGACCGAAGAAGGGTGAAAAGAAAACAAGAGTTTCTACAATTCATAGTACACCACTCAAACGGTCGTCTTGATGATCGCTCAAACTACTGTGGTATATATCCAAAATGATATTAGTTGGACATTAGGGCTTGAGATCCCAACGCTTTGCTCGGTCGTCGCCATTGTTTTGTTCTTCATCGGAGCGAGACGTTTTGTATATATATAAAGCCCGAAGGAAGTGTTTTCACTGGCATCATGCAAGTGTTCATCACTGCAAACAGAAAACACAGACTTCATCTTCCGATTAATGGAGTCGATGGTCGATTTTACAATGACCCTCCATTGAGGAGAAGTTCTCGAATTTAGCGATGAACAAAGGCGTCGTTGTCAGATGGTGACCGTTTGGTTGCCAAGAAAACCATAGAAAAGGAGATGCAGATGACAAGGAGGAGGAACAGAAAAAAATAATGGGAAAATTTAAGTTTAGTCCCTAGGAAAATTAGGGGTCAAGCAAAACGTCGTCATTTTGGGTCTTTTGAGCATTAAAACAGAAATGTCAAAACGACGTCGTTTAGATGATGCATTCACATCATCGATGTCACAACATGTCGTTGCCAAGTCATCTTGCCGTTAAATCATTAATGGCGGAGTGATATAATCGCACTTAAAAGTAAACGTTAGTGCTAAAATTGGCAAAATTAAAACTTTGGTAGTATAAACGAGTCAGTACTTAAAGGTTGGTGATATTTGAAATAGTTAACCCTAGATTTAATTATCAGCGGATCAATTCACTTATAAATTTATCGTAAATTACATCAAATATCATCTAAATTTATTATTAAACTATAAATTGGTACAATTATAATGATAAATGTATCATTAAATTAAATTATTAATCTATATGATATGATAGTTTAATATTGACGTGTTGATATAGAAGTTAAAAAATATTTTTTTACCTCGTTATTTCTTTTATTAAAGTAATGATATATGTTTTTATTTGAAGATTTCACAGATTTAAATAAGTTTGAAGATTTATTAAAAAGTTGAACCACATGAAATATTATTTGAAAATGATGAATAACGTACCTTAAAATTAATCTTATTGGATAATCATAGGAGGGAATCATAGTATTAGTATATCGAATTTTTAGACAGATTTTCATCAAATTTGAGTAGATTTTATGAAAAAATAATCCAAGAAAAATAAAGAGAAGTGATACGGACTTTTCGATGCTTACATTGTCGTGAATGACAATTGGTTACGGACATCGATTGATTATCAACTACAACTAAAAGATTTAGTACTTAACATTAAACCAGTTTATCGTTTAGTTATAAAATCTCTACACAAATTAAATGCTTTCTAATCCTAAAAATGAAACTATTATTTTAAGAATCAATACACCAATTCAAAATGACAATCTTTTGACCACGTTATCACATTGAAAAAACTTGTCATCCATGTTAGTGTTGTTGACCATTTAACAACCTAGTGGTGTAATTGCTGCTAAACTAAAATTTAGTTCTATAATAGTATTAATTTATAATTTAGTGACAAATTCAATACAATAATTTAGTTCAATGATATTTTAAACCACGTTAAATATTAAATATTGTGTATTGTAATATTTTTACATTGATGTTGTATTGTTTTTGGGAATGTCTAAAGAAAGACGGACTAATATACGACTAAGAAACGGTGTGACCGAAAATTTAATAAGATGCTTAACAAAGTCGATTAAGCGCTAAATATTGACTGATAATAATTTTGTAAGTGGAAAACATGAAGAAATATTAAAAACTTTGGCAACTGGCAAACTTTGTTTATCGGTAGATATCGATATCGTGCACAGTAGTATCGATATATATAGTAATATATAAGAAAATGACGAAAATCGGTTAAAAGTAGACATGTATTGATACCTTTATAAGTATAAGTATAAAAGTATCGATACTTTAGTAATTTAAAAGAATTGCAATAAAAGCGCCTATAAAGTATCGATACCTTACACACATGTATCGATACATGACAATATAACAAGTTGAAATTTGAAAAATCCAGTTTCAATTTGACAAAATAGGTAACGAATTTGACAAAACCGATTGGAAATTGACAAAAACCGGTTGAAATTTGACAAAACATGTTTCAATTTGACAAAATCGGTAAAGAGCTACCAGAATTGTTGAAATTTGTATCGATACGTTTATAAGTATATATACCAAAGTATTGGTACTATAGGAATTTAAAAGAATTGCAATAATAGCGGCTATAAAGTATCAATACCTTACACACATGTATCGATACATGACAATATAACAGGTTGAAATTTAACAAAACCAGTTTCAATTTGACAAAACCGGTAAAGAGCTACCGGAATTGTTGAAATTTGTATCGATGTGTTTATAAGTATATGCACCAAAGTATCGGTACTTTAGAAATTTAAAAGAATTGCAATAATAGCGGCTATAAAGTATTGATACCTTAGACACATGTATCGATACATGACAATGTAACGGGTTTAAATTTGACAAAATCAATTTCAATTTGACAAAATCGATAAAGAGCTACTGGATTGGTTGAAATTTGTATTAATACTTTTATAAGTATATGTGCCAAAGTATCAATACTTTAGGAATTTAAGAGAATTGCAATAACAGCAGCTATAAAGTATCGATATCTTAGACACATGTATCGATACATGATAATATAACAGGTTTAAATTTGAAAAAATCGATTTCAATTTGACAAAACCAGTAAAGAGCTACCGGAATGGTTGAAATTTGTATCGATACTTCTATAAGTATATGTACCAAAGTATTGATACTTTAGGAATTTAAAAGAATAGCAATTATAACTCCTATAAAGTATTGATACCTTAGACACATGTATCGATACATGACAATATAACAAGTTTAAATTTGACAAAACCGGTTTCAATTTGATAAAACCGATAAAGAGCTACCGGAATGGTTGAAATTTGTATCGATACATTTATAGTATATGTACCAAAGTATCGATACTTTAGGAGTTTAAAAGAATTGCAATAATAACGCCTATAAAGTTTCGATACCTTAGACACATGTATCGATACATGACAATATAACATGTTGAAATTTGACAAAACCGATTTCAATTTGACAAAATCTGTAAAGCGCTACCGAAATTGTTGAAAGTATTGATACATTTTTAATTATATGTACCACAGTATCAGTACTTTAGGAATTTAAAAGAAATAAAAAAAGAAAAATGTCTCGAAAGTATCGATACCTTATACAAAAGTATCGACACTTGGGGTATGGTATCGATTAAATATAAATGACATAACCGGTTAAAATATCAAAGACCTTGCGAACAGAGAATTTGAAGGGGCATTACGTTCTGCGAAATAGATAGAAGACGATCATAGTTTTTGAAATCGAAGCGTATTAGTTACTGCGAAATAGAAGCAAGGCATTTTTGAAAGCGTAGTTGTTTGTTGCTGCAATCGAATCGAAAGGTATGTTGTCGAAACCCTAGTTTTTTAGTATTGTAGTATTCTAAAATAGCGGTTAGGTTTTAGGGTTTAGTTTTTGAAGTAAAGAAGGATTAGAGATCAATTATAGGTAGAAACTGATGTTCTAGGTAGAAAATAAATATCAATACTTTTATATAACGTTATATGTAGAAATTGATATTTTAGGTTGTATAAAGGTACTGATACTTGTATTAGATACTATTCCCATTACTTTGAACGCAAGAGGTTACTATAAGATTAGTTATCGATACTTGTATATTGAATAAACTGTATGTAACTTGTATTTGATTTGATTTATTTTAATGCTTGAATGTTCATAAACTGATATATGAAGGGAAAATGAAGTCGATGGATTTTGCATTTGTTATTTGCAAAGATGACATTGAAATGGAGCCCGAGAGTATCAACAATGAAGAAAATCGAAAACAACCACTGGGTGGATATATGTACTTCTAGTAAGTGTCAATGTATTTATGTATTTGTTGTTGAAATGGTAATTAAATTAAAGTATTTAAGAACTTGAAATTGATTACAAATTTCAAATCTTGACAGTATGGCTGAATGCCAAAGTATGAAGAAAGCTGGTATTTAGAACACCAGTTCGATGTGTAAACTGAATTTAGAATGAGTATTATTTAGTGTTAATTTATTGATTAAGAAACATTTATGCTTAATTTTAGGTAAAACATGAGGTGTTGGAGAAATAGAAGTCGATGAGTGATGATGAGAATGAACCATATGTGACACTGTCCAAAAATGATAGAGAACACATGTAGAAACAATATAAAGCTTGGAGGAAAGCACATGAAAATAAGATATTCATTAAACTTGTAAATATTGTGATAAACGATATATAAAAACACTAACATTATATATTTTTAGCACATGTAGGAAGTGTCGACAAGGTGTAGTATCAAAAGAGTGAACGACATAATTGAACACTTGAAGGAGAAGAAAAAAGTACATGTGTTGGAATAAATGAGGTTTGGATATTTGATAGGAGTGAGGGATCGACCAATTCGGAGGGAATTATTTCGATCGTTGATGGAGGAATTTGATGTACAAAATTGTAGAGTTCAATATGGTGAATATTCATTTCCTCTTAGGGTCCCATGTGTTGTAGCCGTATTGGGTCTACAAGATAAAGACAATATTGTTGAAGAAATAATTTAGATGAAGAACGAGAAAGCACTAGCAAACAAATATGATTTAAAGCCGAAGGTGACATATACTAGACTTGAGGAGGAAATTAAAAGCGTCGTTATGACGAGGATAACCTGAAGGCCCGAGTATTATTGTACCTTGTCAGAATCTTTTTTTTGCCTAACGGGTGATACATCTCTGAGCAAGGACAATATGAAGTTGATTTACGACGAATGGTTGAAAGGTGAATTTAATTGGGTTGAATATGTCCATAAGAAATTGATTGATTCAATCATTAGCTTTCAGAAGGGCTAAATCCACACATACCTCAAAGGGTGCATAGCAATCTTAGAGGTAAATGAGTTGAAGGATGTGTTGAGTTAGAAAACTTTTAAGTATAATTATTATAGAAAATGAATTTTTTTTTATAAATACAGGTTGTATTGTTTGATTTTTGGTCTGATTGTGCAAGTGTGCCGGTATTCCAAAGAACCGGAGTGACACACATCCATGCATGGGGAAAGGAAGAAGTAGTTTGAGTGATGGCAAAATTGAAGTTTGAAAGACTGAGCAAGAAAAAAGGGTAATAAAAGTATTTATATAATATTTAGGATTTAAAAAACTGTATTAATATTTTAATTTATTTTTTAAGGTTATTGGCAATGAGGAAGAGGATGAAGAAGAGAAGGAAGAAGAGAAGGTAGAAGAGAATGAATAAGAGAAGGTAGAAGAGAATGAAGAAGAGAAGGTAGTAGGGGGATTATAGTGAGGGGATTGCAAGTAAATTTGACATTTTGATGTCTGAGTTGAATAAGCTAAAAAAAGTCATTTATGATTGTTTGTAAATACAATCTAGAATCGAAAAGGTGATTGAGAGCCTTAAGCGGGAAGTGGGGGGGGGAATTGATGGAGTGGTGAAAGAAGTGGTGGAATTGAGGGTGAAATTGAGGGGTGAGTTGAAGGGGTGATGGGAGAGGTCAAAAAATGATGACGGGGAAAATATCAGGGCTAAAATGAAAGATCTGAAGAGTTATGTGGAGAAAAAATATGATGAATTAAAAAAATATGAAAAACAAAATTTGTCGAAAGCGCCTAATGTTCCGGACTTTGTCAGAAATAACCCTTTTTTCCTCGGTTTAATTTCTTTGTGGGTGGACAACTAGAACATGCTTAATTTATTTATTGATGACATGATTGTTATGTATAACATTGTTTTGTATGTTTGGTTTAGTTATATTGTTTGATATTTTTTATCCATACACATAATGCATTATTTTTAATTTTAATGTACTCAAACATATCAAACAATAACTTTATATCAAACATTTTAATATTCCTATCCACAATACAACATGTGACTTACACATTAAAGATTATATTCTTATGGGGTACTGTAAAGAATCCATTATAAGATGTGACTTTCTCGACTTTTCTTTCATTTGCGTGTACATTGTTAATTTACCTATTACTTTAAAAGTAATAGGTTTCGAAATTATAAGTATTGATACTATATATGTGTTTATCGATACATTTTGCGTGCAAATTGTTTGAGAAGCATATTGGAATAAAAGTATCCATATCTATATAAAAGTATCGATACTTGGTATTTACGCCTATTATCAATATACCAAATTGAATCCATTTCATCCAGCTCATGAAGATAAACGAAACCGTCTAAGAGAAACATACCTGAAGAAGACTGATTATTTGCTTGCGTAAATACCAAGTATCGATACTTTTATATAGGTATGAATATTTTTATTTCAGTATACTTCTCAAACAATTTGCACTCAAAATATATCGATACACATATATAAAGTATCAATACTTGAAATTTCGAAACCTATCACTTTAAAGTAATATGTTAATTAACAATGTAAACGATAAAAGTCTACCGATATATTGATAATAGGCGCAAATACCAAGTATCAATACTTTTATATAGGTATGGATACTTTTATTCTAGTATGTTTCTCAAACAATTTGCACACAAAATGTATCGATACACATATATAGAGTACCGATACTTATAATTTCAAAACATATTACTTTAAAGTAATAGGTAAATTAACAATGTACACGTTAATAAGTTAATAATATTAAAAAAATTAAGTAATTAATCTATTTTGTTATCGTCGAATTTCTAAGGCCCTATTAGCTTTAAACATGCGCTACCTATTATATTAAATAAGCGTTACTTGTTATGTTATTATGATTGATAACGTTTCCAATAATTAACCTATTTTGTTATGGTTTGATTTCTAAGGTTTCATCAGCTTAAATTTTGGTAACATTTTAGGCGCTACCTAATATATTGATAATATTGATAACAAATTAAGTAATTAACCTATTTTGTTATCGTCGGATTTCTAAGGCTCCATCAGTTTTAAAAAGGTTGCTATATATTACGTTAAATAAGTGCTACTTGTTATGTTATTATAGTTGATAATGTTTCTAGTAATTAACAGGTTATGTTAAAATCAAAATTTGTTTTGCGTATTTTACATACAACAATGATATTTTTGGTTATTACAATTATTATTACCAACATAAATAACATTTTCGGTAAAAACATATAACATTTACAATAACACTTTTAACCAGTCACCTATTTAACCAATTACACCGTTTTTTAATTGTATTTTAACTGCCTCAAAACAAACCTCTCATTGTTTTTTGGGCTTTTAAATTCAACCTTTAGTAAAAGCGGCAACAACATCCCATGTTCTCTGCAGAAGTACCAGTCCTGCCTAAATAGAGAGAGGTCGCTTAGATTATAATCTAAATGGGTAGATTAAGTACAGAAATAGATAGATTACTTGCATAAACCCTTTAATGATATCATCTGTATAATATTTAGGATGGGTTCCATGGCCGATTTAAAAAACTTTTTGAGGACGGACATATATATTAATAATATAAAATTTTTATATCTAAATAGATACGATAAAATTTTAAGGTAAGCACGATAAAATTTAAAGGTGGACAATCCGTATATATTAAGAGAAAAAATTTCAAGTTTTAAGAAGAATCGAATTTCAAAAAATTTCAGGGTGGGCATGTGCCCTCCCTAACACCAATGTAGATCCGCTACTGGATGGGTTACTTTAGCAGACAAAAACAAGTTGTCTATTCCACAAGTAACAAACATAGTTTCGCTTTTGTCTATGGAATCCACTATTTAATACCTTCCTGCAAAGACTTCCCATACTGCTATTACTATCCCTAGTTCTTTATGCTCACATATTAGCTCCTATGGACTGAACAACCTTCGACATATCGGACACATCTTATAACTTCTTCCATAGTCATGTAGATTTTCTTTATCAGTTAAAGCTTTTACAAATGTTATGTTGTACAGAGGAAGGATCTTTCTGTTTTTGCTAACTTTGTACCTTTGAGCATAATCATAGCAGGTGGCACAGTGTCCACAAGGAATGAAGAAGCAGTTGCGTTCATCATCGTAGCATATAACGCATAATTTGTACCTTTGAGCTGACTTCCCTAGCAAAATTGGTTCCGTCTCCGTCCTCCAGTATAACTCCAGATTGAACGCTGTCGCCTCACTATCTCACGCCCCTAGGGATTTCAACACAAGTAAAATGATGGTGATGAAGAATCCTACAGATCACACAACTGTCAATTAGCCCACCATAGCAGTTAAAACTTATTTCTCAGGTCTTCACTCGAATATTAATACTGTACCTAAAACAGCAATGTACGAGACAAGTTGAACAACACAAGATACCTCAATGTACCATCCATTAACATCACCCTGGAAAGTTAATCTCTATCGACTCATTTAAGGAGAAATTCATTTGTAATTACAAAAAAAAGTTGAACTGAACTACAAAAAGGGTTGAGACCATACATTATCAGTAGTTGAAACTACAACATACTGTGTGTTGGGAAACTGAAGATCGATCCGGCACGGCCCGTTTAGCGTTGAACACATACTTCTGGCTTTCGTTACATCATAGACCTTGGATATAACATTTATAGTGAATGCTATTATTATGCTTCTGGGGTTCGAGTTAATCGCACCTACAAAGTACTTGTCGTCTTCATCAACTGTGAGCTCTGCTTCTTTACCTGAGTAAATATAGAACAAGAAAATCGATCAAAACTCTGTAATAAAACCCTTCAATAAACAACAGACAAATTACCAGTCACTTGTTCGTTCAGAAAAAGGGAATCGATGGGAAATGTCCGTTTGGGCACCAGTGTTTCTTGTCTTGTTTCTCTTACAGAAGCATGGACTAATTCTGTAAGTTTCAATCCACATTCCAGAGGGACTAAACTAGATGATTACCTTTTATCATAATGACTTGGGTTTTGTGTAATGTACTGGCTTGAGTGGCCCATCTTATGCAGATCTTAGAACCCTTGTTTAACCACATAGAGTTTCCCTGAAATTCAAATTCTCGTCTTAGATAATGAAAACATAAACCAGATATTTAATGTTATGTACCTTCCGATCAAACGATCCGACGATCAAAAAACTTGAAGAACTCTAATTTATTTCCTAGCTTAGTCCGGTTTCTATGAAAACCCATATACAAAAGCCCCTTTATCGCTTTCATGTCTCACTTGAACCTGCTGTACAAAATCGGACGTAGCCTTCAACAACCGAGAAGAGCTCGGTCCAAGCACCATACGGCGATCACCATATCACCCAAATCGGAGTAATATCGAGACTACAAAACCAGAAAAACAACTGAAGGATCAATGAAACAGAAACATTATAATAAAAAAAAGGTATAATGAAAGCATGACATGCCATGGCATAAATCCATAACGTGAGAGGAGGTATGAGTCGTGTCCAAGTGTCTTGAAATCGAGGACGTTGAGCAGGGTGGGTGATTGGCACCAAGCCTGGCCTGTACATGGTTGGTATGGGGAAACAGAGAGAAATGAATTGAAAAGGGTAATGGATGAGAGAGTAGACTGGTAGATTTGAGGGAGGATATGGAATTGGGTATGGCACAACTAACCGTTATTGTTTGTGATTGAATGTCTAGTTTTCTAGAACGTTAGGTGTCAGTCATGTAGCTTTATTGGACAGACAAACAAGCCAAAAGCTGATCTCTTTTCGAAGTCGGCCGGTAATGGCAACCCAGGGAATTCTGGGTTGAAGCCAGCCAACAGAAACGAGGAAAAGAAGGGAGAGTAGCAGAATATGGACGGTTTTCTTGACTTATTAAAGACAAGTATAGACACCCCCTTTGCATGTTAAGGACAGTTTTCCATTAAAAATAAATTTTAAATAATATTGTATGATGTATCACATGATATTATTATCAAAATGACATTAGCACTAATGTTTTGAATAGGGGTGGGAAACTGAGAATTTATCAGAAATTGCAAGGAGCTAATGAATTGTGAAAATCCCGATGTTATTCACTTAATGGAAGCAAAAGCTGCTACTGGTATGGGTGACTTTGTTAAAAAAAGTTGAGATTTGAGGATAGTTTTGAAGTTCATGCTCAAGGTATGCGTAGGGGATTAATTGTTTTATGGAATTTGAAAATGACCAATATGAAAGTTCTTTATAGTTCAGAACAAGCGATTCATTGTGGTTGTAAGGAAAACAACAAAAGTTGGATTATTACTTTTGTTTACATTCAACCTCACCCTCACAAGAAAACTGAGTGTTGGAATGAGCTGGAAAAATTTTCGAGAAATATAAAGACCTTGGATTGTTACGGGCGATTTCAATGATAATGCTAATCTTGAGGAAAGAGACCGATTGTCTGGACAGAATTATTCTTTTCCGTGAAATATGGGATAAATGTTACCTTATGGATGCGAGTTGGAATGGATTAAAGTTCACTTGGACGAGATGGGTACATGGACAAATTATACTACGAGAGAGATTGGATCGAGTGCTTCACAACATAGAATCCATAAAAGCTTTCCCAAATATGCACATCAGGAATCTATCAAGGGTTTACCCTGACCACAACCCAATAATGCTAAACACAAACCAGACTATTAACATGGATAGAGAAAAGAGACCATTTACATTTGAGGCTCTGCGGCTTAGCTATCCTAATCTTAACAAAGTTTTCAATGAGGTTTGGGAGAGAAAGAGGAACTGTATTGAGGAAGCGATAGCTGAAACTAAAAAAGAGATTAAGTCTTGGAAGGAAACGCCTGTTGATGATACTTTTAAGAAAAAACGAAGAATTCAGAATCGCTTAAAGGGTATTCAGAACTCCTCAAATTATGTCTACTCCAAGTATCTTCAAGACAATGAGAAGCAATTGAATTTAGAGTACCAGAACATCTTAAATCAAGAAGAAATTCTGTGGCTACAAAAATCAAGACTCGAGTGGGTTCTTAAAGGGGAAATAAATACAAGATTTGTTGCCATACTACAAAAATGAGGAACAAAATAACAGATTTATATATCGAAGAGAATCGGTGCATGGATAAAATTCTCCTCATTGATCTTATTGTGGATTACTTTAAGAAAATGTTTACCCAAAGGGATGTGGAAGCTTTGGAAGAACCTCATGATAAATTTAGACAAAAAAAATGACTGATATGGAAAAAATGTACCAGACTAAGGAAGTCAACTTAGAAGAAATCAAAGCTGTTGTTTTCTCTATGAAAAATCGGATTAGATGACATTTAACTGATTTTCTACAATAACAGTTGGGGTAGGACCAAAGACACAGTTAGACAGTTTATCAACAATGCCATAAATACAGGGGAAGTAGACTCGAGGACTTTGAACAATTATATGGTCCTCGTTGCTAAGCGAGAAGGTGCAAACATTTTACATTTGTTCAGGCCTATTAGCCTGTTTAATACATCCTATAAAATTTTAGCTAAAGTTTTCGTTCAAAGACAGACCTGTTCTTCAAAGAATAGTTGGGCCTCATCAAAACAATTTTTTTTATCGGGAAGAAATACTTCTGATGATATTCTTATTGTCCAGGAAGCAGTCTACACTCTTTCAAATCTATAGCGATTATGAAGATTGACCTACAAAAGACTTATGATAAAGTGAACCAGCAATTTCTAAAAGAGACTTTAATAGATTTCAATTTGCCCGAGAAGTTGATTGATCTAATAATGTTTTGCATAAAAAATAGTTCGACTGAAGCATTATGGAATGGAGAGAAAACAAAGAGCTTCAAACCAGAGAAAGGACTCGGACAGAGGGATCCCTTATCACCCTGTTTGATATCCTAGTTATGGAACGTTTATCGTATATCATTCTAGAAAAAATAGAAAGAAAACAATGGAAACCTATTAAATTATCAAGTGGGGTAGCCATTTATTCTTTGCAAATGATTTACTGTTATTTTTTGAATTCATCGATAAATTATGACAGATTTTAAATTCGTCGGAATTTTTTTCATCAATAATTTAAATTATTTTTGTAGTGAACTATAATCTGGAAAAGACTGTAACGGCGATAGGGCAAACCTGAAAAGTGCGCTCATATTATTGAGGGGTGTTCATCAATAGTAGAGAATTGTCTACTCTATGGTCCAATTGTAAAATAGCTTTCGTAGATCATTCAAGGTCTTCCGATGACCACTCTAGTATAGTCTTCTTCTTAGGCGAATCTTACAAGAAACTTCTCCTTATCAAGATCCGTCACTCAAATTTTACCGGCGAGATTCCATAGTGAGTTAATTCTTCCCATTAAAGTATTGTATCCAATTTATTTCCCTACAAATCTGATAACCACCGCATTCGCTAGCTTTTCATCAATTATGTTATGAATTCTCTTAGAGAATTTATCTTCAGGCATGATCCTGTTGAGAGTTAGCTTTATTGTTTCATTTGTAACAGACTCTGTTAGACAGTTTATTTTTCCCTTGTATAAATACTCTACTGACTTCATTGTAATGGCGTGAGATAGAAATAAAATGAAGAAAATTCTATACTTTCTTTTGCATTTTAACATGGTATCGAGAGCAGGTCTTTGAAGCCCGGGAGTGCTTTGGGCCTTCTTCCTTTTTTTTTGTTTTGTTTACTTTTCTGGATATGTTAGTCAAAACCCCTATTCCTCCTTTTGCTCGTTCTTTTACTCGGGTCTCTCTTTTGTTTTCCTTTTTTTCTTATAATGGAGAGTGTCGAAACCGGTTTTTGTCCGGGTACGAAATTTTTTTGGCGGGAATAATAAAACAAATAAAGAAATGATTTTGATTTAAAAAGTATTTTGGGAGTCGTCATTGACCTTTTTGGGTTAGGTAAATCAAATACCTAAAAACAATCTTTTAAAATAGTTTTTAATAAAACATAATTTAAAAGATAAATTGATCTGCGTATAACTAAAATTTTTTAATAAAAAGGATTCGTGGTCGGTTACATTTAGGGAAGGATTAGCACCCCTATAACGCCCAAAATTGGTACCCATTAATTATAATTTGTCTCTATTATTGGAAATTTAAAAATTCAAAGATATATTTATAAGATTATTATTTCAAATTTATAATTTTATGAAAATATATTAATTTAAATATAAATAAGATATTTATTTATTTAGAAATATCAGAAAAGTGCTTCTAGGTGCTTTAAGACAACTCTTTTCTTAATATTAAAAAAATAGATAAATATTAAAGCATTTATTAAAATAGATATAATTTATAAAAGTAATATATTATTTAAAATATCAGAAAATGGACATCCAGTTGCTTTAAGATTGCCCTTTCTTAATATTTAAATATTAAAAATAATAATTTTTTCAAATCTTTCACAACAATATGTGTTTTTTGATTTTTATAAGTAAGATATTTATTTACTTAAAATAATATAATAGGATATCTAATTGCTTTAAGACTGCCATTTTCTTTGATATTAAAAATAAATAAATATTATTATTTAAACAAAAATATATATAGATACTTATATGAATAAGATAAAAATAATAATAAAATAATAATTAAATCAATAATTAAAATATAAAAGTAATGATAAAATAATATTGTAAATAAATAATGATTAAAATAAGAGAAATCAAAAATATAGTATACATGTACTAATATAATAAAATTTAAATACTAAATTCTAAAAAAAAAATCAATTTATTGATACACCTAGACATAGGTATCTTTCTTGAAGATTTTGTTAAATTAAAGAAAATGGGATCATGGTGATTTAATATAAATATCACGTGCAAATAGTATTAATTTAATTATATACCCTACATACATATTATATAAATTTATCAAACAAATTATTAACACTACCTAAACATAAAATTAATCATATTGATAAATTATATAACAAAATCATGCTACAATTAGGTTAATATGATCATTACTTGTCTGAAGAAAAAAATATATACCATCTTTATCATTTTTTACTCTAAAATATATATATATATAAATGACTAAAAGGAAATAAAATAAAATATAAATGTCAAACTAAAATGAACAGAAATATGCTTTTAATGATTAAATTATAAAAATATTAAAGTTAATAGACGTAACTTGAAATATTATATAATATAGGTACATATAGTATAATTTAGCTTTAATTATTAACTGGTAATTAAAATATAAATATTTAAAATTAAAAGGACTAAATCTGGTATTATCCTAAATATTTAATAAATATAGTAGGGACTATAATATAATAAAATAAAATTAAGAGTCTGAATTAAAAGGTTTGAAGTTTGATTTAAGTGACTAAAATGTAAATTTACAAAAGTACAGACATTACGAGGCATATTTAACCATACGTGAAATTACCTAGAAGCCCTCACCAAAACTACGTCATTTTGGTGAGGGTATTTAAACCCTATTCCAATCGGCCTTAAGGCCATTATTGTTCATTTCTCATTTCTCATTCTCTCTCTATTTGAGAGAGATGAGAATTTTCTCTATTCCCTCTCTAAATTCCTTCACCGGGTTCCGGGTGGAAACCGGTCTCCGACCGGCCGCCATCGCCGGCCACCGTCTCTGGTGGCCAGAAATTACAAATTAACCCAAACGATTCGCTTTTAAACCTTTAACCCGAATCTAGCATTCTTTTTTTTTTCTAAAAACCTCTATTTTACCCTAGATCTAAATAAATCGAAGTGATTACCTTCGGTTAAATCTGGATCTCCGGCGGCTTTTGAAGATTCTAAAGCTGGTGGTAAGGCTTACGACTTCTTCTCCTTTTGTTCTTCATTTTGATGTTGTCTGGGATCGTTGGTTTAGATGCTTTTCTATCTCTTTTTTTTACTGTCTTCTCTCGTTATTGCTCTGTGTCTCCTCTTTTTTTTCCTCCCCTTTTCTTCTCTGCAGGAGATGGCCATTTATAGGCCTCGTCGGTGTCTTCTTCGGACCAGTTAAAGGAATGGCCCTCGGTCAGTCACCGAACTATGGTGGTGACTCACCATAGGGTAGCAACGTGGACAAGGCAGCTGGCTTCTGGAGGCTTCAGCGTGGCAGCAGGGCGTTGGATGACCTAGCAGTGCTGGAAGCTGCTGCAACTGATGCGTGGAGGGGCTGCTCGCTGGAAGCTGCTGGAAATGATGTGTGGAGGGGCTGCTGGATGGAGGGGGCTGCTCGGGTAAAAATTTAGTGTCTACAGCTGCCCCTCTTTGCTCATTCTTGTGTTAACAAGAATAGGGCAAAGACGAAAAGACAATAAATTTTTGTTCATTTGACTTCTCTTGATTAAGATGGAAATGTTGAACAAGTTCTTCTTTGTTTGGATTAGTTCTTCTCATTATGAACTCTTCCATTCTTCCAATGGGGATGACAATTTATCTTCTTCCATGATGAAATCTAGCAAAAAAGTTGAACAAATTCTTCTCATTTTGAACTTCTTCTTCTTTTTCAGATGAGTTCTTCTTATTATGAACTCCTTCTGGAAATGCTGATCTTCAAAAGAGGGATTTGTTGATTCAACTCCATATGTGATGAATTAAGGTAAGGTTGAACAAATTCTTCTTATTATGAACCTCTTCTTCCTCTTCAGATGAGTTCTTCTCATTATGAACTTCCTCTAAAAATATTGATCCTCAAATGAGGTTCTTCTTTCATTCAATTCCATAGGAGATGAATCAATGCATGGTTGAACAAGTTCTTCTCATTATGAACTTTTTCTTAATCTTCAGATGAGTTCTTCTCATTATGAACTTCACCTGGAAATAGCTCTGCTTCTCTATCTCTTTTTGGAAATGGAGTCAAGCAAAAGGTTGAACAAGTTCTTCTCATTATGAACTTCCTCTTCCTCTTCAGATAAGTTCTTCTCATTATGAACTTTCTCTGGAAAAGTTGGTGTTGATCTATCTCCTTCTGTGATAGATTCATGCAAAAGGTTGAACAAGCTCTTCTCATTATGAACTTCTTCTTCCTCTTCAGATAAATTCTTCTCATTATGAACTTTCTCTGGCAACGCTGATCCATCGGGTGATGAATTTAAGCAAAAGGTTGAACAAGTTCTTCTCATTATGAACTTTTTCTTCCTCTTCAGATGAGTTCTTCTCATTATGAACTCTTCTAGAAATATTGAAAACATTTTGCCCAGAGGTCTTATGAATGGCCCTGAGGTCTTATCATCTTGCACTGTAGGGCTTACAGATGACCCTGAGGCTTTAAGATCAAAAAGCTTCTGAAGGCTTTTTGAGAACATCATGCACTGTAGGTCTTACAGATGACCCTGAGGCTTTAAGATCAAAAAGCTCCCGAAGGCTTTTTGAAACATCATGCACTGTAGGTCTTACAGATGACCCTGAGGGTTTTGAAAACATCAAAAAGCTCCCGAAGGCTTTTTGAAAACATCCTGCACTGCAGGGCTTACGGATGTTGGAAATAGTTTACTAAGTAAAAAACTATAGAAATCGTTTTTTTACTTTTTAACAATTTCATTTTAGAAAAGATTAAATGAGAAACTTTGGAAAGCGTTTTCTCATTGAAATAATTTGTTGATTGGGTAACATGCCCTAAAATAAAGATAATGTTCATTCTTGTGGATTACGTCCATCTATTCTTCAGATGTTTGCGTGATTCATGCATTTGCGATTTTGAATACCTTCTTCTTATAAGGTATTTTTCACCATGAATCTTCTTTTTCATATGAAAATCTGCAAAACCTTATGTTTGAATGCAATTAAATGTAGCAATGTAATGTATTTTCTGTTATGCAAATGATGTTCTTATGAATACATGAATGTTTGTGCAATCTTCATTTGACTTCAAAGTGGTGAACTTGGTCTTCCTTCACTTCATTATTTATTGCCAGGGTTACCTTTGGATATTAGTGTAGCAACCTATGCTATCAAGCTTGTATTTCTGAAAAACCATTTGATCAACTTATATCCTCGTGTTTTCTTTGATTCATGAAAGTCTGAGAAGAAATGTTTCATTTATGGAACTCTTTCCATAGTCAGAACTATGACTTTGATGCCCCATTTTATCTTGGATAAAACCAACTTTCTTTGCTTGGACTTGTGTAAAAATCCGATAAAGCTTTCATCTTCGAAAAGAGAATCTATCATCTTTGAAGAGAGAATCTATCATCTTTGAAGAGTGTAGATGTAGATATGCCCAATTCATCAGAGATTAATTAGGAGAGCAATATCTGTTCTGATGTGACTCTTGAAACACATCACAAAGAGGATTTATCCTAATTCCTTTCATGTCTACACATTTAATCAAATCTCAAATAAGGCAACTTGGACCATATCATATCGAGATACTTAACAACAACATGTTGTTCAACCTTAGTTGGCTCCACTAGTTTCTTGTTGTTAAAATTTTCAGCTTCCCTTCTGTGGAAAGAAATCTTCATCATTTCTCACTTCTAACCTTGTGGTTGAAGAATACAAACGTCATATTGGATCAACAAATGGAAACACCATATGATAGCAACATTGGTTCAGCACCATAATTACTGGTTCGTAAAACACTTGACAATGTATTCATCATTTCCTGTGGCTTATGCTTAGAGGCTCGTAAAACATTTGACAACACGTTCATCATTCTCATGCGGTTTCTGCCCAGATGTTCATAAAACATTTAATAACACATTCATCTTTTATTGTGGCTTCTGCACAAATTTATGGTCAAGGAAGCTCTTTGCACAGTGTTCAAAGCTTTTATATGATATCACAAGACCACTTGAGAACAAAACTCAGTGGGAATATAAGCGAGATGCTGTTATGACCAAAAAGTTGGTCAAATTCACAAAATATGCTAGTGTCGTATTGAATAAGAGATACCAACTGATCTTGATATTGTCTTGGGAAAGGGTGATATTGATCACATTTTCTTCCATAGCGAGCATTGTAGGAAGTAGAAACACATAAGCTATAGGAGCCATGTACATAACGATATCCATGGAATTCTTGTCATTGGGGATAAAACGCACATGATAAAACCAAATGGATGAAAACCCAGTTCAGCCTAATTGGTAATGATAACCCCAGTAACAACGGGAATAAGGATAAAATTCAAACAAGAACTGATGTGTAAAGCAGCTTCGTAACCTTAACAGTATGGTTGAAATTAATTGACAAGAATCTCAAAGAAATATTTCTAATCATCACCGACACACGGAATACAAAATTCAAAGTCGAGATTTTGAGGAACTGAACCCTAGATCGAATGGTATGCATGGGGACCATCTTTATCTATGCAACCGTGATGTAGTTTAACAAAGAACACACTGTCATGTGATACATGGTTTAAGAAGATTGGGTATTTGAAACCACACTTGCTGAGTAGATATTTGTTTAACAACAGGACCTTAATGCAACTGCCTGATGAATGAAGCAATTATGTATAGTCAGCTCTGCTGTCAATGTTTCATTATTTTCATTCTTCATATCTTTCTTTTCATTGGAAATACTTGCTCAAGTCAATGATATTTCTGCAAGATGATATGGGTTTTCAGTATGCCCCAATATTGGCTAATACAAACATTCAAAGTACATCAACATTTCTGATTTTGATTGAAAGGGGCTTTCAGCATTCCCCAACATTTTCTGCTTGTTAATCCGAGCCTTTAAAATGCTCCATATGAATATGTCTAAAGTAACCTTTAAAATGCCCCAACATTTGTTAATACATATGTTAAAAGTGTGCTCAACATTACTTCTTGATGAGTAAATATTTGTATTACTATGAGCTTTCAAAATGCCCCACCATTCTCTTTCTGGTTGAAATGGGCTTTCAAGATATCCTGCATGGATCTGTCTGATTTGAGCCTTCAAAACTGTAAGGTTTGCTTTCAATGTTTGTTTGATTTTAATATCATGATCCTCACGAGGTCCAATTTTGACAATGTATTATGGTGGGTACTTGTGGCTTTATTCGTGCCCCAAATCTGTTTTTTCATTCTGGTGTCACTAAACAATATTTGTCATATAACCTAAGGAATTCTTTTCATGTTGTTTAAGAAGTAATCAATCATTCTGACGAAAATGTCTGAGATATGTGCATCTTATGAATTAATTGCCCATTTTTTTCGGATCTAAAGGAACCTAGTCGGACAGAGTGGTATAAATCGCTTGGAAATTCATTCTAGACCGACACAGTGAACCTTGTTTTCAGTGAAACCTCTTGAAAAGTCTGCATCCATGCAACATGTTGATTCTGATAACTACTCATCTGATTATGAAGCGATCTTTCAGGATGATTTCACAGATATTGATAGTTCTTCTGATACTGAGGAAATCCTGAATTCTAATTCTGATGAGGGGAATAAACTGTTATACTTGACAAAAATGGGGTACTCAGAGGCTGAGGCCTCAATAGTCATGGAGAGATGTGGTCCGGATTCATCAATTGCAGAGTTGACAGATTTTACATGTGCTGCCCAAATGGCTAAAGCCACTGACGCACTTCTTCCGGTAGAAGATAGGAAGCCATTATGCAGTGACACCAATTACAAGAAAAGGCAAAACTCGGGCTATGTTTTTTTTGGAAAAGGAAGAAACAGAGGAAGCTTGAAAGGAATCTTTTTAATGAAGAAGATCATGTCATTCATCTTCCAAATCCAATGATTGGTTTTGGGGTTCACACCAAACCAGATCAGATAACTCAAAGAACACTTCCAGAAGATGCTATTGGGTCTCCTTATTTCTACTATGAGAATGTGGCACTTGCTCCAGTTGGTGTTTGGACTGGAATATCACAATACTTATTCGATGTAGAGCCAGAATTTGTAGATTCGAAGCATTTTTGTGCTGCTACCCGGAAACGGGGCTATATTCATAACCTGCCAATAGAGAACAAATTCTTCTTATTTTGCTTACTCCACGCACCATACATGATATTTTTCCATTGACAAAGAAATGGTGCCTTCCTGGGATCCAAGAACAAAGTTGAACTGTTTACAAACATGTACAGGAAGTGCCAAATTGACAGAAAGGATCTGTAAGGCTCTTGAAGCTTATGACGATGAGCCACCTTCGAGTGTCCATAAGTATGTTCTTGATGAGTGCTGAAAATGGAATCTGGTATGGGTTGGAAGGAATAAAATTGTTCCACTTGAACCTGATGAGGTGGAAATGCTTATAGGTTTCCCTAAAAACCATACATGAGGAGCTACTAGAGACATGTTCTCCGGTGATATCAATGTCCTGTCTTTTTTTTTCTGGGATCAGTGATGCAGAGGTCGCCTTCTATTGTCTTAGCATATATTTGAAAACAGATGTGCAAGAACTGAATGATGATCGGTTGAAGCAATTGATGAGTAGATTTGTCGAATTCGACCTTGTTGTCAGTGGCATCCAGCGTAACAACCTTACTGGAAGAAATAAACATCATCAGGATGAACTAGAAGATTTTTGTTGGTGCATTTACTTGCAATGACTGCTACAACGACTGTCTCTTTTGCTACTCCAAGATATATCATATTCTTACTGAACCATGGAAAAGTTTAATTGACGGTAAAACTGATTATCTTCAACTTTTGGAATCCTGTAACCAATGTTACCCTATATAAAAGGCCTATAAGGGTAGATTCTGTTCCAATGTCTTATTCTGTGCCATAAGTCCTCAAATTCAAATTCAGTAATCTTCTGATGGACATAATGTATATCATCTTGACAAAGAAAATGATCGGCATAGAAGAAGTAGCAATGATGTATTAAGACTTGAGCCAGCATCACGATATAACCAGAGTGCAGGTAGTGACTTGTTCATGGCTCTATGATGTAATCTTCTAGAAAACATGAATTGATGGCTGGGGAAAATAATTTATCTGGTGATGCTTATCGACCTCAGCATGAGATAAACGATAATCTTTCTTGATGAGCTGCTAATAATGTCATAGGAGAGTGTCACAAGTTCAATTCTCCAGACTTTATGGCTTCTTGGACCACTTGCCTTCAAAAATGTGAAGTGCTTCATTATTCTGGCCTCGTTCATTCTTTTTCTACAACAGAGGTAGAATAAGCAACAATTGCTTCAAGGACCTTGCTCATTTGAGACTGTCCTGTTTGAAAATGTTTTTTCTCCTTTCTTTATTGAAGAATGAAAGAATTTTGTAAAGTATTGCCCCTTTCAGGTTCACAATATAATCAAATCATAAACAATAAGTTTAATGAATATCAAATAAATCAACTACACTTTTAAATCATTCAAAAATCATAGTCCCATGGCAAGTGTCAAAATTATTGACTGATTTGAGGTGTAGGTTAGTTCTGGTAAAGTAAGGTCTCTCAGGTTAATTCAGCATATATGTCTCTTTGGGCTTCCATTAACTTGAAGAAATGGTTGTTATGCTCATCTCGTAGAGATACTTCTTGATTCCAGAATATCAGGAACATCTTTGGGATGTGTGGTGCTTCATTAAGAGCTTAAGATCGTCTCTTATGTCGTTGTTGCACCATTCAATATTCGAGCAGCCTTTTCAGGTTTTCAACTCGAATCCTCCTTTGGTTCTAAGATGTTATTTAAAAATTTACATCTTGAACCCCCCTTTTATCATTTTTCATATCATGCATTAAGGATTTTAAAAACTAATTTTTGCAAATAAAAATCAATCTTGAGAGGCGGAATGAATTCTGAAGATATTCTCTCTTAATTGGATGCCTTCAATCTTGTTTTGCTTGACTTAGATATGCTTTGCTGGGGATTTTTCTATCATCTGGATCCCTCTAGACTGCCAAATTTTTTTTTGGGTCTATTCCCATTTTCTCATATCTTCAACATTTTTTTGCTCTTCTTACCGAATATGAATCTTTGAACTAATTGTACTTGATCAACTTTGTAACTTGAGGCTCCATGAGTCACCCATCTTGGTTCAATTTTTTCATTTTTTCCCTTTTTTCTCCTTTTTTCCTTTTGTTTTTTTTTTCAAGTATAATATTTCTTGACAGAATCTGAGTTTATTTGGTTTCTCAGAACTTTCCCATTCATTTATGCTAAAATCAATGCTTCTCCGGAAAAGGCCTATTTTTTACAATATTTGACCCATCCCAATTAGACATCCATTTCTCACAGAAATCTTTATGTATAGGCAAGATCTTTTTAAACACTAGATCACATCTAGATCACCCTCTTGGAACTCTCTAGGATGTGATCTTTCATCATCCGTTTCTAATGCATTTGCTCATGGTAAATAGCTTTCAATTGATTCTCATCAATAAGGTTTAATTGATCAAATCGAGCTTGGATACATTCAGTCTTCTCCAATTTGTCCTCCTTTAGGATACAAAATGATGGGATCTCAACTTCAATTGGTAATACTGCTTCCATCTCATAGACTAAACAATAAGGTGTTGCCCCAGTAAATGTTCGCACAGTAATTCAATATGCATATAAGGAAAAAGTTAGCTTCTCGTGCCAATCTTTGTAAGCTTCAGTGGTCTTTGTAATGATCCTCATAAGGTTCTTATTTGCTCCTGCAAATGCCCCATTCATCATTGGGTGATATGACACTGAGTTGGCGTGCTTGATCTGTGCGCGAAGTTTAGTCATCTCATACATATAAGTCCTTGTAAAAAGAGGTATCTCTAGGGGGATGAATATTCAAGATTAACTTTACTTACATGAAAAAATGTAATTAATGCATGATATATTTATTTCAATTAATCACTTTTTCCTTCTTCTTGAGTATGCCCTAATCACTCGAAATTATCTTCAATGAGTTGGTCCATGATGCCTCATCTCGTCTCTTCTTGTAGTAAGATTCACGGATAATTGAAAGTTTGGTTCTTTTGAGGTCTTTTGGTTTACGATGGTTTTGTGTTTGGAAGAACAAATGTGTGACTTTTAAAGTCATGTATATGGTGGAAGGTAGTATAATGAATCAATCAACTCTACCCGAAAAAGTAAACATCTAGAGTTGGTGTCTCAAAAACAGGTGGAGACATTACTTCAGAGTCTCAGATAAATGTATTGTCAGGATTTGGTTTTGGTAAGGGTCGAGTAATTGGCGTTGAATGAGATATGAAAGATATAATTTTACCACTTTCCAAATATCTATAACTCTTGAAAATTTAAAAGAATATTTAATCTACTTGATACTCAATAATCTCAAGATTAAAACTTGATTCCTTGCTCATAACCATAAAAGCAAAACAAATTTATTTATTGCACAAAAAGCGGAGAAAGGAACAAAAAACAAGTTCAAACAAGATGCTAAAAATAGAAAGTACTACAATGGTAGATAACAACTTCCACTTGTTTATTTATCATGCCACATTGCTTCTATAATGTTGGATGTGTAATCGGATCAAGGTTTTCATCCTTATTTGCCCCCAATTTCTTGATCATTTCTTTTGTCAAGACTCTTTTGTCAGCAAGCATCTCTATTTCTTTTAACAGTGCCTACAATTGCCCGTGGAATGTCCAAATACTCCCAAGTGGAAATCACAAACACTACTTTGATCATAGCTATGAGCAGAAGGGTTTGGTGACATTTTCATTGGTTTTGGTGTGACGTACTGACCTTGAACCAAATGAGGGTATAAGTCTGAAATGGAAGTTTGAAACACTTTCAAAGTTTTTCATGATCGTGTGACTTTCTTTGGTCGATCCGAATAATTACTTGCTCTTTTTCTTTTGCAATTGCGGGAACTCTGGATACAACACTCATTTACATCATCAGCTTTTGCTTTTTGATCCGTCGGGATCTTGGTTGTGACTTTTGAGTTTTCTTCACTGATTACATTCTCAATTAAATCTCCACTTGTCACAAGATTCTCGAATTCTTTCGTAGGATTTGCCTGCATTAACTCGAACAAAGGCGCTGGAAGGGAATCACGAAACATACGTGATATCTCTTCTTCTAACATAGGAGGTTGAACTTGTGCTGCCACTCCTCTCCATCTTAAGGCATATTCTTGAAATCTTTCATTGGCTTTCTTTATTCTTCGAAGATTCATACGTGTTGGAGCTAGGCCTTTAATATACCGATATTGTTCCAAAAATGCATCAGCTAAATCAACCCATCTCTTGATCTGTTCTTGTGTCAACTGATTGTACCAGACTACTGCTGGGCCAACAAGGCTATCATGGAAAGAGTGAATTAACAGATCATCAGAACTTAAATATCATTCCATTTTTCTACAAAACATTCTCTAATGGATTAAGGGACAACTGGTGCCATCATATTTCTCAAAATCAGGCATTTTGAAATCATGGGGAATAACCAAATCTGGAACCAAGCTGAGCTCTCGTGCTTCTAATTCTTTGTGGTGGGCACTAACATCTTTCATGTTTCTGATTGCTTTCTCCGCCCTCTTAACTCTCTCCTCATATTGTGAATAATTAATGAGGCTATTCTTTGGGTGTGAGTGGGATGACCTAGGGTATATTATTTTTCTCGACTCTTCAATCCGATAGCACGATTTCTCTTTAGCATTTATCTTTTCTTTATCAGATTCCATTCCCTGAATAATTTGATTTGATCCATCTGGTACTGAATCTGATGCTTCTTTCCTTATATCCTGAGGTAACCCTATCAATTGTTCTGGCCCCTGATCTTGTAGTTCCTCATAAGATTGCTCCATTGTTTTCATGATGATGGTACAATATGAATGAATAGTCTCGATTTTACTGTTACAGAACCCTTCATGAATTATTTATGTTTTTATAATTAATGTATATACCAATACTTTAACAAATAAAAAATGTAAATGCAAAATGCATAAATGCAAAAATGTAAATTATTTAAAATACCATAATAGGACATCCAGTTATATTAAGACTGCCCTTTTCTTTGATATTGAAAATAAATAAACATTTAAATATGTTTTAATGCATGATGTAAATGTAAATACAAACGTAAAAAATACAAAAATGCAAATGTATGTATGAAAAGGTGTTACTCAAGAGTGATCATCTTAGAACAGATTTCATTGAACACAAAAGTTTCCGTGCATTAAACAAAACTTTTACATGTAGGGGACAACTTTCAGTCCTAACTTCAATAAAATTTTACATATAGGGAATAACTTTCCCATTTTCTTCTCTAAAACCAAGTTAGTTTATCAGCTTATGGGCCATATTGCTTGTCTGGACTGCAACTTCTTCCATGACATTCTGGTGTTCTTTCATCTCCTATGTCAATTCTCGGAGTTGCTCATTTTCCCTTGTGAGAGAACATTTGTGTTCAAAAAGTTTTTGGACAAGATCTTCATGTATGTTGCAACTCTTTTTCAGTTTGGTGACCCCTGTTATCCACTCTTCTGGGGTGTTTCCTATACCAGCATTTCGAAAAGCTTGATTGATCTTCTTGAAATCTTCCTGCATGGTTTCCATTTTGGTGCTCAATTTATTGTTTTCCATCTTTAAATGACGTATTTGAGCCTTGAACCTCAGTAAATCTTCTTCTTTCTGGACGCCCCTATTGATACTCTTACCTTTGAAGACTTTTGGTATTAATCTAGCAAGACCTTTGGTTACCAAACTAGGTCGATCATTTACCATAAATTGTAAGGTTCCATGATCCAAAAGACTTTGGAATCGACGTTTGAAGGCAAGACAATTCTCGATGGTATGTCCTTGAGCTCCGGCATGATATTCACAATGAACGTTGATGTCATACCAATTTGGATACGGAGGTTGGAATGGTTTTATGTAATATGGAGCCACTTTTCGTGCTTCAAGTAACTTTTCATACAACTCTTTTTTATGATATAGGTATAGCATCAACATGAGAACCGCCTTTTGTCTTGGATTGAACCTGAGTTTTAGATGCCGGGAGCAGACTAAACTTCGATGATTTCAGGTTACATGATTTCTTCTCTTCTCTGAGAGCTTTTACAGTTGTCATCATTTCTTTGGTATCTCCAGATGACTTATGAATACGAATGATGATTGTCTGTAACTTCTCCAATTGATTAGGATCAGAAGTCCCTTGCATATCTGAAATTGCAAGATTATGTTCATTGATCTCTATACCTTTTTGTGCATGAATCTCTTTTCCTTTGGTCAAAATAGATATTATTTCCATCATTTTGGACATCTGTTCTCTTATTTGTCGTATCTCCTTTTACTCTTCAATGGGCATACGATCTTTGGGTGCATAGCTCTCATCTATCATCGGAGTTCCCTCAGGATGCCTTTTCTTGGCCGCATCATATTTTGTTTGATCATAAAACTTTTTGTCCATTTACGATTTCTTTCCAATATGATGAACAGTCTTTCAAGTCAACACCTTTTGATTATGCCATGATCGTGCAATGCAAACAAAAGAAATCAATATAAACAAGTTTAGAGCAATTTAACATGCATGAAAAAAAAATATGAAAAAATAGAATAGTTAGTACCAACTAATGGAAAGAAAAAATTTATATCTATCAAGGTATAAATCCTAACCTCAAGCTTTCTAGTTTCATGCTTTGTTTGGAAAAATTAACCTAACCGCATGATTTCTAGTTCGCAGGCATTTATTCAGAAAAAGGAAAAAATTAAATAAATCAAAAGACAAAAAGTTAGAACTTATTTCTCCTTTGTGTACACCTATGAATAGAGGTTCAGTACTGTCTTAGATCAGGTGAATTTGTAGGGTTTATTATATGCAAAGTTTCAGTTCTAGGAGTAATGGTAGTCGAATTGTCCTTGTTGATGCCCCCTTGGGCTGCCAACCCTCAATCATAGTCCACTACAGACTTAAGCAGACTAAGTTCAATTCGAGGGGACACATTTCTTTATGTCTGACATGGAGAATAAATTCTCACGAAGACATAGAGCATATGAACCCCGAAAGCTACTTGCTAGGTCTGACACGGAGAATAAATTCTCACGAAGACGTCGCTTTCACTCCCACTTAAAAGGGACAAATCTCAGTTATAGAGATTATGTTTATGTAATGCATGTGTTGTGTGTGAGGATAAATGTTCAAACCTCTGACAGGTAAATAATGAAATAAAATACATGAAAAATAAAATGAAACATTAATAAAATAATATAAATATTATGAAAATAATAAATATATAAATTTTTTAATAAAATATATGAATTTTAAATTTCTAATTAATAGAGACAATTTTTAATTGATTTTAAAAGCTTGACCCATCCCCAGCGGAGTCGCCAAACTGTCGTAACCGGTTTTTGCCCGGATACGAAATTTTTCTTGGCGGGAACAATAAAACGAATAAATAAATGATTTTGATTTAAAAAATATTTTGGGAGTCGCCATTGACCTTTTTGGGTTAGGTAGATCAAATACCTAAAAAACAATCTTTTAAAATAGATTTTAATAAAACATAATTTAAAAGATAAACTGATCTGCGTATAACCAAAATTTTTTAATAAAAAGGATTCGTGGTCGGTTACGTTTAGGGAAGGATTAACACCCCTATAACGCCTAAAATTGGTACCCATTAATTATAATTTGTCTCTATTATTGGAAATTTAAAAAATTCAAAGATATATTTATAAGATTATTATTACAAATTTATAATTTTATGAAAATATATTAATTTAAATATAAATAAGATATTTATTTATTTAGAAATATCAGAAAAGTACTTCTAGGTGCTTTAAGACATCTCTTTTCTTAATATTAAAAAAATAGATAAATATTAAAGCATTTATTAAAATAGATATAATTTATAAAAGTAATATATTATTTAAAATATCAGAAAATGGACATCCAGTTGCTTTAAGACTGTCATTTCTTAATATTTAAATATTAAAAATAATATTTTTTTTCAAATCTTTCACAACAATATGTGTTTTCTGATTTTTATAAGTAAGATATTTATTTATTTAAAATAATATAATAGGATATCTAATTGCTTTAAGACTGCCATTTTCTTTGATATTAAAAATAAATAAATATTATTATTTAAACAAATATATATAGATACTTATATGAATAAGATAAAAATAATAATAAAATAATAATTAAAGCAATAATTAAAATATAAATGTAATGATAAAATAATATTGTGAATAAATAATGATTAAAATAAGAGAAATTAAAAATATAGTATACATGTACTAATATAATAAAATTTAAATACTAAATTCTAAAATAAAATCAATTTATTGATACACCTAGACATAGGTATCTTTCTTGAAGATTTTGTTAAATTAAAGAAAATGGGATCATGGTGATTTAATATAAGTATCACGTGCAAATAGTATTAATTTAATTATATACCCTACATACATATTATATAAATTTATCAAACAAATTATTAACACTACCTAAACATAAAATTAATCATATTGATAAATTATATAACAAAATCATGCTACAATTAGGTTAATATGATCATTACTTGTCTGAAGAAAAAAATATATACCATCTTTATCATTTTTTACTCTAAAATATATATATAAATGACTAAAAGGAAATAAAATAAAATATAGATGTCAAACTAAAATAAACAGAAATATGCTTTTAATGATTAAATTATAAAAATATTAAAGTTAATAGACGTAACTTGAAATATTATATAATATAGGTACATATAGTATAATTTAGCTTTAATTATTAACTGGTAATTAAAATATAAATATTTAAAATTAAAAGGACTAAATCTGGTATTATCCTAAATATTTAATAAATATAGTAGGGACTATAATATAATAAAATAAAATTAAGAGTCTGAATTAAAAGGTTCGAAGTTTGATTTAAGTGACTAAAATGTAAATTTACAAAAGTACAGACATTACGAGGCATATTTAACCATACGTGAAATTACCTAGAAGCCCTCACCAAAACTACGTCGTTTTGATGAGGGTATTTAAATCCTATTCCAATCGGCCTTAAGGCCATTCTTGTTCATTTCTCATTCTCTCTCTATTTGAGAGAGATGAGAATTTTCTCTGTTCCCTCTCTAAATTCCTTCACCGGGTGGAAACCGGTCTCCGACCGACCGTCATCGCCGGCCACCGTCTCCGGTGGCCGGAAATTACAAATTAACCCAAACGATTCGCTTTTAAACCTTTAACCCGAATCTAGCATTCTTTTTTTTTTCTAAAACCCTCTATTTTACCCTAGATCTAAATAAACCGAAGTGATTACCTTCGGTTAAATCTGGATCTCCGACGGCTTTTGAAGATTCTAAAGCTGGTGGTAAGGCTCTCGACTTCTTCTCCATTTGTTCTTCGCTTTGATGTTGTCTGGGATTGTTGGTTTAGATGCTTTTCTATCTCTTTTTTTTGCTGTCTTCTCTCGTTCTTGCTCTGTGTCTCCTCTTTTTTTCCTCTCCTTTTCTTCTCTGCAGGAGATGGCCATTTATAGGCCTCGTCGGTGTCTTCTTCGGACCAGTTAAAGGAATGGCCCTCGGTGAGTCATCGAACTATGGTGGTGACTCACCATAGGGTAGCAACGTGGACAAGGCAGCTGGTTTCTGGAGGCTTCAGCGTGGCAGCAGGGCGTTGGATCACCTGGCAGTGCTGGAAGCTGCTGCAACTAATGCGTGGAGGGGCTGCTCGCTGGAAGCTGCTGGATGGAGGGGGCTGCTCGGGGTAAAAATTTAGTGCCTACAGAGAGCATCATCGACAGCAATCATCCCCTCTTTTTACGCCCTTAGGATACACCGAGCGTTCATCTGGTGACTCATTAACTCGTTGATCTTGATTACTACGGGACCTGGAGTCGATCCATGAAGATATCGTTGTTGGCAAAGAACAAGCTCGGTTTCATCAATGTAGATTGTCGCAAAGAGCACTATGAATTGACATTTCATCCTCAGCGGGAGAGTTGCAATGCCATTGTGTTGTCATGGATACTCAATTCGGTCAGTCAAGAATTGTCAGCCGGTATCGTGTTTGCTTCTAGCGCGGTGGCTGCTTTTTGGAAGGATTTTGAAATGCGATTCAACAAGGTCGACGGATCTAGTGTTTTTTTCTCCATCGATCGATTGGAACATTGGTTCAAGGTGACTTGTCAATTTCTATTTATTACACTCGTCTTAAACTCTTGTGGGACAAGTATAATACTCTAGTTTCTTTCTCTTCGTGTGATTGTGAAGCTGCTCAAAGGAATTCGGTTCTTGTAGCCCAGCAGAAATTGTTTCAGTTTTTAATGAAACTTATTAGGCCATAAGGAGTCAGATCCTTCTTATGAAAAAAAACTTGCCCAGTGTCAGTCAATCATATTCAATGCTTGCACAAAAGAATCGCAGCCGATTCAACTTTCTGTGGGATGCTCTGGATGAAGCTACTGCGATGTTTTCAAATGCAACTAAAGGAGCTGATAAAAAGAGGTATTCGGGAGTTTGTAAGTTTAATAACCCATTTTGTCCGAGCCTACAATAAGTCTCAAATGTCCATATTACAGCCCAATTAACTAACCCAATTAACAAACCCTTAACCCAAGCAACAAGACCAGAGGCCCACAAGTAAAAAATATGAGAGCTAGGGTTCTTTTCTTTTCTTTATTTCGAGTTTTTTTTTTTTAAAAAAGAAGCATTAGGAAGGGGAAAAACTGTAACCAGAAGCAAAAAACAATAAAAATCTCAGGTCCATTTTCAAAGGTACCATTTTTTTCTTTTCTTTTTTTGAATTCAAAGATATTCAACTAGTTTATATAAAAAAAGGACGTTTTTAACTTCTCAGTGAGATTCGGAGCGAGTAGAGGGTCTCTCGGCCTTCACTTGTAGCCTTAGACGCCAGTGAGAGGATCCCGAGGTGGTGGTCGCCGATGAACGGCCATGCAAAGTGACGACGGCAGCTAGCCTGTTCTTTAAAACCCTAATATCATAAGGTTCTTTTTAAAGAGAATGATATATATATATATATGTATATTTTTTGTGTTAAGAAATAAAATGAGAGAGCGCGAGTTGTCAAGCAAAGAAAATGGCTTTTGTTTTCTGTGGTACGAACGTCACCACCATTGGGTGACCATGTGCCTTGATGGGTTATTTGCTGAACAGGGCCTGGACCTTTTAATCTCTCCTAACTTTTTTTCTTGCATAGACTTTTTATTTTACATTTATTCATTTTAACCCCTATTTACGGTTACATGTATTTTTTGGTTTTATTTTATTTAAAGTCCTTTTAGCTTTATTTATTTACATTCCAGTACTTATTTTGATGCATTTATTTTGTTTTCCCTCTCATTTATGTTACTTACTTTTTAGTCCTTTAATCTTCTGCCTTTAGTTTTCAGTTATTTATTTTCTAGCCTTTAACTTATGAATGTTTACTTTTAGTAGTTCATATTCTTGCCTTCTATTTTACGCAATTTACATTTCAGCTTTTTGCAAATTTTGGTGTATCTTTTGGCACCTTGTATCTCATCCATCATTTTCATTTAGCCTCTGTTTATTTTTTGTTTTGACTCAATCTTGAATTTGTTTACTTAAATATGCAATCTTAATGTAATTACACGTGGGTCCTTGTGCGTTTGTTGTTCGTTCAGTTTGGTCATGATGTTATGTTATACAAGCATATGTATTTTTATCTACTTATTTAATGCATTGCATTTTAAGCATTAATTTTCCTATTGGGTTGGTCAATTTCCTTTTTTTATTAGTCTATAAGATACCTTAAATTTATTTTCCATATATTTTTAAGCATTTCTATTAATTACTCACATATCTGTTTATTACTAAATATAGCTATATATGGTAATATAGAATTTTCTTTATATGTATATAAAATTATTCACATATATACCTATTTGTTAATATAAATCCCTTTATTATATGCCTATTTATTAAAAATCACTTTCCTTGTATTTACATTTTAGTCACTCATTTTTGTCAGGGACTTATTTAGTATATATAATAATATAGTATAGTTAGTATAGTTTTTGAAAAAACATATAATATATAGTTTTTAGAAAACAGTTTTTGAAAACATATAATATATTTTTAAAACCATGTTTTTGAAAACATATAATATATAGTTTTGAAAACATATTTTTGAAAACGTATATAATATATAGTTTTTTAAAAATCGGTTTTGGAAAACATATAATATATAATTTTGAAAACACATTTTTGAAAACATATAATATATAGTTTTAAAAATAATTTTGAAAACATATATATAATATAATTTTTAAAAATATTTTTGAAAACGTATAATATATAATTTTTAAAATGATTTTTGGAAACATATAATATATAATTTTTTTAAAATGGGTTTTTAAAACGTATTTTTCAAAATATATACATATTATTATTAGTATTTTATTTTCTATTTTCTATATTCTATATTCTATATTCTATATTGTATTTTTATTTTATTTTATTTACTTTTATTTTTTCGGTCCAATCAGTTCAGGTCTAACTCCAAGGTCAGATTCGGGTGATCCAAGTCCAGAGTACAGCCCAACCGAGCCAGCAGGCCTGACCTAGCAAGCCAACCTGATTAAGGGGCATGACCCAGTCTAATAAGTCTAACAGTAAGTTAGGGTTGTGTAAACCCTAGGCAACACATGGAGAGAGCAAGCAGCTGACGGTGCGCGTATGAAAGTCACGCGCAATAACCAGCTGAGATTCCCGACCAAATGACTCGGGACTGAACCATCGCGGGATTGCCGGTCACACGAACGTTCGAACGGCCCAAAAATAACGGGAACGAGGGAAACATCCTCGTTAGGAGTTGAAATAATAACCGGCGGTGGGGTATAAATACCCCCACCTAGCTTGTCAAGAACAACAAGAGATATCGAGCGAAAAAACCCATCAAAGCAAGATAGCAACAAAGAAACATAAGCAAGAGAAACCAAATGAAAAACATCGAAGAAACCAAGCACCAAAATACAAAACATGAAGCATTAACAAAGCCCAAAACCATTCGGTATACTACCGAAAAAACCATAAAAAAGCCAAGCTTTAAGCCTCAGTTCTACTAGGCAGAGGAAAGCACGGTTGCGGGAAACCAAAGGTCGTTGGAGCCCGAAGAGTCGTCGATTTAAAGGTAAGTAAATGAAACTTTAAATCTAGATATACGTCGATTGGGGCCTTTTTGGGGTAATTGAGCTTTGGTTTCATACTCACGAGGTTGAGAGGAATGCTTCTGTTAAGTTTGGGGTTTTTCTACCACCGAAGGCAGTGGTCAGAGCGACGGTCCGGGTGGTGGTGTCTCGTTGGGAGGTGGCCGATATTCGACTGGCTAAGGGAGAGTTGAGAGAATATTTGAGGGGTAGAAATTAAATTGAGAGAAAGAGTGAAAATGAATGTTTTTTTTTGATTTTTTGGATATTTATAGAGAGGGTCGGGCCACATTGTAATTTCTAAAATTTTAAATTATTTCTACAGTCCCTGAACTTTTGATGCGTAGTTCATTTTAGTCACCTATTTCAATTCTGCCTCTAAATTTTCAATTAATTCAATTTAATCCTTTATTATATTTATTCTATTTTGCGATTTAGTCCCTTAACCTTTTGTTTTTTTGGCAGCTCATTTTAGTATTAATTAGATCCATGAATTTCAATTTAGTTTAATTTGATCCTTTAATTTTTATCTATTTATTTATTTACTTCTTTTTTTTACACTTCAACATGTTTTTAGTATTTTTATTAACATCTTTTTTCTTTTCTCTCTTAATATTTTTTTATTTTTTTTCATTTTTTCTATTTGTTATTTCTTTCAAAATTTAACATTTTCTTTTATTTATTTATTATTTATTTCTTTTCTTTTTTAAATTCAATATTTTCTTAATTTTATTTCTTTTTATTTTATTTTTCTTTTTTTAACTTCTTTTATTTTTCTTTTTTTAATTTAACTTTTTCTTTTTCTTTTTAATTTACTTAATATTTATTTGTTTATTTTATTTTACAATCTAACATATTTTGGCCTTTTTAGGGGCAATTTTAATCGATCAAAGGTAAGTAATTCGAATCAAATCCTTATATTTCAATTTAACTTTTAATTTTCTCAATTAAGCAACCGAGAAATTAAATTGGTACCGAAAGGGTAGTACAAGGGTGCTAATCCTTCCTTGACTGTAATCGATTCTCGAATATGACATATTTATAGTAAAAAGCAGATCAGGTAAGATGGCAAATTAAGGTGTCCGGTCAACCTAATTTTTTTAAAAATGATCGGTAGCAGCTCTAACACATTAAATATAAGTCAAAGCTCGATTCCGGGCCCACCCGAGGGATGGTTACGATAGCTTGGCGACTCTGTTGGGGACAAGTAAGTGAGTCAACCCAAAATTAATTTTCGGTTGTCTTCTTAAGCGAAAAAATTAAGTTTAAATTTTAATTTATCTTTTCGATCCTTATTATTTACCTTTGATTATTTTCTCAAATAAATAGTTGTACTCATGTTTTTTTTTATGATTTCAGTTTTTCAAAATTTCATCTAAGGCTTTATACCTGAGCTCCAAACCCTTTCATAAGTGGAGGTGAAAGTGACACATTCGTGAGAATTTATTCTCTGTACAGGCCTAACAAGTAACCTTCGGGATTCATATACCTTATGTCTTCAGGTGAATTTATTCTCCATGCAAACATAAGGGAATGTATCCTCTAGAGTTTAACTTGGTCCACACAAGCTTGTAATGGGCTTAAGACTGAGGATCTGGAAAGCCCAATGGGGCACCAGCAAGGAGAACTCGGGTACCTTTTTTAAAACCTAAATCGGGAGACTGTGAGGAGTTAGAGCCCACCACAAAAACTTCATTTCAAAACCTAGGCTCTTTGAGTTACTCTTTGCTTTATTTTTTGTTCAAAGCATGCAAACTAGAAATATATGTGGTTAGGATTTATTCAAAAACTTAACATGCAGGATAGAGATCATGTCTGGGTAGGAATAATAAGCATGTGGGGTAGGAATTTTTTATTTTTGTTAGTATTTTGATTATTTTTATCTTACTAACTTGTTTCTTTTTCATCTTTGTTTTTCTTTTACTTTTATAATTTGCATCAAATAAGAGGTGTTGATATGCAAAAAGTGTTAGTTAAAACTTAAATAATTTGCATTAATGGACAAAGGGGTTGTAATCAAGAGGTGAAAAATGCAAAAGTTCGACTATGGTCAGAGAAGGCCCAGAAGGAAAGGGAGATAATCTGCAAGGTAACTATGTGTCAGATATGGTTGGTTATGCTTCTGTCAGCCTTAAACAGAAAAATATTCAAGAGTTTTAGAGCATTTGGGACAACTGGAAAATTGACAGGAAATAAAGGTTTTGCCAGCGGTACGGTGATATCGCACATCTGCTCAATATCATGATAGACGAGACCTTAATTCGAGCCTTGGTGCAATTTTGGAATCCATGATACATCTATTTTACATTTAACCAAGAAGACATAGAGCCCACAATTGAGGAATATACTACTTTACTGCATTGTGAAGGTATCAGAATGGACCGAGTCTGCACCAAATATATCAAAAGTCAGCCTTTCAAGAATGGGTTGGCAAATGTGTTAGGGGTAGATGAGAAGTAGGTAATTGACCTGATTCAACACAAAGGTAAAGGAGAATGAATTGCTTGGACCCACATCAAGCAATTAATGAGGAATCATCCTGATGAATGGAAGGTGGTGGACCTTTTCGCATTGGGTATCTATGGTTTGGTTATCTTCCCAAAAACCTTGGGATACATCGAGGCAGCTGTGGTGGAACTATTCGAACAACTACCTAAGCGAGTGAACCCTACTCCAACAATCTTAGCCGAAACTTTTCGTTCACTAAAACATTGCAGAAGGACTGGTGGAGGACGATTTATAGAGTGTACACAACTTCTCCATGTTTGGATCCATAGTAATTTCTGGAAGACTGATGGGATTTCTTACCGCCGATTCAATAATACTTACTCTCATTTGGAAGAATTCATTACACAAAATTGGCGAGAAGGCATTCTGAAAGAAAAATTGGTAAAGGTATTCACACACTTTCAAGATAAAGAGCATCTAAAATCTGTTCCTTATGAATTAGAGATTGCAAAGAAGGAATTCAAAGATAAAAAAAAAGATATGAAACAAAGACTAAGGGAACTCGAAGCCGAAAGATTTCAATAGAAGTTAGATGTCGATACTCAAAAGAATTGAGCAGACAAGCTAGAAAAGGAACAAAAGAATGTCTCTTTTGAGTTCGAAGATTTGAGAAAAGGGAATCAAGAGCAAGTTCAGAACAATTCTAGTTTAAAAAGATCTTCTGAATACTGGAAAGGTGAAGCCAATAGCCTGAAAAGGAAGTTCGAGGGATAGGATGAAAGAGAGACATTGAAAGAACAATTAAAGACTTCTGAAAGACATTTGTTAGAAAACCAACACCAGAACAAACGGTTGAAGACTAAGGTATTTGGAGAGGTCTCTTCAAAGACATCAAGAACAGGATGGCAAAACCATATCCGAGTTGGAGGCCATTGTGGATAAATTCAAGAAACAAGCTGATACGATCTCGATTATATGTTTTGAGTCATATACGAGTGTGCCCGATCGTGATTCTAGAGAGTCATATGAAAGTAAGAATCTAATTGTACGATTGAAAACAATTATACATAAAGTTTACTTATCTTACTTCTTATAAATTAGATTTATAATAAAAATAATAGAAAACAATTAAAACAAATGAAATAATATTAGATTTATAATAAAAATAATATAAAGTTTACTTATGTTAGGATTAAAACTTAACAAAATAAAGTTATGTTTTATTTTTTAAAATTTAATACAAATATTAAATTTATAATTGGAAATAAAAAAAATAATAAAAAATTATTTCTTTATCAAATAGTTTTTGTTAAAAACTTTTCATACGAGATCAATATAATATTTTGATAACAAATTCTAACACGTATTATAGGGTTGTATTTGTCTCAAATTATCAATTTATCTAAATGATGGTTTAATACAAAATATTGAACGATCGCTAATTGAAATTAAACCTAAATGATATAATTAACAAATAAGAAGACATATTTTTACAAGCATATATCAATTATTCTATATATATTTGATTTTGATTAGACTCATAACCAATTCAACCCGAATTGACTTGATCTAAAGGTTGACATAAATAAAAAATCAACTGATCCGATATTGACCTGACCTTAAATCTAACTGATCCGGTATGAACTGACCCAAAAATCAATCGATCCGATATTGACCTGACTTGATATCGATCCGATAAAAAAATCAACCGATCTGAACCAAAAAACAACCAATCCAATAATCACACGACCCAAAAATTGATCTGACCCAATCCATTCATTGTACACTCGAACTAGATCTGAACCAGATCCGAACAAAATTAAACCGAATTTAATCTAGACCCGAAATTATCCGACCCGAAATGACCCGACTTAAACCCGATCTGAATGATCCGTTTGCCACCTCTATCTATCTATCTATCTATCTATCTATCTATCTATCTATCTATCTATCTATCTATCTATCTATCTATCTATCTATCTATCTATCTATCTATCTATCTATCTATCTATCTATCTATCTATCTATCTATCTATCTATCTATCTATCTATCTATCTATCTATCTATCTATCTATCTATCTATCTATCTATCTATCTATCTATCTATCTATCTATCTATCTATCTATCTATCTATCTATCTATCTATCTATCTATCTATCTATCTATCTATCTATCTATCTATCTATCTATCTATCTATCTATCTATCTATCTATCTATCTATCTATCTATCTATCTATCTATCTATCTATCTATCTATCTATCTATCTATCTATCTATCTATCTATCTATCTATCTATCTATCTATCTATCTATCTATCTATCTATCTATCTATCTATCTATCTATCTATCTATCTATCTATCTATCTATCTATCTATCTATCTATCTATCTATCTATCTATCTATCTATCTATCTATCTATCTATCTATCTATCTATCTATCTATCTATCTATCTATCTATCTATCTATCTATCTATCTATCTATCTATCTATCTATCTATCTATCTATCTATCTATCTATCTATCTATCTATCTATCTATCTATCTATCTATCTATCTATCTATATCTATCTATCTATCTATCTATCTATCTATCTATCTATCTATCTATCTATCTATCTATATCTATCTATCTATCTATCTATCTATCTATCTATCTATCTATCTATCTATCTATCTATCTATCTATCTATCTATCTATCTATCTATCTATCTATCTATCTATCTATCTATCTATCTATCTATCTATCTATCTATCTATCTATCTATCTATCTATCTATCTATCTATCTATCTATCTATCTATCTATCTATCTATCTATCTATCTATCTATCTATCTATCTATCTATCTATCTATCTATCTATCTATCTATCTATCTATCTATCTATCTATCTATCTATCTATCTATCTATCTATCTATCTATCTATCTATCTATCTATCTATCTATCTATCTATCTATCTATCTATCTATCTCTATCTATCTATCTATCTATCTATCTATCTATCTATCTATCTATCTATCTATCTATCTATCTATCTATCTATCTATCTATCTATCTATCTATCTATCTATCTATCTATCTATATCTATCTATCTATCTATCTATCTATCTATCTATCTATCTATCTATCTATCTATCTATCTATCTATCTATCTATCTATCTATCTATCTATCTATCTATCTATCTATCTATCTATCTATCTATCTATCTATCTATCTATCTATCTATCTATCTATCTATCTATCTATCTATCTATCTATCTATCTATCTATCTATCTATCTATCTATCTATCTATCTATCTATCTATCTATCTATCTATCTATCTATCTATCTATCTATCTATCTATCTATCTATCTATCTATCTATCTATCTATCTATCTATCTATCTATCTATCTATCTATCTATCTATCTATCTATCTATCTATCTATCTATCTATCTATCTATCTATCTATCTATCTATCTATCTATCTATCTATCTATCTATCTATCTATCTATCTATCTATCTATCTATCTATCTATCTATCTATCTATCTATCTATCTATCTATCTATCTATCTATCTATCTATCTATCTATCTATCTATCTATCTATCTATCTATCTATCTATCTATCTATCTATCTATCTATCTATCTATCTATCTATCTATCTATCTATCTATCTATCTATCTATCTATCTATCTATCTATCTATCTATCTATCTATCTATCTATCTATCTATCTATCTATCTATCTATCTATCTATCTATCTATCTATCTATCTATCTATCTATCTATCTATCTATCTATCTATCTATCTATCTATCTATCTATCTATCTATCTATCTATCTATCTATCTATCTATCTATCTATCTATCTATCTATCTATCTATCTATCTATCTATCTATCTATCTATCTATCTATCTATCTATCTATCTATCTATCTATCTATCTATCTATCTATCTATCTATCTATCTATCTATCTATCTATCTATCTATCTATCTATCTATCTATCTATCTATCTATCTATCTATCTATCTATCTATCTATCTATCTATCTATCTATCTATCTATCTATCTATCTATCTATCTATCTATCTATCTATCTATCTATCTATCTATCTATCTATCTATCTATCTATCTATCTATCTATCTATCTATCTATCTATCTATCTATCTATCTATCTATCTATCTATCTATATCTATCTATCTATCTATCTATCTATCTATCTATCTATCTATCTATCTATCTATCTATCTATCTATCTATCTATCTATCTATCTATCTATCTATCTATCTATCTATCTATCTATCTATCTATCTATCTATCTATCTATCTATCTATCTATCTATCTATCTATCTATCTATCTATCTATATCTATCTATCTATCTATCTATCTATCTATCTATCTATCTATCTATCTATCTATCTATCTATCTATCTATCTATCTATCTATCTATCTATCTATCTATTGACGAAAACGTGTAAAGAAAACAAAAGAACACGAGAATTTTACGAGGTTCGGCAATGTGCTTACGTCCTCGGTGCCTAGGCGGCGCTAGAAGTTTTTTATTCAATGATATTTTAGGTCTAGGTTACATCTCTATTTATAATAGAAAACCCTGGTACATAATTTCAAAATTAACCCTGTACCGTACCGCGGGGGCTGCGCCCCCGCACCCTCAACCCACATAATTCGTAACCCCACAACGAGACTTTCTTTGTAAGGACAGTTGATGTTCGCTTCGCTCACT
Source organism: Hibiscus syriacus (assembly GCF_006381635.1). NCBI lineage: Eukaryota > Viridiplantae > Streptophyta > Magnoliopsida > Malvales > Malvaceae > Hibiscus > Hibiscus syriacus. Next base: position 10,173,000 of record NW_024062980.1, on the reverse strand, counting down.
CCGCTCCATCTCCTGTCCTCTTTACTGGTATATTTATGAGCCATACCTAACAAATCTCCACCTTGGCGAATATCCTGCCTCTTGAAAATTCAATGTGGGTTGGGTTACCTTGATTCTTTAACAACTCGAAACATTCAACAAGTCCAAGCAATGCTTGAACTTGTCTGTCGTAACTGGCTTAGTGAACATATCAGCGGCATTTTCATCAGTATGTACCTTCTGAAACAAAACCTCTCCAGATGCAACCAACTCTCTGATCTTGTGGAACCTTACATCAATATGTTTAGTTCTAGCACGATACACCTGATTCTTAGCCAAGTGAATAGCACTTTGATTATCACAAAGCAACTGAACTCCACCTTGTTGAACACCCAAATCCTTCACTAAACCAGTAAGCCATAAAGCTTCTTTTGCAGCTTCAGCCGCTGCCATGTACTCAGCTTCAGTTGTAGATAGAGCCACAATAGTTTGAACAATAGACTTCCAACAAATAGGCCCTCCACCAAGAGTAAAGACATACCCTGTCGTAGATCTTCTATTATCCAAGTCACCTGCATAGTCTGAATCCACATATCCTACAACCAAAGGATTATCCCGCTGACTCCCAAAAACAATTCCATGTCCCACAGTACCCTTTAAGTACCAAAAGATCCACTTGACTGTTTCCCAATGTTGCTTACCAGGTTTAGACATGTACTTACAAACTTGACTAACAGCATGAGCTAAATCAGGACGAGTACATACCATCGCATACATCAAGCAGCCAACAGCATTAGAATACGGAACCTTTGCCATATCTTCAGCTTCCTTATCTGTCTTGGGGTACTGTTCTGATGAGAGCTTAAAGTGATTCGCCAATGGAGTGCTAACTGGTTTTGCGCTGCTCATCGCAAACCTTTCTAGCATTTTCTCAACATAACCCCGTTGAGATAGCCGCAGTTTCCTTGAGTCTCTGTCCCTGCAAATTTCCATTCCAAGAATTTTCTTTGCAGCACCTAAATCTTTCATATCAAATTCCTGACTCAATAAAGTTTTCAAACCGATAACATCATCCATGTTCTTCGCAACAATCAACATATCATCAACATACAATAATAGAAAAATAAAAGAACCATCATCAAGGCTCTTAACATAGACACAACAATCATACTCACATCGGTTGTAGCCAATCTTGATCATATAGGAGTCAAACCGTTTATACCACTGTCTCGGAGACTGTTTCAACCCGTACAAAGATTTCTTCAATCTGCAAACTAAATGCTCGTTTCCAGGTTGAGTGAAACCTTCAGGTTGCCGCATGTAGATCTGCTCCTCTAAATCACCATGCAAAAAAGCAGTTTTAACATCCATCTGCTCTAAATGCAAATCCCAACTAGCCACCAATGCAAGTACTGCTCGGATTGAAGTGTGCCTGACCACAGGAGAAAAGATTTCATCATAATCAACTCCTTTCTGCTGTGAAAAACCCTTCGCTACCAAACGAGCCTTGAACTTCTCCCCCTCTTTTTCTGTTACTACTGGTTTCTTCTTATACACCCATTTGCAACCAATCGGCTTCTTACCCTCAGGAAGGGGAACTAACTCCCATGTGCGATTGTGATTCAAAGACTCCATCTCCTCAACCATGGCTGCCATCCACTTGTCGTTTTCCTGACTAGTAACGGCATCATGAAAAGTAACCGGATCATCACTGCTAACAATAAGTGCAAAAGATACCAAGTCTTCAAAACCCAATCTGTTCGGAGGCTTTATATTCGTCCGTCTCACCCTGTCTCTGGCGAGACTATAATCCTGCAAATCATCCGTAGTGGAACCACCAGAAGTCGGTTGAGAAGTTTCTGGTTTCTCAACTGGAAACTGCTCGAAATCCACCACTGTCGTGTCTTGCTTCTGCTGCAACATGGATTGTTCATCAAAAACGACATCTCTACTAATCACAACTTTCTTCGCAACTGGATCCCAGAACTTGAATCCTTTGACACCTTTCTTGTAACCCAGAAAAATGCACTCCTTCGATTTTGCATCAAGTTTGGATCTCTCATCAGCAGGTACATGCACATAAGCAGGACAACCAAAAATCCGTAAGTTATCAAAACTAACATCATGACCAGTCCATACCTCTTCTGCAACTTTCCCAGCCAGCGATGCCCTTGGCGATCTGTTGATAAGGTAACACGCCATGTTAACAGCCTCAGCCCAGAAGTGTTTGGGAAGCCCCGCATTCAACCGCAAACATCTGGCTCTTTCATTCAACGACCTGTTCATTCGTTCCGCAACACCATTCTGTTGTGGTGTCTTGCGCACTGAAATGCCTCTGAATCCCATGCTCCTTACAGAATTGTAGGAACTGTGAATCTGTGTACTCCGTACCATTGTCATACCGCAAACACTTGATTTTTCGTCCTGTTTGGTTTTCTACCTCATCTTTCCACAGCTTGAACTTCTCAAAAACTTCAGATTTCTGTTTCAAAAAATACACCCAAACTTTCCGTGAAAAATCATCAATAAAAGTAACATAGTACCTAGATCCACCCAAAGACGATGTCGTGGAAGGCCCCCATACATCAGAATGCACATAATCAAGAATCCCTTGAGTTGTGTGCTTCGCAGTCTTGAAACGGACTTTAGTCTGTTTACCAAGAACACAATACTTGCAAAAGTCGAGCTTACAGCTTTTGACACCATGTAACAAGTTTCTCTTGTGTAATTCTGCCATACCACGTTCACTAAGATGAGCAAGGCGCATATGCCACAATTTTGTCGTATCATCACAGGACTCAACAGAGTGAACTCCACCTGCAACGGTACTCCCTAACAATCTGTAGATATTCCCTGCAGTCATCTTGCCTTTCATCACAGTCAATGCTCCTTTAACAATCCGAATGGTTTCCCTATCCTCGTCAGCCTTAGGGATAAAACCATTCTTGTGCAAAGTGCCCAAGGAAATCAAATTCTTCTTCAAGTCTGGGATATGTTGAACACCACTCAACGTCCGAACGGAGCCATCGTGCATCTTAATTCTGACATCACCAATACCAACAATATTGCAACATCGATCATCACCCAAATAAACCGAACCAGAATTAACTGGCCTGTATGTCGAAAACCATTCCCTATTTGGCGTGATGTGATAAGAACATCCAGAATCAAGAATCCAAGCATCCGTCAATTGTGTTGTTGAAATAGAAAGCATATCACCCTCACTGCAATCAGAATTATCATCCTCGACCACGTTCACAGACTTGGATGAGCCATCACGCTTCTCATCAGTCTGCTTTTTCAACTTCGGACAGTCTCGCTTCATATGTCCCGCCTCATTGCACTTATAACAGTGAATCGTCTTCTTATCCCTGGATTTGGATCTGGAATTCCGCTTCCCGGACCCTGCCTTCTCTGGCTTCCGTCCACGATCTCGATTACCCTTGACATATAAGCTATCGGCTTGAGAGCTTTCCCCTACATTCTGCTTCCGCTGGTTGTGAGCCAACAAGGCTGCAGTAATCTCCTCAACATTGATAGTCTCTTTCCCATATGTAAGAGTAGTCACCATGTGTTCGTAAGAGGGAGGCAACGAACACAACAGAATCATCGCTCTGTCTTCATCCTCAATTTTCACATCAAGCCGAGCCAGATCAGAAACGATTTGATTGAAGACATTCACGTGTTGCGCCAAATCGTGATCGTCCTGCATCTTCAGCCCATACAGCCGCTGCTTCAGATACAGTTTTGTCGTTAAGGATTTGGACATAAACTGACTTTCCAACTTCCTCCAAATTTCGTTTGGAGACGATAGATGCATGACGTGATACATGACCTCGTCCGCCAAGCATAATCGTATGGTTCCTGCCGCTCGCTGCTGCAATTCTTCCCAATCTTCCTCATCCATCGACGCCGGCTTTGTAGATCGCAAAGCCTTTAAGATCCCTTGCTGCGCCAATAGATCCTTCACCCTCGTTTGCCATAATCTGAAGTTACCCTGACCATCGAATTTCGCGACTTCGAATTTTGCTCCTGACATCTGATACCAATTGTTGACGAAAACGGGTAAAGAAAATAAAAGAACACGAGAATTTTACGAGGTTCGGCAATGTGCTTACGTCCTCGGTGCCTAGGCGACGCTAGAAGTTTTTATTCAATGATATTTTAGGTCTAGGTTACATCTCTATTTATAATAGAAAACCCTGGTACATAATTTCAAAATTAACCCTGTACCGTACCGCGGGGGCTGTGCCCCCGCACCCCCAACCCACATAATTCGTAACCCCACAACGAGACTTTCTTTGTAAGGACAGTTGATGTTCGCTCACTCCGCTCCATCTCCTGTCCTCTTTACTGGTATATTTATGAGCCATACCTAACACTATCTATCTATTCCTTTTTTATATAAGTTGTAGTATATTAAATATGTCTAAGTACATGTATATTTTAATTTGAAATTTATCATGGTAATCCGTTTATATATATATATTTATATATTGTTTGTTAATATTTTTTTTATTTATATTGCATTACATGTGATAAATTATATAATTTGCGTCCATTGTATTCCTTATATTGATATATGATGTGTAAATAGTATACAAATGTTTTTCAATTATTTATAATACGTTTAAATGTGCTTATAGATGTAATCACCATGTTCTTAAATATTTCCATTCATTTATTAGTTTAGACACATGACATTTTTTACTTGACGAGCACTATTCTCATAAGCAATACTCGACTCTATCAAAATAATTTGATTAAGGGTAACCCTTTTATTTTAGAATTGTTGTGAAATGATTGTCTTAAGGTATAAGAATGTCACTTCCTACTAAGTGTACAGGGTATCCTACTAAGTGTAATCTTAAAATTGATTTCATTTAAAAATTGAGACTGAGAAAAAATTATGTTCTTTTAATTAAATTCACCGAGAAAAGACTGTTAGATTTGATCTAAGGTCTGGTCTCGATGTCTTTAAATAATTGAACATCCTTATTCTCATTAAAGGTTGATAAAATAATTAATTAATTGTATTCGTTTGATGTATGCATTTAAGTTTCGCCTTACTTTGTATATGTTTAAAAGGGATCTCAAATTAAATTATATTCGAATGTATAAGTTTTATTCCAAAGTCATTGTCGTAATTGTCCTTCGGGTGGGCCTAAAATCGGGTTTCAACTTAAATTTAATGTGATAGAGCCGCCACCGACCATTTAGTATTAGGTTGATCGGATACCTTAATTTATCATTTTACCTGATCTGTATTTTTACCAGAATTGAATCAGATTCGGGAGTCGATTACAGTTAGGGAAGGATTAACACCCCTGTACTGCCCTTTTGGTACCAATTTAATTTATTGGTTGTCTTAATGGCGAAAACTACAAGTCAAATTAAAATTTAAAAGTTCGATTTGGATTGCTTACCATTGAAGAATTTAAAATTGACATAAAAAATATAAATCAAATTCGTGTTAAATATTAAAGCAAAACAAAAATAAATTAAGAAATAAAAAAAACTTTAAATTAAAAGGATTTAACTGTAAAAAAATTAAAATTAGGGGTCAAATTGATAGTATTTGAGAGTTGCAAGAAAAAATAAAAAGTTAGGAGGGGTCAATTTGTAAAATATAAGAAATTTAAACAAGGATTAAATTGAATAAATTCAAAATTCAAGGGAAAAATTTACAACACGTGACCAAAATAAATTACGCATCAAAACTGTAGGGACAGCGTAAATAATTTAAAATTTTAGTATTTACGCAAAGAACCTCCCTATAAATTGCCCAAAAATCAGAAAATTATATCATTTTCACTAATATCTCCAAAACCAAACCCTCTCCCTTCTTTCAAAACTTTCTCCCCACTTCCCAACCGACCTATGATCGGCCATCACTTTGATGAAGTCCCGTCGCACCGAAAACCGCTTGGGCCACCGACCCCAGTGGTCGAAAAATCCAAACTAACCTAAAACATTCTCCCCGACCCGATAAACACAAAAATGAAGCCTACTCGTCCTAAAAAAAGACCCTAGAAGCGTAGATCTACAGTTGTTGTTTCGGTTTACCTTAGTTTGGTAGCGTCTCTTTGATTTCTCGGCATCATCTGGCTTATCTCCGACGATAAAAATGACGAACTTTTTTTTTGTATTTTTTACGATTCTTTGGTGAATTTTCATTATATGCTTGCTGTTGGATTTCGTTGTTTTTGCTTGGTTTCTTGTATGCTTGTTACTCGATGATGCTTGGCATTTCGATGCTTTTTCCTGTGATGATTTCTTTTGTTCTTCGTTGCCTAGCTGAGGGCTTTTATAGCCTTGTGGCATGCCGTTGTGGTCCTGAGTATCTCGGGGTGTTGGCCAATCTTTCAGCATGTTGTTGCTGTTCAGAATTTGCTCCAAATTTCATGTTTTTGTAGTTTCAGGGGCCAAGAAATCTGGCCAGCTCTCGAATCGATCGGGTGCGTGGCCTCCACGCGCTCTCCCTGTGTGGCGCCCTTGCTTGATATAAAACCCTAATTATTATTTTTGGGTTGGGTCAGGCCCCCTAACCTAGATGGCTTGCTGGGTTAGGCCTGTTGGCTCAGTTGGGCTCCACTTTAGATTAAATTGGACCAGTTAAAAATAAAAATAAATGAATAAATAATTAAATAATAATAATAATATAACCTAATATAAAAAATATAAAATAATAAATAATAATATACATAATATATAATGAAAAAGCTATATAACATATATTATATTTTTAAAAACTATAATATGTTTTCAAAAATTATATATATTATATATGTTTTCAAAAATCATTTTTTAAAAACTATAAATTTTACGTTTTCAAAAAGGTGTTTTCAAAACCATATTATATATGTTTTCGAAAATGATTTTTTTTAAAATTATATATTATATGTTTTCAAAAACCGTTTTTAAAAACTATATATTTATATGTTTTCAAAAATATTTTCAAAAACCATACTATATTATTATATATACTAAATAAGCCCTAGATGAAAATGAGTGACTACAGCTGCCCATGTGTAAGAAAAAGATAAAGACAAAAAGACACAAATTTTCGTTCGATGCACATGGACTTGGAAGCAAGCATGTTTCTGTGAGAGTTGTCGCCATGAGTTTAAAATCTGAATCAGTGTTGTAGTCGACTCTTTTTTATCAAATATACTCCATCCTGGAGTTGAAATTCACTTTAAAATAGAAGATGGCTTCTTGTTATTGAGCTGTATTACAGGTGAATCATTTTTCATAAAGTTGAGTCGATCATGAGATGTCTTTGAATACGATATCCTTCATCATGAAGTTGAAATCGTGGTTGACCCCTTCATCATGAAGTTGAGTTAGTCGAGCGTGATATCTTTTGTTGTGAAGTTGAAATCTAGCTCGATGCTTGGAGTAGGCAGTAAGTCCTCGCCATCTTCTTCTAGCCTAATACCCTTCGTCGTGAAGTTGGAATTTGACTAGATGACTGTAGTTGAGAGATAGTACATCGTTCTTGCAGATGACTCCTTCGCTGTGAAGTTAAGTCGATCTACTGGGCATGATATCCTTCATCGTGAAGTTGAAATCATGGGTGACTCCTTCGTCGTGAAGTTGAGTCCAAATTGAATATATTTGTTTTGAGCCGGATATCCTTCGTTGTGAAGTTCAAATCCAACTTGAATAAGTTGTATTGATTTAATCTTGAGTGTTCTTTGTGTTCAATATCCTTCGTTGTGAAATTGAAAATTGACTCTGACAACAATCTACAAAATTATGCATATGTGCGATGCTCATGGATGCAACCGGTCTTGATTGCTTTTGATTCTTGACTTTTCTTGATTTTTGGTTTTGGATTCCCTAATCCTCGACGAGCTTTGATCTAATATCCTCTCCAGGAATTTTTAGAAAGAAGCTTTTCTTCTAATCTTTATCAATACCTAATATCCGTGCCATTATTTCGAGTGTGGTGCAAGAACCTTTACCGTCTTCTAAACACTTGTACCTTTCAAGAAATCTTTGTGTAATACACAATGATCTTTTCAAAAAGTGAATAAATTATTCTTATTTAAATTCAATGTAAGATACTAAGGAGTTGATTTCTCTAAGGCAAATGGCCATATTTTTTATGTGGAAATATAAAATACACAACAAACATAAAAAGACAAATTATTCAAAAATACAAATAGGTGTCCTAGATCTTGATAATATGGATGCTTTTAAACTGTTACACCATTAGATGACTTTTGAGTACAATTTTTGTCAAGGGGACTTTGAAGATGTGACAACGTTCGGAAGAATGCAAAGCTCCTCCCAAATCACTAAGTCTTCTGAAGACTTGGATGCCGTGATGCTTTATTGCTTTGATCCGGGACCTTCTAGTACGTGAATCCTGGATCATTACCCAAGCCTCCCTTCTGGGTTTTCAACTTTGATCCTCCCTCGGTTTCAAGAGGTCTTTTGCAGTTTTTCATCTTAGACCGATCTTTTATTTTCATTTTGATTTAGAGCGCCCTTTCGGGTTTTCACCCCAACCTTTCTTTTTATTATTGTTGTTCAACTTAGAGCGCCCTCTCGAGTTTTCACCCTAAGGGAAATATTTCTTGACTGTATCAAAGTTTATAGGATTTGGTAGTTTTGGCCCGTCCATTTCTGTCAGGATTAGTGCTCATCCGAAGAAGGCTTTTTTGACGACATAAGACCCTTCCCAATTTGGTATCCACTTCCCTCTGGAGTCCTTTTGGATTGGTCATATCTTTTTTAGTAAAGGATCTCCTTCATGGAATACTCTTGGGATCACTTTCTTTTTTTGTGCTAGGATCATTCGTTTCTGGTAGAGTCGACCATGGTGAATGGCTTTCAATCTTTTTTCTTCTATTAGGTTCAGTTGATCATATCGAGTTTATGCCCATTCTGTATCATCTAATTTAACTTATGACAATACCCAGAGTGATGGGATTTCCACCTCAATGGGCAATACAACCTCTATCCCATATGCTAATGAAAATAGGGTTGCCTCAGTCGATGTCTGCACTGAAGTTCGGTAAGCAAACAAGGCAAAAGGTAACTTCTCGTGCCAATCTTTGTATGTCTCAGTCGTTTTCTCCACCATTTTCTTGATTTTTTATTTGCTACTTCTACCACTCCATTCATCTTTGGTCGATAAGCAATAGAGTTGTGATGGTTTATGTTGAATTGTTCACATGCATTATCCATCATCTTGTTGTTTAAATTGCTTGCATTATCGGTAATGATTCTTTCTGGTAAATTATAACGACATATGATCTTCTTTTCAAGAATTTACAAATTGTGGACTGAGTGACATTGGCATATGATGCAACCTCGACCCATTTGGTAAAGTAATCAATTGCCAAAAGAATGAATCGATGACCGTTTGAAGATTTTGGATGGATTTGTCCAATGATATCCATGTCCCACATGGGAAAGGGCCACAGTGTCGTCATCACATGAAGTGGATGAGGTGGAACATTTATTTTATCCTCATAGACTTGGCACTTATAACATCGTCTAACATAATTTATGCAGTCACTCTCCAATGTGGACCAAAAGTTTCCGCACCTCATAACTTGTCTTGCCATCATATGCTCATTTGCATGTGTTCCGCACGCTCCGTCATGTACCTCTTCTAAGATCATTTTTGCCTCCTCTGCATCTACACATCTTAGCAAGACTTGATCATGGCTTTTCTTGTATAAGACTTCTCCATTAAGAACATATTCGACTACCATTCTTCTGATTTTCTTTTTGTCAGTCTTTGTGGCTTTCTTCGGATAGCTTTGATTTTTGATAAATTGTAGAATGACATGGTACTATGGTGTTCCATCTTTTGCCTCTTTGATTTGATAAAAATGAGCTGGGTATTCATATGATTGCTTATCGATTGGTATCATGTCAGATTCTCCACCAGCTTTGAATGTTGCTGCCAAGGTATCTAAAGCGTCTGCCATTTGATTCTCTTCTCTTGGTACGTAATGGAAAGTGACCTCATCAAATTCTTTAAGTATAACTAGAATGAGCTTTTTGTATTCCACCAGCTTGATATCTTTTGTTTCCCACTCTCCTCAGAGCTGATAGATCACTAAGTTAGAGTCTATATATACCCTCAAAGTCTTTATGTTCTGTTCAATAGCAGCTCGAATCACCAAAACACACACTTCATACTCCGCCATGTTGTTAGTGCAATCGAAGTTCAATCTGCTAGTGAACAGATAATGATTTCCTTTGGGTGAGACCAAAATAGCCGCAATACCGTGCCCTAACGCATTTGATGCACCATCGAAATGCATTTTCCATGAGTTACATGTGGAAATACTTGCTTCTTCTAAAGATATGGCCATCAAGTATTCATCTGGGAAATCGAAGTCTAATGGTATATAGTTTTCAGACGTTCTCCTCGAAATCGAAGTATTCATCTGTGAACAAATTCCAGATCTATCCATGTCTTCACTGTCATATGTTGATATAACATTAACACTTCAGTCTTTCATAGCTTCTCCTATGCCAGGTAAGGTTGTTATTGTTTCTTCCTCAAAAGCATAACCACCAAACCTAAATATACTGTGAAGAGGAGGAAAATACATTGGCTCCCCTTGAATTTCTTCCCCAGTCAATCTTGTTATTCTCTTTTCTTGAAATTTATGAATTTCATTCATTCTTTGTTGATGACTAGGCTAAAATCCAAGCCCAAACTGATCTAGCTTGGTAATAGAAAAAATGAGGTTAATTCTTCCATGTAGAGATTTCCCAAACCCCCTTTCTATCTTTGCACCTCTCCCCAAAGTCTGTTTGATTTCCATCTTGGTGCATTCTGAGAGCATGAGTTTGGAAATCTTACCCCCTTCAGCCACAAATGTGGCATTAACAAACTCCATAGAATGAAATGAACACTCTAAAGCCTCCTCATTCACATCTATGTAAAGGGAATCAGTGGTCACACTCGCCACTATATCATCTTCAACATTAATGATTATGAGAGTTCCATCGATAACAAACTTGACTTTCTGGTGCAATGTTGATGGTACTGCCCCGCTTGATATATCAATGGCCTTCCTAAAATGTATTTGTAAGAAGGCATAATGTCCATCACCAGGAACTTTATGTTATAAGTGGCAGGTCCAATGGTCAATGATACTTCAATTTTACCAAGCACTTCTCTCTTTATCCCATTGAATGCTCGAATAACGCTCTAGCGCATTCTCATGTGGAAGGTATCCATTGATATCTTTTTCAGAGAAACCAAAGGCATTATATTAAGGGTTGATCTATTGTCAATTAGTACGCTTGGCAAAACATGCCCTTTGCAATGGGTGGTGATGTGTAATGCTTTAGCCCGACCCCTTCCTTCGGATGAAATCTCATCGTCAGAAAATGAGATGAGGTTATAAGCTTGAATGTTGTTAACAGTCGATCCATCTTGTTGACTGATATATCTTTTGACACAAATGTCTGGTTCATGACCTTCAGATGTGTCTCTATATGTGCCTCCGAACCTAGCAGCAGTGCCAATATTGAAATACATGTTGGTAGGCTATGTAATTGTTCCATAATGTTGTACTCACTATGTTTTAGTAATTTTCAGAACTCTACAACCTCTTATTCTTTTATTGGCTCATTTACTGTGGGTACATCTCCTTTGAATGGCTTGAGTGGTCTATGGGGTAAGTTAGACTGTTGGGAGTGGTATTTCCCAATAGTATGCCCCACTTTACTGACATCTTCCTTCAAAGAATTTACTTACCATTCATACTTCCAAGGTACTTGTTTGCTGTCTTTATAGGGAAAAGGTCTTGGTGCTGTTATTACCACATTTTCCTTTTGAGTGATTATCAAAGGGCGGGCCGCTCTGAATCTTTTATCATATGAGTCTCCAGTAGCACAAATATCGACTTCTAGAGTGTCATAATCTTCCTCATAAATTCCAGCTCTTTCATGTCCATCATTAGCCGGATCAAAACTTTAAATTTAGAACATTCTTACACATCATGTCCTTCTTCATTGTGATAACAACAATGATTACCACATTCATATTCCGGTGTACTAGAATGTGGTGTAAGGAATCCTACCCTTACCATCTGCCTCCATACCTAAGCCAGAGGAGACTTCACTTCAAGAACACTTGTTTTAACTTTTTTCCCTCTCTCATAGATGATTACATTAACCCCACTTTCTTGGTGGTTAGGCAGAGGGTTATGTGCAACATTATGTGATTCTGAATTATTAAATGAATCTAGTTCCTGTAGCGCATCCTTTGAACGATCCTCTTAAAGGTGAGGCAATTTTCAATGGCATACCCCAGAATAATACCATGATACTCATAATGTGCGTTTTCATCATACCATTTGGGGTATAGGGGCTTTAGTGGTTATACTAGATATGGTGACACCACATGTGTGTCAAAAAGCTACTGGTAGAGTTCTTTGTATGTCATGGGAATCGGTTTGAAATACTCATTTTCCCTTCTTGGTTCATTCACATATTGTTTAGCAGTACCTGATGGTACAACTGCAACTGGTTTTGACTTGGAGATCGTAACACTTTTATTGGCACTAAAGGTGTTGATGTTGTTGATCTATCATTCTTTCTTCTTCATGGGAGGTCTTCTGCTTGATTCACCTCCATCTATCTTTCCTTGTTTAATGGTAATCTCGATAATCTCTCTGTCCATAATCAAATCAGAGAAATTCCCAGATGTAATTGTGACCAGATGTCCGAAGAAAGGAGTATTCAAAGTATGTATGAAAAGCATCCTTTTTTTTCTTTTATCTAAACGAGGATGAACCTGCACAGCTAAATCCCTCCATCGCTGTGCATATTGCCGAAGCTTTCATTATGTTTCATCTCTATACTTTGCAGCATGACAAGATCTGGCCTCATGTCATTTACATGTTTGTATTGTTCTAAGAAAATTTGGCAAGATCTTTTCATGTTATGATGTGTGAAAGGTTCAGCTGATTATACCATCGGCTGACTGAACCTGACAGACTCTCTTGGAGGCAGTGAATTAGGAGTTGGTCATTTTTCACATATCCTGTCATCTTTTGACAGAACATGATAATGTGAGTTGAAGGGCAACTGTTCCCATCATATTTCTCAAAATCTGGGACTTTGAACTTAGGAGGAAGAATTAGATCTGGGACTAAGCTTAGTTCCAGAGCATCAACTCCGTAATAATTATATTATCCCTTAACTGTCTTCATTTGATCTTCTAACAACTTAATTTTCTCCTCCATCCTCTTTGCTTTATCATCTTCATCAAAATCCGAGATATGATTTTCATCCGGATTATTTGAGGGTTAGTTACAGAAGCTTGTGCTTTTACAACCGATTAAGTTTGTGCTTTTGTAGATGAAGCTTGTGTTTTTGCAACAGATGAGTCTCCTTGAAGTCCCGATAAGATCTCAAGTGAAATGACCAGCTATGGGGTAGGTAGTACAGTCACCCCTTCAAATGTCCTTACCCCAGGAGCATTCATTTGATTTAGGCCAGACAACCTTGCAACACTCTGATCAACTAAAGACTCTTGGTTCCTAGTGATGGAATCCAAGGTATTTTGTTGATTTTGACTTATTTTTTTCTTCTTGTTCCTTCTGTAACCTTAGCATGTTTTCTTCAACTTGAGCAATCTTAGCTTCCATCTTCTTTTTCCTTGAACGAGTATTGTAAGAATGAGGTGTGTCCAATGCTTGAGGTGGTACGTTCCGTGTTTGTTCCCTTTTTTGATGAGACATTTTATGTTAGTTAATATGAATATAAAGAAATAAAAAGAAAAAAGAAAAATATGCAGGAATGCATGATGCATGATATTTTGAGGCTTTGATCCAAAAACGTGTATGTTATTATAAATAATCTTTATTGGGACAAAAGTGTTATTTCTAAAAAATCAAAACAACTCAAAGTTACATTCTGACTAAGTTCTATAGACCCCGAACATCTTCTAATAGGTTGACAAGTCTCATTACTTCATCTGTTACTAGCTGAATATCTTGTCGAACGACCCCGTTTTCTCTCGCCAAACCGTGCAAGTGACATGCTGCTTTCTATATATGTTCCAAAAAGTCTGGAATGACTACATCTCTAGCCTTCATCTTTTGCTGAGTCTATTCCCAACGGAAATTCCATTGAATTCCTCCATCAAAATGAACTATCTGAAGTTTGTTTGCTTGCTTATTGAACTTGTCTACAAAGGCCTCTAACTCGGCTATAGTTCTACCATCATGTTCTTGTTGCTTTTGAATGGACCTTTCCAAATCAGTTACCTTGGCTTTCAATCATTTGTTATGGTGCTGGCTTTCTAACAAACATCTTTGGGAAGTCTTTAACTATTCTTTCAATGTCTCTCTTTTATCTTATCCCTCGAACTTCATTTTCAGACTGTTGGCTTCACCTTTGCAGTACTCGGAAGACCTTTTTAAACTGGAACTGTTCTGAACTTGCTCTTGATACCCTTTTCTCAAATCTTCCAACTCAAAGCAGACTTTCTTTTGTTCCTTTTCTAACTTGTCTGCTCAATCTTTTTTAGTGTCGGCATCTAACTTCCATTGGAATTTTTTGATTTTGATTTGCCTTAGTCTTTGTTTCAGCTCTTCCTTTTCAGCTTCGAATTCCTTCTTTGCTATCTCTAATTCATAAGGAACATGTTTAAGATTCTCTTCCATAGTCCGAGTATCCTCATGATCTGTTATGGGAACGATATCATTCTTCCTTAGCTTCCTCCATTCTATATAATTTGGAGTAAGTATGTCATCAGCAACTACGACATCTGTACAAAATATCTTCTTCCATGACTCAGCTACATCTTTGACCTTCTTCTTATAGTTATCCTCATGGTATGCAAACTCCGATCCATATATCTCATATGTAACTGGGACAAACTACCATGCCCCAAACTGTCAAAGTGCCAAAAGCGGAGAATAGCCAACTCCTCCCACATAACCCAAGTAATATTATGATTCCTGAGTCTCCACATCGGTAAAAGAGGTTACTATGAGTTAGCCAAGGGGCTTTCCATACAATGTCATTATCTTGAAGGTGAATGAATACACTTAACCATTTCTCATTCGGAATGTCTTCTCGCCACTTTTGTGTAAGGAATTCCTCCAAAGGAGAGTAAATGGTGCTAAATTGACGGTAAGAAATCCCAACAGTTTTCTAGAAATGAATATAGATCCAAACCTGAAGAAGTTGTGTACACCCTATAAATCATCCTCCACCAGTCCTTCTGCAATGGTTTAGTGAATGAAAAATTTTAGCTAAGATTACTGGCGCAGGGTTTACTCGCTTAGGTAGTTGTTCGAACAGTTCCACCATAATTGCCTCGATGTATCCCAAAGTTTTTGGGAAGATAACCAAGCCATAGATACCTAGTGCAAAAAGGTCAATAACATTCCATTCATCATGATGATTCTTCATTAATTGCTTGATGTGAGTCTAAGAAATTCCTCCTCCACTGCCTTTGTGCAGAATCCGATCAATTACCCATTTTTCATCTACCCCTGCAACCTTTGCCAACCTATTCTTGAAAGGCTAACTTTTGATATATTTGGTGTAGACTCGATCCATTCTGATTCCTTCACAATGCAATAGAGTAGTGTATTCCTCGATTTTGGGCACCATGTCTTCTTAGTTGAATGTAAAGCAACTGTAACCTGGATTCAACACCTCTTTAAAAGATGCAAATGAAAAAATGTAAATGAAACAAAAATGAAAGGAAATAAGTTAGTAAAATAGAAATAGAAATAAAAATTATAATGAGAATAAAATAAAAATTCCTACCCCACATGATATTTACCCCACATGTTTTTATTCCTACCCGAACATGATCTCTATCCCGCATGTTATTTTCTTGAACAAATCCTAACCGCATATGTTTCTAATTCGTATGCTTTGAACAGAAAATAAAGAAATAACTCGAGCAGCCTAGGTTTTGAAATTGAGTTTCGGGGATGGGCTCTAATTTCTTGTAATATCCCAGTTTAGGTTCTAAAAAAAAGGTACACGAGTTCTCCTTGCTGGTGCCCCCTTGGGCTTGCCAGACCCTCACTCTTAAGCTCATTACAAGCTCATATGGACCAAGTTAAACTTGAGATGATACATTACCTTATGTCTGTACAAAGAATAAATTCATATGAAGATATAAGGTATATGAATCCCGAAGGTTACTTGCTAGGTATATACAGAGAAAAAATTCACACAAAGGCGTCGCTTTCACCTCCACTTACAAAAGGGTTTGAAGTTCGGGTATAGAGCCTTAGAGAAATTTTTGAAAAGCTGAAATCTTTAAAAAAATTAGTACGACTATTTATTTGAAAAATAATAATCAAAGGTAAATAATAATGATCAAAAAGATAAATTTAAATTTAAACTTACAATTTTCATTCAAGAAGACAACCGGAAATTAATTTTAGTCTGACTCACTTACCTGACCCCAGTAGAGTCACCAAACTGTCGTAATCATCCTTCGAGTGGGCCCGAAATCAGGTTTCGACTTAAATTTAATGTGATGGAGCCGCCACCGACCATTTAGAATTAGGTTGATCAGATACCTTAATTTACCATTTTACCTGATCTGCATTTATACCAGAATTGAATCGGATTCGGGAGTCGTTTACAATCAGGGAATGATTAGCACCCCTATACTGCCTTTTGGTACCAATTTAATTTCTCGGTGTCTTAATGGCAAAAACTACAAGTCAAATTAAAATTTAAAAGTTTGATCCGAATTGCTTACCATTGAAGAATTTAAAATTGACCTAAAAATATAAATCAATTTCGTGTTAAATATTAAGCAAAACAAAATTAAATTAAGAAATAAAAATAAAAAACTTTAAATTAAAAGGATTTAAATGAAAAAAATTTAAAATTAGGGGTCAATTAATATTATTCGAGAGCTTCAAGAAAAAATAAAAATTTAGGAGGGGTCAATTTGTAAAATATAAGAAATTTAAACAGGGATTAAATTGAATAAATTCAAAATTCAAGGGTAATTTTACAACAAGTGACCAAAACGAATTACGCATCAAAACTGCAGGAACTGTAAAAATAATTTAAGATTTCAGTATTTACACAAAGGCCCTCCCTATAAATAGCCCATAATACACAAAATTATATCAATTTTCAATCATTTCTCCGAAACCAAACCCTTTCCCTTCTCTCAAAACTCTCTCCCCACTTCCCAACCTGCATATGGCCGACCATCACTCCGGCGAAGTCCCTCCGTGCCGACCAGTGCTCCGACCACCCAAGACGGTGGCCGAAAAATCCAAACTAACCTAAAACCTTATCCCCAACCCGATAAACACAAAATCGAAGCATACTCGTCCTAAAAAATGACCCTAGAAGCTTAGATTTACACTTGGTGTTTCGGTTTTACCTTAGTTTGGTAGCGTCTCTTTGCTTTCTCGGCGTCCTTTGGCTTCGACGACGAAAACAATGAACTCTTTCTCTTTCTTATTTTTTTGTGATTTTTAGGTGGATTTTTGTTGTATACTTGTTGTTGGATTTCGTTGTTTTTGCTTGGTTTCTTGTATGCTTATTACTCGATGATGCTTGGTATTTCAATGCCTTTTTCAGTGATGATTTCTTGTGTTCTTCGTTGCTTGGTCGGTGGCTTTTATAGCCTTGTGGCCGGCTCTTGTGGTCCCGAATATCTCAGGGTGTTGGTCGATCTTTCGGCACGTCGTTGTTGTTCGGATTTTGCTCTGATTTCATGTTTTTGCAGTTTCAGGAGTCAAGAAATTCGGTCGGCTCTCGAACTGATCGGGCACATGGGCTTTATGCGCACTTCCTGTTCGATGCCCTTGTTTGATACAGAACCCTAATTATTATTTTTGGGCTGGGTCAAGCCCCCTAACCGAGCTGGCTTGCTGGGTCAGGCCTACTGGCTCGGTTGAGCTGCACTTTGAACTGAATTGGACCTGTTAAAAATAAAAATTAAATGAATAAATAATAATAATAATATAGCCTAATATAATAAATATAAAATAATAAATAAACGCGTAATATATAATGAAAAAACTATATAACATATATTATATTTTCAAAAACTATAATATGTTTTAAAAAATTATATATAATATATGTTTTCAAAAAGATGTTTTCAAAACCATATTATATATTATATATGTTTTCAAAAATCGATTACTTTTAAAAAAACTATATATTATATGTTTTTAAAAACCGATTTTAAAATCTATTTATTTATATGTTTTCAAATATTTTCAAAAATCATACTATATTATATATACTAAACAAGTCCCGGGCAAAAATGAGTGACTACAATAACTAATTAATTAATTAGATATCGATTTAGGGTGTTGTAGGAAATTTAAACCTTTACTCATATGTAATCGACTCTCGAATTCGAATTTTGGTAACGAAGATCAAAATGTTGTTTTCATATAATTAAAATTTAATTTTATTAAAATAACAAATGTATTTTGAATGCCCAATCGCACTCTGATAAAAAATTGATGGCGACTCTACGAACCGATTTCATTATTATTTTTTATTCTAGTCCTAAATTATTCGAGGCAATCACTTTTTGGAAAACTCCAATTTTTATCGACCTAATTTAAAGGAACGCCTCGACAGTAAGGTCGAAGGACATAGGCCAGAAAACTGCTAGCGTTTGATAGGGTTTCCATCAGACTTTAAGTTCATGGGAAAGAAGGTTCCTCAAGCAGTCATGACAGCTAATACCGAGTCGAGTGACAGTTTGAGTCTTGATTCGGAGTCCATGTCTTCACCTTCACCTTCAGCCTCGGCCTCGGTTTTTTTTGCATCAATGGCTCCAACCTTCACATCTGAGCAGTATAATCAGATCTTGAGTTTGCTGAACAAAGCTGCACCGTCTGATTCCAATGTGAATTTGTCCTTCACCCGTTTGGTTGCTCTGTCTGCATTTGGTGAGATTGGAGGGCCAGGTCTATCCAAGGCCGGTGAGAAAGAAACTGCAGAATCGATTATTAAAGAATATGGTACTCTATGCTCTACATGTAATACTCTTTTAGAAATATATATCTCTAAGGATAATATCTAGAACATACCTTAAATACGTCCAACTCTTAATTTTATCTAGGTTCAACTTCATATTTTCTCTAGAGCTTATATTATTGAAGATAATCTTTTATAGGTTTTAATTGTTTCCCCTTTATGCAACCCTCATGTTTCAATAATTGATTCAACAATCACAATAGGAGAAAGTATTTGACGGACTCGACTCAACACGTCATCCATAGTCCCAACCAATAAAATTCATCAATCTCAATTTTTGTCCAAGATAAATCTTCGCTTCTTTTCTACATGTAAATAAAGAGTGAGACCATGGAAAAAATTGATATGGATGAATTTTATTGGTTGCCATCATGGATAACATAATGAGTCAGATTCATCTAATAATTTTTCTTACCATAGAGATTTCATCCGCATAACGTTATTTTCCTAAGAAGTTTTTTGTTTTTGTGTTCATTTTTTGTGTAATTTTTTTTATTTTTGTTATTATTTACGGAAACTAATAGCGATTATATCTCTTTTCGATGAATTTTTCATTTTCACTACACCTTGGTGTCATAGTTAAGTGGTCTAGGTGCAGTTTACTTCTTTTTTTTCCCCCCAAGTTTTGTTGGACACTTTGAAAAGTCTGAAAGCCCTATACAATACATTTGAAACATCGTGGATTTCTTCTACAATAAGATAAATACGAAATTCTGATAAATTTTCAAAACATAAATGGAGAAATTCATGTAAAAAGGGGAGAAGAAATTAACATTTTTCAGTAGGGAGGATTTTGCAGCTACATCCTAAATTACAGTTTGAATGTTGCAATGTATGACAATATTGTAGTACCCCAACCCAAATAAAAAGCCCCTGTTATTTTTGGAGTAAAATCCGCCCGTAAGTAGTTTAAATGTGAAGATTGAAAAAAAAACTTACATGGGCTAAAATCTAGTTTTCTCTTAGTAGTATGTTGTTCATCCTTTTTATTTTTTATTTTTGTTGATCAACGACGACACTAATTTTAATATTAGTTGTCGACTATCGATTTTTTATTATATTTTTATTTTCTTATACCATATATTTATTTTCTTTTGTTTTTATTTTTAATAAGTCTGCCTGTATGAAATGTTTTCATCTGTCTTTAAGACACATTTTTTTTTGTCTTTTTGTATGTTTTTAAGTCGTTGATTTTTTTTTCATTTATCTTTTTCCTAAGGGTTTATTTGACATCGGCACGACTGATCAAGATGACACTTATCTGTTATCTTGTTGAGGATTGGAGTTGGATACCTGATTTACGATCGTGGATAGCTTTTCAATTCGCTCGAGTCTGATTTACAATTTGTCGATAGTATTTCAGTAACTTAATCTTTTTTTGTGGTTTATTTGTCAATGCGGATCAATTCTGTTTGTATCTATATTCGTTCGAGTTTCTTGATTAGGTTTTTAATCTTTCCTTGTATGCGATCTTAAGTTGCTAATTTTTGTTTCAATGATTATAGAAAATTATCCTAATTATGTGCTTAATTTATGATTATGATTATAAATCTTCATTGTAATTCAGGATATTTCCCATTTTTAATAAAATTAGCATTTTCTATAAAAAAAATGTGAAGAGAGAGAAAAGTTTGTTGCTTCTTAAAAGCTTAGAATACAACATGTTAATATAAGTCTAAATATATGGTACGTGATCAAACAATTTATCAAAAGTGTAACAATTTAGGCTGGACAGAGTAAAATTTTAGGTTCAAACTGAAAATATTATATTCGCCATAATAAATCATGTAAATTGTATAAGTATTCAGTATGCAACCTAAAAAGTTAATGTGAAGACATTTTCGATTGTAACCAAAATTATTAACATTTATATAACATTTTAGGTTGGACATGTAATATTTTAGATTAAAACTCACAATAATATAATATTTTCGATTGTAACCAAAATTATTACAAATTATATAACCTTTTTAAAATAAACAAGATAATATTTTTAGTTAAAATCTGTTCTACTTTAGCTTTAAATTAAACCCTCTCACAACGAAACTACCCTCTTCAAAGCCAACAAAGAAGTAGGGATGGACATGAGACCCAAACTCGATAGGTTCCGACCCTGTAATACCCCAAATATCGGGTCGGTGACCATAATGAAAGGATTTAAAAATTTGGAGGATTAAAATTGAATAAATAGTAAAGTATAATAAATGATTTAATTAAGACCAATTAGTAAGAATGTAAGAATTAAAGGAGTGAAATGAATTTAAAATTCATTTTAATAGGGATTTAAGAGAGAAAAGGGGAAAGTTAAACAAACTAGCTATCTTTCTTCTCTTCTCCTTCTTCCCCGTGACCGTGCTTTTCCCATAGCCAAAGGTAAGACTTCATCTAACTAGTTTTTCCTTTCGATTTTTGGTTCGGTATTGAAACATTGACTATTATTGAGACTTAAGGAAGGGTTACAGAGGATTAAAACCAAGAGATGAATGATTTATGGGAGATTGAAGAAAATGAGTTTTTGAATGTTATGTTGAAATATGAGTTTTTATTGAGGTTTGCTAGTATATTTGACTTGTCAAATAAGTAAATAAGAGATTAGAAGCATTGGAGGTGATTAAAAACATGTATGCAAAAGTAGTATGATTCTTGGTTTGAGATGTTCTTTGGAGATTTTAGATGTTATAAAAAGCTAAATGAAGGAAAGTTAGTTGGGAAAAGTAAAGAAGAGTTTAATAGAATTGTTGGAGGTAAAAGTAAGGGAATTTGATGAAATTTGGGTAAAAAGTGAGCTGAAAAATGGAAAATCTGGGTAAGGGTGTCGGTACTGGAAGAACAATACTGATACTAGAGGCTTAAATTTGAAGAACTACGATGAACAATATATATACTAATGCAATTAGTATCAATATTGTCGGTATCGATACTAAGAGGAAGGTATCGATACCATGAATTCCATAATGCAGAAATGATATCGATACTGAAGGGAGTATCGGTACCATAGTAAAGAAGTATCAATACCATGGTAAGGGTACCGATACTATTGAGTCTGTAAAATTAAGATAGGACGAATTTTGATAGAAATTGAATATAATATTACTTTTAAGTATTATTAAACGTATAAATGTTAGAGAGTATACTAACATTGGTATGATATGTGTACTTATTAGATGCTTGTGTAGGTCGTAACCAGACTCACGAGTCAAGCAAGAAAAAGGGTAAAGATAAGGTTGCCGAATAGCTGGACATCCTTAAAGCATTTTAACGAGGCATACCAGGTGAGTGCATTTAGTATGTACATTACAAGTTATAGTTGTATTTGGTTAAATGCATATGTTGCATTATTTATATTAGTACTATGTGTACTATCGGCACTAAGTGTGCAAAACCCACGAAATTCATAATATGTTTATGAACGACCGTTCGACACTAAGTGTGCAAAACCACGTAATTCATAATATGTTTATGAAAGACCGTATCGACACTAAGTATGCAAAACCATGAAATTCATAATATATTTTTTGAACGACCGTATCGGCACTAAGTGTGTAAAACCACGAAATTCATAATATGTTTGTTGGGTTAATCGATTGACCAAATAGCCAAGAGGGGGTGAATTGGCAATAAAAATTTTGGTGGAAGCTTTTGCAGAAAATAGAAAATAATTGCAAAGCTATTTAGAGTGGTTCGACTTTCTCAACCAAAGTCTATGTCCACTACCTTAGCTATCCACACTAAGGATTTTCCACAAATTCACTAATTTGTCTTTCTTTTGAGGAAAAAGATTAACCTTACAAATCCCTTAAGAATTATACCCCAAATTCTTGAGAACACTTTCTCCCAAAGAGAACAATACAAATTTCGCAAACTTACAGAAAAACCTCACAAGGCAAAGTGTTTGCACAATTCTAGAACAAGAAAAGAACACTCAAAGATGATTACAAATGAGCACAAAATGTGTTCTTGAAAGCAAAAAGAAAATTGAAGGAAAATTGGCTTGAAATGCACAAACTTGATGTTTAATGCTTTATCTCTTGTTTCTCAATGAATTCTTGTTGATCAATGGCTTCAGAACTTGTTTAAATACACCTTGGATTGATTCTAGCCGTTGTGAATCATTTGGGTGATGTTAGAACCGTTGTAGTGTGAAAACTATCTTGAAAAAGGCTACTGGGAGCGTAGGGTATCAATACCTCTTCAACGGGTATCGGTACCTACCGTGTAAAATTCAAATATTTTGATATTTAAATGGCTAGATGTATCGGTACCCATAAGGGGGTATCGGTACCCATGGGGCAATTTGTTATTCTCGGAGCCAAAACTTGCATGGGGGTATCGGTACCCTATGAGGGGTATCGGTACCCTCTAGGCAATCTATTTTTCTCGAAGTCCTTCTATCTAAAAATTATTTTTGGCTCGATTAAGGTTCGAAATACTTTGTAAAATTTGATTCAAAAATATTTTAAGATTAAAACACAATTTTACACTTAAGTAAGGATTAAATTTGACATTTGAAAAACTTGGAGTAATATTTTGATATTTGAATAATTTAATCGAATATACTTTAAAAGTGATTATAAAATCTTAAAATCAAATAACACTTAATTTGTTATATCAAAACATCAAAATGTTTTCAACAATCTCCCCCTTTTTGATATAACATTTAAGCAATTTTAAGATTTTCTTTGAAAATCATTTTTGAAACCAATTTTGAAAATTACTACTCCCCCTTACTATAATACTTCTCCCCCCTTTTTGTTAAATCAAAAAGACTCTAAAATGTTTTTAAACAAGGTTTCTGAAAAATTCGCCAGTTGATATTTAGATATAGCGTAAGCTGCTAAGATCAAATTCAAGAGAAGATTAGCCATTAGTCCATAATCAATATTCATTAACAATATGTAATGGTAATTGGTCATATGTGCTAAATGCTGCAAAATACAAAAATTAAATTGAAGCTAAAATAACTAGTAACCATTCAAAAATCATTCAAACCAAAATAAACGTCCAAACAAACAATTCAAACATCCAAAAACCAAAAACACAAATCCAAACAAATCCAAACATTCAAAATGTTTTAAAGACAATGTTAGGATCCATTATGATTCAACCTAAGAAAACTAGAAAGTAAAGTTCAAGCATCCGTAGGAGGATCAGGAGGAGGATAATAATGTGCTCGCATCTCGAGTGTAAGTGCATCTAATCGTTCATTCATCTCCTGTTGTTGAGCCCCCATAGCGGTTAAATAAGACTCTATGGATGCGAACCTTAGATCAAATGACTCCAAAAATGATCAAAAATATGGAGGCATTTGATTCTCTTGCTGTGTCGGCTCATCCTTGGGTACTTCATCATCAATATCTTGCATAAGTTGTTGAAGCTCTGGATCATCGTTTGCTGCCGGTGCCGGTGGAGGTCATGAAGAACTAGCTCCCTGTGTTTTCTCATGGTATCGAACCCATTGATCATTTTCCTTCTTCCATCCCGATTTCTTTAAAGATGTCAGATTGATTTCATTTTTGAGAGGGATGGCTATATCAAGCTAAACTCTAAGCTGGGCTTTGATAAACAGGTTGCTCAGAAGACAACTGTAAACTAGAGTTTCATAAACCTTTTTATTAGGGACAAGGTTTACGGTTTCAAAGAGTTTAGAAAAGATAATTTGAGGTAGGTTTATTTTCTTATTATTCTGGATACAATGTATCCACCAAAGGTATACAGCTCTAAAAGTGGAGTATTTGCCTCCGAAAGGTCTAAACTACCAAGAAATCATCAGATGGAGAAAACGATCGTGGTGATCTAACACACTCGCACTCGACTTGACCTTGTAAGGAGAACCTATTACTTGTTTTTCATTATCTAATCCGCTATTATATAAATCAAATGCGTTAGCTATGTATTCCGAGTCAATATAAATGAATTGACCTAGAAGATAGGATCGAATTCCTATTATTTTGGTTTTAGCTTGGTTTTGGATACAAACAACATTTGAATAGAAAATTCGAACAAGTTGTTGGTAAACATTTGGTTCGAGTTGAAAAAGTTTATCAAATTTCCAAGCTTGTAAGATAGGAAGATATCTAAAATTCATCTCTAACATGGCTCGAAGAGAAGGGATGCATTCTTCTCAAATTTTATATGACTCGAAGAGATAGACAAACCTATGGTAAAGATTATCCCTACGGCCAGGTTCGTTAAAGCACAAGTTTCGAATTGTCATTTCGGGATCATCGGGATTAGGAATTTGTTGAATAGAAGGTGGATTTGGAGGTGGGTTTAGTGGTCGGTTTGAACTACTAGAGGATGACCTGTGACGTTTATGAGACATGGTTTAAGAAATCAGAATAGGATAGATACCTGCAATTTAAAACATATGTATGCAATATAATCAATCCCAAAACTCAAATGAGTCCTCAATATTTCAAGGTTCTCTAAAATAATCCTAATGGACAAATTTTGAAAACTATGTTTGAAAATCAATATGTAGTTTTCAAAAACAACATAATTAAATCAAAAGCAACGATTTTAAAATCAATTTTTTTATTTCGAAATTAAAAAAATTTGATCAAATCTTGTGTTTTTGATGAAATTAGTTGTAGATTATTGTTTTAAAACAAAATCTAAGCAATGCCCGATCACTATTTTAACCTAGAACTAATTAAAACTAGTCCTAAGTTCAAAATCAAGAAAATAGTGGTTTTAGAAAAATTACCTTGAAAGATGAAGATTGAGTGGATTTTGATGTTGTTTGCACAAAATTAATGATGCTAGCAGGATTAGGAGTTGAAAAATGAAGAGATTCCGACTTGAAACGTTGATTTTGAGTAAAGTAGAGATTAGGGGTGAGAGAGAGAGTGAAACGGCGTGAGAGAGAAGAGATGAGGGTTTTTTGCAACAAAGAGGTTTTGGTGATTTAAAAACCAGAACCCGAAGGGGGTATTAGTACCCTCATAGGGGGTATCGGTACCCATTCAAAGGGGGTATCGATACATGGCGTACAAAAAAGTTAAAAATATGTATTTAAACACTCAAAATGCTAAATTAATTAGCTCTAGTGGTATTGACAACTCATATATCGAAAATTAACAATGTTTAATCAATCAAATCTATCCTTAAACATTATTTGAATATATCATTAATTTTCACTAAAGATCATAAACTCCCCCTAACTAATAGCAAAGAATGCAATAAAAAAATTATTTTTATAAGCATTTTTCATCTTAATTAAAAGTGCTAAAAATTATTTTAAACACTAAGTGAAGATAGGTCAGTTAAACCTAATTCTCTCCTAAGTGTCCAAAATCTTTCTTTATCTAAAGGTTTTGTAAATATATCCGCTAATTGGTGTAAAGTATCAAAAAATTCTAGAACTACATATTCTTTAGCTACATGATCTCTAATGAAATGATGTCTAATTTCAATATACTTAGTTCTAGAGTGTTGGATGAGATTTTTAGTGAGACAAATAGCACTAGTATTGTCACACTTAATAGGTATGGTACCTACTTCAATTCCATAATCTAAAAGTTGTTGTTTCATCCATCAAACTTGTGCACAACACAACCGAATGAAATATATTCCGCTTCAGTGGTAGATAATGCAACATAATTTTTTTCTTTGAAAACCATGAAATCAGCATATTTCCTAGGAATTGACAAGTATCGGATGTGCTTTCCCTATCTATTTTGTATCCTCCATAATCCGCATCAGAGAAAGCATGCAAGCTAAAGATAGAGTCTCTAGGATACCAAAGCCCTAAACTAGGAGTGTCCTTAAGGTATCTAAATATTCTCTTAAAAGCTAGTAAATGTGATTCCTTAGGGCATAATTGAAATCTAGCACATAAGCAAACACTAAACATAATGTCCAGTCTACTTGCGGTTAAATAAAGCAAAGAACCAATCATTCACCTATATAATTTAACATCCACACATTTACCTCCTTCATCTTTGTCAAGCTTTGTTGATGAGCTCATTGGATTGGCATGAGGTTTCCCATTTTCCAATCCAAATTTCTTGAGCATATCCTTGACTTATTTTTCTTGATTGATGAAGATGCCATCTTTTCTTTGCTTGATTTGGAGTTCCAAGAAAAATGAGAGTTCCCCCATCATGCTCGTCTCAAATTCACTCTGCATTAGCTTAGAAAAGTCTTAGCAATGAACATCATTAATAGAACCAAATATTATATCATCAACATAAATTTGAACTACTAATAAATCTTTACCTTTATGCTTTAAAAATAATGTAGTGTCAACATTCCCTTTTGAAAAACCTTTTTCAATTAAAAAATTTGACAATCTTTCATACCAAGCTCTAGGAGCTTGTTTTAAACCATAAAGCGCTTTTGTCAATTTAAAAACATGATCTGGAAATTTTGAATCTTCAAAACCAGGAGGTTGTTTCACATACACTTCTTCTTTTATAAAACCATTTAAAAATGCACTTTTAACATCCATTTGATATAATTTAAATTCATTGAAACATGCAAATGCTAATAACATTCTTATTGCTTCCATCCTAGCTACAGGAGCGTATATTTCATCATAGTCTATGCCTTCTTATTGAGTATAGCCTTGAGCAACAAGTCTAGCCTTGTTCCTCACTATTTTACTACTTTCATCAAGCTTATTCCTAAATACCATCTAGTACCTACAATAGATTTATTACTAGGCATTTCAACTAATGTCCACACTTTACTTCTCTCAAATTGATTTAACTCTTCTTGCATAGCCATAATCCAATGTTCATCATTTAATGCTTCTTTAATATTCTTAGGCTCTATGCATGAGATAAATGCAACATAATTATATATATTTTTAAGAGAAGATCGAGTTGTTACCCCATTGGATAGATCACCTATTATCTCACCATCCTTAACATAGTTGTATTCTCTTAGGTAAGAGACTTCCCTTTCTTCAATGGTTGGATTGTCAAGAACATCATGAGTTTCCTCATCTTTCGTTTCTTTCTTTGATGATGGTTCTCCAACTTCATGTCTAACGTCATTTGTGTTTACAATATCTACACATCATTCACACAAGAATCCTTCCTCGGAAGGGAATTATCATCGAAAACAACATGTATATACTCTTCTACAACTAAAGTTCTTTTATTAAATACTCGATAAGCTTTAGAATTTAAGGAATAACCCAAAAAAATTCCTTCATCACTTTTAGCATCAAATTTGCCAAGATTTTCTTTATAGTTGTTTAAAACAAAACATTTACAACCAAAAGGATGAAAATAACTAATGTTAGGCTTTTTATTTTTGAAAAGTTCATATGGAGTTTTCTTCAAAATTGGCCTAATCATTACTCGATTAATAACATAACAAGCGGTATTTGTGGCTTTCGCCCAAAAATATTTTGGCAAATTGTTTTCACGAAGCATGGTTCTAACCATTTCTTCTAAAGTTCGATTTTTCCTTTCAACAAATCCATTTTTTTGAGGGGTTCTCGGAGCTAAAAAATTGTGGCTAATACCATTAGAATTACAAAAATCAGTAAATACAAGATTTTCAAATTCAGTACCATGATCACTCCTAGCATTATTTATGGAGTAACATTTTTCATTTTGGATTACTTTTGAAAACGTAATGAATTTTTCTAATGCTTCATTTTTATTACTTAAGAATAGAACCCAAGTATATCTAGAATAATCATCTACCAATACAAAGCAATATTGTTTTCCACCCAAGCTAATAGTTCTAATTGGCCTAAAAAGATCTATATGGATCAATTGTAATACTCTACTAGTTGATACAACATTAATGGACTTAAAGGAAGCTCTTTGATGTTTTCCTTTAGCACAAGCATCACAGATTTTATCTTTATCAAATTTTATCTTTGGAAACCCTCTTACTAAATCTCCTTGAATTAGTCTTTGTAAAACACTCATGCTAGTATGTCCTAGTCTCCTATGCCATAACCAACTATCAGGCTCATCCTTAGCAACTAGGCATAAATTAGTCATATTAATATAATCTAAATGCACCATGTAAATGTTTCCTATTCTATGACAAACAAGCATAATCCGATTAGATGCAATGTCAATGACTCTACAACCATTTGTTTCAAATAAGACATTGTATCCTTTATTGCAAAATTGATTAATAATCAATAGATTATGCTTTAACCCATTCACATATAAAACATCTTTAATTTGTATGAAAGAGGTATTACCTATAGTACATATACCTTCAATGTGACATTTTGAATTATCACCAAAAGTCACCCCTCCTCCATTTTTGTCGTTAAACATCTTTAATTTGTATGGAAGATGTATTACCTATAGCACATATACCTTTAATGTGGCCTTTTGAATTATCACCAAAAGTCACATCTCCTCCATTTTTGTCATTAAGCTCTATGAACCGGCTCTTGTCTCCGGTCATGTGTCTTGAGCATCCACTATCAAGGTACCATGAGTTTGAATTTGTTTCCCGTGCCTTGTAGCAATGCTCCTTTTCATACAAACATAGATTAATTTTTTATTTTTGGTACCCAATTTCTTTTGGATCCATATTCATTAGTTTCTAAAATTATAGTCCCCTTGGGTATCCACTTGTGTAGGATATCCTTATCTTTAGTAGTAATGAGTTCTTTAGGAACCCATATACTTCTAACGATTTTTCCATTAGAGGTTCTTCGGGGACCTCTATGATTGTAGTTTTTAAAACTTTTTCTAACAAAGTTGAATTTTGAACTTTCTTCATTTTCAAAACGTTTTGTTCCAACTTTATTAAAAGAAGTTTTAAGATCATCAATTTCTTTTTGATTATCATCGTTGACCTTTGAAACTAAATTATGCAAATCAGAAATCTTCTTTTCAAACTCATCTAGTTTGATTTGCAAATATTTGATTTTACTTTCAAGATCATTGTTGGTCTTGGATATGATATTATTTTCGTTTTTCAATTTTGAAATATCATTTTTGTATTTTAAAAATAATTTCTCATAATCCGAAGCCAACCCAGTATATTCCTCTAATAGCTCATCAAAAGAATAATCTATGAAATTAAATGAGTTAGAGGTTACCTGAGAGCTTTCCCTGATGGACATCAAGCACAAGTTTGCTACTTCTTGTTCCTCTTCATCGGAACCTTCATCATCGCTCCATGTAGCCACGTGAGCCCTTTATTTTTTCTTCGATTGACCCATCTTCTTCAAATATGGGCAATCATATTTGACATGAACCGACTTTTTGCACTCGTAGCAAATAATATGATCTTTCTCATTCGGTTCATTTTTGAAGCCTTCATTTTGTTTGAATTTTCTTCCTCGGTTGGGCTTCATCAATTTTCTGAACCGTTTGGAAAATAATGCCATTTCCTCGTCATCGTCATCTTCATCTGAATCACTCTCATCTTTCGTGGATTTCAGAGCAATTCCATAATTTTTCTTCTTCCCCGTCTCCTTCTTTAGCTCATCTTTTTTCTCGAGGTCTACCTCATCTTGAAGCATCATTTCATGCGTGAGGAGAGAACCGATAAGCTCATCGAGGGTCAATGATTTTAACTTTTTAGCCTTGATGATAGTCGTCTTCTTTGATTACCAAGATTTTGAAAGGGAGTAGACTAACTTTCTCACAAGCTTCTTGTTTGGAATGATCTCTCCATATGATTTGAGACCATAGACAATCGTGGAAAATCTATCCGTCATAGCTTTGATGTCTTCATCTTGTTTCATCCTGAAATTTTCATAGCTATGAGTTAGAAGACTAATTTTAGATTCTTTTACCTCGTTTGTTCCTTCATGAGTGACTTGTAGTTTATCCCATATCTCCTTGGCGGTTGTACAAGATGAACCTCTCCCGTATTCATCTGGTCCAAGAGCACAAAAAATAATATGGATAGCCTTTGAGTTGAGCTGGAACATTTTTGTCTCTACTTCACTCCACAATCTTGAATGAGTAGAAGGAATGAAGTATCCGTCTTCTATGATATTCCATGCTCCCATGTCACTTGCTTGAATGAAATACCTCATTCTATTCTTCCAATAAGCATAATTAGCTCCATTGAAGAAAAGATGCTTGTTGACGGGCATAGAATCAAGACCGAAGTCGGAGTTTGAATTGGATGCCATTTATGACTTGAATATCGATATAACTCTTCCTAAATCGACTCAAGAGGTGATTAAACCTTAAAATGAGTGAGCATCTGATACCAATTGTTGAGTTAATCGATTGATGAAATAGCTAAGAGGGGAAAATTGCCAATAAAATATTTGGTGGAAGCTTTTGCAGAAAATAGAAAATAATTGCAAAGCAATTTAGAGTGGTTTGACTTTCTCAACCAAAGTCTACGTCCACTACCTTATCTATCCACACTAAGGATTTTCCACAAATTCACTAATTTGTCTTTCTTTTGAGGACAAAGAGTAACCTTACAAATCCCTCAAGAATTATCCCTCAATTTCTTGAGAACACTCTCTCCCAAATAGAACAATACAAATTTCACAAACTTACAAAAAAAACCTCACAAGGCAGAGTGTTTGCACAATTCTAGAAAAAGAAACGAACACTCAAAGATGATTACAAATGAGCACAAAATGTGTTCGTGAAAGCAAAATGAATATTGAAGGAAAATTGGCTTAAAATGTACAAACTTGATGTTTAATGCTTTCTCTATTGTTTCTCAATGAATTCTTGTTGATCAATGGCTTCAGAACTTGTTTAAATACACCTTGGATTGATTCTAGCCGTTGTGAATCATTTGGGTGATGTTAGAGCCGTTGTAGTGTGAAAACTATCTTAAAAAAGGCTGCTGGGATCGTAGGGTATCGGTACCTCTTCAATGGGTATCAGTACCTGTAGTGTAAAATTTAAATATTTTGACCGTTAAATGGCTAGGGGTATCGGTACCCATAAGGGGGTATCGGTACCCATGGGGCAATTTGTTATTCTCGGAGCCAAAACTTGCATAGGGGTATCAGTACCCTATGAGGGGTATCGGTACCCTTTGGGCAATTTGTTTTTCTCGAAGTTCTTCTATCTAAAAATTATTTTTGGCTCGATTAAGGTTCCAAATACTTTGTAAAATTTGTTTAAAAAATATTTTAAGATTAAAACACAATTTTACACTTAAGTAAGGATTGAATTTGACATTTGAAAAACTTGGAGTAATATTTTGATATTCGAATAATTTAATCGAATATACTTTAAAAATGATTATAAAATCTTAAAATCAAATAACACTTAATTTGATATATCAAAACATCAAAATGTTTTCAACATTGTTTATGGAAAATGCACTTACATAAGGC
This sequence comes from Hibiscus syriacus, assembly GCF_006381635.1. Taxonomy (NCBI): domain Eukaryota; kingdom Viridiplantae; phylum Streptophyta; class Magnoliopsida; order Malvales; family Malvaceae; genus Hibiscus; species Hibiscus syriacus. The sequence continues at coordinate 10,140,767 of NW_024062980.1, read as the reverse complement.
TTTGGTTGTATGAACATAGACTTTGTACTAAGGAAAGATCAATTTCCACCTCTTATAGGGGATAACATCATTAATTGATATAAGGAATTTTGACAGGTGAAATTTGTTTAAATTACACGAGTCTAGTGGTCATGAAGAACAACATCTTGAAGCCTTTAGGGGCACATAATCTGAAAATATTACTAAGACTAATGGTTTTCTTGACGAAATTGAGAAATATTTTCTAAAAAACAATAAGGCTTAAATGATTTTTTTTTTTACTTCTTTGATATCTACAGAGTATAAGGGTCAATGAAATGTGAGGGAGTACATTATGGATATTTTTCATATTGCTTCAAGACTTAAGACACTTACGATTGGGTTTTTTCTTAACAATTACTTGTTCTTATAATTTTAGTATCAATTCCTATAGAGTTTAACAACTCAAAGGGAGAAATAAACTCATATTTTTCATTGTGTTCAAGAGAAAAAATGGTTGAAGCATAATAAGTTTGAAATTACTCACTTGAAAATTGCATATAAAGATAAGGGTAAAAATAAAATCAGAATGTAGTAGTTAAGAGTCTAACTCAAAAGAGACAATAATAATGTTACAAAGTATTGCTCCCTTTTATAATAAGTTAGGACATACGAGGAGAAATAGAATTCTAAAACATTAAGTAACTACTTTGGTTATTCTGAGCAATTTAACGGTTATAAGTTTTATGATCTCATAATTATAAATATTTTTAAGGTGGGATCTATAACATTGTGGATAGGATGTTGATTTTGGAGGGAGAAATAAGGTTTGAGAAGTTGATTTTGGGGAAGAATTGGATTATAACTCAATTCCAATTATCACTTTTGATGATATTCATATGTTCATACATCTTACTAATCAAGAAGTGAATATATAATCTTAAAAAGATTATTTTGAATAACTCCCTGTTTAAGATGAGAAATTATTTCGAAATAACAAACTCAACAACTTTAAAGAACAAGTGTCATTAAGAAGATCTACAGGATGAGAGAATAATTATTTTAGATTATTATATTTCTACAAGAAATAAGGATGACAATGGAATGATGGAAGATGATCTAATCAACTTTCATCATATCATAAAAGTTTTGACTATTAAAAGTGGATTAGTTCAATGTAAGAAGAGTATAAGTTCTATATAAGATACTAAAGTTTGATAACTTGTCTCATTACCTGAAAGTTTAAAATTGATTGGTTGCAAATGAATATTTAAAACCAATATAGATGTAAATGATGATGTTGACATATATAAAACATTTCTTGTATGTAAAGGATATACTCAGAAAGAATGCACTAATTTTGTAGAGAATTTCTCTTTTGTTTAATTAAAATCTCTTTCAAGATAATAATGATACATATTGCTCATATTTAATCTTGAACTACATAAGTTGGATTTCAAAATTATGTTTCTCAATGGTAACATTGATGAGATGTTTTGTGCATTGCAATCATAAAATTGTATCTAATAATACAAAATTAATGATATGCAAATTAAGGAAATCCATTTATAAGCTTAAGTATTACTCACGTTAATTGTATAACAAATTTTATTAAGTGATTATTTAGTTTGGTTTTGAGATAAATTTGGTTGATAATTTTGTAAAGAATTTAATGTATACTTAGGTTTATAAACATTTAGACATAGAATATGATTTTAGGATATTATGAAAATATTTAAGCAATTCGGGTATGTATCGTTGGATAGCAGCCAAATTGATTTATACAATATATTAAGAATAAAAATGTTACATGCTCATATATCGAATGTCTACTATGTAAGATATCATTAGGTTTATGGACTCTGACTTATTGGAATATGAATGCAAAATTTTGTCACATGAACTGCTAATTATGGATTGATAAGAAAAACCACTTGAGTTATTTTGTGACAACTAAGTTGCAGTCCTTTATTCTATATATAACAAAAACACCTTAAAGCCTAAGCAAATAAACATTATATTTTTAGTTGTTAAAGAAAATTTATAGTGGTTATACATTTATAGAGCATATTGATACAAACTCATAATTACGCGTTTACTTAGGGACCGTCGCTCAAGGTCTTTCATGAGCACACTACTTATGTGGGTGCAATATCACTTAAAGATATTTAGTTTTAGTTGGAATTTGTAACTTTAAAGTGCTCGTTTATTGTAAACACAATTCCAATTACCTTAGTTTAAGGATATTTATTTTAAGGTTGTTTTCTGTAGAAATAAAGTGTGTTGGTTTATCCACACTCTGGTTTTGGTAAAATTTGATATCACTAATGTTTAAAGAGTTTCATTTGGAACTAGACATGTGCGATTCATATTGCATGTAATTTTCACGCTATGCTCCATGATTGATCTATGTCATTTGACTATGTTTGTATATGTGACCTCATCATGATTGATATTACAAAGTCGCTTTAATCCTATATGGGTATAGTTGATGAACGAGATTGTTCTAGAATACCTATTACGTGATAACAAATTTTGATCTCATAAAGTTATACATTTCTCAATAAACATATGTTGCCCAAGTAAGAGATTGTTGGATCCACAACTAACATAAAGTCATAAGGTATTTAGAAGTATCATGGAAATAAAAGTGTAGATATTATTAAACTTGTACTTATTATTTGATAGGGGCAGAGTAATAAGTACAAACAATAACTTATTCTTAAATCAACTATATAAAGTGGTTATGGTCCCCAAGAAATGAATTATCTCGTATTTTCTCTTATCTCATCAGAGAGTTTATACTCAAGAGAATTTTATCTTCTCAGAAGATCACAACCATAAAAAGACTCAACGATTTGATTTCAATCTATTAATTAATTCAGGTACGCTTTCGCATATAGTAATTTATTCTCAACGCTATAGCATAATTAGATCCTAGTTAGTTCTTAAAATTTATTATGGTTTGATTCTACACCTCTACCTCCATTACCATCTATTCCACATTTGTTGTGAGTAGTACTAAAGGCATTCTGTAATGGAATTTCCCCATTGTTAAAACTCCTGCATTGTTCCATTCTCTTCTCCAAAATATAGTTTCTCCGGTTATTGTACAACTCCAGTTATTTTTTTTTAGGTGAAGGAAACCCAATAGACAATAGAGAAGGAGCGTGAAGCAGGATGAGAAACTCGAGTCATTGATGAATAGTGTTGATAATTGAGAAAAGGACCACTTTAAAGTTTCAAGTTCACGGTTTCTCTTTGTGTCCCTTATCTCGCCCACTTCAAACTTCTAATAAACTCAAGATCCATACACAATTTTGGGTAAATTTTGTATTTAATACCTAAACTATTAGTTTTTGTATGTTTTAGTATTTAAACTCTTAATTATTTTCAAAATAATATCTAAAATTTAATTTTTATTTCATTTTAGTATCATTGTTCAAAACTTAAAGTTAATTTTTTTTATAGTTTAGGTACTAAACACATTATGCTTTTAATGGCGTGGTACTAAAATGAAACAAAAACTAAATGTTATGTATGATTTTGAATAAATTAAAAGTTAAAGTACTAAAACAGAACAAAACTAATAGTTTAGGTACTAAATGTGTAGTTTAGCCTATAATATTTTATTCTTAATCAAGTTGATAAAGGAAAAAGAATACACAGAGAGAGAAAAAAAAACGTTTCGTTTCTAGTAGACGATTCTCTTTTGGCTAATCTGGTTTCTCAGGGTTTTTCCTTTCGAAAAAGAAAGCAAACAACAATGGTTATGGTTTAAGCTCACTCCATTTGCAGTAGGTGAGGAGGCACTACATCCTGAAAATATATATACACACGGATAGAGCCTTGGAGATATAAATTGCAGTTGAAGAGTGCCGGTAAAGGGGATTCTTGATTTAAACTTTGACAACAATGGTTACGGTTTATTCACACACGGTAAGAGCAAAGGCAGCGAGAAGCAGAACAAGTTTGGGGGATAGATTCTTAAGATGAAATATTTAGAAAAAGGGTTTATAAAAAAATTGTCCCTAAACTATTTTAGATTTATAAAGAGGTCCACAATTATTATTTTATATAAAGTTTAGGGATTAAAATAAAAATTAAACTATTTTACTAACGTTTCACATCATCAAACTAACAGCAGGCAATGTCCTAGTGACCACATATTAATTAAATAAAAATGAAAGTGACAATATTATGTTTTTTGGATTTAGTGAGAAAATTGTACAAAACATAAACAAAAGTAATCAATCATGTAATTTACCCTTTAAAATATATATATCAAACTTAGTAAAATTTAATTTTTTAGAAAATAATGCATACTCATAACAATCATCATAAATTTAATATTTTAAAGTAGTAATGTAAACAAGTGAAATAAATAGTTATTTAATTAAATTTTATCAAGAGCACAGCAAATTAAACAATAATTATAATATATATAATTTTTGAGTAATAGAATATAGTAATTAATTTAATCACAATCTAACTTGCATATTAGTTCTGTTAAAAATATAATTAACTATTCTAGTTTAGTAGCACATAGGTTTGTTGATCCTCTTATTAGAAACATTTTGATATATCTTTTATTGATCAATAAAATGAAAAAGACATGTGAGTTCTTGATGCGCAGAGAGAAAAATGACATAAAGTTTGAAAAGTAGAAAAAATCACATCAATGACATTAATTTTTAATGATTAATTATTAAAATAAAAGACATAATGGTTATATTTTTATCACAAAAAACGATAACCAAAGTTAAAAAATAATGATGATAATGATGATGATGATAATAATGATGATGATAATAATAATAATAATAATAATAATAATAATAATAATAATAATAATAATAATAATAATATGACTAATAAATAGGGTTTTGAACATTTAAAACTTTATCAAAGAAATAAAATAAAAGGACCAACACATATGATCCAAATGCATAGCCTATATGGTATCTAGAACCCAAGTTGTCAAATTTTATTCTCAAAAGGCACTCTTGTGATTTGGTTGAATTCCTAGTCCTTATTTAGGCTCTTCTTTTATTTCTCTATAAATAGATATATTTCAACATTCACAAAATATCCGAAAATTACATATAAAATGGTCAACAGCCAACACATACGCATACTAAGAGAAAGAAAACTTGTCAAAATTCTCAAGGTTTCGAGATATTTAGTCTTCGTGATTTTTTTTCCTTGGAGCCAACACTCCAAGCATCAATGAGCTCTAAAAGAGCATAAGAAGTGAGAGCTCAATGTTTTCAAAAAATAGCTCAAGTTGATCAAAGTATTCAAATACTTCCCCGGAATGGTTCTGTTTCAAGTACGTTTATAGTTCCTACGTAATTGAACATCAAATCATCATTTGCACATATTTTTATGATACACCTTTGATACCAATAATTATTGTAACGATGTTGGACATATCAAACACCTGCATTTTCAACTTTAAAAAAATTGAGAATGAGATAATTAAGTGATGATCGGGTGAAGCATGATATTTCTGTTGACCATGTTGAAGATATTTCATCAACATCTCTTGTAAAACAACTTTGTTGTTCCACGAGTTATAGTCCCTGAAATAATACCCAGTAGGTCAAGCACTAATCTGGGCAGAACGACCTCAATTTTTTTTAAGCGAATTTATTGGCATATTTTATTTAATTTGGTCTACATTTAAAAAAAATGATAAACTAGTCCATATTAGATGAGATATCATGAATATGATATTTGAAGAATCCTTTTAGACTTGGAAGGTTGAAAACTTACATCAATAGGATGTTTCCTTATTTACTTGAGGGACTTTGTATGATATAAAATCTCAATACTTAAAAGAATATTTTGAAGATTCTTTCCAATCTTGATGATGAAAGTTGTGAAGGAGATCAAAGATCATGAAAGGAGATTTTATTTTTCCTCTTATTACTTGATCTACAAGACCATTGACCAATGACCACTAAATAACCTTGTATTTCCGAGTAGCTTAATTGTACATTTATTCGTTTATGAAAGAAATTTTATGAGTGCATTTGATAGTCTTTGTATATTATTTTTACCACGACTAATTAAGTTTTCATTAAAAATATTACGGGAGAGGTTTGTGAGGTTATATATTGTATGAGGGAGCACTTACATTTAACATCTGTAGTTAGATTGAAAATTCATGTCTCTCGTGCTAACAACACATATTGGATTTAATGAGAACCAAAAATTTTAAAATAACTTCCAAGTAACTACGTATCTCTTGTTACATGTAAGAAAGAGGTGAAAATTCACCCTAAAAAGATGATATGAACAAATATTATTGGTTGAGACCACAAATAACGTGGTGAGCCGGAACCATCTAATAATTTTTTCCGAATAAAACTTCACGGGAATAATATCCTTAATCAATCTAAATTACATAAACACCTTTCCCGTGGTTTTTATTTAAATTTATATTGCCAGTATTTTCCCAAGTTGCAACAACAAAAATACTACCCCAGCAAAAATACACCAATGATCCTAAACATCTAATTGAATTAATTTATACAATCTTTTATTTTTACAAATCTAAAATTTGAAATCCAACAGTAGAAAAAGCAAAAGAAATAGTGTTGATCTTTTCTACTATTATAATTATATAAATGGGATGATGCCTTTATGGGGTACTTCATTTTTCATGTACTTGTCGGTTGAGTGGACATCAATATTGAAAATTTAGACTGTCCATCCATTGTTGCGAAAAGTTTGGCCAAGTTTTTCATACAAATCATCTTATGTTATCACAATCAATCTACCAGTTACGGGATTAATGGAGCACATTACGTATTGTACATTGGGAAGAACCGTTAACTGTTTGAGTTGGCACATGTCAAAGACCATTACCGTGCACTTTAAGCAAATATTTATCGTAGCGATGACAAATTTGTTTATATGAATCTTTGGCTCTTGCTTTGCTTGGAATATTGAAACGAGTTGGGGAAAAGTAGCATGACTAGTCTAATAGCTGGTAATAAGTTCAGTTCTGTTCAGACTTGAGACTTCAGACTTGAGAATTCAGCCGTCTAAACTCTGAGATGAAATACACGAATATAACCCAGGCAAAGTTAAAGCACAACAGTCAAGATCTATAAATTCTGTAGTACTGCCTATGAATTATGATCTGCTTGCCATAAATTGGAGTTGTTTGAATGACCCTTTGCTCAAAGGGCTGAAGGCAAGAGGAAAAGTTATCGGAAAGCACAAAAATGATTAATATTATAAAGAAAAAGCAAAAGAAATGTGTCTCTAGTACTCCACAACAACAACATCAACATTTCTTTGCTTCTCCTTTTTCTTACATTTCAAAGCATTTTCTCCTTTTTGAACTCATTTATATGTAATTCTTTTTTTCCAAGTAAGTGGAGCATTTTGGGTTTCTTCGCCCCACACTAAGAAGAAAAGCCAAGATTTTTCCGTTTGAGTGCAAAAGCATGCATTTTCAAGCGTATCTGCAAGTGCGGCTGTTTCAGAAAGTAATGGTAGCAATGTTGTTTCTGTCTCTGTTAGTGTCAGGAGATCAAACGGGAGAGTCCATGCTTGCTGCCATTAACAGCAATTCACCAGGCGTTGAGGAGAAGACACTTGTGAAGCATCGTTCACGACGTTTGACGCATTCCTTTGATGTGTTCTTTTCAAGCAAGAGGAAAGTTCCACACTCCTCAGATCCATTACACAATCGTTGAAAAAGCTTATCTTGATCAATGTTGTCGTTTCTTTGGGTGCTCATTCTGTCAACATTTGGGAGTGTTTTAGTAGGAGATCCTTCTTTATCGCCCATGAATTGCAGTGCATCCATTGTGTTTTCAATTTTTTTGTTTGAATTTTATACGTTTCTTTACTATTCGTGTAATGGTGTTACGTGTTATCATCGATGTATTTATCATGATATATATATATATATATATATATATATATATATATATAGTAATTGAAATATATTAATTAACGATAAAAAACTTACTCTAAAAGTATCAACTTACAACTTTGATATGGTAGGACAGGGTTCCATTAATGTTCTTTTTATCAATGCCGGATGGAAAAATATTTTTTAAGATAGCAATAAGTAAATATTTAAAAATAAATAAATTTTAAGATAAACTCTAATGGTATCGTCACTGATTTGTAAAGGTTTCTCTCTCTGTTTGTAGACATCGATGCAGAGGTTGGTAAATATTATGAAATGGCAAAGCTGTTATCAGATTCTTTGGTCAGATGAGAAGTGGGAGGGGGCCTCTGCTTGAATGGAATCGTTCCTGGAGCTGACATTACGCAAAGGTATTGCTAAGTATAGAATTTTTTTTTACCTTTGTTGACCATTGAAAGCCATGGAGAATATAAGATGACAATTAGAAGGAGGGGAAGCTTTGGAGATTCCCAATTGCACTAATCATTTCAACAAATCCCAGCCCTGCGCTACAACTTTACTTCTATAATTTTTGGGGTAAACTACACAAATGGTTCCCCACCTATAGGGTATTACTTCTTTAAGTCTCTAACTATTAAAAGTTATAAAATGATCTCCCGACTATAGAGTGATATTTCGTTGAGTCCTCCGAGCATTAAAAATTATAAAGTAGCCACTCAACTATTCATATGTTTCAAACTTGTCCTTTCGTTAAAAAATTAGCGGTTGTCTGAACTGGAAGTTAACTTGCTAACTAGGATATGATAAAATAATATTTCAATTATGCCTACTGACAGTGGCAAATCCAGAAATAATTTCGAGGTTGGGCACAAATATATTAATAACTTAAATTTTTCGTATGGGATGAGCACATATAAAATTACAGGGTAGGCACCATCAGTAAAGTGAACAACTAAAATATACAAATTTGAATTTCTGTGCCCACCCTTAATTACACGTAGATCCACCAGTGTCTACTGGCACCACTGTTGCTTCCAAGCACTGGCGTGACGATAGAATGTTTTAAGCACTGACTCGATGGCATAACGTAAACAAAGAGTCAGTCCACGAAATATAATTCAAACGGTTTTGAGATCGTATTTTTTCATATCTCGATCAACAGATTAATGTCCAACTCAAATGATCGCTAATTTTTACGTAAAAATGACAATTTAGAACATATGAATAATTCGCTGATTATTTTATAACTTTTAATAATATGATGATCATAAAAACAATACCTATAGTTGAAAGATTAATTTGTAACTTTTAGTAGTTATGAGACTCAACAAAACACTACTCTACAGTTGGGGGACTATTTATGTATTTTGCCCTATTTATTTTTTTTTTAAAAAATCTCTCTCGATAAAAAAACTTCTTCTTGTCTGCTGAAAGCAATGCACATTTATAAGAGGCTTTCTCATATTTGATTTCTTTGTTTAATAAACATGGTGTATAAGTGTGTTCTTTTTTATTTGTTTATTTAGGCGTGCTTAAAGTTAAACAGTTAAACGTGGGTTTAGAGCTATGTTGTTTGTGAATATTACCCGTAATTTTGGATATAACTTGCATACTTTATGCTTTGTCGACTCAATGGATCACCATGAGGGAGACCGGAGACCCACTGGTTCTATCCAAAGTTTGACCTGTCGCTTAAGGTACAACAGTTCCATACATAGTCATCGTTTAATAATTTATGTCATTAATATAGAAAATATATAAATACTTATATTATCTGAGCAAGCACATTTGGCTGGTTGACCAAGCTTATAACACCCAAATCCGGTCGAACCTAAAATCCGGAGGATTTGAATATTGCAAGGAACCACCGAAGTCACTAACTATTTTTTCTGAAATCATTACTCATAATCATAATAAAACCATCCACAATTAAAACGTAAACATTTAAGTTTTACAAATGGGGAACTCCGAAAATAACATCTCAAAAAATCAAAGTATAATAAAAGAGTTACGACTCAATCATACACACGATCTATGAAATACATGACCTTTAAAATATCGAGATGTACTCTGAAGCTCTACTAATTCTGGAATCCACAATCTGGCTATAAGCTCCTCAACTGGCACTTAAGAACCTGCAAACAGAAACAATTTTGAACGTTGAGCTATGAGCTCAGTGCCATACAAATAACACTACCATACTACATGCATAAACTGTAACACCCTATACCCGGCCACATAGGATGATCCTATTTTGAGTGTACATTAGATTCTGAAGTGAATCGGACAGACAAACCCTAATCATACTCACTAAGCAAAAACAATTACGAGCAAACATCCAACACGCAACACATCATAACAAAATTCCACAAAATCGATTTTTTAACAAACATATGATCATGCATTGAGAAGAAAACAGAAACATACAACACAAGGGTAATTTAGTCATTTTGTTGATAAAGCATTTCTTAAAGTTTCATCGTGGAAGAAAGTTCTACGATTTGGACGAAAAACAAAGATGAGTCCGAGATTCATTTGTCCATATGAAGTTGTGAAAAGAGTTGGTCCAATGGCCTATCAGTTAACTTTACCTTCAGATATGGATAAGATTCATAGCGTCTTTCATGTATCGATGCTACGAACGTATCATTAGGATCCTTCACACGTCATTACACTGTAGGATATCGAGATTCAACCAAATCTGACTTATGAAAAAGAACCAATGAAGATTAGAGTATGGAGTCAAGGAATTCAGGAACAAGGTGATTCCATTAGTTAAAGTCCTTTGGCGATTCCATTCAATGAAGACATCGAGATTCAACCAGTTCTAACTTATGTTTGAATTAAATGTTGGAATTTTTTGTTATGCTAATTAAAACCTGAATTAAAGTTAATTTGTAAGATTATTAAGATTGAGGATTAAATTGAAAATTTGTATAGGTTGTGGGTTTGAAATGGAACTTGATATAAAGTTGATAAGTAGAATTTGAATATGTTGTTGGAATGTTTAAATTTGTCTTAAGATGCTTGAATTTGGGATTAAATGGTAAAAATACCATATTGAATAAAATATAAAAGTTGAGATGAATTCTAGAATAATTTATCCTATGGTTAGATTATGGATTTGGAATCGATTTGGAAGAATGAAAGAGTAAAAGAGCTAAATCGCAATAATGGAAAACGTTGAGAATTTAACTGGCAATTGTATATTTGTTTAGAATTTTAAGTATTATATTGGAATTGAATATTAAAATGTTGATTTAACGTTGGAACTTTGATTTTTAGGTTAATTTTGTATGTTTATTAAAGCTTGGGGACCAAAATGTAAATCGCATAAATTGTGAGTTTGAAAGTTACTGAATGAATATGAATACTAAAGCACTTGAAGTTTAAATGATAGAATGGTGATTCTGATGTTAAATTATTAATTGGGACTGATTTGGAAATATGTATAAGTTAAAGCATTTAATTGTAAATATGGAGACGTTATGAGTTACAATAGAAATTGAGTATAAGATGATGTGTGAGGTTTAAGAGAATTATAGTGATAAATGAATATTAGAGGAACCTGAAAGGTTAATTGGAATTTGGATAAGTTGTTAAAGACCTTTTTGCATCACTTGGAAAATTGACGAATTAAAATGGAAAGGTTAAAAAGTTAGTGTACTATGGTAAAAATTATAGTTGAATAATGAATGTTGAATTTGGATTAATGTGGAAAGTTTTATAAAGATAGAGGTCCAATTCGTAAGCTGGAGGAAGTTGATGGTGATAATTATGTAAAGTTAATGCATTAGAATGGACGTAATGTGAAAATAATTGATATGGATTCAAATTGAATATTAAGGAACTATTTTTGAATATTTTATAATTTAAAGAAAAGTTTATTGGTGACTAAATGTGAAATGATGAAAAGTTAAATGAATGGTTGTAAGAAATTATTTAAGGAACTTGGAAGGTTAATTTGATAGAATTAAATTTAGTTTTCGATTTAGTGAAAGAAATTAGTATTGAATATACATTAACAATATTTTTAGATTATCTATACGAATATAAATTTATTTTGTTAGTCATAGTTTTAATACATGATTGAAATAGTATATGAAATTGATAATTATTCTATAAGTTATTTATATTAAAAAGGATATAAGTTTTAAATAAAAGTTGGTGTATAACACATGAGAGTCAGCGATGCGCAAGGTGCAGTGATTACTGAATAATGTACTTATCACTCGTTACTGACTCGTGTACCTTTGTGGTGAGTGAGATGGAGTGATAACTGGATATTGTATTGATCACTCATTACTAACTCATGTACCTTTCTGGTGCTTAAGGTGGAGTGATAGATAGATATTGTACTGATCACTCGTTACTAACTCGTGTACCTTAGTAGTACATGAGGTGGAGTGAAATGTTGGGTAATGTACTGAACACTCATTACTGACTCGTGTATCTTAGAGGTACAAAAAGTGGAGTGTATCTGGTACCTTCGGGTACATCTGCTCTGGCACTATATGTGTGTTCTGTTATAGGAAGCTATGTTGCAAACTGGGCATTTTTGCGTCATATTGTTACTGGCAGTTTATACTGCATATCACTCGTAACTGACTCGAGTATCATGCATTCTCAAGATTATGCATTGAGCTATAAAATGAAATTAAAGATATAGTACAATAAATGATACACAATACATGAGACAATACAATAAAAGATATAGTACAATATAGAAAAAGGAATGATACAGTGAAAATAACAATATAAAAAAAGGAATAGTACAAGAAAAAGAAATAATATAAGAAAAGAAACGGTACATGAAGAAAAGACATTATTGGTTTGATTATTATGTTTTTCAATAAAGATCTATTTAACATTGAACTGTTATAGATGAAAAGTTGAAATATAAGTTATTGGTGTATGAAATGATTTGGACAAATCTTATTTAATTAATTAAATGGTCTTATATTATGTTTTCATATGATGTTTTGTACTAACGTGTATATGTTACATAATATTGTTATGCAATTTGAAAGGTATGAGTTAAATAGGTTGAATACAAAAGTAGATTTCATGATTAATAGTGGTTTCTTCAAATATGTTTGTTAGGAACGAAGAAGATCTAATAAATATAATATGGGATGAGGATGGTGAGACTGATGACCATATAGTACCTTATCAAGAAGAAAGTGGCAATTGTCATAGTAAGATAAATTTTATATTAATTAATATTCCCATAGTTATATAATGGTTGCTTAATCTAAGTTATGTTGAGGGCAAACCATATGCACTTAAGGGAGTTTATGTGAATAATGTGAAACTATGATACTAGTTGTTGTCAGAGGATGGTAATGTGGCGGTGGACAACAACCAAAAGAATTTGCATTAAATAAACTGATTACAGACAATACAGATGTAATATATATAGTGTTATAAAAATGATGTCACAAGAATTGTGCTAAAATGTGAAATAATATAGCACGAGAAATGTAATAAAGAAAGGTGAAAATATGATAAGTTGTTAAGCGGTTATGTATAAGCGTAGTAATTAAGTTATGTTAAAAATATTAATCGATTGATTTTTGAATTTGACAGTTATAACTGTGATATGGAATAGTATTAAACTACCTACTTATTGCATTAAATCGGATGAGAATTAGAAATTAAAATATTTCATTATGACTTTATGTGATTAAATAGTTTGATAATGAATGTTGATTTTGAAATTTTAAAAGAAACAATTTATTAGTTTTCGAACAGTAAATGTTATATAGAAACAATTGGCATTCTTAACTTGTATTCGAGTATGAACACGAGCTAAGGGTGTTACACATGGACTAAAATGTAATTTCAAAAGTTATATATTGGCCCCGTAAATGAATAGTTCACCCCCAAGAATGACGCTTTCATGGGTTTCAGATTTTTTATCCGGAGCTTGTATTAAAGGCTATTAAGCGATAAAGTTCGATAAAATATTCGAATAATAAAATCAAATCGAAAATTTAAGAAATTTTGAAGGATGATAGAAGAAGGCTAAAAATATTATTTCCATATTTTAAAATGGTGAAACTTAACATGAATCATTGAAATTAAGATCGATTCTCCATGTTAAATTGGGATTGTTTAATTATGGTGATATAAGTTTGTAATATTTGAAAATTTCCAGGATAAAGTGGAAAGTATGAATAAGTGTGTTCATGTTTGACTTTTAAGATGATGTAAGGAAGATGATGTCATGGTAATGGAAAAGTTGAAATTATCATGTTTCATTAATGGTAAAATGGTAATTTTTCATTAAATGATTTTTTAATTCATTTAATTAGATTAAATTGTCATGTGTTAAGTGATTTTTATGAAAGAAAGTTCAAGAACTCTAGCCATAGGCAATGTAAGGAAAAAAATTCAATTTCATTTTTAAGCTTATTTAGTTGATTTTTGGACTACAGTGTGAAATAGAGAATTAATCTACATCAAATTCTCTATTATTTGGTATAAATAGATCATGTTGAAATTGCTTGAATGCTTGGGTTGGTTATTAGGTTGGATGAAGAACAAGTTGGATTTTGATGATTTAAAGTTGTATGTTGATGTTAGTGCTGTTGTAGAGTTGTTTCCAAGCTTATGTGATGATTAAAACCAATTGGAACTACATGTATAAGGTTTTGGCCACCTAAGGGTTTGTAGAAAAATGTTGATTTTGGATGAATTGATAGGGAATTGAATTGAATTTCATGGAAATGATGTTGAGAAGATCAATTCATGCTTGAATCAACTTGGCATTCATTGAATCCCTACTTTAGAGCATTTGACCATGATGAAATAAATTAAGAAAAATTATGGAAAAATTATATAAGGGTTAGAAATGATCTAGGGATGATTTTATGTGCTTTGGAAATTTGCTTGGACCAATTTGGAAATTGGTGAAAGTATAGGGACTATTTCACATATTTTGAAAACTTTAGAGATTGAAATGAAATTATTCAATAATTGATGTACTATGTTGGAATTGAATGTTAGAATGTTGATTTGGATCAAATTGAAAGTTTACTAAATTTTGGGGATTAAATTGTGAATATTGGAAAGTATGAGATTTAAATGGAAATTATGCAAATGTGAATGTTCTAGTTTGAATACAATGTTAGAATGTTGGTGTTTGGAGTTAAATTAAAGTGAAATGGAAAAGGACCATTTTGAATAAATTGGAAAAGTTAGGATGAATTTTAAAAAAATTCATAAATTGTGGTTAAAAGGTAAAGTTGTGAAAGTTACGTGGATTAGTGATGAATATGAATATTAAAGGGATTGAAGTGTCAATTTCGAATGTTAAGGTTTATATTGAGTTGTGAAATAATATTTGTATCGAACAAGTATCGAATGAATTTTATGGATTTTATTATTAGATTTTGCTTATTTAGCACGATACTAACATATGCTTTGAATATATGTGTTGTATATATGATTTTGTATATACTGTGATAAATCCTGTGATTGAAGCGAACCGAAAGTAATGGATCAAGTACAAGAGTAAAAGATATCAACAGTAAAGGTTTGATAGTGGGGCATTCAAGGTGAGTGCATCTTACCTATTTTATATATGTATTATATGATGATGACTTGTGATGTGTTAATCTCGAATGTTTATCAAGAAATTTAGGTCTAGAATCGTAGTTACTATATAAGGGTTTAATGAACATGAAAAAAAAAAATTAGGTCGAGAATCGTAGCTACTATATATAAGTTGACAGAGTATATAAATACAACCGTTAGTTAGCATATTTGATCAAAACAAACCTCTCGAGTTTATTAAGAGTCTTATTAGGAGTCTCCTCTTATACTCCATAATCCCTCTAGAGGTGATTGTTGATAGATTGGTGGAAAGTAGTATTTATGGAGGTATAACAGATTGCCTCTATGTTGTCGAAAGAGTATCATATAATGATTCTACCAAAGATTTAATCTAAAAAAATAAATTAAATTTATAAAATAATACTTTAATATACTATACGGTGGAAAGATGAACTCGTGATGTCCATAGTCTTAAATTTGAGCTTTGGTGCTCACATTATTCGACTGGACCACGAGAGAGCAAGCAAACCATCACCTCCGTAGCGTTCTAGGAAATGAGATTAAGAGTAGACAGAAAGGTTCAAATGTTCTATTAAAAGGGGAAAAAAAAAGGTTCTAATGTAGCAAACTAGTTACTGCTAACAGGATTTGTGATGTCAAAAACCAAATGGCATTGAGCCAAGTAGTTTGAAAACGGGGTGCCGAGCATCATAGCCTTTTGGTCCGTCATCAGCTACACAAGATGAAAGAAGCGCTAATTTGCACTGGTTTCTCAGAAAATCTACTTCCAGATCCATCCATTTGGAATTCTTCCAGGCCCAACCCGAATGGCCCAACAGAAGACCCAAACCCTTTAGGGTTTGTATCATTTCAGCTAGGGTTTTCTAACCCTAGCTCCAGCCGCCGCCACGTCTCTGCCAGGTGGTCCAATGCCCCGACGTTCCACCACCATTGCCGACACTCCTTTGCCACGCTACACTCGCCAGAAGACTCCAGAACACCAGATGGCAGCCCACGACCATCCCTATGGTGAGTCACCACCATCACCATAGCTATGGTGACTCACCTAGGCAACCTCTTGGGACCGGTCTGAGAGCCACATCCGACTGGCCTATAAATGGCCACCATCACCTGTAAAATAAAAAAAAGGACACCAACGAACAGAGGGAAATCAATAGAAATGAGAGAAAAAAAAGAAGGAAACAAGAAAAAAAAACCACAACAGCCAAATATCGAACCGAAAGAAGAAGGAAAAAAAAGAGACTTACCACATCATTGAAGGTCCTCAAAGTTCACCGGAAACCGAAACATCGAAAGGTAAACAATTGTAGTTCTATTTCAATCAAGAGCTTTTTAGGGGAAATAAAGGTTAGATTTGACATTAGGGGTTTCGGATCTTTAATTTGGGGTAATTTAGGAAAATCCGGCCACCGCTGGTTGGAATTGCCGGCGAGCGGTGGCCACCGGTGGACGGTTTTCCTCCGACGGGGGAAACTTAGAGAGAAGTCAGAGCTTCTCTCACTAAGAGAGAAGCTGAAAGAGGAAAATGAGAAGAAAAGTCCATTTAATGCCAGTTAAAGGGTAGTTATACCCTCACCAAAACGACGTCGTTTTGGTGAGGGGGTGTTTGTGTAAATTCATAATGGGTAAACTATCTCTGTAGTTCTCCTAAGTTCTGTAATCTTACATTTGGGTCATTAAAATTAATTTCTTTTATTTTAATTTAGTATTTTAATTTTGTTTTATTATCTTTTAGTCCCTGACAGTATGTTCATCTATTTTAAGATAAACACTATATTTAGTCCTTATAATTTTTATTTGAATCCCGCAAAAATGTGTAAAGATGTAACCTAGTATATATATTTTACACCTATATCTTATAATAATAATAATAAAAGGCCCACAAGAGTTAAGGTTTTCAACTTGTTTGAAATTGATTTCCACTGCTTTCGTAATCATTTATTTATTCAATTTCAATTTCAATTTCAATTTCAATTTCAAACGGAGTTTTGAATAAAAGGCCCTGCACAGATTAATTTCCATGGTAATCACATGTCTAGAAAAATATTATCACTAACCTCTCACTTTGAAAAACTTAAAATAATCCTCCATTTGTATTATTAATAAATTCAAAAGTTATTTGGGTGATTGAGGGGACGTATCACTTTATTGCTAAGTTGATAATTCTAATTTGTATATATCATCTCTTTTTATTGTAACGTGTACCTTGATATTTATGGTTAAATTTCATTGTTAATAATTATATTAATAATCTTGTCCATTAATTTTTATATTTTAGAATTTAATCACTTATTTTTATAATTTTCATTTTGACCATAAGTTTTATTATCTTTTAATTTAATCCTATTTTTTATTATTATTTTGATCAATATTTATTTTATTTTATTTATTTATTATTATTATTTTACCCTTTATGTTTCAATATTTAAATATAGTATTTAATTATTATTTTATTTCATTTTAGTAATCTATTTAATAAAAAATAGTATTTATTTATATTAAAGAAAGTGATTGTCTTAAAGTAACTAGATGTCATTTTCTAATATTTTTAAATAAATATCCTATTTTAATAAATTATATATTTTAATTATTTTTAGAGAAATTTTTTATTAATATTTATTTTTTTAATATTAAGAAATTGGCTGTCTTAAAGCACCTAGAAGTCATTTTCTGGTATTCTTAAATAAATAAATATTCTATTTTTATAAATTATATATTAATTTATTTTAATTATTTTTAGAGAAATGTTTTATTAATATTTATTTATTTTTTAATATTAAGAAATGAGATGTCTTAGAGCACCTATAAGTCATTTTCTGATATTTCTAAGTAAATAAATATATTATTTATAAAAATATAAATATTTTCTTAAAATTATACTAATAAATTTTAAATAATAGAATTACGAATTAAGTATATTTTTGAATTCTTAAATTTCCAATAATAGAGACAATTTATAATTAACGAGTACCAATTTTGGGCGTTATAGGGGTGCTAATCATTCCCTAAACGTAATCGACCACGAATCCCTTCTTTACAAATTTTTTTTAGTTATATGCAGATCAGTTTATCTTTTAAATTATGTTTTCTTAAAAACTATTTTAAAAGGTTATTTTTAGGTATTTGACCTGCCTAACCCAAACCCAAAGGGTCAATGGCGACTCCCAAAATATTTTATTTTAAATCAAAATAATTTATTCATATTAATTTTTCCGCCAAGTAAAAATTTGTACCCGGGCAAAAACCGATTACGACAGCTTGGCAACTCCACTAGGGACCGGTCAAGCTTTAAAATCAATTATAAATTGTCTCTATTAATTAGAAATTAGAAATTAATATATTTAATTTATAATTCTTTCTTTTCAAAAATTTTTTATACTTTTTATTTTCATAATATTTATATATATTATTTTTTAATGTTTTTATTTTATTTTCAAGTATTAAATTTCATTATTTATTTGTCTGTCAAAAGGTTTGAATATTTCTCCTCACACACAACACATGCATTGCATAACATAAGCTTTATAATCAAACTTGTCCCTTTTAAGTGGGAGTGAAAGCGACGTCTTTGTGAGAATTTATTCTCTGTGTCAGACCTAGCAAGTAGCTTTCGTGGTTCATATGCTCTATGTCTTTGTGAGAATTTATTCTTCATGTCAGGCATAGAGAAATGTGTCCCCTCGAATTGAACTCGATCCATTTAAGTCTGTAGTGGACTAGGATTGAGGGTTGGCAGCCCAAGGGGCACTAACAAGGATAGTTCGATACCTTTACTCGTAGAACTGAAGCCCTGCATATAATAAACCCTAGAAATTCTCCTAGATCTAAGATTGTACTGAACCTCTGTCCGCAGGTGTACACAAAGGAGAAATAAACTCTAGCTTTTAATTTATTTGATTTCATATAAATGCCAACGAACTAGAAATCATGCGGTTAGGTTAATTTTTCCAAACAAAGCATGGAGCTAGAAAACATGAAGTTAGGATTTATACCTTGATAGATAAAAATTTTCTTTCCATTAATTGGTACTAACCAATTTATTTTTTCCTTTTTCCTTTTTATTTTTCATACATTTTGTTTTGCTCTAACCTGTTTATATTAATTTCTTTTGTCTGCATTGCATGATCATGGCATAACCAAAAGGTGTTGAATTGAAAGACTGTTCATCAAATTGGAAAGAAATCATAAATGGACAAAAAGTTTTATGATTGAGCAAAATATGACGCGGCCAAGGAATGGCATCCCGAGGGAACTCCGAGGATAGAAGAGAGCTATGCACCCAAAGATCGTATGCCCATTGAAGAGCAAAAGGAGATACGAGAAATAAGAGAGCAGATGCCCAAGATGATGGGTAGAATATATGTTTTGACCAAAGGAAAGGAGACTCATGCACAAAAGGAGAGAGAGCTCAATGAAGATAATCCTGTAATTTTAGATATGCAAGGAACTTCTTATCTTAACCAATTTGAGAAATTACAGACATTCATCATTCGTATTCATAAATTGTTTGGAGATACTAAAAAAATGGTAACAGCTGTAAAAGCTCCCAGAGATGAGAAGAAATCATGTAATCTGAAATCGTTAAAGTTTAGTCTGCTCCCGACGTCTAAAACTCAGGTTCAATCCAAGACAAAAGGCGGTTCTCATTCTGATGCTATCCATATATCATATAAAGAGTTATATGAGAAGCTACTTGAAGCACGAGAAGTGGCTCCATACTATATAAAACCGTTCCAACCTCCGTATCCGAATTGGTATGATATCAACGTTTATTGTGAATATCATGCCGGAGCTCAAGGACATACCATCGATAATTGTCTTGCCTTCAAACGTCGAGTTCAAAGTCTTTTGGATCACGAAACCTTACAATTTATAGTAAATGATCGACCTAGATTGGTAACTGAAGATCCTGCTAGATTAATACCAAAAGTAATCAAAGGTAAGAATATCAGTAGGGGCACCCAGAAAAAGGAAGATTTGTTGAGGTCTGAGGCTCAAATACTTCATTTAAAGATGGAAAGCAATAAATTGAGCACCAAAATGAAAACCATGCAGGAAGATTTCCAGAAGATCAATCAAGCTTTTCGAAATGCTGGCATAGAAAACAACCCAGAAGAGTGGATAACAGGGGTCACCAAACTGAAAAAGAGCTGCAACATACATGAAGATCTTATCCAAGAACTCCATAACCATGAAGATTCCCTCATAAGGAAGAACGAGCAACAGTGCCTATAACACCAAGAATTGACATAGGAGATGAAAGAACACCAGAATGTCATGAAAGAAGCTACAGTTCAGACAAGAAATATGGCACATAAGCTGATAGACTAACTTGGCTTTAGAAAAGAAAATGGGAAAGTTATCCCCTATATGTAAAGTTTTGTTGAAGTTAGGAATGAAAGTTGTCCCCTACATGTAAAAATTTTGTTTGATGCACGGAAACTTTTGTGTTCAATGAAATCTGTTCTAAGATGATCACTCTTGAGTAACACCTTTTCATACATGCATTTGCATTTCACATCTTTGCATTTTCATTTTGTATTCCTACTTTTATATTTGCTTTTGTATTGCACAATTTGCATTCTTATTGTTACATTTACATATTTACATTGACATTTACTTTTTGCACCTTTTCCTTTTTACGTTTGTATTTACATTTTTATTTTTATGCATTTTCGCATTTACATTACATTTTTATTGAAATATTGTTATATACATTAATTATAAAAATATGTAAATAATTCATGGAAGTTTTTGTAGAAGTAAAACCAAAATCATTCATATTACTGTATCATCATCATGAAAACAATGGAACAATCTTATGAAGGACTACAAGATCAGTGGACAGAACAATTGACAGGGTTACCTAAGGATACAAGGAAAGAAGCATCGGATTTAGTACCAGATGGATCAAATCAAATTATTCAGTGGATGACATCTGATAAAGAAAAGATAACTGATAAAGAGCAACCATGCTGTCAGATTGAAGAGTCGAGAATGATAACATACCCTGGGGCATCCCACTCAAACCCAAAGAATAGACTCATTAATTATTCACAATATGAGGAAAGATGTAAGAGGATGGATGAAGTAATCAGAAATATGAAAGGTGTTAATACCTCCCACAAAGAACTAGAAACAAGAGAGCTCAGCTTGGTTCCAAATTTGATTATTCCTCATGAATTCAAAATGCCTATTTTGAGAAATATGATGGCGTCAGTTGTCCTCTAATCCACATGAGAATGTTTTTCCGAAAAATGGAAGGATATTTAAGTTCTGATGATCTATTAGTTCACTCCTTCCATGATAGCCTCATTGGCCCAACAGTAGTCTGGTACAATCAGTTGACCCAAGAACAGATCAAGAGATGGGTTGATCTAGCTGATGCATTTTTGGGACAATATCGGTATGTTAAAGGCTTAGCTCCAACACGTATGAATCTTCAAGGAGTAACGAAGAAAGCCAATGAAAGTTTTCAAGAATATGCCTTAAGATGGAGAGGAGTGGCAGCACAAGTTCAACCTCCCATGTTAGAAAAAGAGATATCACGTATGTTTCGTGATTCCCTTCCCGCTCCTTTCTTCGAGTTAATACAGGCAAATCCGACGAAGGAATTCGAGAATCTTGTGACAAGTGGAGAATTAATTGAAAATGTAATCGGTGAAGAAAACTCAAAAGTCGCATCCAAGATCCCGACAGATCGAAAAGCAAAAGTTGATGAGTGTCGCATCCAGAGTCCTCACAATTGCAAAAGAAAAAGAGCAAATAGTTGTTCGGATCGACCAAAGAAAGTCATGCGATCAAGAAAAACTTTGGAACTATTCCAAACTTCCATTTCAGACTTATACCCTAATTTGGTTAAAGGTCGATACATCATACCAAGACCAACGAAAGTACCACCAAACCCTTCTTCCCATTGTTATAATCAAAATAGCTTCTGTAATTTTCACTTGGGGGTGAAGGGGCATTTAACAGGGAGTTGTTGGCCACTGTTAAAAGAAATAGAGACGTTTGTTAACAAGGGAGTCTTGACACAAGAAATGATCAAGAAATGGGGGGCAAATAAGGATGAAAATCCTGGGCCGATTACACACCCAACATTAGAGGAGTAATGATGCATAAACAAGTGAAAGTGTTATCTACCACTATAGTACCTTTTTATTTTCAGCATCCTGTTTAAACTTATTTTTTGTTCCTTTCTCCACCTTTTGTGCAATAAATAAATTTGTGTTGCTTTTAAGGTTATGAGAATTGAGTCAATTTTGCAATCTTGCAGTTCTTTGAATATCAACTGGATTAAAAAAATCTTCATGATTAGAGTTATAATCTTTGACAAAATATCAGGATTGAAAACCAGAAAAACAAGGACCCTTGACCTTACCTCAAATGAAATATACCCAAACATTATCCTATTACAAATATGAGATAGCCTTCTCCTATTGAAAGGAATTACAAAAAGGCTTGGTATTTATATATAGGAGTGTACAACGTAGGACATCGTTGGTGTAACATTGCAAAACTGACTAGATTGCTTTTCTATTGATGAAGTTCGATGATGAAACTTTGACAAATCTAGTCTAAAGTCATTTGGTAATGAGATTTTCTGAATTCCACCAAAACACCTAGACTATAACAAGTTCTTCTTAACAAGCTTAAGAAATTGGATTTGGATACCCATGTTATGTTATTATATATACAATAAAGCTTGAGTTATCCCCCTAAAGAAATTGGTTAATAGCCCTGGCTTTATGGATAATATTCAGCTAGTCTATTATGCTTGAGTTATCCCCCTAAAGCAATTGGTTAATCACCCCGGCTTTATGGATAATATTTAGCTAACCTATTCTATTATATATAATAAAATTGTCCCTCTAGAGCAATTGGTTAATCGCCCCAGCTTTATGGATAAGTTTCACTAGCCTGATAAAGGTTATTATATTATTATATGCAATAAAGCTGAATTCAGCTAGCCAAAATGGCAAAAAGTCACTAAATAAAAAATGGGCTAAGGGAGTTACGAAACACCTGTTATAGTCAACTTCACACAAGAACTCAGAAATTTCATTTTTAGGTCGATTTTTCCACATTGCTTTATCAAGGATTTCAAAGAATTGAAATGGAAGTATTCTAGAAGGTCTAGTAACCGTTATGCTAGATTGTGTCATTTTTAACGCATCCAGCTAAATTACCAAGTCTTTAAAGTGAAGCATGTGACAAAATTCACAAAGAGAAAGATGAGTGACATCTTAAATAGATGTAACCATAGAAGATAGGAAAGCCATCCTGAAATCAAACCAAACCTTGATACTTGTCAAAGAGCTATAATTTTCAAACATTAAAGAGTTGTTGATTCTTTTGATACTCTTTGAATTCCAACTTATGATTTGATTTTATTGTGAACCTATGATAGGCAATATTTTATAAAATTCTTTCATTCTTTGATAAAGAAAGGAAGAATAAGCAAGACCAAAATGATGAAGCATTTCACTTTCTTGAAAGTAAGTGGTCCAAGAAGCCAAAAAGTCTGGAGAATTGAACTTGTAACACTCTCCTGTGACATCATTAGCAATCCATCAAGAAAGATTATCACTTATCTCATGTTGAGGGCGATAAGCATCACCATACAAATTATTTTCCCCAGCCATCAATCCATGTTCTCCAGAAGATTACATCACATAGTTATAAGTCCTATTAAGTGTATTATGGGAATGAACAAGTCCCCCACCTGCACTCTGGTTATACGATGATACTGGCTCAAGTCTTCATACATCATTGCTACTTCTTCTATGCTGATCATTTTTCTTGTCAGCATTATATCCATTATGTCCTTCAGAAGTTTGCTGAACTTAAATTTGAGAAATTATGGCACAGAATAAGACATTAGAACAGATTCTACACTTATATGCCTTTCATATTGGGTAACATTGATTACAGGATCCCAAAAACAGAGATAACCAGTTTTACTATCAACCAAACCTTTCCATTGTTCAGGAAGAGTGGGATATGTAGTTGTGTATCTTGAAGCAGCAGAAGAGGAAGTCACTGTATCAGACATTACAAGAAAATGCACCAACAAAAGTCTTCTAGTTCATCCCGATGATGTTTATTTCTTCCGGTAAGGTTGTTACACTGGATGCCACTAACAACAAGGTCGAATTCGTTAAATCTATTCATTAATTGCTCCAACCAATCACCATTCAGTTCTTGCGCATCTGTTTTCAAAGGTATGCCAAGACAGTAAAAGGAAACCTCTGCATCACTGATCCCAGAGAAAAGAGACAGGAAATTGATACCACTGAGGAACATGTCTCTAGCAGATCCTCCTCCTCGTGTATGGTTTTTAAGGAAACCTAGAAGCATTTCCACCTCATCAGGTTAAAGTGGAACAACTTTATTCCTTCCAACCCATACCAGATTCCATTTTCGGCACTCATCAGGAATATACATCTGGACACTCGAATGTGGCTCATCGTCATAAGCTTCAAGATCCCTACAAATCCTTTCTGTCAATTTGAAACTTCTTATACATGTTTGGAAACAGTTCAACTTTGTTCTTGGATCCCAGGAAGGCCACCATTGCTTTGTCAATGGAAAAATATCATGTATGGTGCGTGGAGTAAGCAGAATAAGAGGAAATCTATTCTCGATTGGCAGATTATGAATATAACCCATTTTTCGTGCAACAGAACAAAAATACTTTGAATATACAAATTCTTGTTCTACATCCAAACACCAACTGGAGCAAGTACCACGTTCTCGTAGTAGAAATAAGGAGGCCCAATAGCATCTTCTGGAAGTGTTCTTTGAGTTATCTGATCTGGTTCGGTAGAAACCCCAAAACCAATCATTAGATTTGAAAGATGAACTGCATGATAGTCTTCATTAAGAAGCTTCTTTTCAAGCTTCCTCTGCTTCTTCTTTTTCCAAAAATCATAGCCCGAGTTTCGTATTTTCTTGTAATTGGGGTCATTGAATAATGGTTTCTTATCTTCTATCGGAAGAAGTGCGTCAACAGCCTTAGCCATTTGAACAACATATATAAAATCTGTCAACTCTGTAATTGATGAATCCGGACCACATCTCTCCATGTCTATTAAAGCCTCAGTCTCTGAGTACCCCATTTTCAACAAGTATAATAGTTTATTCTCCTTATCAGAATCAGAATTCAGAATTCCCTCGGTATCAGAAGAACTATCAATGTCTGTGAAATCATCCTGGAAATTACTTCATAATCGGATGAGTAGTTAACATAATTAACATGTTGCATGGAAAAATATATTCCAGAAATAGCCTTAACTGAAAACAAGGTTCACTGAGTCAGCCTGGAATGAATTACCAAGCGATTTATACCACTCTGTCCGACTAGATCCCTCTTGATCCAAAAATGGGCACCTCATTCAGAAGAGGCACACATATCAGACATTTCCGTCTGAATGATTGGTAACTACGTAAAAAGGACACATTTTGGGACCTTTTCACTTAAGTTATAGAATGTCTAAGAGCACATTTAGGACCATTTAGATGCATTTAGGAGCATATAGTTGCATGTGGTGGAATTATGTTTGCCGCGACATTTTAATTTATCATCAGTGCTACCTTATGGGGAAGGTGTTTGTCTAATGATGTGCAGGATTTGAGAGCAAGGAAAAGAAAAAGGAAAATGCCGTGGCATAAGGAGACTGTTGAGCAGAATGAAAATGCCGAGCTGGATTGGCATTTCGAGAGCGAACAAAATGAAAGAAGATATTTTTGGAGCCAGTTGTCCCTATTTTCACGAGATCTCTAACCATGACCGAGAAATCCGGATCTCTGATCATGACCGAGAAATCCGCCTGGATCAGCGCAGATCCTTACCTGCCCAGTAAACCACCCAGGCTGGACCATTGCCAGCTGCCCAGCAGGATCACTGCCAGCTCTGCCCGATCATCACGTGAATTAAGCATGATTTGGGGTATCTTTGGAATTTTTACACAAACCTTTAGGGTTTTTCTCCCCCTATAAATATATGATGAAGCCACAATGATAAAAGATTTTGGTTCCAACCATATTTGATTTATAAAGTTAGAGAGAGAGAGTTTCATCTTTCTCCGTCAATCCTACTTGCCGTGGCATTTCTCCTTGACTAGCAGAAGGGAGTGGCGTTCTGAGCATCCGAGAGGAGCTAGTCCGCTGGGAGCAGTTCTTGGTGGCCGAGGAAGGCATTTGGCAGTGCACGTCGAAGGCTTTCTCTCCTCCCCTTAGTCCTTGCTTTTATATTTTATTGTTGGGTTGTAAGGAACGAATGAATCTTGCTTTGTTCTTGTTGATTTCAAACCCCACCATGAACTAATCCTATTTGGTGGGAGTTCGCATGGTTATTTAAGTTGTTATTTTAATGAATGGTTATTGTTTCATGCTTTATTCTGTTTTGTTTATGATGCTTAAAGCCTTGAGGTTGTAGGAGCTACGAGAGTAGCCTTTCCTTAAGAGGGTTCATGAGGTTCGAGAGAATGCCTTGGCAATTTATCTTTAGTCTTCGAGAGAAGCTAGGGAGGAACTACATAAACAACGGGTTCTAGATAGTAACTAGTCCTAATCCACCTTAGAGATAAGGCTAGGATTTCATTCGACTAAAAGGAGTTGGGTATAAATGATATGTTAGATGTTAATGCTGCCGCAAAAAGGTATTTCCGAGACATATCCTATTAGCTGAACCAATAGGGTCATTGCTAGGGCTTACGCCAATCGGTTTTGCCAGGGCATCTTTAGTCTGTCGAGTCCCTTACTAGAGATAGTATAGGGCACATCAGTAGACTCTGTCGGGCAGGGTAAGCATAGAAGAAGCACCATTCAGAGAAATAAACTTAAGTTTTCCTTGTGTCTCCCATCACTCATTTCCATTACTGCTTGTCTTGTGAGAAAGCTAAAGTCCTACATATATTAAATCTAGTATTTGCATTTTTATTTTGCCTTGACATTTCCATTTGTTTTCACGTATCACAATTTAATTTGCCACGACATATCCATCTGCTACCACACTATCACCACTCCATTTCCACTACGTTCATTCCATTTTGCCACTGCATTCTCATCTGTATATACCATAACTAACTTTACTTAGGTGACAAAGTAAAGTTCCTTGAAAAACCTATTTGATTTCCCCAATTCCCTGTGGAGACGATACTCTACTTATCACTTTATTACTTGTTTGATTGTGTATACTTGCACACATATCCGCATCATATTTTAGTACTCACAAACAGCGGACAAGTTTTTGGCGCCGTTGCTGGGGAATTGGCAACTGGAAGTTAATTAGTTTTGTCATAGCATTTTTATTTTACTTGTTCAATTTTTATGTATAGTTTTACTTGTTATTTTCCTTGTCTTTTTCAGGTTTTTATTTTACGTACTCAAAGTGCTCCAGCAAAGATGTATCAAATTGGAAATCAAGGAATAGGTCAAGAGGAATATCAACATGTCGAGGCAATTCTGAATGCTGGGAATGCAGCTAGGCCTCGTAGTATTCGAGATCATTTAAATATTATCATGGATGAACTAAATCCTGGAATTTTGGCACCCATGATTCAGACAACCCACTTTGAGCTCAAACCGGTTATGTTCGACATGTTGGACTTTATTGGACAGTTTGGTGGTGCTCCTCATGAGGATGCAAGGCAACATGTTCGGGCATCCAACTCAGCATGTCTATTATGCCACGGCAATCACAATGAGAGTGACTACCCGACCAATCTAGAGTCCATCAACTTTGTAGAGAACTACAATCGAGGTAACAACAACCCCTTTTCTAACGATCTTGGATGGTGTCAACATCCAAACATTTTGTGGGGAAATCAAGGAACCAGCAACTCTAGTCAGCCCGCTAGGCAGCAGAACTTCAGTGACTCACAGGGTTTTCAAACGAATATGCCATGGCATAATTCTAACGAGGGAGTACCATATTCATCTAACACAAGCTCTTTGGAGGCCACGATGCAAGATTTTATCGCAACAATGAAGACCATGCTGCAAGACCATGCGACCTCTATAAAAAGTCAAGAAGCTCTGCTTCAGAGCCACAGTTCGTCGTTGAGGGCTTTGGAGGGTCAGGTTGGCCAAATTGCCACGGCATTACATTTTTGCCCACATGGCAGTCTACCTAGTGATACTGAAGTCACTAAGGATCAAGACATGGAGCATTGTGGTACATTCAGCTCAAGGAGTGGCATCAAAATCTATAAAGATGCTAAGTTTGGGGGGAAGACACTCGGAGAGCCCAATCATGAGATTATGCACGAAGATCCGAAGGTGCAAGAAGATTCACATTCGTTGGAAAATAAGGATGAGGGTTCGAAAATACAACCAATGAAGAGAAGAAATATTTTGCCACGGCAAAAGAAAAAACCCCATCAGTAGGAGTTGATGACCAAAAGAAATCTGCAGAATTTTACCGCAACAAATTTTTATGCAGTGATAATCACTTCAATCTTGATGAAGAAGACGAAGAGGAGCTCGAGGATATTCCAAAGGAGATGAGTAAGTCTAGCTCACCCATAGCTAGACCGGGTATGAAATTTGAACCTTTGAATCCTATTGAATTTACTCATCCTAAACCTCAACTAGCTGCTCATTTTTCTAGGCTAGAAATTGTGAAAGAACTAAGGAATGAAATGGGGATTAAAAAAATTTTCACTAATGAGAAATTATTATTTGCCGCGGTAATTTCGTGGTATGCTGACATTGTCAAATTTCTCGTTAGTTTTGTTTTGCTTCCTAACTTGATTGGCCTAGGAAAGAACAAGGTCATACACGATGGTGGCTACTGGCATAGGGATGACCTCGACCTCTCCAACGAATTTACTGCCCAAGTGATTTCAAGTTGCCACAGCAAAAAGGAGCGAAAAGAGATCCCATTCCACTACCATTCAACTTCATGCATAGAGCACTTTGAAGAAGAGAGGACTACTGCAAAGGTCCTAAAATTTAGATGTGAAAGACCCGAAATGCCAAGGCAATTTATTTTTAAGGCAGAACTGTTATATGTGTGGGGCATTTTGGTCTACACTGGTGCTCCGATCGAGCGTGATAAATCTGCACTTTTATTGGACGATGTCGATACCGGCCAAACATCTTGAAGATGCCGTGACATTTCAGATTTACTCTTGTGCATAAATAATATTTTATTATGCTATCGTTTTAGTTTATTTTCTTTTAAGTGTTTATTTTTCTTTGCAAGGTCCATCCCATGCAGCCCATCGAGTCAATGGAGGAGAAACAATATGAGATGCCACGACAAGTTCCTTTGCGAAGGAGCCGACGTCGCCTTAGGAAGGCATCTCAGCGTACGGAGACCCCGCTCCCAGCCGCCCCAGAAGGTCCTAGCACTCCTCCAGTCACACTCGCGTCTGACTCCGAACATTCTATCCCCGCTAAGCTCCGCAAGCGCACTCGCCGTGCAACTGCTGCACCACCACCATGAAGCCAAGGTACCTTGCATTGCATTGCATTCATAGCATGTAGTTTTCATTTTTCTTAGATTTAGTAAGCATTGGGGACAATGCTTCTCTCAAGTTTGGGGGAAGTAGGGTTATCGCATCATTGTATGATAGTATTAGTAAAATGAATATGCCATGACATTAGTAAATATAGAATTAGTTTTCTGGAATTAATTGAGGATGCCCGATGATGAAGAATTCTTGATGGCTAGGATATAATGTATATGATTGGTTGAGGATGATAGAACCAACTCTAGGACTTGCTTCTTTGAAACCCTTGAACACGAGTATATGTTTTCCATGCTTGAGAAACTTAGAAATTTTTTATAAGAGAATTCTTAAATGTCGTGGCATAAAACTGTGAATGATGAAAACCCCGCATAAAAAAAAAGAAAAAAAATATAAATTATAAATAAATACCTTGGCATATCTGTAGAGAAACACTCCGCTATGTCTTGGTATATGAGTGAATGAAAGTACTCACAGGATTACTCTACCTGACTAGCTCGGGGGTGAAAGGTATACTCCCTTTCATCTAGAGTGTGGGATGGTAGAGTGATGGGCTGACTCTCCTCGTAGCAGAAGTAATCAAAGAAAACAAAGTGGAGTAGTAATTTGAAAATGTCATGGTAAATTGAGAAAGCTTGAGTAGAAAATTTTTAGGTTTGTTAAGCATGGACTGGATACAAACACGCACACACCCACATAAAGAATCTTGCCCTAGGGGACGGTACTTGATTTCTCAAACTAGTCTAGCATGTTGAAGCCAAATGCTGAGGGCTGAAATTTTATCCCATAAAACTACTCTGCTTCTGAACTTGCCATGGTATTTTTGTTTTGCTTAATACTATCCATTGCTTGAGGACAAGCAATAGCTTAAGTTTGGGGGTGTGATAACTCCGTAAAAAGGACACATTTTGGGACCCTTTCACTTAAGTTATTGAATGTCTAAGAGCACATTTAGGACCATTTAGATGCATTTAGGAGCATATAGTTGCATGTGGTGGAATTATGTTTGCCGCGACATTTTAATTTGTCATCAGTGCTACCTTATGGGGAAGGTGTTTGTCTAATGATGTGCAGGATTTGAGAGCAAGGAAAAGAAAAAGGAAAATGCCGTGGCATAAGGAGACTGCTGAGCAGAATGAAAATGCCGAGCTGGATTGGCATTTCGAGAGTGAACAAAATGAAAGAAGATATTTTTGGAGCCAGTTGTCCCTATTTTCACGGGATCTCTGACCATGACCGAGAAATCCGGATCTCTGATCATGACCGAGAAATCCGCTTGGATCAGCATAGATCCTTACCTGCCCAGTAAACCACCCAGGCTGGACCATTACCAGCTGCCCAGCAGGATCACTGCCAGCTCTGCCCGATCATCAGGTGAATTAAGCATGATTTAGGGTATTTTTGGAATTTTTACACAAACCTTTAGGGTTTTTCTCCCCCTATAAATATATGATAAAGCCACAATGTTAAAAGATTTTGGTTCCATCCATATTTGATCTAAAAATTTAGAGAGAGAGAGTTTCATCTTTCTCCGTCAATCCTACTTGCCGTGGCATTTCTCCTTGACTAGCAGAAGGGAGTGGCGTTCTGAGCATCCGAGAGGAGCTAGTCTGCTGGGAGCAGTCCTTGGTGGTCGAGGAAGGAATTTGGCAGTGCACGTCGAAGGCTTTCTCTCCTCCCCTTAGTCCTTGCTTTTATATTTTGTTGCTGGGTTGTAAGGAACGAATGAATCTTGCTTTGTGCTTGTTGATTTCAAACCCCACCATGAACTAATCCTATTTGGTGGGAGTTCGCATGGTTATTTAAGTTGTTATTTTAATTAATTGTTGTTGTTTCATGCTCTATTCTGTTTTGTTTATGATGCTTAAAGCCTTGAGGTTGTAGGAGCTACGAGAGTAGCCTTTAGTTAGGAGGGTTCATG
Source organism: Hibiscus syriacus (assembly GCF_006381635.1). NCBI lineage: Eukaryota > Viridiplantae > Streptophyta > Magnoliopsida > Malvales > Malvaceae > Hibiscus > Hibiscus syriacus. The sequence continues at coordinate 10,108,930 of NW_024062980.1, read as the reverse complement.
AGGTTCGAGAGAATGCCTTGGCAATTTATCTTTAGTCTTCGAGAGAAGCTAGGGTGGAACTACATAAACAACGGGTTCTAGATAGTAACTAGGCCTAATCCACCTTAGAGATAAGGCTAGGATTTCATTCGACTAAAAGGAGTTGGGTATAAATGATAGGTTAGATGTTAATGCTGCCGAAAAAAAGGTATTGCCGAGACATATCCTATTAGCTGAACCAATAGGGTCACTGCTAGGGCTTACGCCAATCGGTTTTTCCAGGGCATCTTTAGTCTGTCGAGTCTCTTACTAGAGATAGCATAGGGCACATCAGTAGACTCTGTCGGGCAGGGTAAGCATAGAAGAAGCACCATTCAGAGAAATAAACTTAAGTTTTCCTTGTGTCTCCCATCACTCATTTCAATTGCTGCTTGTCTTGTAAGAAAGCTAAAGTCCTACATATATTAAATCTAGTATTTGCATTTTTATTTTTCCTTGACATTTCCATTTGTTTTCACGTATCACAATTTAATTTGCCACGACATATCCATCTGCTACCACACTATCACCACTCCATTTCCACTACGTCCATTCCATTTTGCCACTGCATTCTCATCTGTATATACCATAACTAACTTTACTTAGGTGACAAAGTAAAGTGCCTTGACAAACCTATTTGATTTCCCCAATTCCCTGTGGAGACGATACTCTACTTATCACTTTATTACTTGTTCGATTGTGTATACTTGCACACATATCCGCATCATATTTTAGTACTCACAAACAGCGGACAATGATTAAAGAGAATTTCTCAAGTTACTTGACAAACTGCTGTTTAGTGACACCAAAATAAGAGTATTCAAGATAAATAGATTTGAGGCACAAATAAAGCCGCAAGTACCCACAACAGTACATTATCAAAATTGGACCTCGTGGGGATCATGATATTGAAATCAAACAAACATTGAAAGTAAGCCTTACAGTTTAGAAGGTTGAGGGCATTTTGAAGGCCCAATTCAGACTAATTCATACAGGACATCTTGAAAGCCTATTTCAAACATAAATGATTCATGTAGGGCATTCTGAAGGCCCACGTTAGTATGAATATTTGGGATATTTTGAAAGCTCACATCAACAAGAAGCAAATACTGGGGCATGCTGAAAGCCCATTTCAATTAGAATAAGGAATGTTGACGCATTTTGAAAGCTTGTATCAACAAATACTGGGGTATGCTGAAGGTCTACATCATCATGTGTTAAAGATTACTGACTTGAGCAAATATTTCCAATAAGACAGAAAGGAATGAAGAATAAAAATAATGAAACAGTGACAATGGAGCTGACTATACATAATTGCTTCGTTCATCAGGCATTTGCATTAAGGTCCTGGTGTTGAACAAATATTTACTCAACAAATATGGTTTCAAATACCCAATCTTCTTAACCATGTGTTACATGACAGCGTGATCTTTGTTAAGATACATCATGGTTGCATGGATAAAGAGGGTCCCCAGGCATAATATTCGATCCAGGGTTCATTTAATCAAAATATCGGTTTTAAATTTTATATTCTGTGTGTCGGTGATGATTGGAAATATTTCTTTGAGATTCCTGGCAGTTAGTTTTAACCATACTGTTGGGATTACGAAGCTGTTTTACACATCAGTTTTTGTTTGCTTAATGACATTGAATAAAGAGGCTCAGCTTACGTATATTACCCTTATTCCCATTGTTACTGGGTTATCATTGCCATTCAGGATGAACTGAGTTTTCATCTATTTGTTTTATCATGTGTGTTTCATCTACAACAGCAAGAATTCCATGAACCTCTTTATGTATATTGGTTCCTATAGCGGATGTGTTCATACTTCCTACAATGCTCATTACAGAAGAAAACGTGATCAATATTACATTTACCTTACTCAAGATGATATCAAGATCAGTTGGTATCTCTTATTCAATTCAGGATTAACATATTATGTGAATTTGACCAACTTTTTGGTTATACCAGCATTTCACTTGTATTCCCATTGAGTTTTCGTCTCAAATGGTCTTGTGACATCATACAAAAGCTTTAAACACTATGAAAAGAGCTTCATTGACCAGACATATGGGCAAAAGCCACAAGAAAAGATGAATGTGTTGTTAAATATTTTACAAAACATCTATGCAGAAGTCACAGCTGGATAAATATGTTTGAACTAGTTATTCTGATATTGAACCAATGTTGTGATCATATGGTTTCCATTTTTGATGCAAGATAAAGTCTGATTTCTTCAACCCTAAGGTTATAAGTGAGATATGATGAAGATTTCTTTCCACATAAGGGAAGCTGAAATTTTAACAACAAGAAACTAGTGGAGCCAACTAAGGTTGAACGACAGGTTGTTGTTAAGCATCTCGACATGATATGATCCAAGTTGCCTTATTCGAGATCCAATTAAATGTGGAGACATGAAAGGAATTAGAAAAAATCCTCCTTATGATGTGTTTCAAGAGTCAAATCAGAACAAACTCTACTCTCATAATTAATTTCTACTGAGTTGACATATCTACATCTACACTCTTCAAATATGATAGATTCACTCTCCAAAGATGATAAATTCTCTTTTCAAAGATGAAAGATTTATTGGATTTCTACACAAGTCCAGACAAAGAAAGTCGGTTTTATCCACAATAAAATGGGGTAACAAGATCATAATTCTGACTACGACAAGAGTTCCATAAATGAAACATTTCTTCTAAGACTTTCATGAAACAAAGAAGACATGAAGATACAAGTTGATCAAATGGTTCTTCAGCTTTGTGACATAGGTTGCTACACTGGTAACCAAAGGTAACCCTGGAAATAAATGATCAAGTGAAGGAAGACCGAGTTCACCACTTTGAAGTCAAATGAAGATTGCATCAACATTCATGCATTCATAAGAACATCATTTGCACAATAAGACAATGCATTACATGGATACATTTGATTGCTTTCAAATATGAAGTTTAACATATCTTCGTATGAAAAAAGAAGATTCATGATGAAAAATACCTTACAAGAAGAAGGTAGAATTCAAAACCTCAAATACAGGAATCACGCAAACATCTGAAGAATAGATAGTCGCAATCCACAAAATAAGTATTATTTCAGGGTATGTTACCCAATCAACCAAGTTATTTTGAAAAAAATAGAAAACGATTTCCAAAATTTCTCATTTAATCTTTTCTAAAAATGAAATTGTTGAATAGTAAGAAAACGATTTCCATAGTTTCTTACTTAGTAAACTATTTCCCACATCTGTAAACCCTTCAGTGCATGATGCTTTCAAAACCTTCGGGTCATCTGTAAGATCTTCAGTGCAGGATGTTTTCAAAACCTTCGGGTCATCTGTAAGCCCTTCAGTGCATGATGCTTTCAAAACCTTCGGGTCATCCATAAGACCTGCAGTGCAGGATGTTTTCAAAAAGCCTTCGAGAGCTTTTTGATATTTTTAAAACCTTCTGGTCATCTGTAAGCCCTTCAGTGCAGGATGTTTTCAAAACCTTCGGGTCATCCATAAGACCTGCAGTGCAGGATGTTTTCAAAAAGCCTTCGGGAGCTTTTTGATATTTTCAAAACCTTCGAGTCATCTTTAAGCCCTTCAGTGCATGATGTTTTCAAAACCTTCGGGTCATCCATAAGACCTACAATGCAGGATGTTTCCAAAAAGCCTTCGGGAGCTTTTTATATTTTAAAAACCTTCGGGTCATTTTTAAGCCCTTCAGTGCATGATGTTTTCAAAACCTTCGGATCATCTGTAAGACCTACAGTTCAAGATGATAGGACTTCTGGACAGAATGTTTTCAACATTTCCATCCTATTCAAAAGAAGCCAAATGAAAAAATTATTGTTTTCTTCGTCTTTGCTCTATTCTTGTTAACACAAGAATGAGCATAGAGGGGCAGCTGTAAACACTAATTTTTTCATATTATTATTATTATTATTAAAATTATTATTATATATATATAAATTATTAAATAAAAAACATACAAGGCCCAAAACGGGGCCTGATTACAGTTCTAGGCCCAACCTGAATGGCCCAACAGAAGACCCAAACCCTTTAGGGTTTATATCATTTCAGCTAGGGTTTTTTAACCCTAGCCCCAGCCGCCGCCTCTAAGCTTCAGTCGCCACGCCTCTGCCAGGTGGTCCAACGCCCCACTGCCGACGCTCCACCGCCATTGCCGACACTCCTTTGCCACGCTACACTCGCCAGAAGACTCCAAAACACCAGATGGCAGCCCACGACCATCCCTATGGTGAGTCACCACCATAGCTATGGTGACTCACCTAGGCAACCTCTTGGGACCGGTCTGAGAGCCACATCCGACGGGCCTATAAATGGCCACCATCACCTGCAAAATAAAAAAAAAAAGACACCAACGAACAGAGGGAAATCAATAGAAATGAGAGAAAAAAAAGAAGGAAACAAGAAAAAAAACCACAACAGCCAAATATCAAACCGAAAGAAGAAGGAAAAAAAAGAGACTTACCACATCATTGAAGGTCCTCAAAGTTCACCGGAAACCGAAACATCGAAAGGTAAACAATTGTAGATCTATTTCAATCAAGAGCTTTTTAGGGGAAATAAAGGTTAGATTTGACATTAGGGGTTTCAGATCTTTAATTTGGGGTAATTTAGGAAAATCCGGTCACCGCTGGTTCGAATTGCCGGCGAGCGGTGGCCACCGGTGGACGGTTTCCCTCCGACGGGGGAAACTTAGAGAGAAGTCAGAGCTTCTCTCACTAAGAGAGAAGCTGAAAGAGGAAAATGAGAAGAAAAGTCCATTTAATGTCGTTTTGGTGAGGGGGTGTTTGTGTAAATTCATAATGGGTAAACTATCTCTGCAGTTCTCCTAAGTTCTGTAATCTTACATTTGGGTCATTAAAATTAATTTCTTTTATTTTAATTTAGTATTTTAATTTTGTTTTATTATCTTTTAGTCCCTGACAGTATGTTCATCTATTTTAAGATAAACACTATATTTAGTCCCTTATAATTTTTATTTGAATCCCGCAAAAATGTGTAAAGATGTAACCTAGTATATATATTTTATACCTATATCTTATAATAATAATAATAAAAGGCCCACAAGAGTTAAGGTTTTCAACTTGTTTGAAATTGATTTCCATTGCTTTCGTAATCATTTATTTATTCAATTTCAATTTCAATTTCAATTTCAATTTCAATTTCAATTTCAATTTCAATTTCAATTTCAAACGGAGTTTTGAATAAAAGGCCCTGCACAGATTAATTTCCATGGTAATCACATGTCTAGAAAAATATTATCACTAACCTCTCACTTTGAAAAACTTAAAATAATCCTCCATTTGTATTATTAATAAATTCAAAAGTTATTTGGGTGATTGAGGGGACGTATCACTTTATTGCTAAGTTGATAATTCTAATTTGTATATATCATCTCTTTTTATTGTAACGTGTACCTTGATATTTATGGCTAAATTTCATTGTTAATAATTATATTAATAATCTTGTCCATTAATTTTTATATTTTAGAATTTAATCACTTATTTTTATAATTTTCATTTTGACCATAAGTTTTATTATCTTTTAATTTAATCCTATTTTTTATTATTATTTTGATCAATATTTATTTTATTTTATTTATTTATTATTATTATTTTACCCTTTATGTTTCAATATTTAAATATAGTATTTAATTATTATTTTATTTCATTTTAGTAATCTATTTAATAAAAAATAATATTTATTTATATTAAAGAAAGTGATTGTCTTAAAGTAACTAGATGTCATTTTCTAATATTTTTAAATAAATATCCTATTTTAATAAATTATATATTTTAATTATTTTTAGAGAAATGTTTTATTAATTTTTTTTTTAATATTAAGAAATTGACTGTCTTAAAGCACCTAGAAGTCATTTTCTGGTATTCTTAAATAAATAAATATTCTATTTTTATAAATTATATATTAATTTATTTTAATTATTTTTAGAGAAATGTTTTATTAATATTTATTTATTTTTTAATATTAAGAAATGAGATGTCTTAGAGCACCTATAAGTCATTTTCTGATATTTCTAAGTAAATAAATATATTATTTATAAAAATATAAATATTTTCTTAAAATTATACTAATAAATTTTAAATAATAGAATTATGAATTAAGTATATTTTTGAATTCTTAAATTTCCAATAATAGAGACAATTTATAATTAATGAGTACCAATTTTGGGCGTTATAGGGGTACTAATCATTCCCTAAACGTAATCGACCACGAATCCCTTCTTTACAAAATTTTTTTAGTTATACGCAGATCAGTTTATCTTTTAAATTATGTTTTCTTAAAAACTATTTTAAAAGGTTATTTTTATGTATTTGACCTACCTAACCCAAAGGATCAATGGTAACTCTCAAAACATTTTATTTTAAATAAAAATCATTTATTCATATTAATTTTCTCACCAAATAAAAATTCATAACCGGGCAAAAACCGGTTACGACAATACTCATCCAACGTGGTGCCTAGTCTTCGGTAGATAGATATTCAAGTATACATTGAATGGAGCTTTTCAAGTATGCAATTGACAATGTCCATTCAAAACAACACTTGCAATGCTAACAAATTAAATTGGAACTACTCTGTTTGTGGCCAGTTTCCGGTTAGCCGCCATGAAATAAAAGTTACCTCCTCTACTCTACCCTACTCACTCGCACCGTAAACAAGTCACAGAAGAGGCTTAAAACCCCTTACAAATTGCCTATTATTATTATTTATTGTTCAGCCTAATCACAACTATCAACTTCTTAAAATGAAAACTCGTATCGCCAAGGCGCTGTGTTCCTATATTCAATCTTTACAAAATAAAATCATGTTACAGCGTTAATGCTACTGGCTTCATTATTGGCTTTCTTTTGTCAACCTTCATCCTCATCCTCTGATGGTGTATGGGCAGGCTCATCTCTATCAGTGGAGAAAACAGGCGGTGTGTTGACTTCACCCGGGGCCATCTTCAGTGCTGGTTTCCATCCTGTTGGCCACAATGCTTATTCCTTTGCCATATGTTCAACACACCACCTTGCAGTCTTATTGCTAGAAACTGTACCATCGTTTGGATAGCGAACCGGGACCAACCAGTCAATGGAAGACGCTCGAAGCTTTGTCTACTAAAATCAGGTAACCTTGTTTTAAAAGATGCTGGTCTGATCAGTGTTTAGGAAACGGGAACTGTGTCCAAGTCCCCTACTAATTTATCACTTGAAGATGGGGTAAATCTCATCCTGCGTAATCTTGAAGGCCGTACCTTGTGGCAAAGCTACGATTCGCCCACGGATACTCTCCTTCCTCTTCAACCATTCAATGAGAACTCGAAGCTCGTGTCATCAAGAAGCTAAGGAAACTACTCGTCAGGTTTTTTTCATCTTTATTTTGCCTCGGATAATGTCCTGTGCCTGCTGTACAAAGCTACCGAGTATTCAAGCGTTTACTGGCCAAGTCCAACGCTTTTGAGGTGGGAAGCTGGAAGAACAACTTGCAATAATAGCAAAATCGCCGTCCACGATCCTTTGGGAAATTTTAGTTCAACTGATAATTTTACTTTCTTGTCAACTGATTATGGCTCAAAGATTTCAAGGATGTTGGAGATGGATTTTGATGGCAATATTCGACTGTATAGCCTAAAAGAAGATGGAAAAACTTGGGTGGTTTCGTGGCAATCTTTCCGTCTACCATGTAGGGTTCATGGATCTTGTGGACCAAAAAGAATATGCATTTATAATCCTAATCTTGGCAGGAAATGCTCATGCATTCCAGGATCTAAGATGAGCAATCAGTCTGATTGGTCTCTTGGATGTGAACCAGAATTTCATCTTTCATGTAACCAAACCCAACAGGTCGGTTTCTTGAAACTCCGAAATTTTGAATTCTATGGCTATGATTTGAACATGTATTCTAATGTCACTTTAAAGGGTTGCGAGAAAATTTGCTCGCAGATGTGTGGCTGCAAAGGTTTCCAGTTCATATTCTCTAAAGCTCATCAACCAGGTGGTATATATTGTTATACCAAGACACAGCTGTTGAAAGGAAATCGCGGAGGAAATGACCATTGTGATTTCTACTTGGAAGTCCCCAAGGCAAATCTTTCCTTTTACAATAGCACTACTGTTGATTCCGAGTTGCAATGTTCCAACAAAGTGCTCACTTCGGAGCCATCGTTTTCCAAAAGTTTCGAAAAGCGTGAATATGAGCCATTGGAATTTGTCATGTAGGCGTTATGCGCAGTTGGAGGAATTGAGTTTCTTGCCATTTTCTTGGCATGGTGTTTCCTGATTAGAACTCACCGCAAATCGAGTCCGAACGCAAGCAACCTTCTCACAAGCAACCTTCTCGCTGCAACTGGCTTCAGAAATTTCACCTATGCTGAGCTTAAAAAGGCGACAAATAGTTTCTCTGAAGAGATTGGAAGAGGAGCAGGAGGAATGCTGTTCAAGGCCACAATGTCCGACGGTCGAGTTGCCACAATCAAGCGACTCATCGATGCTAACCAAGGGGAAGCCGAATTCCTTGCAGAAGTGAACACCATAGGAAAGCTTAATCACATGAACTTAATAACGATGTGGGGCTATTGTGCGGAACGAAAACATAGGCTTATGGTGTATGAGTACATGGAACATGGATCATTGGCCGAAAACCTCTCTTTTAAAGCACTTGATTGGAAAAAAGAGATTCGATATTGCGGTGAGAACCGCAATAGGCTTAGCTTATTTACATGAAAAATGTTTGGAATGGGTTCTGCATTGTGATATAAAGCTCATAACATTCTCAGACTCCAAATTCCAGTCCAAAGTGTCTGATTTTGGCCTTTCTTGGCTTCTAAATAGAGGTGATGTGAAGCATTCGATAGTGTCGAGAATCCGAGGAACTAGAGGGTACATGGCACCTGAGTGGGTGTCAAATTTGGCCATCACCTCCAAAGTGGATGTGTATAGCTATGGGATCGAGTTGTTGGAGTTAGTGACAGGAAGAAGCCCTGCAATGGGAATCTCTGGGACCGATGATGGAAGTCCAAGAGAGCAAACAACGCTGGTTGCATGGGTGAGACAGCACTTGGGAAGTGCAAAGGAGATAATAGATCCCAAGCTGGAAGGAATATATAACGAGGCTCAGCTGCTAAATCTGCTTGATGTGGCTCTGAGATGCCTTCAGGAAAGTAAAATCGCGAGACCCACCATGAGTGAAGTAGTTGAGATGCTCCTTCATAACGAAACCCAATGTATCTCCACTGGATATCAATTATCAACATATAAAGTTGCCCCTTTTAGGAATTACTAATTAGGATATTTCTTGTTTCTATACTGGAGGTTATCTTCTTTTCTATTCTTCTTTTACAGAGATTTTGATTTAATTGGAATTGGATATGTGTGATTGTGTTGAGAACTAAAAAATTTTAAGTCTTTTTTAAGAGGAATTGCCACTCAAAAATGGAAATTTTGATATTTTTTTAAATCTTAAAATTTTGAATTATGACTGTTATAACCATTTTTTTAAAAGAACAATTGAGTTTTAAAAAACAATTATGACTTGATTTGAAAAAAATTATTAATTTATGAATTAATTTGAATTAAATTGAACATGAGTCGCCATCGACCTTTAGATTAAGTAGGACAAATGCCTAAAAACATCTTTTAAAACAATTTTAAGAAAAATCGGTTTTTAGACAAAAAATCGGTCTACGTTATCAAAGATTCAATTTAACTGGTCCGAGAGTCAATTACGAGTGGGGAATGATAAGTACCCCACAGCGCCCAAAAATTAGTACTTAATCGCTTTCACGTTGTCGCAATGGTGGAAATCATACATTGAACATAAAGTTAAAATATGACCATTTATAAAAGTTAAAGTAATTTGTTTTGAATTATTTATTAGGGAAAACTTTTTAACGTGAAAAGAAATCTCGAGATTAGCAATCCTCCATTAGGAAAGTTGTCTGTCTATTTCTTATTCGTAAAAGAATATTCCTTCGTCATTGTTATCAAAGATAGCAAATCAAATAGAAATTATTGATAATTTCATAAAATAATATGACATACCATTTAAGAAACATAAAATGCTATTAAACTAAAATAAAAGAATGAATTAAAAAATAAATTTGATCAATTTCAAGTTCACTTATCGTTCAAATGTCGTATCGAATCACACTACTTCGATCAAGCAGTTTATATCACGTTATTCTATGACGAGTGTTCTTGAAAATATTCAAATGACTTAAACATTTTAATCGAGTATGAGAGACACACAATATTAATAAAAGGCTAATTTATAAAATTAAATTAATATGAATGAGATAAAATAATACAATGAAATAAACAATATATATAAACATACAGAGATTAAGATAAATTAATTATATATATATATATAACATAATAATAAAACATCTAATAACATAAAAAATAAATAAATAAAAACATGTTAATTAAACGGTTTTAACTAGGATAATAAAATGACATTAAATAACAAAAGGACGAAATCATAAAAGGACAAAATAATAAAGAAAAAATATGCAATTAACCCTATAATTTCACTTAGAAAACCAAAACAGTGACCAAAATGAGATAAAAGTGCTAAGATCTATGATACAAACTCAAAATTTATCTTCTAAAATAATATCTAAGGACTGGAACATAAGACAAATAAATTCAGGAACCAAATCATAAATACTGATAAATTCACTACTACAGAAATAAGGATCTAAATGAAATAAATCATGAATCAATAGCCTAAAATAGACATTAAACCAAACGTATATTAAAGAACAGATAATGACTAAAATACAAACAATCAATACTTGAAGCTAGAAATTAAAATATTCAAAGTTCTATTCAGTGATTAAAATGAAAAATTACAAAATGTGAGTCCAGATTTAAACATCCACAAAAATGGTAAAATACAAAAGGTAAGGACTTAAATATCAACAGAGAAAAATAGATGCCCAAAACAAGATTTCACAAAGCTTCATTAATGACTAAAACATAGGCATTACAAATGAAAAGGATATAAATCGTTAATATCCCATTTTCCCAAAACAGGCAGTCTCTCCCTTCTCCAAACGACGTCGTATGGAAGCTGAGATATAATTGGTTTAAGGGTTATTTTGAAACCCTAATCCCATTTCACAACCCCTTTTCTCAACCTCTCTTTCTTTATTCTCCCTATCCATCTTCTTTTCTCTATCGAAGAAAGAAACCCTAAACCCTAACCACCACGTGCGACACTGTGGAAGGACCCGATTTGGGTCCCCAAACTTTTGACCACTATTCTCTCACCAAACCAGCCTAACAACATCCTTTTAGAAACCAAAATCATTCTCTCTTGTCCCCTCCTATTTCCTTCCCCATCGAGGAAAACTATCTCACTAACCACCCCTCTTGGTCACCGTAAATCGGTGACCCCAGTGGGGGAAATGAAATTAAAACTATTTCTTTGAAACCTTAAAATCCAAAACGGTCTTTCTTTTGACCCTTTCACGCTATAAACATGAAGAAGAGATGGATTTACCTCTGGAAAAGTGGCCTTTTATACTCTGGTAAGAGCACGATGGTGATTGCTGAAGAAGAGGTGAGTCCTTTTGGTTTGAAATAGGCTGGATTTTTTAGTTCGATTTTTTTGCTCGAATGGTTCGCCCATCTTCTCTGATATTTTTCTATTTTTTCCCGAATCCCCCTTGCTTTTATGGTATCCTGCTATTTTTATTTTTTTTGTGAGATGATGATATCTAGTATAGGGAATAGTTTTCCAGATTTGTCAGGATTGAAATGATTTTTTAATAGGGTTTTAGATTATGGTTGGTAAGTGATTGATTTTGGTTGTTGTTTGACTGATTTCTTCACTATTCAACCAAATTTTCATCACTATTTGGATGGTTTGATGACGATGACAGTAGTGTAGAGCTCTGGTGGTGATGGCGGCTTGCTCACGCGGTTGGGAAGCTGAAAAGGCGTGTATCCCACGAACTGGTGATGGACGTTTCATTTTCTGCTGATGACGGCGGTGATTATATAGGAGTTAGGGTTTTAAAACCCTAACTAAATCAGGTCAGGTAAACTACAGTCGGGTTGGATCTTGTATCTGGGTTGGGCTTGAACTGGATCTGAGTGGGGTTGACTGTTGGGCTTCGGGTCTTGTATCTGGGTTGGGCTCCATTTGGGTGTTCAAAACTGTAAAGGATAATAATAATAATAATAATAATAATAATAATAATAATAATAATAATAATTTAAAACCCGAACAATAACGGGTGTCTACAACTGCCCCTTTTTGTACATTCCTGTGTTAACAAGAATAGGGCAAAGACAACAAGACAACAAGTTTTTGTCCGGTTCTCCTTTTCGTTTTGAAACTTTATATTAAAGATGACGGTGCTCATCTAGGTTGAAGAGATATGGCCGCTTTCAGATAGATTGTTTGTTGAAGATGACACTACTCATCCGTGATGAAGAGTTCTGGTCATTTTTAGGTAAATTTGGAGACAACGCGGTTCCTATGTGATGAGGAAATTTGATTATCTAGGGATGACGCTGCTCCTACATGATGAGGAGATATGGTCGGTGGATGACATTATTCCTACATGATGAGGACGTCTAGCCATCTTTAGGGATAAATGGAGATAACACGGTTCCTATGTGATGAGGAAGTCTGGATATCTAAAAATGACGCTGCTACTACGTAATGAGGAGGTCTGATCGGTGGATGACATTGTTCCTACGTGATGAGGACGTCTAGACATCTTTAGGGATAAATGGTGATAACACAGTTCCTACGTGATGAGGAAGTCTGGTTATCTAAGGATGACATTGCTCTTACGTGATGAGGAAATCTGGCCGGTGAATGACACTGTTCTTACATGATGAGGACGTCTGGCCATCTTTAGGGATAATTTATTTCAAGAGAAATTGTCTCAAGCGAGATAAAATTTGTTTCAAGGGAAACAATCTCAATGGTTTATGTTTCAAGAGAAATTGTCTCAAGAGAGAAAAAAACTTGTTTCAAGAGAAACAATCTTAAAGGTTTTATGTTTCAAGAAAAATTATCTCAAGAGAGACAAAACTTCTTTCAAGAGAAACAATCTCAAAGTTTTTATGTTTAAGAGAAACTGTCTCAAGCGAAACAATTTCCAAATTTTTGTTTTGAGGGAAAACTTACTCAAGCGAGACAAATTTGTTTTTAAGAAAAACAATCTCAAATGTTAACAATTTTGTTTCAAGTCAAACAATTTCAAAATTTATGTTTCGAAGAAAAATTGTCTCAGGTGAGACGAAATTTGTTTTAAGAATAATCTCAAGTGAGATAAATTTTGTTTCAAGTGAAACAATTTCAAAATTTTTATTTCTAGCGGAAACTGTCTCAAGTGAGACGAAATTTATCTTTAAGAAAAACTGTCTCAAGCGAGACAAAATTTGTTTTTAAGAAAACAATCTCAAGTGAGATCAATTTTGTTTCAAATAAAACATCTTTGAAAATTGTTTTCCAAGGGAATTATCTCAAGCGAGATGAATTTTTTTTAAGAAAAACAATCTCAAATGTTCGTATCTAAAGGAAGACTGTCTCAAGTGAGACAATGTTTGTTTTGAGAAAAACAATCTCAAGTGAGACCAACTTTGTTTCAAGTGAAACAAATTCAAAATTTTCATCTCAAGGGAAAACTTTCTCAAGCGAGACAAAATTTGTTTTGAGAGAAATCGTTTCAAGCAAGACAAAATTTATTTTCAGATAAAACTGTCTCAAGCGAGACAAAATTTGTTTTTAAGAAAAATTGTCTCTAGCGAGACGAAATAATCTCAAAGGCGACAAACAATATTCTCCTGCATATTGAGGAATGTTTCCATTAGAAGATCTAATTGTTCACTTCATAGTGTCAAATATGTGATGACATTGTTCCTCATGTTGAGGATGTCTAGTCATCACCGAACTTTTATTTCCTAAAAGATCAATATAAAAAATGATGCGTTTATGAATTACTATCCTGGATGTTTTCATGGATGTCAACATGAAGTTTATTTCATGTGTTTGATTTGATGAATTTTTGAATTTTTCACCATGAAAGGGGATAAATGTCTTTAAGAAAGACAAGATTTCAAGTGAAAAATTTAAAAGTATCCTCATGAGAGGGAAAATCAAAGTCTTTATTGCACGTGGTGATAAATGTATGATGCAAAGATGCAAAGATGCAAAGACGCAAATTTCATGTAACATGTATGTATATGTTGATGTATATTTTCTCGATCTGTGAGAGGAATGGTTGCGTGAGCAGTCTTCATTCTATCCCTGATTCAGTTGTCTTCACTTTTTTGTTTGCACCAACGTGCATCCTGGCAATTCTTGACTTGTGCCATTTTCTTTTTTCCCCATCAAATTTTGCCCCTGATAAATTTAGCTTCCTTTGTCTGGACTTGTATAGAAATCCAATAGAGCTTCCCTCATGATACCATCATCATTCCTGCCAGATGGCTTGAAAAGAGAATCTATTATTTCAAGCTTTGGAGACTATGTACATTTGTTGCCTTGTAGCGGGAAATAAAAGGACATTGCCTGAAGCTGATCACCGCAGTAATTGATGAAATATCATATTGCCCCGGAGAACCCTGAGACACATCTATGCCAAGGATGGTAGTTGAACCTTATAAACAATTGGAATTGAAGATGTTTGTTCAATTGCTAACATCGAATTCATTCCTCAAAGCTTTGAATTGATTTTTAGAAGCAAATTCATAAGGTGTTGATCATTGACCTTAGTTGGAGCCATGCACTGTGCGACTATGACAAACTCAACAAGACTCATAGAGATCAGAATTTTCTTATCAGGTAAAACAAAGGAACTGTGGAGCTCTAGGAAGTTTGGATATCCTCAAACATTCTAAAACTTATCCATCATTTCTTGTGGCTTCTGTCTAGATTTTTCAACCAGGGAAGCTCTTTGCGTGGTGCTCAGGGCTTTTGTATAGCGTTTCAATGACACTAAAAAGTAAAGCTCAGTGGGAATATAAGTACGATGCTTTGGCTTGCCAAAATTAATGCATGGCCAATCACCAGAATAATACAACTTGTATGTTGTGATAATGGAGAAAACAATCATATATAGTGAGCTCCATTGTTTCTCCTTCACTATTTTTAGTCGTCACATCTTTCTGACTAATTTATGTCCTCTCAATTCAATGATATTGTACTCCTGGATGATATGAGCCTCCAAAAATGCCTCAACATTCACCATTTCTTGCTCCTACACTGATTCTAAGCATGAGCTTTGTGTCCGAGAGCCACGTATCAACTACCAAGATCTACTCCGGAGATATTTTCTTGTTTGAAAATGTTTTTCTTCTTCTTTTATTTTCAAAATTTTGAAAAATATCAATTAAAAGAATTTTGGAAAATGCTTAATCAAAAATTTTGAAAAACATATTGCCCCTTTCTAGGTTTCACAATTAAGAAAAATCATAAAAAAAAGAGTTCATTGGATATCAAAGAATTAATTACATTTTTAATCCTTCAATAAATTATAGCTGTTTGACAAGTGTCAAGATTAATTTTATCTTTGAGGTAGGGTTAAGGAAGGAAAGAATAAGATGTCTCTGGATGTTGTCTTTGGTCAAAGGTTTGGTATTATCGTTTGTTTGATGTTCACTGATCTGATGGAGTAGCTTCTATGCTCATCTACTGGAAGTGTTCAGTGATTCTCAGCTCTCATGAGCACATTCAGATTGTAAGATGTATTATCAAGGGATTTGTGAGATCACCTTCTGCACAACAACCACACATCTTCATATTCAAGCAGCCTTTTCAGGTTTTCAACTCGAATCCTCCTTTGATTTCAAGACGTTATTCAAAATTTTACGTCTTGAACCCCTTTTTTCATTTTTCTCTATCATGCATTAAGGATTTTAGAAATCCTTTTGTAAATAAAATATTAATCTTGATGGGCGGGATGAAATATGAAGATAGTCTCTTCTGTTTAGAAATCCATATATGATTAGAATGGACTTTTTAGGCATGTAATGTATGATATGGTTCACAGCTATGAAAGAAAGGGATTCATAGGCTCAAACAAATGTTTAAGGGTTATTGAACCAATGATCAATTCATTTTGACGCCTTCAATCTTGTATTGCTCAATTTGAGTATGCTCGTATGTCTTTTATTTTCTTGATATTCCATGATCTTCTAGTGAATTGATTATGGAACTTTGAACAAGTTGTACTTGATCAATCTTATGGCTTGAGGCTAAAAAAGCCACTCATCTTGAAATACTTGATCCATTTTCTTTCTTCTTCTTCTTCCCTTTCTTCTTCTTTTTTTCTTCTTTTTTCTCTTCTCTTTTTTTGCCTTCTTTTTTCTTTGATTTTTTTGATTTGATCTTTGTACTCTGCATTTGGTTCACCTTTTGATATCTTATGTGGATTGATGGTCTTCACATATGCGAGCAGGTTTCATTTATCTTACCCCTAGTATAGAGGGTGATAATTGGTTAGGGTTGAATCAGAAGAAAATATAATTCATGCTCAAATGGGGACACAATAGATATATATATTTTCTCCTTTTGTGAAGGGATAATGAAAGAAAGACATTCATCATTTCATATATGGAAGTCTTTGCAGAAGAGGTATCCCCAAGGGGATATAATTTTAGGATTAATTTTATTCACATGAAAAAATGTAATTAATGCATGATATAATTATTTTGAATTAATTTCCTTTTTCTTCTTGCTCCCAGCATGTCTCAATTATTCAGGCTCCTATCCATAAAATTGATGCGATATGCCACACGTTGTGTCTTCTTCTAGGAAGGTTCACGTTCAAGTGAACATATTGTACTCAATGTATTCAGGTTATATTGGTAGAAAAACGTCAGTTTTTCTTCTAAGAATACGATGGCGTGACCTTATTGGCTCAACAAAAGGTAAGGGTATGACTTTTTGTGTCTCAAAAAAGATAAAGACAATGTTTTTAAGTCTCAAAGAAAGGTAATGTCAAAATTTGGTCTTTTGGTAGTAACCATGAATTATTTCGGGTAAAGAATTGGAAGATTTTATTTTTGGTTTTAAACGGGATAAGAAAAGTCTAATTTTTCCATATTAAAAAAACTATAATTCTTGAAGAACTAAAAGAATTTGTAATTCATTCGATATTCGAAGAACTACAAGATTAAAACTAGTTGAATTATTCAACCTTAGAAGGTAGCATAAATTCAATCATTAAGAAAAAAAATTAAACAAATATTAATGAAAGAACAAAAACGAGTTAAAACAAACAATGCTCTTAATGCAAGGGGTAAATTCAACAACTTCTTGATCAACATCATAATGCCCCACCATTCTTGGAATGTCCATGCCCCTGAATCAATCAGGTTTTGGACCTTGCTTCAACGCCCCATAGTTATCAATGGAATGCTTGGAACTTCTATGTGATAACTGCATATTGGATCAACGTCATAGACCTCGGGATATGGGGACTCTTTTCTTGGATCATCTTGGAAGGTTCAGCCCTACGATCAACTGAATATGCTCCCACTGTACTGATTTCAGCTTCTTCGTTTAATTGTTCAAATCTTGCTTCTATTCTCAATGTGGTGTCACATGATAAAGACCACTTCATCGAATCCTCCACGAATTAATCTCCATGTTTTCATGAATGATGCATGTGAAAATGCTTAAAAATTGAAATGTGGATGCAAAATGCAAATGCAGATACAAAAAGATTGATCCCAACGATGAATATCGTAGAACAACTTTCACCAGAGATAAAATCCTTCACATTACAAGATAATCCATTTTACAAACATGCTTTTGCTTAGATGTTGTGTCTGAAGTGGGTCAATATTTCGTCTCGGATCTTTATCCTTGAAAATTATGCCCCTCAAGCACTCTGTAACCTAACTCTGTTAATGCCCCGGTGGCATTGAATTCAGTGCGTCTTGATGACTAGCGATGAAATGATCATAGATAAGACTCTACTGCTAGATTACTCCTCGGATCATTGGATCATCATTCCAGTCTCAAATGTTGGACGATCTTCGAGCAAGTCTCATTCTTCTACTCTTTGAACTTATTTTAGCCCTCGTTGCGTGTCTGTGTACGCGATTGCTTGATTGAAAACTTTTATCTCTCATTGTGAAAATTTTCACTTGAATATCCCTTGCGGATCAACATTTTCGCGTTATGTTATGTTGATGAAATGCAATGCAAAAATGATGAAAAATGACAAACAAAAATAGAAATAAGTTAGTGCGGGCAAGATAATCAATAAAATTAAAAGATGTTATTTAAAGATAAATATAACACCTACCCAATCATGATATCTACCCGAGCATGCTTTTATTAAATAGAAATCCTACCTAGACATGTTTTCTACCCAAAATGATTTATTTTTAAGAAATAATTCTAACCGCATGGTATCTAGTTCGCATGTCTTTATTCGAAAAGAATAAATATATTATATGAATTTAAAGCAAAAGGTAAAGGTTTAGAGTCGTTCCTTATTCGTGTACACCTATTTTGGCACTTACTGACAGACAGAGGTTCGGTATGACTATACCTAGGGTGACCGTTCTACGGTTCACTATATGTATAGTTTTGGCTCTAACGAGAAAGAGTACTTGAATTTTCCTTGATTTTGGTGCCCCGTTGGGCTGCCAAACCCTTTATCATAACCCATTATAGGCGTAAACGGATCGATTTCAATTCAAGGGGATTCATTTCCTTATACCCATACGAGGAATAAGTCCCTACGAAGGTATAAGGCATATGTATCCCAGGGGTTATTTGCTAAAACTCATACGAAGAATAAATTCTTACGAGAGTAAAACATTCAGCCGCCTTATTTGGAATGAAGCTCGGGTCTAGAGCTCATGTCATGTGAATGCTCGTTATGTGTGTGAGGAGAAACCTAAAAACCTTTTACTCTAGAGAGAAAAGAAACCTCTCAATAGAAACTTGAACATTGCTGAAAACAAAGATTAAAATATTAATATCATGATTAAAAATGAAGAAACTAAAAAAACTTAAATAAATGGATCATAAGTTAACTATAAAATCAAACCCATAATTTCTACCACAACGATAATGTGTAAGCGACTTACAACCCGACTCTCTAAAAAAACTCCTAAGTGGAGTCGCCAAGCTGCCATGACCATTTTTTTTAAAAGAACAATTAAGTTTTAAAAAACAATTATGACTTTATTTGAAAAAATTTGTTGATTTATGAATTAATTTAAATTAAATTGAATAGGAGTCGCCATCGACCTTTAGGTTAGGTAGGTCGAATACCTAAAAACATCTTTTAAAACAATTTTAAGAAAAATCGTTTTTAGACAAAAATCGATATGCGTTATCAAAGATTCAATTTAACAGGTCCGAGAGTCGATTACGCGTGGGGAAGGATAAACACCCCTACAACGCTAAAAAAATTGGTACTTAATCGCTTACACGTTGTCGTTATGGTGGAAATCATACATTGAACATAATGTTAAAATATGACCATTTATTAAAGTTGAAGTAATTTGTTTTGAATTATTTATTAGGGAAAACTCTTTAACTTGAAAAGAAATCTCGAGATTAGAAATCCTCCATCGGAAAAGCTGTCTTGTCTATTTCTTATCTGTAAAAGAATATTCTCTCCTCATTGTTATCAAAGATCGCAAATCAAACAAAAATTATTGGTAATTTCATAAAACAATATGACATACCATTTAAGAAACATAAAATGCTATTAAACTAAAATAAAATAATGAATTAAAAAATAAATTTGATCAATTTCAAGTTCACTTATCGTTCGAATGTCGTATCGAATCACACTACTTCGATCAAGCAGTGTTTTTCACGCCCATTCTATGACGAGTGTTCTTGAAAATATTCGAATAAGATTAAACATTTTAATCGAGTATGAGAGACACACAATATTAATAAAAGGCTAATTTATAATTAAATTAATATGATTGAGATAAAATAATATAATGAAATAAACAATATATATAAACATAAAGGGATTAAGAGAAATTAATTAAACATATATATATATATATGATATAAAATAATAATAAAAACATCTAATAACATAAAAAATAAATGAATACAAACATATTAATTAAACTGTTTGAACTAAGATAATAAAATGACATTATATAACAAAAGGGCTAAATCATAAAAGGACAAAATAATAAAGCATAAATATGTAATAAACCCTATCATTTCACTTATAAAACCAAAATAGTGACCAAAATGAGCTAAAAGTGAAATCTAAGATTTATGATACAAACTCAAAAATTATCTTCTAAAATAATATCTAAGGACTGGAACAAAAGACAAATAAATTTAGGAACCAAATCATAAATATTGATATATTCACTACTACACAAATAAGGATCTAAATGATATAAATCATTAATCAATAGCCTAAAATAGACATTAAACCAAATGTATATTAAAGAACAGATAATGACTAAAATACAAACAATCAATACTTGAAGCTAGAAATTAAAAGATTCAAAGTTGTATTTAAGATTAAAATGAAAAAATACAAAATGTGAGTCCAGATTTAAACATCCACGAAAATGGTAAAATATGAAAGGTAAGGACTTAAATATAAACAAAGAAAAATAGATACCCAAAACAATATTTCAAAAAACTTCATTAATGACTAAAACATAGGCATTATAAATGAAAATGATATAAAGCGTTAATATCCCCTTTTCCCAAAACGTGCGGTTTCTCCATTCTTCAAACGACATCGTATGGAAGATGAGATATAATCGATTTTAAGGGTTATTTCAAAATCCTAATCCCATTTCACTACCCCTTTCTCAGTATCTCTTTATCTATTCTCCATTTTCTTCTTCTTTCCTCTGTCAAAGAGAGAAACCCTAAACCCTAACCGACAAATACGACATTATGGAATGACCCGATTTGGGTCCCCAAACTCTCGACCACTATTCTCTTAACCGAACCAGCCTAACAACATCCTTTTAGAAACCAAAATCAGCCTCTCTTTTCCCCTCCTATTTCCTTCCCCACCGAGCAAAACTATCTCACTATCCACCCCTCTTGGCTACTGGAAATTGGTGACCCCGGTGGGGGAAATGAAACTAAAACTCTCCCTTTGTAACCCTAAAATCCAAAACGATCTTTCTTTTAACCCTTTTACGCTATAAACCCCGAAGAAGAGATGGATTTACCTCCGGCGAAGTGGCCTTTTCTACTCCGGTAAGAGCACAATGGTGAATGCCGAAGAAGAGGTGAGTCCTTTTGGTTTGAAATAGGCTGGATTTTTTAGTTCAGTTTTTTTGCTCGAATGGTTCCCCTCTATTCTATGATATTTTTCTATTTTTTCCCGAATCCCCCTTGCTTTTATGGTATCCTTCTGTTTTTATTTTTTGGTGAGATGACGATATCTAGTATAGGGAATGGTTTTCCAGATTTGCTGGGATTAAAGTGATTTTTAATGGGTTTTAGATTAGGGTTGGTAAGTGATTGATTTTGGTTGTTCTTTTGTTGATTTCTTCACTATTCAGTCGAATTTTCATCACTGTTTGACAGGTTTGATGACGATGGCAGCAGTGTCGAGCTCCGGTGGTGATGGTGGCTTGCTCACGCGACTAGAAGCTGAAAAGTTGGCGCGTACATCCCACGCGTCGATAATGGACAATTTTTCTTCTGCTGATGGCGGCAGCGACTGGATAAGAGTTAGGATTTTGAAACCCTAACTGAATCGAGTCGTGTCAGATCTTGTATCTGGGTTGGGCTTGAAATTGGTCTGAGTGGGGTTGAGTTTTGGGCTTCGGGTGTTGTATCAGGGTTGGGCTCTATTTGGGTCTGCAAAAATGTAAAAGATAATAATAATTTAAAACCCAGACAAAAACACGTGTCTACAATTACTTTTTTTATCTGAGTAGAGAATCACATTTGATGGTTTTATGAAAACAATAAATAACAGGGGACTAAAAAGACAATGGAGAATAATGGGTTAAAGAAGACGATAAATAATGAAAAGTTGAAAGAGAGTTTATATCATCCTTAACACTCTTCTCTAATTTGCATAGTTGTCTATAGATCGACCTTCAGTATTTGTATTAGGTTTAAAATAATTATATTTACTTGTAGGTTGTCAGATTAAATAGATTTGATTATCAAATAATAAATTTAATTTTAATAAATTATTGATTTGTTTTATTTTTTTTACTGTAATGTCGGAGGGTAGCTTTTATTTAAATTAAACAAAGCCCAAAGGTACAAACAAAGAACTGAAGAAATAAAATGTGGAGACAGCTATACACCATCTAATCGCTAGCCCCAAAAAAACAGAAGCAAAACAAAGAGTCTTGAAAACATAAAGCTTAAAGGAAAAAGTCAACCCAGAAGAGCAACCGATATAACTTTCCTTGCGAAAAACCTTGGAAAATGATCAAACTAGTACGGAAATAAGCAAAACAAGTTGATATTGAACCTAAAATAGACCCCTCGAACCATCGGAGTCCCAACTACGGCGGATCCAACAAACGACGATCCTCGGCAACTTGAAGGGCTACCGGAGCTGGAGCTTCTTCAACCCAGAAAGGAACTTCAACCGTGGGAACATGGAACGATGCCAACAAATGGGTTGCTTTGTTTGTTGGTCGAGGTACAAACCGAAAATCTCTTGCATGCAACAAAGAACTAAGCCTTCTTCCGTCCATAACATATACCCCAATTTCTGAAAGAGAAAATAACCTCAGTGACCAAAAATCTCATATAATATACGATTTTAACCAACTTTTTCCGGATTTGCCAAAATGACCAACAAAATCGCAATGCGATCGCTAATTCGCAACGCGATCTCCATTATCGCAAATCAGTTTCCAGATTCGCAACGCGACCAATTCGCAATGCGAATAAGTAAATCGCAACGCGAATTTGGAAAATCGCAACGCGAATTTGGAAAATCGCAACGCGAATTTGGAAAATCGCAACGCGATACTGACTATCGCAACGCGATAATACAAAATCGCAACGCGATACTGACTTTCGCAACGCGATACTTACTTTCGCAACGCGATACTGACTTTCGCAACGAGATAATACATAATCGCAATGCGATTTTCAAAGTGCCATTAGTATCGCAAAGCGTATTTTATTTTCAAATTCCAAACACGAATATTAATATATTGGAACACTGAACCGTCCACAGTATATCCCGTAATCGCAACTCATAACCTAAAACCTAAAATCACAACTCAGTCCATCTCCATCTCTCACTCTCTCACCCATCTCCGACGAAATCCGTCCCCATCTCCGGCGAAATCCGTCTATCTCCATCTCTCAGAGCCACCCTCACAATCAGAAATGGAAAATCAACCAAATCAACCACCGAGGGTTAGTTTTTTTAATTATTTTCTTTTTGAAAATTTTGCATTATTATTAGGTTTTTCATATTGAAATTGATGATAAGTTTACTGGTAATTTCAATAATAGATTAACCATTTCACTTAGATTGCTTATTAAATCAACCGAGAATCGCAATGCGAAATGAAATCGCAACGACAAAATCGCAACGCGATTTTATTCTCTCGTTGCGATAGTCAAATTCGCGTTGCGATTGTCATTTTCGTGTTGTGATTTTCATTTTCAGAAACTATTCTTCTTCTGCAAATTGAAACTTGAATGAATTGCATTACTTCAACCAAAAAACAAAGACAAATAAGAAATTCACAGTGTTGCAAATTTAAGTTTGAAGAATAAACTACTACTCTTTATGTTTATTATTGTTTTTGGTATATCTTCACAGTGTAGTTTTTGGTATATCTAACTTAGTATGTTTATTGTTTTTGTAGAACTTTTATTCGGCTCAATTGACATTAAGAAATAAAGTCAGCCTGGCCAAAACAATTGCGTCGAAGCTTTCACCTGCACAAAGAAAAATGTTTGAGGATACTTGCTTCGGGCCATGGCTGAAAGTACAATATCCCGGTGGAGATGCGATGTTGACACACATGTTTCTTCAAACCATGACTAGGGATCTACCAGATACTATACAACGTCGTGATGAAGAGATATGGTTTGATTTTCCACTGGCGTATACGTGTTTTGGGCGGGAGGAGTTTTTCTTAATCACCGGTCTACGCTTCGGACACGATGATGTAGGTCGGTACACTAGACACATTACCCGCCCATCATGGTTATCCCGGGTTTTTCCTGAGCTGGAGAGGCCGAATCTACACGTGGAAGACCTGACGAGATTATTGAATAAGAAAGATGGTTTTACTCGGATGGATGACATCGATGTTGTCCGAGTATGCCTTCTAATACTTTTGCATGCCGGCTTTTTAGGCAGAGAGGCCAGACAACCTATTCCGAATGATCTAATCAAATTGGTAGAAGACCTAAATGCGTGGAACCTGTTTCCGTGGGGCTCGTATTTATGGAAAGCTACATGGAATAAGTTATCGTCTGCCTTGGATGATTGAAAAAGTTTGCATGGCGATGGTTCCAAATACACTTTGACAGGCTTTATTTGGGCCTTTAAGGTAAGAATTTTTATATAATGTTTCCAAAATTATAAGTAATTATTTAACAATTACTAATGTTTTTTATTATATTGTTTGTAGATTTGGATATTTGAGGCCTTTCCTGCCATGAAGACATGCAATAAAAACTTCAAATGATATTCCCAGGGCTATTTCCTGGAAGAGGAAACGAACCTTGCAATGGGAAGATTTACTACGGTATACGACAATAAATAATGTAAGTTAACATAAATACTACCATATGTTTATAAACAAGTTATTACTAGTACACTTTTAACTTTGTTTGAGCTTTTATATTGTTAGGAGGCCAACCCTCCATTGCAGAGGATGACACCCACGGAAGCTGAGCTTGCCACTGATTGGTGGCAAGCTAGTAAGCGTTTTTTTGATGGCACGGATGATGAGCAGCCTCCACTTTGGGAGCCATCACCTCACCCAGAGCTATCACCTAACCCAGAGCTATCACCTGATCGACCCGACTATACACCTCCACAACGACAGCCATCACCTATTCTGTCACATCATCGAGCCTCTTCTCCAACATCACCGCAAGATAGGCGACCAGCAAAGTTACCACGACGTTTATCTCCCTGTTCTCCACCTCCACCTCCACGGGATGAGTTAGGGGAGTTACGTGTTGAGGTCAATGCCTTGCGTGAGGAGGTCGGTACTTTACGCAAAGACGATGGTGTATGGCGTGTTGAGGTGTCTACTTTACGCGGTGAGGTAGCCGCTCTACGTGAGATGGTAGCATCGTTGCAGAATGAGGTTCATACTCTACGCAACGAGGTAAGTTTAAGATTTTTCATATTTAACTTGATGATAAATTTACTCGTAATTTCACTTAGATTAACCATTTCACTTAGATTGCTTAATAAATTCATTCGGTTGCTGCCAATACTGCTAAACTGTTTTTGTTAGTATTTGTTTTTGGTTTTGTTTTTGTCTTTTGGTTGAAGTAATGCAATCCATTCAAGTTTCAATTTGTAGAAGAAAAATAGTTTACTTTCGCAACACGAAAATGACTATCGCAATGCGAAATGAAAATCGCAACGACAAAATCGCAATGCGAAATGAAAATCGCAATGCGATTTGTGTTTCGCGTTGCGATTTTCATTTCACATTGCGATTTTGTCGTTGCGATTTTCATTTCGCATTGCGATAGCCATTTCCGCGTTGCGATAGCCATTTCCGCGTTGCGATAGTCATTTTCGCGTTGCGAAAGTAAGTTTCGTGTTGCGAAAGTAAACTATTCTTCTTCTGGAATGTTTATATTTGTTGTCCTTTTAAATGTTTATATAAGTGTTTAGTTCTGGAATGTTATCTGATGCATTTTGTGAACTATGATAGAATAATGACTTGGGTGAATACAATGCAAGTTTGAAACATATTTGTCTTTGTTTAATATCATGTCTGTTTATTTACTGATTTATGTATTAATTTTTTTAGCGGCCCGATAAGGTGGATGCTTTACATCGGGTTTTCCTTGCACGACGGAGTTCACGCATCAGACGGCGTGCACGTGCTATTACGTCTCCGTTCACCCCAATGGTGCGAAGACTCCGCAAGAAGAAGCCCGACTCACCTGTCATCCCTCAAGAGTCCCCTCCAATCGTTCAAGAGGCCCCTATCATCCCTCAAGAGTCCCCCCCACCGTTCAAGAGGCCACTTTCATCGTTGAAGAGGTCCCTCCCACCATTCCAGAGCCCGATTCACATGGGGTAATATATCGAATTATTGAGAAACCCCCACCGTTGCCGGACATGATGGATGAGAGTTGGCTCTCGTATGAGTTACCGGCTAGTACCCTTCCGGTATCTGAAGTGGAGAGGAGACAACTATCAGAAACAATTCTGGATAATACCCTTTGGGCTAAGACCGCAGTTGATTTTTATCTACATGAGCGGAGCCAAGGGTGTTACACTGATATAAGCAAACTCAACGATGAGATGTATTTGTTACTTAATCGGTCTTGGTGGGGTGTGTTATTAGGGGTTGAAGACAGTGGCTATTTCGATGGGGATGTAAGTCTTATATTTTTCTTATATATGATTTTGATTAATTTTTTAAAAAATTAATGTAATTCACTAATATATGTCTTTTTTTGTAAAACAGCATATCGATGCGTGGGTGTCACGTCTTCTAATAATAAGGAAGCTTAGGAAAAATAAAAAAAATTCGCGATATACAATAATGCCGGCGGCTTTTCACGCAGTTCACTTGAAGAATCAACGAGATGAATCATTTTCGTTGGGCAATGGACAAGCTAAACTTTATCCTGTATGGTGGGAGGTCGATAAGGTTAGTGTTTATTTTTAAAATTTTTTAAAGGTGTTTATAAATAAGTGCGCAAATAAATGAATTATTACTTATGATTGCAGGTGTTTATCCCTGTTTTGGAACGTCGTCATTGGCTTCTCGTCCAACTTCAGCTCCCATCCCTGAAGATAATAGTATATGCCAGCATGATAAATTACATATCACTGTCTTATTTGAGAGATATTATCAAGCGATGGAGCTCTCATTTGGCTAAATTCTTGGATGAGATTAATTATTGGACTCATTCTGGACACAAGAAGCCAAAGAAGTTCAATGTCACAGTTGTCAGAGACGAGACCGCGCCACAACAATCACTGGGAGCCAGAGGGGATTGTGGTCCTCTCGTATGCATGTGCTTGGCGCGTTTGACGACGGGAAGCACAGAGTTTCTACCTCCCACCGATAGAGATAGAGCTGCAGTAGGCTTGTGCTTTCGGCATTATATGGCTAGAGCAATATATTCGAGACGCTGCCTACCTGCATCCGCGTTATGAAAGTATCCATTGTTAATTGGTAAGTCAAATGCAATTTTTGTTAACATATATACTCCTTTTGGTTTGAAAATGTTTGGTTAAGTACCTAGAATTCAATAATTTGCTGTTTGTAGGTTTTAGATGTGTAGGAAGTCTTGTTTGAGCAAATGTTTGGTTTCTGCAAGTTAATCCTTAAGTGAGCTGCGTGAAATGGATGTACGGGTGCAAAAGTTGATTCATTGATTCAATAATTGATGAGGAAATAAGAATTATTATTATTTTTTGATTGTTTAATTGATTTGTAAAAAATGATTTGTAAATGTTGTTTTGTTTAATTGATGTGTACATAATTCTTATTTGTGCTTGTTTAATTGATTGAAATGTAATAGTTGATTTGTTGATTTTCAATCTACATTATGTTGAAGGCAAAACAGACTATCGCAACACAAAACTGACTATCGCAACGAGAGAATCGCAATACGAAATGAAAATCGCAATGCGAAATAAAAATCGCAACGAGAAAATCGCAATGCGATTTTCATTTCGCATTGCGATTTTCTTGTTGCGATAGCCATTTTCACGTTGCGATAGTCATTTTCGCGTTGCGATTTCCCTGTTGCGATAGTCAAATGAATGTTTAATAAGTGATAACAACTGAACATATCATAGCAATGTTCAAACTCAAGTTACTAATACATGCCTAACTGAAAATGTTAAAAGTGCACACATAAAATACACATAATACATCGTTTGCATTTAAAAATCACCTAAGTTAACAGTCCCAAAAGGTGAAGCCGGTTGTGATTGGGATTTTGAAGATGATTGCGATTTTCAGAATCTTGTTGCGAAAGTCAGAATCGCGTTGCGAAAGTCAGTATCGCGTTGCGATTTTGTATTATCGTGTTGCGATAGTCAGTATCTCATTGCGATTTTCCAAATTCGCATTGCGATTTACTTATTTGCATTGCGAATTGGGAAAATCACAACGCGAAATTGTAAAATCGCATTGCGATAGTCATAATCGCGTTGCGAATCTGGAAACTGATTTGCGATAATAAAGATCGCGTTGCGAATTAACGATCGCATTGCGATTTTGTTGGTCATTTTGGCAAATTCGGGAAAAGTTGGTTAAAATCGTATATTATATGAGATTTTTGGTTACTGAGGTTATTTTCTCTTTCTGAAATATCTTGTTCGTTAGAAGCTAGCCTCTGAATCACTGCCCCTGAATCCTCTTCAAAACAGACGCGCGTGAGCCCCATATCAATGACTAGTTGGATAGCATGCACAGCGGTCATAGCTTCGGCCGCAAAGCTTGAGGTAATCCTAATCACTTTCTTTTTGCAAGATCCTAGAATATTACCCTCTTCATCTCGAACATTCACCCCTGACCAACCATTTCTTGATGCTTGATTAAAGCTAGCGTCAAAATTTGCTTTAACCCATAGAGCACGAGGGAGTTTCCAATGGACATGTTGAGGAGGAAAAGAGGCTTGAAACCTTCTCTGAGCAAGCTCAAACTCTTGCGTATGATTCTTGATGAAAGAGGTAAGTGCTTCAATACCCGTTGATTTACCCGTATGAAGTTGTTGATTGCGCATGTACCAAATCGCCCACATAATGGTTACAACATGTTTGTCTTTTAGGTAGTTTTGAAAAATCCAACTTTATCCATTCTTTCACCGTACTGTTTGAAACTCCATTAGGCCAACGAAAATTGAAGGTAGCCCAAACATCACAAATTCGACCACAAACCCACAAAACGTGATCCATGCTTCCACCTGATCTGGATATTTGAAATAGAAAGTAGTATTAGAGATTCAATTGTAATGAAGGTTTACTATGGTAGAAGCCAAATTTTGAACAAACTTCCAACCTTGAAGTTTTATCTTTCGATGACATGAACTTTCCCAAACGCATTTAAATAGTACGCTCTCTTTATATGTAACAGAATTGTCCCTAATAGAATACGATATCCACTAGGCACCGTATATGACTCAATTTTTTCATCTCTCCACACCAAACAATCCTCCATTGCCTCAAAAGCAAGAGGAATTGAAAGAATAATTTCTTCTTCCTCCGAATTAAAGCTTCTCCGAATCAAGCCCTCATTCAATGTATTAGTGCTCTGTGTAATCAAGTCTGAGACCTGGTCCAAATTATTTACATGAGAACTACTAACTCGGACTGGGGAAAATTATGGGAGCCAACAATCATTCCAGATGGAAATTGTCATACCTGAACCCACACGCCAGCGAACACCCATTTCCACGATCTTTCTAGAGCTCCAAATGCTGCGCCATATATACGACGGAGGAGAACCCAATTGCGCGTGCCAAAAATCAATACTTTGAAAATACTTGGCCTGAACTAAACGACTCATCAAAGAACCCAAACCATTTATCAATTTCCAGCCCTGCTTTGCCAACAAGGCAATATTGAACTTTGCAAGGTCTCGGAAACCAGGTCCACCTTGCTCCTTAAGAGTACACAGGGATTTCCAAGAGCACCAATGAATTTCTTTCTGCTTTGGGGATTTTTGCCACCAGAATCTTGCATTCACACCCTCCAGCTCTTAACATAGACGCTTAGGCAGAAAACAATTATACATGGCAAACAAAGGAATTGCCTGCAATACTGATTTAATAGACACTTCTCGATCCCCTTGTGATAGAAGCCTTATACTCCATGAATTAGTTATAGAAACGAGTCTCTATTTATGTTGAGCAAAGGCACCTTTCTTATTTCGCCCTACTACCACAGGTAATCCCAAATATTTCTCCAGGTTTGATTAACTAGCAACCCCCAAAATGCGCCTCACATCTAATCTATTATCAT
Organism: Hibiscus syriacus; assembly: GCF_006381635.1. NCBI lineage: Eukaryota > Viridiplantae > Streptophyta > Magnoliopsida > Malvales > Malvaceae > Hibiscus > Hibiscus syriacus. The sequence continues at coordinate 10,078,771 of NW_024062980.1, read as the reverse complement.
CAATGACATTGGAACTAAAAAATAAACCATATTTTTTTGTTATCCCAAATACTCCCTAAGAATGAAATCGAACTCGCATTGGCAGCATCTACCTCACCAAAAATGATACAATTATCGACAAACATGAAATGTGTTACTAACGGAGTATAGCGATTAATCCTGACTCCTTTTAGACTCCCTCGAACTACTGCTTGTCGGATTAGGGCCGATAAACCCTCACTATAGAATGCAAATACGTATGGACTTAGAGGATCTCCTAGTCTGAGCCCCCGTTGATGATGGAATTCTTCCCCAACTAAACGATTAACAATCACACAATAAGTAACCAAATTCACAAATCGTTCAATTATCGATATACACTAAGCAGAAAAACCTAGACTCCTCATCACTACCCAGATGAACGGCCACTTGACTCGATCGTAGGCCTTACTCATATCCAACTTAAGAGAAAAGAAACCTTTCATCCCTATACGTCTATTAACAAAAGAATGCAGTAGTTCATAGGCCGAGATAATGTTGTCAGTGATCTGTCTCCCAGGTACAAAGGCACTCTATGCCTCGTCAATGCACAAGTGTAAGATCCCCTGCATCCGTTGACCAAGCATTTTTGACACAATTTTGAATAAAACATTGCACATATTGATTGGGGGGAACTGTGTCAACTTCATTGGACACTTAATCTTTGGAATGAGAACTATGTGCGTAGAGTTCACTAATCGCATATAAGAATTTCCTTTCATTAAGTCCAAGCAAAACTCCGCAACTTTTTCCCCAAAATATACCAAAACCTCTTATAAAACACTGCTCCCAAACCATTCGCTCCAGGTGACTTGAGAGGGCTCATCTCCTTCATCGTTCTAACCACATTATCATATGTGAAGTATAAAAGAAGGTTACAATTCATATCCTTCGAAATACATGGAGCTATTCATTTGATTATCCTTACGAGATCCACACTCGACGACTTGAATAGCTCATGAAAATAACACCTGGCGTGTGCCTCAATGCTCATATCCTCCATAAAATGCTCTCCTACATCATTAACAAGAGAATTGATTTGGTTACGCCTTTTCATCAGGGTTGTAAAACGATGAAGAAAACGATATTTTGATCCCAATTGCGAAGCCAATTTGCTCTAGCTCTATGTTCCCAGTAGATTTCAGACTTATTTGCTTCAATATTTAACTGAAGCTGAATATATTCCATTTCTCCCAGAATATCATCAGTTGGGTCGAGCTCGCTAATCTCCGCCAACCAATTCTATAACTCTACCTCATTAATCTTCTTCTCTCGTTTAATTTTTCAGAACCAAATATCGAGCCCCTCTATAATAGCCGTTAGTCTTTCCAGAACTGAACCTGAAGAGGAGTCCCATAAGGATCGAACCTCATCCTCACATGAGCTTTCCATCAACCAAGCTGCTTCAAATTTAAAGTTTCAATGGCGTCTCGTACGAGCCTCTATCACAGTATTCAACAAGAGGATACAATGATCTGACATAGCACGAGTTAAGTGGGATAAGTTATAATTAAGAAACAGATCAAACCAGTTTGTATTGGGAACTCCACATTGAGTCTTTCCCGGATATTGTTCGATCTACGCCTGCCCCTCTCCTATGTATACCAATTACCTGAAAAACCGATATCATCAAGACCACACTCAGATAGAGCAACCCGAAACTCCTCCATTTGCGGCCAAACCACCTCTTTTCTCTGAAGAGAGCAAGACTTCATTAAAATCACCTATTACAAGCCAAGGAAGACCCATATCCACATCCAAACGAAGCAAAAGATCCCAAGAAAACCTTCCCATAAATCTTCACAGCTACCCCGAGCACTCACCTCAATTTCACTACTAAAACCACATTACCGCTGAACTTTTTCCATACGAGTATTCTAGATTTTTTTTTCAATCAGAAAAAGTACATAACGATTAATGTTCTTCAAGCAAATGTTGAAGACGCCTACATACCCTAAGTTTCCCTAAACCCTGAACATTGTAACTCATGAGCTTCATTGTTATCGGCCGGCTTAGATTTTTAGGTCTTCCGCTGTTCTGTGTCCTCCACTCATCTCCTTATTCTTCCTATCATCTGTAGTTACCAAAAATGTCTGACGTTTTGCGTTATATGCCTTCTCCATGGGATTATTTTCCTTGTCCCCAGTCATAATAACATCCTCAGAGTTCTTCTTTGCCACTTTTGATATACGGTCAAACTTGGTCTTAACAACCAACTTCGGCTTTGGGGCCTTAGATGTTGATTCAATACCTCTCCCAAGGGCAGTTGATACCGAAGAGACCCGTCCTCCTCCCGAAGCCAGGGACTCTGCAAAGTTACTTTTTTTTCTTCGAAATTGCTATCAAAGAAGTATCCCATTGTAACACATGTTCCTGCTTATCCTGCAAAATCCTCAACCGAAAAATCCCTTCCCCATGCTCTAATTTCCCTCATAGAAAACATAATAAATGCAGTTTTTCATATTGAAATACAACATATGCAGATTTACCTCCTAGTAAGGCTAACTTCTTCTTCCGTTTCAAAGGAAATCGAATGTCCAGCCGAACCCGAACTCAAATACCTCCTCGATACCCAAGTGAAATTGTCGTAGCATCATATTCTAGGAACTTGCCAATGAAATTCCTTAGTTGGGTCGCAACTCCTTCAAAAACAAAGCCAACCGGTAAATCCTCTGTCTAAACCCAAAAGGTAACAGTTTGAAGAGGGGCCAGTTTTGGATCCTCCCCCTCCAAAAGCATGTGTAGCATCCTCCCCCTCCAAAAGCATGTGTAGCACACGTAAATGATCATTAAAATACAAGGGGCTGTCCGAATCAATCCGATCCACATCCACTTTATGTTATAGATGAAATAATTATCTATCATCCTCAAATCATTAATAATTATCCCGCCTATTGGATGCCATATATTAGCCAAAGTTGATTCCATCACCTGATAATTGATCATACTAGATGTATGATTCCATCACCTGATAATTGATCATACTAGATGTATGATTTCATCACCTGATAATTGATCATACTAGATGTATGGAAGGTTCCCACGAAACAATTCTCTTAAGATAGCCCTGAGTCGCCTCCACTTGCATCCACTACTAGAGCCTCATCTTCTTCATCCTCAAAACGTAACTCCTCCAAATTCTGAACCACGTCCCCCATCAGAGAACCCAAATAAGATCTAAAACAACACAAACATATCGAACCCGATTAAATCAAAAAGGGAGAAAATCAAGAAAGATCGCCAATGGAAACCGAACACCAATCAAGCAGAGGAAAACATGTCAAAACCCTATGGAAAAGGCAAAAACCTACGAAAAGGCAAAAACTTTAAGAAGAAAAGGCAAAAACCCTAAAATTGGAGCTAATTAATCCATAAAGTTTTATATCTTCCAATATCATTACAAATCATTGATCGGTAGGTTGTTGATTATCAAATAATAACTAATCAAAAGTTTAAAAATAACAGATGTAAAATTTCGGAAGACTAACAGCCAAAGTACAATCTAAAGTGGATTGTGGAGGAAATCTTTAACAGAAGAGATCTAACACACACACACACATATATATAAAATTAATGAAAGGACTAAAGTTTCATGAACAGTTAAGCAGGCAATGACCCAATTTTTGCTACTGAGGCTGATGGGTCTCTTTGCCCAAATCCCATTCCTCTGCAGCCTTTACATACTCTAAGAAATTGCTATGTATTTTTGTAAAATAATTGGAGCAATAGGCATTTCCAATATCAATCAGATGGTATGCAGGCTTTTTCTTTTGTGATTTTAGCCACGTGTTGTGTAATTTAGCAGCAGGAATCGACACCGAATGACCAACGTAACATGCGTCTCAAACTGGTCCTTGCTGCTACCCAAATGAACATTCAAGGGCATATGCCAGCAAATACCATATGTAATACTAGTAAATATCAATCTTTCACAAGTTCATTATTTGATATATAATTTTACATATTTCTATCAGTGAACCAGTGATATAAAATTCAATGTTCATTTGAGAGGACGAAGATCTTATGGTAAACATAGACAACAGTCTAAAGCATCGATTAGGCATATAAAGACATTCACCACACACCAACCTCCATGAACCCCTCCTCGGTAGCACATCCCCTAAACATTCTGATGGTGTTAAACCCACAAGCAACCTCACCATTCCTCGAAACAACAATTAGCCCAGCTTTGCCTTCGTCCAACCTATTCTTTATCACGAAATTTACCGCCTCGTTCAGGTTCAACCCTTTGTACTCCATCACCACCGCCACTTCCCTCGCCAAGGTGCATCAGATAATCGCTTCCCCAGTTCCCCTTCCCCGGTACACGACACCCCACACAACTCGAAAGCGTAGTGTAGACACTCATTTTTATCTATTTTTTATTTCATTTTATACATATATATATATATATACATACATACATACATATATATATATATATATATATATACATGCATATATATATATATATATATATATATATATATATATATATATATATATATATATATATATATATATATATATATATATATATATATTATATAGTTTGCAAACGGTTTTTGAAAACACGTATATATATACAGTTTTTAAAAACATGTTAAAAATGTATATAATATATAGTTTCTAAATTTTTTTTGAAAACTATATAGTATATAATTTTTAAAATATTTTAGAAAATATATATAATATATAGTTTTAAAATCATTTTGAAAACTTATATAATATATAGTTTTGAAAACATTTTTGAAAACATTTATATATTATATAGTTTTTAAAAACATTTTGAAAATATATATAATATATAGTTTTTAAAACATTTTTGAAAATATATATTATATAGTTTTTAAAACGTTTTTGAAATTATGTATAATATATAATTTTTTAAAAAAACATTTTGGAAATTTATATATTACATATTTTTTAGAATATTTTTATATATATAATATATTATTATTATTATTATTATTTTATTTCTTATTATTATTTATGCTTTTTGCAGGGTCCAAGTTAAAGATCTGTTTTAGGTCCAATACGGTCACAGTTCGGTCCAAAACCATGCCTGAACTAGCCCAGTGAGAGTCTAGGGTTTCACGGGTTAGCATAAGTGCCACACAACAGGGGACCGTTGGATCATCAAGGAAATCAACGACCAATATAGCAATGGAATTAAGGTTTATTTAACCCTCAAAGAGTCATCACGTCGCGACAGATCTTGGACCGTTGGATTTGACTCCATCCAACGGTCAAGATCAAATCAAAGGTACCAGAAGCCTGAACGCCACCACACACCAGTCACCGAGATTTTTGACTGAGGAGATCGGGACTGACCCATCCCTAAATCCCCGGCCAACCAACCACGAGTGTGTTACCTTGATCGTCGGAACGACCATTGGTGGGGGGTATAAATACCCCCACCAAGCCAATGTCGAAGGGGGAGGGAACACTGCCAGAAGCACAGAACCCACGAACCAAAGTATCACCAAGACCATAGTGGGAACACACGAAACCAGCGAAGCCACAAAAAACAATAGTGTATCAACGACAACAAGCCAAACATCAAACAGTACACAAAAAAAATCAGCCAACTTCGAACAACACAGTAAACAGAGTACGAAAAGCCAAAACCAAAGCCAGATCGAAACCCAAGTGGCAACACAAAAAACCATATACACGACACAAAAATACAAAAAAAAAAACCAAAAGAATAAACTTTTCTTTCAGATCTAGGTTGATTGAGGCCATTCTGTGGAAATCGGAGGTTGGATTTGGGTTTACAGGGTGGAGACGAGGCTTTTGACGAGTTCGGATTTTTTCGGCCGCCATAGTGGCTCGGTGGTCGATAACTCCCTCCGGTGGAGTTTCTAGAGAGAGGTTAGAGAGGAGTTTTCTCCTCTCTCTTTTAGTAAGAGAGAGAGCAAAGGAAGAAATGAGGAGGCTTAAGGGTTATTGGGCCTGGGTATAAATACCCAAAGCAAAACGATGTAGTTTTGCTCTCTTTGCCTCTATGTTTGGAGACTTTAGGGTAAATCACTAGTTAAGTCTTTCGCTCTTTGTAGTCCTCTGTTTGGATCTTAAAATAAATGATTTATTATCATATTTAATCCTTTTTATTTTACATTCGTTTTACTTTGGTCCTTATTTATCATAATTTTAGTTTATTTACAGATTCAGTCCTCATGAAAGATTCATGATTTGGCCATATTATTTTATGCCTGTTTTATTTTGGTCATTAATATAAATTAACTTCTTTTTTATTATTTTTTTATATTTCAAAATTTAACCATTTTTTATATTATATTTCCTTTTTTATTTTTTATATATATTCTCTTATTTTTATTATTTTTTCCTTGACTTATTTTTTATTTATTTAATTTTTTCCTCTTTTATTTTTTATTATTTTTATTTTTATTATTTGATTTATTATTTTAGTATTCTATTATTTTGTTTATTTTATTTAATAGTTAATTATTATTTTTCTAATGTTTTTGACATTTTCTAGAAGAAATTCAACCAATCAAAGGTACTTAATTCGTGTTGAGTTTTTAAATTTTAATTTTAATTTTCGCAAATAAAAACAACCGACAAATTAATTGGTACCGAAAGGGAGGTTCAAGGGTGCTAATCCTTCCTTGATCGTAACCGACTCCCGAACCTGACACATTTATGGAAAAACGCAGACTATGTAAGATGGTGTCCGACCCATATAAATTCATTTTAAAATGGTCGGTGGCGACATTATTTCAAGTTGAAGCCCAATTCCTAGTTCAACCGAAAGACAGTTTCGACAGCCTAGCGACTCCACTGGGGACAGGTAAGTGAGTCAGGCCGAAATTAATTTTCGGTTTTCTTTTTATGCGAAAATGGTTAATTTAAATTTATTTATTTGATTCTAATTATTTATCTTTGATTATTTTTAAATAAATAGTTATACTAACATTTTTTCAATGATTTCAGATTTTCAAAATTTTCATCTCTAGCTCTATACCCGAGCTCCGAACCCTTTTAAGTGGGGTGAAAACGACGTCTTCGTGTGAATTTATTCACTGTATGGGCCTAGCAAGTAACCTTTGGGATTCATATACCTTATACCTTCGTGTGAATTTATTCTCCGTATGGGCATAAGTAGGTTTCGATTTTAAAAGGGTACCCGAGTTCTCCTTGCTGGTTCCCCTTGGGCTTGCCAGACCCTTAGTCCTAAGCAACTCAACATTTGCACGGTTCATCCAGAGAAGCCAGATCAGTTCGACAGGTTATTCAACCGGTGACAGATGAAGGAAGAAGACTAGTTAACATGTCAGAAGCTGTCAGTATATTTTTGTCTCTTAAAAGATAACACTTTTTCCCCTATAAGAATTATTCATAATATCAGGCATATTTTTTGGATCAATGCCTTGAACATTTCATGCATCATGCATTCTTGCATATTTCACATTTTTTTATTTTCATTCACATTAACTAACAAGAGTTGGACACACCCCATCCGCATAACACCCGCTTGAAAAAGAAGAAAATGGAAACAAGATTCCAGAGAACCAAGGAGGGAAAGGGAACATTTCAACCCTATTCTCATGACCTACAAAGAACTTTACCAGTAACTTCTTGATAACCATATAGTGTCACCATACCCGGTGGAACCCATGAAGCCCCCATACCCCAAGTGATATGATGAAAATACTCATTATGAATATTACGGCGGTGTCCCAGGGCACACTATTGAGAACTTCTATGCATTCAAGAGAGTCGTGCAGAAGATGCGTAACCAGAACTGGATCAACTTCAACAATTTGGGGGCATCCAAGTGAGGAAGATCATTTCATCATTTGAGATATTATGTTTGAGTTTGTTTTTTTCATTTTTTTCTCAAGTTTTTGTAAGAACATTTGAATAAATTTATGTTACTTTAATGATGTTAAGCAATGAATCACATTTGCAATCTTGCAATTCTTTGATTATCATTTGAATTAAGAAACTCTGTAAATGGTTCAAAGTTACAGATCTTTGATGAAGTAACATGATTTAAAACAAGGACTTTAACCTTACCCAGAATATACACTCAAACATCGTACCATGCTCTTGCAATTAACCAATGTAACCTTTTCCTTTCATAAGGTGTGGACAACATGGGGCATCATTTCCATATGACAATTACTATACTTTTTGTTTAAGACGTTCAATGATGTTTAAGACGTTCAATGATGATCATTATCTTTACAGATGGAATAGTCGAGTAAGTGAATCTAGTTTAGGTCAGTTGCTTGAAAATTGAACTCTAAAGATGAAATTTTTGACTTTTCACAACACCTAGACTATAACAGGTTCTTCTTGACAATCTTAAGAAATTAAATCCGTAAAGCTGAGCTATTCCACTAAGGCAATTGGTTATAGAGGAAACTTGAAAGCTTTGACCTTATGAGTAGATTATGTTCAAACCATGACATTGCTCGAACACTTGTCAATTCGGTGTTTGCTCCACTACTATTGTCCGACCGAAGACTTTGTGATGAGATGAACCCTTCAGTTAACTTGATAAAACTGATTATAATGTTAAGTTGTCCCTTTAAAGCAATTGGTTAAACGCCCCGACTTTATGGATTCAACTAGCCAGATAACGGTAAATTCAATCAAATTTTTATAAGAAAACAATTTCGGTAAAGATGGACTAAGGGAGTTAAGGAACACCTGTTATAGTCAACTACACACGAGCACTCAAGAATTTCATTTTTAGACTGATATTTCTGTACTACCTTTGTTAGAGGAGCTTACGAAACTTAAACAAATGGAAGATTTCAGAGAATCGAAATAGAAGGCCTAGTAATTGATAATGCTAGTTGCGTCATTTTGTCCTTACCCAATTAAAATGCCAAACCCAAAAAGCATGTTGCGATATTTAAATAAAATGACATTTTGGGTGACCGAAACCTTAGAAAGGAGGCCAACCTAAAGCAACTCATCTATTTGAATATTAGTCAAAGAGCTGTAACTCTAAAAGCATTAAAATAGCTATTGATTCTTTTGATATTCTTTGAACTCAGGTTTATAATTTGATTCAATTGCGGACAATATTTTACAGAATTTATCCTTTTCCCTCCTAAAACAAGAAAAAGGGGAAAAATATTTTCAAACAGGACAATTTCAAATATGAAAGGTCTGTAAAGCCAAAGCTCGAGAAGCAAATGGGGCACGATCTATTCCATGGACCATATTGGCATGCAAAACACGGGACTCCAATTCAAGAGCTAAAACATAACTCATGTTGCATGCATCTTAGACATACTTAAGAGCATCACATTTATCATTTTTAGCACACAAAATTTTTTACAGTTTTTAGACTCAAATTTCATTTTCAAGATGAAAGATACTCGATTCAAAAATCGAATTCAGAAAATTGATGGTGGTTGCTCAACTTCACAGCAAAGGGGCGACTGTCAACAAATAACTTTTCAGTTTCATTCAGAGTCAATTTCAACTTCACAGCGAAGGATATTAGACTCGAGATAACACAAGCTCAACTTCACAGTGAAGGGGCGACTGACTGTCAACAAATAACTTTTCAGTTTCATTCAGAGCCAATTTCAACTTCACAACGAAGAATATTGGACTCGAGACAACACAAGCTCAACTTCACAGCGAAGTGTCGACTGACTGTCAACAAACAACTTTTTAGTTTCATTCAGAGCCAATTTCAACTTCACAGCGAAGAATATTGGACTCGAGACAACACAAGCTCAACTTCACAGCGAAAGGCGACTGACTGTCAACAAACAACTTTTCAGTTTCATTCAGAGCCAATTTCAACTTCACAGCGAAGGATATTGGACTCGAGACAACACAAGCTCAACTTCACAGCGAAGGGGCGATTGACTGTCAACAAACAACTTCATTCAGAGTCAATTTTAACTTCACAACGAAGTATATTGGACTCGAGACAACACAAGCTCAACTTCGCAGCGAAGGGGCGACTGGCTGTCAACAAACAACTTTCTAGTTTTAGAGTCAATTTCAACTTCACGACAAAGGATTTTGGCCTCGAAACAACATAAATGTTTGGATTTCAACTTCACGATGAAGGATATTCAATTCGATGCTCAACTTCACAACGAATGGGCCATCCATGGTTTCTACTTCACAATGAAGGGAATCGTGCCCACCAAAAGCCTTCGAGTTCGACTACGATCAGCTCCAAGGCACATCATTTGCAGCATAACTTAAGTCGAGAAGGGTTATCTGCCAACCAAAAGACCTTCAAGTTCGACTACGCTCAGCTCTAAGGCATATCATTTGCAGCATAACTTAAGTCGAGAAGGGCTATCTTCCAACAAAATTCCTTCGAGTTCGACTACGCTCAACTCAAGGGCACATCATTTGCAACATAGCTTAAATCGAGAAAGGTTATCTGCCATTCAAAGACCTTCGAGTTCGACTACGCTTAACTCCAAGGAACATCATTTACAGCATAACTCAAGGCTAGAAGGGTTATCTGCCAACTAAAGACCTTCGAGTTTGACTACGCTCAGCTCCAAGGCATATCATTTGTAGCATAACTTAAGTCGAGAAGGGCTATCTGCCAAAGACCCACGAGTTTGATTACACTCAGCTTCGAGTGCACATCATTTACAGCATAACTCAAGGCTAGAAGGGTTATCTGTCACCAAAAGACCTTTGAGTTCAACTACGCTCAGCTCCAAGGCACACTATTTACAGTGTAGCTTAAGTCGAGAAGGGCTATCTGCCAGCTGAAGACCTTTGAGTTCGATTACACTCAGCTCAGAGACAAACCAAATTTACAACATAGCTCAAGGCAAGAAGGGCTATCTGTCAATAAAATGGTCGAGTTCGATTCCATTCAGCTCGATGACACCTCAATTACACCATTGTCTGGCTAGCATCAGGGTTTCCAAGTTGAGAAGAAGACATGGGTTAACCGTGCCATAGTGACAAAAAACCACTTTATGGTAACATAACTTAAGTTAAGAAAAGCTATCTGTCAACGAAGACCTTTCGAGTTCGATTTCATTCAGCTCGAGGGCTTATCAACCACAAGGTGGAGTCAAGGAATTACTTTACAGTTGAATTTTTAACCAAGGTCTTTAAACCGAGAAGAAGACCGAGGTTGACTACAATTGGGCAACGAGAACCCGCATCCCGATTCAAATTTTGAACTACAGTTTCAATTCCATATCATTTCAAGATGGATTCGACTTCGCGACGAATGAGCCATCCGCAACCCAATTCGACAGGGAGTTATTCTTTCAGAGTCAATTTTTCAACTCCACCGAATAAAAATTTGTGTCTTTTTATCTTTGTCCTATTTTTCGTTCCACGAAAAAGGACAAAGATGGGAAGCTGTAAACACTCATTTTCGTCCATTTTTTATTTCATTTTATACATATATATATATATATATATATATATATATATTATATAGTTTGCAAACGGTTTTTGAAAACACGTATAATATATATAGTTTTTAAAACATATTGAAAATGTATATAATATATATTTTCTAAAATATTTTTGAAAACTATATAGTATATAATTTTTAAAACATTTTAGAATATATATATAATATATAGTTTTTAAAATCATTTTGAAAACTAATATAATATTTAGCTTTGAAAATATTTTTGAAAACATTTATATATTATATAGTTTTTAAAAACATTTTGAAAATATATATAATATATAGTTTTTAAAACATTTTTGAAAATATATATTATGTAGTTTTTTAAAACATTTTTGAAAATATGTATAATATATAGTTTTTAAATTTTTTTGAATGTTTTTGACATTTTCTAGAAGAAATTCAACCAATCAAAGGTACTTAATTCGAGTTGAGTTTTTAAATTTTAATTTTAATTTTCACAAATAAAGACAACCGACAAATTAATTGGTACCGAAAGGGCGGCTCAAGTGTGCTAATCCTTCCTTGACCGTAACCGACTCCCGAACCCGATACGTTTCTGGAAAAACACAGATCAGGTAAGATGGTGTCCGACCCACATAAATTTGTTTTAAAATGGTAGGTGGCGACATTATTTCAAGTCGAAGCCCAATTATGTGTCCAATCGAAAGACGGTTCTGACACGGTACCGAACCCGATCAGTGGCGAGTTACTGATCCTTTCAGTCATCTTGTTCATCAACCCAACAGTGGAGGTGGCTTCAGCGGAACGTCACTCCTTGTCAACCACCACGCAACCGACTGTCTCTGGAGCGTAGACACTAATGGGGAGCCCATTCATCTGCAAATGACTGTCCATGATGGCGGCGCCCTCACCACAGGTGTAGGTCGTTGGGATACGGTAATCAAACTAGTCATAAAAAGAAGAAAGAGGTTAGACATGGGCTCCACACAAACTATGCATTTTTCTTGATAAAATTACAGCACAAAGAGACGTACCAGAATCGAGTTCACCTCTTTTGCTAACTTAAGCATGCCCACATTCTCTTCCGTAATGAAATATTCATTGTCCACCAACTCCACACCCTACACAAAATCCTGTCAGTTTTACACGATGAAAGCGTGTGCTGAATCTACCCAACACGTGTATAATGGTATCCAAGATTCCATATTATAAAAATTACGGGAGTTTCGAGGTTTTGACCATTAACCAAAACTAAAAAAAGTAAAAGTGAAAAACAAAATTGTTTCTTGGTAAACTCTTCGGCACCGGAGAAGGCCAGATAAGAATGTGGTTATTTGTCCATAATAAGATGGGTAAGAAAAATAGGGTTTTTAATGGTGCTTAAGCCAGAAACGACATCGCATCTCCTCTTTGTTATGTCCATAATGCTGGCCAAAGAGGTGAAAGAAGTGAAGGTGGCAACCTCAACATGTATTTTATGTCGAGGCAATCACCATGAAAGTGAATTCCCTGACAATCAAGAGTCTATCAATTATGTGGGAAATCTCAATCGAGGAAACAACAACATCTATTCTAACACATACAATCTAGGATGGCGTTAGTATCCTAATTTCTATTGGAGTAATCAAGGAGCCAACAACAATGCCAGCTCAAATAGGTAACAACAACAAAATCTGACTGAACCCCCAGGTTTCTAATCTAATATGCCATGGCAAAATGCCAACAAGGGTTCAATATCTTCATCACATACCAACACTTTAGAAGCTATTCTCCATGATTTTATGTCTTCTACAAAGGCTTTACTACACGAACACTCGTCAACTATTAAGAGCCAAGGCACTTTGTTACAAAACCAAACATTATTGTTGCAAAGCCATAACTCATCTTTGAGAACATTGGAGAACCAAGTGGGCCAAATTGATACAATATTACATGCGCACCCAGAAGGTGGTCTCTCGAGTGATACTGAAATCCCTAAGACTCGTGAAAAGGAGCAATGCAGTGCGCTCACATTGAGAAGTGGCACCCAACTTAAGCAAAGAGATAAATATGGGGGAAAAAGATAGATGATCTTATCCCCAAACCTATGCAAGAAGAACTTGAGTTCCAAGAAGAAGTACTCGTGAAGAAGGAAAAAGATGAGGGCTCAACAAGTGAACCTACTGATGGAGGAAAGAAAAATGCCATAGTAAAAGTTGTTCCCCCACCAGCTATGGAAGAAGTCAGACCCCCACCTCTCTTACCTCAATGGTTGAAAAAGCATAGTAATGACTTTCAGTTCTAGAAGTTTGTAGACATCCTTGACTAGTTATATATCAATGTCCCACTTCTGGAGTATTGCGCACATATGTTAAATTTCTCAAGGAAATTGTCACAAAGAAGAGGAAGGTTGAGAAGTATGAGACCGTTGCTATAACAAAAGTGTATTGCTCTACGCTGAGCAAGATGCCACAAAAAAGAAAAGATCCTAGCAGATTTGTCATTCCTTGTTCTATAGGAGACAACTATATTGGAAGAACCCTATGTTATCTTGGGTCGAGTGTGAACTTGAAGCCTAAGTCAGTGTCTCTGAAACTTGGGATAGGAAATGTAAGACCGACCACCGTTATTTTTTAACTAACTGACCGATCCCATGTTCGTCTTGAGGGGAGGATCAAAGATGTCATAGTGAAGGTGGAAAAGCTTGTGTTCCCAATTGATTTTTTATCAATAATTGCGAGGCTGATGACAATGCACCCATTATTTTTGGGCGACATTTTCTACCCACTGGTCTCATTCTTATTGATTGTAACAATGGTGAATTTACTATGCGAGTGGCTAATAAAGGTGTGACCATAAATGTATTCCATACTCTCAAGCATGTGGATGATTCTGAGGAGTGCCAATGTTGAATATAACTATGTGTAATGCATGCGACTATGTTGAGGTAAGATTTTCCATGTTATTTATTATGCTAGACATACCTTGAATAAAGTACAAATTAACTACACAACCACTGAGAAAAAATTACTTGTAGTATTAGCATTTGATAAGTTTAGGTCATACTTGATAGGTACTAAGGTTATTGTCAATACTGATCACTCAACTATCAAATACTTAGTAAACAAGAAGGATGCCAAACCTAGATTTATTAGGTGGATTTTTCTATTGCAAGAATTTGATTTAGAGGTTAAGGATATGAAAAGTACTGAGAACCAAGTTACAGATCATCTCTTTAGGCTAGAAAACAATATTGAATCCTATAACAAATCAAAAATTAAATAGGAACTCCCTAACGAGAAAAATTTATTTGCCACGACAATTTTGTGGTACGATGACATTGTTAACTTTCTTGTTAGTGGTATTTTGTCTTATGGTTTAAACATCTAGAGTAAAAGAAAATTTAGGCATGATGCAAGATTTTTATTTTTGGGATGAGCCATGCTTGTTCAAGCAATGTGCTGACCAAATGATATATTGATGTGTCCTCGAAGAGGAGTAAAAAGATATTCTCTACCATTGTCACACAACTCCTTGTGGATGCCATTTTGGAGCCGCAAGGACTTCTGCAAAGGTCCTTTAATTATACTTTTATTGGTCCCCACTCTTCAAGGACACACACGAGTTTTATAATGTTTGTGATAGATGCTATCATACAGGGAACATCTCTACGCGACATGAAATGTCATTGTAAAATATTTTAGAGATAAAGCTTTCGGTATATAGGGCATAGAGTTAATGGGACCCTTCCCATCTTCATATGGAGATCTCTACATTCTGCTAGTAGTGGACTATGTATCTAAGTGGGTTGAGATAATTGCAACACCGAGGAACAACTCGAAGACTATCCTCAAGTTCCTTCATAAGAACATCTTCACTAGATTTAGAGCCCCTAGAGCTATCATCAATGATGAGGGCACCCACTTTGACAACAAGTTAATTGTAAAAGAATTACAGAGGTATAGGGTTAGACACAAAATTGCTACATCATACCACCCGAAGACCAACAGTCAAGCTAAAGTCTCCAACCGTGAGATCAAACAAATCCTTGAGATCAACCCTGAAAGAAAAGACTGGTATCTAAAGCTTGACGAGGCATTATGGGCTTATCGCATAGCTTTTAAGACAACATTGACAATGTATCCATTCAAGCTTGTCTATGGAAAAGTATGTCATCTCTCTATTGAGTTAGAGCACAGGGCCTACAGGGCGATGAAAAAGCTCAACCTAGATACCTAGTTAACCGGTGAAAGAAGATTACTAGAGCTGAACAAGATGGAGGAATTTCAAGCCTAAGCATGTGAAAATACTAGACTATGCAAGGAAAAGACCAATAAGTGGCATGATAAAAATCTTTTGCCATATCATTTTTACGAGGGTCAACATGTGCTCCTTTATAATTCACGGGTCAAGCTATTTCCTAGAAAGCTCAAATAAAAGTGGCCAGACCCATTTGAAGTACATCATGTATACCCTCATTGGGCTGTGGATATCAAGAATCTCGATGATGGTACCATCTTCAAAGTGAATGGCCACATATTGATGATCTACACTGGAGTCCCCATTCTATGTTACAAGTGTGCACTCTACCTTTAGGATACATGAGTTTGCCCTTTTCTCCCTTTTTAACTTACTGCAACATTTTAGTTTGTTATTGTGTGCATAAATAACATGTGCATTTTATTTTATTTAATTACTTGACTTTGACATTCAATAGTTTATTCCCATGTTTTCTTTTTAGGAATTATTTTTATCAACCTTTGGACAAGTGACGGTGCAGGGAAGATGCACAAAAAGGATTTTTATTGATATCTATATAAGGTTTTGGGCGGCAAAAAAAATAAAAAGGGAGAACTTTTTGGTTTTAAATTTTCAACCAATTTATTTATTTTATTGTTTTTTCTTTCCATCCTTTCACCCACCTTTAATTACTTTTCACCATTTTATTTTCCCCAAACCCTTTTCACACGTTATGTCCATCTTTAAGCCCCCAATACTTTTCAGTTTCCTTTACTTTTTTCTTTTTATTTTCCTTTCTTTTTATCAACTCTCTTTTTCTCTCTTAAAGCTGACTATCTCCATAGAAAAAAACTTCAAGCTTTTTCATCTTTCTTTTTTCCTTTTATAATTTTTAGCATGGTTAAAAGCATGCCAACACCTCCAATCAGTTATTGACCGTAACCATTTAAAGATGAGGAAGCCATGGTGCTATTCCAACTCGTGAAGGGTTATCGTATACTTCCCGAGCAAGGTTTCACCTTTGGAGAAGATGATGGCTTTCAACCAGAGGTAATAGACGTGGTGACAAGGAATAAGTGGAAAAGGTTCACTCAACTCATTGGGAATGTTAATATCTCGATCATCAAGGAGTTTTATGTCACCATGGGAAGTTTATGGACAAAGGACACAACGAGTGTTACTTATGGGTTTTGTAAGACCTTTTCTTTCAATGATCTAAATGGCGAGGAAGCCAAGCTAGTCGCTACAGTATTGAGAGGCAATGCCTCATTCCAAATGGCAAGATATGGAACCACTTCCTCAAGAGCAAGCTGATGCCCACATCCCATCACATCCATTGACATCAGGCGGGTCATTGTCAAGGAAGTGCATACATGCGTGAAGAGAAATGCTAGCTTGTTGGTCTTCCCTAATATGATTACATCTCTTTTCCGTAAGAAGAAAGTTTATTAAGATGAGTTTGACAAGATGAACTAGAGAAAGCAAGGTCCGACCAATGAAAAGATCCCAGAGTTAATGGGATTTGATGAGGATAGGCCCAAGGAAACACTAAAGGTGAGTGGAAAATCTATTGACGCGGCATGACTTACTGTTGTTTTTTAATCTTTCTGGCACACTACATAGAAAGTGGAGGACCTGAAGAGTGACCTAAGAATGTTGTAGAGCCCACTGTCTAAGTGCCCCAAGAATGGAGATACCGCAAAAATATCCCCAACGACTAATCAGACGTCGATTGAAAAGGTGTGTTGGTCATGTAAAGATCCCATATGCTACTGAGCTTGAAGATGATGACACTCCACCTGTCGAGCTTGATTATGAATCAGGACAACTGAGTCCCACTTTATTGAAGAAGTGCCCCCGACGAAAGGCAAGCACCACAATACCACCACCTTAGACAATCTGTAACACCCATATCCCGTATACTTGTCCGTACACGAGATAGATATGTTACATCACCTTTAAAACAGTTCCTCATTTGAAAACCCATAATTTTTTTTTTCGATTTCTGAAAACATAACATTTTAATATAAGGCAAAACATTGATTGTAAACTGTTATAAGTTCTACTTAATTAATGTTATGAGCATTTTTAATACTGTGATTACATGCCAAATAAGTTTTTTCCAAAATAAACTAGATTGTCTTGGTGTCACTGATGAGTCCACCTTAAATGATGATAACCGCTGCTATAGATGCACTCCTTACTCAATTAATATTTTTTGTTACCTACACGTGGGAAACAACACACGTTAAGCATTTACTTAGTGAGACATAATATTGTAAAGAACATTAAGATATACATAAGTATCTCATGGTTATTTGACTTCAACTAATTTGTATTTTCCATAAGGATTAGTTAAGTCACTCTTATTGAACCCAAATTGCTTTCATATTATCGTCATAAACATTTTTAGTATGTCCAACATACTTTTCTTTCGTTCAATTTTCTTTAGTAATTATTCATTAATTTCAGTTATGGTATCTTTTCATGCATTAATACATCGGTTCATGCATTTTAATCATGGCATCCTTTCATGCCCTAATGTATCTTTTCATACATTTTAGTTATGGCATCCATTCATGCCTTAATGCATTTGTTCATGCATTTTAGTTATGGTATCCTTTCATGCCTTAATGCATCAGTTCATGCATTTTAATTATGGCATCCTTTCATGCCTTAATGCATCCATTCATGCATTTTAATTATGGCATCATTTCATTCATTTTAGTTATGGCATCCTTTCATGCCTTAATGCATCATTTCGTGCATTTTAATTATGGCATCCTTTCATGCCTTAATGCATCTGTTCATGCATTTTAATTATGGCATCCTTTCATGCCTTAATGCATCCGTTCAAGCATTTTAATTATGGCGTCATTTCATGCCTTAATGCATCCGTTCATGCATTTTAATTATGGCATCCTTTTATGCCTTAATGCATCCGTTCATGTATTTTAATTATGGCATCCTTTTATGCCTTATTGCATCCGTTGATGCATTTTAATTATGGATTCGGTTTAGAGCAGTTCATACTCTAAAACTCATTCATAATACCCTTTCCATACATATAAAGATAACATAATCAATATTATAAAACATATACAAATTTAAACATTATAATTTGAATGTTCTTCATCTCTAATACTTACAATAAGGTACTCACATGGTAATCCCCACTAATAAGGTGTAGAGACGTTTTTCTAATCAACAACTTTATCTTTCCTCATTCTCTTGCTAGATTCAGGATCTTGGTTATGATCTACACAAGTATCCATTAAGTACACATAACATACCAATGTTGGTATACTCCTTAACATTATACTTTTAGAATATTCAAAATATCATTATTTCAATTTCTATAACAATTTCAACCTATTTTGTCGTTTCAAGCTCAATAGTATCGGTACTACTACCCTGGTACCTATACTTATATACTATGGTACCGCTACCCATTTTCAGTATCGATACCATTTCTATATTCTGTGTTGTCTGGTATCGACACCTTTCTCTCAGTATCGATACCACTATACTATGGTACTAATACTCATTTTCAGTATCCATTTTGACATTCTGGATCCATTGTATCGATACTTCCCTTTGTTAGTATCAATGCCTTATCAGTATCGGTACCGATACTGTTCTTCCCATTTCTACCTATTTACACCTATAGAAAATTACCATTTTTCAGCTCGAATTTTACTTAATTTTCCCCTCTAATCTTTTACCTCCAACAATACTATTTAACTCCTCTTTACTTAACCCAACTAACTTTACTTTATTTTGCCACCTTTAACATCTAACATCTTCATGGAACATCTCAACTCAAGAATCATACCATTTTTCTAAACATGTTTTTAATCATATCTCATGCTTCTAATCTCTTGTTCAATCCTTTGATAAGTTAATTTTACTAATAAACCTCAATAAAAACACATATATCAATATGTCATTTAAAAACCTATTTCTTTAAATCTCCTATAAAACATCCACCACTTAGTTTTAATCTTCTTTAATCATTCCTTAAGCTCACATATCACTTAATGTTACCAAAGCAACCCACAATTTAAAGAAAGAACTAGCTAATGGAAGTTTGCCTTATACCATGGAGAATAACACTACTCACGTGAAGGAGAAGAAGAAGAATAGAAATGGTTTACTTTCATCTTTTCCCCTATTTAAAATCCCTAATAAGAATATATTTTTAAATTCATTCACCCTCTTAAGAGACCAAAGTGCCCTCTTAATTTATCTATTGATACAAATTAATCTAAACATTATTCCAAATCATTTTCTCATCTTTTACCCTTATTCAAATAAATCTTAAATTTTCAAATCTTTTCAATATAGTCCTTGATATGATATTTAGGGTATTACAATTCTCCTCTCTTAAGAAAATTCGTCCTTGAATTTATATAAATACTTGGAGCGAAGAGGTATGGAAACTACATTCTCATGTCCTCATTTTTTTCCCAAGTAGCTTCTTCAACCTTATAATTTTGCGAGAGTACTTTAACTAAAGGAATCTATTTGTTGCACAATTCCTTGATTTCTCTAGCCATGATCCACACTGGTTCTTCTTCATAAGTTAAATCTGATCGGATCTCTATCTTCTATGGTGTGATAATGTGAGATGAATTTACGTGAAAAAACATTGTGGATCCTATCCATATCTGGAGGCAAAGCTAATTGATATGCTATTGATCCGACCCTTTTCAAGATCTCATAAGGTCCAATGAATCTCAGACTCGACTTTCCTTTGCGCCCAAATCTCAAAAATTTCTTCCAAGGAGACACCTTCAGAAATACTTTATCTCCCACTTGAAATTCAATTTCTTTTCTTTTCAAATCAGCATAAGATTTCTGCCGATCGGAGGCTATCATTAAATTACCCTAAATATTATTTACTTTCTCCTCCATTTCTTTAATCAATTCCGGCCCAACTAGGTCTCGGTCTTTTAATCAAACCAATTTAATGGTGTTTGGCACTTTCTCCCATACAGAGCTTAATACGGGGCCTTCTTAATACTCTATTGGTAACTATTATTATAAGAAAAATCTACTAAAGGCAAATATTTTTCCCATGATCCTTTAAACTCAATCACACATGCCCTTAGCATATCCTAAAGTATATGGATAACTCGTTCTGATTGCTCATCTGTCTACGGATGCAAAACTATGCTGAAGTTTAATCGAGTCCCCAATGCCTCGTGTAACGACTTCCAGAATCTTAAAGTAAACCTTGGGTCTTGATCATATACTATTAATATAGGCACTCCATGCAGTATGACTATTTCTTTAATATACAACTCTGCATACTTATCTATCGAATAATATACTCAAACGAGAATAAAATGAGTTGTCTTAGTCAATCGATCTATAATTACCCATATGGAGTCCTTTTTGCCTGGCGTAAAGGTAGCCCCGAAATAAAATCCATAGTAACTCACTCCCACTTCCACCCAGGAATGGATATCGGTTGAATCAGTCTGGAGGGTACTTGATGTTCAGCTTTCACTTGCTGACACATCAAATATTTTGCCACAAACTCCGATACTGCTCTCTTCATACCATGCCACCAATAACAGCTTTTTAAATCCTGATACAACTTATTTCCTCCTAGATGCATCATCAAGGGGCTATAATGCGCTTCATATAGAACGTCTTCCTTCAATTATTCGTTATCGGGTATGCAAAGTCTTCCCCGATAATATAAACATCCATCGTCTCTTATCTCAAAATCTTTGGTCTATTTCTTTTCAACTTGTGCCATTCTCGACAAGCATTTCTCATATTGACCTTGTAGCTCTTTTATCCGATCCAAAAACATCGACTTTAACTTAAGCTTAGCAATCAAGGCACCATCTTCCTTTAATGACATATACGCATCCAAAGCCCGTATAGAGGCAAAAATCTTTCGGCTCAGTGCATCCGCTACTACATTCGCCTTTTCGGGATGATAATCAATAATTATACCATAATCCTTTAAAAGATCGTTACATTTTCTTTGCCTCAAGTTGAGTTCTTTCTGAGTAAACAAGTATTTTAGACTCTTGTGATCCGTATAAATATGGCACCGTTCCCCATACAGATAATGATGCCAGATTTTCAATGCAAACACAACGACTGCCAATTCTAAATCGTGAGTCGGATAATTTTTCTCATGATTCTTCAACTGTCTTTAGGCAGAAGCTACAACTTTTCCATCTTGCATCAGTACACACCCCAGTCCATTATGGGATGCATCACTAAAAACAACATAGTCTTTACATGCCTTAGGTTGTACCAACATGGGGGCCTCTGTTACTATCCTCTTAAGCCTTTTAAAACTTTCTTTACGTTTCTCCGTCCAGACAAATGGCATATCATTTCGTAATAATTTAGTTAGTGGCAAAGCTAATAATGAGAAGTTCTTCACAAATCGTCTATAATAACCAGCAAGTCTCAAGAAACTCTGAACCTCAGAAACATTATTTGGAGGTTATCAATCCACTATAGCTTGGGTCTTTCTTGGATCTACTCTTATGCCTTCTGTTGATACTATATGACCAAGGAAATCAACTATGGCTAACCAAAATTCACACTTTGACAATTTGGCATACAACTTCTTCTCGCGGATTGTCTGAAGAACCACTCGAAGATGGGCATCATGTTCCTCTCTTGACTTGGAATATACCAAGATATCATCTTTAAATATCACCATGAATTGATCCAAGTACGATTAGAATACTCGGTTCATCAAGTCCATGAATGTCGTAGGTGTTTTAGTCAAACCAAATGGCATCACTACAAATTCATAGTGCCCATACCGAGTCCGAAAAGTTATCTTTGAAATATCATCCTCTTTAATCTTTAGTTGATGGTACCCCGACCTTAGATCTATCTTAGAAAACACCGCTGCTCCTTTCAATTGATCAAACAGATCATCAATCCTCGGAAGAGGATACTTGTTCTTTATTGTGACTTTATTTAACTGACGGTAATCAGTACATAATCGCATAGACCCGCCCTTTTTTTTCAAAACCAGCACAGGTGCTCCCCAAGGAGAAACACTAGGTCTTACAAACCCCATATCGACTAATTATTGTAGTTGGGCTTTTAATTCTCTCAATTCTGTCGGAGCCATTCTATATAAAGCCATAGAAACAGGTTCTGTACCCAGGTAAACCTCAATCCTTAATTCTACCTCACGATTTGAAGGCAATCCCGGTAACTCCTCGGGAAAAACGTATGAAAATTCTCTAACCTTGGAAATATCATTTACTCTAACCTCCAGAATTCGAATATCTATCACATTGGATAGAAAAACTATACATCCTTTCGACATCATTTTCCTTGCAGTCATGGCTGATATCAAATTTGACGGTGATTTCACTCTTTCGCCAATCACTACTATTTCTGAACCTTCGACATCCTTTAGAAACAAGCGTTTCTTACGACGATCAACTCATCCATAATGTGAAGATAACCAATCCATGCCTAAAATAATTTCAAATTCATCAAAGGACAACTCCATTAAGTTTACTGAAAACACAATCTCTTGGATCTTTATAGGCCATTTTCTACATACTCTAGTTACTCTCGCACTATGACCCATGGGGGTTTACTGCTATCATCTCACTCACAATTGGTTCTAAAGGGATTCCTCTAATTTTAACCAATTTGGTACTGATGTATGAGTGAGTAGATTTAAGATCAACTAAAAAAAATACAGGCTCATAAAAAAGATGGAAAATACCTATTATAATTTCAGGGTCATCCCGATCCTCATTAGTCTTAATTTTATAAATTCTAGCGACTCCCTGAGTCTATTGTCTCTGCAATGAATCTGTTTTCCCCCTGGATCTATCTCTTCCTCTGCTTCTATTTGAGGCTACCACCGATCTTTTAAATTATACCGAAATGTCCCCAGATTTCTTAGAACAATTTTGAGCAAAGTGACTAGTCTCGCCACATTGGAAACAAGCTCCACTATGTAATTTGCCACATGTTTGACATGGAATTCTCTCCCCAGATGCTCTACCCGAGCTAGCAGAAAAAGACTGAGATTGTCTATTTTTCTGTGAAGATGCTGCAAAACTATCTCTATCAGTATATCTAAAACTCGAGCCCTTGCCTCTTTTAACATGATGGGGAGTGGAAGGCATTCCCACTCTTTTCCCTGTCTGTACACTATGCTATGTAGCTAACGTCTCCTATTGAGCTCTTTCAATAGTTTTGCCTCTGTATATGACTTCTTGTAGACTTGACAAGTTCAAGGAAAACATCATCTCTTTTAACTTTGGCCTCAAACCCTCTACGAACCAATCACGTATTATCTTGTCAATTAGATTGACTTCAATAGCAAAATGGCTCAACTTGTTACACTCAACCTCAAATTCATGTACGAATCAATCAACTTGCTTCAGATTAAGGAACTTTAATAGCATTGTTCGTCTGAAATGTTCATCACTTGTTCTTGAATTATTCCAGGAAAAATTGCCAGGTCACTTGCTCTGGTGGTGCATACGTCGTAGTATTTGACCACCATACTCAAGCTGATCGTCTAAGTAAAGATACAACTCCTCCCAACTTTTCTGGATCCATTCATTGAAGACTCTCGAGCATTAATATAACATCATTTAACCATAAGTCGGCCTCCATGGGACCCTCTCTCTCTTCTCCCCGAAACTCTAGAACTCCCAAGCTCTTCAGCTCTTTTGGGATTAATATTCTCGGTGCTAGAGGAGTAGGGGGAGGTTGAAACTGAGTAATTATGGTATCAAGGGCTTGCATGAAAGTTCCAAACTCAGGCACCGGAATCCCCTGAGGTGCAGCTGCACTAGCATTTTCAGAGGGGAGAGGTTGTTCACTATTTTCCTCTTAACTCTCACTATCAGTTCCTTCTTGCATCTCTTGTTCCTAAGCTCTTCGCGAATTCGAAGATTCCGACATCTTGTACGAGACTCCCAGGGTGTCAATCAACAAATCTGGAAATTTTCGTTACCGTCCGTTAATTGGAGCCACCGCACGCACCGCACATGCCACCCCTGCGCGTGGGCCTTGTCTGGCAGCATGAGGAACGATTGACCGGTTGGACATGTCTGAACCGGCTAAACCGGTCTGGACCAAGCCGAGCCGAGCCAAGCCACCAGTTGAACTGAGCCGAGCTGTTGAGCCGCCGTTGACCGTTGATCGACTGTTGACTTTTTTCGGGAACACCTATCCTGACGTTTTTCGACATTCTGAGTATATTTTTAGGTCATTTTTTGCCAAATTCAAACTCGATAAGCTATTTTTCACTGATTAACCAATCGATTCGATCATTTTTCGCAGTTAAGCTCTGTTTTTTATGTAATTTATGTTGATATGTATATGTGGAATTTTTGGAAGTTGATTTCAAGATCGAGGGTGTTCGAATGGAGATTAATTGGTCGATCGAGATGACACAAAAATCGAGGTAATACATTACTATATTTTCATGCTTTATAGAACATGTCAGTATTGGTAAATGTATGAATGAAAATGTTTGGTCTTATCTGGTAGTTAATTAATTCCTACACTCGATCCAAATGTGGTAAAAAGTCGGTAACTAAATAAAATTCTGATGGCTTGAACAAGAAATTAGAAGTTTGATAAGGAATAATTTCAAGTTCAGAGATTATTCAGAAAAATAATTAACCCTAAGTTCTTTAAATTCTATTTATCATTGTTAAGAGTTTTAATACCGAAATTACCTAGTTAAGAAATTTTGAAAATGCCCTTGAGAGATAAAAATAGTCCGAGTTGACCCTGAATGAATATGTACCCTGAGAACTCGTACCTAACCCGATAAATTACTGATTTAATTGTTAAGATCCTACTTTTGTACAAAAAATTCCTTATAGGCACTTGACCCGAAAATCTCTAAGTTATGAGTAAATACATGAAGAATAATTTATTGAGGGTGCTCTTTTGTCATATTTGTTCGAAATGACTGAAATAGATGATAAATTTGAATTAAATAATAAAATCGGACGGATGAATAAGATTGAAATACCATGGATCTATAAAATGACCAAAATACCCATGGAATGCAAATGACCCAAGAATATCACCAAGCCCAGGAATGATTGGATATCCTCAAGCTCTAAAATGACTAAAATAACATTGAGCACCTAAATGACTTTATTATATGAGCAAATTAAACTGAATAAAAGTACAATATGTATTCAAAATTCAAAAACGTCCGAATTTCTCTGGAAAACTCCTAAGCAACCAGGATAAATTGACTATTAAATGACCTAAGTATCTCGATGACCATGAATTAAGTGAATAACTTGGATAAGTTTGGAAACACTATCGATATTACATGATGTACTGTCCCTATGGGTTATGAACCATGAATTAAAGGACATTGACAATTCCTACTATTATTGCAAAGTGGAATTGAAATAAAAACCATTGGAATATCTGTTCGTTCCCTTAAGATCTATTCATTGATGATTCTGAAGAGGATCAATGGACAATAAATTTTTGGTATTAAAGAGTGCATACCCTGGAAGGGCAAGGAATTGGCCAGTCAACATGCATTAGTTCTGGAGTTGTTTGATAATATGATCGATCAATATAAATGAGAAATGTTCTGAATCT